>NC_136061.1:118977031-120221666 GCF_964261635.1 Lissotriton helveticus
TGGAATGCTAACCCCATCGCCAGAATTGGCGAGGGGTTAGTATTCCAATTCGTATGACACCTTACTCGACATGTTTTGATAAAGCGATACCAGAGTTGGCATATAACCGCGAGGATTATAATGCACTTAAGAGTATATGGTATGCGATATCATGGAAACGGCTAAGGGATAGATCCCGAAAGCCGCAGATAGGCTCAGCTCATGCCAGAGCACCATCTCACACGATTCCAAGCACTCTGCCTTCAGGATTGTCAAGGCCTGCCATAGGAGTGACTGATAGGAGATCTGTGTGTCCATTTAGGTTTAGATATAGGTATACTATATCTAAATCAAAGGGTGAGTACACCTCTTTGCCCCAGCTGTCGTGCAGCCAGTTGTGTCAGATTTGGATGGCCAGCCAGGGGTGGCATAATACATGCTGCAGCCCCTGGTAGGCCCTGGGTACACCTATGCCCTGGGTACCTAAGGTACACTGTACAGGGACTGATAAGGTGACTCAGTATCCAATTAGATATGTACCTAAGGTACATGGAATCCATTTTACAGAGAGAGCAGTAGGCCTGGGGCCCTGAATAGTGACCTGGCTAACACTGAGCCATCCATAGGCGGTGAAACCCAAGCTGGAGAGTGGAGAGGAGCCTCTCCCAAAATGTGAGGTTCTCCACCCTGGCCGCCCCCATGGTCCTGTGGAAGCTGATTATAGAACAACGGGGCTGGCGCTGAGAAACCTGAGTGAAGACACAATTTCCCCCCTTTCAGCGCCCTCCTGCCGCCGAGAGCCTGGGACCTAATCTGAATTTCCAAAGTGGGAGATCTCATCGAGGTGGGGGACATTATCACTTTATAATTAAGGCTCTCTGTTTTTCGTTTTTACTGATTTTTATAGAGAGATACAGACAGAAAATAATGCGTTTTCTGTCTGCATTTATTTTTAAAAGTGGATAAATACAGAAAATTTGCTTCTTTTATGTTACACTTCGTACTATCTTTCATGAATTATAGCCCAACAGCTGATCAGATGAACAGCATGTGAAATTAAAAAAACAGGATGAAATGTATTTAAATAACCATATGTATCAATATACATTGGTGGCATAATACTAATATATGCCAATGGATGTACTGTTATGTAATATTTAGCAGCTTAAATAGCTTAAATAGCTCAAACATGATGGACATCAAAGAGTGAGTGCATTTCTCTCACTTAAATAAATATGGAAATGTACAATTTTACAACTACATTTATACGCAAAACACAAAATAAATATGGAAAATACAGAAAAAATGGCCAAAAAATAAATATGGCTAAATACAGACGAAAAGGTTAAAAAAATAAATACCATAAAACCGGGAGCCCTACTTATAATCCCTTCAGAGGGCATATCAACTCCACAATACACAACACTTCAAATAGGTACAACTAAGGCATGTGTGGAGCGTGGAAGGCATAAAAGTGGACTTCCCTGAATATGCACCCATTGAAGGTAGGCTCCTAATGGAAGAGTTGACTGAAAAAGCGGTTTCCTCAGTCTACAAAACCATCAATTTTAACATACCACACACTTTGAAGAAGTCGAGGGCCAAATGGGAAGCTGACGTAAGGGAGTTAGATTATCTGGACAGGGAGCAGCCTTGATGCACTCAAGGGATGTAGTAATTAAGTCCAGACTGAGGATTATCCAACTCAAATTTCTACATAGGATTTACTTCGTCTGCCCAGAACGTGAAAGCGTTAACCCCAGAATATCTGCGAAGCAGAGGTCAGAGGGGGAACTTCTTTCATACCCTATGGGACTGCTCGGCCGACCAAACATATTGGCATAAGATAGTACATGAACTGAATAAAGTAATAGAAGCTACACTTGCCACAGACCCCAAATATGTCCTTCTGGGTATACCCAATGACGCAGGCATTCCACAATTACTATTTTCTAGCCTAGGACTCACGGTGGAAAAGAGGGATGTGGCCATACATTATGGGGCATCTACATTACCAACTCTGGCAGAATGGGGGGCGGGGATGGACTTATACATGATAGCAGAAAAAGTCACTTATAAGAGTAGAGGGTGCCCAGGTACATTTCATGAAGTCTGAGACGAGTGGATTAAAATCCATAACTTGGAGGTATATGGAGACAGATCTGGGAACCTACCTGCCTAAGTCTAATGCTTTACTCAACTTCAATGACCGCAACTGTATAATGCCTAGTGTTAATCTCAAAGTTCTGAAAGCATTAAAGATAGTGGGGCATATTATCAAGAAACGGTGTTAAAATTATCGCCGCTTTAGCAGCAGGAAACTGCCGCTGAAGCGGCGATAATGGGCTTGAAAATATACCCTTGAGAATTCCAATAGAAGCCCATATTCACACCAGAACATGTGCTTCTATGGGAATTCATAAGGGCATATTATCAAGCCAATTATCGCCGCTTTAGCGGCAGTTTCCATTTTTTTTACCCTTTCAAAACATTTTTCTAAAGCTAATTTCTGGAAAATTGCTAAACGGGTTTACACCAAGCCAGGCAAAGGCACTTCTATAACTAAAGTTCTTGCTTTATGCTGAGTATTGGTTAAATTCTGTTCAGTGTTATTTTGTATTAAAGAGCAAAGATTTCTATGAAAATTTCCTCCTTGATGGATCTGCACAAAACATAACGTGCCAAACCCAAATCAGATGAACCAACATCATATAACCACACACCAACCATAATATTCCAAGACACAACAACTATCTACTAATGCTCTACAGTATGACTTCTAGACATCTGCAACTCCATCATTCATCCTTTTACACACCTCTACACATAATCAAAGATTATCTCAAACTCACAACCACCATTATATAACCACACAGCTACAACTACACACAAATACCCTAATCATACATCCAAATACCTCTCCATCATACGTGCACATGTCTACCATCATACACCGACACATGCGTCGTTATATGCCAACACACTGACCATCATGCAGACACACAGCTATCATGTGCCACTTCTCTACAGCGTCACACTAAGAACTTACTCACATCATCAGACAACCTTTCATACACTTATAAACATAATGAATGAGTCTAACCAACACATCTCATATCAAGCTTCCTTAAGTAACAACGGGGGTTGGAGTTACATGACTAACTTTTATAGGAAAGTCAGTGGTAAAATATTAGCAAAATGCAACTCCCTTTAAACTTTAGCTTTCTTAGAGTATATACACACACACAACACAGGCAATCAAGGAATGTGAGCAGTGAAGGCATAGCACTGTAACCACTGGAGTGGGCATAATTCTTTGTGTTTTCTAGAACCAGTGTTTTGAATGACCTTGACTCTGCTTGGGCTGTACTCCATCAATTCTACTCGATTCGGTTAATAGTAGTTGAATATGCTGGAAGCATTTACTTCCAGAAACCAAAGATTTATAGCCTTATATATGCACACACACACATGTGCGCATGCGCACACACACACACACACACACATATAGAATGAAGGGGCCTCATTTATGAGGCCGTGCGTCATTTTTACGCCGCCGGTGCGTCACTTTTTGTGACGCATCGGCAGCGTAAAACATGCCTCCTGATGCGTACTATTTACAAAGATAGATGCGTCACTTTGTAAACCCCTGCGCTATATTATACCTGCGCCAGGTATAATGTATGCAGAGGGGGCGTCCCCCCGCAAAAAGCCTCGTAATAGTGACGCAGTGAAATCTATGAGATTTTACTGCGTCACTTTTAGGACGCTGTTGCGTCAAAATCTTGCGCCTGCCTCACAGCAGACGTAAGACTGACGCAAGCCATTTCACATGGGGCTTTTCACATGTGAAAGGACGCATTGCTGGAGTTGCGTCCCTTTTGTGACACACTCCAGCAATGCGTCACTTTTGCGCTTACAGATACGTCAGAAATACTGACGTATCTGTAAGTCCTTGCGCAATAATGCGTCATATTGTAAATATGACGCATCATTGGGGTCGCAAGGAGGGCGCAATGAAAAGTGACGCATCGCTGTTTTCTCGCAGCGATGCGTCACTTTTCATAAATGAGGCCCAAGGTCTTTTAGGGTACAAGTATATAGTTTTGGTGGGACAATTGTCATTGTCACAAGTTTGATTGCATTAATTAACCAGTGCTCAAGCAAATATCTCTCTGGCATTAACCCACATTAGGATGCAACAAACATGCTTGGAACTACTGTCGTCAAACCATGGACCGGTCATACCGTGGAGCTGTGGAATCCCCATTGGCGGTGATCCAGTTGTAAAACAGAAAAACACAACATTCAAAAAGAATGAAATAGAGATGTGCTGGATGTGCTGGATAATTGGGGATTTAGGCTACGTAGATGACTGTAGGGTATTATATGTGTCAGCAATAAAGGGTAAAGTACTCAAAATGTAATTGAAGATGGAACAAATAGGATTTACTCCCATTACTCCTATTTACTCCCAACTCACTCGAAAGGAGCGACTCTTGACTGGATCATCTCTAAGGAATCAACCGTCAAGCTTATCCCTGTGACTGGTCTGACCACCACGCCGTTGTCTTCCTACTACCTGGCACCCACAAGACAAGGGCACCGCAGCCGGTGATTTCTAAACGCTGGGTCAGAGACACCAAGAACCTGGACCACAAATAACTGGAGGCTCGGTGCAAATCTGACCTCCCCCCCTCGCATATCACAATGGTCAATGACCTCAACGATCACTACTCTGTGACTATATTGAACATTCTGGATGACCTAGCCCCACTAAAACTAAAAAGAACCCAAATCAAAGAGAGAAACCCCTGGTTCACTGGATCCCTCAACAATGAGAGGAGATCCCTCCGGCAATCCGAAAGAATCTGGAGACAGAACCCCTCTGCCGCTCACCTAAAACTTCTCCGCCAGGCCAGAAATACATACAACAGGGACATCCTCAACCCAAAAAAAGAATTCTTCAGATCGGAACTGGGGAACTGGAGAACAGACCCCGCAAACTCTTCAAACTAGTCAAACACCAATCCAACAAACTGGCCAAAACATCGATAGAAAACCACAAGTCTCTAATATCATTTGAGAAATTCTCCTTGTTTTTTGCAGACAAAATTAAAGCCTTAGGTAACTAACTTAGTTCCACCTCATACTCTCTACCCCCCTGACCTGCCTCCTCCTTCCATGCCGCCCCAACAGGCTTCACCTAAGAATCAAGCGCCACTGGACCGACTTCACACTGTACGGCGAAGATTCCGTCTCCAAAATCCTATCTACCTTAAACCCGAACAACCAATTCAACGACCCGCTCCCCTTTAACTGCCTAGCAGCCGCCGCTCAATCTAATTATTCCTACCTGGGCTGCAATAATTAACGCCTCTCTCCAGCAGGGGTCGAATCCTGACTCTCTGAAAGCCGGCCAATTCCTCCCCATTTTGAAAAAGCCGTCGCTGGATTCAGCCTCCCCTGACAACTTCAGACCTATTTTCAACATCCCTCTCTTAGCTAAAGTGTTGGAGAAGTGTGTGCAACTGCAGCTAATTTAACACATCAACAACTTCCACCTACTCAATGACTTCCAATCCGGATTCAGACCAGGGCACAGCACTGAAACCACCATGCTCCACATTGTTGAAGATGCCCTCCAAGTCCTTGACCAAGGCAAAACTTGTCTCCTAATCCTCCTAGATCTATCCTCGGCCTTCGACGCGGTCAACCATGGAAAGGTACTCGAATGCCTCAAACTCAGGATGGAATTAGATGGCTCTGTCCTAGAATGGTTTAGATCCTTCCTCCAAAACCGATCTCAGAGATTCCTAATTAACGGCAACCTGTCTGCTCCCTCTGCGGTCACAGTTGGAGTCCCTCAAGGATCAACGGTGTCCCCCACCCTCTTCAACCTTTTCTTAGAACTGCTTGCCGAAGTACTATGCACTGCAAATATCTCCTACCATATTTATGCTGACGACACTCAGATCTACATCAAAATCTCATCCCTCGAAGAGATTCTCTCCCTGAATGAGGCCCTGAAGCTGACTGTCCAATGACTCGCCTCCAATCAACTCAAACTCAACGCAAAGAAAACTGAATTTCTGCTAATTTCCCCTCCTAAAACCGACCCTGAGATTCAGATATGGATTAAGGCCATCACAGCCTTAAATTGCCCACTGACCATTGTGGACTCGGCCAAATCACTGGGAATAACCCTGGATTGCAACTTGAACATGCGGGACCACATCAACTCGATGGCCAAATCAGCCAGATTCCACCTGAGCTACCTTTGGAAACTGAGGGGCATATTATCAAGGGGGTTTATCTCCGTTTTTTTGGCTTTAAAAGCCAAGAAAGCGGAGATAAAATTATCTCCCTATTACCTAGCTGTCGCTAACACCAGTTAGCGACAGCTAGTAGGAGATAGCGACCATCTTGGGCCCAGCTTTGCATGTCAGTGATATTTATCACTAATGACATGCAAAGTGGGCGTGCCAAGATGTTAGCGACTGGAAACAGTCGCTAACATCGCTATCTCCTATTATCAACTTTTGGAGATAGTCGCGCTAAGTGCGAATATCTCCAAAAGCTAACACCTGCCCCTGAGCAGTTCTTAGCCATGTTATCCAATTGTAGGTGGATAACATGGCTAAGAGCATTAGCTCGGTAATGCATGAATATCGCTGACTTTTCAGCGATATTCATGCATTTCGGCCGATTTTTATCGCTTAGGAGATAAACCTTGATAATAGCAAGGTTCCTAAGCGATAAAAATCGCCACAGCTCGGCGATAAAAATATCGCCGCTAAATCAACATAGCGATAATTATCGCTAGTTGTTGGTAATATGCCCCTGAAACCCTTCCTTGACGCTCCCGACCTAAAAATGGCAGTCCATGCACTAGTCATCTCCAGACTGGAATATGGCTGTTCTACCCTCTCGGGTTTACCCAAGATTTCCCTGGCACCTTTAAAAGCCTGCCTCAATGCGGCCGCCAGACAACTTACCAGCACAAGGAAATTTGATCAAATTTCTCCACATCTGAAAGCGCTGAACTGGCTTCCTTTTGAGGCTAGAATACAGCTTAAGCTGGCATGCATCACACACAAGGCTTTATACTCAAACTCCCCTGCATATCTTGCACAGAAACTTGTGGTATCCGGAGGAATGAGAAACTCAAGGTCCGCTAGAGACCTCCTACTCCAACCTGCACGCTTTCGGAAAAACAAACGTACAATCGGGCTTTCGCTGGGGCCACGCCAAGAATATGGTACTCTCACCCACCAGCCATCAGAAGAATCCCCTCTCTTGCACGCTTCAAAAAGGAAGCCAAATCCTTCCTTATGGGTAAAGTCCTTGTTTAAACTTTTACCTTCAACCGCCACAGAGACCCCAATCAATTCACGGCTATTGCTTCCCTCTGATGACCTAGTCACCCCAATAAGAAACCTGGGGCCTTGTCTTGGGTAACTGTTGTGTGAACTGTACATTATATCCCTCCATCCCTTATGTAACCAGCACCCCGCCTCCTCCCAATAGATGATATACTCTTATGATTTCATGCCTTTTGTACAACTCTATGACTCTGTAAAGCACTCTGATACCCAAACGGGTCAAGTTCGCGCTCTGTAAAACACAAAATAATATTTAAAGTAGGAGCAACCTGTGGTTAAGACCAACCTACTTATGGAGAGATGTACAAACAGCCTGGCCCAACAGCAGCCTTTACTGTTAATAGAGTCAGGTAATTCACAGCATAAAACAATCCAGGCGGGAAGTGGAAGAGCCTGGAGTAGATATTGTCCCTGGCTCCTGATCCGCTAAACGATGGATGGGCCTTTTGAGTGTACCTTATAAAGGTGCCTGTTTCCTTGTTAAATGTACATTAGCCAGGTGTATCCAACTGGGTCCACACAGGGGCAAAAGACCTCTGTTCATGAGTTAATGAACCCTCATCAAATGGTCCTATTGTTCATTGCTCCTGATTATTCCCCAGTTACAACCACAGCTTCTATCCCAATTTAATTTAAATTCAAAGACTCTCCCAGTACAATGTGACTCATGGCCGTGGGCTGCCAGAGTCCATCACCCCTCCAGCCCCTACAGCCTTACAGCTTTGTTTTTGTTTTGTTTTTTATTTGTAGAGCGCAACTGTTACCCGAAGGTGTCCTGGTGCTAAGTTAAGACCTACTGGGAATCAAGCGTTTGGGGTATTGAGGAGCCTAGTTTGTGAAAAGCCAAGTTTTTGATGCCTTCCAAAAGGCCATTAGATTGGTCATGCATCTCAGATGTTTTGGGAGGCCATTCCAAGCCTTAGCTGCATTAGCTATGAAACTTCTACCACCCCAGTTGGCTTTTTTCAACAAGGGCATCACTACCAACTTAGCATTTAATGACCGAAGTACTCCTTTTGGTGAGTACCATCAGAAGTGTTGTTTTAAAAAGTTCCCTGAAGAGCTCTAAAGACCAGACATAGAGCCTTATACTGGGTGCGCTTCCTAACCGTTAGCCAATGAAGTTTTTTAATGACGGCTGTAACCGATACATACTTAGGGTTGCCCGTAAGGAGTGTGGCCGCTGCATTCTGCAGAATTTGTAGTTTGGTCATTGATCCTTCGTGTAACTTGAGGTATTACAATAGTCCAGTCTGGACATTATTAACGCAGTGACAACCGTTTGTTGTGAGTCTTTAGGTAGTAGTGGCATTATTTTTTTTGCAAGATCTGAGGATGTAAGATGTGGTTGATGCCACAGTGTTCATCTGGTCTTTGAAACTGAGTGTGTCATCTTTGAAACTGAGTGTGTCATCAATCCACACTCCCAAGTTCCTCACCTTTCTATTCGGGGAGGGCAGCAGACCTAAGGAGTTCGGCCAACAGCCAGGGGTCGAGAAATTAGAATTGTTGCTGAAAAGCACAACCTCTGTATTGTCGGAGTTTAGTTTTAGGCAATTTTGTGCCATCCAAGCCCCCACCGCGTTTATACAGTCCTAAAATCTGGATGCGGTGTCCTGTAGCAACTCAGGTTGTATTGCCACCACGGTTTGGGTGTCATCCACGTAGGATGTCAAACTAAAACCAAAGGATTCAATAAGGGGGGCCAGAGAGGACACATAAATGTTAAAAAGCGTCGGACTTAATGAAGACCCCTGCGGAACTCCACAGGGTAAGGAGAATGCTTCTGCCTCAAATCTGTCCGACCATTTGAGTACTGTCTGATAGAAAGGATTCAAGAAGTTTTCGAGCCATGCCCTTAACTCCTATCTCCTCTAATTGGTCCACCAACAGAGCGTGATGGACCGTATCAAATGCCGCCGAAAGGTCCAACATGATCAGAGTGGCCCTACTCTCTTGGTCAAGAATGGTCCTTGTTAGACCTGGCACCTTGGCGTGAGTTTCCCTTCCACTTTTTGCTGTTGTGCCTCAGATGTTTTTGCTGGTGTCCGCTACTCAGGGCACTGCGCCACGGCCAACCCGTGCCGCAGTGCAAGTGCTCCCTACTGTAAAGTGTACATGTGATTGATATACCTGATTGGTTCATTGGATTTACTGTCAGTCCCCAGTAAAGTGCACCAGGAGTGCCAGGGCTTGTGAATGCCAATACTGCTAGTGGGCCTGCAGCGCTGGTTGCGCCACCCACAGAAGCAGCCTTAAAATGTGTCTAGGGTCTGCCATTGCAGAACCTGCGTGCAGTCTGGTACTGTCATGCTGGCTGGGCAAGTGCACACACTTGCCAGCCCCTAAACCTTCCCTTAACTTCATATTAGTCACCCCTATGGTAGGCCTCAGGGCAGGGTGCATTGTAAGTGTAAGGTAGAACATGCCCTGATGTGTGTGGCATGTTCTAATAGTGAATTACTGCCAAATTCGTTTTCACTATTGTAAGGCTACCAGTTCCCTTCTAGGCCAGATGGGCTGCTGGAATTATTACACTCTATAATCCCAGCAGGCTCAGGGAACATGGTAGAAATTAATGTTTAGTATGCCTGAGCTCAGAATAATAAAATACTTCTTTTAGTAAAGTTTATTTTAATATCCTGTGTTTGCAAATGCTACTTTTAGAAAGTTAGCATTTGCTTGCCTAACCATTTCAGCCCGCCTCTGCTTGGATGTGGATCTGACTGTCTGGTGTGTGTGAGTGACAGGGCTGGGAGTTGACAGGTAGTGAATAGCCAGATGACACCTTAGTGGGTGGGGGGAGTTTCCCCTGAATGATGCATCAGGCTGTGCTCTGCCACCACAATGCTGGCTCCGCCCTCCTGGGGAGCGACTGATGACTCAGCCTGCACCTGGCCCAGGAAAGACCGAAGTTTGTCAACAGAGTGCTCAGGCTGCCCCTGTCTTCACAATGCCGGCTCCGCCCCCCTGGGGAGCGGCTGATGTGCCTGCCCTCACACTGAATGCAGAAGCAGAAGTACCCATCACAAGTGCTCAGGAGCTGAGAGCAGTTATGCAGAGGCCCCCCTGGCCAGTGAGAACAAAAGAAACTGTGTATAAAAGTAGGAGCCCTGCTCCTTGTAAATTAGAATCCTGTTTCACCACGAAGGACCTCTGCCCGACTAGAAGGAGAAGAGACGCTGGGAGAACTGGCCTGCTGCTTGCCTTGCTGAGAAAGGAGAGGAAAAGACTTGATGAGAAAAGACTTTGCTGCTTTGTGCTTAAACATTCTCCAAGGGCTTGACTGAGCTTGCCCCCTGACCTGAGCCACAGGACCATCTGGCTCAACCTGCCTCTGCTCGTCTGCCGGTAATTAACCGGGATATCTACTACTGCCGGAGCTGTGACTTTGGTGCCCCCCAGCCCCTCTCTGAGGCCGTGACCGACTGTGTCTCCTCGTCCCCGCCGAGGAAGAGCTCCGCTCCGTTGAGCCGCTCTCCCCCCGCTGAGGAGATCGCCGTGTTGACCGCCTGGAAGGCTCGCTGCTGTGGTGCCCCCCAGCCCCTCCCTGAGGCCGTGACCGACTGTGTCTCCTCGTCCCCGCCGAGGAAGAGCTCCGCTCCGTTGAGCCGCTCTTCCCCCGCTGAGGGGATCGCTGTGTCGACCGCCTAAGAGGGCCCGCTGCGGTGCCTCACCCTCCCGCCAGAAATCCCCACCGGACGCAAACAGACCCAGGGGACAGACCTCCGAACTGGACGGACGCCTCGGGTGCCAGCCTCGCTCTGCCTGAGCCGCTGGGCACCTTGCCTTTGTCCCCGGAGGAAAGCCGCCACCGAGACCGTCAACGGGCTCGGGGCCCGCAACGTTTGTTTTCCCCTTGCTGACTGCTCCTGCCTACAAGTGACCAAGGTACTGTACTTGTCCCCCCGCGGTGCGAGCCGTTCCTTTCACCAGACTCGCACCGCTCTGCTCTGTGTGCCTGCCTGCAGCGCCTCTCCGCGAGCGCGCTCCAGCCCCTCCCGCTGGAATCCTCTGAACGTCGGGAAGCTGCAGGCTGCAAGCCGAGCCCCTGCACGACTGACCGGGGCTGCGCTGGGTTCTTTGGCCTTCTTCCCCCCTTGGCAGCTCTGAGGTCGGCGCTCTCCCCCGCGGGGGTCCCGCAGACCAGGGGGGGCCGTACGCTCCCAGAGACCCGGCCGGGCCGACCGCGTCCCACGCGGGAAGCGTGAGACTTGGAAGGGGGTCGGGATTTCCCCTGTCAGAAGCGCCGCGAAGTGCTACAAAGTGCAGGACCGAGTCCCTAAGGTCCTAGAGGGGTGACAAAGTGCACAATCTGGTCAGAAACGACCAAAGAACTAGGAGAACTGTGCAGAAGGAGAAAGAACTATTGTGGGAACATATAACAAAGATATTCCCATTTGAAACTGCAACTAGGAAGAAAAGTGCCTATTTACAATCTGTGGTGCTACAAAAACGTTATTTGATCTTGTGATAAGTCTGACCTAAGAGATATATATATTTTACATAAAGAAGCGTATTTTTATATACTCACAGCCTGGTGTCCATTTGTGGGGGGATTGGTATATTTTACTGTGTGTGTGTCTACAAATGCTTAACTGACTAACGCCTGGAGAATCGCCTTGGCTGCTCACGCCACGCACCTAGAGGGTGAGCAAGGGTAATTCTGAAGGGTCATCCTTTGCCCTGACTTAGAGGAGAGGGTCCCTGCTTGTCACAAGTACCTACTTGCGCCAACCAGAGACCCCCAATTCTAACAGTCCTAATCTCTTCTGTGGACTTGATGAGCGCCGTTTTCGTGCTGTGACCCTCTCTAAATCCATATTGAGTAGGGTTCAGCGCCTGAGATAGTTTTAGAAACTGGTTGAGTTGGGCAATCATATTTCTTTCTATAACTTTTGCTGGGAGAGGTAGTCTGGAAATGGGTCTAAAATTATTCTGATCTTTGGCATCCAGACTAGGTTTCTTCAATTGGGGCAATTATGGAAGCCTGTTTCCAATCTCTCTGGAAGTATTCTTCTAGGTACATTGTTGTCTCGCTACTAATTTTACTGTGTCTATGAGGCATGGGTCATGTGGAGAGCCTGACTTCACTTTTACTAGGAGATTATAGGTATCCAATTCTGTGAGAGAGCTAAAGCTGTCCAATTTAATAGTGTCTTTTATTTCTTTCTTTGAGCTAGTGGTTGAATCGAGTGTCTTTCTATTTGAAGAGTCAGAGAAGGTTAGAAAAATGGCATTCACCTTATCAAAAAAGAATTTGGCTATTTTGTTGCATGACTCTTGACTCGCTGGGAAAGAAGGGGAGCTAGGGTGGGCTTGGATATTAACTGTTTTGAAAAGCTCTTTGGGCGTGTTTCTGCCATCATGGATTTTTTGGGTAAAATACTTTTGTTTGGTATTTTGTAGCAACTGTTTGTATTGAGCAAGGCTAAATTTGTTTTCCTTTTTATCCTCGTCACTGTATTCCTTCCTCCAGCTTCTTTCCAGGTGCTTACAGACTAGTTTTTGGTCCCTGAGCTCCTGTGAGTACCAAGGCGAGGAAGGCGGTTGCCTGTGGAGGCTGACCCGTTTTTTGGGAGCTAGCTTGTTCCCTGCCTCTTCTAACCACTTCGTGCAGGATTTAGTTGCTTTGGCCAGATCTCTAGGAAGCAGGGAGTTAGTTGAGATTAACAGTTTATGTAAATCCACTGCTTCTATGTTTTTCTATGCTCTTTTTTCAAGATACTTTTTAGAAGGTTTTGCACCCGAGTGTTTGGGTGTGGTGAGCTTAAGCAGGACTACCATATGATCAGACCATGTTAGAGGGCGAAGCCTTGTGAATGAGAACTGAGGGTTATTGCCAAAGATAACCTACTCCAGAGAAGAGTTACATAGTCTAAACCCCCAGGCCAGAAACCGCCCTCCCATGATTCCCGGAGAGCCAAAAGAACAAACCCAGACAGGCAATAAGAGCAAAAGGACTGCTGCAACGGACACTGACTATGGGGGAAATCCCACAAGACAACATAAATCCAATCCCCTTCAAAGCCACCTGGTGTGTGGCCTTATAAATGTCAGATCCCTGGCTAAACACGCGACGCATGTACATGACCTGCTCGTTGACAATACCTTTGACTGCCTGTTCATCACTGAAACTTGGCTATCAGACTGCTCTAACCCAGACTTAGCGCAGGCACTTCCCCAGGGATACACAATATCTAGACTGGATAGAACAGGGAAAAAAGGGGGACGGATTGCTATTATTTATAGAGACCACTTAAAATGTACCACGTCACACACCACGGAACTAAAGGACGCAGAAAGCCTCTGCTTCAAAATTAAAATAAACAATTACACTACCTTCGCCGGAGTATTGGTGTATAGGCCCCTTGGCCCTATAGGCCACTCTCTAGACACCCTTGGTGACTACCTGAGCCCCCTGGTGGTACGTTATTCCAATTTCATAGCTCTAGGAGATTTCAACCTACACCTAGAATTGGAGGACTGCCCAAATACAAAAAACTTCAGGGAAATTACCAACTCCCTTGGACTTATAATTCATAATAAAGGCCCCACACACCAAGCAGGTCATACCCTAGACGGGATATGCTCAAATGCCACTAACATAGTAGCATCCTCCCCATCCACCCTTATCTGGACAGACCATAAATTGGTGCCCTTTAACTTATGCTTTGAAAATGGACCCACCAAGGGGAAAGCTATCATCACCCCCCCTGTTCGCAACTGGAGGAATATGCTAGCCAGTCCGAACCTGCTAACTCTAGCGGAATCCTCCAAACCCACCCTAACAGATGACCCAGATGCGGACAATGATCTGTTTAATAGATGGATGCTCTCAATAGCAAACACGCTAGCTCCCTGGAAGAAAGGCAAGGACGTAAAACGTAAGTCAGCCCCTTGGTTTACACCCCAATTAAAAACTATGAAAGATCAGTGCAGGAACCTAGAGAGAAAATGGAGAAAGCACTACGAAACGGAGGACCTGAAGTCTTTTAGACTAGGTTTAAATTCCTACCACCTACAAATAAGGGTGGAAAAAAAGAAGCACTACACAAACCTGATTGATAGTGCAGATGACAATCAAAAGACTATCTTCACAATAGTCAAATCCTTCACGCACCCGGCCAGCCTAGACTGTGAAATACCCCCTTCACAGGAACTATGCAACGACATTGAAGAATACTTTGAAAATAAAATCAGTGAGCTAAAACACAATTTTACTGACTGCCCAGCTCAGGACTCCTCAGCCCAAAACCTAGGACCAAGAGCAGAACTCAAGTGCTTTAAAGAAATTAGCCTAGAGGAATCAAAGAAGGCTATCCTATCATGCAAATCAGGGTCCCCCTTTGACCCATGCCCGCCAAAGATCCTCCACGCACTAATAGATATTGTTAACCCTGTCATAAATCAAATTATAAATTCCACTTTTAAAACAGCAAAAATCCCTGATCTTTGGAAAACAGCCGCGGTCAAACCACTTCAAAAAAAGAAACTATCAGACCCCTCTACTCACTCCAATTTGAGACCTATCTCCCTACTTCCATGCATGAGTAAAATTGCGGAGAAAATGGTTAACACACAGCTGAATGAGTTCTCGGAAAACTCCAATAGCCTACACCCCAAACAATCAGGTTTCAGAGCGGGGCATTCAACAGAATCAGCACTGCTCCACACCACAGACACCCTGAAATAGGCACTAGATCAAGGCAAAGAGGCGTTGCTGATTCTGTTGGATCTCTCCGCAGCTTTTGATATGGTTTCCCACAACATCCTGACAAACAGACTGAAACAAAATGGAGTAAACGATAAAGCCCATTGCTTTATTGCAAGAAACGCATCTTTCTACACAGGATTTATCCTCGTTACGTAAACAATGGGTTGGACAATGGGTTGGAGAAGCTTATTGTTCTCCGGCTGTTAACAACAAAAATGATGTTATCATTTTATTTCATAAATCGTTGTGTGTTCAAATACAAAATTAATTTTCTGATTCTAATGGTAGATGTTTGTTTTTGGATACTGTTGTTAATGATGTTCATCTTTCCTTTTGCAATGTATATGGCCCTAATGGTGTTGACTTATCCTTTTGGAATGAGTTTTCTTCTCTCCTTTCTTCCAAAGCTTCACATTTATCATTAACTAGTGTGTTAAAAGATGATGTGATAGAGTTATGATGTATGACCGCTAACCCACCCCCTTTCCTCTGTGACCAGTTCAGTGAATAGCAGAGATAGTCAGGCAGCGTGGCTTTCACCAGGCCTGGATCGGAAGCAGCGTCCGTCCATGTTTCCGTAACAAATGCAATCTTTATCGCCTCGTCCTCCATGAAGAAGACACAATCAATGCTAAGCTTGACCAGGGACCTAGGCCCACATGCATCAATATCGGCTTTTGCGAGTTCTAAATTGCGAAAAATAACGATTCGCAATTTAGAATTCGCAAAAGCCTATGCATGAATATTTTAGCTTTTTTTTTGCAATTCAGTAAAAATCGCTATTTTTACCGAATTGCATAAAAAATGCAAATCTTCAATTGCGAATTCTCAATTCCCATTCATTCCGATGGGCCAAAATGCCCATAGGAATGAATGGGAATTGCGAATTCGCAATTTGAAATAGAAATTCATCAATGCATTTCAAGGGTGGAGAGGGGGGAGCAAATGACCCCCCCCTGCACCCATGACATGTACTTTTCAGTATAAGTTACAGACACACATGTCCTAAGGACATGTGTGTCTGTAACTTAACAGTTTAAAAAATGCATTTTTGTGCATATTTGAACAATTTCGCAAATTACCACGAGGTTGAACTTCGTGGTAATTTGCACTTCCAATTTGTAAAATCGCACATTTTTAAGAAATGATGCATAGCATTTTAGAAATTGCACAATTGCGATTTCTTATGTGCTATCGCAATTTTAGAATTTGCAAAAAAATTGCAATTTCTAAAATAGCATGATGCATCCTAAACAGCACTTTTGCATTCGCAAACGGCCGATTTTAAGGAATCGCACCGTTTGCGACTCCAAAAATGCTTGATGCATGTGGGCCCTAGTATTGATGAGGACACAGTTCCAGAGGCGTCTTTTCTTGTCCTTTTTTGGTTATCTTTTAGGGCAGCAACCGGTTGGGACATTATTTCCGGTTATTTGTTTTTGTACCCTGGGCAGTTCTTCAGGGTTTGAGTGTGCCTGTGTTCTAGGTGAAAAATGTAGCAATTCGAGTGAGCGCGCGACGCGGCGAACCAAGATGGCCGCACCCTGAGGAGCTCCGCGCTGACGAGCAGCGCTCATTTACGAAGGGTCCGTTTCGCGGCAGCGTTTCGACATTCAAACAGCGGTTTCTGACGTTGGAAGCGCCCCCCACCACATGGGTATGTTTTCAGCGTCCACCAAGATGCTTTTTTGTTAATTCTTGGCCGAAATGTTCTTTACTCGGTCACGGCCGCCATTTTGTTTTTTTCTGCCTTTTCTTCGCAGCATTTTTTTTCCTTTTCTGCTGCTCCATCACCTCTTGCCTGCCTATTTGACAGACATTTCCATGGATTTATGCCCCAGCTTGCTGATTATGTTGCCTCACTCGAGGAACCTTTTTCTGAACTTCCTCCTTTACTTCAGGCTTTGACCTGCGCCATGGTTCTTCAACTCTGCTGATATGTTTTTCGGGCGCCGCTGCATGCTTTCAGGACTGCAATAGGGGTACTTTCCACTTTTTCCTGCTGGGCTTCACTCCTCATTTTGCTTTTCTTGATTCCTTAACTCAACGGTCGCTGCCTAATTGGTTTGCTTGCTCTCAGCTCGCCTGTTGGTGGTTTCTCCACGACTCTCTGTTGCACTTACCTTCTGGTCTGGCTGGAGTCTCACGCCTTTGTACCACAATGGAACCTCCACATACTTCTAAGGTCCATGGCAACGCTTCTGCTACACGCAAGGATGCTGCCGCCACTGCTAAACGCCTTAAAAAAGATCCCCCATCTCCTTCTAAGTCCCCACTTACTGTTACGTTGGAGGACATTATGGAGGAATTGCGTCTCATACGCCCCTTTATGACTGATACTACTACAACTCTCCAGAGACTTGACGACAAATGGTCCAGTCTGGATTTGAGACTAACTGATGTAGAGCTAAAAGTCAGTGATGCTCAGGACGTCTTATCCAGGGTTGCCAGTCTTACCAAGAAAGTCGACCTGCTCAAAAGGACCTCCGAGGATTTGGAAAATCGCAATCGGCGTAACAATTTGCGCCTTTATGGTATCCCGGAATGCTCCGAGGGGTCTGACATTATCCAGTTCTTGAAGACTCAGGTCCTTCCCATTACTGGCCATCCTAAGCACCTGGATGTCAATATTCAAAGGGCGCATCGTCTTGGACCGAATAATTCCTCTTCTACTTCAAAACCCAGGGGCATCATTGCTTATTTCCTTCTTTATTCAGACCTCATGGCTATCCTTCATTCTGCCAAACAGCATAAGCAGATGCTTTGGTCTGGACATAAAGTTTTTATCACACAGGATGTCTCTAAGCCAACGGCGGCACGACGTAAGGAGTTTTTGGATTTGCGACCTGCTCTTTGATCGATGAATGCTCGATATGGCCTCATCCACCCCTGTTTTTTCAAAGTGACTTACATAGAAAGAACTTTTAGCTTTGAAGATCCGGCTGACCTTCGTAAATTCTTCCACACTCATAAAGAGGAATCCATGGAACTCAGCAAACCCTAAATTTATTGTTTTCATGTTTGTTAGTTTAATGTTGTTCTGCATTTAATTCCCTGTTGTATTGTTGCCTTTATCCCTTTCTTGATTTTTCTCGTTTTACAGGTGTTTCCTCTGTAGTCCTTGTTGAACAACTCATTTTTGTGCTGCTCCGGTATCTGTATTGTTCCTTTCATTTCGCTGCCCCTCCTTCCCATTTGTTTGGTAAGTTCCCTTCATTTGTCTTAATTGGTTACTCGTGATTTTTATGACCTTTCTGTTTTTCTTCTTTTATTATTGTTTTATGTAACCATATATTTCTTCTTCTCTTCTGCTCGTGCGGTTGTCTTGTTTTCGCTGCTCTTCCTCCCACTTCCTTGTCCTTCATTTCGTTGTCTTTCATGGCTAAAGTCCTTTGGCTTTTTTTCATCTTCTCTCTCTTATTCCTTCTCTCGGGAGTTAATTTCTCCCATTCCTTTCCTTCTTCCCCTATCCCCTGTCCTCTCTTCTTCCTTTTTTCTTCCTCTTTTCTTCCCATTGAGTCTCTCATTCTCTGTGTTCCTCTTTCTACTTCCCTCCACTTTTCTCTCCTTGGCAATAATTCATCCTTTTTACGGGCTCGGCGACGTCACCACTTTGTCAGAAGTGGGGCGGAGCTGCGAGCTGTATTGTTAAGGGTATTCTGTTTTGTGGCTGATAAATTCCTCAGTGCGCGAGCTTTTTCAGTCATTTTGTTTGGCATCTGCATAGTGATTCGTCTTCGCTGTGCTGTCTTTTTAGTAGCCTTGACGCGATAGGCTACATGTAATTTCCGGTCGCCATTGTTGCCATTTTCTGTGCGGTTATGCGCACGGCCGTCCATAAATATCAATTAGGAGCTGTCAGGGAGGTGCTGTAATGGAATCCAGATACTCTGGGCGCGTTCACCATTCTGCAGTGCGTTTGGTGGGCGCGCGCCATGCAAAGCACAACATTTGTCTGGTGTGCATCACAGCTGGGTGCAGACAAGAAGATTCTTAAGACGGGAACGTTCCTTGCTCCGTGCCTTGTGCCGAGAGCGAGTGGTTTTCACAGCTTCCCGTTTGGTGTGTCATTTTTTGGAGTCATTGCACAACCAGGTCATTAGTGAAGCAGGGAAGGGTAGGTGCGTGCGTAGTCTGCCTTGGTTTCAAAATCATTTTTTTCCGACTATATTTGGAGCTTGCAGTTTTATGTAGCGTGAAGTCGATCTGAAGGTAGTAGATGATATTAAATTAAACCAAGCTTCATTTATTAGGCACCGGGAGTTTAATTGATGCTTAGAAGCATATGCTGGTAAGATGCTACCTTAAATAGAGCATTTTTAATGGCGACAGTTCTGTCTGTTATGCTACATTTTTTAATTGCTTTGCTGTTGCTCTTTTCTATTGGGTGGCATGGTATGATTGGCTTAATTAAACTGATGGCATTTGGTAATGTGGGAGAGGGATAGGGTCCTAAAGCTCCAGCAGTTCCCAAGAGCGTATTCTTTTCAGTACCACCACCACCACCAGTACTACCAGTACTACCACTACCGCTACCACCAGTACTACCAGTACCACGACCACCAGTACTACCACTACCAGTACTACCACAACCAGTACCACTACCACCACCAGTACTACCACCACCAGTACCACCACCACCAGTACTACCACTACCAGTATTATGGCCAGCAGTACCACCACCACCACCAATGCAACTGCTATCAGTACCACCACCACCAGTACTCCCGCTACCAGTACCACCACCACCAGTACCACCACTACCAGTACTACCACCACCAGTACTACCACCAACAGTACTACCACTACCAGTACCACCACCTCCAGTACTGCCACTACTACCACTACCAGTACCACCAACACCAGTACTACCAGTACCACCACCACCAGTACTACCACTACCAGTACCACCACCACCAGTACTACCACTACCAGTACCACCACCACCACCAGTACTACCAGTACTACCACCATCAGTAGTACCAGTACTACCACCACCAGTACTACCACTACTACAGCCACCAGTACTACCACTACTCCAGCCACCAGTACTACCACTACCACCACCAACAGTAATACCACCACCACCAGTACTACCAGTACCACCACCACTACCACCACCACCAGTACTACCAGTACCACGACCACCAGTACTACCACTACCAGTACTACCACTACCAGTACCACTACCACCACCAGTACTACCACCACCAGTACCACCACCACCAGTACTACCACTACCAGTACTACGGGCAGCAGTACCACCACCACTAGAACTACCACTACCGGTACCACCACCAGTACTACCACTACCAGTACCACCATCACCAGTACTACCACTACCAGTACCACCACCAGTACCACCACTACCAGTACTACCACCACCAGTACTACCACCACTAGTACTACCACTACCAGTACCACCACCTCCAGTACTACAACTACTACCACTACCAGTCCCACCACCATCAGTACTACCAGTAACACCACCACCAGTACTACCACTACCAGTACCACCATCAGTACTACCACTACCAGTACCACCACCACCAGTACTACCACCACCAGTACCACCACCACCAGTACTACCAGTACTACCACCATTAGTACTACCAGTACTACCACCACCAGTACTACCACTACTACAGCCACCAGTACTACCACTACTACAGCCACCAGTACTACCACTACCACCACCACCAGTACTACCACCACCACCAGTACTACCAGTACCACCACCACCAGTACTACCACTACCAGTACTACCACTACCAGTACCACTACCACCACCACCAGTACCACCACCACCAGTACTAACACCACCAGTACTACCAGTACCACCACCACCACCACCACCAGTACTACCACTACCAGTACCACCACCTCCAGTACTACCACTACTACCACTACCAGTACCACCACCACCAGTACTACCAGTACCACCACCACCAGTACTACCACTACCAGTACCACCACCACCAGTACTACCACTACCAGTACCACCACCACCACCAGTACTAGCAGTACTACCACCATCAGTACTACCAGTACTACCACCACCAGTACTACCACTACTACAGCCACCAGTACTACCACTACTACAGCCACCAGTACTACCACTACCACCACCAACAGTACTACCACCACCACCAGTACTACCAGTACCACCACCACCAGTACTACCACTACCACCACCACCAGTACTACCACTACCACCACCACCAGTACTACCACTACCAGTACTACCACTACCAGTACCACTACCACCACCAGTACTACCACCACCAGTACCACCACCACCAGTACTACCACTACCAGTACTACGGCCAGCAGTACCCCCACCACTAGCACTACCACTACCGGTACCACCACCAGTACTACCACTACCAGTACCACCACCAACAGTACTAACACTACCAGTACCACCACCAGTACCACCACTACCAGTACTACCACCACCAGTACTACCACCACCAGTACTACCACTACCAGTACCACCACCTCCAGTACTACAACTACTACCACTACCCGTACCACCACCACCAGTACTACCAGTAACACCACCACCAGTACTACCACTACCAGTACCACCATCAGTACTACCACTACCACCACCACCAGTACTACCACCACCACCAGTACTACCAGTACCACCACCACCAGTACTACCACTACCAGTACTACCACTACCAGTACCACTACCACCACCACCAGTACCACCACCACCAGTACTAACACCACCAGTACTACCAGTACCACCACCACCACCACCACCAGTACTACCACTACCAGTACCACCACCTCCAGTACCACCACTACTACCACTACCAGTACCACCACCACCAGTACTACCAGTACCACCACCACCAGTACTACCACTACCAGTACCACCACCACCAGTACTACCACTACCAGTACCACCACCACCACCAGTACTAGCAGTACTACCACCATCAGTACTACCAGTACTACCACCACCAGTACTACCACTACTACAGCCACCAGTACTACCACTACTACAGCCACCAGTACTACCACTACCACCACCAACAGTACTACCACCACCACCAGTACTACCAGTACCACCACCACCAGTACTACCACTACCACCACCACCAGTACTACCACTACCACCACCACCAGTACTACCACTACCAGTACTACCACTACCAGTACCACTACCACCACCAGTACTACCACCACCAGTACCACCACCACCAGTACTACCACTACCAGTACTACGGCCAGCAGTACCACCACCATTAGCACTACCACTACCGGTACCACCACCAGTACTACCACTACCAGTACCACCACCAACAGTACTACCACAACCAGTACCACCACCAGCACCACCACCACCAGTACTACCACTACCAGTACCACCACCTCCAGTACTACAACTACTACCACTACCAGTACCACCACCACCAGTACTACCAGTAACACCACCACCAGTACTACCACTACCAGTACCACCATCAGTACTACCACTACCAGTACCACCACCACCAGTACTACCACTACCAGTACCACCACCACCACCAGTACTACAACCATCAGTACTACCACCACCAGTACTACCACTACTACAGCCACCAGTACTACCACTACTACAGCCACCAGTACTACCACTACCACCACCACCAGTACTACCACCACCACCAGTACTACCAGTACCACCACCACCAGTACTACCACCACCACCAGTACTACCAGTACCACCACCACCAGTACTACCACTACCAGTACCACTACCACCACCACCAGTACCACCACCACCAGTACTACCACCACCAGTACTACCAGTACCACCACCACCACCAGTACTACCACTACCAGTACCACCACCACCACCAGTACTACCTGTACTACAGCCACCAGTACTACCACTACCACCACCACCAGTACTACCAGTACCACAACCACCAGTACTACCACTACCAGTACTACCACTACCATTACCACTACCACCACCAGTACTACCACCACCAGTACCACCACCACCAGTACTACCACTACCAGTACCACCACCAGTACTACCACTACCAGTACCACAACCAGTACCACCACCAGTACCACCACTACCAGTACTACCACCACCAGTACTACCACCACCAGTACTACCACTACCAGTACCACCACCTCCAGTACTACCACTACTACCACTACCTGTACCACCACCACCAGTACTACCAGTAACACCACCACCAGTACTACCACTAACAGTACCACCACCACCAGTACTACCACTACCAGTACCACCACCACCAGTACTACCACTACTACCACCATCAGTACTACCAGTACTACCACCACCAGTACTACCACTACTACAGCCACCAGTACTACCACTACTCCAGCCACCAGTACTACCACTACCACCACCAACAGTACTACCACCACCACCAGTACTACCAGTACCACCACCACCAGTACTACCACTACCACCACCACCAGTACTACCAGTACCACGACCACCAGTACTACCACTACCAGTACTACCACTACCAGTACCACTACCACCACCAGTACTACCACCACCAGTACCACCACCACCAGTACTACCACTACCAGTACTACGGGCAGCAGTACCACCACCACTAGCACTACCACTACCGGTACCACCACCAGTACTACCACTACCAGTACCACCACCACCAGTACTACCACTACCAGTACCACCACCAGTACCACCACTACCAGTACTACCACCACCAGTACTACCACCACCAGTACTACCACTACCAGTACCACCACCTCCAGTACTACAACTACTACCACTACCAGTACCACCACCACCAGTACTACCACTACCACCACCACCAGTACTACCACTACCACCACCACCAGTACTACCACTACCAGTACCACCATCAGTACTACCACTACCAGTACCACCACCACCAGTACTACCACTACCAGTACCACCACCACCACCAGTACTACCAGTACTACCACCATTAGTACTACCAGTACTACCACCACCAGTACTACCACTATTACAGCCACCAGTACTACCACTACTACAGCCACCAGTACTACCACTACCACCACCACCAGTACTACCACCACCACCAGTACTACCAGTACCACCACCACCAGTACTACCACTACCAGTACCACTACCACCACCACCAGTACCACCACCACCAGTACTACCAGTAACACCACCACCAGTACTACCAGTACCACCACCACTACCAGTACTACCACTACCAGTACCACCACCTCCAGTACTACCACTACCAGTACCACCACCACCAGTACTACCAGTACCACCACCACCAGTACTATCACTACCAGTACCACCACCACCAGTACTACCAGTACCACCACCACCACCACCACCAGTACTACCAGTACTACCACCATCAGTACTACCAGTACTACCACCACCAGTACTACCACTACTACAGCCACCAGTACTACCACTACTACAGCCACCAGTACTACCACTACCACCACCAACAGTACTACCACCACCACCAGTACTACCAGTACCACCACCACCAGTACTACCACTACCACCACCACCAGTACTACCACCACCACCAGTACTACCACTACCAGTACTACCACTACCAGTACCACTACCACCACCAGTACTACCACCACCAGTACCACCACCACCAGTACTACCACTACCAGTACTACGGCCAGCAGTACCCCCACCACTAGCACTACCACTACCGGTACCACCACCAGTACTACCACTACCAGTACCACCACCAACAGTACTAACACTACCAGTACCACCACCAGTACCACCACTACCAGTACTACCACCACCAGTACTACCACCACCAGTACTACCACTACCAGTACCACCACCTCCAGTACTACAACTACTACCACTACCCGTACCACCACCACCAGTACTACCAGTAACACCACCACCAGTACTACCACTACCAGTACCACCATCAGTACTACCACTACCACCACCACCAGTACTACCACTACCAGTACCACCACCACCACCAGTACTACCAGTACTACAACCATTAGTACTACCAGTACTACCACCACCAGTACTACCACTACTACAGCCACCAGTACTACCACTACTACAGCCACCAGTACTACCACTACCACCACCACTAGTACTACCACCACCACCAGTACTACCAGTACCACCACCACCAGTACTACCACTACCAGTACTACCACCACCACCACCACTACCACCAGTAACACCACCACCAGTACTACCACCACCAGTACTACCAGTACAACCACCACCACCAGTACTACCACTACTAGTACCACCACCACCACCAGTACTACCAGTACTACAGCCACCAGCACCACCACCACCAGTACTACCAGTACCACGACCACCAGTACTATCACTACCATTACCACTACCACCACCAGTACTACCACCACCAGTACCACCACCACCAGTACTACCACTACCAGTACTTCGGCCAGCAGTACCACCACCACTAGCACTACCACTACCGGTACCACCACCAGTACTACCACTACTAGTACCACCACCACCAGTACTACCACTACCAGTACCACCACCAGTACCACCATCAGTACCACCACTACCAGTACTACCACCACCAGTACTACCACCACCAGTACTACCACTACCAGTACCACCACCTCCAGTACTACCACTACTACCACTACCTGTACCACCACCACCAGTACTACCAGTAACACCACCACCAGTACTACCACTAACAGTACCACCACCACCAGTACTACCACTACCAGTACCACCACCACCAGTACTACCAGTACTACCACCATCAGTACTACCAGTACTACAGCCACCAGTACTACTACTACCACCACCACCACCAGTACTACCAGTACCACCACCACCAGCACCACCACTATCAGTACTACCACTACCAGTACTACCAGTATCACTACCACCACCACCAGTACCACCATCACCAGTACTACCACCACCAGTACTACCACTACCAGTACCACCACCACCAGTACTACCACTACCAGTACCACCACCACCACCAGTACTACCAGTACTACAGGCAACAGTACTACCACTACCACCACCACCAGTCACTGGCATTTAAAATGCCAATAGCTCAAACTCTCACAACTGCAAGACCTCACAAGAAGGACATCGCAGCAGCTGTGCAAGCTTCTTACACTCACAAGGAGACCACAGGCATCAGAGGTGCAAGCTTCTCACACTCGCAAGAAGGACATCACAAGCAGCAGTGGCGCAAGCTTCCCTTACACACTCACAGCAGGTACTGTGCCAAGGCAGCAGCAGCAACAGAGCAAGAGTCCCTTACAAAGAACAGGCACAGCACAGAGATGCACAATGCAATCTTCTCATACTCACAGGCAGCAGCGGTGCAAGCTTCTCACACTCACAAGAAGGACATCACAGGCAGCAGCTGTGCAAGCTTCTTACACTCACAAGGAGACCACAGGCAGCAGAGGTGCAAGCTTCTCACACTCCCAAGAAGGACATCAAAAGCAGTAGTGGTGCAAGCTTCCCTTACACACTCACAGCAGGTACTGTGCCAAGGCAGCAGCAGCAACAGAGCAAGAGTCCCTTACAAAGAACAGGCACAGCACAGAGATGCACAATGCAATCTTCTCATACTCACAGGCAGCAGCGGTGCAAGCTTCTCACACTCACAAGAAGGACATCACAGGCAGCAGCTGTGCAAGCTTCCTACACTCACAAGGAGACCACAGGCAGCTGAGGTGCAAGCTTCTCCCACTCACAAGAAGGACATCAGAAGCAGCAGCGGTGCAAGCTTCTCACACTCACAAGAACGACATCACAGGCAGCAGCAGTGCAAGCTTCTTACACTCACAAGGAGACCACAGGCAGCTGAGGTGCAAGCTTCTCCCACTCACAAGAAGGACATCACAAGCAGCAGCGGCGCAAGCTTCTCACACTCACAAGAACGACATCACAGGCAGCAGCAGTGCAAGCTTCTTACACTCACAAGGAGACCACAGGCAGCAGAGGTGCAAGCTTCTCACACTCACAAGAACGACATCACAGGCAGCAGCAGTGCAAGCTTCTTACACTCACAAGGAGACCACAGGCAGCAGAGATGCAAGGTTATCACACTCACAAGAAGGAAATCACAAGCAGCAGTGGTGCAAGCTTCCCTCACACACTCACAGCAGGTACTGTGCCAAGGCAGCAGCAGCAACAGAGCAAGAGTACCATACCAGTGTAACGTAGCAATCATTGTGCAGCACGTGCAGTGGCACCAGTGTGGCATAGCTACAATTGTGCAGCAGGTGCTATTGCACCAGTGTGGCATAGCTACCCTTGTGTAGGAGGTGCAGTGGCACCACTGTGGCATAGCTACCATTGTGCTGCAGGTGCAGTGGCACCAGTGTGGTGTAAGTATTTTTGGTGGAGCAGGTAGAGTAGTACCAGCACTGCCACCAGTGTGGTATAGCTATCATTACTGGATCAGGTGCAGTGGCACCAGTGTAGCGTAGCTACCATTGTGCAGCAGGTGCAGTGGCACTAGTGTGGTATAGTTATCATTAGTGGAGCAGGTGCAGTGGCACCAGTGTGCTATACCTATCATTAGTGCAGCAGGTGCAGTGGCACCAGTGTGTGGCGTAGTTACCATTCGTGGAGCAGGTGAGGTGTTATCAGTGTTACTTAGCTATGATTGCGCAGCAGGTGTAGTACCACCAGTGTGGCGTACCTGCCATTGTGCAGCAGGTGCAGTGGCACCAGTGCACCTCATTGGTGTAACACACTCACTACCACACACTCACCCCCACAGACTCACCATCACACACTCACCACTACACACACAACCACATACAACAACACACCACCAGCCGTCAGTGCACGCTATCACCAGGGCCAAACACCATCAGCCATCAATGCACACTTTCACAAACAACAAACACCATCAGGCGTACAACACCAGCCGTCAGTGCATCCTTTTACAAGGCGCACTCACCAGCAACTAACAGTGCACCCTTTCACCAAACACACACACCATCAGCCATCTGTGCACGCTTTGACTAACTACACACCAACCAGCCGTCAGTGCACCCTTCCACAAGGCACACACACCTCCAGCTGGCAGTGCAGTACTTTACCAAGCACACACACCACCAGCCATCAGTGCACAATTTCTACAGGCAGTCACGGCCATCAGTACATGCATCGATTGTTACACATCCACAATTAAGTATTGTAGCAGTATGGTACACTTTTGTTTTAAACATATTCATGTAAAAACACAACATGCCACCATTGCTACAATTACAATCTAACACACATAATTCCACTACACACCACATTAACACACTCCATAACACTTAGCAAAAATACATTACCATTTACAATGCCATTAGCTCAAACTCAAATAAATCCGAGTCCGATTGCATTTCTAATGCTTGTTTCTTTTCTGCTTTTTCTTGATACTCTCTATTGCGGTAAAGCATTGTTTCTCCGCTGTTTATTTGTTCTCATATTTGTGGTGGCTCCTTCACGTTTTCATTCATTTCATCAAGCTACAATGTATTTCTTTCTTCTTCACTATCTATTTATTCTTTTTCTATTTCACTTCCTTCTCTCTTAACTGGTATATACTTTCTCGCTTATCTTCTCCTCTTTTCCTATCATGGATGGTCTTCAAAATATTTCCTGGAATGTTAAGGGTTTCCGAAACCCTATTAAAAAGCAACGTATTTTATCTCATCTTATTCTTGCTCGTCTGAAGTGTCAAATTGCTTTATTGCAAGAAACGCATCTTTCTACACAGGATTTATCCTCGTTACGTAAACAATGGGTTGGAGAAGCTTATTGTTCATCGGCTGTTAACAACAAAATGGTGTTATCATTTTATTTCATAAATCGTTGAGTGTTCAAATACAAAATGGATTTTCTGATTTTAATGGTAGATGGTTGTTTTTGGATAGTGTTGTTAATGATGTTCATCTTTCCTTTTGCAATGTATATGGCCCTAATGGTGTTGACTTATCCTTTTGGAATGAGTTTTCTTCTCTCCTTTCTTCCAATGTGAGTGATGATCTGAATGTTGGGGGTGACTGTAACCAATTAATGGATCCTTTTTTGGATTGCAAATCTCAAGTACGATATGCCCCTAATAAAATGCAAAAGTCATTCCACAAGTCCATCTCCTCTAGAGGCCTAATTGATTCATGGAGAATATCCCATCCCGATTCGTTAGAATTTTCTTTTTTTTTGTCTCCAGTGCATGCTTCACATTCCCAAATTGATTACATTTTTCTTTCACACCATGCCTTTCAATTTATGACTAATTCTGAAATGTGTTAAAGTCATTTGGTGGTCCTTTGACATAACGACCAGTTTGGCGTGCAATTTTCAGCATTTGTTGGTCGAGCATTTGGACATATATCTCTGTGCAACTCTTCTGTCCTGAAGATGGTCCTATGGATCGTTGTGACCAACGAGGACCGAAACGTCGACGCTTAACGCCTTTTTTGCAACATACTGTAAAATTCGCTTAAAATACAACGTGTGAATTTCATTGTGTCTTAACTACTTATATGTGGTTTGATTGTTCATCCACACTATTGGCGAAAGGTGTTCCTTTACTACCATATCACCTGTTATATTTGTTTTGGTAGTATTTCTGTTGCCAGACTTTTATTGTCAAGAATAAGCAACTTATGTATTGAAAATTAAAAATAATGTATTTTTGATACTACTTTTTGAGTGTTGCTTGTGAATCCCTATGGTCATTATAATTAAGTGTTCAAATATGTGACACAAACGACATTGAAAATATATTTTGTAATGATTCCTTCCTGGACATTTAGCTTCTATTGTTTAATTCTGAAATAGGCTCTATTCTCATCTCAGACCACGCACCCGTCATTTTAGATATGAACTATCCTTCCCCCATCCCCGCATCTCGCCGATGGCGTTTCAATAACTCATTACTGCTTGACCCCCATTTCACTGACCATTTTACACAATTCATGGATGACTTCTTTCATGATACTTTAGATACAACTTCCGATTTTCACTTTATCTGGGATGCATTCAAGGCTTCTGCCCGTGGTTGTGTTATAGACTTTGTATCCCGAAAGAAGAAAAAGGCCCTCACTCAATCATCTCATTTTCTCAAACAAATTAAAGACCTTGAACATCTTTATTTCACTACTAATTCTCCCGATTCATTATCCTCCCTTATCAAAGCCAAGATTCAATTTAATAGGCATTCTTGGGATTCTGCTTCTAACCAGCGTTTCAAATTTAATGCTAAAATGTACGGTGGACGTAATAAGGCTGGTAAATCGCTAGCGAATTACCTCAAAATCAAGAAGCAGAGATCCAACATTGTTGTTAGTAAGGATTCTCAAGGATCTCCCCATTCCTTGGACGCTAAGATTCTTGATTGTTTCGTTCAATATTACTCTTCCCTTTACACACCAGAATCCAATCCTTCTCCTGAGCAAATTGATTCTGTTTTTCATTCTAGCCCTAAATCCTCTGATACCCTGGTGGACCTTTCTTCTCTTGATGTCCCTATTTCAGAAAAAGACATTCTCGCTGCGCTTTCTCTTCTCCTGAAGGATAAAACCCCTGGTCCGGATGGATTTACAGTGCGATTTTTCCTTCATTTTAAGGCAGTTTTAGTGCCCCATTTGCTCCATTTAATTAACCACTTTCTTTCTACAGGCGAATCCAGAGGTTCTTTTAATCAGGCAATGCTCTGTCTTCTTCCCAAAAAAGATAAAGATCCCTCCCTGTGCAAAAATTATAGACCTATTTCCCTTATCAATACCAACTGCAAAATGTATGCAAAAATCTTGGCTATTCGTCTCAATGCTGTTATTCCAGGTCTGGTTAACATCAATCAAACTGGGTTTGTTAAAGGTAGGTCCATAACTGATAATTCGAGAACCCTCCTCAACATCATTCATCTAGCCGCCAAAATGGATTCCCCTATTGCTGCGATTACTTTGGATGCTGAGAAAGCCTTCCGATCGAGTTAATTGGGATTATATGTTTGGAGCGCTTCGTTGGCATGGTTTCAGCCCCACTGTTCTTAGATACATTTATTTACTTTATTCTGACCCCAAAACTTCTATTTGGGTTAATGGTACTCAATCAGATTACTTCTCTCTTCATAGAGGAACCAGGCAGGGATGCCCTCTCTCCCCTCTCCTTTTCATTTTGGCTTTAGAACCTTTTTTAGAAAAAATTAGACGGTCTCCCTCTTAGTCCGGCTTTATCTACAAAGACGTTGATATCAAATTTACTGCTTACGCTGATGATATTTTACTTTACATCTCGGACACCATTGATGCACTCCCTGCATTCTTTTCCTTACTCAACGATTATTCTTTGGTCTCTGGCTACAAACTAAATATTTATAAATCAGAGGTCCTTCCTCTTAATAAGTTTTGCCTTCCCCATATGTTCGAGGGTTTCGGATTCGAATGGAACTCTGTATTTATCAAATGTTTGGGTGTTTTGTATGCTAATACCATTAGAGATACCACCAAAATTAATCATTCTGATATTCTTAAGAAAATTTCTTCTCTCATAGACCGCTGGACCCCCCTTTTTCTTTCATGGTGGAGCCGTTTATCAACTATTAAAATGATGTTGCTTCCTATTGTTAATTTTTATCTTTCCATGCTTCCTGTCTCTCTTCCTCACTATTTTTTTTAATCCATTAATCGCCTTCTTGTGAAATTCTTATGGAATAATCGTAAAGCTACGGTCTCGCTTTTCCGTCTTCAACAACCTAAGAACCTAGGCGGTGTCAATTTTCCTAATATTTCACGTTTCCATTCTGCCTTTACTCTTAAACAGATCTGGCCTTTTCTTACAGATTCGTCCTCCTCTCCTTTAACGGCTTGAAGCTCTTTAGAATCAGCTCAACTTACTCCCTTCTCTTTCCTTACAGCAACCCGCTTATCTCATCCTCCTACAAGATTTCTATCCCCCAATTTCAAGCACTCCAAAGCCCTAACACTTCTACTTTTCTGTTATTTTTCTTCTCCTTCTAATATCCACTTGTGTACTCCGATTTGGTATAACAAATTCCTTAAGATCAACAACAGAGCGCTTTTCTGGAAGGAGTGGATTGATAAAGGCATTTTAATTACGAACATTTACTCATCGGTGATTCCTTAAGAACCTTCCAAGACCTATGCGATTCCTTTGGTATATCTAGCAAACACTCTTCACACTTCCAACTGCTTACTCCTACCCTGTATTCCACTATTTTACAGGACATTCCATCTTCCTCTGATACCTCCCCCCTTTTTTCTCCACCAGATTTTACTAGTCCCTTTAGAGCCTCAGCTATTTACAAACTATTATCACCTTCACCTATCAATAGACTCTAGTCCAAATTGGAACTTGTGTTGGAATGGGATTTAGGCCAAGCCTTTTCTCCACAAATATGGGACTCCATTTGTTCTAAAATACATACAGTCTCTCGCTCAGCTAGCACCACACAGACTTTTTATTTTTTTTATAATAGGCTTTATTACACTCCCTCTGACTTGTGTAAATTTAAACTATTAGATTCTAAAAAGTGTTGGTCATGTTCATCCGACAATAGCGATTTGTTACATATGTTTTTTTATTGTCCTAGTGTTAAATTACTTTGGTCTCGTATTTGGTCTACACTTAACATTATTTTATCTACTGATGTTCCATTTGAAATTGTTCATATTTTTCTGGGTGGGTTGGCTTCCATATGGAATGTTCAATGTCATGTTCGTAAATTTATTGATCTTTTCATAGCAATTTCATTTCAAATAATTACTACAAATTGGAAGTATACCACAAAAATTGCTTATAATGCTTGGTGGAATTTGTTATGTCATCACCACAGACTTGATCGTGCTTATGCTACATCTGTACCTTTATTAATCAAACGAGATTTATTATGGTCTCCTTTAACTGATTATCTATCTAGACATGCTCCCTGAATATTCTGTTGTCCTTACCTCTTCTTTAGTGATTGTTAATTACTTTTAGATTAGGTGACATTTTATTAATTGTTGCCTTCTCCCTTCCCTCTTTTCCCTCCCTTTTCCCCCTCTTTCCTCTCTTTTTCCCTTCTATGAAAAACCCATAAAAGCATTGTTCATTGGTATATGGTTTTCCCCTTTATTGGGTTATGTTTTACATTTGCTCTCTTTTATTGGATGTCTTTTCTTTCTTTGATACTATCGCAGTTGTAATGATGTTTTACGTTGTTTATTTTCTCTCAATAAAGCTTTTTAAACAAAAAAAAAAAGATTTTTCAATTCTGGTCTGCCTTGTTAGAATTACGAGATTTCAAGTAAATACTGGAATAGTAAAGGGTTTTGGCTTTACCTGAAATCGGTTGGTCTGGGGGGCTGGCGCTGAGCGCGGAACAAGCGCGGAGGGGCGCAGACGGGCTTGCCTTTAGCGCGCCCGCTGCACACGTCCACTGCGCGCTCGGACCAGCGTCTGACTAAGTACTGTCAGGGGCATGAAAGACTAGCCCGCTGACCGTATGTCTCACAAAATGGCGGCGCCCCGCGCTAATACTGCGGGGGACTTTGTGATGTGAACTCTCTAGATTGGTGAGTCCACAGCTCCATGATTAGTAGAACTAAAATAGTTTCTGCAACATATCCAGTTGTAGAATTTAAAAACCTCCCCCACACATCTCTATTTTGCAATGTGATTGGCATAAATGAAGTGGAAAGAGTGTGTGCCACTGCCCCTGCGTCATCAAGAGAGAATCTCATCCAGAACATATTCTGTGCCCTTTAGTGTGTTCTCGAAGAGTTGTCAAGCCACGGCATGCCCACTAGAAAGAATATATCAGTCCTGCTAGCCACAACCCAGAATGTGATCTGAGAGGGTCTCCATACTCCCTATAAATGGGCAACCTGCCTGGCCATATTTTGAGAAAACTCTGATCTTTCTCCAATCCAGACAGCCACAAGCAGTGGAAATCTCCATCAGCAATGTGAGGCTTCTAGAGGAAAAAGCAGTGGGTAAGGGGGCACACAGATCCTGTATGCTAATTGAACTGTTCACATAAAATGCTTATGACTTCCAATGCATGTTTGTAAATTGCAATGTGTTGCTGTGGCTAAAACACTTTTTCTTCAGGTTTATTCATTTTCCAAACTGTTAATCAATAACATTAAATTAAATCCTCATCCATGTTAGTCTCAGGAGCTGGTTGCCCTACCGTTCCAATTTATATTAGGCAAAACATATTAATCACAGTTCTTAGCGCCTCTTTGGACGCACAATAATTTTGAACCAGGTCTTAATACAAATGTTTTGCTGATACTATAGACCCTCAGGACACATTTTGATACTCCCACTTTGCCATGTATTGCTTTGGTGGGGTGAGGCATGGCATGTCTGAAAAACTAGGATTTACTTGATTATCTCTCCACTACTCCTTCAGTTATATCCTCAGGGCAGGGCTTTAAGTGGGATGAAAACACTGGGTGTCTCTCAAAGGGGCATGGCTGATGTAATTAAGGATGTGGCTTAAAACACATAAGCTAAACATCTGTGTTTAGCATAGTGTGTCGCTCAACTTGTATTTTGCAGTTTCTGTCATTTCATCCAGATATATGATATAACAAGTAAGATCATACCTACAACAAGTCAGGACTATTGGGTTTGTCAATGGTTGTTAGTTGCATAAGATAAATAAGCAGCAACTATGACTTGTATATAATATTGAAAAAGCTTCCACTTAAAGCCCTGGTGACACCACAACAATGTTGCTGCTCCTGAGTTTCAAAAAGAGAAGGGAATCCCTGAGAGAAAATGACTCTCTTTAAAGGATTTCCCTTCCCCTACAACACTCACCAGGCATGACGTCATGCTGTAACTTCTCCACTAGTGAGAAGTGAGCAGTGTGACCATGCACACATAATGTGCATGCTGTTGCTGCAGTCTGGAAAAAAAACAGACCGCCTGTGCCAGGGCATAAAACAGAGCCCGATAGAGACCCATTTCGAGACCCCCTTTAAAAAACTGCTGGTGCTCAGCACCAGTGAGACCCGGCCCACTTAAAGCCTTGCCTCAGGGTCATTCCACTCTCCCTTCGTGGAGCCATTGATGCTCAGCTCTGTATCTTAATTCCGATAAAACTGAAACTCTTTTTTTGGGCTAGCCACCATCCCTGTGGATCAAGAGATGATGGCCTTGTGAACTTGGTCATCGCCCCACTCGAGTCCAGTTAGTATTTTGGGTGTGATAATGGATGATTCTCTTTTTCTACCCCCCACACTGAGAAGATCACTTCTTATTGTTTTTCTCAGTCTCAAAAATTCTAAGGAAAACCCTACCTTTCATCCCCAGATCGGCTGCATATTCTGGTATTTGTGCACTCATTGGATTGCGGATGGATTGTGCAATTGCCCTCTTCGTTGGACTCCCACATTATCAAATACAACATTGTCAACTGGTTCGAAATTATGCTGCCTGGTTGCTTCTCCACCTTCTATGGGATGCTCCTAAACCAGTCATGTTCGTTCCCTGTGCAGTGTCCTCCGGACACGTTCTAGTATTCAGCTTTCTGTTGTACCCACTCTGAACACCCACCCTTCACAGGTGTCACCAGTCAGGTGACCCTGCAAAGAAATGAGGCTGGGCGCACGTGCCCTGGGCCAGTTCCAGTACCACACCACTTGTGTCTGTGTCCTTTATTAATGAGCATGTGGGCCTGGTGGCCAAGACACCACTCTCTGCACTGCGACACTGTTGAACCGAGGGTCATCTTGACCAACCATGTTCATTCCCTGCACTGCCTCACTGTTGAACAGAGGATCATCTTGACCAATCATGTTAGTTCCCTGCACTGCGTCACTGTTGAACCGAGGGTCATCTTGACTAACCATGCTCGTTGCCTGCACTGCGTCACTGTTGAACAGAGGATCATCTTGACCAATCATGTTAGTTCCCTGCACTGCGACACTGTTGAACCGTGGGTCATCTTGACCAACCATGTTCGTTCCCTGCACTGCGTCACTGTTGAACAGAGGATCGTCTTGACCAATCATGTTAGTTCCCTGCACTGCGTCACTGTCGAACCGAGGGTCATCTTGACCAATCATGCACGTTCCCTGCACTGCGTCACTGTTGAACAGAGGATCATCTTGACCAATCATGTACGTTCCCTGCACTGCGTCACTGTCGAACGGAGGGTCATCTTGACCAATCATGTTAGTTCCCTGCACTGCGTCACTGTCGAACCGAGGGTCATCTTGACCAATCATGTACGTTCCCTGCACTGCGTCACTGTTGAAATGAGGGTCATCTTTAAAGGCCGTTGCATCTGTTTTCGTGCATTACATGGAGGGGGTTTGCTTTCCTTACAATCCTTTTTACCTGGCATCTTCCATCGCACTTCTGCTTCCAGTGAAGAGATCTCGGCAGGTAGCAGATCCTTTGACTCGCTGGGTGCCGTGCTGCGGAATTCATTCCTGTTTCATATGAGAGTTGAAACCAATTTACTGGGTTTTAGAAACTTAATTAAAAAAAACTGGCTATTCAGCAATTGGCTGCTTTGCGCCCTTCTCCTTGTCATTGTCATGCCCTTTATAAATATCTAAATACACTTCTCAGTCCTACCTGGTGTTAAGGAATCTTTAGCATTAAGGACAGTGATCACCTATCAAGAATCTTTATACACACTTGTTCTTTAAGAAGATCCTTATTTTCGGACAGGGGGTGCACGGTGACATAGACAGCTATGCAATAGACCGGGGTGGGGTACACTGTGATTTTAGGCTGCTATGTATAAAGCCACTGCCTCCTGTTTTTGAGCAGATAGTGGGGTTCTCATGTCCTGAATCGGTGTCACAGCTGTATCAGTGTTTCCTAATCTGTGGAAAGAAACATAACAGGCCACAGGAAGGCTTAAGCTGTCCCCTGTTGCCATTATCGGGGAGTGTTTGGGAACTTGCAGAGTTCCACTGGTAAAACGGTGATGTCAGGGCTTTGAAGACCCAGGAGATATGTATGTTGTGTGCAAAGTTCAGGGCACTTTTGCTGTTGAGTGAATTTGGGAGCAGTAGTAAAGGGTATTATAATTAAGGCTCTTTGTTTTCCGTTTTTACTGATTTTTACAGATAAATACAGACAGAAAACCATTTATTTTACTCTCTATATTTATTTTTAAATGTGGATTTAAACGGAAATTGGGTTGTTTTAAATGCTGACAATCATGACTGCCAGGCGAATAGCTGTGCAGATTGACAGGCAAGGGAAATAAAAAATAGGGATTTTAGTAAAGTGCCTTAAACAGCTTTAGATTTACACAACCTTAATACTAAAATGTGCGTATTTTCTTACAAGTGCATATTTTACCATGTGAGTGTGTATATACCATTGAAACCTGTCAGGCGTTCAAGCACCAGTACACATTAACTGGTTAAATAAATGCAGAAATATACACATTTCAGCTTCATTTTTTCACAAAACCTAAAAAAAAGATGGAAAAATACAGACGGACATGTCAAAAATATAAATATCATAAAACTGGGAGCACTAATTATAACCCTGTACTGTCATTTTTCCTCCATTATATACACAAGGAGCCCAGGAGAGTTTCTTTTGAATATCACTAGTTGATGCTAACACTGTCGACCGCCCACTCACCCAGTATCAGCGGCTCCCTTGCAGCAGCTTCTGTACTGGTGGACCTGCCACCACTGCGTCCTTCCTGATGACTTCTCTCCAGCATTTCTGTCCGTCTCCCTTCTTTTCTCCTGCTTTGGACTATTTCATTTTGCCTCCTTATCCATTGCATCACTATATATGCAAACCCACAAAAACCAAGTAGCGTCGATGGTCATGGACTGTTTTTTCTGTACCTCAAACTGCAGCCCTTCTGCCCTCCCACCTTCCTACTCCCCCTGTATAGGCTTTTAAAACCTCTTCCTGATCCTTGTGGCACTTTGTGTCGTCAGTAGTTGACTCTTTTTAAGTCTGATGTTAGCAAAGATCTTTTGATTTTACTAAACTTATTTTTATAAAATACTTACATAAAAGGGCTGTTAGCCAACTCTCTTCATCCATTGGTCTGTTGTGTCATCAACATATTGCTTCTGCCGACTACAGCATACATCATGGGGCAGTAGGTCGGTCTACTTCAGCCACTGGCTAGCTTCACTCTGAGAGACTGCATATAGCCCTTTTAAAGTAGCACGTCTGCACACAAGGCAGTTTCCTTCAGTGCCAGGCTTTTGGTTTTAACTTTGTTATTACTTAGGCGTTGCCTTTGTTTGCAGAGCCTAATGTGATAATAGCAGGACACTCTCTACCAGATGAGAGCACAGGGCACATTCCAGCATGATCCGTTCCTATCTCCTGACAATGCTGTTGTAAATTACTTTTTTTATCTGACTGCTGCTTTTTCACACCACATCAGCAGCTCATGAGAGTTCTCTGTCCTTGCAATCCTGTCACTCATTCATTCATTCCTCCCACCCTTGTTTCTTCCTAATGTCACTCCTTCATCCTTCCCTCCCTCCTTCCCTAAAGGCAAGAGGCTGGCAGCTGCTGCCAAACGAAATTACTTTTTTAAGCCTGTGCTACTCAAAATTGTGTATAACATAGTTATCTTTAAGGGTTTTCAGCCAAGCTTTATCCATTAGTCTGTGGTGCTGTCATTCACGTGGTAATTCCGCCCACTCAGCATGCGTCACAGGGCAATGTGCAAGCCCAATTCAGCCATTGACTGACTTCCCTATGAGTTGCGCCTTACTGCTCTTTCACAGGGAGCACATGAAGGCCCAAAGTGCCAGGGAGTACTGTGGCATTCTGCGCTTTTCAGAGCCCAAAACAACATGTTTTTCTCCTTTAGCCAATATTTTTGTCTATATTGATGAGGACTTGACAGGTTCCCAAAGAGTAAGATTTTGCAAAAACCACAACCAAACAAAACAAGAATTCCCAAAAGGCTGGAGGCCAATGCCAGACCTATTGGCTCTGGCAATGCTTGTTTTTCTTGGTACCTGCCTCTCATTTATTCCCTTCCAGTCTGCCACGTGTAACAGTCACTGAGCTACGGGCGCAGCCAAGGGCTGGCAAGGACTGGCAAATGAGCTCTGTAGAGTCAAGGAGACAGAGAAAGAGAAATTTCAAAATGGTGAAAAGGGACATTGTGAGAGGCAAATAGAGGAAGCAGAAGAACGAAATGTAAACACATAGGCAAAGCCAATAGGTCACACCTTTGGTACCTATTGGTTATGCCAATGGTTTTAGTCATGCTGTACAGCATCCCAATGCTATGCCACATGGCTAAAAAAAGACTGAAAATAGCTGTTATGTTGCTGTATCTTTAAGAGTGTCATGGTTGATTACATCATTAATGGAATGATTACATTCCAATTGTTGAAGAATCAGTTTGCTGTAACTACTACTTGTTGATGGTTGTACATTAAAGCTCCTTCTACAACTTACCTGATTTCTGAGCTTTTATCACTGGCGACGAGGGTCAAGGCTTGATTGGGGACAAGCATTCACAACCATCAACTCCCCTACCATTGGAATTTCGTTTTGGACTTGGATTTGCTCGAATTTTCGTTTTTTGAGCATTGGATTGAATTTTGGACTTTGGATATTGGACCTTTGATCTGAACTCGGTTTCAATCTACTTGGATTACTTGGTTTCAATCTACTTGGATTTTTTTCATGGTTTTATTCCTGTTTTGTTTTTCATCTGCACCTTATTGGATTGACTGACTATTCTCTTCTTTCCTTTATTTGAATAACTTCGGAAATCTTGCTGTGTCTACATAGTTCTACATTGGACAGTATTGAGCCTCCTTTTGACTTCGTGCTCATGTACTAAAAACCATCGAAATTGAGGAAACAGGTATCGTCTTCGCCTATCTGGTGCTTACCGTTATACTTTGTTTTGTTTTCAAACCTCATTGCGAAGCATCGCGTGTGGCTTGAGCTGCGGGTGCCATTGCGCTTGTCCAACAGCGCTTCTGTGCTCGCTCTTCCCTCATTGTAGAACCTTGACCTCACGGACAACACGCAAACCACGTGGAGCGTCATCACGAAACAGCGGCCATCTTTGATTACCTTGGTTACCATAGTAACGCCGATGCGCACGGCAGCCCATTTTACTTGATTTTTTACACAGATATTCACAGCAACGCGGATACACAAGGTGCAGCAATGTATGTTATTTGAATTAGCAACATTGATACACTTAAAACTATCTTTACAACGCCGATGTGCACGGCTGCACATTGATTATTCTCATATACGCCGATGCACACGGTTGTGCATCAATTGTAATTACATTGTTAATTCCTCGCGGATGTGCACCGCTGCATTTTGATAATTCATACAAACGCTGATGTACACAGCTGTACATCAATCCTAATTGGATTATCATTTTCACGCTGATGTGCACAGCTGCACATTTACACTTCAATTCTTTTAAGGTTTGGACTACGCTGATGTGCACCATTATATATTACTTATTTTCTATATCGTAATTCACACATCAGTATTTTGTGCTCTTCTACATGGTTGTTCTTTGGAAATTTGGGTATTTTATAGGCAAGTTGCCACAGCCTATTAGTTTTTTCTGTTTTTTATTACCTGAAGTTATAACATTTTTTACTGTTATTGCATAAAGATTCTCATTAGTGTAGTCTATTACTTCTTCATTATGGCTACTACATCTAGCATGTCACAACCACCACCATTTCTTTCAGAGGAGGGTGAGCCCATTCTTCCTTGGAAGAGGTGGAGAAACTTGTTTGACTCATATTTGGTTGCTATTGGTGGAGAGAAGTTTTCGGCTGTTAGAAAACAAGCCATCTTGTTACACAATTTAGGCGTTGAAGGCAGACACACTTATGATAGTATGGACAGTATACCTGTTGGTGGAGCTGATGGTGAATCTGCGGATGTTTTCGAGATGTCTATGACTATGTTAGAACAATATTTTGGTCCAAGAATTAATGTTGTTTTAGAACGACATAGATTCTTTACTCGTGTCCAAGGTTCTCGTGAACGTGTGGGGACATATGTTGCAGCTTTGAAAACTCTTTCATGTACATTTGATTTTGGAGATTTATCTGAATCTCTTGTTAGAGATCAACTTGTTCGATGTACGAACCGTTCTAGGGTTCAAGAGAAGTTATTATCCAAAAATCCCACATTGAAAGAAGCTGTAGATATTGTAGAGGGTATGGAGAACACCTCTACATGGGTCAAAGAAATAAGAAAAAATAAAGAAGATGAAAGTCACACTGTTAGTGATAATAAAAAGAAAGTTCCTGACTATGTACATATGTTAGAAGAAGATGAACTGTTTGGTGAGTGTCATGAAGAAGTTGCTAAAGTCAGTGTTGGTTCTAAGAGCAAACCTATCCAAAAGACATTTTCCCAGAAAAACACCTTTGAAAATCGCTCTTCTTCTTCCAAAGAGTCTAATTTCTCTAAAGAACGTGAATCTCGCCAACAACGTCCCATAAGTAACCAAAAAATGCGTTGTTTCAGGTGTGGGAGTTGTTCTCACACTTCTAATTTTCCTCATTGTTTTGCAAAGGATAGCATTTGAAATAACTGTGGTATCAAAGGACACTATGCACGCGTATGTAGATCTGGTAAAAAGAGGGAAACCAGTGAACCTATCTCTGATATTGTACGTACACTTGTGGTTTCCAATTTTAATGGTGCAATGGTTGACACAGAACATATTTTCATGCCATTCTGTGAAGTAGGAATTGACAAATTTGTATTTAAACTTATGGCAGACTCTGGGTCTCCTTTTACTTTAATTGGAAATAAGATTTGGGATGAAGTGGTTGGTTTAGAAAATGTTCAACTGTTACCTCCTGATATCTCTCCTCTTAGTTATAATAAGTCAAAAATAGAGATTTTGGGATACCCTGTGGCCAACATTTCCTTCAGAGGTAAGAGTATTTCTGGAAAGGTTTATGTTGCAGTCAGAGGTGACAATCTTCTTGGATGGCGACATCAGCATGATTTAGGGATTATTCTTAATCCCGGAGCGGAAGATCCAAAAAATCAAGTCATGCTGATGGAAGATTTTCTTTCTAGTTCTCTTCTTTCTCAAGTAGATTTTGTGTGTGGGTCTGACAAATATTTTGCTGATTATCCAAAAGTCTTTTCTGACAATTTGGGGTGTCTAAAGGGATTTGAACACAAAATCATCCTTAAAAAATCTGCCAAACCATGTGTGCACAAAGTCAGGAAAGTACCTAACATGATGCTTGAGCCACTTAAGCATGAGATTATAGTTTTTTCCTTCTCTGTGCCTAATGAGTCTCACTACCCACAATTTCTTATGCAATCCAGCGCTTGGACGCCTCCGGGCAGCTACTTCGCGCTATATAAGACGCATTTTCATTTCATTTCATTTCATTGAAAGATTGTTAAACTTAGAGGTGATCGAAGAGATTGAATCATCTGAGTGGTTAAGTCCAGTGGTTCTAGCACCCAAGGATGGTGGGAAATCGATTAGGATGTGTGTGGATCTTCGCGGATTGAATGAGTGGATCTGGGTAGATCGACAGCCATTGCCCAACATAGCTGAGAGTATTAGTATTTTGAAGGGTGCAAAGATATTCAGTGTACTTGATCTCTCTTCAGCTTACCACCAAATTGTTTTACATAAGGATTGCAGGCATTTAACATCTTTTGTTACACCTTTGGGTGCTTATCAATTTCTAAGAATGCCATTTGGTTTAGCTTCGGCGGCCGCGTGTTTTCAAAGAGTGATGAAGATGGTTTTGGGCAGTCTTTCCAATGTAATGTTCTTTCAAGACGATATTTTGATTCATGGTGTGGATGTGTGTGAGCATGACAAAGTGTTAAGATCTGTCTTAGACAAGTTAAATGAGAGTGGACTTACAGTGAAGAAGGAAAAGTGTCGTATTGGTTTAGAATCAGTCACATATTTGGGACATGTTATTTCTGGGAGTGGAATTCAACCCAAATTGGAGTTAGCTGAGAGCATTGTTAAGGCACCGACTCCTGTTGATAAAGATCAAGTCAAGTCATTTTTAGGAATGGCGGAATTTTATTCCAAGTTTGTTAAGGGTTTTGCCAGTCTTGTTGAGCCCATTAGATCTCTTTTAAAAAAGGGTGTACATTTTTCTTGGTCTGGTGATTGCGAGAAAGCTTTTGAATTGGTTAAAAAGGAGATAGGTGAAATGCCAACTCTAGGTCATTTTGACTCCAAACTCAAAACCATCTTGACAACTGATGCCAGCCTTAAGGGGTTAGGTGCTGTGCTTTCCCAAGTTGTAAATGGTGAAGAAGTTGTTGTTGCTTTCGCTTCAAGAGCCTTAAAGGAAGCTGAGCATAATTATTCTTGTATCGAGAGAGAAGCGTTGGCAGTATTTTGGTCTATAGTTCACTTAAAATTTTACTTGTGGGGGATCCCGTTTGTGGTTAAATCTGATCATCGTCCCCTGGTTCAAATTTTCTCATGTCATCAAAGTGATCATATGACACCTAGGTTGAAAAGATGGAGTGAAGGTTTGCAAGAGTTCAGTTTTATTGTACAGTATATTCCAGGATTGAACAATAAACCTGCTGATTGCTTATCACGTCTTCCCATTAAAAGAGATTGTGTTACAGATGTTGCTACTTGTATAAATTGGGTTTTGGAGTCTAGCATTTCCAAGGAGGAATGGTCACGGAATGTTGATGATGACGTCGTTTTTCAATTGCTGAGGAATGTCATCAGGAATGGGTGTGTTGAAGCCTTTTTGGACAGTGAGGGATTATTTAACTTTTTTCCAAGACAATTTAATGAGGGGTGATAGAGTTGTGCCTCCAGGTGATTTAAGAGAGAGAGTTGTTAATCTCGCTCATGAAGGGCATTTGGGTAGAAATCTCACGAAGGCTCGCATTAGGGAAAGATACTGGTGGCCTGGTATGGATCGCATGGTGGAAACTGTGGTCAGACATTGTCATTTGTGTGCAGTCAATGACAAGTCACGTACCACCAGTCAGTCTCCATTGTCACCTGTTGAGGTTCCTGTTGCTGTATGGACAAAGTTAGGCTTAGACATGGCAGGTCCGTTTGAGCTTATGCCCTCACATGAGAGATTTGTTGTATTATTGGTGGATTACACTTCTAAATGGGTGGTGTCCAAATGCATGAGTGTTGTTAACTCCAGAACTGTGATTGAATTCTTGAAATATGTGTTTGGGTCGGAGGGTGTTCCAAAGTTTTTACTCACTGATAACGGGGTACAATTCACTTCCAGTGAGATGGATGGTTTCTTGAAAAGCCTGGGTATTATTCATCAGAAAACAGCTCTTTACTCTCCTCAAGCAAATGGCCTCACGGAGAGGATGAATAGGGTTGTGAAGAGTTGCGCACAGAGGGCTTTGGAATCCAAGATTTCGTTTAGCAGTGTTTTAAGGGAGACGTGGTGGGCACACCGCACGACTCCCAATGCTGTCATGCAGAGGTCTCCTTTTGAAGCTTTGAGGGGTAGATTAGCTTGTTCTAAGCTCATTCCTACTTGGCTTCCGGAGAAGGTTGGTGAAGACAGCGTTGAAAGAGAAGTGAGAAGGAGAGAAGTGTTGACAAATTATCAGCAGAAATATAAACAACGTTATGATGCTAGGATGGTTGTCAAACATAAGAAATGGAACGTGGGTGACAGTGTTCTTGTGAAAAAAACGAAATTTGGTCACAAAGGTGTTTGGAACTTCACTGGTCCTTTCACCATTGTTTCCATTAGGAAAAATGTTGTCACTTTAGACAATGGTTGCACTTGGAATATGTCTAAACTAGCCAAATGCAATGATGTCAGGAATCATTTCAATGATAGTTCCAGACTCTCCAGCAACTCCAATGTTTCGCCTTCTACTAGTTACCAGAGAAATACTCCTAGGAGGTCTTTACAGCTTCCCAGGAAGTTCAATGATTATGTGATGCGTTAATGCATTCTGTTGTTATATGTTCTTCCTCTGTTTGATGTTATTTTTACCTTCTTTTCAAAAATTCATTTTATTCTTTTATTATGTATAGGGGATGTGTTATGTTGCTGTATCTGAGTGTCATGGTTGATTACATCATTAATGGAATGATTACATTCCAATTGTTGAAGAATCAGTTTGCTGTAACTACTACTTGTTGATGGTTGTACATTAAAGCTCCTTCTACAACTTACCTGATTTCTGAGCTTTTATCAATAGCCTATGACATGGTTATCTGCTGAATGTTGTAGGCACCCTCACCAAGCATGTGCACGCTTATAAATTGATGCAAGTGCTTTTTTCTTTTTGTTTACTGATTAAAATTGGATCAGACAACAAACTGAGAAAAAGTATCACAATCAGGTTGTTGTGGGGGGGCGGTTGGAGTCATGGAAAGTAGGAGTGGGGAAGCAACAGGAAATATTTCTTTTTAAGGTCAATTTCCCTCACCCACCAAAAGTGGCATGCTTCATTATTGGGAACCTCCTTGCACTGGGACAGTGCAGGCTGCAACTCCCTCACCGAGAAGGCAGAGCTCTGTAGATGTTTTACAGAGAGATAATAAATACCTTGTGGGGAGGTAAAAGGTGGTGAGGTATGCCGAGAGTGCCAGTGATATAGTAATTCAAACTGGCTCTAGAATGCTCTAACAACTTTATTCATGCAGATCTGGTTCTGGAGTAAAACAGATGGATACTGCAGGAAATAAGTAGTGCTGCTTGAATGTGTCACAAAAGGGGGTCAACATTGTTCTGCCATTTTACCCTCAGAAGAGGTGTATTGGCATTCTTCAGGACCTGTGGATAAGGGTGCTACTGCACAAAAGGTGTGTTCATATAAAGAAATACAAAACTGAACAGTAGTCCACTGTCAAATTCAGAGAGGATCACTGTTGATTCACCCACAGTAATTGGGTGAGGTGCCTCAACTTGGGGACACTGGTGTGGGGTCAGGGCACACTCTGTCCTGTTAGGTGGCTCTCTGGTGTCTTCCGACTACCGACAGGGCGTCCTTCTGCGACTATTTTTATTTTATTTTCCCAAAACAAACATTACACCTGCCTACAAGCAACAACACCTACATCTACATTACATGTGCTTTTTATTATATATGAAGCAAAGTTCTGCAGTAAAGTTGGGTGGGTTGAGTTTTCAGGAAGAGTTCATGGAAAGGTATGGACAGTGAGAGCGTGAGATCTGAGTAGGGGGAGGAAGGCAGGCTCCATTTCAAGTAAATAGTAGGGTAGAAGTGTTTTAATCGGGCATTGTGAAGTGTCTATCAGATTACACCTGGGATTTTTACCTGCCCACACCACTGCTTGATTTGTAAAAAAACATGAGTGCCATGTTCCTCATCAGGAAGGGAGAGCACAGTAGCTTGCACTACCCATTGCCCTGCCAGCGCTGCCAGTGGCAGTACCAACACAATTACTAATCAGCACACTCTTACAAGTGTGACAATCAGCCTACCCTAGGCCCCCAAAGCTATAAGAATGGCATGAGCTGCAGTCAATAGTATTTTTTAGAAGCGCCATCTTGTGGCAGACTGTTGCAAGCCCTGGTGTCCCCAAATAAGTGCTGGTGCTGAGCACCAGAAACCACCGGCTCAAATTAAGCACTGGCCCACACTGTCAATAGCACACATACTCTCGTCTATGTTTTAAAGTCCTTAAAATATTGCATTTTAAGTACCTGTAACAATCCACCCTCCTCTCTCTTTCCACTGCCCTTAAGCCCTCCTCATGTCCCGCTTCTCATATAATGTATTTTAACAAGATATTACCGCATAATTGTTGGGAAATCTGATGCTTCATCCCCATGCCAGTCATACTGACCAAGCCACGCCCCTGACTCTCCCACATCGTCAGTGGTAACTTAATGTAAATGTGCCTTCCGATAGAGCCGAAGCTACGAATTAAAATACTAAGGTGCACCTTACGGGTTGCGTGTTAAAATCTCTGTAATTTTCCTCCCTTGGATTTACTGGTACCAGAGTGTAGGGCGAAGGGGCTAAATCCAGGGGTGGGGCAATTCAGGATTCTGGGGAACAACATCAGGTATTTGATGTTGTTTTCATGCAATTTTTACATGTTTCCCTGGTGTCTCACGCTGAGATTAAATCTCCATGTGAAACACCACAATTTATAAATACTATTATGGTAACTCCTGTTAACACACTCAAAGGGACTGTCAGTCTCCTCGTAATGAAGGTCACTGGGATTTAAAAAGTGATCCTGGGCAGTGTATATGAATGTAAAGACAAACTGGTCACAGTAGTGGAGACATTCAATTAATATTAAAATATCTCACAATTTAATGTACACTTGCTAGTTTGTTATATGACAGAATTCCCACAAGAGCATTTCAGGAGCACAGTCTCTCAGCAACTGTGTACTTATTCCTTTTGAAATTACTGAACGTAGTGGTGCAGATCATTCTCGTTTTCAGATTTAAAAATAGTGAACTGAAAACAGAATGAAAATGCAGTGGATTTAGTGTTGCAGTATAATCCCTGTCCTGTAAAATCACACACTCCCACTGGCAGGTCTAGCGCTCCTCACTCTTCAGGAAGGAGATGTTTTGCAGCACTAGACAGTCATTAATATAGCCTCATAGCCTGCCATAGCGGGCTATACCGGCTATTAAAGGCCCACTCCAGCATTAAAGGCCAGAGCCGAAGGCGAGGGCCTTTAACAAGGGAGGAAGACTTTAATAGCTGGTATAGCCCAGCAACGTAGGGCTATAAGGCTATTAGAACATTCTGCCACTAGAGGGCAGAATGTTATAACAAATTAAACAAAGGCCTCTCGGAGCCCAAGAGATTTAAATCCCCTCGGGCTCCGAGAGGCCTTTGTTTAAACAACATTTGAATTTTGCTTTGCGGGCCTTTACCGGCCCGAAGAAGCACGGAGCACTCCATTGTCTTCAACGGAGCACTCTATTATCTTCAACGGAGTGCTCCACATTCCAATGTTCTAATAATGATTCCTCCATCACTTGACAATTTCACTCTACACATAACAGGCTCGTAAGAGACATCTGAGACATCCATCCCAGCTTGTGACTAGAGGGAAAGGGTTGGTGGCTCCTTGTGAGTTACATGGGCCTTAGACTGGGCTGTGGTTGGGTTACAGTCAATAGCACCCAGACCATATTGCATCGGTGCCAGTGGACAGCCACCCTCCCCATGTCAATCATGGCTTCTGAAAGGGAAATCCTTTATAATCAGCCACCAGCCAGTGCCAAGCTGCCAGACCCTTTGATCCTATTGCATGATATTACAGTGTGTGTTTGCGAACAGGCAAAACATGTCAACTGATTGAGAATGAGGTACAAAACCTAAATTACAAGCAGACACAACCTTGGTCTGTTGCTATGCTCTCTTCTCTGTCTATTTCTTTTTTATTCATCAAGGTAAGGACCACCTGGCCCAAAACAAACTTAGTGGCCTTGCCATGTACGTTGCCCACCTCTTTTCCATACTTTAGCTCTTGATCTGAAATTCTCAGTTTGTATCCTGGTAGATACCATAGGTGTGACCCCTTGGTGTGAGAAGATGAGTATTTCATGTGTTAAGAATATGCTTATAGAGATAGTTATATTAGCATCTTCTTAACACCGGACACGTAACTAGTTCTTTAAAGAAGGCTTGCCTTCAAAACTAGGCCGGGCAACATTTTTGTTTGTCCGGTGTAATCTCACATAATATCCTGCATTTTGTGATAAGTGTGTTCCAAACACAATCTTGAAATGACACCATTACGCCCCGGTGTGTAAGTTCAGGTCAGTTTTGGTAAAAACCTTAATATAGGATCACAGAAACAACATGAACAAACAGTCCCCCGTAAGTGGCACCCGTGTTTTTACACTATCCTTTTAGAGAGAAATGCGTTGTTGCATCCAAAATGGATGTAGTGACACATTTCACTCTAAGATGTATTGTTAAATGCCAGGTTTACATATTCTATAATTGCATATTTTCCCAAAAGTCTGCATAATTATGCAAGAGGAAATGACGCTTATTTTGTACACCAAAACTTGACAAGATGGCTATCTCCACGGATGTATGACGGTACAACGCGTACCGTTACAACGTGTTCCTTTACAACGCAGTTTTAACACCGCAAGTCCTTACAACGACTTGCGTTGGGGGAGCGCTGATAGTGAATAGTTTAATTAACTATTCCAACACCAGTCCCTGTGGATAGTAGGGAAGGTGTTGTATAGTAAATTAAACTATCCCCTATCCTAGAGCGCCCTCCAGCGAAAGTCGTTGTAACGACTTTCGTTGTTAAAACTGCGTCGTAACGGTACCGCGTTGTACCGGTTCCGTTGTAAAGGATGTTTCCCATCTCCACTGACCTAGTGTAAGCCACAAGACATGCTCCAAGACACAAGACTCTGACCTACTTTCACATTTTCTCAATGGTCAGATTTCATTCACCAGAAATCACCCAGGGGCATATTACCAACAACTAGCGATAATTTTTGACTCTAACTTGTTTAGAGACACAAATTATCGCCGCACATCGGCGATTTTTATCGCAGATAAACCTTGCTATTAGCAAGGTTTATCGCAAATGCGATAAAAAACGGCCGCAATGCATGAATATCGCTGAAAAGTCAGCGATATTCATGCATTATCGAGCAAATGCTCTTAGCCATGTTATCCACCTCCCATTGGATAACATGGCTAAGAACTGCTCAGGGCAGGTGTTAGCTTTTGGAGATATTCGCGCCTAGCGCGAATATCTCCAAAAGTTGGTAATAGGAGATAGCGATGTTAGCGACTGTTTCCAGTCACTAACATCTTGGCACGCCCACTTTGCATGTCATTAGTGATAAATATCACTGACATGCAAAGCGGGGCCCAAGATGGTCGCTATCTCCAATTAGCTGTCGCTAACTGGTGTTAGCGACAGCTTGGTAATAGGGAGATAATTTTATCTCCACTTTCTTGGCTTTTAAAGCCAAAAAAGCGGAGATAAACCCCCTTGATAATATGCCCCCAGCTTACCTGTGGTTTTGAGCTTTGATGATGGTGCTCCTACTCAAGGAAGTCCCAAAAAGCTTACAAATTCCAGCTCTACAGGAAAACACCTACACGTGGGACAAAACTGGCCTGTATCTCTACATCATCAGATCTGCTTCTAATTGAGAAAAGGTCCTTAGCTTAACCGTAAATTAGCTGGAACCTGCAAAAGTTCAAATGTTACTAAGTTAAACCATCGCAATTGCTCTGCGACAACATCACATGAACTCAGACAGAAACAAAATCACAAAAATCTAGGATTCTTGTCCATTTCACAGGACCTGCTCTTTGCTCAGTGTGTGCTTAGCTCCCTAAATCTCCACAGTACTTACCATTGTTACAGTTACAGAGGTGACTTGTTGGCTCTCCTGTGAAATTCGGTTCACCAGATAACCCCTCGCCAATTTCTGTTTTTAGAGGCTCGCACCTCCTATCATTCATTTCATCTCAAATACTCTTATCCTTACCAGTCATGGCCAAGCTGGCTAAAACGACATGGCCCACTGGCTGTGTTAACATCTGGAATCCTCATTCCTGCTGGACACACTTCATGCTAGCCTCAGGACTGCTAATGGGAGCAGTTGTAGCTGGCTGCTGACCTGATGGCTTGTGCTTTTATCCAAGACTCTGCTATTGCAGCAATTCCAATTCTCAGCATCTGACTTGGTCAACCAATCCATCCTTACAAGTAGGCTAGCGGCGATAAGTATCTCAGTAACATCTTTACACTGAGATGATTCATCACCGGTTTTATCCCAGACCCTCTAATAGTGTTGACACTTCTCCCATCCATTGAGGGCAAAGCCCTGTACCATGTAGCGCTCAAGGTGCCTGCCCTTATCTCATCCTACTGCTTCAGACGGCACTACAATGGAAGCAACAGCGAAATCATTATCCAGCTTGATCATATCAATGTCTTTCTGCCTCACAATCAGGGATGGCTCGAAAAGAGCTGAAACTAAACTCTGACAGGACCAAGATTTTGTCTGTGTCAAAGGAGAAGGTGGATTGGTGGCTTTGGCCATCATCATTAAGTCCTCCTCCTGTCCCAGCTAATGGCCAGGGGAATACATACTTCTTTCTGGGCAAAAATTCTCTCCATCAGTAATCAGATCACAGCACTTGTTTCCTCCTGCTTCCATCAGATGTGTCTGCTGCACATAAACTTCCCACTCCTTTTGCGTGACTTACAAGGGCTGCTAGCAATTATATTGCCGTGACTGGATTATGGTGTTATATTTTATTTTGGACTCCCAGCATGCTCCTTTCGGAGACTTCAATATGTCCTGAATCTTGCAGTGAGATTCATCTGCAGCTTTTGGGAATTTGAACGTGTCACCTAAGCTCAGTAAAGGCTGCACTGCTTTCCCTTACCACAGCGCATTCCGTTTAAGGCTTTCTGCCGCTGTTCAAAGAAAAACAAATAAACTGTGGGGCATATTACCAAGGGCCTTATCGCCGCTTTAGCGGGAATTTTTCCCGCTAAATCAGCGATAATTTTATCGCCCTATTACCTAGCTGTCGCTAACACCAGTTAGAGACAGCTAGTAGGAGATATCATCTTGGGGCCCACTCTGCATGTCAGCGATGATTATCGCTAATGACATGCAAAGTGGGCGTGCCAAGATGTTAGCTACTGGAAACAGTCGCTAACATCGCTATCTCCTATTACCTACTTTTGGAAATATTCGCGCTAAGCGCGAATATCTCCAAAAGCTAACGCCTGCCCAGGGCAGTTCTTAGCCATGTTATCCAATGGTAGGTGGATAACATGGCTAAGAGCATTAGCTCGGTAATGCATGAATATCGCTGACTTTTCAGCGATATTCAAGCATTTCGGCCCATTTTTATCGCTTAGGAGATAAACCTTGATAATAGCAAGGCTTCTAAGCGATAAAAATAGGCGAAGCACGGCGATAAAATTATAGCCGCTAACCAAGCTTAGCGATAATTATCGCTTATTCTTGGTGATAGGCCCCTGTATCTTTCCTCAAAGTTTCCTGCTCTAACATGACTCCCAAGTATTAGTTCACTTGTATTGGTAGCTGCACATTCTGTATGGCGTTCCCTCTACTTCTACTCAAAGTCCTTCAAGAAAGTCTCAGCATTCTCTCTCCTTCGCTGAACTTCACTCTGGTTGATTTCTTCAAGTCACTTTGCCTTAGAGCCCTCTGTGTGCCCTGTAAGTTCAGCTCAAACTCTCAGTCAATCCATTCAAGTGTGTCCCTTCATTCTAATTTTCAGCTCGGTTAAGTATGAGGCGTATACACAGTGGTAATGTTGAAATTGTTTAGCAGGAGGAGCAGTCTTGGGATAATCTGCCAAACTGCACCTTGGCAATATCTAAACTGAGGGCTAAATATGTTACCAAAAATGGCAGTGGCCTCCACATGCAGGGAGCTCTCTCTGGGAAACCAACAGTGATTTTTCCTGCTTGGTTATGCCATGCCTCACGTGGCGAACCCTCCAGGGAAAGTCTGTATAAGGAGACACCCCTTGTGGTACCCCCGATAATTTTGCCCTGGAGTAGCGGGTGTAGGCGCACAATGAGCAATTCATCCTCCATAAAGTCTTTTTTTTAAAAGAGCATTCATTTAATTGTTTTGAGGGGTGTATGCAGTTATCCTCTAAACTCCAATTTTGTAAATAGAAATAGAAATAATAATAGTGTGGCTCAATGGTTAGAGCGGCAGACCCTGATGCAGAGGTCTAGCCCGGGACCAGGGTTCAATTCCCCGCCTCGGCGGGTCTTGGGCTCAAAAATTCCTCGGACCTGATAATTCTCGCCTCGGTGCCTATTCCAATCATGGGTCCCACTCGGCAACTCTGGGCAATAGCTTGCTTAATCTCCACACCGGCCCCACAACGCTAAGGATGCCTGGCCTCCACCTTGGGGGTGCCCAGGAGTGGACACCTCACAGGGAAAGCCAGGATGGGTTCCACAGCGGTATTCGTACAAGCGCCTTGAGACCCTTGCGGGTGAGTAGTGTGCTATACAAGTATCAAGTTACATATAATATGAATTCTAATAAATGCAACTGGTTACCAATGCGCGCTGACGCAGAGCAAGTTGATCCTACATAGTTAGGAGTTTTCTCTGCTGCTTTTATCACTTAAACTCCTGCAGATGCCTCTTGGATGCGAATGGCAGAGGTGAGGGACTTCTACAGGTATGGTGGCGGCTGCCAGGGAACACGTATATAGCAGGGCCCTCACCCCTCTTTGCAAGGGGCCCACTAAGGTTTTGTTATGCCACTGATTCACCACACTGATCACACCCTCCAAGCTGCTGCTGCTGGAAATGCACCTGTATGTCCTCAGTCCTTCTGGCAGAATCACAGATGGGCAAGGGTCTGCTCCACTCATACCTGGTCTGGGAGACAAGGATAGAAAATAATTACGACGAGACCAGTGGCAAACTCCAGCTGTAAACACGCCAGTGTCTGCTTAAGGATTTTGGGGCCCCTGGCAAGGCATATTTTGGGGCCCTCTGTTTGAAACAACTTTGAAAGTTTTTGCCTATTTTCTGATAAAGCAAGCCTGCATGATGCCACTCAAAGTGATAATTAAACTTTCACACAACACAGCTGGAATACATCTTGCCCAGGGCCAAAGGGCCCTAATAATACATTGGGTAGAGAAAGGCAGAGGCAGGAAGAGAGAAGTTCTGATGGAGAAATACAAACGTGAAAGAGAGTTAGAAACTGAGAATGACTGCTTTACAAAGGGGCTCTTAGAAGACAGGGGGTGGGGTGCAACCCTGGCCTTTATCATGGGCGAGCTGGGCCCAGGGCGCCAATATTCTGAGGGGCGCAGGGAGCTGTGTGCATTGAGGTTATGACAACAGCAGTAGAGCACCTCTCGTCTTGCTCCAGCCTTGTCCTTGTCCCTGCCTATTCCTTTCTGGCTGATTTGCCAGTTTAAAGTGTCTTAAGTCCTTCATTTCCATACGTCGGGCGATGTTTTTAGCATCACCTTAGCCCCCTTCCTTGCTCACATCATCAAAGCCATGATCTGCGTGAGGCAGCTAAGCTATGGGTGATTTAGCTGAGCTGGGGTTGTCTGTGGATGTTGGTGTTCTGGGTCCGGTCCCTGCTCATCCAGGTACTGACCAGTGAACACAAAAGGGACGCCCTGTGTGCCCTCACTTTATTCACTACCATTAGCAAGGGCACACATTCCTCTCTGCCCATGCCCAGGGCGCTATTTTAGCAAAGGCCTGAGGAATTGCCCACTGCGCCCATGCCTTAAACACGTCTTTTTCCGCAGCTCAGCTTAAACCGTGAACCGCAGGCCGAGGCCACCAGAAACGGGGACCCGTGGCAGGCTGAGGAGGCGATGAAGAGAGCTCGTGCGTGAGGAGTAAGGAACCCACCTGGAGGAGCGATGCCTGACGAGAAGGGCCGTAAACTGCAGCAGAGTGTAGATTGCGTCACACCGCAGAAAAGAGACGGATTTTCCATTAGATTGAAGAGAATTAATGACGGAAGCTGTGTTGATCCCTCCGGCTCCTAAACTGGGCCAGTTTGAAACCGATATGGGGAGCAAAACGTCACTTGGAAATTCAGCCTAAGCTTTATAACTATTGTGTTCTAACCTATGCTAAAATTGGACTTAGTCAGCCCTTTTATTAAAGTTTGATGTTTTTAACATAAGCATTGAAAATAGAACACAGTCTGTAAAACTGGCACGGGGACACGAGGAGGCGGAAGCATCGATGACGCATGTTTCTGCAGCGCGCGAGGAGTGCTAATTCTTATTATGTAAATGGCAGGCTGGCTTCAATCCCAGAATTTGGGCTCAGGGGCGGCTCTAGGCTCATGGTGGTCCTTGGCAGGGAGCGTAGGTAGGGGCCCCCGGAAGAGGGGGTCCGGGCGGAGCGCGGAGGCCAGTGAAGGGGGGGGGGGGGGACAGGGTGTTTGGAAGTGGAACAGAGCCGGAGGCCAGGGGCCGCCACACAAATATGTATCCATCCAGGGGCGGCTCTAGGCGCATGGTGACCCTGGGCAGGGAGCGTAGGTAGGGGGCCCCCGGAAGAGGGGGTCTGGGCGGGGTGGAGCACGGAGGCCAGTGAAGAGGAGGGGGTCAGGGTGTTTGGAAGTGGAACAGAGCCGGAGGCCGCCAAATCACTGCCAGGGGCCGCCACGCAAATATGTATCCATCCTTAGAGGATTATTATATTAAGGATATATATTGGTGTGGTGGCCACTGGGGTTTGGTGGCCCTGTGCAGGTGCACAGCTTGCACATGCCTAAGGCCGCCCCTGTTGGGCTGCCCAAAGCGTGCGTTCCCTCTTGCCCTGCTTTTGAGTGGCCTGTCACTTGCTCTGTACTGAACTGCAGCCGCTTTTTGCCCAGTGACTTCTCTAGAAATTATTTTAGGAAGAGCGCACAAGGGGCCACATATAAAAGTAGAGGGGGCCACCTACAACGGGCAACCATGAACATACGCACAGGGCTTAAAGTGGAATGAAAACACTAGGGGGGATCTTTCAAAGGGGCGCGGCTGTCAACAGAAACTACTGCTCATTAATTCCTGAACTATGGAAGGCAAGAAAGGCCTACAGATCCAAGCTTTAGGAAATCTACACACAGACTGAAGGAAAACAGTGGACTGAACTTTATGCACGCTCGAAAACAAAAAACTCTAATAGGTTTTGTAGACTTGGGCAGAAACGGTCCAATGGAAATGTGCTGCGCGTGGCATAGAGCATTCCGGCAGCAAAGTGGGTTGACTCTACCGAATCTATATGCCAAATCTGGCGAAGGAATGCGCGAGGTGATCTCGACAGGCGCCGGGTGTTATTTGGAAATTGTGGAAGAATGGAAGGATACAAACTATAACATAGACCGAATAACATAATTAATTGCCTCATTTCGACTGGCTGGTGCCCCTGGGCCGAATGGCCTGACTGTCAGTATATTTAAATCTGCAAAAGAAGATTAGTCAACCCTAATAAATTCACTGTTCATGCACTGTATTAGGACAAATGATGTTCCTGATAGCTGGAGAAGCTCTATAATAACGCCAGTACATAAAAATGGCTCAACAAACCAGCATGCCAACTCCAGACTGATTGCACTTCTTGACATGGATGGTAAGTGCTTTGCCAAAGCTTGAACTCGCACTTAGAAGAATAAGCCAGCATTAATTCCATGACACAATAAGAGTTTAGACGTGGGAACGCCACCGAGGAATTTGGTCATGCTTGTCGGGATGATGGAAGCGACAACCAAGAAAGATGCCCCACCACTTCATGGAGCATTTATCGACTGCGCTACTGCATTTGATAGAGTAGACAGAGCAAGCCTCTGGCAGAAGCTTCATAACTGGGGTATTGAGGCAACCCTGCTTAGAGCCATAATGAGTTTAAATGTAAAGACCTGGGTAAAAGTTAAAGTCTCTGCCAACAGAGTAGCATCAAACAAGATCTGGACAAATCAAGGATTAAATCAGAGGTGTATTTTGATGTCTCTTCTACTTACTCTCTACTTGGCAGACATAAGTAATGCCCTAGACAAAGTTAGAGCATTTCTGCCTAAGTTCGCAGGTGTCCAGCCACAGAGTTTACAAATATATGACATTGCAATGCAAACAATTACAACGCATGCTTTTACAAAGCAGTTTTTACATAGCAACTACCATTACATTGCATGATTTTACAAAGCATGCCATTACAATGCATTTTTAAAAACGACCATTACAACGCATTCCATTACAACACATACCATTACAATGAATACCATTACAACGCATAATACTTTTAATGCAACAGTAGGGTAAGTGTTGGATAGTGTAGGGGTAAAAACTACTATTCCCATTTACCCAAAAACTCATACCCACACTAAAACTAAAAAAATCCACATTACTAACCCTATAATGCGTTGTAATGGTATGTGTTGTAATGGTATGCGCTGTAATGGCCTGTGTTGTAATGGCATGCGTTGTAATGGCATGCAATGTACATGCAGTTGCGTTGTAACAGTTGCTTTGTAGAGGTAGTGCGTTGTAATGACTGCGTTGTAATGGGTTTCCCATATGCTGATGACACAATTATATTTGACCACACAACCGTGGGCTTGCAACGATCCTTGGACGCTTTGACCATTTACTGTTATGAAATCAGGATCTCAATTAATTCTTCATAAACAAAAATAATGGCCTGCGGAAACGAAACTACCAACAAAGTTAAATTCCATATGGATCCGGTGGAATTAGAGCAAATCTCAAGCATGAAGTATCTGGGTATGGATTTTAGTCAACACCGCAGGCACCAAGCACATCCCTCAGTATTGAAAGGATTATCCGCATCCATGATTATCGGCTTTCAAAAACTGTTAAAAACAAGCATTAGAAATGCAATCGGGCTCGGATTTATTTGAGTTTGAGCTAATGGCATTGTAAATGCCAATGTATTGTTGCTATGTGTTATGGAGTGTGTTCATGTGGTGTGTACTGCCAGTGATCTCCTTGTGAGTGTGAGAATATTGCACCGTTACTGCCTGTGATGTCCTTCTTGTGAGTGTGAGAAGCTTGCACCTCTGCTGCCTGTGGTCTCCTTGTGAGTGTAAGAAGCTTGCACTGCTGCTGCCTGTGATGTCGTACTCTACTCACTACTCTACTCACTACTATACTCACTACTCTACTCACTACTCTGCACTACTCTACTCACTACTCACTACTCTACTCACTACTCTACTCACTACTCTACTCACTACTCTACTCACTACTCTACTCACTCTCTACTCACTACTCTGCACTCACTACTCACTAATCTGCACTCACTACTCTACTCACTACTCTACTCACTACTCACTACTCTGCACTCACTACTCTACTCACTACTCTACTCACTACTATACTCACTACTCTACTCACTACTCTGCACTACTCTACTCACTACTCACTACTCTACTCACTACTCTACTCACTACTCTACTCACTACTCTACTCACTACTCTACTCACTCTCTACTCACTACTCTACTCACTACTCACTACTCTACTCACTACTCACTACTCACTACTCACTACTCTGCACTCACTACTCTACTCACTACTCTACTCACTACTCACTACTCTGCACTCACTACTCACTACTCTACTCACTACTCACTACTCACTACTCACTACTCTGCACTCACTACTCACTACTCTACTCACTACTCAACTCACTACTCTACTCACTACTCTACTCACTACTCTACTCACTACTCTACTCACTACTCACTACTCTACTCACTACTCACTACTCACTACTCTATTCACTACTCACTACTCTACTCACTACTCACTACTCTACTCTACTCACTACTCTACTCACTACTCACTACTCTACTCACTACTCTACTCACTACTCTGCACTCACTACTCACTACTCTACTCACTACTCACTACTCTGCACTCACTACTCACTACTCTACTCACTACTCACTACTCTACTCACTACTCACTACTCTACTCACTACTCATTACTCACTACTCACTACTCTGAACTCACTACTCACTACTCACTACTCTACTCACTACGCACTACTCTACTCACTACTCTACTCACTACTCTACTCACTACTCTACTCACTACTCACTGCTCTACTCACTACTCACTACTCTACTCACTACTCACTACTCACTACTCTACTCACTACTCTGCACTCACTACTCTACTCACTACTCTGCACTCACTACTCACTACTCTACTCACTACTCTACTCATTACTCACTACTCTGCACTCACTACTCACTAATCTGAACTCACTACTCTACTCACTACTCTACTCACTACTCTACTCACTACTCACTACTCTGCACTCACTACTCACTACTCTACTCACTACTCTGCACTCACTACTCTGCACTCACTAGTCACTACTCTGCACTCACTACTCTGCACTCACTACTCTGCACACTCACTCTGCACTCACTACTCACTACTCTGCACACTCACTCTGCACTCACTACTCACTACTCTGCACTCACTACTCTACTCACTACTCTGCACTCACTACTCACTACTCTACTCACTACTCTACTCACTACTCACTACTCTACTCACTACTCTACTCACTACTCACCACTCTACTCACTACTCTACTCACTACTCTGCACTCACTACTCACTACTCTACTCACTACTCTACTCACTACTCACTACTCTACTCACTACTCTACTCACTACTCACTACTCTACTCACTACTCACTACTCTACTCACTACTCACTACTCTGCACTCACTACTCTACTCACTACTCACTACTCTACTCACTACTCTACTCACTACTCTGCACTCACTACTCTGCACTCACTACTCTGCACTCACTACTCTGCACTCACTACTCTGCACTCACTACTCACTACTCACTACTCACTACTCAAGTACTTTCAATGCAAGGTGACTCTCATTGATGCTTTATAACTCAGGTAGGAAAAGACACTACTTCCAAATAAAGAGTGTCCGATGAAGTATGTAGCTCACAAGGGTGGGAGGAGTGGTGACGGTTCAACCTACGTGTTCCCAAAGTGAGTCACCCTCGGGAGGCCTGAAATGTTTATTCAAAAGACAAAACATGAGTAATAATCTCAAATGTGCTCTGGGTGGCAATTAGCATGGTAGTAGCAAACATTTGCACTGTCAACCCGCATGAGGCACCGATGCCCTACTTGCTCGGTTCTGCTTTTAATGCAGTAAAACACTACAACTTGTGGGAAAGCCTGGTGTTGGCTTTTAGCTGTCAAATGCATTTCCCTTCGGAGAAATATGCCTAGCGGCTCAATTACCAGTCATTCCCAATACACTACAGCGCTGAGCACGAGTGATGTGGCTTTGACATTTAACCTCTGACCCTTAAATATTTGCTAGCTTTTAAACTGATTGTGTACAATTACCCCATCACGTCAAGCGCTGATTTATCATCCCGTCCAATAGCTTGTGCTCCAGCAAACGCTAAACTGAGACGCCTGTTTCAGAACACTTAAATATTTTACTGTCCATTATATATGTGAAAAGTGCTCCCCTGCAAAAAAACTGTCAGGCTCGGACAAGGGACTGCTTTAGACCTCACATAGTTCAACATTGAACGCGCTCACCGCTCAGACCATCTGGATTGCAATACACGGGCACTCTGACAGCTCCTAATTAAGATTAATAGTCTGCCGTGCGCGTAACCGCACAGAAAATGCCAACATGGCTGCCTAATGCCCTATGGCATCAAGACTACTACAAAAACAGCACCGCGACGACCAATCACCATTCAGATAATAAAAAAAGAGATCGCGCACTAAGGAATGTTTCTTTCCCGAGCCCTAAAGAAACTTTTTTTTTCCTTTAACAATAGGAGCTCGGAGCTCTGCCCCACTTCGTGGTGACATAGGCCGAGCCCTAAAAATTGACACCAGCTTATGCCAACATTCTCTTATGTTTCGCTGATATTCAAGGACCACGTGATTATTCGGCAAAGCTCAATGCTGATGCTACAGACGATTATTTCAGCTGCCAGATGTCACTCCATCCAATCTGACTTGAATTTAGCTTATGTAAGCAATCAATCATGGCAAAAGCAAGGGGCCTCATTTATGAGGTTTTGCCGTAGGGAAGCGCAGCAGGGCAAAAGAAAAAGGCAGGAATGCGCCCTATCTATGAGATACGGCGCATTTCTGTCCTTTTCTCCTGCGCCGGCGCACATTGGGCTGCCGTGCGCCAACACAGGCACCTTTGCACAATGGTGTAAGGGATGATTATTTTTGTACAGGAAGGGAAACCTTTCTGTATAAAAATAATCACAAGAGGCTTTTCCTCTCTCTACGTGTGCAGCACACATAGAAAAAGGAAAAAGGAAAAACGAGGAGAAATTAAACTATTTCTCGCCGTTGCGCCTTCCGCCACTCCCCCCCCCCCCCCGGGAGGCATAAGCTTTTGGCACTGTCTCAGATTTACGATTTCTCGTAAAACTGGGGCAGTGTCAAAAGGCCATGGATGTTGCTGGGAACGCCCCCAGCAACCCCCACTGCACGCCCCTTTAACGCAGAACACTGCATTAAAGGGACTGATATTTATCAGGCAGCAGTACGCCAAAAAAAGTGGCTTAGTGCTGCCTGATAAATATCACGCAGGCAGCTGCGCCACGGAACGTCACAAAAAGTGACGTTCCGATGGCACGAGGGGCCTCATAAATGAGGCCCAAGGTTCCTAGGCTACTATGTCAAGCTCAGGGTGGCCCCCACAGGATCACTAAGGGGTCCGATATGGCTAAGTATGCAGGGTAAAAAGTTCAAATGGGAGTCTTATGTGAGAGACTCAATTGAATTTTTGGGTGCCCGGGATATCCTTCACTTACACCTGCTGCCGAAACTTTGAGCCAAAGTCTTCGTAAAAAATGCAAAAGTAAAATCTGTCGAGGACGACCCGCACGAGTTGGCACTGAAGGGCCATTCGGATCTGTGTGCATCCTTTAATCCGTCCAGAGGGAGGAGGGCCCTATGTTCAGCCAGCCATATGAGCTTAGACCAGAAAAAAGAACTCAGGAGGCTGAGATGTCGAATAATACCATTGAAAGCATAAAAGTATGGATGACTCAAAGGGCCTGCTGGCCTCAACTACAGACTGTGGGGCATATTACCAACAACTAGCGATAATTTTTGTCTCTAACTTGTTTAGAGACAAAAATTATCGCCGCACATCGGCGATTTTTATCGCAGATAAACCTTGCTATTAGCAAGGTTTATCGCAAATGCGATAAAAAACGGCCGCAATGCATGAATATCGCTGAAAAATCAGCGATATTCATGCATTATCGAGCAAATGCTCTTAGCCTTGTTATCCACCTCCCATTGGATAACATGGTGAAGAACTGCTCAGGGCAGGTGTTAGCTTTTGGAGATATTCGAGCTTAGTGCAAATATCTCCAAAAGTTGGTAATAGGAGATAGCGATGTTAGCGACTGTTTCCAGTCGCTAACATCTTGGCACGCCCACTTTGCATGTCATTAGTGATAAATATCACTGACATGCAAAGCGGGGCCCAAGATGGTCGCTATCTCCTATTAGCTGTCACTAACTGGTGTTAGCGACAGCTTGGTAATAGGGAGATACTTTTATCTCCGCTTTCTTGGCTTTTAAAGCCAAAAAAGCGGAGATAAACCCCCTTGATAATATGCCCCTGTGTGACTATTAGCAAGAATCGATGTTGCCTGTAGTGTGCCTGTGTAGTAACTTGAAGGACTTAAGGCGCTCCTGGTAAAAATCAGTATTTCCTCATCTGGGAAGAAGGCCATATTGAACTTTACCAAGCTGGCTCTAATTGTCACCGTCTGCTGATCAGGGTTTTAGCAATAAATGCGCTTTACCGGGGACAATGTACAGTTAACATCGAGGAAAGACTTTCTTCAGAAGGTAAGTGTGCAAAACTGTGCTAGGTCACTAATGCATTCAAAACTGGACCCAAAAAACGATAATGCAGGCTATTCCTATTTGTTTCTAGGTAAAGATTAATAATCGGTTGCAAAAGTGCACTAAAGGGTATTTGAATAATTTGAACCTAAATAAAGGACACTCCTAAAATTTCAGTAAATTTAAGTTTTTGCTTTTTTTTTTGGGACAATAGCTCAAACCAAATTATGTTTGAAAAAATTGCACGATTTTTTCGAACTATCATGATTTCCTTTCTGTTCTTTTTAGTTTCACACCCCCTTAGCGAGTTTAAATTATGATAGTAGAAAATGCAGCCTTACAGCGATTATTTCACTTGGTTTTCCTGTCACTACCATAGAGGGTGAAGCACAATTTTAACAATCTTCTTACAGAAAATTGATCAAAGAGCTCACTCTAGTGGTCAAAAGTCATATCGCTTGTTCTCGCCTGTCTGTTGAGCAGTAAAAGAATCCCTTTGGCAAAGCTGTTTATTTCTGCCTCCCTCTCCAGTATCTGTGCCTGGGCTGAGTAGAGTTTTAGTTGTTTGTTTGAGTCCTGTTGTGTCTAGCTTGTACATTACAGATACTTAGAGGGGGATTTGCGTCAGCTGTTACCGCATGATTGGATGGATTCCTTCCCTCTATCTCATTTATGCTCCTGATCGCATGACTTTCCTTCCTATTCTTGCATTGGTCCGACCCAGGAGTATTTCGTTCTCACGGTGTTTGGATGTTGTACCCTTCCACTGTACCTTCGACCTTACATTACAAGAGATACTATTTTCTCTCTCTCATAGCTTTCCTGCTTCCCTCCCTTTAATGTTCCCTATCCAAACTTCCACGCAGAGTCAGTCCGTTTGCACATCCACTCTCCTTCTGCCCTCTGTGCTACAAGCCGGCAGTCATCTTAAAGTTGTTTTTGATCATTCCAAGATGGTTGCCAGTGTATGCATATGCACAGCCCTGCCGAGTGCCACGCCTCGCTGGTTAGTATAACGCATTTTAATCCCTTGAATGAGGCCTTATGTGACCTGCAAGATACAGTTCCAGAGGGGTGCTGCTCGATTTATCAACAATGTCTAATATCCCTACACGTAATCTGTGTCAGCAATGCAGCCCATCTTCAAATATCACAAGTTTCATTTCATCTTGCCTTCCCAGAGAGTATTTACTTTTTCCAGATGTTTCAGTAGTTTCTTTCAACCAACATGCTGCATTCCGTGACCAAGTCTTCCATAGGTGTCTGGGTGAGTTTGGGTAGCGGTTGGAAGTTAACAATGGGACATGGTAGTGAGCTCCATCCAGTGTGAGTTTCTCTCTCTGCCTGATAGTTGGTCACACTTCCTGCTCACCCAATCCTTGGCCTCTCTGCAGAGCTCACAGAGCTCTTATTCTCACAAATTTAAATTGTATTAACTGGTAAAGTTTCTGAAGGAGCGCCAGAGCTGTTGAATTATTGATAGCTCCAAAAGCTCCAAAGGAAAAGAAAAGGTGTTTACAAGTGAGGAAGGAGTGTGTGTGTGTGTGTGTGTGTGTGTGAGTGTGTGTGTGTGTGTATGTGTGTGTGTGTGTCTGTATGTGTGTGTAGGTGTGTTAGATTCGAGGGTCTCTGGTTGCCACAGGTAGGTACTTGTGACAAGCAAGGACCCTCTCCTCTATTCAGGGCAAGGGAATTACTCTCTTAAAATAACCCCTGCTCACCCTCTAGGCGCCGTGGCACGAGCAGTCAAGGCTAGTTCAGAGGCGATGTAAGTTAAGCATTTCTGACCCCATACAGTAACCCAGTGACAACACTACAAATGGATACCACACAAGGTTTTATATAAAAATAAGTATACTTTATATAGAATTATCACAAGACCAATAAACGACAAAAAAAATCCACAGTACTATTAAATTTAAAGAGTTCTGGTTGAATGGGTGTAAATGAAAGTTCTGTGCGAGTCGGTAGCCTTGTCTGGCTACAGCGTGCTGAAGGAACAGAGTCTAACAAATCCAGCGGACCGCGGCGGTCCAAACCCACTCAAATGTCGACGGACTCAAACACCACAGTACCTTTTCCTTGGGGCGGCCGGCACGGATGTGTGAGCCATTTCTGGGGATCATCGCGGTGTACGAAAAGAAAGCGTTGCAGGTCACAGTGTCCCTTCCGTCGCAGTGCAGGCTACGGCTCTTTGACGGTGTTGGTGAGCTCAGAGCTGACGTTGATCGGGGCGGACATTGCTCGTTGCGGTGCTGCCAGGTGTACGGTGCAGCGTTCGAGCCGGAGTTCGGGAGCTGGCGTTGATCAGTCTGGACAGCGGTGCGAGTCGGGCGGTGCGTCACAAAGCGTGTGAGGCTGTGCCCAACTCCTGTGCAGTCACAGGACTTGAAGGCAGCAGCAGTGACCGCGTTGGTCAGACCAGTTCGATTCGGTGTAGCGAGGCGTTGCATGTTGCAGTGTCCTTCCAGTCGCGGTGCAGGCTGCGGCTCGTTGACGGCATCGGTGAGTGCAGAGCTTGCATTGTTCGAGGCGGATATTGCTCAGTGCGGTGCCAACAGGACACCGGGCCGGTCAGGAGAGTCGGTCTCAGCACCCTACCTCTGTAGCCGCTTGTTTCCAGCAGCAATTTAGAAAGGCTGGTGATATCCACTGGTCCTGGAGCTTGGTCAGGGGGCAAGCTCTCTTCCAAGCCCTTAGAGATCTTTTGCACAAGTTGAAAATAAAGGTAAAGTCCACAAAGTCTTTCCTCCTCTCTAGGCAGTTCAGGCAACCACTGCAGGCCAATCCCCCAAGCAGCACTTCAGCTTGGGAATAGTCTCTCCTCAGTTTCTTCAGGTTCCTTCTCCTCAGCAGAGGTTTTGTCTTGTCAGTTCCAGGAGTGATCTAATTTCCTGGGCTCAGGGTCCCAATACTTACACCCCAAAATCCTTTGTTCTTTGAGGGGAGTGGGGCCTGTGCCCAGTTCAAGCCAGTTCTGAAGCTCTCTGTGTACCAGACTTCTCCTTTTCTTTCACAGCACAGGGCAGGCACATCAGACGCCCCACAGGAGGTGGAGCCAGCATTGTGGAAGGCAAGTACAGGCCAGGAGCACTTTGTTGACAGTCTTCCTTCTCTTCTTTCAGTGTGCAGGGCAGAGTCATCAGACACACCACAGGGGGTGGAGCCAGCATGGTAGAGGGAAGGCCCAGCCCTATTCAGGTGCCAGGTGCAACTCCTCCCTCCCATCTTAGATGCAGATCTCCCTAATCACCACCAGGCAGCCGCAGCGTGTCTCCGGGAATTCCCCAGTCCTGTCACACACAAACCAAGACAAGGAATACACAACCTCGGAGAGGCGGGCTCAAATGGTTAGGCAAGCAAATACATACTTTCTAAAAGTGGAATTTGCAAACACAGATTATTAAAATAAACTTTACTAAAAGATATATTTTATTATTCTGAGTCCAGGCATACTAAACTCGAAATTCTACCATGTTCTCTGAGTCTGCTAGGATTATAAACATGTAACAATCCAGCAGCCCATTGTAGCCTATGGAGAACAGGTAGCCTTGCAATAGTGAAAAACAAAAATGGATGTAATTCACTATTAGGACATGCCACACACATCAGGGCTTGTCCTACCTTATACTTTCAACGCACCCTGCCCTTGGGCCTACCATAGGGGTGTCTGATATGAAGAAAAGGGAAGGTTTAGGGACTGGCAAGTGTGTGCACTTGCCCAGTCAGCATGACAGTACCAGACTGAACGCAGGTTCTGCAATGGCAGACCTTAGACACATTTTACAAGGCCGCTTCTGTGGGTGGCACAACCAGTGCTGAAAGCCCACTAGCAGCATTTGGATTTACACGCCCTGGGCACACTCAGTGCACTGTACTAGGGTCTGACAAGTAAACCAAATATCCAATCATGGAACCACTAATCAAAACATCAATTTACAGTAGGGAGCACTCGCACTGTGGCACTGGACAGCAGTGGCACAGTGCCCAAAGCATCTAACACCAGAAAAACACATGAGGCAACAGCAAAAATGGAAGGGAGACCAACGCCAATGGTGCCAGGTCTAACAATGTGTGTGTGTGTATGCATGTGTGTGTTTGTGTGCGTGTGTGTGTGTGTGTGTGTGTGGAGAAGGTGTGGGTGCCTCCTCTTCAAGGTTAAACATGCTGCAGAGGCAATAATATGGCATGTGGTCCTGACAGTGCACCTGAGTTGAGAGATTTTTGCAGCACCGAGGCAAGAGCCCCATGAATCCAAGCACACAGATTTTCAGAAGATCCCTGCGGTTGACTGAGTTTTCTGGTTGTCTGTTAATTAATGAGTCATTTAACAGTTTGATTTTTCTTTTACATTATTGCAATGTATTCATCATTGCATAATTTATATTGAACCGACAATCTATTCTTCTATATGCATATTTATTAATTCATCATTATATTTTAAAACATAATGCTTTGTATGAGGGCGATTGAGGGTTCGGAGTTCAGCCCAGTGCATTTCGGGTCTGATGGTCCCTTCGTCAGGGGAAAGCCTGAAAATAAATGAATAAATTACATTTTTGTGCCTATCTTATCGAGGTACATATACTGAACCAACTTTATATTAGAATGCAGTCTTATCAGTTAGGGTATTTACATGCTTTACGTGCATAGGATACACGGATCCATTCACTTTTCCAAATTCAATCCCTCTGTCACTTTTCCTTATTTACATGCAATGAGCAGTACATGTCAGAAGTCATCGCTTGTGATAAAGGATTCTATTATCCATATGCTGAAATAAAATGTCAATGGAACCTTGATAGTGGAGGACATCATATAACTCACTAACATTTAGAGGAAGTTACTTACAAGACTATGTCTTGCTAGGTGCTGTTCTTTTTAAGATCTTTATGTCCTATCGCGGTGTGACAATGTGAAACACAAAGAAAGCTACCGGCCAAAATTCTGATTTAATATAATTTGAAGTTTGAGTAATGATTATAGCGCATATGTATCAAGGTTATTAGCATTCGCAAAGGCTGAAATTCTGCGAATTTCGGCCTTTGCGAATGCTAATTTGACAAATGGTATGTATCAAACATGTTTGATGCAAAATAAGGAATAGCAAAATTTGCAATTCCTTTTTTTGCAATTGCACTTAAGGAATCGCAAATGTTGTGATTTCTTAAATGCAATGTATCAAACAAAAAATATTCAAAAAATGCCATTAAGGATTCGCAAATTACCACCAACTTCTAGTTGGTGGTAATTTGCGAATTCTTTTCAAAAAGCTTTTTTCCAAAAAACAAAAGGTGCCATATGACGCTCATACATGCCCTTAGGGCATGTATGTGTGCCATATGCCCCCAAATGTCTTTTTCAGGGGTGCAGCAGGGTGTTCTTGAGACACCCCTGCACCCTTGAAGAAATGCCTCATTTGCGATTAGCTAATTGCTAATCGCAAATTGCACCTTCATTCCTGTGGGCCTCCTGGCCCATGGAAATGAATGGGTAAGTTGCGATTAGCAATTTGCTAATCTCAAATTAGGAATGGTAAAGAATCGCTATTTAATAGCGATTTTGTACATACATACCGTTTTGCGAATTCCAAATAGCGATTCCTTAAAATTCGCTATTTGGAATTCGCTAAACGGTAGTATGATACATATGGCCCTGACTCTTACCGCTATGCTACCAACGTGTCTACCCTCTTCCGGTTTCTTCCTTGAGTCCTGTACAAACTATACGACAGCAGTTTTACCTCAAGCGTATTTTCAATGTATACTGTTGTGGTTTGTATATTAGAATGAGCCTTGCTAGGGTGCGTTCTCTTATCTCTCCGGCTAACAAAATGTGTGCCTTCTCTGGATGATATACTACTGTGCTACCAGCTCCTGTGCCCTCGTTCAGGTTAATTCCTAGAACTCTGTGCAGAAAACGCGATGTTGATCCAGACATGAAAGTTTTATCAATGAGTGCTGTTGTAATCTATTTGTCGAAGCAGGCCTTACCAGGTGGCGTTCCGATTATCCGAGTGTGTTGCTTCTCTCAGAGGTATTTTCCTCGTGGTTTTTAGCTTCTAAACGTCACCTGTGTCACATACATAATGTCAAATTAAGAGCCGCCCACTTTAAAGATCACTTAAGGATCATGTTATGCTTGCTATCAGACCTTACCTAATAATGGGGTTATCCGCACTTATGTTATCGAAAAACTGTGTATCGGTGAAATCTCAAAATGCGCCTTCTTCACGATTCTTTGTTATTTCTGACTTGGATGTATGACATTACAACGCATGCTTTTACATCGCATGCTTTTACAACGTGGTTTTTACAACGCATGCCATTACAACGTATAGTGCTTTGGGGCGCTGGATAGTGAATAGTTTAATTTACTATTCCAACTCCAGTCCCCGTGGATAGTAGGGAAGGTGTTGGACAGTAAATTAAACCTATTCCCTATCCTAGAGCGCCCCCCAGCGCAATGCGTTGTAATGGTTTGCGTTGTAAAAGTTGCGTCGTAAAGGCGCTGCGTGGTAAAAGTTGCGTTGTAAAGGATGTTTGCCTTCTGACTTCTATGAAGAAAAGAATACGGCTATTTACTAACCGCTCTCCTTTGCGAGATAAGATAATATCCCTTATGTCTATGTGTCCCGACTTACGCTACTGATGCGTTTTAAATGTGAGTGAATCACGTACTCTCGCGAGAATGCTCCTGGGATATTATCTCATCTCGCAAAGGAGGGCGGTAAGTAAATAGCCGTATTCTTTTCTTCATAGAAGTCAGAAATAACAAAGAATCAAAAATTTGATAGCATTCGCGCCAAGAATGTTCAATTCTATTAAGGACACGGAGGTGAGGATTATGATATCTCTTTCTATACTGAATAAAACACAGCAGCCAATAAAAACATTCATTTAGTTATAAAAAACTACATTTCCCATGTTGCTTTACAATAGTAACGCCTCCTTGGCCCTCTAAAGAACCCTGAGCCCAATCCCATCATCCTCTTTCTTTGCTTGAACTGCAACAGTCCATATATCAACAATAACTGAAGAAAATCCTCCAACATGGAAGTTAATATGGAACCAAGATCTATTTTGTAGTCTTCAACTGGAGGAACTTCTTATTCAGACTTCTTGTCTACACCTACGAAAAAATTAACAACCCGTTATATCTGTGTATCAAAATCCTCATCATCTCATTAAGCACGGGTGGGTAATATGAACAATAACCTTGTACATAGCCGGGAGGGATAATCCTCTCCTCCGTGTCCTTAATAGAATTGAAAATTCTTGGCGCGAATGCTAGCAAATATTTGATTCTATTACAGGACCGGAGGCTTCGGATTATGCTAGTTTAACGCTTTATTAAAGACAACAGATGTTACGTCTCCCACCGGCTTATAATAAAATTGTTCAAAAGTCGATTCTACAGACCAATCAGCACAATGCATTATATCTTGAATGTTAGAACCTAACATGTAAGACTTAGATGCCATGGCACCTCGTACTGAATGTGCCCCAAATTTCTGAATGGCAATACCAGCCTCTTTCATAATATAGCGAAGCCATCTGGCAATAGTCCCTGCCGACACCGGTCTAAATGGTTTCTGTACAGCAATGAGCAGTTGAGTAGATCTCTCTGGTCTCAACAACCTAGTACATTCCTCGTATTCCTCTAAACAATGCACAACACATCATTTCGCATTGCTGGGAAAAGCATTATATGTCACATGTCTAGATAGAGTTTTCGTACGACCTGTGATAGTAAAAGAAACTCCCTCCGGATTAAATACTCTACCTGTATGTTCCAATGACGTACATCCGATGAACGCCTGCATGCCGAAAGACATAGAAGCATTGCCAGCTTGGCAAACAACTGTTTCCGGGTTAGAAGATTATTCATCGGCCAGTTATTAAATAAGGAGATAACAAGTGAGATGTCCTAAAAGCCAGAGTAGTTGGGTTTAGGTGGATTTGCCACCCGTATACCCTTAAGAAGCTTACATATCAGTGTATGCATACCATTACCAATAGGTTTTCCGTCCACCTGATTATGTCCTGCCGAGATGGCCGACCTAAAATTATTTACCGACCGGTATGCCGAACCCTCGGCCGCTTTATCCGGAAGAACATTTACAACATGGCCTGTCCCCACGGGATCAAAGTGTCGTTCCAGACACCAACCCATCCAGCCCTTCCAGGCTGAAGAGTACCGCTTCCTAGTAGACGGAGCCCAAGCTTGCTTGATGAAAGCTGAAGCTGTCTCCGAAAATCCTGGCATTTCCCACTGTTGCCGGAGACCGCCAGGCCATCAGGGACAGTCTCTCCTCTGTGATCAACGGATGCTGTTCCCCGTGAGGTCGCAGGAGTAGGGACTCCGACCACGGAAGCACCCTGGAGAGGTCGCAGCTAATCTCTAGTAACACAGGGAACCAGGGCTGCGACCTCCACAGGGGTGTCACCAGTATCACCTCCGCCTGTTGCTTGAAAATGTGTGACGTCACCCTGGGAATTTACAGGAATGGAGGGAACGCATAGTTCAATGCTCCCAACCAGTTTTGAAGGAAGGCATTGGTTGCTTTCGCCGCTGGGGACTGAAGAAGAACTGAGGAGTTGAAAAGCTGGCGGTTCAACCGGAATGCAAACAATTCCGTCTGACACTGACCCCAAAGGTTCTGTAACCATTGAAACACTGTCGGGTGTAGTTGCCAATCGCTGTAATCCCTGAGATGTCTCGAATTCCAGTCAGACACTAGGTTGGACTGCCCCGGAATGTACTCTGTAATCAAAGTGATCTGTCGCTGCAGGCAATAATGCCAAAAATCCTTGGCAATCTCCACTAGAAGAGATGACCTCGTTCCCCCCAACTTGTTTACGTACCTGACAGCTGACATGAAGTCTGTTTGGGGGAGTCCTAACAGCAAAAGAACCCGCTAGGACCATCGACCGCCTGTGGAGATATCTCCGCAGCGCGGCCACCAACCCCAATGGATGGCGTCTGATTAGATGACTACCTCGGGTTGAGATCCGAAAATGGCTCTTCCGTTCCACGCTTCCACGTGGCCCAGCCACCACTGCATTTCGGCTCTCACCTCCTGAGTTAGCGGAACCACGTCCATGTAAGAGAGACCCTTCTGTAAATGTTGGATCTTGAGCCTCTGTAATGCAGTGGTCCTGGGAAGATCGCTCGGATGGATGACGTTAGCAGGCCCACTATTCTGGCAATAAGTCTGAGAGACACCTGCTGTTTGCTGAGAAGTGACATAATCTCTTTCCTGAGATCCTTCAACTTCGATTTGGGAAGGCTCAATTGAGCCGACTGCGAGTCTATCACAAACCCCAGAAACTCCGTCCTCTGTGGTGGACTTGGTGCAGACTTGGCGTGATTGATTACAAAGCCCAGACTCTGCAATAGAGACATTGTCATTTGAAGATGGTGAGCCTCCAACTCCGTGCTCTGCGCCATGATTAGGATGTGGTCCAGGTAAATGATCATGCACACTCCCTGCTCCCGCAGGTGGGCCACTACCGGCGTCATCACCTTGGTGAAGCACCAAGGAGCCAAGGAAAGCCCGAAAGGAAGGGCTGAATACTCGTACCACCGACCTTTCCATTGAAATTGCAGGAAACGGCGGTGAGGTGGAAAAATGGGAATGGACAGGTAGGCATCTTTGAGGTCCAGCCTGACCATCCAGTCTCCTTGCTTCAGTAGATCCGTCACAAAATGTATCCCTATGACCTATCCTTGACTTTCCAAGAGATCCTCAAGCCGGAAGATTTCAACCCCTCAACATCCACAGAAGATATTTTACAAGCTGCTTAGTCCTCACATAACACTCTTAGGACCAAGATGATGGAGCATGGCTAGATATTAGTTTCCTGTGCCAAGCCCTCAGGAATGCAGTAGATAGAGCGATTGAGGCAGATGGATATATTTCAAGCCTAAAGGGTCTACGGCCCTACAAGCGAAGGTACCCCAGCTGATGAACACAACAAAGAACCGGGAAGGGTGCACAATGATGTGAAATAAAATGTGATTTGTGGGACTCCAGGTAGGGGTTGAAGTCATACAGTCAGAGAATTGACTCAGTGAGCTGTGTTATTCGAGGACTGCCTGGCGGACTTCTGTTTGGTCCTATATCACCCTCGTGGGACTTGCAGTCCAAGCGTGCAATATGTCAAAAATCTTTTGAAGCTGATCTCAGGGGGAGGCGTCACCATCACGCATGCAGGTCTGCCTCTCCCCTTGCTGCATGGGACGCTGTGTTGTTTGGGGGCTGTCTGCTGAATTTCTGTTTGGTTAAAATTCAGTCCCAGGTTGCAACGTGCCCACAATCTTTTACAGCTGCTCTCAGGGGGAGGCAGGGCCTTTGTACATATAGCGCAAACTCTCCCCTCACTGTGCAGGACATGCACATCTGTGCCTGGGCAAACCCGGGCTAAGTCTGGGCCCGTCCTGCACCCATCAGCATCAGGAAGAGGCAGGCGAAGTCATCACCCTTGGTTCTAACTTTGGTAAGGAGAAGAGCTTGTCGTGGAGGAGGACTTACCTGATGGCCTGATTACTTACCTTAGAAATTGATGACTCTGGAAGTGGGATTATCTTGTTTATTTAGTCAGCTCTCTTACCTTGTTTCAAAGTCCTAGCTGTTAATTTACATCCTTTCATGGCTACACCCTTAGAGGCTACTAGTATCACGCCCGGGTGGGCTGTTGTTGTGGGGGCTTTTTTTGTACTACTGGAGTCCAGCTGAGAAGGGCTATCCTCCATTTGTGTGTGGAACCAGGGGGTCTCAATGGTGCTTAAGGGTGCTACAAACATGGGGAAAAAGAAAGGGTCTTCAACCTAAATGCCACCCCAGCCAGCTGCCCTTGTGTTTACACTACAGAGGGCTTCCTAAATCGGGCGGTAGGGTTAGTATCTAAAGAAATAGAGCTGGGTGAATTAAGGCTATCTTTGTCCAGGGATAGCCTCTCCATACACTTTCCTTGTTCGCCTGCCTCTAGCAGAGCTCCTGGTTCGCCCCATGGTTTGTGTGATCAGAACGATCAGGGAGAAGGACGGGGGTGTTTGAGCAGGGTCACACTCAGCCCCCCCACCACTTCATCCCTGGTGGCTTGCCCTAGACACAAGTGAAAGAGGAAGGGTTGCCTCACCACTCAGAATCATTCCAAGGTTAATGCGTCAGCTCAAATTGACCCTTACCCATCTGTGTAGAGGGAGGCCCATCCCCAGTAAGTAGTTACTAACTGAGCTTATTACATTTCTGATTAAGAATCGTGTCCCCATTCTGGCTAGGCTCTCCCCCTTCATGGCAGGATGTGGGAGATTCTGACTCATATAAGTTTGGGGAGGGGGTCACAACCGGAGCAGAGCCTACCAATGGTAGAGTAAAGGTCCACCAACCTTATCCATCCTGTCACAGACCCCAACATCAGAGGTGATCCCTGTGTGATGGGTTCCTCTCTGAATGTTCTTGGGTTGAAGAGCTTGACAGAGGCTTCCGTAGTATAGTAGCCCGTCCCCCCTGTACGGTCTCAAGTAAACTGGACAGTTTGCGTACCCTGCCCCCCTCCATTAATCCTGGTGCTGTGCTCAATCTACTGCCGACTCCCTATGTTGCCACGCTAGGCAATGTTACTCTCCGCCCCACCTTCTTTGGTGAAACCTTCATTGAGCTCAAAGACACGCTGGTGCACTGGCTAAAGTTACATACTCAGCGAGGCTGGGGGCTGTGGAATCTGTCATTATGGCCTGTAAAGTGAGTTAGGTGGACTCAGACAGGTCACTTAGGTCAGAGGATTGGTGGTGGTTAATTTTAACAATCCCGGATTGTGGCTAATATACTGTCAGCCCTGCCCCACTGAAGATATGTGTCCCGCCCCGTATAGTTGCCGTCCCCTTGGGATATTTCTATAGGCCTGAAAGGGTTGGTCACCTCCGGTTCAGGTGGGCGGGGCTCCCCCACTGAGCGCCTGGCTGGCTTCTAGGCACTCCCCTCTCTGGTGTGCTACAGCTAGATTGGCTCCTCTGAGTGGTCTGGAGTCTTGCACTTGACACGGCTCTCATGACCCCCTTCGTTGCCCTCGACCTGCCTACGTCTCCAGCAGCCACACTACAATCTTCAGTAGGTTGGACTCTCCAGGCATGGAATATTGTTGGACTTTTCTGCTAAGTTTACTAACCCTAGATGACTACAGTTGGTAAATAGCTGTCAAATTATCTGCCTCCAAACAACTATGGAGGTCTAGAATCTTCATTCCTCGAAGGTCACTCTTCCTGCTTTACACCAGCAGAGCCCTTGGAGCAGGGAGGGCTCTGGAGACTGATCACATCTGTTGCAGTTGAGCTGAGTGGATATATCTGTGCCCTCCGCTGGGAGGCCCAGATGATGCAGAGGTTGTTGTCATTCCAAAATTCCCCTCTATTAGTTTTAATGAACTTCCATGCTGCTTGGGGGGGAGACTTGTTATGGGCACTTGTGTCCACCGGCTTGATTTGGCTCTTAAGACACTGTGGGAGGGGGTAACTGGGAGGGAACTAATCTTGCTCGCAGGGGACTTTATTTGTCTTCTCTATGACTTTGTCCTCTCTAAGGAGGGTCTCAAGCTTGGCGCTTTCGTGGACTCACATAATCTGGTATTTACTCTGGACAAGTTAGTAAATTTCCCCAAATCCACAATTGTTCCGACGATCAAGGGGAGGAGTTGTATGTCGATCATTGATTACATTTTTGTTTCATCTCCCTTATTTTTGCTTACTTTTACTTTTAATATTATTCACAGCCACTCTTTAGTGATCACAATCCTGTGCCCCTATATGTGGATGTTCCTACGGCTCCATGGACACTGTAAAAGCAGGTGTCAATTGGTACCTTTTTGACAGGGTAAAAGATTTAGGTGCCTCATTTATGAGGCTGTGTGTCACTTTTACGCTGCGTCACTTTTTGTGACGCAACAGAGGGAAAAAAATGCACCTTGTTGCCCCATATTTACAAAGTGACGCATCTAGGTAGATGTGTCACTTTGTAAACCCCTCCGCCACATTATACCGGCGCCAGGTATATTGTATGCAAGGGGGGGGTATTGACGCAAGAAAGGGTCATGAAAGTGACGCAGTGAAATCTTACGCGTGCTTCACAGCAGGTGTAAGACTGACGCAGGCCCTTTCACATTGGGGCTAGCCCCATGTGAAAGGACACATTGCTGGAGTTGCGTCACTTTTGTGACTCACTCCAGCAACGCGTCACTTTTGTGCCATACAGATGCATCAGAAATACTGACGTATCTGTAACTCCTTGCGCCATGATGCGTCATACTGTAAATATGACGCATCATTGGTGTCCCAAGGAGGGCGCAGTGAAAAGTGACGCATCGGTGTTTTCACGCAGTGATGCGTCACTTTTCATAAATGAGGCCCATAGAGCTTATCTCTTTGCTAAGTGCGTGCAGGAGTTTCACACTTGCCTGGATATAGATGCTGGAGGAAGGGAGATCCTGCAAGCTTTTGATGGTATTGCTCTGGGCGTTCTTAGTCTATTCACAATAACTACCCTCAGCAGTGAGGCCTCCAAAATCCAAAGTGGTTTGCAGGATGTAGGAGGGCTTATAAGCAAGCTCTTGATGCCTGCAAGTCCATCCTGTGGGAGACAGCCTGGGGGGAGCTATCTCAGGGGTGTGACAGAGGGGGCAGTTCAATTATTTAGTAGGAAGGATTGGCAGAAGTAGGGAGAGATTTGACTGTCGGTGAAACAAGTTCATTATTGAAGATCCAACGTGATACAAAAAAAAGCTTCAAACTATTGGTCATGCTGAGATAAAACCGGTGTAATACAAGTAGAATCTGTTCAATGTATCAGACAGGGTTGTTGCAGGAATTCCTCTTAGAAACAGAACTATGCCTGGGGCCACAGAACATCAGTATGTTGGAAGTGAGTCACCATACCACAAAAGTACCTCTGAGCCCAAATCAAGACTAGCTCATAGTGCCGCACCTGCCCTCCCAACCTTTACAGAGTAACAGGTAAGTTAGCACCCCAGAACACACACTCTAGACTCTTTCAGGCATCCCGGTAGAAGGCCATCATCTTTCGTAAGCTCACTCATAAGTATCCACAATGCACAGAAAAGAGACACGAATAAAGCTTACAATATTTATTGAAACTATTGTGCTCTATTTTGCAATAGCTGCTCTGCAATCAAAAGTCAAAAATTTGATTAGCATAATTAAAAAACTGTTCACAATGAAAAGGCCTGGAATATTGGAAGACAGTTGTGCCTAAACCTACCCTCACTATAGAAGCGCAGTGATATATTAAAGATCGGTGGGATTTGTGAGGGACCCCATCCCTGGCATACATAGGGAGTTGTTTTACATCTCAGGCAGTAGAGCTATTTCATGTGTCAGGGACTTTGCTTTGTCTGAATGTGTCCTCTCTGTTTTTAAAATATTAAATTTAGATTCATTTGAAAATATCTATCCGACCACTGAGCAAATAAAGCACAGTTTATTTCAACCTTGTAGGAAATGTTCTTTCAAATCCCAGCAGAAGAACTGAGTAATAAAACAAGTGCAGCCAATTTCTAAAATAAATGTATAGCACAAAACCAAGTCTGTTCAAGCAAAGGCAGCATACTACCTTTATGAAATACACAGCAGGGGTATTCACGGTATCAGAGAGGGTTGTACATAGTATCAGCAGCAGGATCTAATTAACGTATCAGAGAGGGTCCTACATAGTATCAGCCATAGGAGGTATTCAACGTATCAGAGAGTGTCGTGTATAGTATCAGCTGTAGGAGGTGTTCAATGTATCAGAGAGGGTCGTACATAGTATCAGCCGTAGGAGATGTTTAGTGTATCAGAGAAGGTCACGCATAGTATCAGCCGTAGGAGGAATGCAGTGTATCAGGGGGTGATGCATAGTGCAAAGTATTCCGTTCATCAGAGAGGATCAGGTGCACACATGTGGAATTCAGTTCTGGGGCCTGTGAATAAGAAACAAAAGAGAGCATGAAGACTCTTCTCAGCCTAGGGTTGGGGTTAGTCAGGAGCTTAGAACAACATTATGGGGTGCATAAGTGCGTTAGCAATAAATGACCCATAGTGTGATAGGAGGATCCGACTGTACTTTAAACACCATGTGCTTTCAAGGGTTTAAATACATTTTATTACATTCTTAACCTTGTGTCCTTGTAGTTTGAGTGGAAGTGAGGGGAAGTATAGACAATAGAGACACTGTTCCATGTTTTCAGACTCTACCTGTTCAAAGTGTTGGTCTGAGTACTTGTGTAGTTAGACTGCTTGTTCTGCAGGCGAAATTCCACCTTCCGAGGAGTTTGGGAGGATGCAATATCCTGGATGGTCTCAATGATTTTACCTTTTTTTTTGTGCTACATCAGATATGCACGCATTTTAATTTTGGTTTTTAGGTTTCAACCTGGCGAGGGGCAGTGCCCCTCCCAGATCGAAAACTTTTGTCTTCAGTAGGGATGTTTGGACCGCCTCTGTTTCCAATTGGCTAGCTCCATAAATGGAGACTAGCCATTGGGAGACAGAGGCTGTCAATCACGCTTTCTTGCGAAAACGCGATTCGGGGGCGTTTCTGGGTCTTTTTTTAAGTCCCGCCCTGTCCTCTTCCCATTGGCTGGAATTTTACCTTCCAGCCAATGGGAAGGGGAGAGCACACAAACACGCCCCCGAATCGGCCTGTTGCTCAGTTCCAGACTTGTTTATTTATGTATTTATTTAATGTAAGTTTTTTTTTCCTTTGATAAAATATTCATGGGGGTTTTCTCCTAATTTAGCAGCGACAGAGAAAATGCAAGTTTGTGGCAGATAAAGAGGTATGTATGTATGGTTGCTGCTAGTCGTGAATTATGCCACAGCCTCCCCAAGCAGCCGCCATGCTTTATGGAGTACGGTGCGCAGTGTGTTAAAAGACCAACTTTATTTCTGAAGCTAATTGAACAGTTTTCGAGCTGCAATGTTCTTTCTTTTATGTAGTCTTTAATGCCGCGCAGGGGGAGTAGAGGGTTTAATCTCACGCTGAATACTCATAACGCTGTTGTTTAATTTGAGTATTTTTGATTAAAGTGACAGGCGTGTTTGCCTTCGGGCGGGGATTTTTCTCTGCTTCCCGTACGTGCCATTGCTCTTAGAGGCATAGCAGCGTGTAGTTAGTTGTATTTTAAACCTCGGCGCCCCATTTGACGTATTTCATTGCAGTTTGGCACAGCCATCAAAGGCGCCTTGGTTTCTTGTGTTTCTTTTGTAGGAGTACAGCGTTTGACATGATGTATTGTGATAACGCCGGGGCAGAAATACCCAGAGGAATAAATAACTTTTGTCGCGTGTGAATCCACCGTACTGTTTTTCTTGTCTTGAAGAGCAGAAGCAGGTTTATATTCTGTTTGGAAATGGGATCTCTTGATGTATGTTTATAGTGTTTCCCAGGTTTTCGGGTCATTTTTTTCCTCTCGGTGTAGCCAATTTGCCACCTGTTCCTGAGTTACTAAATTGTGCAGGGTGCTGAGATCACCGGAACCGGAAAGTGGACGTGCCGTGCGGGAAATACTTCTCCCGCTTCAAGGGCTTTAAATGGACTGGGTCTCACCGGAGCTGAGCACCGGTAGTTCGTTAAAGGGGGGGCTCGAATCGGGTCTCTATTGGGCTCTGTTTTGTGCCCTGGCACAGGCACCTCGATGTGCACGCGCTCACACTGCTCACTTATTGCTAGTGGACACGTCACGGCATGACGTCATACCAGGTGAGCGTTGTAGGTGAAGGGAAATCCTTTAAAGAGAGTAATTTTTTCTCTGGATTTCCCTTCTCTTTTTGAAACTCCGGAGCAGCAACACTGTTCTGGTGTCACCAGAGCTTTATGTGGAAGCTTTTTAAATATCATATACAAGCCATAGTTGCTGCTTATTTATCTTGTGCAGCTAACAACCAATGACAAAGCCAATAGTTCTGACTTGTAGTTATGATGTTACTTGTTTTTATTTGCGAGGGGGAGTACCGGCAGTTGTCAAGAGCGACGAAATACTTTTAATTGGAGAGTACCGGCTCTTGTACTTCTGTTTCCATTTCAAGCTCTGCATGTACTTCCCTTATCATTGCAATCCGGTCCTACGGGGTTACTTTCATTTTACAAAAGCATCACTAGAGGTACCAGAATGCAGAACTGGCAATATATCGCGCACCTGCAGGGGACCAGTTTAAATACCCATTAATGACAGTCTGTAGGGGCTAATAACACTCCACGGCTTAAAAAACTGAAACTGTGCTTCACCAAAACTACAAATCTGAATTAGTAAATCCGTGGTACATAAAACTTACAGTGCGAGAACACGGGTCTCTTGTTGGTAAAAGCGCCAGAAATGCCCTTGAATTGACGGAAGTGTTATAAGCCCGGGTCTTCGAGGCCGCGCGCCTTAGCACACCTGCGGGCCCTGAGTGCCGGCCTGTGATCACCTGCGTGCCGTGTGCTCTGGCGCCGTTTCCTGCACTCGCCTGACATTGTGAGGTCTGACCGCTCGCCCCGCACCATGGCTGTCTTCGGGGCCTGCCTGTGCGGGCGAGGCGGCCTGCGTGGGTGCCTGTGCCTCCCGCGGAAGGTGTTCCTGTATCACCCTGCCCAGGTAGGAGAGCCCCTCTGTTCAGCTGCACCCCCTCCTGGGGCGGGGGTGCGGAGGGGGGGGGGTTACTATTGTGCCGCTGCAAGAACATGATGTTCAAATGGGTCGGTACTCACGGGTACTGAGTACAGGCACATTTTCTTTCTTTTAGTGAGTACCGGAACTTCTCCAGGCCTGAGGAGAGTACCCGTACTCACCTGGGCCTGTCCGGTTTTGGGCACAACGGTCACATGAGCGTGAACCTGCGGCCAGCGACGCCGCAGGGTGGCGGACACAAATGGAATTCCCTGTAAAGGGAGCTGCTCCTATGGCAGTGGCGGCTGGTGACATTTGAAAGTGGCGGGGCGTAGCGCGCGCGTGATACCCTTTTGAGAAAGAACCTACAAGGTACCCTATATTACATTCATGAATGTAACAAGACGTACATCCAGGCTTTCTTCTGTAGACATTTTAATCTTTAAAAATGTCTTAAACTTGCTCTCTAGACTCGAGCGTTTACATATGTATAAATTATTATTGTGAAGCCACTTTGTCTAATTACAATGTGCACTGCATTTTTGCAGACAATTTTGTCATTTTAGCTACAAGGAGGATTTTTTTCATCTCAACCTCCGTGTCATTGCCCCAAAAGAATTTGGTCATAAAACTGGCTGTCATGGCCCAGGGTGAATAACGTGCACGTCACGTTTGTTCATAGTATTTAAACCCTGTATTTAGCAAGAGCACGGTTTTAGCTTCACCGGCCCTGCCAGCAGCACAGCGGTATGTCTCCCATTTGGCTGCAGCGAGGCCTCCCTGCATGTCATGATTTTAATTTTTAGGGAAGTGATTTATTTCCATGTCGTGTCACTCGCGCAATTACCAGCCTCTTCTTTTTCAAGCGCAATGGTTAAAATCTGTAGACTTCCCCCTTGTAACATTAAGGACGGTCTCGCAGTGTGTGTTTGTAAAGTATGGCAAGAGTTTTTTTTAACAAACTTCAACCAAGATGTTTCCATACGTCTGGTTAACCTGTAGTAGTTGGCTATTTAAAAGCGTAATTGTTTGTTTGCCTGCCTTTTTTCCATAACAGTGCGGTTTGATCTGTCACGTAGACTGATGTTATCTTTAACCATTTACTCATCCCTAAGCCTCATATTATTTCTGGCCTACCAAGATAAGTGCTAAGTTGCAGTCACGGCTCGCTCACAGTGGGGGCCATGGGGTGGGGATAAATAAAATAAAAAACTTACCTTGTCTTCGCTTGACCGAGTCCGCACCATCTCTGCTCTGGGGTCCCGTTGGCGCCTAGACTGATGGCTGCCAACTTGCCGAGACACATTAGTAGCCAATCCTGATGCTGCTCTCTTTAGAGGAGAGCTGCTCTCTAAAGAGAGTAGCATCAGGATTGGGCTGAGCCTTGAAAAAACGTAGTTCTTTTTTCAGCACTGGGGTACGTTGCATTAGGCAGGCAAACCCCTAATCTGTGGGTTTTTTTAAAACCACATAGTTTGCTAGTTGGAGAAGCCCTGCCGGGCAAACACCACATGCGCAGTGAGTGCGCACTGTGCCGGCACAGAGTCAGTCCAGCGCCACCCAGTGTCAGACAGTGCATACTGTCCATGTCCATGACACACACCACGGCCGCAGGGCAATAATTATCGGGCAATTTATTCGAGCGGCGCGTTAATTTATAAAACTTTTAATAACGCGCCGCTCGAATAAATTGCCTGATAATTATAGGTGGGGCAACGCCCAAATGCCCTAATGGTAAAACCGCCACTGTCCTATGGCCTCCCCTTCCTTTTTTGCCAGTTTCGGATTGGTAACGGGGCAGGTACCGAGTTCCAACTGTGGGCTACTTTTTGGAGCGGGGAGGGGGGCAGATTTGGGTGGTGTTACTGTTCGGATGCTGCCAGCGCCCCGTGGGTGTCCGAGTGGCCTTTCTGGAGGCAGATGGGTGCTCATTACCTCACTTTTAGCAACAGGCAGAGGTGTCACTTTATTTATCTCGTCCATTAGTATATGCATACCTAGTGGGGCAGGTGGTCTGGGTGTGTGTGTGGCTCTGGGTGTGTGTGGCTCTGGGTGTGTGTGGCTCTGGGTGTGTGCGGCTCTGGGTGTGTGTGGCTCTGGGTGTGTGTGGCTCTGGGTGTGTGTGGCTCTGGGTGTGTGTGTGTGTGTGTGGCTGTGGGTGTGGCTGTGTCTGTGGGTGTGTGTGTGGGTGTGTGTGGGTGTCTGGGTGTGTGTGTGTGGCTGTGTGTGTGGCTCTGGGTGTGTGTGTGGCTCTGGGTGTGTTGGTGTGTGTGTGGCTCTGGGTGTGTTGGTGTGTGTGTGTGGCTCTGGGTGTGTTGGTGTGTGTGTGTGGCTCTGGGTGTGTGGGTGTGGCTCTGGGTGTGTGTGTGGCTCTGGGTGTATGTGTGTGTGGCTCTGGGTGTGTGTGTGTGTGTGGCTGGCTCTGGGTGTGTGTGTGTGATAGTAATTGCTGTCTGATGAGCTCGTCCAGTAGGGTACAATATGTCTTGCATTTGCGAGAGATTAAGCTGTTGGCAATGTAAATGACAATGCCATTTATTTATCTGTTTTCAAAACCAACACATAAATAAAAATGTTGTCATTTACAATGCCAATAGCTCTAACTTTTGCAAAGGCGAAACCGTTGCATTGTAAATGCTTGTTTTTATTGGGGTTTCATGCTCAATAAAACTCCTGAAGGTGTCTATATATCCCTCTATTATTGGTTAATGGACACATGCTTCAACATAAGGAATTGTGATTCCTAAATAGCGATTTTGCAGGAATCGCAATTCCATATGCATGTAGGAATCGAAAAAAAGATTGTGATTCCTAAACATTACTGTGAGTAGTTGGCCGAGTATATGCTGTCCTTGGGCACCTTGCATCAGTCCAGACAACCCTTATGGAGATTTAAGTGGTCTCAAAAAACCTTAGAAACTCTCTGAGTGGTAGCTGTGGAGAGCAACCTTCAGGCTTAGTTCAGAGTGTAAAGCAGCTTGTTTTACCAGAATGCAACCTTATAGTATAGATTAATTGAGAAGAGAACCACACGTAGTATTTATAAAAATATATATATTTATAATGTAACACTATCTAGTATGTTACAGTATCTCCCACATGGAGATAGACACAAAGAACACAATACTTAAGCAAATAAATCACAGTAAATAGCATTAATACACAGTGGGCCCCAGGGGGGACCAAACCATATACTAAGAAAGTGGTATAAGAACCACGACTTGAGTCAGAACAATGTCGAGAAGACCACCGCATGACACAGAACCCCTCCACCATGTCAGGCGCAGCGGCCCGAGCAGCGTCTCCCCAGGCACCACCCTCCCCTCGCTGCCCCCATCCCTGCAAAGTAATGAATACTCCGGAGGAAAGGAATCGGAACGGGAAAAGGTGCCACCCAGCCCCCCAGAAGAGAAACCACCCTCCCTTGCTGCCCCACCCTAACAAAGAAATGCACCCCACGGGAAAAAATGCATTCAAATGCGGGTGAAGGAGCCGCCCGGGGGGAGCACTCACTCGTAACTTTTGGACTGGAAACATGTGTGCACCCCGCCATTTTGGGACCGCCTCCTGTTGTCGCTCTTGTCCTTGGTCCACCATTTTGCAAAACAGTAGACATTCTACTGCCCTCACTTGGTGCTGTGACTGCGTCCCCCTCCAACCCCACTTAATGGAACTCTGCTCTCCTTGTTTTTTGGGTCTTGACTTGATAAAATGTACTCTTTGTATATATATGTATATAGAGATAACTCTAACCACTAGTATATGTACTTTGCACTCTCTACCATTCCTAATTGACTCTTAGAGTTTATCCATTTGTATCTCTTCCTTGAGTGACTTTACAAATTGTACATTTGCAATTTGTTTTCTGTTTGTACCTCTTCCTGGTGTGACTCTACAACTTGTACATTTGCAATTTTTTTCTGTTTCTATCCTTTCCTTGAGTGACTTTACAAATTGTACATTTGCACACTTTTTTCTGTTTCTATCTCTTTCTTGTGTGACTTTACAACTTGCACATTTGCAATTTTTTCTGTTTGTATCTTGTATGTAACTCATGTAATCATAAATCCTTATGTATCACAACTGGTTCTGTTGTAAAGCGCTCTGACACCTTCGGGTAATGTTTGCGCTATATAAAATCGCATTGAATAAAATAAAATAAAAACATGTAGGATTGCTGGGACCCCAAGAAACCACCGAAGGTCAACAGATAAGGACCCCACGGAGTCAGAGTGCAGTGTGTGACCACTATGTGTGCTACATACACGTCTATATGTAAGTCGCAGTTGGATTTTTAAAGATTAGGGACCCTTCCCAGTGGGCCCTTAAGAAACCCTGTAGAAGACAGAAGGTTGGAGAGCCACCCTACCGGTGGATACCATGGTGCCCGAGTTACCTATCCGATGGGAAACCGGGTGCATAGGTGTGAAATGGTGTCGGAAACCTCCGTCAAACTCAATGCAGGACTACAGGAAAATGCTGCTGCTGGAAGAGGAGAAAGTGTATGGAGGAATACAAATGTGGATTCTTGAAGAGAAGAACCTGAAAGCATAGGAGACAGTGTCTGTCTCACTCGGGGTGACCAGGAGACTTAGTAGACGGATGCCCTCCGATGTCGGGTGCTTCAGGAAACATGACTGTGAACTTGGCTCTGTAGCTGCGAAGACCAGGATAGAGTGGTGCAGGTCAAGCACAGCACTATGAGTGCTCCTTGCAGATGGGCAAAGGTTGGATAACAGGGGAGCTATTGTGTCACAATTTATCCCCTTAAAGTTTCTTTTAAATCCCCACTTACTGGTGGCTGCTGGGATGGAATTTGAATATGTGAAATCAAAGGGAATGGCCATATGGTCTGACCAAGAAAGAGGGAGGGGGGTCCTGTCCGTACCCTGGAGTCGTGTTCTATTCCTATACAAAATAAACTTACACTACACAAACATAAGAAATTCAAAAGTTTTAGTTATAACTAAAAGTTAATTTGCACCCCGCCCAAACAGTACTATAAATCACAGACCTCTGTAAACGGTGTTGTGAACTTGCTGGCCAGACTACAGTCTTGTAATGAAAGCCACAAGTGCCCACATTTTATTATTCTCATACGCACACTGCCTACCGGGGTACCCATCAGGGAGATCTGTCCTCAGTGTGAGGCTGGTGCTGAGCCTTACTCTGTGCTGATCCACTGAGGTTGAACCATTAACCTATAGTCTTTATACATCCTTACTCTGCCCTCAGTGGATACATTAGGAGGCAGGTTGCAGTGTCCTTATTGTTGGAGACTCTTTCTGGTTTGCCTCATGCTTCCCCCTCAGTTACAGCCTCAGATGTAAAGACGAACATTACAGTCAGAGGTTGCCCCTAAGTGAAGTCCTTAGGACATACGTACAGGACATTGTCAGAGGATGGTATAGCCATTGCTGCTCAGGCTGTAAACCTATCCCCAAATCCAGTATCCCTAAGCCCACACATGATAGGACAGAGAATGTTGTATGCCAGGTCTCAGCAGTTATGAGGCCTTTTCTGGTGCAGTTCAGCTCTCTCCTGTTCACATAACACAGCTCAGCAACTTGCCTTGCTGCACTGCCTCAACTGTCAGTAAATCTAGGCCAGAATGTTTTACTGGAAGGGTAGGCTTCCAGTATACATCGTATGCAAAAGAGCATGCACACATTTGGGCACCATAGTGCAAAGGATGTGCGGTTCACTAGGCAGACTTTAAGAGCGTCGGTGCAGAGGAGGACAGCAGTAGCAGGCCATTTTAAATTCATACTTTAGCTGCTCTGTTGGGCTGGGCTAAAAATAATATATCTACCCCCCCACTCCCCCAGACTGGTCTATCGCCTCCGTCATTCTTTCCATTCATGAGATGCTGGGCTTTTTCATGGCTTTTCTATGCGGCTGAAGATAGTGCAGATATTGCAGTGAGGAGAAGAATGTGACATTTACCATTGCTTACCTTTGCAGGTGGCCGTATGTTGCCTGATCTCCATGCTTTAATGCCTGCAAGCAAAGAGACAGTATTAGGATACGTTCAGAAGATATGTTGCTGGATTGTATTGAGATGGGCAGTCTTACTCTGACTTTTGTTCTGTGGAATTTATTTTGTTTGTTTCCTCCTTTGTATTTGTTAAATCATTTCTCTTATATATTATGGTATTGTATTCTTGCAGACAATGAAAGAAATCTTGTATATCACATGTCACTGAATAGGTGTGAATTCAATAAGTGGATGAACTGTTGACTGGATTCTCCTAGGACCCTTGATCATGGGCTTCTATCACAATCAGGAACAAGTGATCCAACTACCCTATAGAAGCGATCCAACTTTGAGGTGGGATACTTCTCAGTGAAGGTGCAACCTTGTGGAACACCTCACCTCCAAATGTACAGCTGGTGCAGTCCACACTCTACCCCCTTACAGAAGGGATCCGACGGTAAGGTAAGATACCTCTCAGGGAAGGTTGTCTCATAGAACACAACGCCTCTAAGTGTACAGTCAACACTCTACTTCTCCACAGCAGAGATCAGGGAAGGCGCCTATAATGGGAGATGATTGTCCCAGACGAATTTTTTCACTCACTAGCCCAAGAGTCTGAGGCCAATATGGCAGTGTGTTTGGACCCAACTGCCGAGGGCTCCAAGGTTTTGGTTGCATATGAGGAGATTTGTTCAAGGATCAGCAAGAACTTGGAAAGAAGGTCAGTTGGGCAAGGGAAAACAAAGACTCATAAATGGTTCAATAAGGAATGCTCGAGGATACATAGTGCCCTGCTGAAAGGCATTAAACAAAAACCCAGAGACAGGTTAATAGTGGCCAAGCTAAGGAAGGAATATAAAACCGTAATCCATAAGCGCAAAACCCAAACAAGGAGGAAGCCTGGAATAGCCTTTTATCTGTGGATGTCCTTAGAGACAGTAAAAAGTTTTGGGCCATTGTAAATCAGCCCTTTTTTTCTGATAGCGGGACATCGGATTTAGACTGTGTCATAGAGGACAACAGATGGCTAGACCATTTTGGCAAAATCTATGATTCTACAGTCCTTGCCTCACCTGCCAATACCCATGACCACTCCAACAGGTCATGGATTTTAACACCATGGAAGTCGAAAGGGCGATTAGAGATACCAGCAAACACAAAGCCCCAGGACCCGACGGGGTGCCCGCAGATCTCTACATACAGTACCCACAATTTTGGTCAAAGATTTTAACCAACGTCTTTAATGCGATTCCCACAGCTGGCTTCCCACTTTCTTGGTCCACCTCTATAATTGTCCCTATATTTAAGAAAGGGAACAGGGCGGACCCAGCCTGCTATAGACCTATCTCCCTGCTGGACTCTGCCGTCAAGATCTTAGGCAGAGTCATCTTGCTCAGATTGGGGGATTGGCTGGAGGAGAGTGGGATCCTGTCAGATTTGCAGTACGGCTTCAGGGCACATAGAGGGACAATCGACCAATGTTTGAACCTTCACCTAATCATTAGTAAATATACTGTGGTGAAGGGGGGGCTTCTTTATTTGGGGTTTATGGATTTATCTTCCGCTTTTGATTTGGTCAATCGTTCAAAACTATGGTTTATCTTACGAAATTTGGGTTTGGACACTACCTTGGTTAGCTTTTTGCATGACCTTCATTTAAATTTGTTTGCGTCTGTTAGGGCAACGAGGGATGGAAGGTGTACAGCAAAGTTTAGATCAGGGAGAGGGGTCAGACAAGGGTGCATCCTGGCCTCTCTCCTCTTTACACTGTACATCAATGCTGTGGGGAAATCTTTGAACCCAGCCACCCCGGACATCCCGCGTATGGGGGGCTACCTATCCCGGTCCTCCTATACGCGGATGACGCGGTTCTTATAGCGCGGACTGGTATAGGTCTGCAAAGACTTTTGGACCATTTCGGCCCCTTCATGGAGGCCCTCGACCTAAAAATTAACACTGCCAAATCCCATGTTATGGTCGTAGGCTCTCGAAAGAAAAATATGAAGATTAGATCCTTTAGCTCTAACAACTCACCAATTTCGAGGGTGCCCTCCTTTTGCTACCTGGGCGTCACTTTTGACGAGAGAGGAACTTGGAAGCCACAAATGAAACTTAAGGAAAACGGAGTTATTAGATCCACCACAGCACTTCTGAGCTTCTCCAAAAGATTGGGCTCGAAACCTATGGAAGCCATGACCAGGATTTATAGAGCCAAATGTGTGGCAATCGCGTCCTATGGGGCAGACATTTGGGGTTATGTCCCAACTCCAGGCATACAAATCGCTGAAAACAATTTTATACGGGCCCTGTTGACACTTCCGAAATCTTCTCCCACACATTCAACACATAATGAATTAGGCATGGGATATGTCTCTGATCTTCTAAAAATGTCCCCAGTACTTTGCTGGATTAAAACCCGGACAAATGAGGAAATCAGTTTGAATCACCGCATCCTTAAAGATTGTATATCTCTGGACAAAGCTCACACTATACCATGGCTGGCATATGTTAGAGCGGCATGTGCGAGGCTAGGGCGCCCGGAAATGTACTCTCTACCGCAAAATCTTAAAAAAGAGGATGTAAAGTGGGTGAAGCAGCATTTACGGACTTTGTTGGAATGCGAAAGAGAACCGGTTGAACTCAGTAAACCTACGGTGTGATTACTCCTTCAACTTTCCACAACTACAGCTATGGAACCTTATTTAAAATATGTTACAAAGCCTTACCATCGCTTCCTGCTCACAAGGTTCAGATTCAACTCGATCCATCTTATCCTGGGCTCGTACATAGAATGGGGTACCCCAGAAAATTTTCCCCCTTGTACATGTGACTGTTTTTCAACACAGGACACTCTGCACCTGGTTATGTTCTGTGAGCACTACCTGGTGCCGCGGAAAAAATTTCTTGTTCCCATCTTGAAACCTTTGAATTTCGCCCAGGTACGCCCAGCATTATTATACCTCCAGATGTTGAACTCGGTGCCGGTGGCATATGGTGTAGCCTGTTTTTTAGTAGCAGCCGCCAGACAGAATAAACTAAGAGCTGCCGCACCACTTAATCATCAAATCTGACTTTCTGTATAAACCTTGGCGAGAATGTTTCTAACACGTTGATATAGGTGTTTCCCACATCTATCAATCCCCTTTTTTTAATGAATGTGCGTATTGTGTTCTTAGAAGGAGTAGCAATCAATTCTTTACACTTGTTTAATTGTACTGTTTAATCTGATTTTATGTATCATGCACTGCTTTTATGGTCTTAATTAACCGAATAAAGTTTTTTTGACTGACTGACAAAATAAGTGGATGAACTGTTGACTGGATTCTCCTAGGACCCTTGATCATGGGCTTCTATCACAATCAGGAACAAGTGATCCAACTACCCTATAGAAGCGATCCAACTTTGAGGTGGGATACTTCTCAGTGAAGGTGCAACCTTGTGGAACACCTCACCTCCAAATGTACAGCTGGTGCAGTCCACACTCTACCCCCTTACAGAAGGGATCCGACGGTAAGGTAAGATATCTCTCAGGGAAGGTTGTCTCATAGAACACAACGCCTCTAAGTGTACAGTCAACACTCTACTTCTCCACAGCAGAGATCCAACTGTAAGACCGGATGCTTCTCAGTTAAGGTTGTCATCTTGTGGAACATCTCACCTCTGAGCGCACACTTGGTGCCATTTATTTATTAGTTTCCAAAGATCCTAATTCAGGCCTGGTAATATTTAGTTCTTCCTATTAACAGTCCCTCTTTTTATTCTCACAGCACCAAAAGGCCTTTGGAGAGTTAATTAAAATACATTGTAGCCACAAGCTCATCTTTGCAACCACGAAATGACATTTGCTAAAACTATTCTACAATATATAAGGAGACTATACCAGCATGTCAGTTCATAAGATTCTGTTTTGTCAGCTTAGATATCCATGACAGAGTAATCGAAAATCCAGGCCTTATTAACCTCCCACTGGATTGCGTTACACTTACAGAGGTGACCTAATTTAGGAGGTGTAAAAAAATAACATTTATCTAAGCAATCACAAACACCATTCTGTACTAAGAGATGCTTTAGATTTGTCTTACCATGTAAGTGCGGTCTGCATCAGGGGACTGCGCCTGGGGAAAAAACAATGAGAATTGGTCACTATGTGACTAGATGAAGAGAGAGCAGCCATACCCCACCTCTGGTCACCAGGTGGTGACTAGATATAAAGGGAGAGTACCCATACCCTACATCTAGTCGCCTGGCTGGCACGAGAGGTGAGCACAGAGTAGAAACTCATCCTGATCTTAGTTAAAGACCCGCAAACATCTAATTGTTGGTTCCGTCACTGAGTCCAGGGTCACCCTGCATGTGTGAGATGATTCCTGCACAACGAGGGATACTGTTGACTCAAAAACAACCATGTTGCATTTTTAGCAGCAGGTGCAATTAATGTGTTAACAGATTAAAGGCACAATTACCGAAGACCAGAATTCCCAATTCATAAAGGAAACACCGTTCTAGTAAATCTGAATGCTAAAATTGAATTAACACTAGAAGGTGAGGAAATATACTGGAAACAAGTAAAAGATGTCTTGTGTCCTATTCTTTGGGGATCGTATCACACCACTAGAATATCTTCGAATTTTATTCCCCAGACAGGTCCATATTCCTTCATTACACGCATGTCCTCGCTCATATGGCGCTCACTTCCTCGTTCGTGTATGACTGAACCCTCTCCTTTCTTGGTCTAATCACTATGTACTCCTCATCCTACCTTCCTCTACAGCTGCCAAGGTGCCTTAGGTCTGCCATGTAGTGCAGCTAATCATGTTCTACAACACAAATACCAAACACCACAAAACCGCCAATGCAGTATGAACTAGACATACACACATTAGCTAACTCTGGACACCGAAAAGCATCTTCCACTAAACAATATTCATTATTGGACATCTTTCCTACAATGATTATAATTCCCTTTCTTAATCTGAACATGATTGACAGACCCCAACAAAGCCTTATTCTTTAAAGATGCTTCAACTCAACAGCAACGCCCCCAAGACCAGGTCAAAATGCATATTAGAACCATCCAAATACAATGCATTGAAACATGTCACATCGTAAAATGCACAACATTGTACCACAGAAATGTACCTTCCTGTCAAAGTGCTCTTGCAGACAAGCACTGGACCTCTGACCATCCAACTCAATGAACTCAACAAACTCAACAAAATGGTAGAGCCATCGGAACACCTGTCTATAGAGAAAGCACTCTACAAATCTGTTAGGTGGCTCCTTTTGTCTCGGCCTGTGTCAATAACACATGTGGTGTCCATCAAGGTTCATCTCTTTCCCCCCACCTGTTTAACATTTACATCAGCCCCTTGATTCATGCTCTGCAATCCAGGGGAGTGAAGGTGTACAATTACGCTGACGACATGCAGCTGATCTTTCCAATTGACGAGACGGAGGAGTCTAAGGATTTCTTCCAACGCACAATGCTCTTCATTAAAGACTGGATAAGTCATAACTACCTCAAATTAAACGCTGATAAAACTGAGATAGTTATTTCTAATAATAGAATCGATCAGTGGACGCCGGAACACTGGCCAGCTGACCTTGCCAATCTGCTTGCACCTTCAATTTGTTCCCTGTTGAATCTATCTATTAATACCGGACTATTCCATCGGACTGGAAGGTAGCTCAGGCAGAGGCTTAACAAATGCCCCTGCAGCCACCGCAGACGCCAGGGCCCGGCTTACTCATACTGGAAGGAGGTCCTCAGCCCCTGCTGATGTGAGTGTGAGGGCCCATTCAGCATATCTTGCATGGGAGCCCCCTCACGTTTTATAATGCCACTGAGCTCAGGTCCGACCGAGAAAAAAAAGCCAATTTGGAATTGTCCAATCTTGCCAGTTACCGACCCATCTTACTGCTCCCTTTGAATGGGAAGATATTAGAGAAGCATATGAATAAACTACTCATAAAATAAAAGGAGGTAAATAGTATCCTAGGCTCATCACAGTCCGGCTTCAGAGCATCACATAGCACAGAGACAGCTCTGGTAGTAGTCACTGACCATATCGAATGCTCTCTCGATGCTAATATACCATCTATTCTGGTGCTGCTGGACTTGTCTCCAGCATTTGAAATGGCATGTTATACCAAGTAATTTGGTAGGCTTCATGAGATAGGTATCCATGGAGGAGAGGTACAGTGGCTTTCAGATTTCCTTTCCGACAGGACCCAAACGGGTATTTTAGGCTCCTATAAATCTCGTCCCATGACATTGGATGGGGGTTCCCCAGTGCTCAGGTTCTTGCCCTACACTTTTTAACATCTGTGTTGCCCTCCTTGCCAAAGTTGTCAGAGCCTTTGGCTTTGAGTTTATATCATATGTGGATAAAAATCTGGCCAAAACTAAATAATCTATCTCGGGCGGGATGAAGGTTATTGCCAAATGGATGACCAAAAACTGTCTCCAGCTGAATGCTGCAAAAATAGAGTTTATGCTGTTTGGGAGGCCCAACAGCTCTAGAATTCTGATTTATGGTCTACAGAACTTGGTATGCCCCCTTCATCTAAACTTGTAGTTATAAACTTAGAAGTCCGGATCGATCAACCTCTCACCATGAAAGATCAGATGGTGTCCACTGTAGGCTCATGCTGCCGCATGATGAGTTTGCTGAGAAGGGACTTTCCTTTATTACCACTCAGAGCATGGAAAACTTTAGTCCAGGAGTTGGTCATCAGCTGTCTGGATTATGGTAATACACCCTTGGCCTCAGTAATGAGTTGTTGCTATCTAAACTTTAGGTGGTGCAGAACACCACCACCTGTCTCATCTGCAATCCTCCCTCTAGAGTAGTTCCCCCCCACATGCTTTGCATTGGTTACCTGTGAAAAACAGAATAATCTTTAAGTTTTGCTGCTTAACTCACAAAGCTCTATTTGGTAAAGGGCCTACCTGTCTATCTTTAAAGCTTACTCGCTACTCCCCCTCAAGACTTAAGATTTTGCAACAAAGCTTTCCTCACGGTTCCTAAGGTCAGAAAGTCCTGGTCACGGGGCAGGTCGTATTTGTTCCCTAGCACCTTGTAAATGGAATAAGCTGCCTCTTCACATGAGAAGTTACAAGGATCATCTCCGATTCAGCAAATTACTTAAGATCAACCTATTCTAACTGTGTTAGTGTCTGCTTGGTTCCTAGAATTCCTGCTGAGATACCCGTCCCTGGGTGATTTGTGCAAATAATAAATTATAATAATGTAACATTGTGAGAAAGTGCCCTCATTCTTGCATGGTATGCCCCCACTGTTTACAGAATTGCTGCTGTTCTTTGACTGAGTGTGCCCTGGGCTCCTGCTAATCAGGTACCCAGGGCCTATGTTCCTTCCATAAAACTGCATTGAAGCCTAAACCCCAATTGGCATCTCTGGCTACATGTCAGCCCCTGGGAAATGGTACCACAGGTACCAAGGGCACTGTGACCAGAGAAGGCCTCTAAGAGCTGCAGGACTTATTGTGTCACCCTTAGAGGTCCTGTACCCTGACGCTCACACACTGCCTTTGCGGGCTGCGTGTCTTGGTGCAGAAAAAAATGAAGAGTCAACATACCCCCCATTTTGGGTGGGAGGACCAGCGGGAAAAACAAGTGAGGAAGAGGTGTGTGCCTACCTCTGCCAACTCCACCCCTCAGGTGGGGGAGGCGAGGTGAAGTACAACCTCGAGTCCCTGCCAGCTTGAGGATGAGGGGACCCAGCCAACCAGGGACAGGCTCCTGCCCCCCCTCCCACTGGAGAGTGGCATAATAGGGGTTTTACCCTGAACCTTGCTTCCTCATATCCAGAAACAACAAGAAAAGAAGATAAGAAGAAGGACCGAAGAGCCGTTCAGAGCTATCAGTAGGAGGACGCCCACTGACTTGTCCCCAGCCCTACAGACCTGTCTCCCCTCGAACCTGCTCCTGCGAAATCCTGGTGTGTCCTGCAGCCAGCAACCTCAAAAACCCCTGAGGACTCACCTGCCTTCACTTCAAAGGCTGAATCTCAAGTGAACACCGGATTTGTACAAACTGCAGCTTCTGGCTCCGAACGGATACAGCAAATCCAGCCCACTCTGCACCCGCCGAATCCGGTCCGAGCTCGAGTGGAAAAGGAGGTCAACCCAGAGATCCCGACCCAAAATTCCGGTGACCCCTGACCTGCCTCAAGCCTCCAGATGACGTCTGCTGCCTCAATCCAGAGGATCTCCTCTACCGAGATCAGAGCGGGTAAGACGTTCCTACTTTCCAAGGCACCACTGCACCAGACGCCCCACGGCCTTGTGTGCCCAAACCGACGGTGCCTAACCAACGCACAACATCCCAAGTTACCCCCCAAAGTGGTGGTCACACCCAGAAGATCCTTGTCCCAAAGCCTGCAGTGTTTCTTTGTCCAGAAGGTTCTCCATTGAAAACAACAGGGCACGCGACCTCAAACCAGCACCCTGCACCCAGCCGCCTTAGTGCCGCTCAGGGTGCAACTTTGTTGCTAATTTGAACTACTATTTGCCCTGAGCTAAACGCTAGGAGCTTTGCTCCCACAACCCTATGGCCTGCTAGCCAGCAGCAACCAACCGAGACCCCCTTTCCTCCATAGGATAACATTTGGCTTCAACACTCTGCACCCGGCCGCCCTGGTGCCGCTGAAGGTGCAACAACAGTGCATCACTGACTCTGGGAGACCCCTGAGTCTAACCCCAGAACCTTAACTCCCATAGTTGATTACGTACCTGCAAACCGATAACCTGTTTTTCCTCCATAGGAGAACATTGACAATTTTCTACCCAAAAATTTCTAAGTGTGGAGTTTTGAAAACTATAAATATTATTTAACAATCGCACAAATAACCAAAACGTATTTTCTTACCTGTTTGCAGGAAATGTCCTAGTGCTGAATCTAGGTATCCAGCACTGAGTTAGAAAAGTAACGTAAAAAGTAACTTATCTGTAATTTACTAACAAAACCCTATTCATTTCAATGTACTGCATTTGCTAAGTGTTGCAACCTACTGCATTCCCTGTAAATCAAAGCAAGTACAATTTCTATTGCATTTTAAAACTGTTCTACAATCAGCAACTTATTGATACAGAGTATTTATGCTTACCTGTGCCAGGCTTGCTTGGCTCTTAAATAAATCAACAGTATATCTTTTAAACAAAAACAATTGGCCTAGGGTTCAGTTCTGGAGTGTGTGAGTTAATTTGCTGACTGAGTGTGTACATCAAATGCTTCACACGGTCCTCTGATATTGCCCTACTGCTCGGCCACTCCACCACAAACAGAGAGTAGGGTCCTATCTAACTTTAACCTCTGCCTACCTCACTCGGACTCTATGCACACTATACCTCATTTTGGTGTAGTATATATAGAGCCAGTTTCTTACAAACATAACAACATTGCTTAATTTATTGATACTCAATTTACCTACCTCGAAGGGATGGCAGGCTTTCTCAGTGTCAAATGGCAGAAGGTGTAACACAACACTAGAAGCATTAGATAGGGTATGCCTTTAAGACTTTATCCGAGTTTGCTCACTATTTTTTATGACCTCTAGTCACCACCATGCCTTCTAATGTAAAGGATATGAAAGACAGCTTTGACTTCTTGCAGGGTACATCTTTTAACCCTCACACACATCGACTGATGACTTTTGAAGTTAATGCGCTTTATTCAAGTATTCCTCAAGAGGAATCCCTTAAGGTCCTCGGTGAGCTCCTATCCCAATATGAATGGCTTCAAAAACCCAGTTAAGTTTGTTCTAAATTGTGCACATATGACCCTTACCAGGAATTACTTTAAGTTTGGGGATAACCTTTATTTACAGATGCAGGGTGCATCGATGGGCAGCGTTGAGAAAGCACTTGTCGTCAAACTTTCTAACTCTTTCTCTTAGAATAAACGTTACATTGATGATATTTTCATTATCTGACCTGGTAATGAAGAAGAAAATCTTGCCTGCTCTGATTGGATCAAAACTGGGATAGTTTATTTAGGTTCACTATGAGTAGAAACAAAACCAATATCTCTTTCTCTGATCTGAAGATAAGAACTACTAAAGACTCTTAAGTGTGAAGTGTTTTAAAAACCTACTGATCAAAAAAACTCTTAAGGTACAATAGCTTCGCTTCCATCCTAAATCCCTTCATGATTATCTCCCAGTTTGACAATTCTTGATGGCTAAGGGGTAACTGTACTGAAAAACAAGAGTACAAATGCTGTGTGGGTATGTTAACCAAAGACCTGCAGGAGAAATGGTACCGCACTGGAGTAATAAGAAGGGCAACAGAACTAGAGACTTTTTGTCACACACATTTTAGAAACCAGTGATTGATCGCCTCATCTGTCTGACAACCTATGGTATTGTTTATAATTCAATACATACAATTGTTAATAAACATTGAAGAATTCTAACCTATGGGACACTGATCTTTGAGAAACCAATGTTTTCATCAGATATGGTGAATCTTTGAAAGATGAATTGGTTCACACATGACCTATAAACTCAATCAATACAAATACATTCATTACAACATGGAATCTTCAACCAGTGGTCAAAAATGTCCATGCAGACATTGCAATATTTGTAGGTATACTAAAGACCTAAGCAAATTGAATAAGGGATGCGCACTCCATGGGTACTCAAGCATCTCACAGATTGTAATTCAGCCAATGTTGCCTGCATGATCACATGCCCCCGAGGGGTCAGTTACATAGTGTGAGAAATTGGGCTGTTGATTGACTGGGGAGTGAACAACAAAGAGTCACTAAATTAACCAGTATTTAACTCTGGGTAGCTTGGCACAAAAAGCACTTAGGCTTAACTTAGAGGTAATGTATAAAGTATTTATGCAGCATATGAAAGGTACTAAAGTGATAATACAACACAAGAAAATTCCCAATCTAACTTAGATAAATAGTGTTAGTATTTATAGATTGTTTGACACCAAAACGACAAAAATGCAATCAGTAGAACCGGAGCTATGATTTTCTTAACGGTTTTAGTGCACATAGCGCCAAAAATCACAGAATTACGTTTATGGATGTCTGGTCACACTGGTTCAAAGTCACAAGTTCAGGTCGACCACGATGTAGCGCAGGTCTGCTGCAGTCATCAGATTACACCCACAGAAATGTTACCTTCTCAAATCTGTGCCAAGAGTCCTGTTCGCAGTGAAGGGGACTGCAAGGAGCAGGGAGAGCATTGTGGGAAGCTGCTAGAGTAGAGCAAAGAGCAGACCAGGTGTTGTGTAAGGGCGTTGCTTGAGCTTTGGGTTGGCGGTTGATGCTGTAGCATGAATGGTCAGAGGATGCGCTTAATCGTAGTGTGAGCGGCGAGGTCTCGGTGTGAGCGGACTCGTTCACAGTCGCAAAGAGCCCTAAACTTGACTAGAGCCCTGGATTAAAATATCAGGAGGCCAGCAGATTAGCCCCTGGAGTCACTCTGGTAGCCCTGGGTTCAAGATGAGGTTGCAGGTCCAGTTCTTCTGTCCCAGACAAAAGGGCAGCAGGGCGGAAAGGCAGAAATTCAGCAAGGCTGATGCAGGTCAGCAGAGTGACATTCCCTTCAGCTCCCCAGCAGTCTTAATTCCTGGCAGAGCATCCATAGGCCCAGAAGTGTACTGACGAGTTGGTGAGTGAGGTCCTACTTTTATACACTGGTGCCCTTACTCTGGAAGGTGGTTGATGCTCCTAGAAAGTTACATCGAAGTGCATGGAATTTCCTTACTCCCCTACCCTGGCTCCAAGCTCACTTCAGTGACAATGTGAAGGTGATAGGTTCTTTGAGCGAGGGCAGAGTGGGCCCGTGACCAGCTCCAACCTCTCACCCTGCCAGCAGATTGCCTATTAAGGCACACCAAATCCCTCTATTGTCTGACTGTCTGGGATGAATTCACAAAGTCTAACTGTCATCTACACTCAGTCGTGTGACCCAAGACAGACTTGCAGTCACAAAGGACTAAGGGCAGAAAAAGTGGCATTCTGAAAACTGTAATAAAAAACAGACTTTATCATTAAATAGGGGTTCCCATTGCAATTCCAAAGACACCAAAGCTGATATAGCCACCTGCTCACAATTGGAAATTATAGCATATTAAATGTAATAAGGAATCCTCAATGTTATCCTATGGAAGGGGTAGGCCTCACAGTAGTGGGAAGATGAATGTAGGAGTTTATCACTACTAGGACATCTAAAACTTCAAAGTAGATACCCAACCTTTTAATTACATCATCACAGTTCTATATTAGTGCGACTCATTTTTCATTAGTAAATTAGATTTTTGCAAATAGCAGTTCGTTTCCCACATGTAGTGTTCTAAATAATGTGCATTTTGTGGATTAGTTTACATGCTTCACACAATTAATATTATTAAAGTTACGAGAGAACAATATTATAGGGGGTACAAAAATGTTTATTTCTCCCCTGCTCCATCACATGTCATTAGCGACATGCAAAGCGGCAAAAAAAGTCTGCTATCTCAAGAACTTGTCACTGAAGCATGTTAGTGAGTCCTTGTAAATAATGCGATAAAACATTTGCTGCTTCATCGCAGAAAAGCGCTGCTAGACTGGCGAACATTCGCTTGATAATGTGCTCCTACCCTGCCCTGTTATGTACTATTTACTCTAACAAATTCAGGGCACCAGGGAGTGTATTTGTGTCTGCAATGGCAGCTGCAACATTCATATTGCATCTAGCTTACTGCCAAATTTAGTGCAATTCTGTTTATCCATTTTTCATGTATTGCTGTCTAAAATTCCTTCGGAAAATTCAAGTGCAAGATGAGTTTTGGTGAAACACATTGACAGTAGGTCCCACAGAGACTGTCATTTTTTAAGGTGAGGCCTTCTGATTGGCCAGAAACCTTTTTTTAATCTTGTACCTTTATGGTACAGTCAGACCAAGACTTGTCAAAACATTCCCAGGGATTTTATTTACTTGTCAAGAAACAAACTGTTGTGGCAGACATTACAAACCTGAGGGACTCATCACTGAGTCCTGAAAAATAATTTAAAATAGCCTCTTGGGGTGCAGTGTAGGCACACTCTGAACCCCTTGGCCATGTGGGGAATGGTTACAAAGAGAAACCCTATCCAGTTAAATAAAAAAATAAAAAATATCGTGATGCAGGTCCTGCGGTACCCGCTGCCTGTACCATGGTAACCACTGAACACTGAAATGAATAACACAAAGCAGACGTGCCTGGCAAGATGTGAGGGAGCACACAGAAGAAGCAGGCCTGGTGGAAGGGCTGTGGGAGTACATGGCCCCTAGAGAGCAGGCTGGAGTCAAAGGGGCATCACATGGACCAAAGTCGGGGTCGTAAGCCGACCTCGGAGGGTAGCAAGGTGTGGTAGAGGCAGATAAACAAACCAAAGAGTGGAGGTGGACGGGGACAAGAGCAGCACACTGACCATGGAGGGCAGGTCACAGGGTAAGTTCAACAAGTTGAACTCAGCGGGCAAGAGGGAGGGTCAGGAGCAGCTCATACAATACCACAGAGGGCAGAGGTGCAGAGGCGGCAAGCTGAAATCAAAGGGTGGGTGGGAGGGCCAGGGAAAGAAAAAAGAACCACAGAGGCCAGGCAGGAGGGGCAGGAGCAGAGGAAAAACATGGGCCATGGTGGATGTTAGAAATTGGGTTTCTGGTTGGCAGAGGTCTGCACTCTGTCCAAGCAGGAACCACACTCCTAGACTGGGTAAGTCAGTGACACACTCTAAATTAACTTGTGCTCACACTGGTAGCTTTGCACAGAGCAGTCAGGCTTAACTAGGAGGCAATGTGTACAGTATTTGTACACACCACAAACAGTTATTGGTGAAATCACCACAAAAGTACTCCACACCAGTTTAGAAAAACAGCCAATATTTTGATAAGTGAAACAAGACCAAAAAGACAAAAATCCAATAATCAGAAGTCAAGTTATGAATTTTTGCAAACTCTAAAGTTCTGTAGTGCTTAGAAGCAGATTTCGCTAACTAGGGTTATCGAGTTGTGCTTCACAGTGTCAAATCCAAATGCTCAGGCCGAAAAGAACGGAGCTTGGGTCGGACACAGGGACCTGTGCAGTTTGTGAGTGGTCTCTTGGTTACAGGCTGTACATATGTATTAATAGATGTATTATCATGCACTCACTGCAGTCTTTGCTCGGATACAAGTCTGTTCTCTTTTCATACCTGTCTATAGTAATAATGTGTTACTCTTTGCAGTTTGTGAGTGGTCTGTTGGTTACATTCTGTTCATATGTATGTAAATATGTATTCTAATGCAGTCGCTGCAGTCTGTGCTTGCGTACTTGTCTGCTATCTGTACACACCTGTCTATGGTAATAATATGTGCTACTCTTTTCAGTTTGTGAGGGGTCTCTTATTTCAATCTGTACTTGGTTACATGCCTGTTATATCTACATATCTGTCTATGGTAATAATATCTATTACTCAGTGGCGCCTGGCACAGGTTATGCTGTGCGGCAGAGAGGCGGGTAGAGGCAGTGCTGTTTAGGGGGTAGTGGAGTTTGACATACGACGGGACAGTGGAGTGCAAATAAATAAATAAATAAAAGCACTTACTTTGCGCTCGCAGTATCGCAGAGTCAGCGATGTCAAACTCCACTGCCCCCTGACCGAGCCCCGCCCACCCCGCCTCTCCGCCCCTCAGCGTTACCTGTGCGAGCCGCCACTGCTATTACTCTTTGCATGTCCCGGCTGCACATACGCATTTATAGATTTATTATAATGCCCTCACTGCAGGCTGTGCTCGTTTACATGTCTGTTCTCTGTACATACATGTCTATAGTAATAATGTGTTACTCTTTGCAGTTTGTGAGTGGTGTCTTGGTTTCAGGGTGTACACATGTTTTTATAGATTTATTATAATGCACTCACTGCCGCCCAGTCGTCGAAGTGGGCGGGATCGGCATGGCACAGTGCCGATCCCGCCGTGCCGATCCCGCCCACTTCTACTACTTCTTTAATTTCATAGATTCTGTTCCCCTCATTTTTTTTAAACATGCGTCCCGGACGGCAGGAATGGCCACGGCTGATATGTAAGGCTCTGCTTTTGGGGACGAGCGGAACGGACAGAGAAGGAAAAGGACTCTGTCTTGTCCTTCGTGCCCAGAGAAGACAAGGGCAGTGTCCAGCTCTCCTGCTGCTGGCAGCTGCTCCCCCCTCTCTTTGTTCCCTCTCATCCCTCTCTGTCTGTCTCTCTCCTCCTCATTTACTGAAAACCGTGACTTCAAGAAACTGGTCTCTTTCCTCCCGTGAAATGGATCCAAAAAAGAAAAACACTTTTGCTGGAAAAGTGTTTTTTTCTGACATTTTTCAATTTCTAAGTGCAGCCTCGGGGTGGAGAGAAGTAAAACATTCAAAATATGAAAAATAAATAACTAAGCAAGGTGGCCAGATTGATTTATTCACACCAAAACACATTAGCGCCACTTTACAGTGTTTGCCAGTGAAGCGCTACCTTTGTTTTCTCGCCTCTCTTTGAACAACATTGTCTTCCCTGGGTGGGGAAGTGCACTATTCCTGGAGGGACTGAAATACCTGCTTGATGGGTGAATTGGAAATGTGTACAGCGCAGTGTGTTCACAAATGTGGTCTTTTTAAACCATACTGCTTACCTTTTGTAACGATATAAGCAATAGGCATTGAAATGGGTCCCTTGTAGGCCCTGAAGTCACAGCCTTAACTTTTCAGGCAAAAGCACTCACTAATTTCTGAATAGTTAGTGTAAAAGGAAAAAGGTAACCGTGTTGTTCCTGCTTACATTCACATGCTTTACTGAATCTTGCATTCCCTATAAGTGTTTGCTTTTTCTAGGATGTTGTTATTTTTTTTTTAGGCAGCATATTGCTCTTGTCTAGGGCCTAATTTGAGATGAGTCCCATCAGTGCAGTGCAAGTTTCCCCCCATGGGGCAGTATGGTGTTCATTGAGGGAGAGGATGTGGCACTATGGTCAGAGCTGCTGAATTTGGAACTGGGGAACCTGGTTCAGCCTTCATGGCCAGTCCACCAGACCACTCCCCCTGAGGGAGCACATTCCCATGCCAGACGTTAGAAGGCCCGTGAGACTTTAGAAGCCCTGGTGTCTTAGCACCAGCAGGTGCCCCTAGTGGTGGCAAGTGCGGGTTACCTTAAAGGTTTGTCCACCACAATCCATGACGTTTACCTCCAGTCTTGCAGGTAGGCCTATGAAGCAGCGCACCATAGAGTGACAGTGGCTCTGTCACTGAGGTCACAGGACTCTTGAGTCTCTAGGACGGTGCGACTGGTGAGATTGCTCTGAGCACTGAGTTCAGGTGGGGACGTTGTGTTTGCAAGTATAATATGGTTTTAAAAGCACTTGCTGCCTCCTCCCTGGCCTCCAACAATTTTCAGCAACAATAAAAATGTCATGATAACTCCAGTGATTAATGTTCTTAGTAGAAAGATGGTGGTTTGCCTAGTGGAAGTTTTGTGTCATTGAAAGGAAGCGCAGAGGGTTAATGTGCCTGCTGCTAAGAAGCTGTACCATGCAGATCAAAAAGAGCATATAATGTAAATAGGTCAGTGGGTTACTGCTTTTGTCAGAAAGACCCTATTGCGCCTATTGTTACTTGCAGTTAATAAGTTAAAAGCCTAACATAGAACATTGAGCTGTAAACTGTCATGTAAGAGCTGCAGGCAAACTGCAAGGTATAAATTAGAGCGTTATGTTTTTTTCCCAAGTCTTTGATTATCCTAATGTTGCAAAAAAGGATTCATTTGGGTAAACATCAATTCTGATTATTAAAAAGATCCCCCAACCATGGTATTACATTTTAAATTCTGATTTGTGTTTCTCCAGACCAATCACTATTACACTATGCTGCCTACTAGAATGGTTGTCATGTGACTCCTACACCTTGTAGTCCTTTGTCTTATGTAGCATTTCATTCACAGTGATTTACACACGTATGATTGATTGTCTCGGTCTAGTATGTGTGATGTAAAGTGCTCTGAAACCCTACACAGGTATTAGTGGTGCTGTACATTTTCAGATACTTTATTATTTTTACATTTTTACACATGCTAACAGTCTCTGCAAAGATTTTTCGTTATTAGTATCAGTGGCACATACAACAGTAGCAGTGGAAAGGTATATATGACTAATAGGTAACTGTTTACCATTGAGCGCACAGCTAAGTAAAAGGTGATTATACACAGTAACAACGGTGCTCCAAAATGATAACTAATCGGTTACCACGACTAGATCAATAAGCTCAAAAGGGCTCAACAAGGATACTATAATCATCGAGCACTCAAAAAAGTCCAGTATTAGTGTTCCATTTATTGGTTTCTTGATTCTTGTCACAATTTAATCTTCATTGAAACAGTCCTCGTATTATTTTCAACAAAACAGCAGCCAACGCACGTTTCGTCTGGTCTGATCAGACCTACGACTTCCTCAGGGCTGCAACCCAAACAAATTATAATAATAATAAGTAAACCAATTCATGTCTGAATATGACATATTCACATTCATCTTCATAAGGGTTAAATAACTAATTATTATAGTTGTGTCTAAAAGGAGTTATTTATATAGAATTGTTTACTCACCACCAAGTTTATAAGCTGAAAGCACCACGTGTGTGTAATTTTAAACAAATAAATGGAGGGTTCTTAGTTTATTAGTTCCAAATGAAGAGTCAAAGAGAAAGAACATTGAGATTGTAGTAACAATACCAGTTTGGCGTCATGGCTAGACCGCGAGGCTACATACCTATGCCTTCCCTCATCGGTTTTTTGAGTGCTCGATGATTATAGTAGCAGTGGAAAGGTAAACAGTCAACCTTTGCAAAGGGCCCTCCACTTCACAGCAGCACAAGTCACATTTTTTTGTGACTATTGATCTGTTTCAGCTGTGATCAATTTATTAGTTAAAATCGGCAAATTATGCAGCAGATGATGTATTATGTGGCGAATCCGGCAGAGCCATAATTATGTGGATAAAACTTGCGAACTGGAATATTTTGCTATGTATGCTTGATCTGCTCTTGTGGAAAAAGGGAGGAGAAGTGCTGATGACAGAGAAGCCATGGCTGAGAGACAAATGCTACGATTCCACTTTTAAGGATATTTGGGAGATTCTGTGATTGGAAACGTATTCATCTTTGTTATGTTATGTTATGTTAAATTGATTTGTTGAGCGCGCTAACACCATTAGGTTCCTTGGCGCTATTCGGAGAGAGCAGAAAGGAGAGACAGAACTAACATAACAGTGAATAGCAGCTAATTGTACGCTTCAATGAAAAGATGAGTTTTAAGGGAGGATCTGAAACTGGAATAAGGGGAGGATAGCCTAAGCGGGAGAGGTAAAGAATTCCAAAAGGACGGGGCTAGGAAGGAGAACCTGAGGCCACCGTGTTTCTTCCGCTTAAATCTGGGGACGGATAAAAGGGCCATATGGGAGGACCGGAGGGTACGGGAGGGGACATAGTGATGAAGCAGAGAAGAAATGAAAACGGGGCCATGACCAGAGAGGGATTTGGAGATGATACATCCCAGCTTGAATTTGCAACAAGCAGAGACCGGGAGCCAGTGGAGATCCTTTAAGAGCGGTTGAACGTGTTGATCTCTGGGCTGATGATATATCAGACGGGCAGCCTGATTTTGAATCAACTGGAGTCTCCTGAGTTGGTATACAGGGATGCCTACATATAATACATTCGCATAGTCAAGCCTAGACATGACTAGCGCAAGTAAGGCCAAGATAAGGGCATCGGTGGTAAGTAGGCGAGAGATCTTGCGTATCTTCCTGAGCTGGAAGTGACTGGAGGAGACTACGGCACTAATCTGGGGTGTCATCGATAGATCGTTGCTGATGACAACACCCAGACTTTTTGCTGAGTTGACAGGACAAGGCGGAGTGCCCAGGCTGACCGGCCAAAAGGAGGGATGCCATGGATTGGAGGGTCCCCCGACAAGCACCAGCTCGGTCTTGTCGGGGTTAAGTTTCAGATGGTTTGCACCCATCCAATCACTGATGAAACAGAGGGTGTTTTGGAAAGTAGAGATGGATTCGGGCCCGGAGTCAATGGTGAAGACCAATTGAATGTCGTCCGCATAGTTAAATGCGGAGACATTGAAACGGCGAAGGGAACGGATTAGCGGGGCCAAATATAAATTAAAAAGAAGAGGGGAGAGGGAAGAGCCCTGAGGGACACCACAGGTCAGCTCGACTTGAGAGGCAGAGAACTGAGACAGCCTGACAGCCTGATGGCGGTGGGTCAGGAAAGAACGCACCCACTCCAGGGCAGTGCCCTGGATGCCAGCCTCTCTGACACGGTCGACCAAAATGTCATGGTCGACCGTGTCAAAGGCGGCTGACAGATCCAAAAGGACCAGGGCCTGACAGATGTTAGTGTCGGCGCCCCTGCGTAGTTCGTCCATCACAGAGAGGATGACTGCTTCTGTGGAATGTGCCGGTCTAAATCCAGCCTGCTGGGGGTCCAGAACACAAGAGTCCTCCACAAAAGAGGTAAGGGTTTGGGTAACGTGAGACTCCAAGACCTTGCTGAGAAAGGGGAGGAGGGAAATTGGGCGGTAGTTGCTCATGTTGGACAGGTCAGCCGTGGGTTTTTTCAAGATAGCGACCACCTCTGCCCGTTTGAAAGATCCCGGGACCACCCCCATAGTCAGGGAGTTGTTTAGAAGAGCTTTTAATGTATGAATGTATTTTAATGTCAATAACTCATATTAAAGCCTAAATAAACATGTGTTTCCATTGGTTACATTAAATAACGTAATAAGCTGTAACCGGTTAGTGAAATGGGAAACAAATATTAAAAATTGGGATATTTTGCTGTTTCTGCTATACCTCTGACTGCGTCCACTGACCCAATCCACAGGTTATTCCCGCCCTCAGATTCTCCGCCCACATTTCCCCTACATTTTTTCTCCCATGCTTGGCTACATGTCTGTTATATGTACATACATACATGTTTATGGTAAGAATGTGTGTTTCTCTTTGCAGTTTGTGAGTGGTCTCCTGGTCTCAGAATGTACACATGTATTTATAGATTTATTATCATGCCTTCTCTTCAGTCTGTGCTCGGTTACATGCCTGTTATCTGTACATACCTGTCTATGGTAATAATATGTGTTACTCTTTGCAGTTTGTGAGTGGTCTCTTGGTTACTGGCTGTACATATGTATTTATAGATTTATTATAATTCACTCACTGCAGGCTGTACTTGGTTTGCGTTCTCCACGTTCTCATAGTTCACTTCAGGTTCATAGATGACTCTTCGGCTGCCACCAGGGGTCGCACCTGAAATTAGAACACAAGATATCACACCTGCTTTTTGACTGCTTCATGCTTTGAAGTGGGACTCTGAATAGACTCTTACCATTAGCTTTCTTTGTGCATCTCTTATAGAGGAGAACCACACCAAGGACAGCGACGACAGCACCGAGGAGCATCCCTGAAGCCACCGCCAAGGTGACCCGCCAAGAGGAGGCATCTGAAGGAGGAGGAACCTCTGAAGAAGAGAGACAACCTGTGAGTGTCAGGCTCCTCCGGCTCTTGGCAGGTGCAGGAAGAACGTAGAAAAAAGGAATAATAAAAGGAGTAGAGAAAAAGGTGTAAGAGATTTAACAAACACACCAGTACTTTGGATTAAAGGTTCTGAGCTGGTTATCGTCACTCCTCAACACCAGTATATCATTTGTCAAAATGTGATTGTTGAAATGGTTTTAAGAGTTGCATTATTTTGGAAAATGTTTCTGAAAAATGAATTTAATAATGGGTCCAATCTGGTAATAATAACCTCACATGAACGCACTTGAAATTCGTTTAACTTAGTACATAGCAGTGTGTAAATTTTGTCGCCACATTTTGATGAAATGTCCATTTTAATTAATATGGATGTTGTTTTCTGCTCACTCATACTACTTGCCCCCTCCAAACCCGTTCTACATGTGTATCTTTCCCTATGCAGCTTTGCACATGAAGACTACATTGTGTCATTGTAAGTTTCCTAAATATGAATGAATGGTGAATAAACTTCCCAGTGTTTCTAATGTTGTAAGAGCCGAAGGTCCTTCCGCTGAAATTCCATTACTTGGCTCTTCCACTAGTGCATACTCCATTGCCCATTACTGGGCTTAGCGCTCTTCCGGTGGTGCATAGTCCATTGCCTATTACTGCGCTTAGCGCTGTTCCACTGGTGCATGGTTCATTGTCCATTACTGGGCTTAGCTCTCTTCCACTGGTGCATAGTCCATTGTCCATTACTGGGCTCATCGCTCTTCCACTGGTGTATAGTCCATTGTCCATTATTGGGCTTAGCGCTCTTCCATTGGTGCATAGTCCATTGTCCATTAGTGGGCTTAGCGCTCTTTCACAGGTGCATAGTCCATTGTCCATTATTGGGCTTAGCGCTTTTCCATAGGTGCATAGTCCATTGTCCATTACTGGGCTTAGCGCTCTTCCATTGGTGCATAGTCCATTGCCTATTACTGGGCTTAGAACTCCTTCACTGGTGCTTAGTCCATTGTCCATTATTGGGCTTAGCGCTTTTCCACAGGTGCATAGTCCATTGTCCATTACTGGGCTTGGCGCTCTTCCATTGGTGCATAGTCCATTGTCCATTACTTGTCTTAGCTCTCTTCCACTGGTACATAGTCCATTGTCCATTACTGGGCTTAGCGCTCTTCTATTGGCGCATAGTTCATTGTCCATTACTGAGCTTAGCGCTCTTCCACTGGTGCATAGTCCACTGTCCATTACCGGCTTGGTGCTCTTCCACTGGTGCATAGTCCGTTGTCCATTACTGGGCTTAGCTCTCTTTCACTGGTGAATAATCCATTACTGGGCTTAGCGCTCTTCCACTGGTGCATAGTTAATTGTCCATTACTGGGTTTAGCGCTCTTCCACTGGTGCATAGTGCATTGTCCATTACTGGCCTTAGTGCCCTTCTCCTGGTGCATAGTTGTCCCGATGAGGCTGGGATGTGGGGGTTTGCCCTGGATACCGAGGGTTCTACAGGGACAGGGGTTGTAAAGAGGAATACAGGCGCCTTCAGTAACGGTTTTAACGAAGGCTTTATTGGTATATAAGTTTTTTTCATGAAACTCAGGATTACTGAACAGGATAAAGAAAGAAGTCCTCTTGGATGGTCTTCGGGATGTACCGCCGTCCAGAGGGCCGGTGTCTGTTCCGGGCGTTGTCTCCTGGTTCCGCTCCGGGTTCAGCTCAGGTACCGGCAAAGGAAAGGAAACGAGGGTCAGGACACAATACGTCGGAGATACGATCAAGGGGTCGGGAGTGAGGGATTAACAGTCCGTTCACATTTAAACTACCCCGGGCCAGTGGAGTGCTCGTGCAGGGAGAAGGGTTAAAGGATAGGCTGGTTTAGAAAAACGGTCACTGATGTTTCCTCCGCCCGACCCAGCCCGCTACCCGGCCCCGTACCTCTTGGAGCCACGCCCCTCCCATGGGAACGTGGCAGGGCGCAGCGTGAAATCGTTGGCCTCCTGGCTTGTCGTCCTCCGTCTTTTCAGCGTCCAGGTACCTCTCGTCAACTTCCTCGAGGGTCTCCGCTCCACTCGAAACGCCTTCCATCTCCTTTCCAGGTGTGCCGGCTTTTGACGCCCGTGCGTCCTCAGGGGGTGGAGTCTCGTTACCTGGCTCGATCATCTTAAAGGGACCTGTGCCCGTATCCTCTGGAAACCAGACCGAGCCGTCCTCTTCGGTCCAGGCTGCCGGCGAATGCTGTGGGGACAAGGAGCACGGTAAAAGGGGTGTGGCCGTCCACCATTCTGCAGTAGTCTGAGGGTCCGGCTCCCCTGCCCCGTCACAATAGTCCATTGTGAATTACTGAGCCTAGAGGTCTTCCACTGGTATATAGTCCATTTTCTATTTTCGTTGGGCTCAGTGCTCTTCCACTGGTGCATAGTTTTGACAGTACCATTGTTGGATGATGCAAATAGTTAAAATGAATATTCTTCTGAAATTTCGTTATGTTTTTATTGCAATTCCTTTTCGGGTCCCGTATTCATTTTGTAGGCACCGCATAGTCACCATTGGAAGTTTTTTTTGGGGTTACAGGCAGGTAAGACAAGTAAACTGATTTATAAAGCTCCCATATAAGCGAGGGGTCTTTCAACTCCCATATAAGCGAGGGGTCTTTCAACTCCCAGATTTTAAGTCGTATTTATGGGCTGCATTTTCAGGGCGCTTGTGCAGTTTATTAATCCTGGCAGACCCTGACCAAGTGTCTTTCTGCTTATCAGCTAGCACTGGGGGAAGAATATAAGCCTTTTTTATGCCGGCTGCGGGACCCATATTACTTCAAGAGGGTTTGCTTTGAGGTTGTGAAGGATGCTATCCGTATCTGACAGAAAATCTGTAATAACTATTCAATTGCCTTTTTAAATAAAGAAACGCTGCTGTTGTATAATCCTGTTTTCCTAGTACTGTTTCAAGATCCAATCGGAAAGGCCTGGGTGAGATATGGGGTTCAGAATATCGGGCAGGTGTACGACTTAAATGGCTTCTGCTCATTTACCGGATTACAGGCTAACTATGGGCTCCATAATCACTTGAAAAAAATATTTACAAGTGAGGGACTACTTTTTGACAACATCTAAATACCCAATGGATCTGACAGGTACTGAGTTAATGCAGCGTCTTTATAAAGCAAGTAGATTGATAAGTTTGGTATATCAAGTCCTTTGTCAGTATGTAACTGAGGACAATGTGTTATTGGATTCAAAATGGAGCCGGCTACTGGGGTCTGACGTTTACATCTTGGAGCTACAGAGGGCACTGGAGATTTTGGACAGATCAGTTCACTCTATCAATATGAACCTGCAACAATTCAAGACTATTTGTCTCATATATTACACGCCAGAAAGAATGTGTAAATGGGGAGTCAATGTTTCTGGGGATAAAACTAGGAACACAAAATGTAGGAAGATTTCTGCAGATATGGTACATATGTGCGCTGTATGTCCTGCCCGACAGGAATTTTGGACTCATGTAACCAAATTAATGTTGCGCTGTCTAGGCCTCCAGGTTTCATTATCCCCTAAAGAGATTTTGATGGGTGTTAAGTTTGAGGATGATGGTGGTAACAAATGCCTAACAACAGTAATGATAGTCTGTGCCCGGTTATATGTTGCTTGGGTTTGGGTCTCTGATGCCCCCCCCAAGGCAGTGAAATGTTGGGCTCTTTTGAGACAATTCTATGAGTTAGAGTTGGCTCTTGATAAAGCTAGAGGTCCTTCGTCCCTGAGGAAACTCAATAAAATTTGGGCGGGTCTCAGCTGCGATTGATCAAATTATAATTTGATTGATGTTCTTTTCTTCAGATGACCATCAGGGTCAGGCCTAAGCATTATTTATCTATGTTTTTTCTTTCTCTCTTTCTTTTTTCTCCTGTATGCATATTTTGTTCATTGAGCATTATGCACTGAACATTTCCAACTTGGAAAATAGTAAAAAAAATATTTTAACAAAAAAGATTTTGACAGTACCTCTTCCAGAGTATATACCCGTACCCCCTCCTGGGATGGGCCACCGCTGTATCACCCTCAGTCTCTGAGCCATATAACTTGGGTGATGCAATCTCTTATCAGCCCTCCCATACTAAGATTGTTTCCTGGAACGTAGTTGGCTTAGTGGCCAAACATTTGTGCCCCAACTGGGACTTGTTTGTAGAATAAGCACACAAAAGGGAGTGCCTCAAGAATCCAACAATTTCAATAGAGTTTCTTCTCTTTGCTTCTTCTCGCCTCCTTTCATCAATACACATAGTTCTATGGTGTCAATATCAATGTTTTCTTCTCCAATCTCAAAATAACATGAGAGCCAGACTATGAAGTCTCAAAACAATTCTCTTTATTATTCTTCAATACAAAGAAACAGCCCGGCCAACACGTTTCGTCCTCTGAGAGGACTTCATCAGGGTTATTGTATTTCTGTTCAGCAATGTCACATCGAAGCCTATGTGTAAAATGGATCAGTTCTCCGTTAAATTCTTGAAATACTAGTACTGCTCATTTATTGTTCAAAGGTTAATACCAGGTGACCATTTATAAATATCACAGCTTAATGTCCACACCCCATTGGGTTCTGTAAGCTCTGACCGGATAATACCACAGACCACCACCATCACTGACCTTTTTCTGGATTTGTTGAAGGCAATACTAAAGTTAAAGGAAATTGCAGTCATCTAGAGTGTTGGCCATAAGGCTCGAAAAAATATATTTATACTTAGCAATAAATATGCTAACCAGATTGCAAAATACTGTGCATTGCGAGAAGAGACAGTTGTCCAGGAGGGTGAGGATGAAGAGTTGAGAATAAATACAGTTCAAAATGCTGAAAATATAAATTGTTTCTTTAGGAGCTCAACTAGACTTCATTAAGTGGACTGAGAGATCTTCAAGAAGATGGCCCAGATAATGACGAAAAATGGGAAAGATTGAGTTTCAAGAAATATTAAAATGATATGTTTTTAAATGCTCAGAAAAAATACATCTTGCCAAACTCTACTCTGTAGCTAATGTTCAAATATTTCCACAATAGGTCTCATGTTGAAAGAATTATTGTCGTCTGAATATTAAAAAAGTATTGAAAAATGACAAAATTCAGAGAGGTTTCTTTATGCTGTTTGACTTGTAAGTTAAATAATCAGGGGGAAATGACCAAGGTATTGATGAGTCGTATTGGCAATTCAGAAGGCTCATTTTTAAGACTTCAAGCAAATCATATTGAGATGCTAAATTACAATGGAATTGAACACACCTTAGTAGTTGTCTGCATGTTCTCTCAGTGGGTTGAATCATACCTCACCTGGGGATCAGATAGCTTTACAGTTGTCAAATCATTATTGAAGGAACTAATTCCTGGATTTGGCCTTGCAAATTATAGTAAAACAGACCATGAGACACATTTAAAAATGAGGCTTTGGAAATCATATGTGAAGAAAATGAAAGAAGTTAAAAAGTTCCACTATAGTTATCAGCCTCAATCTTCTGCAGTACGGGAAAGGACAAATGGTACTTTCAAGAATAAGCTGGCAAATATCTGTGCTGTGCCTGAAATGGCCCAAAACCCTTCCTCTTAGTTTTATGAACATGAGAAATACTCGCCCAATTAAATCATCATCATCTTAAAGTACGGCAAAGGTCTGGCTGATATGTAGGGTGGGCAGAGTACGTGGCGTGGCACTCTGCAGAGTTCCACGAAGTTAAACAAAAGCTCTGTAGAACTCTGCTCTGCTCCACCTTCCCAAATCCCACTCCCAATTTAAAAAAAGGGAAAAAAAAACGTGCCTGCTCTCTGGCATCTCGGGCTGCCTTCCTCCTCGCCATGGCCTCTCCTCCTCGCCACCATCCACATTGCCGGTCTTGCGAATATGCAATTCACACAAGACATTCAATGTAGGGGTTTGCAGCAAAGACGGCAGTGAGGAGGAGAGACCACGACAAGGAGGAGGGAAGCCCGGAGATGCCAGGATGCAGGCAAGTGTTGTTTTTTTCGGTATGTGCCGTGGCACAGGGGTTAACTCTGCTCCGCCACGAAATCAGAATTTTGCCTGAACTCCGCATTTCCAACAGAGCGTGGAGTTGGCAAAACTTTTCAAACTCCGCTGGCAGAGCAGAGTTCACAGCCCGGGCTTACTGATATGAAGAAACATAGACTATCCAGTGCCATTATAATGCCAATTTAGGGCCGCTCCCACCCTAAATTTGCTTGCCCCCCAAAAAATCCCTAGTGTCTAGTGTGCTTTCTGTCCCCCCATCAGGGCATATTATGAGCTATTACTCCCATTTCTGCTCCTTGGGGGGCAGAAATATTGTGCCAATATTTCAGAGGGGTGTGGGCATTATAATAGCTTGACTCCAGTGGCATGGAGAGCACAGGACCCACATCCGGTCATACCCGTCCCACTCGGGGTGACAAAGGCAAAAAGAACAATTGATGGACAGAATGTTGAACTATGGAAATATGGGTCTAAATCCATTATCTTTTTGCTCCCCATGGCATTCCCCACCCACAGTTATAGCAACAGAAGTCTTTCTGCCCCCCCCCCCAAAGGTGCAGATGAAGGTACTGGCCCCCGATCCGCCACCCCCAGGGGGGCAGAAAGCCCACTAGGCACCAGTTTTTTTTTAATATGTAGGGGCTGCCTAAACTGGGCATGCCAATGCCCCCAAAACAAAAAAGGGAGAGCCTTATGCCCACCTTGATGGGAAATATGGGGATTATTATCCCCGATCTGCCCCAGAGGGGCAGAAAGTCCACTAGACACCTGGGATTTTTTTTTAAATAAAGTGAGGTGTGGGCTGCCCATAATGGATGATGACAACCCTCCCTCCCCCCAAAAATAGCCCCATCTTGCTGCCCCTCTGAGGGGCAGACTGGAGCAACTGCCACTGATATGCCTCTGGGGAAGAAATCTCACTAGGCACCAGAGATGTATTTATGGAGTTCAAGGGAGCGGCCCCTTAGGCAAAGGTTGCACCCCTTTTCCTTTAGGAACACATTCTGCCTTCCCTTGGGGCAGAACAGCGATATTCTTAGGCTCATTTGCCACCAAGGGGCCAGAAAACCACTAGACACTAGCAAATGTCACTGTGCGTGTGCGTGAACTGGAGTTCAGCTGATGATCTGTGTGTACTGACATTTGGCTGGCTGTGTGGGTACCTGCATTTTGCTGGCAGTGTGTGTGGACGTGTACTTAGCTGTCAGTGTGTGTGGATTGTCCCTTGGCTAGCTGTCTGCGAGGATGACACATGTCTGGTGGCGTGTGTGAACTGTTGCTTGGCTGGTGGTGTGCGTTTACTGATGCTTGGCTGGTGGTATACATGGATGGCGCTTGGCTGGTGGTGTGCATGGATGGTGCTTGTCTGGAGGTGTGGCTTGTGTTGATCCTCCAGCATTCTATTACCCAGAATCCCCTGCAAACCTTATATTTAGCTAAAATGTCACACTTTCCTCACATCTCTGTGTGAAACCTTTGTGGGATCACAGTGCTGGTGCACATCTCCCACCACCCACCATTCCCCACTGTCTCCTGATTAAAATGATACCTCACATTTGTGGGTGTCCAAAGCAGAGAACCTAAAAAATTAAAAACTGAGAGGGAACGAAAATGGGTCCAAAAGGGCAGTTTCTTTCCATAAGAGTTTAGGCTCACTCTGCTTTGGGCACCCACACAAGTGAGGTATCATTTTTATTGAAACACTGAGGAAAATGCTCGGTGTTGAGAAATTTGGGCCGGTGCGGTGATCTCACAATCTTGCTACACAGAAATGTGAGGTAAATGAGATTTTTTTGATAAATTTGAGGTTTGCAGGGGATTCTGGGTAAAGAAACGTTGGTAGATCAACGCAAGTCACACCTCCATGGACTCTCCCAAGTATCTCGTTTTCAGAAATGACTAGGTTTAGTAGGTTTCCCTTGATGGATGCCGAGCCCGGGACCAAAAACCTAGGTGCCCCCTATCTATCCCAAAGCAACCTGTTTTTCAAGGGGATCAGCTACGTTTTGTGTCCTGGGCTCGGGGGCCATCTAGGGAAATCTAGCATTCCTAGACATTTCTGAAAACTAGAAATTCAGGGGAGTTTAAGGAGGTGTGGCTTGCAGGGACCCCCGAATGTTTTGTTACCCAGAATCTCCTGCAAACCTCATATTTAGATTTAAAAATCATGTACTCCTCACATTTCTGTGTGGAAAGGTTCTGGGATCACCAAACCCTCACCAATTTCCTACCACCTAGCATTTCCCCCGGGCTCCTGAAAAAAATGTTACCACACTTGTGTGGATAGGCCAAGGGTCGATAACAGGTAAGGGCCCAAAACATATTGTAGAGGCATACAGCATTATCGATCAAAAACCATTGGGGGATCCACGCAACCTCCCCGGACTCCCCCGGGTGTCGAGATTTCAGAAATGTCTGTGTTTGGTAGGTTTTCCAAGATGACCGCCAAGCCCGAACCCAAAAGTACAAGTGACTTCCTTGCAATACCATGCATTTCTGTGATTGATAATTTTGAAGGTTCCACAGTATGTTTTCGCCATTTCCTGTTGTGGTCACTAGGTCTACCCTCACAAGTGGGTACTATTTTTATCGAGAGACTTGGTGAAATACTGGGTTGTTGGAATTTTGTGGCACCCCACAGATTCCAGAACTTTCCATCACAGAACTATGAGGAAAATGTGTTTTGTTTTACAAAGTTTGAGGTTTGCAAGGGTTTTTGGGTAACAGAAACAGATGAGAGCTGAACAAATCACCCCTTTCTGGGTTCCTTTGGGTGTCTAGTTATTAAACATATACACGTTTGCTAGGTTTCCTTAGGTGCTGGCTGAGATAGGGCCCAAAATCCACAGGTAGGCATTTTGCAAAAAATGGGTGTTTTCTGAGTAAAAATGTGATGCATCCACATTGTGTTTTGAGCCGTTTCCTGTCGCGGGCACAAGGCCTATCCACACAAGTGAGGTAGCATTTTTAATTCAGAGGCTTGGCAGAATGCTGGTTGTATGGAAGTGTGTGGCTCTCCACAGATTCCCGGACTTTCCATCACAGAAATGTGAGGACATTTTTTTTATTTTTTTTTACAAAGTTTATGGTTTGGAGGGGATTCTGAGTAACAGGACCAGGTGACATCCACAGAAGTCACCCCATCCTGGTTTTACCTGGGTGTCTATTTTTCAAAAATGTACAGGTTCTCTAAGTTTCCTTAGTTTACGGATGAGCTATGCCCCAAAATCCTCAGCTAGGCCCGATGCAAAAAAAAAAGGTCAGTTTTCTGTGGAAAAATGTGGTATCCACATTGCATTTTGGGCCGTTTCCTGTTGCGGGCACTAGGCCAACCCACACAACTGAGGCACCATTATTATTGGGAAACTTGAGGAAATGCTGGGTGGGTGGAAGTTTGTGGCTCTTCACAGATTCCAGAACTGCCCATTACAGAAATGTGAGGAAAATGTGTTTTTATCACAAGGTTTGATGTTTGCAAGGGATTCTGTGTAACAGAAACTGGTGAGAGCAACCAAGGCACCCTTTTCTTAATTCCCCTGGGGGTCTAGTTTTCAAAAAGGTACATGTCTGCTAGGCTGATCTAGGGTCCAAAATCCATGGCTAGGCACACTGTGAAAAAATGGTCTGTTTAATGTAAAAAAATGAGATATTTCCACGTTGCATTTGGGCCATTTCCTGCCGCAGGCACAAGGCCTACCCACAGAAGTGAGGTACCATTTTTATCGGGAATCTCGGGGAAATACTGGGTGGATGAAAGTTTATCGCTCCCCGCAGATTCCTGAATTTTCCATCACAGAAATATCAGGAAAATGTGTTTTTTTTAAATAAAGTTTGAGGTTTGGAAGCGATTCTTGGTAACAGATCCTGGTGAAAGCCCCATCCTAGATTCACTTGGATGTCTAGCTTTCAAAAATGTATTGGTTTTCTAGGATTCCCTAGGTGCCGGCTGAGCTAATGTCCATAATCCACAGCCAGGCACATTGTGAAAAAAGAGTCAGTTTTCACAGGAAAAATGTGATGTGTCCACGTTGCATTTTGGGCCATTTCCTGCGCCGGGAACTAGGACTAACCACACAAGTAAGGTGCCATTTTTATCAAAAGGCTTGGAGGAATGCTGAGTGTGTGTGAGTTTATGGATTCCTGCAGATTCCATAACTTTTCATCACAGAAATATGAGAAAAATGTGTTTTTTTCACAAAGTTTGATGTTTGCAAGGGATTCTGGGTGACAGAACCGCTGAACAAGTCACCCTATACTGGATTCCACTGGGTGTCTAGTTTTTAAAAATGCACAGGTTTGCTAAGTTTCCTCAGGTGGCGACATAGCTAGGGTTCAAAATTCACAGCGAGGCACTTTGCAAAAAAGGGTCAGTTTTCTGCGTGAAAATGTGATGCGTCAACATGACGTTTTGGGCTGTTTCCTGTCACGAGCACTAGGTCTACCCACAAAATTGAGGTACCATTTTTATCGGAAGACTTTTGGAAATACTGGGTGCATGGGAGTTTGTGGATCCACGCAGATTCCAGAACTATCCATCACAGAAATGTGAGGCAAATGTGTTGTTTTCTTACAACGTTTGAGGTTTGCAAGGGATTCTGGGTACCAGAACCTGTTAAAAGCCACATACGTCACCCCATCCTGGATTCCCCTGGGTGTCTCATTAACATTTTTTACAGGTTTTGTAGTCTTCTCCAGGTGCCGGCTGAGGTAAGGCTCAAAATCCACAGCTAGGCACATTTCAAAAAAAGGATCAGTTTACAGTGGAAAAATGTGATGTGTCCATGTTGCGTTTTGACACATTTCCTGTTGTGGGCACTTGGCCTACCCACACAAGTGAGGTACTGCTTTTATAAGGTAACTTAGGGGAATACAGCATAGTAGAACAAATGTTATTACCAGTTTTCTTTCTATGCATTGCTGCCTTCCAAAGGTAAGACAGTGTGTAAAAAGAAGTAATTTTGAAAAATACCCTCTAATTCACATGCTAATATGGCTACCCACAAATTCAGAGATGTGCAAATAACCACTGCTTATAAACTCCATATGTTGTTCCCATTCCGGAAATTCTTAGGTTTCCTTGATATCTATTTTTCACTCTTTGTATTTTTCCAAATGAATTGCTCTATACCAGGTACACAATGAAAAACCATTTCAAGGTGCAGCACAGGTACCTCGGGTTCTCAGTGAACCTACAAGCCCGATATATCCCCACAACCAGAAGGGTACTCCAGACGTATCAGTATAGTGCTTTCAAAAATATAGCAACGTTAGAAGAAGTAACAGGTGAAAATGTAGGCACAAATGGCAGTTTTTTTCAACTCAATTTCAATATTTTTTATTTCAACTGTTACCTTCAATAGGAAAACCTTGAAGGACTTCACAAATAACCCCTTGCTAGATTCAAAATTGTGTCTTCTTTTCAGAAATGTATATCTTTCCGGAATCCATTATTGGTTTTACACCCATTTCTACCACTAACTGGAAAGAGGTTGAAAGCACAAAAATTATGACAAATAGGTAAAGGTAAAATGCCACAACTGTATATAAAATGCTGCCTATTCTTGCTGCCTTGCCCGCGTATGCTAGGAGCAACATGGATTATCTGGAGGTCTACCGAAATTAAGGGTAGTGATTCACATCACACTCATCATTAACGGATGCGAAATATGGTGCTTGAAGTTACTGTGCACCCTTGATTCCTGTACCCTTAGCGTAATTGGGCCATTGGGTTCGTTGTTGGACTACATACCTGAGTATCCAGGTCTGGCACTGGGAATAGGTTGCCATATCCATTCCTGAGGAAGACTCGCAGCTGAGGCTTAAATCTCCCTCCTTGCATCAGCAGAGTCGAAACGTCGACGCCCTCAACTTGACAAGACCTGTACCTGCTTCCTATCCGACATTCCTTTGAAAGATGCATTAATTGCACATTGTAAATTTACAGATTGCATGTAAATGAACGATATACATTGGACAGGTCTTCATTGTCTGGTTTTGATTACCAGTGATTCTAAAATGATCTAATTGTATCTATCCTGATTCCTGTGATTTGCACTCTCACCACCCACCAACACCACTCCCCTACTTTTTCTCCCTTCTTGCGCGCAACCTATATTTATTGAATAGAAATTCTTTGCCGAGTCAACTAATACATGTTTTTGTTTGAAGTAATTTGATCTGTTTTGGCGCTATTTCTTGTGTGGTTTCTCTATACATGTATTCATAAAAAGTAATTGAGTGAATGCGTGAGAATGTTCATTGGGATATTGAGTGTTGTAGTGCTCTACACAACACAGACTGTGTATAATTGAATTCAATTCATGATAAATCGGTCAAGGACCATTTTTTCATTCCTGTATTACACCCAGGTCCGTCTTGACTTTTTGGGTTACCCCATTAGCTATAATGGAAAGATGGTTATTTCAGCAACACAAAGCCTTTGCTGGAAAAAAATAACGGATGCTGTCTTCTGCAGCACTTTTTCCCAGAAAAAAAAACTTTGCTGTATTTTGCCTAATTTTTCAGTCCCCTCCAGGGGAATCTATAAACCCTGGGTACCTTTAGACTCCTTAGGATGATGGAAGAAAAGGGCTCACATTTGACATTGTAGGAGGCTGGCTTAGTATATGGTGCTCACTTATGTAAAATTAAGACAACACTCTTGGTGATGTTAGTGGTCTTAGACAACCTTTAAAGCTCTCTAAGTGGTAGTTGTAGAGAGCAGCCCTCAGGCATAATCCAGAAGGAGTGTAAAGTAGCTTGTTTTACCAGAACATAATCTTATTTGTGTATATTAAATGAAAAAGAACAACAAGGTGTATTTATAATAATTGGTATTTATTATAAGACATTCCCTAACCCATACAAATATCTCCTACCCGGAGATATTCACAATGTACACAATACTGTGCAAATAAAACATGTTAGTAGCATGAATACACAGTGGTTGCCAGAGGGAGACCAAACCATATACTAAAATAGTGGGATGCGATCCACGACTAAAGTAAAGACTATACCCAGAATACATATAAGTCTGGGGACCCAAGAAACCACCCAGGTAAGTAACCAGGAACCCCACAGAGGCCATGTGCAGAATGGGAACACAACCGTGTGCTCAATTCAAGTAAATGGGTACGTCGCAGTTGCATTTTCAAAGAAGAAGAAGAACCTTTCCCAGTGGACCTTGATGAAACCCCGTGGAAGACAGAAGATTGGAGAGCCACCCCACCAGTGGATGCCCTAGGAGCCAGTATACCTACACCAGGGAAGCCGGCTGCATAGCTGCGAAGTGGTGTCGGAAACTGGTGTCGAACTCAATAGAGGACTTCAGGAAGATGCAGCTGGCGAAGATGGTGAAAGTGTCCGGTGGAACCCAAAGGTGGATTTGAGATGAGAAGTACCTGCAAGCAGAGGGGACAGAGTCTATGCCACTCAGGAGTGACCAGTAGGTATGAAAGTCAAATTCCCACCGATGTCGGGTGTTGCAGGAGAGTTGACGGTGACCATGGAGCTGCAGCTTTTATGGACCAGGCAATGCTGTGGAAGACCAGGAGCTGTTCACAAGCTGACCCATGTCATATGTCGAGAGTTGAGGGGTCAGTGTCCGTTTGGAGCGCCAACTGCAAACAATGTGGCAAGCAAAAAGAGTGCAGTTTCAGGATCAGCAAGGTCCAAGTAACTCACCACAAGCAGGGGAGTCAGAGTAGGCTCGGAGCAATCAGGTGATCCCAATGGAGTCAAAGAAGACCCTCAAGAGGACCCGCAGGCTCGAGGCACTGGAGTTGCAAGAAGACCTCGATCAGTTTTGCCAAAGATGCAGGTCCACAGTGCAAGAAATGTGGTGAGTAATATCTTGGTCACAGGGGATGATTGAGGTTGAGGTTACTTGGAGCCCAAAGATCGCTGAGGAAGAGAGCCAACATGCTTTTGCAATGGCAAGTTGACGTGGTGCACATGGGTACGACTCCTGAGGTTACGACGAGGGATATTGACCTCAAACTCAGTGAGAAGATAGTGCAGGCCTCAAGGGAGTTGAAGAACTACTACCTGTGTTGCTGAGCCTTTCAGAGTCTGTGGGAGCCCAGAATCAGCAGACTGGTCAGCTTTGTTTCAGTGCCTGCAGATGCAGGGAAGTGACTCCTTCACTTCATGGGAGATTCCTTCAAGTGTCTTGGATGTCCAAAGGCCTTGTGAGGATCCTGTTTGAGGCACAGGCACAGACTTTGCAGCAGACGAGCAGGACTACGAGGCTAGGAGCAGCAGTAGTCTTCCCAGTTGCGGTCTTGGTGCCCAGAGCTAAGTCCATGGATGTCCAGAGAGCCCAGACGGTTGAAGCAAAAGTGGTGTCAGATCTGAATCTTGTCCCATGACAAATCTAGGGACCCACCTACAGGTAAGCCCTTAAGTACCCCAAGGAAATGTTTGGGATGATTCAGGCGTCCCTCCCAGAGAAGGGGCTGGACAGTGGGGAGGGTACTCCCATGCCCTTTGTCCAGTTTCACACCAGAGCTCTCTTAACTGGTTTGAACTGGAGTATGCAAGGAGGGCACCAAATGTGCTCTTCGAGCAGTCTCTGTGGTGCTGGCAAGCATCACTATCCAGCCCCAATACACAAAACCCCATCTGGGAGGTGGTCACACCTCCATGTGACAGGATATCTATTGTTCTGCCTTCCCGTGCTCAAGCTTGGCTCAGCAGCAGAAGGGCAGAAACATGTCTCCAGTCGCTGTCCGGGTCTAGAAGACTGGCACCAGGATCACTGAGGGCCTCACGGAGGAGCTTTACAGTGCATGGAATCATTCCTCCCACACTGTTAACGGTGTGGGAGGTATGATTCCAACATGTTTGATACCAAACATGACAAGGTTCATTATGGCCAGTTTGGAGATGGTCATCGCGTAATGACGCGAGGCCCCTCTATATATCGTAATGGCTGATGCACTTACAACCCGGTAGAATGGACTCCGAAGGTTGTAGTGGTGTTGCGCTCATGCAGGGGCATCCTCATACTTAGAACCGAGCACCCTACCTTCAGGCTTGAAAGGCCTGTTTAGGGGAGACTTATAGGTTTTAAGTGCAGTGACCTTAGATATAGGGAAACCTATATCTGCCATAAGTAGCACCAGCTTACACGGGCTGCAATGGCAGGCCTGTAGTCACAGTTTGAGTGGTCTCTCATGGGTGGTATAATACATGCTTCAGCCCATGGGGGACCCCTGGGGTACCTATGCCCTGCGTACGTCGGTACCATATACTAGGGACTTATGAGGATACACCAGTGACCAATCTGGGGTGTACCTAAGAACTCACCATAACTAATTTAGGCGAGATGTTATGTTATGTTAGCAGAAATTTCTAAAGCGCACAGTCACCAGGAGGTTTCATGGCGCTGATCTTGGGCAGTGACTGTCAAGACGGAAGCGGATTATGCGTGGGCTTGTTTAAACAGCCAGGTCTTAAGCGCCTTTCTGAACCCCAACAGGTTGTCACACATCCGGATCACTAGTGGTAGGGCGTTCCAGAATTTAGGGGCAAGATAGGAGAACCTGCACCCTCCCTGGCGTTTGAGATTAAAGGCAGGGATAGTAAGTAGCAGAAGATGAGCTGACCGCAAATTGCGGAGTGGGACATGCCTTACCATCATGCAGCTGATGAATTTGGGGCTCCTGCCGTGCATGGCCTTGTAAATTGTGCACCCCGTCTTGAAAGCTGCGCATTGGACAATAGGTAGCTAGTGAAGTTTGGATAGCAAGGTTGTTTACGGATTAGTCTTGCAGCCTGGTTCCGTACCATTTGGAGGCGATTGAGTAAGAACAGTGGTAGGCCGAGGTAGATAGAATTGGAGAAGTCGAGATGAGAGAGTACCAGGGCTATCACAACCTGTATGAGGGCTGAGTGGGTCTGCAGGTGGGCAATCTTCTTGATTTTGCGCAGTTGGAAAAAACAGGTATAGACCACTGCCCCTACTTGTCCTCTAAGTGACAGATCTGCATTTATTTGTTTATTTATTTATTTTATTTATTTCAGTTTTGTATAGCGCTAGCTGGACCCGAAGGTATCAGAGCGCTTCACATCGAATACAAATAAGCATCAACAAGACAAGTAGGTCGAAAGCAGGGCAGGGAGAACAGGGGGAAGTAAACGTCCATACAATATCAGCAAGAGCGCACAACATGGCGGAGATCAAGGGTGAGTCATCCGGCTCTCACTGGGAGCATAGAGATAGTGATCTATCAAAGTCAGACGAGGGGTTCATCCAGCTCTCTCTGGGAGCATAGAGATAGTGATCTATCAAAGTCAGATGAGGGGTTCTCGTTACGATCCAGCCCGCTCAAGAAAGAGGGCTTTGAGTAGTATCTTGAATTTCGGGAAGGAGGCGGTCATCCTGATGTGGGGGGAATGGAGTTCCATATCTTGGGAGCATTACCCGCAAAGGCCCTGCAAGATGTTTTATATTTCTGTGATTTCAGAGGAATGAGTAGTAGCGTGTTAGAGCTTCTGAGGTTCCTAGACTGACCGGCTCTATTGAATTTGTTGGCCAGATATTCCGGTTTTCCTGTATGCAGGGCTTTGTGTGTGAGGCAAGCTGTGCGGAAGCTGGCTCATAGGTTAATAGGAAGCCATCTCAGATCCTTAAGAGCCGGGGTGATGTGCTCATATTTCTTAGTTCCCGTGACCATTCTTGCTGCTGCATGTAGGGTAGCGGTCAGAGGTCCCAGGTGAGATTTGGCTGTTCCCGTCAGAGTAGCAATGCCATAGTCAATCCTGGAGAGTACCAGTGCCTGAGTGGCCTGTTTCAGGTCTTTCGAGGGGATGAAGGGTTTCAGTTTGTAGAGAAGTTTCAGGTTAAGGAAAGCACTTTTTGGCAGTTTTAGAGATGTGTTCTTTCATGTCCAGTTTGGGGTCCAGAAACTGGTCTGAAGTTGTTCATGACCTTAGGGTCGAGGCCGTTTTTTTTTAGGAGTGGCGTGACTTGACCTAGTTTTAGTAGGAGTGGGACTGTCTCCAGTCCCCAGTACTGCACAGCATTACGCCACTTTTGGCTGTAACTTTTAGAACCATTTTTATTCCATCTTTATATAGAATAATCCGTAATCCTTAATCATTAGTATTCCATCTTTTCAAAAAACGGGACCACGCACCCCGTGTACACATAATTTTCAAGTTTCTACTGTTCAACTGGTGTCACTCAGGACTTTTCTCCAAGAACATGATCGAGACGTGAATTCAGTCCAAAGCAGTATTTTATTCATGTCACATAACCCAATGCATTTCGGGCTTCTCGCCCTTCTTCGGGGGTCACTGCAAGTAATAATAGTACAACATAATTACATTACTGTTCACTCTAATATTCCCACTTATCAATGTTAAACCATGTACAAAATTATTTATCGCTGGTTGCTTTAAAAAAAAGGGATCTCTATATGCCTTAATTTATCCACACAAGTACAGCAGCAATCAACTTCAGTTTCGAACCCATGCCTGTTCGCATTACATCCCGCTGCTAAATCGTGCTGAACCACCCTCTTCTATCAATAACATGCGCCCCGTAAATCCTAAAGCAGCCTGTTCATCATGTATTTTTCATCAGTTTTAAATTCTACAAGATAGTTGTTCAATGAAGGCCTATATATTAAACGTGCATCTAATCAAACATCGACTTAGACAGCAGATATTGTGCAACTGCGCATTGTTTTTCACTCTTTTAAACTAACGGTGAAGCACCTAAAAAAGCTTTTTTGCATCCATAGTCTTTTAAACCTTTTTGAACATTTTAAACAAGCGCCGCGTTTACTCTTGCACTAATCGTCTAACATCTTCATCTGTGATACACATACCTCCTGCTGCAAAGTTAACGGTCACATTGCCTCATTTCCGGCTGCATCAACCCTCGTCCATCCCACATTCCCTCTCCCTTTTAAATGCGTGCCATGTGGTCCAATTGGTGTAAAATTCAAAACGTTCCCGCTCTCCCTTTAACTTCTAATTACACTCGAAATCTGTTGCTATAGGACTCCATCTCCCAACATTCATTTGTCCCATGCGTGACTGTCTGTGCTGGAACCACCTATTGTTAAGCAACCAAAGCATCCATGGTCTGTTAACGTTTCTTTAAAAAAAATGTTTTAGTCTTGTAATCCTCCCGAACAGTTTTTTATAATTACTGCATACTCTTTCCTGTCCTTGTGCTGAACCACGGTGTTATTCAGTGCGTGGACTCGTTTGGTCATTGTGTTCTTCATTCCTTTTGTTGTGGGTGCTAATCCTGGAAATTGGGCTATAGTTAAGATGCTTTCAAAAGAGAGCAGGAAGCACACCTTTCATCTTAATTATTTAACCATTTAATCCGTATTTCTCCTTGGGAGCGTGCAATATACTGTAGTGCTATGCCCATAAGCACAGGGGTACTAACATCAGTAGGAGTGGGACTGTCTCCAGTCCCCAGTACTGCACAGCATTACGCCACTTTTGGCTGTAACTTTTAGAACCATTTTTATTCCATCTTTATATAGAATAATCCGTAATCCTTAATCATTAGTATTCCATCTTTTCAAAAAACGGGACCACGCACCCCGTGTACACATAATTTTCAAGTTTCTACTGTTCAACTGGTGTCACTCAGGACTTTTCTCCAAGAACATGATCGAGACGTGAATTCAGTCCAAAGCAGTATTTTATTCATGTCACATAACCCAATGCATTTCGGGCTTCTCGCCCTTCTTCGGGGGTCACTGCAAGTAATAATAGTACAACATAATTACATTACTGTTCACTCTAATATTCCCACTTATCAATGTTAAACCATGTACAAAATTATTTATCGCTGGTTGCTTTAAAAAAAAGGGATCTCTATATGCCTTAATTTATCCACACAAGTACAGCAGCAATCAACTTCAGTTTCGAACCCATGCCTGTTCGCATTACATCCCGCTGCTAAATCGTGCTGAACCACCCTCTTCTATCAATAACATGCGCCCCGTAAATCCTAAAGCAGCCTGTTCATCATGTATTTTTCATCAGTTTTAAATTCTACAAGATAGTTGTTCAATGAAGGCCTATATATTAAACGTGCATCTAATCAAACATCGACTTAGACAGTAGATATTGTGCAACTGCGCATTGTTTTTCACTCTTTTAAACTAACGGTGAAGCACCTAAAAAAGCTTTTTTGCATCCATAGTCTTTTAAACCTTTTTAAACATTTTAAACAAGCGCCGCGTTTACTCTTGCACTAATCGTCTAACATCTTCATCTGTGATACACATACCTCCTGCTGCAAAGTTAACGGTCGCATTGCCTCATTTCCGGCTGCATCAACCCTCGTCCATCCCACATTCCCTCTCCCTTTTAAATGCGTGCCATGTGGTCCAATTGGTGTAAAATTCAAAACGTTCCCGCTCTCCCTTTAACTTCTAATTACACTCGAAATCTGTTGCTATAGGACTCCATCTCCCAACATTCATTTGTCCCATGCGTGACTGTCTGTGCTGGAACCACCTATTGTTAAGCAACCAAAGCATCCATGGTCTGTTAACGTTTCTTTAAAAAAAATGTTTTAGTCTTGTAATCCTCCCAAACAGTTTTTTATAATTACTGCATACTCTTTCCTGTCCTTGTGCTGAACCACGGTGTTATTCAGTGCGTGGACTCGTTTGGTCATTGTGTTCTTCATTCCTTTTGTCGTGGGTGCTAATCCTGGAAATTGGGCTATAGTTAAGATGCTTTCAAAAGAGAGCAGGAAGCACACCTTTCATCTTAATTATTTAACCATTTAATCCGTATTTCTCCTTGGGAGCGTGCAATATACTGTAGTGCTATGCCCATAAGCACAGGGGTACTAACATCAGTAGGAGTGGGACTGTCTCCAGTCCCCAGTACTGCACAGCATTACGCCACTTTTGGCTGTAACTTTTAGAACCATTTTTATTCCATCTTTATATAGAATAATCCGTAATCCTTAATCATTAGTATTCCATCTTTTCAAAAAACGGGACCACGCACCCCGTGTACACATAATTTTCAAGTTTCTACTGTTAAACTGGTGTCACTCAGGACTTTTCTCCAAGAACATGATCGAGACGTGAATTCAGTCCAAAGCAGTATTTTATTCATGTCACATAACCCAATGCATTTCGGGCTTCTCGCCCTTCTTCGGGGGTCACTGCAAGTAATAATAGTACAACATAATTACATTACTGTTCACTCTAATATTCCCACTTATCAATGTTAAACCATGTACAAAATTATTTATCGCTAGTTGCTTTAAAAAAAAGGGATCTCTATATGCCTTAATTTATCCACACAAGTACAGCAGCAATCAACTTCAGTTTCGAACCCATGCCTGTTCGCATTACATCCTGCTGCTAAATCGTGCTGAACCACCCTCTTCTATCAATAACATGCGCCCCGTAAATCCTAAAGCAGCCTGTTCATCATGTATTTTTCATCAGTTTTAAATTCTACAAGATAGTTGTTCAATGAAGGCCTATATATTAAACGTGCATCTAATCAAACATCGACTTAGACAGTAGATATTGTGCAACTGCGCATTGTTTTTCACTCTTTTAAACTAACGATGAAGCACCTAAAAAAGCTTTTTTGCATCCATAGTCTTTTAAACCTTTTTAAACATTTTAAACAAGCGCCGCGTTTACTCTTGCACTAATCGTCTAACATCTTCATCTGTGATACACATACCTCCTGCTGCAAAGTTAACGGTCACATTGCCTCATTTCCGGCTGCATCAACCCTCGTCCATCCCACATTCCCTCTCCCTTTTAAATGCGTGCCATGTGGTCCAGTTGGTGTAAAATTCAAAACGTTCCCGCTCTCCCTTTAACTTCTTTAACGTTAACAGACCATGGATGCTTTGGTTGCTTAACAATAGGTGGTTCCAGCACAGACAGTCACGTATGGGACAAATGAATGTTGGGAGATGGAGTCCTATAGCAACAGATTTCGAGTGTAATTAGAAGTTAAAGGGAGAGCGGGAACGTTTTGAATTTTACACCAATTGGACCACATGGCACGCATTTAAAAGGGAGAGGGAATGTGGGATGGACGAGGGTTGATGCAGCCGGAAATGAGGCAATGTGACCGTTAACTTTGCAGCAGGAGGTATGTGTATCACAGATGAAGATGTTAGACGATTAGTGCAAGAGTAAACGCGGCGCTTGTTTAAAATGTTTAAAAAGGTTTAAAAGACTATGGATGCAAAAAAGCTTTTTTAGGTGCTTCACCATTAGTTTAAAAGAGTGAAAAACAATGCGCAGTTGCACAATATCTACTGTCTAAGTCGATGTTTGATTAGATGCACGTTTAATATATAGGCCTTCATTGAACAACTATCTTGTAGAATTTAAAACTGATGAAAAATACATGATGAACAGGCTGCTTTAGGATTTACGGGGCGCATGTTATTGATAGAAGAGGGTGGTTCAGCACGATTTAGCAGCGGGATGTAATGCGAACAGGCATAGGTTCGAAACTGAAGTTGATTGCTGCTGTACTTGTGTGGATAAATTAAGGCATATAGAGATCCCTTTTTTTTTTAAAGCAACCAGCGATAAATAATTTTGTACATGGTTTAACATTGATAAGTGGGAATATTAGAGTGAACAGTAATGTAATTATGTTGTACTATTATTACTTGCAGTGACCCCCGAAGAAGGGCGAGAAGCCCGAAATGCAATGGGTTATGTGACATGAATAAAATACTGCTTTGGACTGAATTCACGTCTCGATCATGTTCTTGGAGAAAAGTCCTGAGTGACACCAGTTGAACAGTAGAAACTTGAAAATTATGTGTACACGGGGTGCGTGGTCCCGTTTTTTGAAAAGATGGAATACTAATGATTAAGGATTACGGATTATTCTATATAAAGATGGAATAAAAATGGTTCTAAAAGTTACAGCCAAAAGTGGCGTAATGCTGTGCAGTACTGGGGACTGGAGACAGTCCCACTCCTACTGATGTTAGTACCCCTGTGCTTATGGGCATAGCACTACAGTATATTGCACGCTCCCAAGGAGAAATACGGATTAAATGGTTAAATAATTAAGATGAAAGGTGTGCTTCCTGCTCTCTTTTGAAAGCATTTTGACCTAGTTTTAGGCAGCCAGGAATGGAGCCATCGCTCAAAGAGCTGTTGATGATCTTGGCCCAGATAGGGGCTAGAGTAAGTTTCAGGTCTTTGGTCAGTCTCGAGGGTAGCTGATCAAGGAAACTAAATGAAATTAAATGAAAAATTATATTTATATAGCACGTACATACCCGGAGGCCTCGCAGCGCTTCAACTGGTTACTGTAGCGAGGGCCGGGGTGGTGAACACGCTTTTACAAACAGGTGTGTTTTCAAGGCTTTCCTGAAAGCCATCCGGTTATTGTTCTCCCTGAGATTCGGTGGAAGGGAATTCCACATTCTCGCCGCAATATGTGAGAATGCCCGACCGCTCCAGCGAGCTTTCTGGATTTTGGTTGTGGCGGCTAGATGCAAAACACTGGAACGGAGGGGTCTCGAGGGGGTATAAGGTACAACCAAAGGGAGCAAGATGGCAGGGCCTGTTCGGTGGAAGGCTTTATGTACGATGCACATGGCCTTAAAGTGTATTCTAGCAGCAACTGGGAGCCAGTGCAGTTCTTTTAGGGCCTTCTTGGCTGACTGCCAACGAGGGATGTTGAACAGTAGTCGGGCAGCGCAATTTTGCGTAACTTGGAGTCTGTTGATCACTGCTGCCGGGGCTCCTAGGTATAACGCATTTCCATAATCCAGGCGGGAGAGTATCAAGGCCTGGACCATGATTCTCCTCGCCTGAAAAGGAAACAAAGGGAGCACCTTCCGGAGCATTCTCATTAGTCCGACACAAGTGGAAGCCGTTTGGGTGGCCTGTACCGAGAAGTCTAGTGCTTTGTCGAGCCAGACTCCAAGACTCTTTATGTGGGATTTAGGGGAAGGAGGGTAGCCAAGACAGGCGGGCCAGATGGAAACCAGAGTGGTCGGTGCGAGATTGCCCAGCAGCATAATCTCTACGGGAGTGTGACGAGGGATTAGCGGTGGCAATGAGATCGCTTATCGCTTCAATTTGGATGGGTCGGAAAGAAGACCAGCGAGTGGCTGCGGTTGTTGGTCTTGAGTGGGTAGAAGCAGCGGTGAGCAACTCTGTGAGGGCGGAGGGCATGACGCTGAACGATCGGTCAATTGAGGCAATTTTTTCGTTGAAGAAGCTAGCAAAGTCATCGCACTGGGATTTGGACGCTGTTAAGCTGTTTGTCATAGGAATGGAGGTTTGGTTCCTTATGATATTGAAGAGTTCTTTGGGGCGGTTTTTAGCCTTGACTAGAGCAGAGCAGAAGAAAGATGACTTTTTGTTCTTGATATGATTAAGGTAGGTTTTGCGAGCTGCCTTGAGTTGGTCCCGGTTGAGGGCAGTGGGGTTGTTCCTCCACGATCTTTCCATGGCTCTTAGGAGTCTACGCTCATCGTTGATGTCAGTGGAGAACCAAGACCTGGAGGGAATGCTTCTGAGTTTTTTTAGTTTTCTCGGTGCCAGATGATCCAAGACGCACTCAAGGTTGGAATGATAGAGCGAGGTGAGTTCCGTGGTTGAGAGGAGCTCCGTCGAGTTCGGGAGGAGTGAGCTAAGAGCATCTTCTAGCTTGTCAGGAGGGACTTTCGATAAGTTTCTGACCCACTAGGGGGAGGTTTGGGTGGGGGGAGGTATAGAGCTGAATGGTTGATATGAAAGAGGATGGCGTGATGGTCTGACCAGTCCACTGGGATGATGTGGTCGACTGAAATTGTCTTTTTGTCCGCAATGATTGCATCCAAGATCGCTCCTCTATGGTGGGTTTCTTCTGAGCAGTGTTGGATCATATCGTGGTCTTGTAGAAGGGAGGTGAGAGATTGGATGAGCGGGTTATTGGTTTCATTACATCTTAGGTTGAGGTTGCCCAGAATTATTCTGAAGTCACTGATGAGAGCGGCTTGAGTGATCAGATACGAAAGCTGATCGCCAAATTCAATAGCGTTGCCTGGAGGGTGGTAAAGGAGAAGGCAGTGAAGTGGGCTGTGGTGGGGCGAATTGATGTTGACCGAAAGGCATTCAAAGGAGTTATAAAGGAAGGAGGGGGATTCAGTAATGGAGAGGTCATTTTTGTGGATAATTGCTATTCCGCCTCCTTTGCTATTGGCCTGTCTTTGTGGATAAGTGAGAAGCCGGGTGGCACCAGCGTGTCCAATATGGGAGGGGATAAGGTGTTCAGCCAAGTTTCAGTGATGAAGGCTACATCTAGGTCTTGGGAGAGGATGATTTCGGCTAATTCAGTTGCTTTTTTGATGGCTGATCTGCAGTTGATAAGCATGCAGTTAATGGGGGGGTCTGCATTCGGGTTAGGGTTGATAGAATTCGCTCTGGATAAGGATGCGAGATATGCTGGGGGTCTGGCGGCTTTACGGTGGGGCGGGTCTCTCCTCATACCGGTGATGACTTGTATCAAAGAAAGGGGTGAGGGGTGCGGGGGTAGTGCTTGGGCTGGCTGTTTAGGAGGGGGTTTGTAGGATGCGACGAGGGAGCTCACTTCCTGGGGGAGAGGGAGGGAGAAGTTCTTCTGGGACAGTCAACTTGTGATTCAGTCCGGGGTTTAGTGAGAGGAGGCCGAGAGTCTGCGGGGGACAGGGACCCGATCGGGGGGAAGGAGTCATTCCTGATGGGAGGTTGCTGGAGGTGGGGAGGTGAGACGAGAGGGGGGTAGCTGGAGTTTCTCTAGGGAGGAAAGGGTTTCTTTCAGTCCGAGGATCAGCGTGGCGATCAGGGCTTCTAGAAGGTCCAGGCGATGTGACATCATAAGAGCTGAGGGGGGGGGGCTGGGCCTTGAGTGAGAGGGGCGAGGGGGCAGGAGCTTATTGGGGGCAAGAGAAGAAGTAGGAGGGACCTGTTCCGGTTTGAGCGGACTAGAGAGGGAGAGGGGTATTGAGGCGAGTTGCTGTTAGGAGGGATAATAGGGGAGGGAGGGACTGAATCGGGATTGGAGTTCGGATGGACGATGGCTAGAGAGGGGGAAAGGGTTTGTGGTGAGTTATTGATAGGGGAGATAACAGGGGTGGGAGGATCAGGTTCAGGTTTCGAGATCGGGTGGTCGATGAAACGAGAGGGAGGAGGGTTGCGGCCCCTTTGGAAGAGGTGGTTATCTTCACTGAGTGGGATGGTGTAAGCTAGTGTATTGGGGGTTGGCGCAGGGAGCTGTGACTCGGAGTTGTTAGAGGGTCTGGGATCTTTACGGGAAGTAGATTGGGGACCTGGGGTGTTATGTGTTTGGTAGAGTGGAGGATTGGGAGACGGATTGTAAGGGGGGGGGGTAGAGTTCTGGGAGGTTGGGTGGACGGGGAGGCGGCCCGGGGAGGCGAATGACTGGTGACGTGAATAGGCATGGGGGGGATCGATGAGGTGACGGAAGCCTGCTCTGCGGCTTAGGGGTTTGACAAGAGCCACTGGGGGGGAGGTGTGTGGCTGGTGCGGGTAGTGAGCAGTAGCCATCTTTAAAGTGGGGAAGAGGGAGTCAAAGAACTCTCGGTTTTCATCTTTCGCCTGAATAAGAATGGTGCCATTCAGGAAAATGGTGATGGTGATGTCTCCGGACAGAGACTGTTGGTTAAGGGGGTAGATGGTTAGTTTCCGTTGTGTCCTGTGAGGGTGGTTTTTGAGACAGGGAGGAGTGAGTTAAAGATGGTAACCCATAAATCAGGTCTTGAGGTGTGAAAAATGAAGTCCATTTTTCTTTGCCCACTCGATGAGCAGTGGTAGGTGTCCCCAATAAGTGTTTCGGGATGTTGCCTAATTAGATTCTGTTTAAAGCATTTTTTGCTTTGAAGGAGAGTCTTTGTGAGAAAGTTATGGTGTAGGTGTTCTGACAAAGAGGGGAAAGGTGTTTCTGTGACAGGCAGGTCTGCGTGTCTGAACTCATGGCCGGAGGCTTCCTGGAGCAATTAGGGGGAAGTGGGATTGTTGATCTACTGGAGTGTCTGGGGTAGTTAGAGGTTGGAGGATTTAGCTGCAAAATCCTGAGAGAGGAGCTTAGCCTGAGGCCACCAATGGACCTTCAAGGTCAGAGGAATCCGCTATTGCGAATAGGCTCCTTACATTGAGGCGAGATTGTTAGATTGTGCAAGAAGCGAAGAGAGTAGTTATAGGGCCAGTTCTTTATTCAGGATGATGGGATGTCCGAGGTGGCAGCCATATTGTGGGCCGTCAGCCCTAGGGGGTGGGGGAACGTGCAGGCTGGCGTGGGGGGCCGAGTAAGGTGCCCTTGTTGATTGGAGATTCTGCTTTTGCGGTAAACTCCTTGCTTAAAGCGTGATAATTAAGTTGCGGCAAAGGCGAAGGGCAGCGCAGCAGGGGTCCAGAGGAGTGCTTCTTGTTCCAAAACTCCTTTAATCTGAAGTGATGTTCGAAGTGGCGGCCCAATTGGTGCCAGGCAGCCCTTGGCAGGGGAGAAACGAACTGGAGCTTGCATGGGGGGCGGGTATTCTATCTTCAAAGCGGTTAAAGTACCCTCTGTTCATGGCGTCGGGCGGGCGCAGTCCTCTGGACAAGTCAGCGGGGGCCAAAGTGGTGAGATTAGGGCCCAAAGACTCCAAATGTCTTTTGTTTTAACGTCGAGCCGCCATCTTGGAGGCAGGCAGGGGTCCAGGGATGTGCTTCTTGGTCTGAAATTCCTTTAATCTGTCCGAAGTGGCGGCCATATTGGTGCCAGGCAAGGGGGAAACGAACTGGAGCTTGCGTGGGGGGCGGGTATGGTGTCTGCAAGCGGGTAATGTACTCTCTGATCCTGGCGTTGGGCGGGCGCAGTCCTTAGGTCGTATCAGCGGGGGCCCAAATGGTGAGATTCACATTCGGAATCATTTTAGAATGCTAGGATGTCCAAGGTGGCGGCCATCTTGGGTTCAGGCATCCCTTCAGCAGGTGAGGGACGAGTAGGAGCTTTCCTGTTGGGCCGTGTAAGGTGCCTGTGAATCCGATAGTGAGTCAAGTGGTCGTGGCGTCAGGCAGACGCAGCTGGGGTCCATAAGATGAGCATCATGCCCAAAGACTCCAAATGTCTTTTGTTTTAACGTCGAGCCGCCATCTTGTAGGCAGGCAGGGGTCCAGGGGTGTGTTTCTTGGTCTGAAATTCATTTAATCTGTTTGAAGTGGCGGCCATATTGGTCCCAGGCAAGGGGGAAACAAACTGGAGCTTGCGTGGGGGGCGGGTATGGTGTCTGCAAGCGGTTAATGTACTCTCTGATCCTGGCGTTGGGCGGGCGCAGTCTTTAGGTCGTGTCAGCGGGGGCCCAAATGGTGAGATTCACGATCGGAATCTCTAAAGAATGCTGGGATGTCCGATGTGGTGGCCATATTGGGTCCAGGCATCCCTTCGGCAGATAGGGACGAGTAGGAGCTTTCCTGAGGATTCCGGGTAAAGTGCCTGTGAGTCAGATCAGGAGTTGAGTGGTTACGGCGTCAGTCAGGCGCAGCTGGGGCCCAGAAGATGAGCAGCATGCCCAGATTCTCCAATTGTCTTTGTATTAACGTCGAGCCACCATCTTGGAAGCGGGCATCGACCGGAGAGGGGACAACAGTTTCATCGGGATTTATGCCGGGAGCCCTGCGTTGGTCCGTTGAGATACCCTGCATTTCACCCCTCGCTGTACATGCTACGGAGCTCCTCGCAGCTCCCAATGTTAGCGTCAGCCCTTCCGCGCCGCAAACGAGCTTATCGACTACCCTTCAGCCCCGGTAAGTGAATAATTGATTACCGGGGGGGGGGGTGTTGCAGAAGGGAAGCGGAGCATCAGATCGGGAGAGGGTAGGGCGGGGGGCTTCAGCGCGTGTACCTTAAGCCTCTGGTCTCAGTTCTGGGCGGTCGGGACACGGAGGCAGGCCGGTTCTGGGTTGGCTCGTCGGCAAACGGAGATCATCGAGCCTTCCATGCGAGGGTGCTTCGGTGGGGTTGTTTCGGTCAGAGATTATCACTGAAAGTGAACCTTTGAATGTTATTCACGGAGGGGGAGGGAGTGGGGGGGGTCCTAATTCCACCGGCCAGTAGTGTGGGCCCCAGGAAATCTCACTCTTCCCTGGCAAGACTAGTTCAGTCTTGCCGGGTTAAGTTTAAGATGGTCAGTGTCCATCCAGCGCTGGATGTGGAGCATGGTGGCTTGAAATTCATGGACAGAGTCTGGAGAGTTATGCAAGGTGAAGACAAGCTAAAGATCGTCAGCGTAGTTGAAGGTAATCACCTTCCTGTCTTTTAGGGAGTTGATCAGGGGCAGGAGGTAAAGATTAAACAAGTGTGAAGATAGGAACGAGCCCTGTGGGACCCCGCACATGGTGGCGATCTTAGGGGCAGTAAAAGGGGCAAGTCGAACTTCTTGGGTTCGACCTTCAAGAAAGGACGCAATCCAATTGAAGGTGGAACCTGGAGATAGCACCTGGACAGTGGTCCTGATTAGCAGGGTCAAAGTCAGACTAGTCATAAATAGCTTAACACCAGGCAAACCGTGGGGGTAACCATAAAAGCAGAGTCTACTTTCCTACAGGCATAGATACCTTATGTGGACTCAAAAAGTATAGGGGCTTAAGAATGAAATACCCCAAATAGCCAATAAAGGGTTTGGCTGGAGGGTAGAAGGGGGGCAAGGTCTGGCAGCGGAGGGGTAAAATGCTCTGAAATTGTGTTTTAAACCTCCGTATTTTGAGGTGAGCTAGAAGACGCTCCTGTCTAGTAGAGGCTATGTCTATTTATTGGGAGGGCTTTCCCTTTCAGCCGGAGATGCTGTTGGTTTCCTTTGTGATTATATCAATTATAATGAGATCACTTTCCTTTTCTACCAGGGAGTCTGTCCTCTCCACTTTTAATTTAGCTGTTCATTTGGGAATAGATTAATTGGATTTCTGACTATGTATTGTGCATTTGAGACTTCACAGAATATTTTGAAATACTCTGTACCCCTTGATTTTGAGACTATTTAATATTACCCTTGAACTATTCCTAATCTAGAACTCCTAGTTAATTGTTTATACTCAGCTGAACTAATGTTAGGTCTGATAATGAGGATGGGGTTCTTTATTGATAGATCGAGGATTGATGCCGAACCGCTAAAGGTAAAATTTGGGGTGATCTGAATTTCAGAGAGCCTAAATTATGGGGGTTGGGGTGCTGCTCCCCATACTAGCAGGTCCTGCTCAGTGCTTGTAAGTTCCTAAAGGAGACATGAAGTTCATGCTTCACCCATGATAATCACCTATAATCTGCAACACACAACCCTTGTTACACAAGAAATTCACACCAAACTTCACTCAAACCTACCTCTCTCTGGAATTGAGACGATCATTGGGCTGGAGGTCCAGGTGTTATTTCCACCAGCTTCAGGCGCTACAAAGGAATCAGAAATTCAGTCTATTAATCCTTTGGACACTTAATCGTGAAGTGCATCACCACGTCCTCTAATTTCTTATCCTTGGAAGCAATGTCCCTGTTCCACAAAAAACATTCCTTCATCAGTCATTTTGGCCCAACTAAAGGTTCTAGTCTATATCCAACCTAACCGTTCTGATTAACATCTGCAGCAGTTGTGTCAATGACATACTGAAAACCTTTCTTGACAAGTAATCATATGTAAGGAGTCTTCACAGTTCAGGTGTATGGTTTGGCACACAAGGGGGTCACAATGGGTCTCATCACAAATCCTCTACTGTGGCAGCACCAGCTTCCGCAAGAAGATGTAATTATCTGCTCACCTGGGAAATGAATGTTGGTTTTTAAACATACTTCTTCATCCACTTGTTCAAATTGTCCCCAAGGCAAACTTTCATCATAAGAAAACTTGTCCTGGATTGTTGCCGAGTGACTTTAGGTTTCAACTTACTGCTCTCCTCCCTCAGACAATCTCAATGACAGATTAGAGGTTGGCCTAATAAGCCAAACTCTGGTGAGAAAATCCACATTCATAACATGTCTATTTTTGTTTTATCTATCAGAATCCGACTCTCTTGTCAACTTGTGCTGGCGCGAAATAATAAATAAAGACTATGCTAGTGGTTGGAGATCCTATTTAACGGAGAGCCTAAACACTTTTAAGTTCCAGTCTTTGGAATACCTGGATATAAACAACATTGTTTTGAAGCAGATGGTAAATCGGTCAACTATTTTTTACTGCTTTTATTGGATAAGGAGGTGATTTAAAAAAAGAATGCTTGGTTGGTTATTTACTGGTATAATAAAACCGAGCCCCAACCCTATTTAACCTCCCTTTTAAAACCGGTTTTAACGGATACATATCTTATGTTAAGATTTGGTCGCTGTCCCACAAAGGATGGGACTCCGAGATGGGTACAAAATAGACAAACACAAACTTCCAGATTATGTTTGTCAATGAAACAATATTGCATATTGTAAGTATTTACCCTAGATTGAGACAAGAGAGGCAAACAGTGTTAAAACTCATTTGTAAGGAAATATGAGTGAGAAAGTACCGCCAAGCAATTATATTGTGCCTCTGAGGGCATACCACCGCTTTAACAACCCATTTTGTTAAGTTCATCCTTATAGCTGAGAAGAAACTGACCCAGGCTGATGTTTTGCCTAGGCTACAGGAATAATAAATGGTTATATTAATAACCTTGTTGTTGTATTGCTATGGCATCGCTGTAAGATGGGTGTCAGTTAAAGTAAAACCTTACTGTTTGTAATTAGTAAAGCTCATTACAACTAGATATTAAAGATGGCCGATCATCCCAAAATTAGTCAAATAAATATAATCTTAACTCACTCCTTTAAAAAAAAAAAATTGTAAGAACGCAGGCACGTAGACATTTGAAACTTTTTACTGATATTTATTTGAATTTAGCAACAAGTCCTCCTATGGATAGTTTCAGAAATGTGTTCTGAAACATAGGTTTCCTTGCATAAGATCCTAATAAAACGCTGTTAAATTTTGAGTAGAGACACAGAGGCACTTTATATATTAAGTTATTATTTATAATTATTAAATATGATATGCATCCGTATCTAGTACAGCTTGTTCGAAGGGATTGCACAAAGGCACTTTAATTACTTGGCTGGGCAAGGCGGATAACATTGAAGGTATGGAACATTTTATTATTATTATATAGAGTCGTTACATAATTAAATGAAATTAAATGAACAAAATATTACTTTTAAGATATTTATGTGATGTCAAGGCTCCAGTACGGCATGTCATATGCTGAATTATTTTCAAATTTGTAATGCATCTGTTTCAAAATTCTCTTTGACGACTCTGTCTTAAGAAACCTGATGCTTTTTTATCCATGATTGTAAAGATTTTTTTTAATTTTCTCTCATTTTGAAATCTCACTCTACCATGTAATACTCCCTTGAGAATCCCTGAAATTCTACAGCGAATCCTCCTCTTGTCAGTCAGCTCAGGTCTTCTTTCTCCATGGCAGACTACCCCCAGGCATTAGACAATGCACTTGAATATCTAACAATCAAGTATTGAAGAGGTTTGCCAAACACCTCTTCTCATTAGTTTCTTCAAGGTAAATTCATATTTGAGCAGCATGGTGTAAAGACAAAATGGCCACCCGAACGTTCCACAAATGACATTCAAAGCAAATCCACAAAGCCAAGCGGCACACCAGCTGAGGAAAATTAACACCAAACGAAGTTGATTGTCATCTAAATCATTGTTGAAAAGTTCTTCAATATCAGTATCAAGTCAAAGTGAAGATGATGGCTGTGTGATGTTGATGTTTACCTCAGAGAATAATGCATGTGTGGTACTAGTCACATTTGAAGAAACGTACAAATCAAAATCGACATGAAAAAGCACCCAAATATTTCAAACATTGTCCAAAGATTACTCTAAAGATAAATGGATGTTCGATACCTTTCATCATCGCCAGTGGTGCGTGGATAAACATTATGCCTGAGGACAAATACAATGAATTATCTCCATTTCCCCAGCTTATGGAATTGAAAACTAAAATATATGCATGGGTGCATTAACACCCAAGGAAAGTTAAGGTTAATTTGAAACGATGACAAAACACAAGAATACACAAGTGCAGGCTCCCATTCAAGTACTTCCATGAATGCTCATCAAGAAATAGTATATCAGTTGGTTCCCTTTGTTATATAATTGGTTAGGAAAACACAAGACTATGAAAGTACAGTTACATATACAGGAGGCTTACTGTCCTATTGCTCAGGGACACAGACAATTGCATTTCATTTGCAGAAGCCAGTTGAAAAAGAACTTGAGTCAATACTCATACATGATATCATTGAGTATTCCACTGGTCCGACGCCATGGGTTTCTCTCATAGCGGTAAAGCCCAAAAGAGACAGTGAAGGAGCTGTAGGGATCTACCTTGATGTATTTAATGAACAAGGCAATGTTATGTTATGTTATGTTAATGATATTTTGTAAAGCGCTTGTTCACCGATTGATTTCTTGGCGCTAAATCTAGAAGGAGCCGGAACGTTAAACAGATCAAGTGTACGCCTGCCTGTACAGCCAGGTTTTAAGCAATTTCCTGAACTTCAAAAGATCAGTGCTAGACCTAATTTCCAGAGTGATATAATTCCATAACTTAGGGGCCAGGATTGCAAACCGGGCTCCTCCTTGTCGCTTTAACTTAAATGTAGGTAATCCAGGTCAGCACATCACTGACACAATAACACAATTAAATGGTGTGATGGTCTTCACTAGCCTGATTTAAATAAGGGATATCATCAGCTGGAACGCAAGGAGAATTACAAATACATTACAAACTTTTCTACACATATCGGTCTGTTCTGATATAAAAGACTACATTTTAGTGTCAACTGCTGCAGAGCTCTTCCATTCGATATGGTAACTAGATACAATATCGAAAAAAATATATTGAATGAACAGAATATCGAATCCAAAATATAGAATGGATATAATATCGAATGGACATAATATAGTGGTTAATAATATCGACATGCAGGTAAGTAATATCGACAGTCAAAATATCAAAGTACATAATAAAGCCATTAAAATATATCCAATTTTTAATAATATCAATTTTTTAAGTGTTTTGTATGTTAGTATATGTGTTAAAAGTGTATATTATTTTTGTAAGGTATGTCTAATTATTTCTTAAAGTTAAGAAATGTATGTAAAATTATTTTAGAGTATTTTACTTCCGTAGTGGGTTGTGGGTTTATAGGGGATTAGGGTGGAAAGTAATTTAATTATAGTAAATTAAATATTAATTTGCAAAAATGATTAATTATTCATAATTTAATTTTGCGTTTTAGTTCTGTAGCGGGTTGTGGGTTTATGGGGGAATAGGGTGGGAAGTAATTTAATTGTAGTTAAGTAAATATTTATTTTTATTTATTGGTATTGATAATTAATGTATTGATAATTAATTATTAATTGGTAATTATTTGTTAATAATTGGTCATTAATTGTTATTAATTGATTAATTTATAAATATGTTAATTATATTAATGTATTATTTGGAGTGGATTGTGGGTTTATAGGGCAATAGGGTGGGAAGTAATATGATTGTAATTAAGTAAATATTTATTTTTATTTATTGGTATTGATAATTAATGTATTGCTAAATAATTATTAATTGGTAATACATTTGTATTAATAGTAATTATTTTTTATTAATTGATTATTATGTTAATTTTATTAATGTATTATTCTGAGTGGGTTGTGGGTCTGTAGGGTAAATCGGTGGGAAGTAATTGAATTGTACTTAAGTAATTATTGAAATTATTTTTGGGTATCGATAATTAATTTATTGTTAATTATTACTTGGTAATTGTGTTATTACTTATTACATGTTTGGTATTGAAAATTAATTTGTTGTTAATTAATTATTAATAGGTAATACATTTGTAATACATAATATTTTTTGGTATTCATAATAATTAAATATTAAATAGTTTGTAATTGGTAATTAATTTTAAATAATGTGTTATTGGTATTGATTATTAATTTATTTTTATTAAAATATTAAATCATTACTTTCCCTACTATTGCACTCACTGGAGTTGGAATAGTAATTTTTACCCCTATGCTATCCAACTCTTTCCCTACTATTGCACTCACTGGAGAGGGAATAGTAATTTTTACCCGTACGCTATCCAACGCTTTCCCTACTGTTGCACGCTCTGGAGTGGGAATAGTAATTTTTACCCCCAACGCTATCCAACGCTTTCCCTACGGTTGCACTCACTGGAGTGGGAATAGTAATGTATACCCCTGTGCTATCCAACACTTTCCCTACTATTGCACTAACTGGAGAGGGAATATAATTTTTTACGCTCCCGCTATCCAACACTTTCTCTACAGTTGCACTCACTGGAGTGGGAATAGTAATTTTTCCCCCTATGCTACCCAACGCTTTCCCTACTATTGCTCTCACTGGAGTCGCAATAGTAATTTTTACCCCTACACTATCCAACGCTTTTCCTACTGTCGCACTGTCAGGGCTCACCTTAGAAATTGCACAGGAACAGAGACTCTAGGTTCCGACTCCCTCCGAAAGATACACCAGGGATCCGGACAACTTAAATTAACCCGGACCCTAGAACACCTCCCAGGGGGAAGGGGGAAAATGGATCAAATAATAAATCAATCAATCAATCATAACATTTGTATAGCGCGCTACTCACCCATAAGGGTCTCAAGGCGCTTGGGGGAAAGGGTCCGCTACTGCTCGAACAGCCAGGTCTTGAGTTGTCTCCTGAAGGCGAGATGGTCCTGGGTCAGTCGAAGGTGGATGGGGAGGGAGTTCCAAGTTTTGGCCGCCAGGTAGGAGAAGGATCTTCCTCCGGCGGTGGCTCTGCGGATGCGTGGAACGGCGGCGAGGGCGTGGTTGGTCGATCGTAGCTGGCGGGTGGGAGTGTAGAAGGTCAGGCGGTCGTTGAGGTACTTGGGGCCCAGGTCGTGGAGGGACTGGTGTGCTTGGGTGAGGATCCTGAACGTGATCCTCTTGTTGACGGGGAGCCAGTGCAGGTCCCTCAGGTGGCCGGAGATGTGGCAGCGACGGGGGATGTTCAGGATGAGTCGGGCGGCGGCGTTCTGGATGCGTTGGAGTCTTCTCTGAAGCTTGGCTGTGGTTCCGGCGTAGAGGGTGTTTCCGTAGTCCAGTCGGCTGGTGACGAGTGCCTGGGTGACCGTCTTCCTGGTTTCGGTCGGGATCCATCGGAAGATCTTGCGGAGCATGCGTAGGGTGTGAAAGCAGGATGCGGAGACGGTGTTGACTTGTCTGGTCATCGAGAGGGAGGAGTCCAGGATGAAGCCCAGGTTGCGTGCGTGGTCTGTTGGCTTGGGAGCGGTGCCCAGGGTGGGGGGCCACCAGGAGTCGTCCCAGGATGAGGGCGATAGTCCCAGGATGAGGACTTCCGTCTTGTCTGAGTTCAGTTTCAGGCGGCTGGTCTTCATCCACTCAGCGACGTCTTTCATCCCTTCGTGTAGGCTGGTTCTGTCGGTGTCGGGGTCCCTGGTGAGGGAGAGGATCAGCTGGGTGTCGTCGGCGTAGGAGATGATGTTGAGGTTGTGTTGGCGTGCGATGGCTGCAAGAGGTCTCATGTAGACGTTGAAGAGACTGGTCCTGGAGCTAGTTCTCTCGTTTTTATGTTCTCGGTTAACTTCTGTCCGACCTGCAGACTACCTTTTCTATGACAACCTATAATAGAAAAAACACAATATGTTTAACTTCTGTCCTACTCTGTTCTATCTCTACTCTGATTTCCCATTCTACCTTACATACCCCTTGTGTCCAAGAACTTAGCTCCTCTTCTATTGCTTGTTCTAATTCTTCTTCTCTGCCTTTTCTGCGTGACTCAGTAGATACTAAACCTACAAAACAACATTTATATTACTCTCTGCACTTTTCTCCTACTCTCTCTGTATATTACTATTGAAGGAAGGATTGCTTACTTCTCTTACTGATTCACTCTCTTGTAACTCTCCTTCTTTAGTTTTTTCTTATTTCTCCTTGTTATCTTTCAACGTCTATGTACAGTGTCTCCTCACAGTCTTATTGAGTAACTAATATCTTTCTCTCTTTCTTCCTACTAGTACCCACAATACTCGAACATTCTCAGTCAAGGTAAGTATGTCCAATAACTAATGAACTAAGTTTTAAGAACCAATAGCCACTTTTAAACTATGCCACTTAGCTCTGTGTTCTCTTCTCTTTTCAGGAACTGCTGAATTTTCGGGCTCCTCCTCCGAGGAATACTCTTTACTCCTCCTTCTTCAACGGGCTCAAGAAACGCGGCAACAGGACTTCTTCAATTTCTGACACGATAAGTATTTACTAAGGAAGTCCTACTCCCGACGGGAGTTGCGGACGAAGTACCGGGCAGACCCGACGCGAAAACTAAGTTTTTTTTGCCACTTGAAATCAGAGCTTCAAAATACGGGTGCACTCGGCTGAAAATCTCTGGTGAAGTGCGCAGCGATTACTCAGCGCGTGCTTCTAATCACCTCAGGACACCGGTCCGCTGAAAAGGGGGCAACAACTAGACCGCGACCTCGTTTTCGAGATCGGCGGCCATCTTGGAGTTCCGGGAATGTTGTAGGACTGACCAGCTGCTGCCTCTTGCCCACCTTTTCTTCTTCTGGCTAGAGCTTCTTTGTGACCAAGTACCCATAACTTTTTGCACATCATTTGAGGTTCTGACACGCACTCTCTGGAGTTGGAATAGTAATTTTTACCCTCCCGCTATCCAACGCTCTCTCTACTGTTCCACTCGCTGGAGAGGGAATAGTAAATTTTACCCTCCCACTATCCAACAATGATGTAAATTTTTTTAAGAGGTTACAGATATTATTTATTATTTTTAACATCTTTTAAATAATTTTAAGTATGTTTTACCTAATTATATTGATCATTTAATTAAGTTAATGTTACTTTTAACATATTTTACAAATTCGATATTTTTACATTCTATATTTTAACAAACTATATTTTGTCTTCGATATTTTTGTACTTACCTGTTTGTAGACAGGGAGACGATATGTTGTACTTCGATATTTTGGCGTCGCTATTATGTCCATTCTAAATTTTGCTTGTCAATATTATGTCAGTGAACCAAGCCATGTATCATACACCCTGTAATGAATGCTTTCAATTATAGAGATGACATATTGGTTTTCGGAGCTACACTTAAGGAACGTGACAAAACTCTCACGCAAGTATGTCGTTTACTAGCTGATGCAGGTTTATCTTTGAATGCCGATAAATGTGAGTGCCGTAAAACAAGTTAAAATTCTTTGGCCATATCTTTTCTGATGGGGGCGATCCAGCTAGAGTGCAAGCACTGTCAACTGCCAGTTCCATACAAGACATTTTCATTTTACATTCATACCTTGGCATGGCCACTTGCCACTGTAAGTGCTCCCTTAAGAGACTTGACGAAAAAGAGTGTTTCATTTCATTGGTAATGAGAATGTGAGCAAAGAAATTCAAACAAGGAATAGAGAACGGCACTGAAATTGCATACTTTGATGCAAAGCTTTAAACAGAGGCTATTGACTCTAGCACAGTTGGGTTAGGTGCCATCTTTGCACAGCAAAGCAGTCAGCAACATGCTCGAAGGCATAGAGTAGCATATTCAGGCATAGGTTTGTCCCAAACTGAACCTACTTATTCACAACCTGAGAAAGAAAGTTTAGTAGTGTGTGGTCTTGCGAACATTTCAACATATTCTTATATGGAAATCCTTTCACACCTTTTGACCATCTTTGGTAACCCAAAAGCGAAGATGTCTCCTTGCATTGAACATTGAGGTCTAAGATTACAACAGTACAACTACACAATGGTGCATCGTCCAGGAAAAGATCAAAAACCAACTGACTATTTCTCAAAACAACTGAAGCCTACATACATTTCATTGTGAAATCGAGCACACCAGCTGACAATTCATTGGAACAAATCGTCACTGCCACGAGTCAAGATAGTGACATGTTTAAACTGAAAGACATTGTCACTCATCAGTCGTGGAACCAGCACTCTCTTTTTTTTTTTTTTTTCATCCTCATCTGCCCAACACACGTCCTTTAGATACAGTAAAGGCCCCCCGACCAGCTCACTGCCGTTGGGAGCGATGCCCTGAGAATTGAGCCGCTACACGCCTAGGCAGAAATTTTTATGAGTTGGTGGGAACAACCATGCATCTTGTGACGATATCTCCGAGCAGCTTCGTGCCAATAATTCCAGTATTTAGGTGTCGAAATCTGGGCGGACCACCATACTGAACCATTAGATAGGTGGGCTTAATCATCGGATGTTTGGGGAAAAAAAAAAAAAAATTTAAAAAAAACCCAAAAGGCAAGGAGAAATAACACAAAAAAACAAAAAAAATCACTTCCACTCTGTCAGGAATTTCCAAAATGTGAGGTTCTGGACTCTACATGATCTTTTCAAATCTACCTTGGAGGTTTCATAAAGTGAGGTTAGCCATGCTGAGTGAGAGGGAGGGGTGGTGTCCACCCAGTGCATGCATATCTGCCGTCTTGCCAGCAGAATGGCATAAAATATAAAGGACCGTACTGCCCCAGTGATGTTCTGGTCAAGACCAAGAATAACAAGTGGTAAAGTTAAGGAGATATTGGTCTTAGTAATTGAATCCAAAGTTACTTTAATCTCCATCCAAAAAGTAAATACGTAAGGGCAGTCCCAGAACATGTGTACGTCGGAGGCTGCTGGCAGTAGGCATTTGTTGCAGCATTTCCCCTCTTGGTATTTAGATAGACGTAAGGGAGTGAGATAGGCCCGATGTAGAGTAAACAGGTGGTTTCGTCTAAGCCAAGCGGGTTTGACCAATTTATACAGAAGGGAAAAAGATTCTGTCCACCTATCCTCGTCTAATGACGCAATTTCTCTACCCCATAGCTCCTTTGGGAGATGAAAGTCACCATCTATCTCTTCCAGGATGGACCAATACCAAAGAGCCACCTCTTTGCCCCCTGTCTGTTTTTCGACGAGCTGTTGTTCTAGGAGACTAATTCTCCCGGTATTAGAATCTTTCCTGAATAGTTCTGTGGCCCAGCTGTTCATCTGCATGTACTTAAATCTTGACAGTGTCAGCCCTACTTTCTCCCTAAGGATATCCCACCGTATCAATATACCTTCATAAAGCAATTCACCCCATCTAGAAAGCCCAGCTGTAATTAAGGGGGTAGCCAGAGAATCTTGCATGCACAGTGGGAGCCCTGGGGAATCCCAAATTTGAGCATAGTTAGAGTAGTACGCCAGCCCCACTCTGCGTTTGATTTGTACCCATAACTTGAGTTGTGTTAGTAGCGTTTTCAACCTCACCTTCTTGAAAAATTTTCGATCTCCAAACTTAAACAGAAACCCATCTAATGGAAGGTTTGCCCCTACCAGCATTGCCTTAAATAGCTTCCCATTTGAGGTAGTATCTGGTGACTTCAAAAGCATTCTTGAATGGGAAAGCTGGAATGCCCAGGAGTAGTACTGCAAGTCTGGGAGAGCCAATCCACCTTTTTCCCTCCTCCTCCTCAGTTTTTTCCAAGCCAACCTTGTCGCCTTATATCCCCATACGAAGGAATTAATTTCTTGTTGGCACTTAAGCAGTTGTTTTGAATCTAATGCAAGGGGAATTGTATTAAAAATAAAAGTCAATTTCGGAAGGATAGACATCTTTACGATGTTCTCTTTCCCAAAAATTGATAGTCTAAGACCGTCCCAAGATCTCAAAAGGGCCCTACATTCTCTGGCGACCAGATCTAGGTTTGTTTTAGCTAAGACTTCAATATCTTGTGTTATTTTAACCCCGAGGTAACGCATTGAACATACAGCAGGCGCCATCTCAACACCCAGATTGGCAATATTCCATGTCATTAGCTCAGTCTTATCAGCATTGATATCATAGCCAGAAATACAACCAAATTCCTTGGCCCTTTCGAACACTATAGGAAAAGCATTCACTGGGTCGCTGGTGTAGATTGCAATGTCATCGGCGTAAAGCCCTAATGATAGTGAATAACTGTAGACATATTTTAGAAAGTGCCCCTGGAGCCCAACAGCCATGTTCACCTGCTTTGCACTCCCCGGAGCTCTTTGGTGTTACAAAAAGGGGCGCATACGCTTGTACAGCCCTTTCGGTAATACAGATAGCGCTGGCACATATATCGCACTATCACCAGTGGGTGCCCCCGTGCAAATGAGAGAATCCCTGTGCATCTGCACCTGTGCCACAATATAGACCTGGGAACAGAGGCGAAGAAGCTGCCAGAAGGAACAATGACAGAGTGCCACCTAAAAGGACTTCACTTGTCACATTGACTTTTGGCACACATTTGCAACACTTTGGGTTAGTTTCCTGGAAATATCAACCTTGCTTACACGAGTCAACTTGGCACTATATACGAGGCCGACTCATAAGTTTTGCAAATGGGTTTTGCTTTGTTCATCCATATGGCGACAAAACTATCTGTAGCACAGAAACAATGGCAGCCTGATCACACTCTCAGCCCAAGGCACAGATGCCTTTTTTATTAAAAAAAGTTCTGTTTCCAGTTATAGTCAGAGGAGACACTTCTTCTGACATCTAGAGGTCTCTACAGGCTGATGTTTTTGCACAGCAGCTGGCTAGCATCTCTGTGAGGGGTGTCCAGCTTGTGACCAAGATGGGGTCCTACATTCTTGCCCACCTGGTAATGGGGTTGGATTATCCAGTAAATAGAATCTTGGCACATACACCCTAGACACATAGGTTAGGGTTCGCATTGTAGGAGTATGCCAGAATGTTATATTACATATGCCTGCATACATACGTTGTTTCAGTATGATGGTGGAACTTTTTGTATGGTTCACAGTCCTGATACTTCTTATAACTTTCATCTGCTTCTGTCTATTGATCATTGCAGCACTCGTTGCTGCAATAACTCGCTGCCACCAATGACATCCGCTCCCTCCTCGACCGGGAAAAGACAGCAGTCCTCATCCTCCTCGATCTCTCAGCTGCCTTTGAAACAGTCTCCCACCGCACCCTAAGCACGAGACTTCACGACGCGGGCATCCATGACAAAGCTCTGGGCTGGATCTGCTTCTCACTCACTCGAGGAACACAGCGAGTCGCAATACCACCGTTCCTCTCAGAACTCACAGACATTGGCTGTAGGGTCCCCCCGGGCCTCTTGAAAATGTATATGGCCCGCTCGCAGCCATAGCTAGGAACCACGGACTCAACATTGTCTCCTATGCCGACAGCATCCAGATGATCCACTCCCTCACCAACAAGCCCACAATCACCAGAAAAAACCTCCACGATTGGATGAAGGCTGTCACTAAATGGATGAGAGACAGCTGCCTCAAGATCAACTCGAACAAGAATGAAGTCCTCATCCTGGGGCCCAACACCTCTGCGTGGGAAGACTCCTGCTGGCCCGCTACATTAGGAATAGCCCCCTAACCCACGGATCGCGCACGAAACCTAAGCATCATATTGGACTCCTCACTCACGATGAACCACCAGATCAGCACTGTCTCCTGATCATGGTTCCACTCTATTTGCCTGCTTCTAAAGACCTTCAGATAGTTGCCCACCGAAGCCAAAACAATGCTCACCTACACACTCATCAGCAGTAGACTAGACTAAAGCAAAACACTCTACACTGGCGTCCCCCAGAAACCCCTCAGGAAACTACAGAACATTCAGAACGCCGCAGCCAGACTGGGCCTCCACATCCCCTACTGCAGCCACATCTTCGAACACTTGAGAGAACACCATTGGCTCCCAGCCGACAAAAGAATAAGGTTCAAGCTCTTCACAAACGCCTGCCTTCAAGGCCCTCCACGACGCCGGACCAGAATACATGAACCACTGCCTCTCATTCTACGTACTCGCTGGACACCTTCACTCCACCGAACTGGCCCTGACCACCATCCCTCAGACCCACAAAGCCAGGACCGGATAAAGATCCTTCTGCTACCTCACTGCCAAGACCTAGAAACACTGCCTCTCTACCTCAGCCTACACCTGTTGCTGACCTAGTTCAGGAGAGCCCTCAAGACCTGAATCTCCCAGCGCCTTGAGACCCTAGTGGTGTGTAGTCATGCTAACAAATACTGATTTATTGATGGATTGATTGATTGATTGATTGACAGATATTCTATATACGAATCACGTTGATTCAATAAACATTGAAAATGCATCGCTATGTATTTGTTGCATATTTCTCTGAGCACAGGAGAGCACGAGTTTGTGAGAGAAAGGTTCTAGATTTGTCACCACAGTTCCTGATGGAACAGAGTTGTCATGTTCAGTAGTTGTTAGAACTGTTCACTCTCTGTCTAGGTTAGGAAGGCTTATGGTGACGCTGTGAGCTTGCAGATCTATGGGACAGCATATCCTTCAGGGGCACAGAATCAGTCTTTCACCGTCCCAAAATTCATGTCGTCCACAAATTCACAGTTCCTACTGATTAGTGAAACCTATATGACATGGTGCTGCCAATGTTGGTGGGGTCCTTATTTTGTATGGACCATCTGAGTAGTTCATGTGTGCCTTCTCAGAGATCTCTACACTCCTTCTAACCAGAGATGTCCGTGGTGGTAGGGAATATCCTCCTCAGCTGAGTAGGTATATCCTAAGTATTGACTGTTGGTAATTCAAGCTTGAAAGGATCTAATTCCCACTATGATGGCCTTATCTGTGCTTTATTTTTGCATACATGGAACAAAACATCACTGAGAACTGCAGATATGCAGATATACAGTCACTCAGAAGCTTCTACAAAATGGTCTCACACTAGATGGTGGGGATGTTACCTTTGTGGTAGAGGCACACGAAGCATATAGAACAGAGGTGTTTTATTCCTGGGTTAAATTCCCACCTGCAAATAAAAGATGGGTTAGTGGATGGAGTTGTCTTCTCAGACACCCTCCCTCACTTCCCAACAGCAGACTGATTGCAAGCAAGTCTTCCAGCAGTATGCTAAGCTCTTTTCCTTGACCTCTGGTCAGACAAACTGGTGTACCCATGATGTGGACACTGGTGACAGTTCACCTGTCAAAAACAAAATCTATTGTCAGTCTGATCAAGTCAAGGAAAGCATCAGAGCTGAAGTCAGCAAGATGCTGGAGTTAGGGATTATGGAACTTTCTGAGAGCCCCTTGGCCAGCCCAGTGGTTCTAGTCCCTAAACATACCTCCAAGAAGATGCCCAAAAAGGTAAACTGGACCGTTAGCTGTCAAAAGGCTAAGCACCAACTCTCAAACCTCCACACTATAGAAATCAGTTCATAGTGCAGACTGATGCCTTTGAGCTAGGGGTAGGAGCAGTCCTATCCCAGTCCAATGATGAAGACCAAGATCAACCTGTTGCTTCTATAAGCAGAAGGCTTCTCCCCAGGGAGCAGCATTCGAGTGCCATTGATAGGGAGGCCTTTGCTGTGGTTTGGTCCCTGAAGAAGTTCAGGCCATATTCGTTTGGTACTCACTTTCTAGTTCAAACTTGTCACAGATCTTTCAACTAGCTAATGCAGACCTCTCAAATGACTACTGCAGATGAAAGGTGAAAATCCTAAACTGTAGACGTGGTCCATCTCCCCACAGGAAATGGACTTTGTAGTGGAACACAGACCAGACTGCCCATGCCAATGCAGAGGTACTTTCAATGTTCATCCACTTAGAAAATGAAGACTTTCTATGGAAAGGTTAGTCTCTGTTAGACTTGTCAGCCCTAGGGTGGTCACACTTGCCTGGTTATTTCCACCATCTTTTTCGTTGGACCTAGGTCTCTGGGCGCCTTACCAGTGCCAATCAGTGCTAAGGTGCAGGTGCTCTCTCCTACCTACATGCCTGCCACAGGCCCCTGTTACTGTAGAGTGGCTTTTTTAAACCGATACTAGTAGCCAGAAGCTGGCTGGGACATTAAGATACAGTAGTAATGCCATCCCGCCTTTTCTGCCCAAGGCCCAGACTGTGGAAGCTCCTGGAACCTTCCAGAATAGGGGAGGGGTTATACTTTGCCACCTTAGAGAGTGGTCACCTGACCTAGGGGTATTTAGGGAAAGGAGGGAAACCTGTTTGTCGGTTGGGGCATCACTGAACCTGGGGGAACCTCTGCAGGAGTTTAGGCGGTAGGGCCTAGGGGAGGAACCTACACCACTGGAAGTGACTGGGCCTAGGCACTGCCCTCTAAGTTGAGTGAGGGACTCTACCAAACCCACGGATCTGGCCCAGCATGGGGAAACCACCTAAAGTAAGCTAAGGGAACGATCCTGACTCTGGCCCACCAACTCAACGCCCCTTACTACCTACCCCCCCAAGAAACTGCCTTGGAAGGGCGCAAAAACCACCCAGCACCGCAAGAGAAAACCTGCCTACAGAGAGGACTGATGGGGGATCAACCAGGTACTAGTGCTGCATCATCCAAGCGCCCCCTGCTCGACCTGTGCCTCCCCCTGTGCTGTCCTGCCTCATCTATCTTGCTGAACTGTCTGACCTGCTATTCCCCAAAGCTCTCTCCCGCTGTGCACCTCAGAGCGATGTGGCTCTAGAGACTGTTGTTGACCCGAAGCGCTGTGTTCACGAAGCGCTATTGCCAGAACTGCTGCTGTGCCCCCACGTTGTGCTAGACTAGGCGCTGTGGCCGAATCACGCTGCATTCCCCGACTCACCGCTACAGCCCGGGGCTCCCCTGTGGGCCCTGTGAAGAACCGCCTGCCTTCGGCATTTTCGCGGCGCCCGTGCCCCCGAACTCCGTGCCTGGGAGCGCTCTCTGCCGAATCACTGCTGCGGACCCGCCGTCCAATCCCCACAGAGGCGCTGGCCTGGAGTGCGCCTGTGGGCTGAGATCACCGCCGCCAATCGGCCACCGGAGTAAGGAGTTCCCACAGCGGCCCCCGGAGCCTGGGGAGGGCTGCCGCGATATCGAGAAAGGCCGCGCTAGGACTTGGAAGGCGGCGAGGGAGGCGTCACGTGGCCGGGGAGTCGGCTACGTCACTAGCCGCGCCCCCCTGCCAGACGCGCTCCCATTGGTGCCCCGCAACCGCGCCCCCGCAGGCCACACTCCAATTGGCGGCCGCGGGCGCGCCCTGACCCGAGCATTTGTGGTAAATAAATAAATAATACCCTATTTTTTAGATGCATAAATGAATAACAGATAGCTCAATAAATAAGAGTCAAAATTCGAGGTAGTAGGAGTTTTGCAGGTTTATTACAGCATAAGGACAGGATCAGGACAACCTGCACAGGAATAGGATGGCAAGCCCTGGCAGCGCTGCCGTGGTCAGGATCGGGGAAAGCTCTCGAACAGGATCAGGACTGGACTACTTTTTAATAACAATACATGAGCATATATACATAACGCAAACACATAGCATTACATTGCAATAGGCGTAGCAGTGGGTGGAGCAAAGGGTGTGACGCGTAGCAGTCGCGAAAGATAAGGGCGAAAAGAAGGTGTAACAGGGCGTATACATAGACATGTGATGCAAACGTAACAGAATATGTCATGAATGGGCGGAAACAGTGGAGGGGGCTACCTAAGGAGCCGGGACCTCTAACCTAATGGTGCGCGCAAACTGGCAATGACGTGTTACTAGGAGAAGCTGGGGGCTATGAACTCTGTGCTAGGAGCAGAGACTAAAGTCTTGGAGAGTCAGGGCGACATGTACCTAAACCCTATCTGGTATCTGATGTTTAGGGAACATGTTGATATAAACTAGAAGTCAGGAGGGGAAAGGCTAACAGACTCTAAGACTGAAGCATGCATTATTCTACATGTAGTGCGTGATGAAGAATATTAAATGACCATTAAATACAGTATTTCTCTTACATGGAGCCGTATAGGCTAGACAATGACGGAAACTATTGATGCAGTTCAGTAGCTTAGGAATGCAGAGAAGGAGGACTGAACTGATAACTGGACTCATAACATAGTCTTGGCAGACTCAGAGGCAGAGCCAGGCTGCACCGGGCACCGCGAGGCAGGAAGTAAGTGAAAGGTCGAGGATACAGGTGGGGGCTGGATCGCTCCTCAGCGAGGGTTCAGGAGACAGGAGCGGAATCTGATGTCCGGGCCCTTTTAAGGCCTAGAAACGGGGACTTTTCAATGAAATAACGTGCACACTGAGAATCGTGGCAACGTAGCTTTACATAGGCCTAATATTCGTAGTATTCACGAGGACTGGAAACTAACATACTAGAGGTGGACACAACTATAATTGCGTCTCTAATCAAACATAGGGAATACATATGCATATTAATCATGCACACATAACATATGATGGATGACACGTAGGGACACAGAACATGGCAAAATTTACTTTTCCACATTCCCTCCTTGTCACTACGTTTCCATCAGGAAACATCAATATTCATGATACCATCTATCATTTCATACAGTATCATTTGCTCATCTCGAATTGTCTTGGAACGGGATTTAGAACGGGGCTTGGGACTAGGAATGCAAGAGGTAGCACAAATGCCGCAAATCGCAGGGCCACATTGTATACAGAGGCAGCAGCTGAATATGATTGCTACTGCAATACCTAGAAAGGACAAGACTTTCCATCCCCAGGCGGAAATTATATTCCAGAACCAACCGGACCATGTCCAGGTGCCTGGATCTTGGTGTAACAGATGGGCAATTTTATGAAGTCTGGTTATAGCTGAATAAACAGACGGCGCGTTATTTGGAATGAAAATGCAGCAACTAGATCCGATGACTCTACAGGCCCCGCCCCTATCGGCCAGTATGACGTCAAGGACGAGACGATTTTGGAGCACGACAATTCTCATAAAGGATTGCTCTTCGGTTAAATTACCTAGAGCAGAAGTAGTCTCAATCACTACTGCTTCAAGTGTTCTGGTTAATCTACGTATCAGTTTACTATTTACAACAGTACCTAAGTAGGGGAAAACACCTTTATTGATATCTATGTATTGCTCTAGAGCAGTTTCAGTATAATCGACAATCGGGAGGTCTCTCTTGTGTCTAGTATGTACTAGGTGTGTGTTTCTGTGATAATCAGGTGGGGCTAGGAAAACTGGTGGCAGTAAGAAGGCAATGTAACAGGTTCCCTCCCAATTGAGGGGCAGACGAACATATGCAGTTTGACCACAAACAAAATAAGAATGACGTGAAGCTTTGAAAATAGATTTCCCACTGTCACTATACTTGATAATAGTAGTACAATCACTATGTCCTACATGTACAGAACCATAATTTCGGACACATAATTCACCTTTGACTGGTAATACTGAAATAGCAGATAAGTCTGGAGTAGTATCAGACTGAACATTCAGGACCATGAAATTCGACGAATAATTACCTAAATTGTACACTTCATTTTCTAGATCTAAACCTGTTCTGTGGGGGAGACCTTGCTTGTCTGGGAAACATGTACTGTTAAGAAAAGACATATCTGTTGAGGATGACGTCAACGTGGACCATGCTCCACACGAACCATTATGTGAAAAAGGATAAGGAAAGAGTGGCAGAACTCCTTTCGGTGTCTGAAAAGGGGGGAGTCGACCACATACCCAACAATTAGTGGCATTGCTGGTCTGGTGTGAATAATGTAACATGCGGATAAAAGTATTATTTCGCATAGCGAGGCGGTAGGAAAATTCATGAGGAGGCAGATCACTAAACGTGTGCTCTACTGTAACATTAGCAGACTTATTCACATGAGGAACTGGAAGATACAGATAGAACGCATAACTGGTGCAGGAAATCATAATGCTGAGAAATAATATGAAACTTAGAAAAACGATACATCGGATTGAGTTTTGACTAACTCTCTCACTATGGGGGTCTATTTTATACATGTCAGAAACAGTCTAACCGTTTCACCTAGGGGAGGACTTAGACAATCAAACTGGCTGACTTATTTTACTAGACCGTAGTTTCTGTTTATACTCCTGCTGCGGAGTTTTCTCTAACAGGGGAGGGGTTGTAGAAATGTCTTTTGCGGGGCAGTCCTTGAGAACAATGTTTTCGCAATTCTTGAAATCCTGGGAAATGTTCTTGGAGACGGGTTTTAATCCATAAAATTGTTTAACGTGCGAAAGGTGCACCCAGCCTTTGCGTCCTTCCAACTTCACGGCTGTACGGGTGGTGAGGAGGACTTGTCGGGGCTCCTTCCAGCGTGGCTCCAGCGGACTTGATCTGTCAAAGTTTCGGACAAGAACCATCGATCCTGGAACGATTTCATGCGGTGCCACCTCGGTATTGTCTGGAAATGCAGCGGCAACCTGTGAACGACATGAGTTGAGGGCAGACATCAAGGAAGCTAGGTAATCTGTCAGCATATTACTTGAAACATCGGTAATACTTCGGGGTCTAGGAGTACCCCACATGTTTGGGGGGCGGCCGAATACGACCTCGTACGGGGACAGACCTGATCTGGAATGTGCGACCATGCGCATATAAAACAAAGCAACTGGCAGAGCTACTAGCCAGTCCACACCTTTTTCTTTACAAATTTTGGCGATGCGGATTTTCAGAGTCTGATTATGTCTCTCGACGAGACCGGCTGCTTCAGGATGGCGTACACAATGAAACTTCCACTGGTACCCTAACAACAGGGAAACATGCTTCATGAGTTCAGATGAGAATGGCTGACCATTGTCAGAATATACGACTCTAGGGAGTCCATAACGAGGGAAAAACTCACGAACCAACTGCTTGGCAGTGGTCGCGGCTGTGTAATCTGGGACTGGATATGCTTCTGTCCACCTGGACAAAGCACATACAACTACAAGGACATACTTGAAACCTCGACATCGCTCCATCTGAATATAATCCATCTGGAGGACCTCAAAAGGGTGGTCAGGGGGCTGGAATCCACCTTGTTCCACCGGGACACTTTTACCTGGATCAAACTGACAACATATCATACAGGTACGGACTTTCTGCTTGGCTGCAGCTCGTAAATGCTTGTTAAACCAAATGTTCTGGATACTGTCTAACATTGCCTTTTCTCCTAAATGTGCTGGACTATGTGCAGTATTAATAATGACTTGAACCATAGAGTCGGGGAGAAACCATGCGGTTCTTCCCTTCGTCACCCATCCTTGATCTGTCTGGACCCCTCCTTGTTCGGACCATTTCTTGATTTCATCGGGAGTAGCATGTAACTGTATGTCTATGACATCTTGTGTAGGGTCCTTAACTGTCATACATGTAGTCGGACCTGGAGTATGTGTCTGTGTCGGATTAACTTGAATGTCTGGAGTCTGTGCTGTAAGCTTGGCTGTGCGATCTGCTAGATCATTACCCTGGGAAATAATGTCAGTAACTTTCGTATGTGCTTTGCATTTCATGATAGCAATGGATGTCGGTAAATGTATTGCATCTAACAGAGCTTGGATAAGGAGACCATGCTGAATCTTGGTTCCATGAGAAGTCATGAAACCTCTCTCCTGCCAGAGCACTCCGAAGTCGTGGACGACTCCAAATGCGTAGCGTGAATCTGTGTAAATATTAACCTTCTTTTCCTTGGCGTGTATGCAGGCTTGTGTCAGAGCAACTAGCTCTGCTGCTTGAGCGGACAGAGTGTCAATGCGGTGTGTCTCAATAACTTCAGTGTCAGTAGTCACTGCATACGCGGCGACTAGATCTCCTGTACTAGTTCTCATACATGAACCATCCACATAAAGTGTCAGGTCGGGATCTGGTAACGGAATATCTGTCAGATCTTGTCGTGGCTTTGTCGTAATGTTAACTACTTCCACACAGTCGTGTGCGGCAGAATTTGGATTAACTGATGGCAACAATGTAGCAGGATTAAGGATATTGCAGCGTCTGATTTCTATGTGTGGCTGGAATAGTGTCAGTTCATAACCTGTTAAGCGTGCAATTGTTAAGTGCTGAGTTTGTGTTCGATTTAAAAGGACTTCCACGGAGTGTGGAACTTGTACTGTCAGGGAGTGTCCTAAGACTATGGAATCACTTTGTCTGATAGCTAGTGCTGTGGCTGCAACTGACTTGAGGCACGCAGGCAAAGCCTGGGCGACCGGATCTAATGTGCTAGAAAAATAAGCACATGGCTTGTATTGTCCTGCTTGATCTTGTGTAAGAACAGATAATGCTGTACCTTCGCGTTCAGTGACGAAAAGTGTAAAAGGCTTACTGTAGTTCGGTGTAGCTAGAACTGGAGCTTCGCATAAAGCTTTCTTTAACTCGTTGAAACTAAGTGTATGTTCAGATGTCCAAGGGAGAACAGTCGGTACGGCTGCCTCCTGTGTCGTTAACTGTATCAGTGGCTTGGCTAGAAATGCATACTGCGGAATCCATTGTCTACAATAAGAAGTAAGGCCAATAAAGGCACGTACCTCCTTCTGGGTCCTGGGCTGAGGAAGACTCGCTATCAACTGGATACGGTCTGGTGTCAACTGCCTACCCCTCTTGGACAGTAAGTGTCCTAAGTAGACCACTTGCTGGACACAGAATTGAAGCTTCGAAGGGGACACCTTGTGCCCCATCTCGGCCAGGAAATACAGAACCGTCAGTGACGCGCGCTCGCAGTCACGTTCAGAACGGGCTGTGATCAGTAGATCATCGACATACTGGAGCAGGGCAGTGTCAGTTGGCATGTGAATGTTGTCTAGTTGTCTCTTAAGTGCTTGACTGTAAATACTAGGGCTTTCTGTGAAACCTTGAGGAGCTCGTGTAAACATATAGCTCCTTCCATTTAAACAGAATCCGAAAAGAAACTGGCTGTCTGGATGAATGGGAACACTAAAAAATGCATTCTTAAGATCGATTACAGTAAAGAACATGGCTTCGGAATCAATGGCTGTCAATAGGGAAGAGATATCTGGAACAACTGGGTATTGAGGAATAATACATTTGTTAAGTTCTCGTAAGTCAATCACTAATCGATATACTGGGGGTGCATTTGGATCAGTACGTTTCATGACTGGAATGATCGGAGAGTTGCATACATTGGAGTCAGTTTCTACAACTACTCCTTGAGCCATGAGCTCGTCAATAATTTTGGATAAGGCTGCTACAGCCTCAGGTGGCAATCTATACTGCCTGATTCGTGGTAACACTACACCTGGTTTGAGAGTCACACGATGGGGTGTGATTTGCATGTAACCTACATCAGTTGGACCTTGCGCCCATAAATGCTGCGGGACATTAGACAATCTTGGATCAAAATCTCGTAATACATAGTGACCCTTAAAGTCACGTAAGAACAGACGTATTCCCTCTGGGGAACAGCATATAACTGCACCTAACTCTTTCAGTGTTTTAATGCCTAATAGATTTTCTGGACATGATTTAGTAAGTAACAGATCAGTAGTGCGGGACAATGGACCTACTTCTAGAGTAACTGGCTTTGAGATCTCATTTACGATAGGCTTTCCTGAAAATCCAAGGGAAACATTTCTTGAGCCTGAGAGCGGAGCCCCTGGAACTTCGGCGTGACTAATTGTGGTCCTACTTGCCCCTGTATCAATCAAAAACTTTCTGTCTTTCCCTAATATTTGGCTGTGAACATAAGGACCTTCTTGATCTACAGGTATCTCGATGAGAGGCAAGCCTACCTCCCTCTCTAGGCTGTTTCATGAATACTGCTGATACTCTGGATACTCAGACTGTGCATACTGGTACATCTGCGATGTAACATGCTGTGTTGCAGCAATAGGCTGCGGTGCTGTAACTGTCTGTGGTGCATTCTGTGACTGAGGAGTCTGGGAAACTTGTTCTTGTCTAGGCGGACGTGGTCTTTCTTTAGTCTTACCGGTAGCTATGTTATGTTTCAGAACTGCACACTCGTTTATAAAATGACCTGGCTGTTTACAATAATTGCAGTTCCCTTTAACGGGAGCTGCAGGATGACTGGCTTGATTTGGACCCCTCTTCTGACTGTCTTGAGGAACAGATTGTGCAACTAGTACTTTCATTTTCGTATCTTTCATACGTTTTCTCTCGTGTTCTTGCTCTTCCCTGATTCTATTCTGGTGATACTGGAGCATCTGTAACATTTGGGACGGGGTATTAGCTTGCCAGGTACTTTCGACTTTCAGGACTCGGTTTTTAATTGGTGGACTTGAATTCTCGACTAATTTAGTAACAAAAAGGTGAGGGTACGACTCACTACTTGTCTTGAGGCCACTGTTGATACTAAAGCACTTTTCAAACCTAGAATAAAAATCACTAATGTCTTCTTCTTGTTTCTGTTTACAGGCTGAGATTGCATCCCAGTCTTCCTTTTTCGTTGTTAATAATCTAGGTAAAACTTGAATCAATAATTCAGGTAATTCTTTACATTTATCTCCGAGACCAGTACCTGGTACTCGTATCTTATCTTCAGCTTCTAGGACTGCCCAATCTATCTTTTTCTCTCCCACCTCCCATTCTTTTTCTTTGAGCTTTTCATACACCCCTGCGGGCAACAGAACCTTTAACATTTTAATTATATCCGGGTACGTGTATTCTCCCATACGGAGCATGTCTTTTAATTCTCTATGGAACCCCGCTGGATCTTTATCATGGCAGGGAATTAATTTCTTCATCTCTAGAAGTTCCATCTTTGTGATCGGAGTGTATACAAACACTCGCTGCATTTCGCCACCCGTTCCTCTGACTGGGTGGACTTCTCGTAACGGATTCTGTCTGTCTATGTAAAACGGTTTACTTTCTGGGGGTGAGACATGAACGAAATGCGGGTTCAAGAACGTTCTATATTTGTGGCGCTGTTCTAGAATGACACTAATTAAATCGGTACCTAGACCTCTCCATTTATACTGGAGTAACTCGTTCAGGATATCATGTAACGGACCTGGATCAGAATGTTGACCCTCATACAGAGTAATGAGGTGCTGAATCATATACATACCCACCAGTCGCTGCTCGGCTGGGGGCATTTTCAGAAACATTTGTGCCACTATTTCGTCTGGAAAAGTGGTAGAATCAGTAATCCATCGGACTGCTGATCGGGCTAGTTCTTGTTCATGCATAGTATTTAACTCGCTATAACCGATTCGAGATTTCAGAATGTGATCGGTAGCTTGGAATACTTGTTCTAGGGAACCTTGTTCTGATGCTGAATGATGGAAGATAGACTTGGGTTCTAGACGTAAATGGCGATCTGGAAATCTAGGTTTTCCTACATACGCTATTCTGGCGGAATTTTCGTCATCTATCTCTTCAGTATCAGAGTTACTTTCTTTCTCGCTTATTTGTGCTGCTTTACGTTGTTCGTGTATCTTTATTATTTCTCTACGGATTTTCTTGTACATACTCTCCATAGCACTGATAGTCTTATGCTTACCCTCGGCAATATTATTACTCCACTTCATCAGGGCTTTCATTTCGGCCTTATTATTGGACGGGTAATCTTGTTCTCTTATTAGACAATTGATCAGGAACTTTAATATCATGAGCTGGGTCTCAGCTTTCCTGTGGGACATGACGTCACTAATACTTTCTGGATCTTCCCCTGTACGGATGAAACGATATATTCTGTCTAGATCTTCCTTCATATCGGGTAGGGTGACCAAATACTCGGCCACATTTCTTACGCGTAATGAATATAAAACCATATCATCTTCACCTGGGACTGGGTCATAACAGCATTCAGCAAGGGATTTTCTTATTTCTGCAACGGACAGTCTGGGCGTACGTTGTGACGCTTGCATATGTAATGCGGCTGCATCTAAACGCTTATGTGGCGGCGGTGTTTGAGGAGGACCTCCTCCTTCGGCCCCTAAGCTAGAATCATCAACTGATGCTTTTCGTCCTGGCAGGGTGGGAAATTGAAATGTGGGCTGTACTTGTATGGCGGGCTGACCCGGGGGGACTGCTAAGGGTACCCCGGTGTCTGGAGGAGCAGGAATTACCTGATTCACAGGGACTGGCGGAGCAGGAACAGGATTTGCATATTCGGGGACTGTGTCGTCCAGATAGGACGAAATAAAAATATCAGCTGCGGTTGGTTTGTGACGTAGCTTGGTCGGAACTAATGGTGGCGGAAAGTTACCGGATGCCTCCGGGGTCGCTTTTGGCAAGCCCTCGGCAAGAAGAGGATACATACCCTTAATGAGGGCATTCCTCTGTCTGTCTGATTGTTCAGTTCTAACTCGTTCACCTATCTCGATTAATTCTTTTTCTTGTGCTCGTTCTGAAGATTCTCTACTTAATTCTGACTTTCTGATTTCTTTTTCGGTTCTTTTATGAGCTTCTTTGCGCCATAGCTCGATGGCATCCTTCTGTGATTGTCTGGCTTTCTTTTTCCATAATGCCTCTTCTACTCTCATGATGCACTCGGCATCCCACGTACCTGATACGGGCCATCTATACTTTTCTTCTAGCTCCTTTGTATACTCTACCCATAAATCTAAATATAATATGGCGCTTATGCCATGTTTCTGATACATAAAGTGACCTGGACTGTCCCTAGGCGGGACAGGAACTGCTGCTTCCAGCAGACCTTTTCTGGTTTTTAACTGACGTAATTTTGAAAAGAGCGGCATGACTGATCTATAATCTGGACAAAATACAATACACAATAAAAACACGAAATCACGTCGCACTCATACCACAACATCAAGATACATGAAGAACATTATAAATAACAGTTCGAACAGGATACCACCTGGAATACGGACTACAGGAAAACAGAATGCATGAATTTTTCTCGAGAACTGAACTGGCTAGAACAGAAACTAGATGCACTGCTGAAACAGTACGAAACTTACCGGTCTCATAAAGAGACACGTCAGGACCCGCATCCACCGAAGTGGACACTTCGTTTGTGGGACTGTGTACCACCAACCCACAGACCAGAGTCAATTAAATTGACCCTGTCTAGATACCACCCCAGTAACGGTACTCACCGGGCAGCAAGAACGGAAGGCCTCGGACTGGACTGGACTGCTTCGACGACGACGACGAACTTCGGACTTCAGTTACGGGTGGACCTCCGGATACCTCGGACCTTGGACTCTCGGCTTGGGCTCTGGTCGGGACTCGCCGCGTTCCTCCACCGTCTCGTTTGGATGCTGGACCGCCTCCTCCGTCTCCTCCGTGGGCCTGAGGGATACTTGAGCAGAAATATCTGCCACTGCGCAGAAGAGTTCCGTCACGACTGCAGAGGGTCAGGGGGTCGGCGTGGCTTCACCGACGCGTGGGGAAAGGGCAAGTCCCTATTCGGGCGCCATTATGTGGTAAATAAATAAATAATACCCTATTTTTTAGATGCATAAATGAATAACAGATAGCTCAATAAATAAGAGTCAAAATTCGAGGTAGTAGGAGTTTTGCAGGTTTATTACAGCATAAGGACAGGATCAGGACAACCTGCACAGGAATAGGATGGCAAGCCCTGGCAGCGCTGCCGTGGTCAGGATCGGGGAAAGCTCTCGAACAGGATCAGGACTGGACTACTTTTTAATAACAATACATGAGCATATATACATAACGCAAACACATAGCATTACATTGCAATAGGCGTAGCAGTGGGTGGAGCAAAGGGTGTGACGCGTAGCAGTCGCGAAAGATAAGGGCGAAAAGAAGGTGTAACAGGGCGTATACATAGACATGTGATGCAAACGTAACAGAATATGTCATGAATGGGCGGAAACAGTGGAGGGGGCTACCTAAGGAGCCGGGACCTCTAACCTAATGGTGCGCGCAAACTGGCAATGACGTGTTACTAGGAGAAGCTGGGGGCTATGAACTCTGTGCTAGGAGCAGAGACTAAAGTCTTGGAGAGTCAGGGCGACATGTACCTAAACCCTATCTGGTATCTGATGTTTAGGGAACATGTTGATATAAACTAGAAGTCAGGAGGGGAAAGGCTAACAGACTCTAAGACTGAAGCATGCATTATTCTACATGTAGTGCGTGATGAAGAATATTAAATGACCATTAAATACAGTATTTCTCTTACATGGAGCCGTATAGGCTAGACAATGACGGAAACTATTGATGCAGTTCAGTAGCTTAGGAATGCAGAGAAGGAGGACTGAACTGATAACTGGACTCATAACATAGTCTTGGCAGACTCAGAGGCAGAGCCAGGCTGCACCGGGCACCGCGAGGCAGGAAGTAAGTGAAAGGTCGAGGATACAGGTGGGGGCTGGATCGCTCCTCAGCGAGGGTTCAGGAGACAGGAGCGGAATCTGATGTCCGGGCCCTTTTAAGGCCTAGAAACGGGGACTTTTCAATGAAATAACGTGCACACTGAGAATCGTGGCAACGTAGCTTTACATAGGCCTAATATTCGTAGTATTCACGAGGACTGGAACCTAACATACTAGAGGTGGACACAACTATAATTGCGTCTCTAATCAAACATAGGGAATACATATGCATATTAATCATGCACACATAACATATGATGGATGACACGTAGGGACACAGAACATGGCAAAATTTACTTTTCCACACATTGCTGGATTGGTCCTGGGCCCCGGAAGCCTAAGAAGGCCCGAGACCGGAGAGAGGCAGAAGGCGCCTCCCTGGAGTGGGAGAGTCCGTAACAGACCGGACAGGGCCGCACCACCTCAGGGGGCTCCTCGGAGCGCGTGAGCCCCCCCTGTGGGCCCAGACTTCGCCCCAAGGGCATCTGGAGGGCCGAAGACAAAGGTAATACACCTGGGGGGAGGGCGGAGTGCCCGTGACCGCCCCTCCCCTTTAGGAAACTGTAGTTGGGCCCGTTGGTCCTAGTTGCACTAATGAGACTTTCTGAACTGGGTGACAGCCCAAACTGAGCACCTGGTGTTGTGCAAAAAGTTAACCACTGGCTAGGGGACTGTTCTGTATAGACTGCCTTCAAGCAGGAGCTGAGTTCATAATATTGATGTGCCATGCCAGCAGAGGTTCTTATGCCTAATGGTCCTGAAACGCTGCTTTATTGATCCTGCTGAGGTCCCACGTTGATATTGAAGCCTGCATAATGAAATGTTAACTGAGTTCTGAAGGAGTGAATTACGTACCTGTTCTTCTGTACTGAGGTATAGCCTGTGCCCTGAAGGAATGGTTTTATGTCTGCTTCTCTAATAAAATGTTGATTAATTTCTAAAAGAGTATTATTGCATATGGTTATTGAAAGAAGTATTACCTGAGTTTCAAAGGAGTTATTTTACTGATGCCTGTACAATGAAATGTTGCCTGATGAGGTTATGCTAACTTGATTGCAATGAATTACCTACCAACAATGAGTTCAATCTAGATAAAAGCCTATTGATGTTAAAAGACTAGCAGGTGTGGTGTCATTTATTGTGTGTGTTCCCTGTCTCAGTGTGAGTGTGTGTTGCACTGCTACTTTACACCTAGCTTTCGGGTGTCTGCCCGCTCGCGCCAAGCTCCCCCACTGGAATTGGTGACCCCAGTTCTCACATTGGTGGCAGCGGTGGGATAAGGACCTGTAGTTGTGCAGCACCCTCCAATGATTCATTGTGCGCCGCAATTGGAAACCTGTTGTGTATGCAAGCCTAATGAATTGACCTCCACTGTCTAAGTGATTGCGCAGATTCCTGTTTGACCTATTACCTACGTTCTAGTGTCTTTCCTTTAAATTGTCTGGTTCCCCACCTGTCCAAATGGAGTTTGAGCTGGCCAACCTTGAAGTGTATACGGTGGCACAGCTGAGGGACTTCTGTCAGGGGATAGGGGTGTCTGTCGGGCGAAGTGCCAAGAGAGAGGAGCTTCGGAAAGCCTTGAGGGCTTGGATAATGGCCCACCCGGAGGGGAGAGGGTATGGGGGACAGGAGGAGCTGGGCACACAAGAGGAGGCAGGCACACCAGAAGAGCTAGACCTACTGAACATTGATGTTAGTGAGAATGTGTTGCCAGGAAGACGTTCCGGGGCAGGCAGTAGTGTGTCTAGGAGGAGTGCATCGCCAGAGGAGTATAACGACGGGAGGGAGGAGAGGCAATTGAGATGGGAGCTTGCTAAGATGGAGAAGGAGAGATACGAAAAGAGGTTATTGTTTGCGTTCCCTGTCTCAGTGTGAGTTTGTGCTGCACTGCTACTTTACACCTAGATTTCGGGTGCCTGCCCGCTCGCGCCAAGCTACCCCTGTGGAATTGGTGACTCCAGTTCTCACAGTCTCATCCTCTTTCATTTGGGGGGATTGTGTGAGAAAGTGCCCTCTTTCTGTATGGTTCCCCCCTCTTTTTGCTGAACTGCTGATGTACTTTACTAAGTGTGCCTTGGGCTCCTGTCAATCAGTTGCCCAGGGCCTATGTTCTTTCCCTAAAACTGCTTTGAAGACCAAACCCAATTCTCACTTTCTGGCCCCAGGTCAGTCCCTTGTAAAGGCTACCACCGGTACCCAGGGCACTGTGGGCAGGCAAGGCCCGTAAGGGCTGCAACACTTATTGTGCCGCCCTTAGAGGCCCATTACCTTTACACTCACACACTGCCTTTGCAGACTGTGTGTTTTGGTGCAGAACTAAGTGAAGAGTCGACATGGCACACATCCCTGTGTGCCATGCCTACAACCCACTGCCCTGGCATAGATCAGTCACCCATCTAGCTGGGTGCACTATACCAGTAGTGAGGGTACAGGTGAAAGAGCTCTGTACCCCTACAGCATCTAAGTCCATTCTTAGACATTGTAAGTGCCCTTGCATAGTCATTTTTAAATTGAATATTTCATTAATTTTAATTCTCGTGCCTTATTGTGTTTGGGGGGGATCCTACTTATTGTTTTGTGGCATTTACCTGGGAGGAGACCAATTACCGCAGTAAGCTCCGCACCATAGCCGAACTGCCTGGAAATCACAGAGCATTATTAGGAAGCGTGGTAGAGAGGTAGTGTTAACCCTCTCTCCCATAGAGTTGTGCGTGGTGCCAGAGGTCAGGGGTCGAGTGTTCAGAACTCCGACACCTCAAATGTCAGCTGTAAAGTCGGCTCACAGCAGACGTGCCGCTGGCGTGCCAAAGGCAAGCCCGTCTGCGTCCATTCGTGCCCGGCCGGGCCCAGGGGCCAGGGACCGTGCCCAATTACAGAGAATACATTACTCCAAGGGGCAGCTTCTATTGCTTGGACAAGCCCTGCCACCATGCAGGGACAGGGGGGCTACTGGAATCGCATGTCGAGGGATTACAGGTATGCAAGCTCTGTAAATATATGCCCGAGTTAAAGCTCCCCATCTCTACCATCATAAATTAGCTGTGATGCTTGACGGAGGTCTTTGCATCCATGAATTTCTTGAGCGCAATCCCTGTGTAGTTCCTGTGACCAGGAGGTTCTTTCTCCTCATTTGCTGCTCTGATCAGTCTCTAACCTTAAACAAGAGGCATGTGAATATTCACCATTTTCAGGAGCAGGAAAATTCATCACCGCAAACTACACTGCCAAATAATTCAAAGCTGTTACATGGTAAATATATTGTCAAATACAGACTGTTGTTTATTCAAATTGGAGAAAAATGTCGTAATAATGTGAAACATTCTTGACTATACACCAGTTGTGAGGGCGTGGCTAATGGCCAAACATAGCAGACGCACTCTGAGGGGGCTCCAACACCACACCCGACAAATCTAACTAAATCAGGCTGGGGAGCCAGTCGCAGCCCTCTACTTCCACCTATTCAAGCTACATACTGAGAAAATTACATTGCATGCTTTGAAGAGATATTTGCTGAGACCCTAACCGTGTGGTGTGGTGGGGACAGAGAGGACCGAATACACCACCATTCGCTTGACAAACCCGGCAACTGAGGCTGCGGGTGTATGTCAGTCTTGCTAACCTTTTTTAAAAGCTGATTTTAATAGCTTATTCGTAAATTGAATGTGTGATGTATTACTTGCTCTGCTAATTTGCACACATCTTTAGTGCTTCCTACCTGTTTTCTATCGCTCCTGGCCCCGTTCCGCCCCGGCATTGTGCCGTTTGTGCGGAGGGCCGTCCTCTCGAGCGCCATTTCCGGCTTCTAGTACCACTTCCGCCCTGCACCTTGACATCGCAGGTTAGCGGTCTAGTGGCTCACCGCTGGCCAACATATCATGGTGACCTGGCGGAAGCGTAGCGGACGAGCGCAGCGGGAGCGCCGACTTCGCGCCGAAGTCGCGCCTAAGTCAAGCCCGTCTGCGCCCGTCCGTGGCCGGCCGCGTCCAGCGACCACCCACCTTGCCGAATTCATCTCTTATTCTTCCGCCGACCTCCTAACGCTCCGACATGCTGTGCCCCTACTGCCTCGCGCTGCCAGGGCTGCCCAGGAATGTGGTATTTTGGTCTCCCCTGACTCATCGGTCCTTGTGACTTCCCCCTCTTGCCCCAAGCCCGTATCATCTCATTACTTCACACCCACGCTAGGGACTTCTCCCTTGACCGTGCTGTATCTTAATACCCGGTCTATGGTGAAACATCAGCTTGAAATTTTTCATCTACTAGATGACAGTGCCGTGGATATTCTACTCTTATCCGAAACCTGGCTGACTGATGACTCAGTCCCTGATATTCTTGCTGCCATTCCTATCGGCTATTATATTTTGCAATCTAATCGCCCAGCTGGGCAATCCGGAGGGGGAGTTGCAGCTATCATCCGTACACAGTACACTTTTACCACCTTGGCTTGTACTGCGATCCCCAAAATAGAAAGTCTCGTTATTAAATTCACCTCTATTAGGTCCTCCTTCATCTGTGTCCTTGTGTAAAGACCCCCTGATTACATGCCCTCCTTCCCACAACAGGTCGGTGTACTCATTTCTCAACTCATCATTAACAACGCTAAAGTTATCATCATTGGTGATTTTAATTATTGGCCCTCTGACCCTCGGGAAAGTCGCTTATCGGAGGAATTCTCAGACCTCCTCATAAGCTTGAACTGTCGTCAATTTATTAGAACACCTACTCACTGCAAGGGTCACATTTTGGACCAGGTTTGGACGGCAAACCTTGAAATCTCGCCCCCCATAGTGACTCCTTGCTCCTGGTCAGACCATTTTTTCATTTCTTTTTCTTTTAACTTATTCACCCCCTGTCGTCCCTCCCCCACGACCAATGTCCAAGCCTGGAATTGGAAGAAAGCTAATTTGACAGAACTCCACTCCATATTGGCATCTACAGTACCTCTGCCCTCTGGCTCAGTAACTCATCAGGCCTCTACTCTTGAACAATGGCTGCTGTCTGCATGTAACTCTGTGGCCCCTCTGAAAACCATAAAATCCATGCGCCCTCATGACGCTCAGCGGTGGTTCACAGATCAACTAAAATTAGATAAACTTGCTCTTCGCCAGGCCGAGCGTCGATGGCGGCGCAATTACGATCCACACCTTAAACTTGAATTTGTGAACCGTTTAAAAGCCTACAAATCTTCCATCCTCTCGGCCAAGACAATTTACTTCTCCCACAAAATCATGGAGTCTGCCTCTAAGGCAAAGGACATATTCTCTATAGTGAATGAGCTTTCCCTTCCAGATCGGGTCACTCCCCCACCCCTACCCACGCAGGCTCTGTGCGATTCATTGAATACTTATTTTCTGGACAAAATGACCACCATTAAAAACAACATCCCCCTGCCCCCATCCTCTTCTCCTCTCCCCTTACCCCCCAATAACTCACACTATCTGGATGCCTTTCCACCTATTTCTACTACTGAGTTTCATAGGTTACTGCACAAAGTTAGTTCCGGTTCCCCCAATGACTGCTGCCCTCCCCAGATCCTTAAAGAAATCTTCCTGGCCTGTCCTGATCCTGCATTTGGCTTTATTCAACAACTCGCTGTCTACTGGAGTAGTTCCGGACTCCTTTAAATAGGCAGTTGTGATACCAATCTTAAAGAAATCCAATGCTGACCCTACGGTCCTCAGCAATTACAGGGCCATTTCCCTTCTCCCTTACCTAGGAAAGATTTTGGAGACCTACGTCACGCGCTGTCTAAGCGCCTTTATCGAGAGCTCGTCCTTCTTGGACCCCCAGCAGGCCGGTTTCCGCCCTCTTCATTCGAATGAGGTGGTCATCGTGGCTGTTATGGACACCTTAAGAACAGGTGCCGACAATAACATCTCTCAAGCCCTTGTCCTGCTGGATTTGTCGGCGGCTTTTGACACGGTCGATCACACTATATTGATCGACCGTGTCAACAACGCCGGCATCCAGGGCCAGATCTTTCCTGGACAAGCGTTCCCAGGCCGTACACCTGTCCACATTTTCTGCTTCTTATTCTCCCCTTTCCTGCGGAGTCCCTCAGGGCTCCGCCTTATCCCCTTTGCTTTTCAATCTGTATATGCAGCCCCTTATAGTTTCCCTTCGCAAATCCTCTGCAACAATCTTCAACTATGCGGATGATTTGCAGTTAATCTTTCCCATAGACACCTCCCTTTCCTCCCGTATCAGTTTTCAAACCACCATGTTAGACATCTCAGAATGGATGGCTCACAGCCAGCTCAAATTAAACCCCACAAAGTCTGAGCTGGTGCTCGTGGGTGGACCTGCCAACCCATGGAAGGACAGTTTCTGGCCTCCATCACTTGGGATCTCTCCCCGTCCTGTCAACTCTGTGAAGAGCCTCGGTGTAGTCATCTCTGGTGACCTTTCTATGAAGCCTCAGATCAGTGCTGTAACATCATCCTGCTTCTTTCACCTGCGTATGATACGCAAAATCAGTAGATTTCTCACCAGAGATGCACTCATCCTGGTCATCTTGGCTCTTGTGATGTCCAGAATCGACTTTGCTAACACCTTGTACGCAGGAATCCCTGCCTACCAGCTTCCTAGGCTGCATTTGGTACAAAACCAGGCTGCTCGCTTAGTATACCATCAGCCTAAGCATCAGCACGTCTCGCCGCTATTACGGAACCTGCACTGGCTCCCGGTGGCCAAACGTTGCACTTTTAAGCTTGGCTGTACAATATTCAAAGCCCTTTCCAATCTTGCGCCTCTCTTCATTTCTTCTAGCCTGAAGCGGTACACACCCACGAGAGATCTTCGCTCTTCCGCCCATAACCTTCTGCTTATCCCTCAAATTCATCGAAAAAAACATGGCGGCCTTCGCTTCTCTTTTTTAGCCCCCAAATTTTGGAACTCCCTTCCGTCCTCTTTCCGTCACTGCCCTACCTACGACTGCTTTCGTAGGACACTGAAAACGTTTCTTTTTTAGTTAGCATTTGAGTAGACCTCTGCCTTTGCCCTCCGTATTTGTTATGAGCGCCATGAAACCGTTCCGGTGAACGTGCGCGGTATAAAACATTTTAACATAACATAACATAACAGGACCGTGATTCATGGAGCAGCGCAACTTGGAGATGTCACTTGGAGTCGCTGTTCGGCCTGGTCGCAGTGTCCCCAAACTTGCAGCAGAGAGTGGGAGCAGCCTCCTGACTCTGCTGGCAGTGGCCCGCTGGGACTTCTTGGAGGCACGGCACTGGTCAAACTGGCTGTGGGCGATAACCACGCGTGACTTTGAACCCTCATCTGCATTGTGGCAGCTGGTCTCCCGAGCTAGTGCTGAACCAGCCACCCCCTCTAGAGACGGGATCCTAGGGTCACTCTTGGATTACATTGATGAGGCCTTTGGTGGATTTGGTGAAAGTGTAAAGAACCTCTGTTGAAACACATACATGCACTATGGCAGCCACAGATGGCTCTCTTTACTGCGCCTATTCAATACTCCTCCATGGACTGTTCCTGCATCCATTGTGCTTGCTACCTCAGAGCCTGATGGGGGTGACTTGCACGTTGAATGCCGCCACATGTGCTGCAACCTTTTTTTGAAATTTTATTTTTGTATCCTCATTTGCGTTCATTGGCTCCAATCTGTCAAGACAGAAAAACTACCGCAGAACCGAAAGTCAAGCAATGCCTCTGTACTGACTCAGCTACAGCTGGCGGGGATCGCGTAGGAAGAGTGGTGAACCGAACCCCTTCAGTATCAGCTGGCAGGCCGTGAGATTCGAGCATGCGGGTTGCTCTGATGGACAATGATGCCCGGAATACCAAGGCCCTTTAAGCTTTGACAGTACTGTGGCGGAGCCGAGAGGTGAGCCATGTCAGCAATAATCATCGGACCTGGGGAAAAAAAAAAACCCAGGTGTCAACAGGACCTCTCCAGCAGCTTCCAAAAGGCTCTTTTCACCTGATTTCCTCCCCTTGCCAAGTCAATTTTCGAAATCTGGAGGATTGAAGCACGCCATTCATAAAAAGTGGGTGGCAAAGCGTCTTTCCAGTGTCTACAAATTTCCCTGCGGGCCGCCAGAATGGAATAGAACACTAAGTTGGAGGCAGCGTTAAGAGTTTTTCCACTCAGGCCAAAAATGACTAAGCCCAAATCGATGGTAACCTGATAATCCAGAATCAAAGACAATTTTCTACTTATGGAATCCCAGAATGGAGTGATTTGTGGGCATTCGTAAAACATGTGGATGTCGGACGCCGCCGCCAAGCCGCATCTTGGGCAGGAGACTGGCCCTGTTTGGAAACATTTTGACAGTCTCTGCGGGGAGTAATAGGCTCTATCTGTTGTAAATACGTGGTTCCTTCGTAGCCACGCAGGCTTAACCAAATCCCACAATACACTGCATGAAGTTAGCCAAAGTTCTTCCACATCTACTCCTGGCATAGACTCCACCCACAATTGCGTTGGAAGACAGAATTTACCGTCTGATTCCTCTATGATCTTGTTATACCAGAGCGAGATCTCTTTTTTTATAGGTGGTTTATCAAGCAGGCATGTTTCTAGTTCGCTCTCTCCCCCTATAGGGAGCCTGCTGTTACGTGAGGGCAGTATATTTTGCACCTGGGCCCAACTTGAGATTTGTAGATATTTGAGTCTAGAAAATCTCGGTCCGACTTTGTTAGACAAGTAGTTCCATGGAAGCAGATGTCCATCAGCAAATAAGTCACCCCAAGATACGATTCCTGCCTCTTTTAGTGGTAAGACTAGTGCGTCTTCCGCCCAGGGAGGGGGTGCAGGTAAGTCCCATATTGGAGCTCTGCTTGAAAAATATCCTAACTTAATCGAGTATCTTACTCTGCACCATGTATTGGCCATCCCCTGTAGTATCTTCAGCTTTATTTTTTTTAAAGAATTTGGGATCTCCAAACTTAAACAGAAAACTGGCCTGCCCAACTCCCTCACACCTCAGCAAAGTGGAAAACATAAGGCCCAGGCCTGAATCAGCTGGTGTTTTAAAAAGCATACATGCATGCGTTAGCTGGAATGCCCATGCGTAAGCCTGAAGGTCTGGACCCGCCAACCCGCCCTTCTCCCTCCGACGCCTTATCTTTTTCCAGGCAATTCTGGGATTCTTATTATTCCAGATAAAAGAAGATATCTCACTCTGCAGTTTTGCAATTAATTTAGGGTAAAAAAAAAACAACGGCATTGAATTGAATAAAAATGTAATCTTTGGGCGTGGCTTAGCGGGCGATCATGGCGGACGTGGCTTCTTAGAGCTCCCGCCGGCCCGGTGATTATCCTACCAATTCTCCTGGCCCCCGGACCCGCAAAGCATATCGGAGTTGGGGCACAGGTAGCGGACGACTCAGGGTGCATTCCGGTGCCGGGACTGGCGAGCCGTGACCCTCCCTGGTGGTGCAGTGAGCTGGAGCGGCGGGCGGCCTAGAGCCAGTCGGACGAGCCGGGGCCTCGATTTTGGCGCACCCGGATCGGAGAGCCTGTCCTGAGGTCCGCGGCGCCGCTTCCCTGCCACGATCCGGCGCAGCCTGCAGCGGGCGGACCATCACGGGCCCCCCTGCCCTTCCACGCGGAGCAAGCCAGGAGAACTAGCGCTGAGGGGCGCCTCGGCGACGCTGCAGCCTACCTGGCCTTGGAGGAGCCGGGGCCTCGAGTTTGGCGACCCCTGCCCGAATTCGCATACACAGATCCTGGGCCCGGAGGTGCAGGCGCCTGGGAGCCCCGGGGACCGAGGGGCCAGGGGCGAGCCCTGTCTGGTCTGCTGTCTCTCCCCATCCGGGGATTGCCGGAGCTGTGGGGCCCGGAGGCCTGGACTGCAGCGGCCCGTGCTGCATTGGGGGTGCCCGGCGTGGACCTGGTGCCGACCCTCAGCGTGACCCGACGGACAGTGAGTGTTGGCCCTCCCCCCACCCCTCCACAAAGGGACGCTGTGCCCGGGGGGGTCACTGGGGGCCTGGCCCAGACTGCCGGACCTGGGGGATCCCCTGGCAGCCGCTGGGACATGCGAGGTACACCGAAGCCAGCTGGCATAGAGCGGAGGGTGCCCCGGGAGAGGCTTACACGCGCTGGGACCAGGCCTGCGGGGGTCGGCGGAGTCGCGTCTGGGGAACACCCCCCCCTTAGCACCTGAAGTGTACGACAGTCGGGGGCGTGAGGAGGCCATCGCTGGTGAGGGTGTCCTGCTCTTGATAGCTGTTGGAGTGAAGGTTGCCCCGCCGTCAGCAGCCGCCGGCGCGTTTGGGGACAACTCGGCCGGACTCAGCCTTCGCCATGACCAGGGGGGGTGGAGGGCACGCTAAGCAGGGGCCCATCGACAAATTCACGGAACCGCATGGCGGGCCCGGAGCACAGGGCGGCCAGGGACCGGGGCCGGACAACGCGGCGCTGATGGCAGCCATCACCCAGTCGAGAGACATGCTGGATGCTAACATTGGGGCTGTTGGGGCCGATGTGACACTTCTAAGGCAGGACCTGCGCAATGCAGTGGAGCGCATAACTGAAGCGGAGTCCAGGGTCTCAGTTGTGGAAGACGATGTCGGGACCCTGAAGAGGAAAATGGCGGCGATGGAGAATATCCAGAAGGGTCTAGCACTTAGGGTGGAGGACGCCGAAGGGCGGGCGCGCAGGAACAACCTTCGCTTTGTAGGTTTTCCGGAGGATTGTGAGAAGGGGGACATGGGACGCTTCCTTTCTCGATGGCTGGAGAGCTGGCTCCCTCCGGATACCCTGTCCAGATGCTTCGTAGTCGAACGCGCGCACCGGGCCCTGACGCAGAAACCGCCGACAGGTGAACGACCCAGGCCGGTGATCGCCAGGATTCTGAACTTTTACGATCGAGACGTTATCTTGCGAGAGGCGAGGGCCAAGGACTCTCTTTCATTTGAATCCCACAAGATCATGGTCTTCCCCGACTACACCAAGATGGTGCAGCAACAGAGACGCTCCTTCCTGGACGCCAAGGCTAAACTCCGGGGCCTAAAGATACAGTACTCCTTACTCTATCCGGCCCGCTTGCGGGTGGTCTTCCAGTCTAAAACCCACTTCTTTGAGACGCCGGAAGATGTTTTCAGGTGGACAGATGAGACAGTGAGGGTCAGGCCGCATCCCCAACCGGGCCTTGATCCAGGCCACACGAGTGATTCCTCGCAAACCCAGAGTGACCACCAGGCCCGTAGCCGGAAGAGTAGGAAGTCCAGGTCCAGGCGCCGCAACGCCTCCAACACTGGGCGCAGTACCGCTGAGCCAGCTGATCCGGACGCTTCGGGGGGCTCTGGATGAGGTGCAATGGGTGGTCCTGACCGCCTACGGATACCAGCCGCTCCAGTGATGGCAGTGGTTCCACTGGTGACTTGCATACCTGACGACTGCATTATGTGTGTTGTAACATGCACTCTAAGTCCTTCAATGTGCTAACTGTTACGTTTACTAACTGTCCCACAACAGGTTCAGACTCTGGGACGGGTTCGGGGTGCTCTGATACAGGGGCTGCTAGCCTCCTGCATAGTTGGGAGTGGTTAGGGGGAGGGGGGAAGCTTTAGAGTCAGTGGGTGTTCGGAATCCATTGGTATGGTAGGCTTTGGGCGCTCGGTTTTGGGCCCGAAGCCGCCCATATCGCGACAGGTACTTCAATGTTTGTGAGGTATAGGGGGGGGGGAGGGGGGAAGTTGGGGAGCTGGGTTGGGGGACAGGTTGGGGTTGGGGTAGTTGGGGGGGTGGGGGAGGGTGGCACAGTGTCTGCATTACTTAGGCTACTTTCTTGTGTGTGTGTGTGGCTCCGAGAGCCCGGGTCCTTCCATCTCCTCCCCATTGACTATGGTTGATCACCAACGGTCAGGCCTACCAAGGGCAAAATTGCGAGTGGTGAGCTGGAATGTCCGGGGGATGCTGGATAAAATTAAGCGAGGGGCGGTGCTGCAGCTGGGGAAGAGGGAGGGGGCGGATGTCCTCCTCCTCCAGGAGACGCACCTTCAAGGCACCAAGACCCTTAGTTTACAGAGGTATGGCTATCAACAGGTGTTTCATGCCGGGTTTGCAAGGGGGTCCCGGGGGGTGGCGGTCCTGATACACCGAAGGCTCTCATATGTACACGAAACTCATTGGGTAGATGCACATGGCAGATACGTGTTTGTTAAAGGAATGATTGGGAATGAGCCGATGGTCTTTGGTAGTGTGTATGCCCCGCCCCCGCTGCAGGATGCCCTTATTGAGAAGTTGTTCGAAGTGTGGAGCGGTATCCCGGATGTTTTGGCGATTGTGGGACGAGACTGGAATGATGTGATGGATGGGCGGATGGATCGCTACAGGCCCGGTAGGGAACCCCAGACAGCGGCGCCGACGAGGCTTCATGGCCTGGCACAGGGCATGGGTTGGACCGATACATGGCGCTACCAACATGCCCTGCGCCGAGAATACTCCTATGTGTCGGCTGTGCACAAGTCCTTCTCTAGGCTAGACTACCTGTTCGTACCGACTCCTTGGCTGTCGAGGGTCGCTACCACGGCCGTACTCCCCCATGGCGTCTCGGACCACTCCCCCGTGTCCCTTGACCTGCTGCTGGACAGGAGGCGACAGCCCTTCCGCTGGCGCCAATCAGCGTGGCACCTACAGCAGGATGGATACCGCACACGTTTGCGCGAGTCTATCTCTGATTTTTGGACAGAGAATGGCGGGCCGGAGGTCGACGCCGTCACCCAGTGGGAGGCGATGAAGTCGGTGCTCAGGGGAGTGGACATTGCCTGGTGTGTGGAGGCCCGAAGGACCCATCTGCGCGAGGTGGAAGAGGCGGCGGGGCGGGTTCGGGACCTGGAGAGGGACTGTACCGCGAGTGACACGGGCGAGGCGGTGGGGCCGCTCCTGCAGGCACAGCAGTTGTACTCCTCCCTGCTACACAATGAGTCGCGCCAGCTTTGGCTGGCCACTCAGAGCAGGATCTATCAATGGGGGGATAAATCCAGTACCATGCTATATAGACTTTGCCAACACACCTTCCGGCCCCAGGCTCTGCCGGGCATTTGGGATGACCAAGGTGTCCAGTTGACGGCCCCTGAGGCCATAGCTGCCAGCTTCGCGAGGTATTATGCCGATCTTTATGCCCCCCGTGAGGTCCTCTCAGCGGAAGATATAGACAAATTTTTGGCAGATATCCCGCCGCGCGCCCTCCCAGAGGAGGCCAGGGATCGGCTAGACCTTCCCCTTTCTTTGGAGGAACTGGGCACGGCACTTGGGGAATTGAACACCGGCAAAGCCCCGGGACCGAACGGATTCCCGTGCGAGTTTATGAAGACCTTTCACATCCAGCTGGAGGGGCGCTACCAGTTGGCACTGGAGGCGGCCAGGGAGAGTGGACACCTACCAGCGGATTGGCGACACGCAGAAATTGTTGTTTTCTGTAAACCAGGGAGGCCCCGGGAACAGCACTCTTCGTACAGACCGATTTCCCTCTTAAATTTCGAGGCGAAAATATTAGCCAAGGCCTTGGCCAACCGCCTTCTCCCGTACATCACTGACTTAGTACACCCTGACCAGGCGGGGTTCATGCCCCATAGAGCAACTCGGCACAACATTCGCCGGGCGCAGGTGGTGGTGGAGACGGCCCGGGCCGCCGGGATCCCAACGGCGCTCCTCCTGGCAGATATCGACCGAGCCTTTGACTCTCTCAGCTGGGTGTACCTTAGGGCACTGCTGTCCCGCCTTAATCTCGGGCCGGCTTTCCTCTCATACTTGAGCTTGCTCTATACGGACCTGACCGCGTCGGTGCGGGTGGCGGGAGCGACGTCCTAGTCCTTCCCCATCGGATGGGGCACCAGGCAGGGATGCCCTCTCTCCCCCTACCTATTCGCCCTGGCCATGGAGCCTCTGGCGGCGTGGGTGAGGATGGATCCGCAACTCCGGGGACTGGAATGGGACATGGGCCCCTCCGACCGTATTTCGCTCTACGCCGACGATGTCCTGTTCTTCCTCACGGACCTCAATCGGTCCGGACCCAGGGTCCTGGAGATAATGAAAGTTTTCGGGGAGATTTCAGGATTGCATCTGAACGTGCAGAAGTCCAAGCTGTGGGCTCTGTGCGGCGGAGACAGGCCGGGTGATTGGGCCTTGACACTGCAGAGCGCGGTGGGGGGCCTCAAATACCTGGGTATCTTTCTTACAGATGTTCCGGACTTGGCATGGGAGCGCAATGTGGTGCCTGTGTGGGACAGGGTGCGTTCGGACATAAAAATCTGGTCCAGAATGCCACTGAACATATATGGCCGGTCGGCGATCTTTAAAATGGTGGCCCTGCCGCGCCTTCTATACCAATTGCAGAACCACCCATACCCCATTGCACCGCAGTGGTTCCGCCAAGTGAACGCCGCTCTCAGTCAGTTCCTTTGGGCTGGGGGAGTGGCGAGAGTGGCTCTCCGCACCTGCTTCCTTTCTACGTACTGCGGGGGCCTGGCCACCTCGGACATCTTATCATACTATCAGGCGGCGCACCTGCTGGTGCTTAACGACTGGTGGTATGGGGATCGGGGCGACCCGACTTATGCCCTGGAGCGGTACCTGATGGACCCAGACACGGTCCACACCATTCTTTATTCGGCAGCTATCAGGAAACGACTCCCCATGGTCACTCAGGTGGTCTTCCGGGTGTGGCGCGCTGCCTTGCGCCGTATGGGATGGTGGAACAGATTGACGAGGGAGACCCCGCTGTGGCAGAACGGCCGTCTCCCGGAGCTGGCGTCCCTACAGGGATTCAGGAGCTGGGATGATATCGGTATCTCCACGCTCGGCAGCGTCATGAGGGGCACCACCCTTAAGTCTTTCCAGATGTTGAGGGAGGAATATGACATGCCCAAAACTCAATTCTTTAAATATTTGCAACTACGTCATGCACTGTCTCCCTCCCTGGTGGGCTTGGAATCTCTGCCCGAGTTTAGCCCCCTGGAGGCCAAGGTGTTCATGGGGGAACTAGAGGAGAAAAAGATCTCCAATATATACCAAACTCTGGTCACGCACTGTTCCTCCTCTCTTGATGGATTACGTTCGGCATGGGAGAGAGATCTTGGTGCGTTCGAAGAAGAGGACTGGAGAGAGGCCCTGGAGGCCCCCAAGGGGGCGGCCATTGCGATGCGCCTCCGCTTTATTCAGTTTAAATACTTACATAGGGCCTACTTTACCAGAGAGCGGTTGTGGAAAGCAGGTTTGATTGCCTCCCCCGAATGCTTGAGATGTGGCCAGGCGGTTGGAACGTTTGTCCATACTGTGTGGTCGTGTGCGAACTTGGCCAGGTACTGGGTGGGGGTCTGGGACTGTTTGGCTGAGGTTCTGGGCTGGGACCTTCCCCGATCACCGCAACTTGGCTTGCTTCATGTTATGGAACAGGTGGGGGGCAACATTTACAAGCGTCATTTACTGGTCCTGGGCCTTACTGTAGCTAAGCGGGACATAGCCAGGGCCTGGAAGGACCCCAGGGCCCCTTTGTTGGAGGTTTGGAGACGAGGATTGGACTTTTGCATGGGACTTGAACGCCCGATCTTTGAGGCCAGGGGTTGCCCCCGGAAACATTTTAAGATATGGAAAAGATGGGCGGACTACAGGGGACTGTGGCTGGAACCGCCGATGGCCCAGGACACTGGGGAAGACCTTTAACTACTGTACCCTGGGCGACAGGGAGTACGCACACTGGCTATTATTATATTCTAGGCCTTGAGATTAGCAGACACTGTTGGGGGGCGGGGTTGGGTCAAGGGAGTTAGGGAGTTGGGGGGTTGGGTGTTTAATGCAATCATGCTTGTACTGAATGCATATCCTTTTTTCTATATGCTTATGCTCATTGGTCCTGCGTCGTGATGCGGGACGATGTCCTTATGCTCTGTGTAATGTCAGTACTTGAAAATAAAATTTTGTTCTGAAAAAAAATAAAAAAAAATGTAATCTTTGGCAGTATGGACATTTTAACTAGGTTTACCTTCCCCAGGATGGTGAGAGGGAGATGTGCCCATGCTCTCATCGTTTTTCGGCACTGTGCTGCAACTTTTGCAAAATTCAGAGAGGCTATCATGTTTATATTTTTATCTATGACAATCCCCAGATATCTCAAGTTAGCCCTCGATGTCGCACTATGTGTATTTAGGTTAACGTTCCATGACATTGACTCTGTTTTAGAGGCATTCACCTCGTATCCTGACACCTTTCCAAACTCCAAGGCGAGATCTATAACCACTGGAAACGCAGTATTTATAACTGGTGTAAAAATCATAATATCATCTGCGTAGAGGGCAACTTTTTTAATCCAATCACAGTAGACAAATGGTTTGATTTGTTGGTTTTCTCTCAGTTTCTGTGCGAACGGCTCTATATACAAATCGAATAATAGAGGGGACAGGGGGCAACCCTGTCTCGTTCCCCTCGCTACCCTAAATGGCTCAGACAACCCTCCATTGATCAGGATAGAGGCCGAGGGGTTTCCATACAGCAGTTTTATTGCTCTAAGGAATTTGTCTCCCACATTGAACCTCAACAAGGCCTCCGACAGTTATTGCCAATTTACCCTGTCGAAGGCCATGGTGGCGTCCAAGGTGAGGACCGAGAGGGGCAGAGTCTCCTTAGTTGCCAGATCTATAGCTCCCAGCAAATCGTACATGAGCTCGAACAGCTGCCTCCCCTTTACGAAACCTTTTTGGTTAGAGTTCAGTATATCTGGAGCTACCTGACCGAGCCTCTTAGCCAATATTGCCGCCAAGATCTTATAATCGGCGTTTAGGATTGAAATTGGCCGATACGAACAGCAGTCAGATGGGGGCTTTCCAGGCTTCAGGATTAATGTTATCGAGGCGCTATCCCAGGATGCTGGGGGGGCCTCTCCCTCCCTCAAAATCTTGTTAAACAGTTCCACCAGAACTGGAGACACCGCCAATAGCAGGTTTTTATAGATTTCTGCCGGTAAACCGTCTGTTCCCGCAGCCTTACCTCCCTTGGCTCCCTGTATAGCCTGCTCTACCTCATCCTTCGTTATTTCCTTATCCAAGAATGTGCTCTGTTCATCCGTCAAGGATGGTAAAGAAAGATCTTTTAACCAATTAGCAACATCTTCAGAGGTGGCACACAGGTTCTCCTGATATATTGTTTGGAAGAAGTCTTTAAAGACTTCCCTGATGTCAGCATCATTTTTGAAGGTGCCGCACTCCGTTGTCACTGAATCGATATGATTTCGCACTCGGTCCGATTTTACTTTCCAGGCCAGGAGCCTACCTGCCCCCTCCCCATATTGAAAATGAGCAAGTTTGCTCGCCTCCCATCTCTGCATAATTCGTATATCTAATATTGATGTCAATGCATTCTTCAATTCCATCATTTTAGCGTGTTTCTGGGAAAGATCATGATTGCTGTCGTCGCTACTGTTTTCGATATCTGTCTGGGTAGCTCTAATATTCTCTTCGATTGAAGACACCTCTTCCAGATACAGCTTTCTTCGGTATACGGTCTTATTCTTTATGATCCCTCTTAACGTACACTTAAAGGCAACCCAAATAACACCTAGAGATGCTGAACCCGTGTTAATTTAAAAAAAAGCCCTTGCTTCTGATTGTATGTGCTCTATATCTTCAGATGAAGTAAGTAGAGAACGATCGAAAGACCACGACCTTGCTGGGGGTTTGCCTCCCCAGTCAAGTACCATCTTCATGGCTGAATGGTCAGAGAGATGAGACGGAAAATAATCTACGTTTTGGACTGAGTTAGTCAACTCACAGCTAATTAAGATAAAATCTATCCTCGACCGATGTCGATATTTGAGATTCCTGAAGGAAAATCCCTGCCTCTGCCCCTCTCTTACCCTCCAGATATCAACATAGCCATATTGACTCATGCACCCAAGTAAACAGTTTCTAGATTTAGAGAGGGGCTGTTGTCTACTTATTAGGGACTTATCCAGCGTGGGATTCAGTACAATATTAAAGTCACCGGTAATTATGACTGGCTCGGGGAATTGTAGCAGGTGGAAAAATAAAGATTCTAACGCTGAGGGGTGATCCCGATTCGGCCCATAGTACCCAACCAATGTTAGCACTGCGCCTCCTATCTCGACCGCCACAATAACCCACCTACCTCCGGTGTCAACCTTGTGCTGGATAATTTTTATAGTCTTAGATTTTTTGAAGAAGATAGACACTCCCCTTATATTCAACGATTGGGAGGTAGAAACAGAAGTCTCCAACCATCTATTCTTCTTGACCAGCTCAAGTATTTCTCTCTCCACTAAATGCGTCTCCTGCAATATGATGATATCCGCCTCAACATCCCGCAAGTACTGGAGAATTTTATTTGCATGCGGTTTGGTGCGGAGACCATTAACATTCCAGGAAAAAATGTTAAGCTTCGCCATAACCCGGGGAATAGGTGATAATAGGAAATACCGCCAACTTATACAAACCGCTGTTTATCTGCTGCTTGGAAACAGAATCCCTAGAAAATAATAATGATTGGAGCATTGTTGAGAATAAATATTTTTTTGCTTTTTCACCCCACCCCGCCACCCCTCTGTGCCCCCCCAAACCCCCCTCCCTCCCATGGGAAACCCTTGTACTCACTATCCGGAGTACCGGAAGTAAGTGCCCCAGCTCCTCCCGAACCCCCCCTGTGAGTGCCTCAAATTATATTTTATTGTGTTCCTTATCACTCCCTTATTACTTGTCTGTTATTTTTTTTCCCTCTTCTTCCCCTTTATCCCCTCTTTTTTTTTTCTTTTTCTTTTTTGACTTTTCTCTCTATTTCCCCCTTTTTTATTTTTTTTATTTTATATATTGTTTATTTGTTTATTTATTTATCTTTTTTTTGTTCCTTTTTTAATTTTTTTGTTCATGTAAACTCTGTTACATCCATTAGGAAATTAGGTACTATACAGAACATTGTTAGAGGTAATCTATTTATTTTTTATTTTTTTTTAAACGTTCTCCCCCCTTGTTATGGTAGAAGACTTCAGAGGGGGAACTAGTAGATCCTTATGTGGACCCTATTGACCCTGTACATCCTGTTATTACTTTTTTCTATTTCCCAGTGACAGTAGCAGCTCGTCTGCAGCCTGAACGGATCGTATATTATACATTCTGTTATCATGCATTATTTTAAGGGAAGCAGGGAAACCCATCTGCACCGTAGCGCCCAGCCCTCGAAAAGCATCCATTCTCTTGCCCAACTCCCAGTTTGTCGAGAGTGAATCTGGACAGATCCGAGCGTATCTGGTAGTTGAACCCTTTGCCTGGTAATGATTTTTGTTTTAACGCTAGGTTCAAAATTTGTTCTTTCAGGGTGTAAGTATGGAAATTGACCAGGATTTTCCTTGGCTTGGTTCTCTGCGGGTTCCGTCTAAATGGGTCCCTGTGGATATGCTGTATATCCATGGCGAGATCCTCATTTGAAAGCTGAAGGTTGAGAGACTCTTTTAACAACGAGATAGTATAGCCTTTGATATCTGTTCCTTCACTTCCCTTCGGTACATTTAAGATACGGATATTGCAGCGCCTGGCATTGTTTTCCACAATCTCCATTCTCTCTGATAGCGCGGTATCCTCTCTTCTCAGTTGCAATATATCGTCCTGGATGCTCTCGGCGCGCATAGATATATGCCCTACCGTCTCTTCTAGGGATTGTGTTCTTACGGAGAGGCCAACAATCTTTTCGTCCAGGGACTCACAAAAGGTTCTTATCTCTCTTTGATTAGAAGCGGACTCCTCAAAACCTTGCTTAAACTCAGCAGATAGTGCTGCAAACATCTGCTGTAACGAGGCTACGGAAATGGGAGTAAAGCTGGAATCTGAGGCCCCGCTTTCCTCAGAGATAGGGAAAATTCCGCCTTCAGACAAACTGGGGGCTAAAAGGGGCCTCGGAGATAGAGACCTATCTGCTACCTCATTGTTCTTCCTACTGATATTGTCAGTATCCGTTGGTTTAATTAAGTGATCTTCACCCCAAATTTCGCCTTGAGAAGATATTGGTGGGGGTGGAAGGGATAAAGTTGAGGTATGAGCCAATATAATGGCTGTATCATTTAATTCGTGGACTAGTTCTGGGACTGGTAAGACTGTTTCCCCCTCTGCAGCCCCTTCATCTAAGTTCAGATGGACGTCTAAACCCGGATCCTGTGAGCCCCCCACTAAACTAATGGGAAGTTCCTGCATCAAGTCCAGCTCCTGGCCTTGCTCTATGGACGCCATCTTATTATTCACGAACTGTGGTTCTGTGGGACAAATCTCTTTGAGTGGACGCTCCTGACCTATTTCCAACACCTGAGGGGCCGCCTTGAAGTACGAGCGTAGAGAGGGGGTAATTTTTGAGGAAGAAGCAGGAGGTGGTTTGACCACCTTTTTACACTTTTCCCCCTCGTAGGTTTTACTTCGAGTGAAAGGTACGAGGAAGCTCTTTCTAGATTCAAGCTAGAGGGTAAGCAAGTTACACCTTGAGAGACCCCACCAAATACAAAACACGACTCATCTAAAGAATTCGATGCACTGCTTGCTAATTTCTCCGGTGAAGGCGCTTGTGCTCTCTTGCCTTTCTTCTTGCGAGGGCACTTTGCCTTCCCCTGACCTTTAGTTAAACCCTTGCCTTGGCTTTGTCTCTCCTTGGAAGTGCTGACCGCTTTCATTAAATTGGAAGGGACCTCAGAAGATTTCTCTTTACTCCCTCCCCTCTTGTCGCCATGCTTCCCTTTTACCTCTAATCCGAATGTTTTTTTCTCCAGCTGACCGCTTTTGGGAGAGCCTGCGTCTACCCCCGTATCCAGGGGACCTGGTGTAGAACAAACGCTGGTACTGGAAGCAGGTTCCCTCTCGTTGAATGTGCCGGTGTGGGAGTCCCTACGGAGACTCCGTACGTGCCTGGCCCTGCGGAGCTCCAGGGCGGCCTGACCCCAGTGAAGCAGCGCTGGGTCCCGCTGCTCTCCCGCACTCGCTCTGACTGGGCGTTTCCGGGTCTTGGTCTCGGTCCCGGTCTCCGCCTCCGCCTTCTCTCTGAGACCGAAACACATCGGGCTGAAGCTGTAACCAGAGCCGTGTCACGAAGAAGCCTCAGCGGGCGGGCGGCGAAACAGACAATCTCCGCTGAGAGCAGCTCGCAGGCAGCTCGTAACCCAGACGAGAAATGCCAAGAGTATCCAGAGTAGGTACTGCAAACAGAGCGGGCCACTTTGTTTTCACGGGCGGAACGGACGAGTAAGCTCTTCGGCACTCGCATGGGGTTGGAGCGGAGCACTACGGCAGTCAGCCTACTGCCGCCATGTTTCCCCTCTGTAAATCGATGATGTGCTGCAACCTTGTACGGGGCACAGGGCGAGACACCCACAATAGGAGACTTATTGTGAACTCACATAGAAGCCCCGCCGCACACATACTAGCGCTTTGCAACATCTTCCTGCCTTTTACACACTATGATGGACAGCTCACTCAAGGGGCCCCGGTGCCTTTGGGCGTGGTGGTAAAGTTACAAACACACATGGTCACTGGAGAAAACTCTTCTCTTCTGGCCCTTTACGCAGTGTAGTGTAAGAAAGGCACTATACATTCTGTAGGAGAGTAGGATCTGCTTACTATGGTTACCCCCACTTTTTGCTTTGCTTCACTGATTTATCAACTTTAGTCTGGCTGGGGCCCTGCTAACCAGGACCCCAGCCTAGCTGCTTCCTCTCTAAACTGATTGCATGTACATTAGGTACACTCCAGATTGGTTACTGGATTACCCTTGTGAGTCTCTACTATATGGTACCTTAGATACCAAGGGCATAGGTACCCCAGAGGCCTACAAGGGGCTCAAGCATGTATTATGCCACCCCTGAGAAACCTTCCAAAATGGAACCACAGGTCTGCAGCCTGGGTAAGGTGGTGCTTGCACCCCTTACTAAGATATAGGTTACCTATATCTACCTTTACAGACACATATTAACCTATAAGTCACTCCTATAGCAGGCATTGACAATCCTGAAGCCAGAGTGCTTGGTTTTGTGTGAGAGGGTGCCCAAGCAAAACCTGAGCCCCTCTGCAGCTTTCGGAATCACTTCCTTATAGCTGTTCTGTCATACAGCTATACCATATACTCTTAAGTGCATTATAACCTCATGGTAAATTCTAACTTTGGAATGGCTGCCTCAAAGCATGTTGTGTTTGGTGTTAAACGCTTTGGAATCCTACCCCCCCCCGCTACCCCGCCAGTCCTGGTGGCGAGGGCAGAAATCCACCCTTCTAGAAATAGACATCTACACACTTACCTGACCCGCAATAGTTTAAAAGAGCCCCAGCACCACAAAATGGATGCTGCTGCCACAGACATGAGTCTGACCTCCTGCTGCTGGATGAAGGTCTGGCAGGGGGGCCTGGAGAATAGGTGTCCTGTCCAGGGAGTTGTAACCACCACCCCAGACAGGCTTTAGTGTATTGGGGCAGGGTGGGTGCATTCAGTGAGTGCTTTTCAGACAGTGCCTGGGGCACACAAGGTGTCCCTGTGCATACCCTAGCAGCCCCAGCTCTGGCGCAAAACTACACAAAGGGGAAGGGGTGTAACCACCCCCTCCCCAGGTCCTCCCATAGGTTGGACCTTATAATTAGTCCAACCCCTAAGCTTAGTATAAATATAGGAACCCAGTCCCTTGGACTTTAGATTACCCTGGACGAAACTCTGCAACATATATCCTGGAACTTCGACATTCTATTTCGACTAGAAGACGGAAGGATCCCCCTTGGGGTCAAGGAGGGACTCCCCTGTTCAAACAGGCACCAAAGAAGCATTTTGCCAGTCTGCATTTCCAAGGCTCCCGCCGGATCCCGAAGGATTTGCGACACAGGACACAGACTTCCAGACATCTCTGAGGCACGCACTGATCTATTCCATTATATGCTCTTTGTGATCCGTAGGGCACACATGCTTTGCAGCAGGCACATTAACCCTCTGTGCTACTTTATGTATGTATGTATGTATAAATTGTTTTATAGCGCGCTCTATTACTTGAGAGTATCCTGGCGCGATGGAGAAAAAAAAGCAAGGGGATAGCATCAGGGATTAACTTATGTCACATTTCTAAACAGATGGGTTTTTAAATTCTTCTTAAACTGGGCAACATTTTGACAGGAGCGCAAATGGAAGGGGAGAGAGTTCCACGCACGGGACACCACTACAGTAATAGACTGGCCACCCAGCCTGGCCCGCCTAAACCGAGGGTGGGTCATTTTGAACAGCGAGGCTGACCTGAGGGCTCTTGTGGGGACAGAGGGTAAATCTCTTCTTTAAATAGGCTGGGCCTTGGTCATGCATGGCTCGGAATGCAAGCACTAAAGATTTCAAAAGAATGCGTTGCGGTACTGGGAGCCAATGCAGACCAGACATTTGAGACCGAACGCTCTTCCATCTCGGGATGTTACAGAGGAGACGGACTGCGGCATTCTGAATGACCAGCAACCGCTTGATCAAGTAGGCAGGAATGCCGCTGAACAGAGCGTTCGCCTAGTCCAGCCTTGCCAGAATAAGTGCTCGTGCAACAGTCTCCCTAGCCTCTCTGGAGAGCAGTGGAAAAAAAATTCTGAGCATTCTTAAAGTGGCACAGCAGGTCCCCGACATTTTCTTTATATGGTCCTCAAATATTAGGTCCTCCCCAAACCAGACTCCAAGATTTTTCGCAGGGCCACCCATTACCTTAGGACACGGTATGTTAGGGGGCCACAGCGAATTCCTGAAACTGGGAGGGAAGGAGCCATAAAAGAGGACCTCTGATTTATCCTCATTACACTTTAGCTGGGCCGAGGTTAACCAGCGAAATACTGAGGACAAACATAGCTGAACCACTGTCGTGTCTAACTGGTCATCTGGCCAGGTAAAGAGAAGCTGCGTGTCGTCAGCATACCCAATGATTTTAGCCCCGTACTGTTCTGCTAAATAAACCAAGGGGGTAATGTATATATTGAACAGTAGGGGGCTATGGGTAGATCCCTGTGGTACCCCAGTGAGAAGTGACTTAGGCTCAGACGAAAAAGGTGGCATCCAGACCTGTTGTGTCCTGCCAGAAAGAAACGAGGACACTCAGTCTAGGACCTTGCCACCAATGCCGATTGTGGATAACCTAGCAGTAAGGAGTGCGTGAGGGACAGTGTCGAAGGAGGCAGAGAGATCCAATAAAATCAGGACTGCTCTGCCGCCCCCGTCCAGACACTCACGAATAGACTCCGACATCTCGACCAGCGCTGTCTCCGTACTGTAGGCCGCCCTAAAGCCTGACTGGGCTGGGTGCAGAGCATTAGAAGTCTCGACAAACCTTTCTAATTGGTTAAAAACAGCTTTCTCACATATTTTTGCCAGTGCAGGCAGGAGGGAAATGGGACGATAGTTACCTGGGACAGTAGCATCGAGGCCTGTTTTTTTTAGAAGCGGCAAGAGCTTTGCCTGTTTCCATTTGCCAGGAACCTGAGCTAGAGAGAGAGAACGGTTGACAATCTGGGTGACATCGCTACAGACAATGTTGGACACCTCAGCAAGTACACGGGCAGGGCAAGGGTCTGAGGGGGAGCCCGATTTTAGAGACTGAAGAAGGAGCAGAATATCACCCTCTTCAATTGGTGAGAAATTAGTGAGCTGTTGAGTTACGCTCTGGCATGTCCCGGTGGAGGGGCCATGCCCTATACTTTCTGCCGGTAAAGCCGAGAGCAGGTCCCGCTGAATGTTTGCAATTTTGTCTACAAAAAAATTAGACAAATCTTCACACCATTCCGCCGAAGACGGAAGTATGGCGGCTTCAGCTACAGGGGATACAAAGCTTTTGACAATAGAGAAAATTTCTCTACTATTGTTTCCAGCTTTGGCGATTCTCTTAGCATAATACATCCCTTTGGCAGTTTTAATGGCGGCATAATACCTTTTTTGAGCAGCACGTAGGGCGGCCTTTGACTCAGAGCTATATCCCCGCCTCCAGTTTCGCTCTAATTTTTTACAGCCGAGTTTTAACTCCCTCAGCTCGGGCGAAAACCAGGGTTGAGAGGGGCAGTGTCGCACCCTAGATACAGTAGTTTGTTTAATAGATGCGTTCGCCGCTAGCAGCACCCTGTCATTAAAGGCATCAACCGCCTTTTCTAACTCAGGGGTAGATTTTAAACAGGTTTTCAATAGCTCCTGGCCAAACCTTTCCACGTTGATCCTCTGGGGGTGGCCAGACGGTTGTGTACAAATCAATCTGGCTGCATTATCAACCACCCATGAGAATCTAACGAGGTCATGATCTGACCATGTGACCTTTTCTACATCTGATATGTTAATAGGGAAATTAGAGCACACTAAATCCAAGCGGTGGCCTCCAACATGTGTCGGGGAGAACACCCATTGCCTAAGCTGTGCCAAATCAAAAACTTCCCTCAGTCGGCGAGCTTCCGTAGAGTCAGTGTCATCTACGTGAATATTAAAATCACCGACCAGAAGACATTTTAGAAAACTCAAGGCCCGTGGTACTATACATTCCTCCAACATTTCAATAAAATTGCCAACATAACCAGGAGGCCTATAAATCAGGGACCCTCCTAAAGTAAAGTGGGGGCTAATAGTGAGGGAGAAGTGAAGGGCCTCTGCACCAGCCCCTACTGCTAATTGCTCCGTAGAGAGACTCCATTCTTCCTTAAAAATCACTGCTACACCTCCCCCTCCCCCTACCGGTCTGTCAGCTCTAACAATCTTAAGTCCCCTGGGGACCGCCAGTTCAATGGTTGGGGCACATGAATCGGTGAGCCACGTCTCCGTGATAAAAAGGAGGTCAAGCTGGCTGTCCACCAACACCTCAAAGATGTCAGCCGCGTGCTTAACCATAGATCTGGCATTAATTAGGCCGGCCCTAATCACTATATGGCCCCTATCATTAGCTGGGCAAGGGGGTATGGAGGGCTGGAGGGAAAAACCACAGCAAGAACACTCTGCCAACGCACCCTCCCGTCCCAACCACTGGCGGCACCCATTTTTAACCGGAGGACACAAGTCCAGAAGCTCCCCTCGGGAATAGCTAATCATATGGGGTCCGGGGCGACTATAAAAAAGAGGGGCAGAGTAACTGGCCCTGGGCCCGTCCTTGGCACGGACGGGCACAGACGGGCCCTCCTTTGGCGCTCCTTTGGCGCGATAGCGGTGCGCCCGCTGCGCGAGGCCGCTGCGCGTTCTAGGAGGCATCCCTATTTGACGCCCAAGCCCCTCCCCGAGCTGGAGCGCTAACTCCGTTCCAGTAGGGGTCCGGGACTTTCAAGATGGCACCCGACCTGGCCCTCCACACAATCGGCACAGGCAAGCCGCGGTGGACCGGGGAGCAGGGGGACCAGGAAGCAGCAATCAGGTAAGTTTTTAAAAAAGCAAACAATTTATAACACACTACACAAATAGTAAATCAATTGGGTCAGTGAAACGAAATCGTTTTTAAAAAGATTAAAAGGGTTAAGAGCGCCTGCTGCGTTAGTACTGTGCAGAAAAGGAGGGCAGAAGAGAATCACTCGCAGTCTGCTCACCTTATTTTTCCAAGCGCTATCACAAGGCGCTGCCACCACCTCGTTCAAAAGCACAGGACTGCCAGGACTGATCCTATTTGACGCCCAAGCCCCTCCCCGAGCTGGAGCGCTAACTCCGTTCCAGTAGGGGTCCGGGACTCCCAAGATGGCGCCCGACCTGTCCCTCCACACAATCGGCACAGGCAAGCCGCGGTGGACCGGGGAGCAGGGGGACCAGGAAGCAGCAATCAGGTAAGTTTTAAAAAAAGCAAACAATTTATAACACACTACACAATTAGTAAATCAATTGGGTCAGTGAAACGAAATCGTTTTTAAAAAGATTAAAAGGGTTAAGAGCGCCTGCTGCGTTAGTACTGTGCAGAAAAGGAGGGCAGAAGAGAATAACTCGCAGTCTGCTCGCCTTATTTTTCCAAGCGCTATCACAAGGCGCTGCCACCACCTCGTTCAAACGCACAGGACTGCCAGGACTGATCCTATTTGACGCCCAAGCCCCTCCCCGAGCTGGAGCGCTAACTCCGTTCCAGTAGGGGTCCGGGACTCCCAAGATGGCGCCCGACCTGTCCCTCCACACAATCGGCACAGGCAAGCCGCGGTGGACCGGGGAGCAGGGGGACCAGGAAGCAGCAATCAGGTAAGTTTTTAAAAAAGCAAACAATTTATAACACACTACACAATTAGTAAATCAATTGGGTCAGTGAAACGAAATCGTTTTTAAAAAGATTAAAAGGGTTAAGAGCGCCTGCTGCGTTAGTACTGTGCAGAAAAGGAGGGCAGAAGAGAATCACTCGCAGTCTGCTCGCCTTATTTTTCCAAGCGCTATCACAAGGCGCTGCCACCACCTCGTTCAAACGTTTATGAGGAGTCACAGCTTGCACTAAACAAAACACCGATCTCTGCAGCAGGTCCATTGATCTCCAGAGAAGTCTGGGCATTTTTATGGTTGCCATAAAGTTGCTGGAGGCCAGGGATGCTGCAGCAGGTGCTTGTGAAAAGTATTGTACTTGAAAACACGCCCCCCACAAAAGTCGTACAAAAGGGGGTGGTGATGGACGGATCATCAGAACCAATCAGACGCTCACACCCAGTCAGCAGATCTGGGTTTAATCCATCACCGTTCTTTAGCCCACTCTGCCACCCCAGTTCAGACATGGCCATATGCAAATCAGTCTGACCCTGTGCCTTATGGGAACAGTCCATCCCGAACTGCCAAAAGTCAGCGCCTGGTGCAGTGGCACCAACCGCACCACCCAAGGGCCGGCCCTGCACACAATCACTGCGGACTGAGAAGTGCAAGTGTCCGAGCGTCACACACAAGACCCTGAGCTCCTGGAGTAAAACAAGTGTCCGAGGGTCACACACAAGACCCTGAGCTCCTGGAGTAAGACAAGTGTTCGAGGGTCACATAAGACCCCGAGCTCCTGGAGTAAGACAAGTGTCCGAGGGTCACACAAGACCCCAAGCTCCTGGAATAAGACAAGTGTCCGAGGGTCACACAAGACCCTGAGCTCCTGGAGTATGACAAGTGTCTGAGGGTCACACAAGACCCTGAGCTCCTGGAGTAAGACAAGTATCCAAGGGTCACACAAGACCCTGAGCTACTGGAGTAAGACAAGTGTCCAAGGGTCACACAAGACCCTGAGCTCGTGGAGTAAGACAAGTGTCCGAGGATCACACAAGACCCCGAGCTCCTGGAGTAAGACAAGTGTCCGAGGGTCACACACAAGACCCTCAGCTCCTGGAGTAAGACAAGTGTGCGATGGTCATACACAAGATCCTGAGCTCCTGGAGTAAGACAAGTGTCCGAGGGTCACACACAAGACCCTGAGCTCCTGGAGTAAGACAAGTGTCAGAGGGTCACACACAAGACCCTGAGCTCCTGGAGTAAGACAAGTGTCCTAGGGTCACACACAAGACCCTGAGCTACTGGAGTAAGACAAGTGTCCGAGGGTCACACACAAGACCCTGAGCTCCTGGAGTAAGACAAGTGTCCGAGGGTCACACAAGACCCCCAGCTCCTGGAGTAAGACAAGTGTCCTAGGGTCACACATGACCCCGAGCTCCTGGAGTAAGACAAGTGTCTGAGGGTCACACAAGACCCTGAGCTCCTGGAGTGAGACAAGTGTCCGAGGGTCACACACAAGACCCCGAGCTCCTGGAGTAAGACAAGTGTCCAAGGGTCACACACAAGACCCTGGGCTCCTGGAGTAAGACAAGTGTCCGAGGATCACACAAAGACGCCGAGCTCCTGGAGTAAGACAAGTGTCCGAGGGTCACACAGGACCATGAGCTCTGGAGTAAGACAAGTGTCCGAGGGTCACACAAGACTCCAAGCTCCTGGAGTAAGACAAGTGTCCGAGGGTCACACAAGACCCTGAGCTCCTGGAGTAAGGCAAGTGTCCGAGGGTTACACAAGACGCTGAGGTCCTGGAGTAAGACAAGTGTCGGAGGGTCATACAAGACCCCGAGCTCCTGGAGTAAGACAAGTGTCCAAGGGTCACACACAAGACCCTGAGCTCCTGGAGTAAGACAAGTGTCTGTGGGTCACACAAGACCCTGAGCTCCTGGAGTAAGACAAGTGTCCGAGGGTCACACAAGACCCTGAGCTCCTGGAGTGAGACAAGTGTCTGAGGGTCACACAAGACCCTGAGCTCCTGGAGTAAGACAAGTGTCCGAGGGTCATACAAGACCCTGAGCTCCTGGAGTAAGACAAGTGTTTACAGGTGGCAGCAGGGCCGGCCTTAACACTGGTGGCGTCCTGTGCGTCAATGTCTGTTGGCGCCCCCCCAATGAGCACCTCTGCCACGGATTCCTTCACTAGCACCCTTTAACGGTGCCCCCTCAAGTCTCCATAACCACTGACTCTCAGATTCATTTTGATTTATAGCACCTCTCATACCAGTGTAAGGTGTCAGAGCACTTTACATCACACACACATTGCACAGAGACAATGATATGTGTGTAAATCAGTGTATATGAAATGTTACAACAGACAGGACTACGAGGAGTAGTGTAGGAGTGACGTGCCATCGATGCTGGTAGGCATTATAGTTTAAGAGTCCTTATTCTGGTAAGGCGCTAATTCAGAATGTAAAACATAACATCATGGTTAGGGGTTCTCTTTAATAATAAGAATTGTTTTCTAATCAAATGAAGCCTTTGGGCAAGAGTAGGATGATGAAAGACTGGGCAAAAAAGCATATAGCTCTAACATATACCTCGCAGTTTGCAGCAGCTCTTTGATGACAGTTAATAGCTCAATGTTCAATATTAGAATTTTGACTTATAAAGGACAAGTAACAAAAGGATCTCTCTTGAAAAAGCAGGAACCCACTGAGCTATTTACATTATATGCACTTTGTTATTTGCATCGTACATGTTCTTAGCAGCAGGCATGTTAACCCTCGGTACTACCTTAGGATGAGACAACACTTCACCAGAGTTCCCTTGACATTTTAATTGATGCCTTAAAATTGCTGGAGGACAGAAACGCCGCAGCAGGAGGTGCTTTTAAAATGATGATATACTTGAGAAAATGATGTCCCCACCCCATGTCAGCGCCCGGTGCGGTGGCACCCATCGCACCGCCCTAGAACCAGGCCTGGGTGGCAGTGCCAGGACAAGTGTGGCCGACCTTACCGTGCTCTCTGAGCTGTGCCGTCGCCTCCTGTAGCCCCCCCGGGTCTGTCCTCATTTCCACGGTGTAGTTTCCGGTGTGATCCGTCTGCACATCTGTGATCCGCAGAGACCCGCCCGGGAGCGCAGACTCTCGGCCGGTGGATTGAGAACCATAGGACGGAGGACGACTGCCAGAGAGACTGAGGATGAGGCCATCTCTGCGTATCCCTCCGCCCCTGAACCAGTTACAGTACCGGAAGCGCCCCTCGTGCCGCACAGACAGGGTGACGTTGTCTCCCACCGCCGCGGTCACCACATCTGGAGTGATTGACAGCTGCGCCGCTGTGCACTGGAGCAATGACGTCACCCAGACTGACGTCACCCAGGCTGAAAGAAAACACAGAAGAGGAACACCATTAGAGGCGCTGCGGCTGAACCCCAAAAACAACAGACACCTGTGGGTGCGAAGAGAAAAAGTCGACTGTAACTAGATGAATGGATTACACAAAAGCATCACAATATCAGTGCAGAGCGGCAACTTCTACACTTGAAGTCCTACACAACTTATTTTTAATAAATACGCAATTATCCAACTAATTTGAGAAAAACTACCTGACTAAATATACATAATTGTTCCCCAGTTAATTCCATAATCCTATGCCAGGGTTACCATATAATACAAAATCTAAACAACAGTTTACCCAAGCTCCCATAAACTCAGCCTGTGTCCTGCTCTCACACAGAGTGTGGTGTAAACAAGGGTCTTGTCTCTTCACCCTACTCGGTGTTAACTCAGTAACCTTGACAAGTCTCCAGAGTGTGATGTAAACAAGGGTCTTGTCTCTTCACCCTACTCGTTGTTAACTCAGTAACCGTGACCAGTGTCCACAAACCTTGGCAGCATCACTGACCCGAGACCCCTAATGTCCATTACGAAGGCTTCAGGAGTTTAACCCATCAACCTTTACTTCTGGACAGACACAAGGGGGGCCATGGAGTCAGCTGTAGGGTCACCGAGGTGGCCACACCTACTATGAAAGATGCGTCACTTCTCCCACCAGCCCTGATGGCAGATATTGGCAATAACAGGGGTCTGCATCTCATCAATTCCCGCCTCGAAGCAGCCTCACTGGACTGGATCAATAAATCTGTGGGTTTGGAGATCTGAGGGTCTCTGGAACAGAGTGACCTGCCTGTAGGTTCTTACCACATGTAGGGCACATTTACTAACCTTTCACGCACTGCAGCGCATCAAGCAACGCTTCTGCGCTGCGGGAAAGGGAGGGAGCAGAAATAGACACTATTTACAAAGATATGGATCATTCCTGCTCTCCCCTTACACTGGTGCACGGTGTGCTGCTAGCGCCAACACAGGCACCATGGAGCACAATAGCGCCTGCAGTAGAGACGGGATTGTTTTTGTGCAGGAAATTATAACTTCCTGCACAAATTTAAGGCATCAAGACTTGTTCTATTTCTATGTGCGCTGCAGAATGCAGCTCCTGTGGAAAGATGAAATAATGAGGAGAAATAAAGATGCTTCTCCTCGATACACTCCAGTGTTCACACATTCCCCGGTTTACTCGTCGCTGTAAATTTGGAATGTGCCATCATCCATGGGTGGACGCATGGCAACACTCCACCCATATAATGCCCTCCAAGTAGAAATGCAGTGAAACGCAGGCACGTGTAACTTCATTGTGTTGCATTTCTTTACAAAGCTGTATGATGTGCCACAAATCTCCCTTGCGCGGCTTTGCAAATCTTACTGTTGACTTTGTGTTGTCTCAAAGACCACCCACCACTGTTCCACAAGGCGGTCCTTTTCTGGAGAGGGCTCTGTCCACACATCAGGCCCCCTACTCTACACCTTCCTCCCAGTTCATCTCCTTGTGGATCAAGGTCTAATGAAGGTCATGCAAAGAGGTGAACGTCTCCCAGATACTAGGGCACGTGGCCCCGGATAGAGGTCATGGACAGTAAACAACTCTCACCCTGGAGATTAGGAGGCATTAGGTCACCTTATAACAATTGTTCACGAGTAGTTCACAATTAGGACCAATAGTGCACACAAATAGTGCACATCTTGTAACTGTAGTGCACTAACTGTAGGAACACTCACCCTGTCTTACTCCGTCACCTCTTTAATTCCCAACCTATGTTCTTGGAAGACTTCTCAAGGTCTTTTAAGTGCATTATACAAACAATGGAAGAACATATTAAAGAACAATTCAGAAACACGCCTGCCTCTTTTATCTCCCTGCCCACGTCATGCTTACGTCATTCATGGGAGACATGGCTTTCCACAATCTTAGATTTTGAAGCTACCGACTTAGCAATTAGTAATGATGTGAGGTCAGTGTCCTCTATCTCTAGATGACACAATATGTGACCCTGGGAATCTCCTGTGTGCAGAAACTACAGGCACCGTTCATAGAGTCTCGCTGTGAGTTGCCTCACCTGTGTGGATCCAGCCCCAGCGACCATGAACTCGTCCACCCGGCTTCCAGCTCTTCAGGGATTTCACCATTGTGCGTCAAACACCACGAGCTGAGCTCACACTTGAGCTGCGAGAAGACTTGAGTGTGCAGATCCCGCTCTGTGTCCTCACTCCCCTGTCTGCGGAGACAGGACTCCTGAGCCTTCCACAATCCGATCCTTTCACAGTCCTGTGTTCAGTAAGAGTGTCCCTCTCACCGTGTGTACTCCCTTGTCTCGACAGACAGGACCCTTGAGCCTTCCACAATCCGATCCTTTCACAGTCCTGTGCGCAGTGAGAGTGCCTGCTCTTGCCCTGTCTCCAGTCTCCTCCAGCCCTTCGTGCCAAGGATGCCTCCTCCCCTCTCACCAGCTGTGACTCCCTGGGTCTGTGGTTAGAGTTTGTCACTTTTCTAACAAACACCTCTGCTTGGGTTTATTTCACCATCAAGTCAGTTCCTCTTCTCTGGCAGGAAACGGCTCCCATGCCTTTGGTTATATTTTTAACTTTGCAAGCCTGCTATCTCAGACAGGACATGGAGACACTGTAGCCCAGATCCAGAAAGATTTTGCATCGAGTTTGCATCACTCATCCTGCACCCTTAAGAACAAACACATATCGGGGAGGGTGCGCACAAACACAACAGGGCTTGTGGTATGGGGTTCTGACCATTGTCGGTGTACCCGGTTGGGTAGAAGGAAGTATTGGGTTGTTGGGACACATAAGGCAGACGGAGTTCCTCACACTTGTTCTACCACTGGTCACACACCGACGTCTGCATACTATTGGGCCTCGCTTCGATGTGTTTGTGGCCCATGGCTTTCTGCTGAGTCATACTAAAATGCCAAGGAGACTCACCGTATGTCCACGCAAACCCTCTGTGACATGATCCTCACCTGGAATGTCATGGGCATGCACTTGGCCGTAAATGACACCTGATGCATTATTACTTGATGCCGGGGGTGGACATCGCATTCCTCCAGGAAACTCTATCGCAGGGAGATACTCATATGGATCTCTGCGGGGGGTCCACTTCCTCTGCGAGTCCCAGCTCATTGATGATGAAGGGCCACGCATACTGCTTGCTGGCACCCTTGCAGAGACCTTTGGAGCTGGGCAGCATCTATGCCCCCAATATCAATCAGACCGCATTCCTTGGCACCACACTTAAGTATATCCTTGCCTGCTTCTAGGATACTGGGATGTTATTTCAATTGTGTGGCATGTATATCATTAAAAAGATCATCCCTCCACTAATAGACTGCCCCATCTGGAAACATCTGGAAACCAGCCGCCACCTTCCATGAGCGTTTGGTTGCTCCACCATGGCCTGAAGCTGGTGCATTTGTTTTACTCACCAGTGCATGCCTTCTATGTGCCACTGGATGGGATCTCAGCATCTCCAGCAGTCACAGAGCAGGCTACGCAGCCAGAATATCTGGGCCGTACTTATATATAACCCGCTCATGTTGTGCTTACACTGGGGAGGTGGCAGACCCGATCCCTACATGGCACCTCTGACTGGAATTCCTGTCTGACGGGGTATTCCATGGCTCCCCACGGGCAGTGATTAGTAATTATTTCCTCATAATCAGGGCTCAGTGCTGATAGCAGTGTTCGGGGAGGCTTTTAAGGTGGTGATTAGGGGCCGGTGTATGGCCATAAAACCTGGAGTATGCAAAAATCTAGTCTCTTGCTGAATAGCCTGGAGGCTCGGATGCAAGCCCTAGAGATTGCATCTCTGCTTGACTCCACCTGTCCTCCAGAACTCCTCAGTGCAAGCATCAATCAATCAATGTTTATAAAGCGCAGCTACTCACCCGTTAGGGTCCCAAGTTGCTGGGGGGAGTGTAGTGGGGAAACAACCTTTACAACACAACTTTTACAATGCACTACCATTACAACGAACCTTTTACAACGCAACATCCATTACAACGCATGCCATTACAACGCATGACACTACAACGCACACCACTACAACGCATGTCATTACAACGCAGTCATTACAACGCATACCATTACAACGCATAACATTACCATCCAACACTTACCCTACTGTTGCACCCCCTGGAGTTAGAACAGTAAGTTTTACCCCTACACTATCCAACACTTGCCCTACTGTTGCACCCCCTGGAGTTAGAATAGTAATTTTTACCCCTACACTATCCAACACTTACCCTACGGTTGCACCCCCTGGAGTTAGAATAGTAATTTTTACCCCTACACTATCCAACACTTACCCTGTGGTAAATAAATAATTAATTACCGGTCCTATTTTTGACTGACTTAGCAATAACAGATAGCTCAATAAATAAGAGACAGGACTCGAGGTATCTTGAGTCTGACAGGCTTTAATCAGGCATAAGGGAGGGGACAGGAACGGGACAGCCTGAAATAGAAAGCACGGGATGGCATGGATGGCAGCTGCCGGGGGCAGGGAAAATGGCAGGAACGCAACATCACATTAATAGTACATTATATATATACTAATACATTACAATAGCATTCAATACAGTAGGCGTAGCAGTAGGCGTAACTCGTAGCAGTCGCGAAAGATAAGGACAAAGGGGTGTAACAAGAAGGCGTGTACAGGGCGTATACATAGACATGTGATGTGGACGTCACAGAAGTGTCATGAAATGGGTGGAAACATGGAGGGGGCTACCTGAGCAGCTGGGACCTTTAACCTAGTGGTGCGCGCAAACGGGCTATGACGTATGACTAGGGAGAACTGGGTGCTATGACTTCTGCACTAGAAGAGGAGACTAAAGTCTGAGATGTCAGGACGACATGTACCTATATCATATCTGGTATCTGGTGTTTGGAATACATATTGATAGAATCTAAAAGTCAGGAGGGCAAAAGTTACTCGACACTAAGACTGGTGCATGCAGTATTCTACATGTAATGCGTGTGCTATGAATCTTCTATGAATATTAATACAGTAATTCTCTTGCATGGAGACATAAAGACTAGACCATAGCTGATACTGTTGATGCAGTTCAGTAGCTTAGGATTGCAGAGAAGGAGGGCTGGACTGATAACTAGAAGCATAACATACTCTTGGCAGACAGGCAGGCAGAGCCAGGCCGGGCCGGGTACTGCGAGGCAGGAAGTAAGTGAAGGGTCAGGGATGCAGGTGGGGGCTGTATCGCTCCTCGGAGCGGGTTTAGGAGACTGGAGCTGAATCTGGTGTCCGGGCCCTTTTGAGGCCTAGAAACGAGGACAATGCGATGAATTAACGTGCACACTGTAAAACGTGGCAACATAGGCCTAACACTCGTTGCTTTCACGAGAACTGGAAACTGACATACCAGAGTTGGACACAACTATAATTGCGTCTTTATTCGGACATAGGGGGATACATGCATATTAATCATGCACATATACATAGGATGGGGAACACGTAGGGACATAGAACATGGCAAAATTTACTTTTCCACATTCCCTCCTTGACCCTACGTTTCCATCAGGAAACATCAATATTCATGATACCATCTATCTGTTCATATAGCATCATTTGCTCGTCTCGAATTATCTTGGAACGGGACTTTGGACTAGGAATACAGGATGTAGCACAAATGCCGCAAATCGCAGGGCCACATTGTAAACAAAGGCAGCAACTGAATATGATCATTACTGCTATACCTAGGAATGACAATACTTTCCATCCCCAGGCAGATATTATACTCCAGAGCCAACCGGACCACGTCCAGGTGCCTGGATCTTGGTGTAACTGTTGGGCTATTTTATGAAGTCTGGTTATAGCTGAATAAACAGACGGCGCGTTATTAGGAATGAAAATGCAGCAACTAGATCCGATGACTCTACAAGCTCCTCCCCTATCGGCCAGTATGACGTCAAGGACGAGACGATTTTGGAGCACGACAAATCTCATAGCAGATTGTTCTTCAGTTAAGTTACCTAGAGCGGAAGTAGTCTCATTCACTACTGCTTCAAGGGTTCTGGTTAACCTACGTATTAACTTACTATTCTGGACAGGACCTATGAAGAAAAAGAAACCTTTATTGAAGTCTTGATATTGTTCTAGAGCAGTTTCAGTTTGATCGACAATTGGGGACTCGATCTCCCTTCTATGTCTAACGTGTACTAGATGTGTGTTTCTGTGATAATCAGATGGGGCTAGAAAAACGGGTGGCAGTAGGAAGGCAATATAACATGTTCCATCCCAATCAAGGGGCAGACGAACATATGCGGTCTGACCACAAACAAAATAAGAATGACGTGAGGCTTTGAAAATGGATTTCCCACTGTCACTATACTCGACAATAGTAGTACAATCACTATGTCCTACATGTGCAGAACCATTCTTTCTGACACATAATTCGCCTTTGACTGGTAGTACTGAAATAGCAGGCAGATCTGGAGTAGTCTCGGACTGAACATTCAAGACCATGAAATTCGAGGAATAATTACCTAAATCATATACTTCGTTTTCTAGATCTAGACCTGTTCTATGGGGAAAACCTTGCTTGTCAGGGAAACATGTTCGATTCAGAAGAGACATATCATTCGAGGATGACGTTAATGTGGACCATGCTCCACACGAACCATTATGTGAAAACGGATAAGGAAAAAGTGGCAGAACTCCCTTCGGTGTCTGGAAAGGGGGGAGTCGACCACACACCTAACAATTAGTGGCATTGCTGGTCTGGTGTGAATAGTGTAACATTCGGATGAAAGTGTTATTACGCATAGCAAGACGATAGGATAACTCGTGAGGAGGCAGATCACTAAACGTGTGCTCTACTGTAGCATTAGGAAACATATGTACATGTGAAATAGGAAAACATAAATGTAAAGCATAACTTATGCATGTAACCATAAGACTCAAGAATAATAAAAAGAATAGAACGATAATACATCTTTTAGAGTTTTGACTAACTCTCTCACTGTGTGGGTCTGTCTCATACATGTCAGGAACCTGTCTAACCGTTTCACCCGAGAGGGACTTAGACAATTAAACTGGCTGACTTATTTTACTAGACCGGAGTTTTGCTTTATACTCCTGCTGCGGAGTTTTCTCTAGCAGGGGAAGTTTTGATTCAGAGTCTGTATCTGGGCAGTCCTTGAGAATAGGGCAGTCCTTGACAAATGTCTTTTGTCGTAATCCATGGAATTTCTTGATGTGACTGGTATGCACCCAGCCTTTACGTCCCTCGAGCTTGACGGCGGTCCTTGTTGTCAATAACACCAGCTGGGGCTCCTTCCAACGGGGCTCCAACGGACTTGAACGATCAAAATTGCGAACCAGGACAAATTCTCCCGGAACGACTTCATGCGGTTTCACCTCAGTGTTGTCTGGAAATGCAGCGGCAACCTGTGAACGACAAGAGTGTAGGGCAGACATCAAGGAAGCTAGGTAATCTGTCAGCATATTACTGGAAACGTCTGTAATCTTTCGGGGTCTAGGTGTACCCCACATGTTAGGAGGACGGCCGAATACGACCTCATACGGGGACAGACCTGATCTGGAGTGTGCAACCATTCTAATATAAAAAAGAGCAACTGGCAGGGCTACTAACCAATCTACACCTTTTTCTGCGCATACTTTAGCAATGCGGATTTTCAGAGTCTGGTTATGTCTCTCTACGAGACCGGCTGCTTCAGGATGGCGTACACAATGGAACTTCCACTGGTACCCTAACAGAAGGGAAACTTGTTTCATGAGTTCAGAGGAGAATGGCTGGCCGTTATCTGAATACACGACCCTAGGCAAACCATAGCGGGGAAAAAACTCACGAACCAACTGCCTGGCAGTGGTCGCGGCTGTGTAGTCTGGAACTGGATATGCTTCTGTCCACCTGGACAAAGCGCATACAACTACGAGGACATACTTGAAACCTCGACATCGCTCCATCTGAATATAATCCATCTGGAGGACTTCAAAAGGGTGGTCAGGAGGTTGGAATCCACCTTGTTCCACCGGGACACTTTTACCTGGATTGAACTGACAACAGATCATACAGGTACGTACTTTCTGCTTGGCTGCAGCTCGTAAATGCTTGTTGAACCAAAGGTTCTGGATACTGTCTAACATAGCTTTTTCTCCTAGATGTGCTGGACTATGTGCGGTATTAATAATGACTTGAACCATAGAGTCGGGGAGAAACCATGTGGCTTTTCCCTTCGTCAACCATCCTTGATCTGTCTGGACCCCTCCTTGTTCGGACCATTTCTTGATTTCATCAGGGGTAGCATGTAACTGTATATCTATGACATCTTGTGTAGGGTCCTTAACTGTCATACAAGTAGTCTGATCTGGAATGCATGTCAGTGTCATGTTAAGTGGAATGTCTGGAGTCTGAGCTGTGAGCTTGGCTGTTCGATCTGCCAGGTCGTTACCCTGGGAAATGATGTCAGTAACTTTCGTATGTGCTTTGCACTTCATAATGGCAATAGATGTCGGTAAATGTATTGCATCTAACAGAGCTTGAATGAGGAGACCATGCTGGATCTTGGTTCCATGAGAAGTCATGAAACCTCTCTCCTGCCAGAGCACTCCAAAGTCGTGTACGACTCCGAATGCATAACGTGAATCTGTATATATGTTCACTTTCAGGTTCTTGGCACGTATGCAGGCTTGGGTCAGAGCGACTAGCTCTGCTGCTTGAGCAGACAGGGTGTCAATACGGTGCGTTTCTATAACTTCAGTTTCAGTAGTCACTGCATACGCGGCTACTAATTCTCCTGTACTTGTTCTCATACATGAACCATCCACATAAAGTGTCAGGTCGGGATCAGGTAATGCAATGTCTGTCAAGTCTTGTCTTGGCTTTGTCATGGTGTTAACTACTTCCACACAGTCATGTGTGGCAGGATTAGAGGTAACTGACGGTAACAGTGTAGCTGGATTTAAAACGTTGCAGCGTCTGATTTCTATGTGTGGCTGAAATAATGTCAGTTCATAACCTGTTAAACGTGCAATTGTCAAGTGCTGAGTCTGTGTTCGGTTTAAAAGAACTTCCACGGAGTGTGGAACTTGTACTGTCAGGGAGTGTCCTAACACTATGGAATCACTTTGTCTGATAGCTAGAGCTGTGGCTGCAACTGACTTGAGGCATGCAGGCAGCGCCTGGGCTACTGGATCTAATGTGCTAGAAAAATAAGCACAGGGCTTGTATTGTCCTGCTTGATCTTGCGTGAGGACAGATAATGCTGTACCATCACGTTCTGTAACAAAAAGTGTAAAAGGCTTACTGTAGTTTGGTGTTGCTAGAACAGGTGCATTACATAAAGCTTTCTTTAACTCATTAAAAACAAGTGTATGTTCTTGGGTCCAAGGGAGGACACTCGATGTGGCTGCCTCCTGCGTCGTTAACTGTATCAGTGGCTTGGCTAGAAATGCATACTGAGGAATCCATTGTCTACAGTAAGAAGTGAGGCCGATAAAAGCTCGTACCTCCTTCTGTGTCTTGGGCTGTGGAAGACGTGCTATTAACTGGATACGGTCAGGTGTCAACTGCCTACCCCTCTTGGACAGTAAGTGTCCTAAGTAGACCACTTGCTGGACACAGAATTGAAGCTTTGAAGGGGACACCTTGTGCCCCATCTCGGCTAGAAAATACAGAACTGTAAGTGACGCGCGCTCGCAGTCACGTTCAGAACGGGCTGTTATTAACAGATCATCGACATACTGGAGTAGGGCAGTGTCAGTTGGCATGCGGACATTGTCTAGTTGTCTCTTAAGTGCTTGACTGTAAATACTAGGACTTTCTGTGAAACCTTGAGGAGCTCGTGTAAATTTATAGCTCCTTCCATTTAAACAGAAACCGAAAAGAAACTGGCTATCTGGATGAATGGGGACACTGAAAAATGCGTTCTTGAGATCGATAACTGTGAAGAACGTAGCTTCAGAATCAATGGCTGTCAATAGGGAAGAAATATCTGGGACTACTGGGTACTGCGGAATGATACATTTATTAAGTTCTCGAAGGTCAATCACTAATCGATATACTGGAGGTGCATTTGGATCAGTACGTTTCAGAATCGGAATGATAGGAGAATTACATACATTGGAGTCAGTTTCTACAACTACTCCTTGAGCAATGAGCTCGTCAATAATTTTGGATAAGGCTGCTACAGCCTCAGGTGGCAATTTGTACTGTCTGATTCGTGGTAAAACAACACCTTGTTTCAGAGTCACACGATGGGGTGTGATATGCATACAACCTACATCAGTTGGACCTTGCGCCCATAAATGCTGTGGTACATTCAATAATCTTGGATCAAAATCACGTAATACATAATGACCTTTAAAATCTCGCAGGAACAGACGTACCCCTTCCGGGGAACAACAAATTATTGCACCTAATTCTTTCAATGTCTTAATGCCTAGTAAATTTTCTGGACATGACTTTGTAAGTATCAAATCTGTAGTTCGGGGCAGTGGACCAACTTCTAGAGTAACTGGTTTCGATATTTCGTTAACAATAGGTTTTCCTGAAAATCCAAGGGAAACATTTCTAGAGCCTGAGAGCGGAGCCCCTGGAACCTCGTCATGACTGATTGTAGTCCTACTTGCCCCTGTATCAATCAGAAACTTTCTGTCTTTCCCTAATACTTGACTGTGTACATAGGGACCCTCTTGATCTACAGGAATCTCGATGAGAGGCAAGCCTACCTCCCTCTCTAGGCTGTTTCATGAATATGGCTGATAATCGGGATACTCTGACTGTGCATACTGGTACATCTGCTGTGTAACATGCTGTGTTGCAGCGATAGGCTGCGGTACTGTAACTGTCTGTTGTGCATTCTGCGGTAGCTGGGAAATCTGTGAAACTTGTTCTTGTCTAGACGGACGCGGTCTCTCTTTAGTCTTACCAGTAGCTATGTTGTGTTTCAGAACTGCACATTCGTTTATAAAATGACCTGGCTGTTTACAATAATTGCATGTCCCTTTAACGGGAGCTGCAGGATAACTGACTTGATTCGGACCCCTTTTCTGACTGTCTTGCGGAACAGACTGTGCAACTAATACTTTCATTTTCGTGTCTTTCATACGTCTTCTTTCGTGTTCTTGCTCTTCCCTGATTCTGTTCTGGTGGTACTGGAGCATCTGGAGCATTTGTGATGGAGTATTTGCTTGCCAAGAACTCTCGACTTTCAGGACTCGATTTTTAACTTGTGGACTGGAATTCTCGACTAGTTTGGTAACAAAAAGGTGAGGGTACGATTCACTACTTGTTTTCAGACCACTATTAATAATGAAACATTTCTCGAATCTAGAATAGAAATCACTAGTGTCTTCGTCTTGTTTCTGTTTACAGGCTGAGATGGCATCCCAATCTTCCTTTTTCGTGGCTAGTAATCTTGGCAAGACTTGTATTAACAATTCGGGCAAAGCTTTAGCTTTATCCCCTAGACCGGTACCTGGTACTCGTGTGTTATCTTCGGCTTCTAATGCGGACCAATCTATCTTATTCTCTCCCACCTCCCATTCTTTTTCTTTGAGTTTCTCATATATGCCCGCAGGCAACAGGACCTTTAGCATTTTAATGATATCTGGATACGTGTATTCTCCCATACGGAGCATGTCTTTCAGTTCACGGTGGAACCCTGCTGGATCTTTGTCATGACAGGGAATTAACTTCTTCATTTCTAAGAGTTCCATCTTTGTGATGGGGGTGTAAACAAATACTCGTTCTAGACCACCACCCTCTTTCTTGACTGGATGTACTTCTCGTAACGGATTCTGTCTGTCTATGTAGAATGATTTACTTTCTGGAGGTGAGACGTGAACAAAATGTGGATTCAGGAATGTTCGGTATTTGAGGCGCTGTTCTAGAATGACGCTAATTAAATCGGTACCTAGACCTTTCCATCTGTACTGGAGTAACTCGTTTAATACATCATGTAGAGGACCTGGATCAGAATGTTGATCCTCATACAGGGTGATGAGGTGCTGGATCATATACATACCCACCAGTCGCTGCTCGGCTGGGGGCAGTTTCAGAAACGTGTGTGCCACGATTTCATCTGAAAAAGTGGTAGAATCAGTAGTCCACCGGACTGCTGATCGGGCTAGTTCTTGTTCATGCATGGTGCTGAGTTCACTATAACCTATACGTGATTTCAGAATTTTATCGGTAGCTTGAAATACTTGTTCGAGGGAACACTGTTCTGGTACTGGAGGAAGAACAGTTTTCTTGTAATCTGGACGTGAATGTCTGTCGGAAAGTCTAGTTCTACCTACATACGCTATTCTGTCAGGATTCTCGCTGTCTACCTCTTCAGTAGAAGAGTCATTCTCTTTCTCGGTTACTTGTTTTGCTTCTCGTTTCTCGTGTAACTTTATTATTTCTTTACGAATTTTCTTGTACATACTCTCTATACAATTTTGTGTCTTGTGTTTTCCCTCGGCTATATTGTCACTCCACCTAGTCAGGACTTTCATTTCTTCTTGATCTTTTTCCGGACAATCTTGCTCTCTAATTAAACAGTTAACTAAAAACTTTAAAATCATGAGCTGAGTCTCGACTTTTCTCTGAACCATGGCTCCGTGAACACTTTCTGGATTCACTCCTGTACGGATAAAACGATATATTTTGTCTAGATGTTCTCTCATATCTGGCAGGGTGTCCAAATAGTCGGTCACCCGTCTTAAACGTAATGAATATATAACCATGTTACCATCGCCTGGAACTGGATCATAACGACATTCAGTAAGTGCTCGCTTGATATCTCCGTATGTAGTTACTTTTGGCGTATGCTGTAACGCTAGTTCATGTAGCGTCATACGTCTGTGTTGAGGCGGGGTACGAGGAGAATCTCCCCCCGCGGCTCCTAAACTAGAATCGTCGGTGTGTACTGTACGTGCTGGTAGAGCGACTGGTAAAACGGGTACATGTACTGTGGACTGGGCCGGGGGTGCTGTAACAGGTGCTGTAACATTAACTGGACCCACGGGACCAGTGGCTGGAGGAACAGGAATTACATTATTTACGGGAGCAGGCGGAACAGGATTTGCATATTCTGGGACTGTGTCGTCCAAATAGGACGAAAGAAAAATTTCAGCTGCGGTCGGTTTATGACGTAGCTTAGTCGGAACTAATGATGGCGGAAAATTACTGGATGCTTCCGGGGTTGCCTTCGGCAAGCCCTCGGCAAGAAGAGGAATGTATCCCTAATAAGGGCATTTCTCTGTCTGTCTGACTGTTCTGCTTTAACTCGTTCACCTACTTCGATTAATTCCCTTTCTTGGGCTCTTTCTGAGGATTCCCTACTTAATTCTGTTTTTCTGATTTCTTTTTCGGTTCTTTTATGAGATTCTTTGCGCCATAACTCGATGGCATCTTTCTGGGACTGTCTGGCTTTCTTTTTCCATAATGCTTCTTCTACTCGCATGATGCACTCGGCATCCCATGTACCTGATACAGGCCATCTATATTTCTCTTCGAGATGTCTGGTATAGTCAACCCATAAATCTAAATACAATATGGCGCTTAAGCCATGCTTATGATACATAAAATGTCCTGGACTGTCCCTAGGCGGGACAGGAACTGACTCTTCAAGTAACCCTTTCCGGGTTCCTATCTGGCGTAACTTGGAGAATAAAGGCATTCTAGACTTAAATCGGAACACAATACAATACACAATAAACACAGTAATGAATAGAAAAACAAATCACTCATACCACGACATTAAAAACACATGAAATAACATTAATAACAGTTCGAACAGAATACTACCTGATACATATTTAAAACATAATACTCGGACTTCTCGAGAACAGACTTACTAGAATTACTGGATGTACTGCTAAAACAGTACAGAACATACCGGTCCCATAAAGAGACACGTCAGGACCCGTATCCACCTAAGTGGACACTTCGTGTTGGATCTGCGTACCCAAACCCATCGGACCAGAGACAAATTAATGACTCTGTCTAGATACTACCCCAGCAATGGTACTCACCGGGCAGCAAGAACTGGAAGGCCTCGGACTGGACTGGACTGCTACGACATCGGACTACGAACTTCGGACTTCAGTTACAGGTGGGCCTCTGGATACCTCGGACCTTGTACTCTCGGCTTGGGCTCTGGTCGGGACTCGCCGCGTTCCTCACCGCCTCATCTGGATGCTGGACCGCAACCTCCGTCTCCTCCGTGGGCCTGAGGGATACTTGAAGCAGAAATATCTGCACGTGCACGGTATGGTTCCGTCACGGCTGCAGAGGGTCAGGGGGCCTGCGTGGCTTCGCCGGCGCGTGGGGAAAGGGCAAGTCACTGTTCGGGCGCCATTATGTGGTAAATAAATAATTAATTACCGGTACTATTTTTGACTGAATTAGCAATAACAGATAGCTCAATAAATAAGAGACAGGACTCGAGGTATCTTGAGTCTGACAGGCTTTAATCAGGCATAAGGGAGGGGACAGGAACGGGACAGCCTGAAATAGAAAGCACGGGATGGCATGGATGGCAGCTGCCGGGGGCAGGGAAAATGGCAGGAACGCAACATCACATTAATAGTACATTATATATATACTAATATATTACAATAGCATTCAATACAGTAGGCGTAGCAGTAGGCGTAACTCGTAGCAGTCGCGAAAGATAAGGACAAAGGGGTGTAACAAGAAGGCGTGTACAGGGCGTATACATAGACATGTGATGTGGACGTCACAGAAGTGTCATGAAATGGGTGGAAACATGGAGGGGGCTACCTGAGCAGCTGGGACCTTTAACCTAGTGGTGCGCGCAAACGGGCTATGACGTGTGACTAGGGAGAACTGGGTGCTATGACTTCTGCACTAGAAGAGGAGACTAAAGTCTGAGATGTCAAGACGACATGTACCTATATCATATCTGGTATCTGGTGTTTGGAATACATATTGATAGAATCTAAAAGTCAGGAGGGCAAAAGTTACTCGACACTAAGACTGGTGCATGCAGTATTCTACATGTAATGCGTGTGCTATGAATCTTCTATGAATATTAATACAGTAATTCTCTTGCATGGAGACATAAAGACTAGACCATAGCTGATACTGTTGATGCAGTTCAGTAGCTTAGGAATGCAGAGAAGGAGGGCTGGACTGATAACTAGAAGCATAACATACTCTTGGCAGACAGGCAGGCAGAGCCAGGCCGGGCCGGGCACTGCGAGGCAGGAAGTAAGTGAAGGGTCAGGGATGCAGGTGGGGGCTGTATCGCTCCTCGGAGCGGGTTTAGGAGACTGGAGCTGAATCTGGTGTCCGGGCCCTTTTGAGGCCTAGAAATGAGGACAATGCGATGAATTAACGTGCACACTGTAAAACGTGGCAACATAGGCCTAACACTCGTTGCTTTCACGAGAACTGGAAACTGACATACTAGAGTTGGACACAACTATAATTGCGTCTTTATTCGGACATAGGGGGATACATGCATATTAATCATGCACATATACATAGGATGGGGAACACGTAGGGACATAGAACATGGCAAAATTTACTTTTCCACAACCCTACTGTTGCACCCCCTGGAGTTAGAATAGTAATTTTTACCCCTACACTATCCAATACTTACCAAACATGCAATGTAATGTTATGCGTTGTAATGGTATGCGTTGTAAAGGTATTATGCGTTGTAATGGAATGCGTTGTAAAAGTAGTTTTTAACATTTCGTTGTAATAGCTTGCGTTGTAATGGAATGCGTTGTAATGGATGTTGCGTTGTAAAAAATGCATTGTAAAAAATGCGTTGTAAAAGTGTGTGTTGTAACATCATACATCCGTGTAGTGTGTGCCGGTGAGGTGCATTAAAAAAGCCAAGTCTTCATTTACTTCATGGAGTGAGGAGGGAGGTGGTTTGTCTGATGTAGATGGGTAGGGCATCCCAGGCATTGGCTGCGAGGTAGGAGAAGGAGCGTCCTCCTGTTCCGGTTTCCCTGATGCGGGGTACTTCTGCAAAAGAGAGCTGGGCTGAATGTGGGTTACATGGAGGTTTAGTCTCTCTTTCAGATAGGCTGGTACGGTGTTGTGGACTTTGTGTGCATGGGTGAGGATCTTGAAAATGACTCTTTTCTCTATGGGGAGCCAGTGTAATGTATGTAAATGTTGCGCAAAGTGGCAGGGTCGGGGTAGGTTGAGGATCAGGCTGGCGGTGGCGTTCTGGATGTTTTGCAATTTGCTGGTGAGTTTTTTGTTGATTCCGAAGTATAGTGCATTGCCGTAGTCCAGTCTGCTGGTGATGAGGACGTGTGTGTCGGTCTTTCTATGTTCGAGAGGTAGCCATTGGAAGGTCTTGCGTAGGAGGCGGAGGGTACGGAAGAAGGTGGAGGAGACTGAGTTGATCTGATGGTTCATGCTGAGGTCGGGATCCAGGATGATTCCGAGGTTGCGGGCTTGGTTGGCGGGGGTAAACGGGTTTCCGAGGGTGGGAGGCTAGCAGGAGTTGTTCCATGCGTTCGGTTGAGGACCCATGATGAGTACTTCTGTCTTGTCTGTGTTGAGTTGAAGGCAGCAGTCTCTCATCCAGTAGGCGACTGCATTCATGTCTTCGTGGAAGTTGTGTCTTGCCTTGTCGGGTTCATTGGAGAGGGAGAGGATGAGAAGGGTGTCGTTGGCGTAGGAGATTATGTTTATTCCGTAGCTTCTGACGATGGTGACTAGTGAGCAATGTAGACATTGAACAGCGTGGACCTGAGGAAAGATCCCTGGGGCACGCCGCAGGTGGTGGGTTTGGGATCTGTGAGGAAGGGGGCGAGTCTCACTTGTTGTGTTCTGCATCTCACTAGGACAACAATATGTCATCTGGACATTTTCTTCTACAAAGAACATATAGCTAAATCACATGCGGGGAGAGAAAGTTTGGGAGGATGTTGTCATGACTCGTCTCCACAGAGCGCTAGTTAGCAGGCACAAACACACTCTGGACAGCAGACGATATGTTGCTACATACTCAATCCAACATTAACCAGGAGGTTGTGCTCTACTACACAACCTTGTGTGGGGCCTGGTCCCTGACATGGACAATATGATTAAGGGGTTCCTGGCTGGGATGACCCTGCCTCACCTCTCAGATGCAGCCCATTGGGACCTCGGCCAATTGACTTCAGAACCTGAGATCAGGGGAGTCATTAAGTAATTAGCATTAGGGAAGACCCCTGGGGTGGGTGGGCCGCCTGGGGAATTTTACTTTTTGTTCTGCCCACCGTAGGTACCCCAACAGGCGACTCTATATAACGCGGTGTGGGAGACGGGTGCCCTAACACCAACCTGTTGAGAAGCACTGTTGATTGCTTTGTTGAAGCCCGAGAAAGACCCAATGAACACCTCTTCATATTGCCCCCTGTCAATGCTCACATTAGATTACAAAATCCTTAGCAAAGTCCTGGCTACCCGCCTACAACCCCATCTATACTTCTTGATCCACGAGGATCAGAATGGCGTTATTCTGCTTCGCAGCACCTCTCTGAACATCCAGCGCCTGTACAGAGTGTTGCAGGAGATACAGCCCCAACGGCAGTGGTAATATCAGTGGGTTTGCGTAAGGCCTTTGATACCTTACAGTGGAGAAACGTGCAAAAAATGATGACCTGCATGAACATGGGCCCAGAGTGAGCCAAATGGGTAACACTGCTATATAAGGGAGCCCGAGACGGTACAAACAGGGCAAACATCTCATACCCCATCGAGATTCACACAGGCACGAGACACTGGGTCTGTGGTCAGAGTTGGTCCCTCTTCTGCAGAAAACTTCTGCATGGGTTTATATCACCATAAAAGTCAGTTCCTCTTCTCGAGCAGAAAATGGCTGCCATGTCTTTGATATGTCTTAGCTTTGCAAGCCTGCTACCTCAGACAGGACATGGAGACACTGTAGCCCAGATCCTGCTGTTGTCATTGGCCATAGAGCTGTTTGCTGGCGCAGTTTGGCAGCAGGGGAGGGGCCTATGTATATGGATTCATGACGGGGAACATGAAATCTCGCTATACATGGGCGACATGCTCCTGTTCTTCATGGCAGGGATCATGACATCTCGCTATACATGGGCGACATGCTCCTATTCTTCATGACGTGGAACATGACATCTCGCCATACTTGGGCAACATGCTCCTATTCTTCTGCATGTCTGCACAAGGGGGTGCCCTGACGGGTCGCGATGCTCAAATGTCTGGGAGAAGTGACGGGTTCATGTACCAGCTGGGAGAAGACCTGCGTCCTCCCAGTTAGCAAGATCACCGCAGCCCCAACCCAGGGGATCCACAAGATCACCACAGTCTTACCCGTGGGGATCCATGAGATCACTGCAGTCCCACCTGCAGGGATCCACAAGATCTCCACAGTCCCACCCACAAGGATCCACGAGATCACCACAGTCCCACCTGTGGGGATCCACTCGATCACCACAGTCCCACCCGGGGGGATCCATGAGAACACCACAGTGCCACCAGCGGGGATCCACAAGATCACCGCAGGCCCACCTGTGGGGATCCTCAGGATCACCGCAGCCACATACAAGGGGATCCATGAGATCGCCACAGTCCCACCCACTCAGATCAATGAGATTGCCTCAGTCCCTCCTGGGGGATCCACTTGATCACTGCAGCCCTATACAAGGGGCTCCACAAGATCACCGCAGTCCCACCCATGTGGATCCACAAGGTCACCACAGTCCCACCCAAGGGGATCTACGAGATCGCCACAGTCCCACCCATGGGATCCACATGATCACCTTACTCCTGCCTGGGGGGGATCTGCTTGATCACCTCAGGCCTATATGAGGGGATCCACAAGATGACCACAGTCCCACCCGTGGGGATCCATGAGAATACTGCAGTCCCACCTGAGGGGATCCATGAGATCACCGCAGCCCCATACGAGGGGATCCATGGGATTTCCACAGTACCACCAGAGGGGATCCATGAGAGCACCGCAGTCCCACCAAAGGTGATCTACAATATCACAACAGTCCCACCTGAGGGGATCCATGACATCACCACAGTCCCACCCGGGGGATACATGAGATCACCACAGCCCCACACAAGGGGATCCATGAGATCACCGCAGCCCCATATGAGGGGATCCATGAGATCACCACAGTCCCACCCGAGGGGATCCACGTAATCAGCGGGAGGGTAATCTTGGGGGTGCGCTCAGATCCCTACGAGCGAGGGTGGTATTCTGACGCACACTGAGGATCCCTTTTGAAAGTACAAATATCGCTTATGAAAATGATAATCCTTCCCAGACTGCTTTATTATTTTGCAAATCCCCCTCTGGAAACCCCAGGCTTGGTTTAGTTCTCTAGACACCTTGCTGTGGTAATCGACTTGGGATGGCATTATTTCAGGGCATTGCTGCGCACTATTCAGCACCGACACTGGAAGGTGGACTGCTGGTCAATCACCATGAGCTGTGCCACATAGCAGCAGAAACACACCATGGCTGGCGGACAGTGCCACATAGCAGTACACACACCATGGCTGGCGGACAGTGCCACATAGCAGCAGACACACCATGGCTGGCGGACAGTGCCACATAGCAGCACACACACCATGGCTGGCGAACAGTGCCACATAGCAGCACAGACCATGGCTGGCGGACAGTGCCACATAGCAGCACACACCATGGCTAGCTGACAGTGCCACATAGCAGCACACACACCATGGCTGGCAGAGTGCCACATAGCATGACACACACCTTGGCTGGCGGCCAGTGCCACATAGCAGCACACACACCATGGCTGGCAGAGTGCCACATAGCATGACACACACCTTGGCTGGCGGTCAGTGCCACATAGCAGCACACACACCATGGCTGGCAGAGTGCCACATAGCATGACACACAGCTTGGCTGGCGGACAGTGCCACATAGCAGCACACACCATGGCTGGCGGACAGTGCCACATAGCAGCACAGACACCATGGTTGGCGGACAGTGCCACATAGCAGTACACACACCATGGCTGGTGGACAGTGCCACATAGCAGCACACACACAAAGGCTGGCGGACAGTGCCACATAGCAGCACAAACCATGGCTGGCGGACAGTGCCACATAGCAGCACACACACCATGGCTGGTGGACAGTGCCACATAGCAGCACATACCATGGCTGGCGGACAGTGGCGCCGGTGGATCCAAGACCATAGATAGGAGGAGGGCTGTCAAAGAGACTGAGGATGAGGTAATTTGAGTCTATCCTTCCGCCCCTGAACCAGAGAACATATTGGAAACGCCCCTCGTACCGCACAGACAGGGTGACGTTGTCTCCCACCGCCGCGGTCACCACATCTGGAGTGATTGACAGCTGCGCCGCTGTGCACTGGAACAATGACGTCACCCACACTGACATCACCCAGGCTGAAAGAAAACACAGAAGAGAAACAACATTAGAGGTGCTGTAGCTGAACCCCAAATACAACAGACACCAGTGGGTGCGGAGAGACAAAGTCAACTGCAACTAAATGAATGGATTACACAAAAGCATCACAATATCAGTGCAGAGCTACAACTTCTACACTTGAAGTCCTATACACATTATTTTTATAAAATGCGCAATTATCCCAACTCATTCGAGAAAAACTACCTGATAAAATAGGCATAGTTATTCCCCCAGTTAACTCCATAATCCTATTGTCAGATCCCAGTTTCTGATTGGTCGGCAGATTCCCAAACCTTCTTTTAGATTAAATTCAGTACAAGCTTCTCCATTCCCTGTTTGGAGTTGGAGGCAACGATTGTCAGCAGTTATTGCAAAAAATGCTGAGGGAGATTTTTCTTAGTATAATACAACTAGGAATCCGTTGTTGTAAATACTTCCTGGTTGGGCCATTGTAATCCAAGGTTAGCATTCTAGTCTTTTCAAACTGTCGGCCATTTCGTGCGTTCGCGTTTTATACGCGGCGCACTTCAACTGAAGTTTCTGACGGTTCAGACGTGTTCCAGTTTCTTCGTCTGAAAGCCATTAATTCCGAGCACTAAGTATCCGCGTTGGGTCGGGCTATGTTCAAAGCTTGAAGTCAGCGTATTTTCTGCGGACTTCGTTTGAGTTGGCTCCAACTCTTCTGTTGCGTGCAGCTAGCAGCGCAACCTTCCGGAGCTTCTGTCACCTCACGAAACCCTTCTCGTCCATTAAGAAGTCACGGTAGGCTTCGCCCAGTATTTCAGCAGTTGCAGTTCCTGTACTGCGGTAAGAGTTTCAGTACAGGGTATTGTCTGTTCCTACAAGGAAGTTTTGTTTCCAGTGCCTGCCTGCAGTAATTCAGTTTAATCCAGTCTACGCATGGAGTAATTCTACTTACTGAATGGAACTCCATTGAACTTTTGCAATTTCTGTGGAACTTTTACGAGTGCAGTAACTCGTTTTGGTATCAATAAGCCTATAGTACTGAAGATTGTTTCAGCCAGCAGCATCAAGTAAATTGGGGTATTATTATATGCATATGATTTTACGTTAGTTTACCACCTGTAATTCGTCTGAGAACTACCGAGTTTATCTGGACACTCAGAGACTATTTCCAGCCATTCAGCAGCAAGATATTTAATGCTCATTTAAGAGAGGGGCTATTGTCCACACATAATAAGGTAAAGAGAGAGCAGAGATATATAGGTAGAGAGAGAGAGTTAAGATTCAGTGAATTGGACTGTATTAATGTGTGCTTACTGTTTCAGGTGAATTCCAGTCAGTATAGCTGAGAAGACGAAGACACCTGTGTGGCAGTCTCTCTTGTCTTTCCACTTCCCCTTTCCCCGTCACTTCTGTACTTGGAGAAAATCCGGGTTCAGGGGAGTCAGGGAGTTGGGAATTATTCAGCGGGGTGAAGTCCTTCAAGCCATCAGCTCCTACGGAAACTTTGGAGTACAGGTACATTCTGACAGATTGAAGTGCCTTTATAGCCTTCCGTCTGAGCGAAATGGCTGAAGGTTTTGATGTCAAGGCGCTAGCTTCTATCCTGGAGGGGTTGCAGAAACAACTTAGTGAGACCAAGGAAGAGGTTCGTAAGTCCAATCAAGAGGCAAGTTATTTAAGGCAGAGAATAGATGAGTTATCTGTAAGTCCCAGTCCCAATTTGGGGGAATTAAGTCCCCAACCTTTTCTCCTTCTCCCTCCTCTGCTTCAGCTTTGACTACCCAGGTGGTGCACGCAATGTCTCCCACCATCCCTTTAGCTCCACCAGAGAGATTTCAGGGGGATCCACATAAGGCCCAAATCTTTTTGACCCAATGTTCTCTACATTTCCTTTGTAAGCCCATTCTGTTTAAAGAAGACCAGTCCAAGGTGGCGTTTGTGTTGTCCTATCTTAGTGGAGATGCAGCAGCGTGGTCCATGCCTTTGGTTTCCTCTAATGATCCGGTTTTATATAAGTTTGAAGATTTCAAATCAGAATTCCTGCGCATTTTTGACCGTCGCACCGTTTCTCAGACCACAGACAATGAGTTGTTGGATTTAAAGCAAGGCAACAGAGATCTGGTAGCCTATTTGGCGCAGTTCAACAAGTTAATTGTTGAGACCAACTGGCCAACTGCTAAGAGGGCGGCGATTTTTTACCGAGGATTAAAAGATGAATTAAAGGATGGCTTGGCTCAGATTCCAAAGAGACCAACGGAAGTATCTGAATTAATTGATCTTGTCCTGCAAATTGATCAACGACAATCAGAGCGTCGAAGTGAGAAGAGAAGAGATTTCAAGCCTGTTCCGCCTCGATTTGATCGGTCACGAACAGAACCTCCAAAGAGTAGTGAAGAGAATTCTGTAGAAGAGCCCATGCAGATTGGAACAGTAAGGGGTCCTCTCTCCATGGAGGAGAGAGAAAAGAGACGCAAAGGCAAATTGTGTATGTATTGTGGTCAGTCGGGCCATTTTGTAAAGGACTGTTCCAAGAAGTCAAAGTCAAATTCATGGGTAAAAGACAAGCTCCACCAGTAGACGGAGTTGCTCTGGTGGGAGCAGCACAAGAGCCAACTCCCCAGTCATTTCAATTGGCAAATACTTTACAACCGGCAGCTCCACATTTAATTTTATCCTGTATCATTCGGTTTGGAGATTCTCAGGAGGAAATGGTTTCAATAATGTTGGATTCCGGAGCAACTGGAAATTTTTGTGATCTTCAGTTCGCAAAATCATTGGGTATTCGTTTTGAGAAGAAATTGAAACCGGAACCAGTGCGTGCTGTGGATGGCACAGAATTATCATCGGGTCCTATAGCTTTTGATACAGAGAAGATTACTGTGGTGGGTCCGGGAGAGCATCGAAGTTATTTAAGTTTCAATCTCATTGACGCACCCCAATTCCAGATGATTCTTGGTCTGCCTTGGCTCACTGAGCATAACCCTCAGATCGATTGGGCCAAGCGTACAGTGGAGATGAATTCCAAATTTTGTGCTGAAAATTGTTTTCATTAACAGTCAGTTCCGTCTCACACTACCTTGTCTGTAAGTCTGGCAAATCAAACACAAATGATTTGTACAGTGGAGATTCCTGAGGTTCCGGAGGAATATCTAGATTTGAAGGAAGTATTCAATGAAAGGGAGGCGTGTAAATTACCCCCTCACAGGGAGTACGATTGCAGAATTGAGTTAGAGCCTGGGGCCTCCTTACCTTGTAGTCGGATTTACGCTTTGTCTGAACCAGAGAATCAGCATTTGAAGGAGTATATCGAGCAAAGTTTGGCTAGTGGATTCATCCGTCCTTCGCAGTCTCCAGTTTCTTCCCCGCTCTTCTTTATTCCGAAGAAGGATGGATCTTTGCGAACTTGCATAGACTATCGGGCTCTAAATCTGGTCACAAAAAAGAATCGATATCCTCTACCTCTCATTTCCGAGCTTCTCGATCAAGTGAAGAAAGCCAGTATTTATACCAAGTTGGATTTGAGAGGGGCCTACCATTTGGTGCGAATGGCAGACGGCGAGGAATGGCAAACTGCATTTCGCACTCGATTGGGATTGTTCGAGTATCAAGTGATGCCTTTCGGCCTCTGTAATGCCCCAGCTGCGTTTCAGCATTTTGTAAATGATGTTCTTCGGGAAGGTCTAGATCGCTTTGCAGTGGTTTACATAGATGATATACTCATCTTTTCCAACAGTTTAGAGGAACATATCCATCATGTGAGAGCCATTCTGGAGCGGCTATTGCAGAATCAGCTTTTTGTCAAACTGGAGAAATGTGTCTTTCATACTTCCAGAGTGGAATTTCTGGGGTTTATTCTCTCCCCTGAAGGAGTTTTTATGGATGACACCAAGCTGCAAGCAATCAAATCTTGGCCAGCTCCGAGATCTGTCAAAGAAATTCAGAGTTTCCTGGGATTCGCCAATTTCTATCGTCGGTTCATCCAGAGTTTCTCCGAGAAGGTGGGTCCAATCACTCGATTGTTGAAGAAAAATGAACCATTTGTCTGGGGAAAAGAGTCTGAAGAAGCCTTTCAGCAACTGAAAGCGGCTTTTGTGTCTGCACCTGTTTTGCAGCATCCTGACCTTACCGAGCCATTTTTTGTGGAAGCTGATGCCTCCAATCTGGCAATTGGAGGGATTTTGTCCCAGCGTCACAAGCAAACTGGTCAGTTGCATCCGGTGGCATATCATTCTAGAAAATTGTCAACAGCAGAAATAAACTATTGTATTGCTGACAAGGAATTGTTGGCTGTTAAGGATGCCTTTAAGGTTTGGAGACATTATTTGCTGGGTGCGAAACATGTAATCACCGTGTTTACTGATCATCGCAATTTGCAGTTTTTAAAGTCAGCGAGAACTTTGACTCCACGGCAACTGCGATGGTCTCTTTTCTTTGCTGATTATGATTTTGTTCTGACTTACAAACCTGGAGCTGCTAATGGAAAGGCGGATGCCTTATCCCGTTTAAGTCTGGGAGATACTTCAGAAAAGATGGAAGAGGGTTTTATCATTCCACAAGAGAAGATTGTCGCTACAGTAGTGGAGAATGAACTGGAATCCAGAGTCAGAAAAGAATTTCAGGCAAGTCGTTTCACCAATTGGAAAATGGAAGGTCCAGATCGTGAAGTAAAGAATGGAAAGCCTTATTTTCAAGGGAAATTGTTTGTTCCCAATGAAGAATTGCAGACTGAAGTCATCCAGCAGTTTCACGACCATCCGTTGGCAGGTCATAAGGGAGCTGTCAAAACTCTCGAACTGGTGAAGAGGAACTTCTTTTGGCCTGGGATGGACGCGCAGATTAGGCAGCACATCGCCACTTGTGAATTGTGTATTAAAGGCAAGAGTTCTAGGCAATCCCCACAAGGTCTGCTTATGCCTTTACCTGTGGCCCCATCTCCTTGGCATTCTATCTCCATGGATTTTATTGTAGAGTTACCCACTAGTCAAGGATTTTCTGTCATATGGGTGGTAGTGGATCAGTTTTCTAAGATGAGTCACTTCATTCCTCTAAAGGGTTTGCCCACTGCTCCCCAATTGGCTTCTTTGTTTGTTCAGCATGTAGTCAGATTGCATGGGATTCCAAGGGTGGTCATTTCTGATAGAGGGTCCCAATTTGTTTCCCGGTTTTGGAGATCTTTCTTAAAAGGATTGGGAGTGGATTCACGTCTGTCTACCAGTTTTCATCCAGAGACCGATGGACAGACGGAGAGGGTAAATCAAGATCTCGAGCAATACCTTTGTCTGTATTTGATGGACCAAGAGGGCGAATGGCCCTCACTATTAAGTACTGCGGAGTTTGCTTACAACAACTCAGTTCATTCTGCCACTGGTTACTCCCCATTTTTTCTCAATTCAGGCAGGCATCCAAATATGTTAGTGGGTAGCGAAGAGGTTGAGGTTCCTGCAGCTGAGGAAGTCTTACAGAACTTGCATAAAGCCTTTCAGTCCGCTTCACTGAATCTGTCTAGGGCCAAATCTGATTATAAGAAGCAAGCAGATAAGAAGCGTAGAGAGAGCCCAATATTTGAAACTGGGGATCAGGTTTGGATCTCCACCCGTCACATGCGATTGGTGGGGAATAGGAAATTCCAGCCTCGATTTATTGGTCCATATTCTGTGATTAGAATGGTGAATCCTGTGTGTGTGAGGGTTGCCCTTCCAAAGTCCATGAAAATTCACCCTACCTTTCATGTCTCTTTGATCAAACGGAATCCACCAAATCTCAGACGAGAACTTCCTCCAACCCCCATTCAAGTTCAATCAGCAGAAGAATTCGAGGTAAAGAGGATTTTGGACTCCAAATGGAGAAAAGACAGTCTGTACTACTTAGTAGATTGGAAAGGTTTTGGTCCTGAGGATCGATCGTGGGAGCCGAGTCAGAATGTTCACGCTCCACGATTGGTATCGGAATTTCACAAGACTTATCCCCAGAAACCTAGAGAGGGGGCTTTGGTGGGGGGTACTGTCAGATCCCAGTTTCTGATTGGTCGGCAGATTCCCAAACCTTCTTTTAGGTTAAATTCAGTGCAAGCTTCTCCATTCCCTGTTTGGAGTTGGAGGCAACGATTGTCAGCAGTTATTGCAAAAAATGCTGAGGGAGATTTTTCTTAGTATAATACAACTAGGAATCCGTTGTTGTAAATACTTCCTGGTTGGGCCATTGTAATCCAAGGTTAGCATTCTAGTCTTTTCAAACTGTCGGCCATTTCGTGCGTTCGCGTTTTATACGCGGCGCACTTCAACTGAAGTTTCTGACGGTTCAGACGTGTTCCAGTTTCTTCGTCTGAAAGCCATTAATTCCGAGCACTAAGTATCCGCGTTGGTTCAGGCTATGTTCAAAGCTTGAAGTCAGCGTATTTTCTGCGGACTTCGTTTGAGTTGGCTCCAACTCTTCTGTTGCGTGCAGCTAGCAGCGGAACCTTCAGGAGCTTCTGTCACCTCACGAAACCCTTCTCGTCCATTAAGAAGTCACGGTAGGCTTCGCCCAGTATTTCAGCAGTTGCAGTTCCTGTACTGCGGTAAGAGTTTCAGTACAGGGTATTGTCTGTTCCTACAAGGAAGTTTTGTTTCCAGTGCCTGCCTGCAGTAATTCAGTTTAATCCAGTCTACGCATGGAGTAATTCTACTTACTGAATGGAACTCCATTGAACTTTTGCAATTTCTGTGGAACTTTTACGAGTGCAGTAACTCGTTTTGGTATCAATAAGCCTATAGTACTGAAGATTGTTTCAGCCAGCAGCATCAAGTAAATTGGGGTATTATTATATGCATATGATTTTACGTTAGTTTACCACCTGTAATTCGTCTGAGAACTACCGAGTTTATCTGGACACTCAGAGACTATTTCCAGCCATTCAGCAGCAAGATATTTAATGCTCATTTAAGAGAGGGGCTATTGTCCACACATAATAAGGTAAAGAGAGAGCAGAGATATATAGGTAGAGAGAGAGAGTTAAGATTCAGTGAATTGGACTGTATTAATGTGTGCTTACTGTTTCAGGTGAATTCCAGTCAGTATAGCTGAGAAGACGAAGACACCTGTGTGGCAGTCTCTCTTGTCTTTCCACTTCCCCTTACCCCGTCACTTCTGTACTTGGAGAAAATCCGGGTTCAGGGGAGTCAGGGAGTTGGGAATTATTCAGCGGGGTGAAGTCCTTCAAGCCATCAGCTCCTACGGAAACTTTGGAGTACAGGTACATTCTGACACCTATGCCAGGGTTACCGTATAATACAAAATCTAAAAAACAGTTTAATCAAGCTCCCGTAAACTCAGTCTATGTCCTGCTCCCACAGAGAGTGTGATGTAAACAAGGGTCTTTTCTCTTCACCCTACTCTCTGTGAACTCAGTAACCTTGACCAGTCTCCAGATTGTGGTATAAACACGGGTCTTGTCTCTTTACCCTTCTCGATGTTAACTCAGTAACCGCGACCAGTCTCCACAAACCTTGCCAGCATCACTGACCCGAGGCCTCTAATGTCCATTACAAAGGCTTTGTAAAGGATACACGATGATTCTGCAGGAGCGTCAGGAATCCGAAGTACAATCCACAGCCTTCCCCTGCAGCCTTCCGACTCTATCAAGCACTAGAGCACAGGAGGCAAGCCAGGGGAAAACAGGGAGACAAAACAAGGAAAGGTTGGGGGTAACAATTGGGTGTTGAGGGTCTTCAGACTGGTCGTCTCAACCTTCGTGTGGGCTTGGCAATCAAGAGAGACTGTAATGCAAAGAGTTATATTCTTAAATCTGAAGAGGACAATCACATTCCCAATTACACAACATAACCTTACATACCTAGCTGATTGTATGTTGATGTCCCTGAATGGATATGGGTGAACCCCTGGAAAGGGATATAACTGGAGCTGCAGTGAAGAAGACAATACCCTCATAAGTCTAATGACCCAATGTATATTTGTGTATTGAGTGACTAACAATATATCCTGCTCACTCTGATCTTTTGTCTTAACTGCCACGAAGCACACCCCAAAGGATTCTTTGAATACAAGAATTCGGTTGCCAATATCCTTGATAGTGGGAACAAACTACAATAAACAAAACAAGGAGTCAAACACTTCAATACAGTATTACTGATACCAATTATAATGTGCAGCGCAAGAATGCGCTGTTACCGTGTTTCTGGAACATGTAGCTGTATCCCAATCCTCACTGGTCCACGCAAGATATCAAGTCCAAAGCGGTGAAGTAATCACCAGAGCTGAATAACCCCCAAGAGTAATTGGTGAAAGAAGGGATAAGGAAAAAGCCCTAACTAACTAAGGTCAGCACACCGGTAACAACCCGGCCGCCAGCGGAGCAGAACCCGGCTGGCAGCGGAGCAACCCGGTGAGGTAAGAAAAAAGGAAGGGTGAAGGTGTGCCCGGCCCGTCAGCGGAGCAAAACCCGGCTGACAAGCGCAGCGGGAAACGAGGCCAACAGCAGAGGGAGGATGCCCGGCCCGTCAGCGGAGCAAAACCCGGCTGACAAGCGGAGCTGTACTGAGGCAAAGGGTAGGGAAAGGAAATCCCGCCGGATGGCGGAGTCAAACCCGGCCGCCGGGCGGGACACCAGAACACTGCAAGGCAGCTAAATCGGGAAACGACACGGAACGTGTCAAATTGCACAAGCGCGGTGGAGAGGCACTGTGCAAATGAGAGAGACGGCCTGTAAAGGCTCCCAAACGAACCAACAGAGCCGAAGACACTCTCTCTTCGGTAGAACGCCAGGACGAAGAAAAACAGGAAGTCAGGCACAGGAAGTCAGGCACAGAAACGAACCCAACGGAGCTAGACGCTAGAACGTGAAGCGTCGCTCCCTGGGTCAAGGACACTTATATAGTGCACAATTAAAGGGCTAGCGCACTGGGAGGGGGCTTGAGGCATGACAGTCTTCAGCAGTTTAACCCATCAACCTTTACTTCTGGACAGACACAAGGGGGGGCCATGGAGTCAGCTGTAGGGTCACCGAGGTGGCAACACCTACTATGAAAGACGCGTCACTTCCCCCACCAGCCCTGATGGCAGATATTGGCAATAACAGGAGTCTGCATCTCATCAATTCCCGCCTCAAAGCCGCCTCACTGGACTGGATCAATAAATCTGTGGGTTTGGAGATCTGAGGGTCTCGGGAACAGAGTGACCTGCCTGTAGGTTCTCACCACATGTAGGGCACATTTACTAACCTTTCACGCACTGCTGGGCGGCAAGCAACGCTTGTGCACTGCATGAAAGGGAGGGAGCAGAAATACGCACTATTAAAAAAGATATAGATCATTCCTGCTCTCTCCTTGCACTGATGCACGGTGTGCTGCTAGCGCCAACGCAAAAAACAACAAGTGATGGACTGAATGTGGATCAATGTCACACACTCCCCCAGTCAAAAGATCTGGGCCCAAATCCATCGTTTTTTTGCACTCCACACCACCCTGGGTCAGATAATGGCTTTATGCAAATCAGCTCTGACCCTGTTGCCCCATGGGAACAGTCCAGTCCGAACTACAACAGCCATATCTTTCCCAGACCGGAATCAAGCATCCGAGGCTGTTGTAGTTCGGACTGGACTGTTCCCATGGGGCAACAGGGTCAGAGCTGATTTGCATAAAGCCATTATCTGACCCAGGGTGGTGTGGAGTGCAAAAAAACGATGGATTTGGGCCCAGATCTTTTGACTGGGGGAGTGTGCGACATTGATCCACATTCAGTCCATCACTTGTTCTTTTTTGCTAGCGCCAACGCAGGCACCAGGGTGCACAATAGCGCCTGCAGTACTGACATGATTGTTTTTGTGCACAAAATCATAACTTCCTGCACAAAATTAAGGCATCAAGACATTTCCTCTTTCTATGTGCGCTGCAGAATGCAGTTCATGTGGAAAGATAAAATAATGAGGAGAAAAAAAGATGCTTCTCCTCGATACACTCCAATGTTGACACATTCCCTGGGTTACTCATCATTGTAAATTTGGGATGTGCCATCATCCATGGGTGGACGCCTGGCAACACTCCACCCATATAATGCCCCCCAAGTAGAAATGCAGTAAAACGCAGCATATCTAACTTCATTGTGTTGCATTTCATAACAAAGCTGTGTGACGTGCCACAAATCTCCCTTGCGTGGCTTTGCAAATCTTACTGTTGACTTTGCGTTGTCCTTGTGTAACCTTTCATGACCATCAAAGCTTAGTTACTTAAGGAGAAGTGAAGAGCATCGAATAGCCACTCATCTCTCGGCCCACCCACAGTTTGTACTTCCCATTGGAGGAGGGACATGCCTGTTACGTAGGCTGGTTGCCCATTGGACGGGAACTATGCTCATCACTGTGGCCAATCCCTTTTGATGAGCGTGGTTCTGAGGCTAACTTGAGTAAGCCTGACATTATCCTGTCTTCAGCAGAGAGTTGTTTATCAATAAATGTTATTGATCCATGGATTCTCGTAGCTTGTAGAGTTCAGTCCAAAGACGTTCAATCTCTTCCTGTGAGAATCGCAGCAGAAACATTCGAAGGAAAGAAGGACACTGAAGTAATCAAAGGAAGCTGGAACTGTAGGTTCTTTATGTTACTTTATTAAGATATTAAGTTATGATGATAACCCCATCAGGAGCAGCTGTCCTGCTGCTCAGCCCTCACTCAACTGACATTCACAGCACACCAACATTCCAATCATCCAACATTCCACTCATCATGCATACAAGCTGAGCAGTAGGGAAACACAAGTTACAACATATCTCCCTTCGTTATGGGTTCAATTGCACAAAGCAATAAACAAATACAACATTGACAATAAGTCACGTACTGTTAGTCAATAAATTCAAGAAATTTTAGATAACACATATAAGATAAAACGAGCAATTTTTCAATAAGCGATAGGTACTCACATACCTCATTGCACAACTAATGACACAATAAACAAACTGACTCAAGAAGACACATCCTATCTCCTTCCATACAAACCCACGCATACCACAGTTTGAATAAGTATCATATGTAACACATTATTTCCTGAAATAAGCAACAAAACCATATCCAACAACCATACGTTACAAACTATACCAGTTGGCCAAACCAGTACAATAAGCAACGTAACCCTATAATCCAAATATAACAGGAAATCACATGTACATCACATGTAAACAACAACAATGACGTGTGAGATACAAATTTCCCCATCGCAACCTTAACGTGCGAGGTAACATACAACCCAATCGCAACCCTAACGTGCGAGGTACAGACGTCCCAATCGCAACCCTGACGTGCGAGACAACAACATCCCCATCGCAACCTTAGCGTGCGAGGTAACATATAATTTAATCGCAACCCTGACGTGCGAGACAACAACATCCCCATCGCAACCTTAACGTGCGAGGTATCATAAAACCCAATCGCAACCCTGACGTGCAAGACAACAACATCCCTATCGCAACCTTAACGTGCGAGACAACAATATCCTCATCGCAACCTTAACGTGCGAGATATCATAAGACCCAATTGCAACCCTGACGTGTGAGACAACAACGTCCCCATCGCAACCTTAACGTGCTAGGTAACATACAACCCAATCGCAACTCTGACGTGCGAGACAACAACATCCCCATCGCAACCTTAGCGTGCGAGGTAACATACAACTCAATCGCAACTCTGACGTGCGAGACAACAACATCCCCATCGCAACCTTAGCGTGCGAGGTAACATACAACTCAATCGCAACCCTGACGTGCGAGACAACAATATCCTCATCGCAACCTTAATGTGCGAGATATCATAAGACCCAATCGCAACCCTGACGTGTGTGACAACAACGTCCCCATCGCAACCTTAACGTGCGAGGTAACATACAACCCAATCACAACTCTGACGTGCGAGACAACAATATCCTCATCGCAACCTTAACGTGCGAGATATTATAAAACCCAATCGCAACCTGACGTGCGAGACAACAACATCCTAATACTATACTAACTACCAAACTACATTAGAAGCGAGATACTAAACAGTAGTCATCTCATACGCAACACATACATATATAAGGTTCACCATTTATACATAAGTCTTAAGACCTTTGACATAAACTTGTACTTCTGATAATCTTCTTATGTTTTCTATTGCTTTTCCAGTTCTGGGACACTTTCCTTTTTTTTTAAGTCACTTCTGGGCTCACATGCCCACTACTGTACAGTTTCTTCTTTGTGCAGTTCCTGTGACTTGAGCCCATTTAACACTTCCAAATCGGTTCTTATCTGTTGATCAGGTCGTTTAAACATCGATTTCCATGAACACTGTCGCATTACTACGCTGTTGGTTTCCATTTCCCTCTTATCTTTTTCTTTTTTATACTATAAATATCCTGGGTGCTAACATACTCATCAATCCAATGAACTGCGAAGACTCAAGAAACGATGTAGGCTCTCTGCGCGCTTCTAATGAAGGTTAAAGTCAAGCATTACCTTCAAGTCTGCTGTAGATGTACAAAGGCCTTGTGAACTACTTCTCCTTCCGACGACTGCTTCGGTATTTCTTGACGCTTTTACTTGCGTTACATAGCAACCATCATTGTTGCTTTAAATGACAAATGGCTGCCATCGCGTAGTGAGAACAACGTCAATACGTCAGCACGTGAGTCACCAGGAGTTCCGTCTTCTAAACTACGCAGGATGACAATGGCAGCATTCCTTCAGGAAACAGAGTCTCGCGGTAAGCGTTAATGCTCATATTCAAATAACGCACTAAAGCTGATAATTGTATGTTGCGACTGTAGAACTTACACTCCCACTTTCTGCACAAAATTAAATAGCAACTAGAAAACGCCAAAGAGACGTTTCCTCACACTACGATGTCGGGTTTTTCTCTGCAGTACTTTGTCACATGAGGTTGAAACCAAAGATGTGAATAAAAGGCATTCACTCTCAGTCTGAAGTCGCGACTCATTTTTTCCATTAAAATGACACAACTGTAGCTCGATTTCAAATATAAATACTTCCTAGGCAGTTTACATTTCCAAATTTTCCATCAGCTGACAAACGTTCATCACATTACACCGAGGCTCGATTTATGCCCCCGTACAACCCATCAGCTTCAAAATTACTGAAGACCACAGATGATTTTATGCTCTTGAATTACATTTGTCTGGCACACCTGCGTATCAGGGCGACCGATGGTAAGGTCACTGATGGGGTTCTTCCTTTTTGTGCCAGACAACGCTTAAAACATGCATACATCATCAGATAAAAGTCATTTACCTTGAAATTGGTCTATTTCCACGACGTTCTTTTACGGTCCAGTTACACTTTCTTCACCTTTTATTTCTCTTCACCGCTTCGTTCTTTTGTTTGTTCTAGTCCAACAGTCCTATCCTTTTTTGATACTTTTTCTTTTTAATTTGCACGCGTAGATTCTTCTTCAGATTGATCACCAAATGTCGCCAAATGAAGTAATCAAAGGAAGCTGGAACTGTAGGTTCTTTATGTTACTTTATTAAGATATTAAGTTATGATGATAACCCCATCAGGAGCAGCTGTCCTGCTGCTCAGCCCTCACTCAACTGACATTCACAGCACACCAACATTCCAATCATCCAACATTCCACTCATCATGCATACAAGCTGAGCAGTAGGGAAACACAAGTTACAACAGACACCCACTGCTCGCTGGAGCTTTGTATGTGAAAAGGAAGTGAATTCTGTCATTTAGGACCTTGCAATGAAAAGAGCATCACACAAGAGGAGGAGAAGGAAGGATGGTTCTCAGCAGCACAACTGACGATGAGAGAGATGGCAATACACACTTTCAAGACACAAAGGTGAGGAGTACAACCCACACAAGGGAACAAGTAAGGGGAGTTCTCCACTCCCAGCAGGCCCCTTACACTGCAGAGAGATCATAGCAAGGCTCGACTCACATTCAGGAATACCTTCAAAAGTAAGAATTCTGAAGGTTGGGCAAGAGATAAGGGGGGGGCGTTTGGGAGATCAATAAACCAATCAATTAATCAATCAGTAGATTTGTAGAGCGCTACTTGTCACCCATGAGGGTATCCAGGCGGAATTCACTGAAGAGGAATTAAGGAGGCTATCAAGGACCGATAGACAGAGGAACCAGAGGCAGAGGGTTTCTCTGGTGAATCCTATGAAATATGTGGTGGAGTTATGGCCTAAGTGATGGCCAAGAGTTTCAAGAATCTCTTGACTATGGGAAAGAGTGTGAGTTCTGGTGCAGAAAAAGAATATTGAGGAAGAAATATCGAATTGCACAAATATTGTGGTAAAAATATCGTGGGTCAGGAATATCAACAGAAAAATCCTAGTGGTCAAGAATATCGATTTTAGGTAAGTAATATTGATTATAAAAAAAAATATAGAAGTGTTTAATATTGTTTGTAAAAATATAGGAGGTCATTACGATGGCGGGCCCTGCCTGCCAAATTAGGATGGCGGGGAGAATCCTCATTCCAGCGTGATGGTCGCAAAGACCACCTACCACTGTTCCAGAAGGCGGTCCTTTTCTGAAGAGGGCTCTGTCCACACATCAGGCTCCCTACTCTTCACCTTCTCCCAGTTCATCTCCTTGTGGATCAAGGTCTCATGAAGGTCATGCAAAGAGGTGAATGTCTCCCAGATACCAGGGCACGTGACCCCGGGTGGAGGTCATGGACAGTAAACAACTCTCACCCTGGAGATTAGGAGGCATTAGGTCACCTTGTAACAGTGGTTCACGAATAGATCACAATTAGGACCAATAGTGCACACAAATAGTGTGCATCTTGTAACAGTAGTGCACTAATTGTAGGAACACTTACTCTGTGTTACTCCGTCACCTCTTTAATTCCCAACCTATGTTCTTGGAAGACTTCTCAAGGTCTTTTAAGTCCATTATACAAACAATGGAAGAACATATTAAAGAACAATTCAGAAACTCGCCTGCCTCTTTCATCTCCCTGCTTACGTCACTCATGGGAGACATGGCTTTCCACAATCTTAGATGCTGAAGCTACAGACAATGCAGTTAATTAGTAATGATGTGAGGTCAGTGTCCTTTGTCTTTAAATGATGCAATGTGTGACCCTAGGGATCTCCTGTGTGCAGAAACTACAGGCACCGGTCATGGTGTCTCACTGTGAGTTGCCTCACCTGTGTGGATCCAGCCCCAGCGACCATGAACTCGTCCACTCGGCCTCCAGCTCTTCAGGGAAATCACCATTGTGCTTCAAACACCACGAGCTGAGCTCACACTTGAGCTGGAAGAAGAGTTCAGTGTGGAGAACCCACCCTGTGTCCTCAATCCCCAGTCTGCAGAGACAGCACTCCTGAGCCTTCCACAATCTGACCCTTGAACAGTCCTGTGTGTAGTGAGAGTGCCTGCTCTTGCCCTGTCTCAAGACAGTCTCCTCTTGGCCCTCTGCCGCAGGGATGCCTCCTCCCCTCTCACCAGCAGTCAAAACCCAGGGTCTGTGGTTAGAGATGGTCACTCTTCTGCAGAAAACTTCTCTTCTGCTTGGGTTTATTTTACCACCACAGTCAGTTCCTCTTCTCTAGCAGGAAACGGTTCCCATGCCTTTGGTTATATTTTTAACTTTGCAAGCCTGCTATCTCATACAGGACATGGAGACACTGTAGCCCAGATCCAGAAAGGTTTTGCAACGAGTTTGCATCACTCATCTAACACAGATCTGAGCAAAATCCATGTTGGTCTTCACAAACCAATTCAAATGGTGAATTGTTTTGATTTGTAACCAAAAGTAATGCTACCCAATACTCTGCCTTGCATTACTCTGCTTCAAGGAAGCATTCCACGAATGGATATTCCTGTGCATCCACCCATGGATTGTGTCGCAGGCTCATGTCTGCAAAGACTTGTAGAGATGGATTTGGCATAATTTTGGGCCTCGCTTCGATGTGTTTGTGGCCCATGGCTTTCTGCTGGGTCATACTACAATGCCAAGGAGACCCACCATATGTCCACGCAATGATCCTCCCCTGGAATGTCATGGGGATGCACTTGGTCATAAATGACACTTGATGCACTATTACTTGGTGCCGAGGGGGGTGGACATCGCATTCCTCCAGGAAACTCTTTCGCAGGGAGATACTCATATGGATCTCTGCGAGGGTCCACTTCCTCTGCGAGTCCCAGCTCACTGACGATGAGGGGCCATGTGTACTGCTTGCTGGCACCCTTGCAGAGCCCTTTGGAGCTGGGCAGCATCTATGCCCCCCAGTATCAATCAGAACGCATTCCTGGAATCCTTGGCATCACACTTAAGTATATCCTTGCCAGATTCTAGGATCCTGGGATATGATTTCAATTGTGTGGCATGTATATCATTAAACAGATCATCCCTCCACTAACAGACTGCTCCATATGGAAACTAGCCGCCACCTTCGATGGACGTTTGGTGGCTCCACCACGGCCTGAAGCTGGTGCATTTGTTTTACTCACCAGTGCATGTCTTCTATGTGCAACTGGATGGGATCTCTGCATCTCCAGCAGTCACAGACCAGGCTACGCAGCCAGAATATCTGGGCCGTACTTATGTATAACCCGCTCATGTTCTGCTTGCACTGGGGAGGTGGCAGACCCCAATCCCTACATGACAACTCTGACCGGAATTCCTGTCTGACACAGTATTCCATGGCTCCCTACAGGAACTGATTAGTACATATTACCCTCATAATCAGGGTTCAGTGCTGATAGCAGTGTTCGGGGAGGCATTTAAGGTGGTGATTAGGGGCCGGTGTATGGCCGTACAACCTTGGGTATGCAAAAATCTAGAGTCTCTAGCTGAATAGCCTGGAGACTCGGATGCAAGCCCTAGAGGTTGCATCTCTGCTAGACTCCACCTGTCTCTCGGAACTCCTCAGTGCGAGCATCAATCAATCAATGTTTATGAAGGGCAGCTACTCACCCGTTAGGGTCTCAAGGTGCTGGGGGGGAGTGTAGCATGTGCCAGTGAGGTGGATTAAAAAAGCCAAAGCTTTAGTTCCTTCATGGAGTGAGGAGGGAGGTGGTTTGTCTGATGTGGACGGGTAGGGTGTTCCAGGCATTGGCTGCGAGGTAGGAGAAGGAGCGTCCTCCTGTTCTGGTTTTCCTGATGCAGGGTACTTCTGCAGGAGAAAGCTGGGCTGAATGTAGGGCCCTGTGGGGAATGTGGAGGTTTATTCGCTGGTTCAGATAGGCTGGTCAGGTGTTGTAGAGGACTTTGTGTGCATGGGTGATTCTTTTCTCTACGGGGAGCAAGTGCAGTGTATGTAGGTGTTGCGAAACGTGGCAGTGTCGTGGTGGGTTGAGGATCAGTCTGGTGGTGGCATTCTGGATGTTTTGCAATTTGCTAGTGAGTTTATTGGTGATTCCGGTGTAGAGTGCGTTCCGTAGTCCAGTCTGCTGGTGATGATGGCTTGTGTGTCTGTCTTTCTATGTTTGAGGGGTAGCCATTTGAAGGTCTTGCGTAGGAGTCGGACGGTGTGGAAGCAGGTGGAGGTGACTGAGTTGATCTGATGGTTCATTCTGAGGTCGGGGTCAAGGATGATTCCGAGGTTGCGGGCTTGGTTGGAAGGGGTGGGCAGGTTTCAGAGGGTCGGAGGCTACCAAGAGTTGCTCCATGCATTGGGTTGAGGACCCATGATGGGTACTTCTGTCTTGTCTGTGTTGAGTTGAAAGCAGCTGTCTCTCATCCAGTTGGCAACTGCTTTCATGCCTTCATGGAAGTTGTGTCTGGCCTTGTCCAGTTCATTGGAGAGTGAGAGGATGAGTTGGGAGTCGTTCGCGTAGGAGATGATGTTTATTCCATAGCGTCTGACGATGGAGACTAGCGGGCCATGTAGATGTGCGCTACTACACAACCTTGTGTCGGGTCCGGGCCTTGCCATGGACTATGACCCGATTCACAGAACTAACTTAAGACAAAATGCTAAACTTACTTTTGGTATTCACAAAAGATAGGATTTTGTCTTAAGTTTGTCTTAAGACAAACTTAAGACAGACTTAAGACAAAATCCTAACTTAAGTCTGTCTTAAGACAAACTTAAGACAAAATCCTAACTTCTGTGAATACCAAAAGTAGTAAGTTTAGGATTTTGTCTTAAGTTAATTCTGTGAATCGGGCCTAATATAATTAAGGGGTTCCTGGCCGGGATGACCCTGCCTCACCTCTCAGATACAGCCCAGTGGGACCTTGGCCAATTGACTTCAGAGCCTGAGATCAGGGGAGTCATTAAGCAATTAGCATCAGGGAAGTCCCCTGGGGTGGATGGGCTGTCTGGGGAATTCTACTATTTGTTCTGCTCAGCGCTGGTACCCTAACAGGCGACTCTATATAACGCGGTGCGGGAGGCGGGTGCCCTAACACCAACCTGTTGAGAAGCACTGTTGATTGCTTTGTTGAAGCCTGAGAAAGACCTAGTGGACACCTCTTCATATTGCCCCCTGTCAATGCTCACAGTAGATTACAAAATCCTTATGAAAGTCCTGGCTACCCGCCTACAACCCCATATATACTTCTTGATCCACGAGGATCAGAATGGCGTTATTCTGCTTCGCAGCACCGCTCTGAACATCCAGCGCCTTCACAGTTTGTTGCAGGAGATACAGCCCCAAAGGCAGTGGGTCTATCAGTGGGCTTGCGTAAGGTCTTTGATACCTTACAGTGGAGAAATATGCAAAAAACTATGACCTGCATCAACATGGGCCTAGAGTGAGCCAAATGGGTAACACTGCTATATAAGGGAGCCCGGGACTGGTACAAACAGGGCAAACATCTCGTACTCCATCGAGATTCACACAGGCACGAGACACTGGGTCTGTGGTCAGAGTTTGTCACTCTTCTGCAGAAAACTTCAGCGTGGGTTTATTTCACCATCAAAGTCAGTTCCTCTTCTCTAGCAGGAAATGGTTGCCATGTCTTTGATATGTTTTAACTTTGCAAGCCTGCTACCTCAGACAGGGCATGGAGACAAAAAAGCCCAGATCCTGCTGTTTGCATTGGCTGTAGAGCTGTTTGCTGGCGCAGTTTGGCAGCAGGGGAGGGGCCTATGTATATGGCTTCATGATGGGGAACATGACATCTCGCTATGCATGGGTGACATGCTTCTATTCTTCATGACAGGGAACATGACATCTCGCTATACATGGGCGACATGCTCCTATTCTTCATGACGTGGAACATGACATCTCGCTATACTTGGGCAACATGCTCCTATTCTTCTGCATGTCTGCACAAAGGGGTGCCCTGACGGGTTACAATGCTCAAATTTCTGTGAGAAGTGACAGGCTTATGTTCCAGCTGGGAGAAGACCTGCGTCTTCCCAGTTAGGGAGATCACCGCAGCCCCAACCCAGGGGATCCACAAGATCACCACAGTCCCACCTGTGGGGATCCACAAGATCACCACAGTCCCACCCACGGTGATTCACTCGATCACCACAGTCCCACCTGTGGGATCCACAAGATCACCTTAGTCCAACCCAAGGGGATCAACTAGATCACCACAATCCCACCTGCACAGATCCACAAGATCACCTCAGTCCCACCTGGGGAAATGCGCTTGATCACTGCAGCCCCATACAAGGGGATCCATGAGATCACCACAGTCCCACCCGCATGGATCCATCCAGATCACCACAGTCCCTCCTGGAGGATCCACTTGACACCACAGCCCCATATGAGGGGATCCATGAGATCACCACAGTCCCACCTGAGGGGATCCGCAAGATCACCAGTTCCACCCGAGGGGATCCACATAATGAGCTGCCATTGGAGCCTCGAACGTTCCCTGAACTCAGGATCTGAGTTTTCTATGAGTACATACACAGCGGGAGGGTAATCTTGGGGGTGCGCTCAGATCCCTGCGAGCGAGAGTGGTATTCTGACGCACACGGAGGCTCCTTTTTGAAAGTACGAGTATCGCTTATGAAAATGATGATCCTGCCCAGACTGCTTTATTATTTTGCAAATCCCGCTCTGGAAACCCCGGTCTTGGATTTGTTCTCTAGACACCTTGTTGTAGTAATCGATTTGGGATGGCATTATTTCAGGGCATAGCTGTGCACTATTCAGCACCGACACTGGAAGGTGGACCGGGTCAAAAACCTTGAGCTGTGCCACATAGCAGCAGAAACACAATGGCTGGCCAGCTGGCTGGAGGACAGCCACAGAGTGGAACTGGGGCTCTGGTGAAGAACCTGATTGTGGATTGCTACTGCGGCTCCATGCTGGGGGCATGCCCCACTAGAGGACTGACACCCACACTACTGCAAATCACACTACAATGTTGGGTGCAGTTCGCTGGGGCTTGGCCAGATGTGCCCCTACTCTCCAGTCCTACCGCTGGTGGGCCTGCAAATGCCGCCAGGGGCCTACTTACAGCCCAGAAGATGCGTGACTAGACTGTGGCGGACAAACACACAGACAGGGACTGTAATGCAGAGATACCAGTGCTGTTCAGGTGATCTTTCTATGTCATGGGATGCTCATAGCTTGGGGTGAGGGAATGACGAATGCAGTTTTTGTGCGTTGAGATACAATGTGGTGATCTCCATCCACGACTGTACTTTGGAGATGTATGACGTCAGATGGGCTTATCTACAGGCCCATTGCACTGGCTTTGCATCACTTTTATTTTACGCATCAGTGGTGCTGAGTGCAGACCCGTATTTCCAAGGTCATACACACGGTCGGGGAACAGAGGGTAGATTACTTGTAGTTATGGAGTAATGCAAAGCAGCACAAGTTGCTGCGTTGCCTTACTGTGCATCAAAGATGTGTTTCATGGGAGTTGTGGGGGGTGTCCTCACGCAATACCCATGGATTTTGATGCATTCCCAGATTTACACTGACTTGTAAACCGGGGAATGTGTCAAACGCCTACACCTCCCCAGGGGAGGCATAACGAGGAGACATAATTTTATTTCTCCTCCTTTTTTCCTCTTTCAATAAGTGCTGCATTATGCAGCACACATAGAAGGATAAAAATGAGTCCATTAATTTTTGTGTGTGCAGAAAGGAGCTCCTTCCTGCACAAAAAACATTATTCCTCCAAAGCAGGCACCCTTGCTCCAGAGTATTTTGTCTGGGGTATCACTTTTTCCCTCACAGCTGTGAGATAATGCATGAGGAGGACGTCCTATACATGTTCTAGTGAGATGTAAGTGTGCTCTGTTATCTATGTGGTATCAGTTATGTATGGGAGAAGCTTGCACTACTGAGATCTACCCTGCGTGTGTGTGAGGCACCTGTGCATTGACTACAGTGTATGATAGGTCTGTTCAGGTGTGAGACAAGCTTGAAGTGCTCATACGTTTGCTGTACTGGTTCTGTATTTCAGGTCCGGTACCAGGGGTGGTGTCAGTGCTGCGTCTGTTCTGAGTGCATGTAGAGGTATGCACAGACAGTATGGTTCCTATCTGGTGTGCATATATGTGTGTGTGTGTGGGTGTGTGTGTGTGTGTGTGTGTGTGTGTTTGTGTGTGTGAGTGTGTGGTTGTGTGTGTGTGTGTGTTTATGTGTGAGTGTGTGTGTGTGTGTGTGTGTGTGTGTGTGTGTGTGTGTGTGTGTGTGTGTGTGTGTGAGTGTGTGTGTGTGTGTGTGTCTGTGTGAGCGAGAGCATGGTGAGAAGGGGGACAGACAAGTAGGCACATTCAGAAGGAGGGAGAGTAAAGACAATGATGAAGAGGAAGGAGATAGTATGTGAGATATCATATGGAGAAATTCAAAAGAATGTGGGCAGAGACAATGTAAATGGGTAAAAAAGTGATAAATTGCAGAGGAAACGGATGTAAGGGGAACACGTGAGTGAATGAAGCACTCTGAAAATCACTCCCCTTCTACATTCCTTAATAATGTTTAATTCAGTCTTATTTGTTGAGAATTGAAACATTTTTAATTCTAATTTAAAACAAAACCATTCTTATTACTCTGTCATCGCCTATTTCTATCAGGCATTGCCACACCCACAGGTCTTGCTAGTTGATTATTGTGTTATGTCTCGATACAACATAGAAAACTCACAGGCACACACGTTCTAGTTGTAGGTTTGACTTACTCATGCGGAAGTGTCACTCAAAGTGTCACACATTTAGCAGTAGAATGTCACTCATTTACACACTGAAACCATAGAAATGCCACACATAGCCATTCGAAAACTTTGCAGTCATCAGCTTATGCAAGCCTGTGCTTCCCCAAAAGTACATGTAATTAAGGACAAAAATCTTGACCATGTCTCTTGGCATATCGGTCTCACAAGGAAAGTGCGACAACCACTCCCAATATGGCTACCGCTTCTAAATGTTCAAGAGCAATTAAATACGTTGCTTTGAAAATGGCAGACTTGAATCACCAATTGCAAGACTATGTGGCTGAATCCAAGAGCACATGTTGTAGTGGAAGAAATTGCTCCATCCAGTGACAGTGCAATCGCCCTCCACCTGGAGCTGTCAGTGGCATGCGAAGTTGACTTGATGGTTTTCTGCCCACCTCCATTGGGATGGTATTGCCTGGATCTCTTTTACTCAGTTGACTTCCTAAAATCAGAGTAAGTCTGACCTTCCCGGTCTGTCTAGCGGGTAGTGTGTTTGCAGTGTGCACACTCCCGGCAACGCTGGGCTTCAGGCTGACCTTGCTGCCTGTGCCACTACTAGTGTTGCACTGCAAATTCACACTGCTGTGATCACTGGGTTCCATTTTGGCATTTGTGACAAACGCAGTGCTGCTTATAACCAGGGCACCAGGCTAATGGGCATGAGAGCCAGGGCACTGTTTTTACCTGTTGGCCTTAGATGGGATGTTGTATGCAGCAGAGGGACAGTGCGAAAGCACCTTAGCTGTGTTGGGAGCAGCTTCCCTGGCCATTGGCCTATCTGGCTTCCTTCTGCCTTCCTTCTGACCTTGTTACCAGGGGGAGCTAAGGGCTGCACTACCTGAGCGGCCTGCATGAGCCCCCCTTGCAACAAGGTGCCAGGTTGTGTCTGTGCTGGGATGTCCAAGTGTACCTATGCGCTCTATCAAAGCTACATAGATAGACATCTGAAAGGAACCTTCCTAAAGGTATAATCCATCGAAGGCCAACTATCAGAGCAGCAGTGGTTTCAGATACAAAGTGACAATTTCATTGAGTGGGCATGAGTGTTTTATCTTGACTGACCACCTAGTTCTTGCCCAGTCTAAGTGCGCCAGTGACTTTGATGGGATGTCAACAAGCACTGCCAAAGCCAATAGCTCAGCCTTTTTCCAGCTTGGACGTATTGGCGTTGTCAATGTTACTTCTACTAACTGGCTCTGGCAATATATTTTAACATTGGTGCAATATTATCGAAATTCTTCAAACTATGATGAACTATAGGAAGAGAAGGACCAAACCAGTCATCCACATTGGTTGTTGTAGTCAATCTGCCAGTACTCCTGACAGGTTTACTACTACAAGTAGCAAATGCCCAGCTCCATTTCTGATCTGTTCATAGAACATCACTGGATTAGAAAGTAATATAACAGAACTGCTCACAAATTGTTATCCTGTTCAAATGCTTATTATATTGTATGCCTATATGAGGGATGTACGATATTACAACGCATGCTTTTACAACGCATGCTTTTACATCGCATGTTTTACAACGCATACCATTACAACGCATAGTGCTTTGGGGCGCTGGATAGTGAATAGTTTAATTTACTATTCCAACTCCAGTCCCCGTGGATAGTAGGGAAGGTGTTGGATAGTACATTACACCTATTCCCTATCCTAGAGCGCCCCCCAGCGCAATGCGTTGTAATGGTTTGCGTTGCTAAAGTTGCGTCGTAAAGGCACTGCGTGGTAAAAGTTGCGTTGTAAAGGATGTTTCCCCTATATGAGACCTGGAAAAATTAAATGTTTCTCTTTAAAACTTTACTGCCTACGATAGCCAGGCAACAAAAAGTCATATAGGTAGACCCACTGGTGGTGTGCTAATATTAATCAACAACCTCCTCCACACGCTGGGAATTAAAATAACTTTACAAAAAATCAAAAAACAATATCGCAGTATCCTTACCAATAAAAACAGAAGGCAACTAGTTATAATTAGCATATGTTTATTATCTTAGATTACCAGTGACTACCTGAGCATTTACTCATTCTTAGACAAGCTGAAGCTTCTTCTTGACCCAACAAACAATGGGATGACAGTTATAAAAAGGAGACCCGTAATGCTAATATAAGTTATAATGTGAAAAGGAATTTAACAGGTAGTTCTCCAGATCATCAGTGTGCAATTTCTAAGCCATTGAATAACCCTGTCAGAAGAAAACCTGCTGGGAATCTCATCAACAGTTTCTTGCACAATTTAGGATTTAGGCAACTTAAGAGCAGACTGCACAACAACTGTTCAGTGCAAACAAAGTTGCAGCAAAGGGGCTTGATTTCATTACCGATTACACCTTAATCCACACTACAAAATTTAGGAAATGCATACACTTTAAGATAATCACAAGATCGGAGAGCTGTCATCAAAGCCAACACTTAAGCACCTTCTGTACTCACTCATGGTAGAACTCAGCAAACACACTCAGCATGGAAAGTGTCACAGCAGTTAAGAGTAAAAAAATTAGATCGAACTTTGCTCTGAATGATTGAAATGTAAAAATGTGGGACCAAGAACTAAATCCACCCGATGTCTGGTTGTGGAAATGGGAGTTCCGTACACAAAATGTAATTAAATTCTTATCTTCAATACCCGGTACAAAGTAAAGGCTTCATAACTAACTCAAAAAAACAGAAATATTAATACAAACTGAGGAAAGAATATTCAAGAAAAAAACTAAGGCAGTTATTAAAACTGAAAAACACAAAAAGGAGGGTAAGGGGAGATTTGAAGACCAGCGGGTATTACCTCCTGAATCATAAATACTACTCACAATGAAATACTCGGGGGTATAAGAAAAAGCAAACTTGGGGCCTCATTTATGAGGCTGTGCGTCACTTTTACGCCGCCGGTGCGTCACTTTTTGTGACGCACCAGGGGCGTAAAAAAATGCACCTTGTTGCGCCATATTTACAAAGTGACGCATCTAGGTAGATGCGTCACTTCGTGAACCCCTGCCCCGCATTATACCTGTGCCAGGTATAATGTATGCAAGGGGGGCGTATTGACGCAAGGAAGGGTTGTAGAAGTGACGCAGTGAAATCTATGAGATTTCACTGCGTCACTTTTAGGACGCCGATGCATCAAAATATTGCGCCTGCCTCACAGCAGGCATAAGACTGACGCTGGCCCTTTCACATGCGTCACTTTTACACTTACAGATACGTCAGAAATACTGACGTATCTGTAACTCCTTGCGACATGATGCGTCATACATTAAATATGACGCATCAGGAATGTCGCAAGGAGTGCGCACTGAGAAGTAACGCATCGCTGCTTTCACGCAGCGATGCGTAATTTCTCATAAATGAGGCCCAGAGAACCTAGAATGTCTGAGAAGAATTCCTTTTAGGATAAAATCCCTCACTCATCAGAGGTGACATGCTTCATCATAGGGATTCTTCTCACACCGTGATAGCAGATCGTGATGTGGCTACAGCTCCTCTCTAATCATGAGGAGCTCTTTGGATGTTTTAGTATGTGATAATTCTGGATGGAATTCCAGAATCTTGGGGCCAAAGTAGCAAACCTACTACCCCCTAGTTGCTTCAGCTTAAAGGTGGGGATTGTCAGGAGTTGAAGGTGGGCTGAGCGAAGGTTGCGTGATGGGGAGTAGCGTGATATAAGGCTGTTTATGAAACCTCGACCATGGCCGTGGAGAGATTTGAACAGTAGACAACCAACTTTAAAGGCACCGCGTTGAGGGATGGGAAGCCAATGCAACTTCTTTAGGAGAGGGGAGGCCTGATGCCATCTAGGTTGATGGTGGGTCAATCTAGCTGCCTGGTTTTGAACCATCTGCAGGCGCTTTGAGAGACCGAGAGGGAGACCAAGGTAAATTGGATTGGAGTAGTCGATACGGGAGAGGACCATGGCTTTCACAACTTGTATTAAAGCTGCTTCGGTGAGTAGCCTACTTCATTTTCTGATCCTGTGCAGCTGGAAGAAGCAGGAGGAGATCACCGAGCCTACCTGTGTTTTCAAGGATAGATCATGGGGTATAATGATCCCAAGGCTATTAGCCAAAGAGGAGGGGATAGGAGGGGGGCCCAGTTCATTTGGCCAGTTGTGGGCCCCAGGGATTCTGGCTCCCACTCGTCAGAACCAATTTCGTCTTTCCTGGGTTCAGTTTCAAATGATAACAGTCCATCCAGTGGCAAATGTGTTGCAAGGTGGACTGGAAGTCGGAAATTGATTGGGGCCAGTTATCAATCGTGAAAAGCAGTTGGAGGTCATCAGTATCATTAAAAGTGACCACATTCCTTTCCTTTAAAGTCTTGATTATTGGCAAGAGGTAAAGGTTGAACAGGTGTGGGGAGAGTGGGGAGCCCTGTGGTACTGCTGAGATAGTGAGACTAGAACAATCTAGAATCATCCCCCGTGGGCACTCGTTAAATCGTCTTCTGAATGAGGAAGACTTCCAGTTTGAGGTTTTTCTCAAATGTTCATTTTATTTCATGATTGACATTTAAAGTCTTTTTTGATTATTTTTGCAAACAATTTGATAATATCAGGCAATGTCCATTTCAAAATCACCAATGCATTTCGGGCATTAGATTCATGCCCTTCATCAGGGAGACGACACTACAAAAGATATATGATGAGTGACTGTTAATATATGATTAAAAACGGGTAAACAAACAGTTAAAGCAACATGGTTAACTCATTAGCATTAGGCTAAAAATGTAATGTACTAGTCAGTTGTTAAATTGGTTGGACTTCGTTGTACCAAAGACAGGTTATTGCAACAGAAAACATTCAAATAAAGAACAGTGTGTCAGTGTCACTTACATGCCTTTCCAAATCAGAGGTTCGAAGTCTAGAAGGAAAGTAAAGGGACTGGTTTACTATTGGTGCGGTCTGCGCGGTCTAAAAGCGTTATTAGAGGGATGGTCAGTGAGAAAAACGTTGGAATAAGACTAACCTGAATAGTTAGATTCCGGGTGTAAATAATCCAGTGCTCACTTCGGTAAATGCGGCACGAAGAAGACGCGCTTCCCTATTCAAACAGAGAGTTATCTGGTCATGTGGGTAGTCACATGACAAAAAGGATAGAAAAAAGACTAAACGTAGTTGGGTGGTTCCACTCGCTAAAGCGAGGGTAGATATCCATCTGCAGCTAGATGCCCACTCCAAAAGGTAAAACAATTTAGCACGAACTCATGTTTACCAGTTGGCAATATAATCTGGAGTATGCTACGCAAAAAAAATAAAAAAATAAAAAAATAAAAAAATGAAATTAAAATCAAAGGACTCGATCCACTGTGTGTTGCATGTGGGGAGTGTGAGGTTGAGAGATTAGTCTGTTGCGCCACCGTAGTGGTGGATGGTATCAACGAGTGTTAGACCTTAAGCCTAATGTTAGTTAGGGATGAGTGTGATGAGTGTCCTGTGTGAAATATACCAACGCAATAGGCACAATAAATGATCATAGGAGCAATTAATTACAGGTAACATGCAAGTTCAATTCTCTCATTCAAGCCCATTGGCTTCTGGGTTGACAGTTTCTGGATCCATTGATTTTCTCTGCGGAGTAGATGGCTGGAATTGTCACGACCTTCAATTTTAGGAACAGTTTCCAACACAATGAATTTGATCTGTGAAATGTTATGTTTCTCTTCCGTGAAGTGCAGTGATAAGGCTGATTTGATATTTTTTAGTCTGATGTTTGACTTATGTTCAGTTAAGCGCACTTTGATGCGGCGCTCAGTCTTGCCCACATACATCTTGCCACACGGGCAACGTATCCCGTATATTAGGTTGCTTGATTCACAAGTTGCATTAACCTTGAGTTTGATTCGATGGCCTTTGGATGGGTGGTTTATGCTACTGCCTCTGATGATGTTATTACAGTGACCGCAGTTGAGGCACGGTCTAGTACCAGAGTAAGTGGTCTTGTCCGTGCTGGGGTTTTGTAGGATTTCTCCCAGGTTCTTAGCTCTGCTGAAAGCAAAAAGTGGTGGTTGGCTAAATGATTGTTTAAAATCAGGTTCAAGATTCAGAATTGACCAATGTTTGCGAATGATTTGTTTGTATCTTTTGCTGGCTGTTGAAAATTTTGATACCGCCACTATCCGTGACTGTTCTGTTTGTGGTTTGTAAGTGAGTAAGGTGGTTCTGTTGATGTTGTCAATTCTCTGTCTAGCTTGATTGACCACAGATGGCGGATACCCTCTTGCTAGAAACTTGCTAGTCATTTCTTGTAGTCGTACCTCCAAAGTGGTTTCATCCGATGTTATTCTCTTCACTCTCGCCATTTGGGAGAATGGTAAATTGTTGATTAGGTTTGGTTCATGAAAACTAGAGTGTAGCAGCATGTTATTTCTATCCGTAGGTTTCACGTAAAGGTCCGTTGTGAATCCCATGGGGGTTCTTGTCACTTTAACATCCAGGAAATTGACTTCAGTATTGGATGTGACCCATGTCAGTTGGATGCGTTGGTCGATGTCATTGAACTTCATCAGAGCATTGATGAGTTTCTCTTCGGTGTTAGTCCAAACGATGAAGAGATCATCGATGTATCTCACGATCATTTTCAGGTTGTCAGTCCATTCCTTGTTAGATAGAATGTGTTGGTTCTCATACCACTGCATGAAGATGTTAGCATACACGGGCGCTGCCGAATTGCCCATTGCCATCCCGGTGAGTTGTTGGTACCGGATATCAACACCTATAGAAGATTGGACTACAACCCAACTTCAGAATATTCAAAAAACCTCAAATCCATAATTGATACAGCATTCACGAACGGCACCATAAACGAGAGGACGAAGAATTTCTTGATAACCCTGCATCCCAGAAGTCCAACACTTAGACTGGTCCCTAAGATCCACAAGAACACATTTGATCCACCCATGCGACCGATCGTGTCCACACGAGGCAGTCTCCACGAACCTATCGGACAACTACTGGATAGATACATGCAACCCACGGTACAGACAATGCAAACATACATCAAAGACACGTCTCAATTTCTTCTAAAACTCCAGAAGGTGACCCTGAACCCCTCAGAAAACATCATCCTATGCACTGCAGACGTACGGAGTCTGTATACTAGCATACCTCACGACATGGGCATTGAAGCGATGGAAGCAGCCCTCCTTCAAACTGAATTGGATCGAGACCTCCAAACTTTCCTTATGGAACTGATGTACTTTATACTATATCATAGTTACTTCAAAATAGACAACACCTGGTACCAACAACTCACCGGGATGGCAATGGGCAATTCGGCAGCGCCCGTGTATGCTAACATCTTCATGCAGTGGTATGAGAACCAACACATTCTATCTAACAAGGAATGGACTGACAACCTGAAAATGATCGTGAGATACATCGATGATCTCTTCATCGTTTGGACTAACACCGAAGAGAAACTCATCAATGCTCTGATGAAGTTCAATGACATCGACCAACGCATCCAACTGACATGGGTCACATCCAATACTGAAGTCAATTTCCTGGATGTTAAAGTGACAAGAACCCCCATGGGATTCACAACGGACCTTTACGTGAAACCTACGGATAGAAATAACATGCTGCTACACTCTAGTTTTCATGAACCAAACCTAATCAACAATTTACCATTCTCCCAAATGGCGAGAGTGAAGAGAATAACATCGGATGAAACCACTTTGGAGGTACGACTACAAGAAATGACTAGCAAGTTTCTAGCAAGAGGGTATCCGCCATCTGTGGTCAATCAAGCTAGACAGAGAATTGACAACATCAACAGAACCACCTTACTCACTTACAAACCACAAACAGAACAGTCACGGATAGTGGCGGTATCAAAATTTTCAACAGCCAGCAAAAGATACAAACAAATCATTCGCAAACATTGGTCAATTCTGAATCTTGAACCTGATTTTAAACAATCATTTAGCCAACCACCACTTTTTGCTTTCAGCAGAGCTAAGAACCTGGGAGAAATCCTACAAAACCCCAGCACGGACAAGACCACTTACTCTGGTACTAGACCGTGCCTCAACTGCGGTCACTGTAATAACATCATCAGAGGCAGTAGCATAAACCACCCATCCAAAGGCCATCGAATCAAACTCAAGGTTAATGCAACTTGTGAATCAAGCAACCTAATATACGGGATACGTTGCCCGTGTGGCAAGATGTATGTGGGCAAGACTGAGCGCCGCATCAAAGTGCGCTTAACTGAACATAAGTCAAACATCAGACTAAAAAATATCAAATCAGCCTTATCACTGCACTTCACGGAAGAGAAACATAACATTTCACAGATCAAATTCATTGTGTTGGAAACTGTTCCTAAAATTGAAGGTCGTGACAATTCCAGCCATCTACTCCGCAGAGAAAATCAATGGATCCAGAAACTGTCAACCCAGAAGCCAATGGGCTTGAATGAGAGAATTGAACTTGCATGTTACCTGTAATTAATTGCTCCTATGATCATTTATTGTGCCTATTGCGTTGGTATATTTCACACAGGACACTCATCACACTCATCCCTAACTAACATTAGGCTTAAGGTCTAACACTCGTTGATACCATCCACCACTACGGTGGCGCAACAGACTAATCTCTCAACCTCACACTCCCCACATGCAACACACAGTGGATCGAGTCCTTTGATTTTAATTTCATTTTTTTATTTTTTTATTTTTTTATTTTTTTTGCGTAGCATACTCCAGATTATATTGCCAACTGGTAAACATGAGTTCGTGCTAAATTGTTTTACCTTTTGGAGTGGGCATCTAGCTGCAGATGGATATCTACCCTCGCTTTAGCGAGTGGAACCACCCAACTACGTTTAGTCTTTTTTCTATCCTTTTTGTCATGTGACTACCCACATGACCAGATAACTCTCTGTTTGAATAGGGAAGCGCGTCTTCTTCGTGCCGCATTTACCGAAGTGAGCACTGGATTATTTACACCCGGAATCTAACTATTCAGGTTAGTCTTATTCCAACGTTTTTCTCACTGACCATCCCTCTAATAACGCTTTTAGACCGCGCAGACCGCACCAATAGTAAACCAGTCCCTTTACTTTCCTTCTAGACTTCGAACCTCTGATTTGGAAAGGCATGTAAGTGACACTGACACACTGTTCTTTATTTGAATGTTTTCTGTTGCAATAACCTGTCTTTGGTACAACGAAGTCCAACCAATTTAACAACTGACTAGTACATTACATTTTTAGCCTAATGCTAATGAGTTAACCATGTTGCTTTAACTGTTTGTTTACCCGTTTTTAATCATATATTAACAGTCACTCATCATATATCTTTTGTAGTGTCGTCTCCCTGATGAAGGGCATGAATCTAATGCCCGAAATGCATTGGTGATTTTGAAATGGACATTGCCTGATATTATCAAATTGTTTGCAAAAATAATCAAAAAAGACTTTAAATGTCAATCATGAAATAAAATGAACATTTGAGAAAAACCTCAAACTGGAAGTCTTCCTCATTCAGAAGACGATTTAACGAGTGCCCACGGGGGATGATTCTAGATTGTTCTAGTCTCACTATCTCAGCATTGTATTGACGTCGTGGGACCCTCGACGCCACCCTTTTGGTGCACCAGAACCCTCCCCAAATTTGGTTCAAATATCAAATAACTTTTGAGCTGTGCATCCATCCAACACCAATAGATTAGAGCCCTGTGGTACCCCATACGTAGTTTTCACCTTGGAAGCCTTAAACTGACCCTGACGGACTGCCTGGGAGCGAGCTACTAAAAAGGAACGGATCTAGCCAAGAGCAGCGCCCTAAATGACGGCATCCTTGACATGGTCCACCAGAATCCCGTGGTCGACCGTGTCAAAGGCGGCCGTTAGGTCTAATAACACCAGGGCCTGGGGAATGCCTTTATCAGTCTTCTCCCGAAGGGAATCCAGTACAGCTGTGATTACTGTTTCTGTGAAGTGGGCAGGACGAAAGCCTGCTTGGTGAGGGTCAAAGAACCTGGTTTGTTCTAGAAAGTTGGATAGGCATTTAGCCACGTGGGCCTCAAGTACCTTGGCTAAGTAAGGGAGCAGTTAAATCGGGTGGTAGTTAGACAGTGTCTTGGGGTCCACCACAGGTTTCTTAAAGGGGGAGATCACAGTGGCCTCTTTGAAGACCTGTGGTACGCAGCCCTGACAAGAAGAGTTATTCAGTAAGGCAAGGTCTGGGCCCAGGAGAGCGGTAAAAACCTCCTTGAAGATATGTGGGGGGACAACAATCCACCGGAGAGCCCAATCTCACTTTAGGCAAGAGATCTTGAAGGGTCTGGACGCCCATGGCCAGGAACGATTCAAGGGAATAGGTATTTGTGGGCCTGGAGATGGAAGTTTAGTCAATGATGTGTTTGGGGATACTGGCTTTAATAGAGGAGATTTTATCTATGAAAAAGTTATTTAACGAACCACATAGGATTTGAGAGAGTATGGACTTACTTCGAACTCTATCAGGGTTAGATAGTTCATCAACAATCGGGAAGATGTCTTTCGATTGATTGTTGGAAGATAAGATTCTGGAGGAAAAATGCACTGCTTTAGCATTTAAAATACCTTTTTTGTATTCCCTCATAGCTGTTGAGTAACTACATTTGTCTTTAGGTAAGTAGTTTTGTCTCCACTTCCTCTCTAATTGGTGGAGGGCACGCTTTTGTGATTTCAGTTCAGGGAAGAACCACCTTTGGGCCTCGAGGCGACGAGTGGTTCTTATTTTTTGTCAGTGAGGCATGTGTTTTAATGGCCTTAAGTAGCCAAGTGGAGATGGATTCCTCCTGGAGGTTGAGATCAAGTGTGTCATGGGGAATAGTGTTGGCCAGTGTAGTAAGAAGGTCATTTTTATCAATGGCCTTCCATTTTCTTACCCAGCTCCCCCCTTTACTAGGTTGTTTGCTTGTAGGAAGGTTAAGAAGAGTGATTTTAATCAAATGATGGTCTGACCAAATACATGGTAACACTGAGACTCCAAACACTGCTAGATTGATCGACCACATTTGGTCCAAGATGTGCTCTTTAGTGTGTGTAGCTGTGGATATCTGTTGGGCAAAATTAAGATTGTTTAATAATTCGTTTAGTTCAGCAGAGTGTGGCCCTTCTTGTGAGTCGTTGGCCCAATAGTTGAAGTCACCTATCAGTACAACTCTAGCATGCTTGGTTGCCAAATTGGCCATTTGTTCGGCCAAGGAGTGAGGAAAATGCGGCCTGTGCTGTGGGGGTCTGTACAGTAAGATGCATATGAGTGGGGCAGAGTCAGATTCAAGTTTAATTACCTTATTGTCTACTGCAGGAAGGCACAAAGAGGTAGAGCCGTGCATTGTAGCTTCTGGTGTCTAATAGCTGCAACCACCCACCCTTTTTCCCCCGGTGGTCGGTTGGAGTATAGAATGTAATACCTATTAGGTAATGCTGCCAGGATATAGGGTGAGGAATCAGGGGTGGGCCAGGTCTCAGTTAACAGAAGAATGTCAGGTTTATCTGAGTCTAACAGTGTAAAAATGTCCAATTGATGCTTAATAAGGGAATGTGTATTCAAGTAGTAGATTAGGAGGGGTGAGTTCTCGTGCTTATGATATTGCTGAGCGGCATGAGTAATTTCAGGTAATAATTTCCGAGTTGACAACATATTATGGTGCATTGAACTAGTCCCGATGCTCTGTCTGAGTTTGTAAGTAGTAGAGTGAAGTTGTCTCAGTTCACCGGAAGAGTAAGTTCAAAATTGGGCATTATAACTGGGCCCGGAGCACGTCAGGGCACGGACGGGCGCAGACGGGCTTGCCTTTGGCGCGCTGCCGGCACGCACAATACACGCGTCTGGTGCTCTCCCGTGCTACCTCCAGCATTAGTTCCTCTAAGCTCCTCCCCACGCCCTTCATGATTGGTCTCTGCCCAGGAGGGAGGACTGGAAGGTTAAACAGTTGAGGGCCTGACTCGGCACTAGCGCGGTAAGTGGGTGGCTTTAAACAAACAGCGCAATCAAATTCAATCAGTTTTAGCAGTTTTTATCAGCACAGACAGGAAAATCACAACTTTTAAAACTTTGTTTAAAAATAAGTAGCAGTTAAAAGAATACTGTTCGCCGGTAGCGGCCTCTTCCTAGAGGGCCCGCTCCCGCGCTGCCGCCGGCATTAGTGCCTCTAAGCTCCTCCCACGCCCTTCGTGATTGGTATCTGTCCAGGAGGGAGGACCAGAAGGCTAAACAGCTGAGGTCCCGGAGACCTCAGCTGTTTAGCTTTCCTACAAGAAGGATAAAAAGTTAACAATAGGTAGAAACTTATAAAAGAAGGCCTGCAGTCTCAACTCCTGGAAGGGATGCTCAGGAGTGCAGTATTAGGTATCCTCCGTAGAGCAGTGGATGATGTCAAGGTGGAGGGTGGAAAAAAGTCACCACGGTGATTGCAATGTAATCATACAATGAGGTATTTGCCCATTAAGAAGGTTTTGGTTTCCCTTTTAAAGTGTGCCAAGGACGGGAGTCTTCTAATGGCGGGTGGGAAGGAGTTCCAGATTCTTGGAGCGGCACCAGAGTCTTGACTGTGTTCCCCATGGGAACAGTCCAGACCGAACTGCCAGGCCAGGTCCTCCCTGGACTGGGAACAAGCATCCTGGGACTGGTTTCAGGGTATGTCACCCTTCTTCAGCCAGGCTAGCTTGAATCCAGTGGCACAGTGAGCAAGGGACCAACGTCTGGACCTACCCATCCCACTTAGGACGAAAAGTGTTACAGCAAACAAATGATGGACGGAATGCTGACAATACATACATTCTCCCCAGTCAAAAGATCTGGGTTAAATCCATCATTCTTTTGCCCACTGAACCACCCCAGTTTGGACCCAGTCATATGCAAATCCGTCTCGACCCTGTGCCTCATCGGGACAGTCCAGACCGAACTGCCAGGCCGGTCCTACCTGGACCGGAAACAAGCATCCTGGGACCGGTTTCTGCAGGGTATGTCACCCTTCTTAAGTCCGGCTAGCTTAAATCCAGTGGCGCAGTACACAAGGGACCCATGTCTGGGCATACCCATCAGACTTAGGGTAAAAAGTGTTACAGCAAACAAATGAAGGACGGAATGCTGACAATGCAAACATTCTCCCCAGTCAAAAGATCTGGTTAAATCCATCGTTCTTTTGCCCACTTCAGGCTGGACTGTTCCCATTGGGCGAAGGGTCAAGACTGATTTGCATATGGCTGGGTTCAAACTGGAATGGCACGGAGAGCAAAAAGCGATGGATTTAGGCCAAGATCTCTGTACTGGGGTGAATGTATGACATTGTTCTGCATTCTGTCCATCAATTGTTCTTTAGGTCTCGCTAGAGTGAGCGCATGCACTGCTCTTGCGAGAAATTTAGTAGGTGGTTTAAAAGTGCTACCCAGGCCGGCCACCAACTTGCTATTACACGCACAAGCGCGCGCGACGTACACAGCACTTCTTCCCGTCGCACGCGCGCGTGTGCGCACAACTCTTCATCACCACTCATGTTTTTTTAAATGTTTTATTTCATTTCGCGGCCTTGCGGCGTTACTTTTACGGCCGTGCGGCCAATGCTTGTTATTTAAGGTTATTTGTAGACTGTACGATTACCGAAAGGTTACCTGGAGCTAAAACTTCCCTGTATTCCATGAAGAGTGTAGTTAGCCATGTGTGGGGTTTACCGGATAGGAGAGGACGTCATCAGCATACAGTGACGTTCTATCTACTACTCCTTCGAGCTCACATCCAGGCGCTCTTGCTGCCGTATTAAACCAGTGCCCCAATGGCCGAACAACAAAGGCGAACACCCCTCCCGACTCTAACAGCAGGGATAAATTGATTGACTCTGTGTGGGCTCTGTATAGAGCAGCATTACCCATGGCAGGAATTCAGCACCAAACCAAATGTATTCAAGTTCTCAGAGCAGAAAATTCCAGCCAACCAAATCAATCAGCTTCTCAGTGTCAAGAGAACTATTAATTTGTGCAGATAATTACAGAGTCTACATATGTATAACCTAATGGACCATCGAGGCCTGACTGGTCCAGATGTATCAGGTGGTTACAACTTTTTTTTACAGACTTATATAGCGCGAACTCTAACCGAAGGTATTGGAGCGCTTTACATGAGCAGCAGTTGCATTGCAGACGGGCACATTTTTTTTTATTTTTATGGGTAGGCACTGGGAGATTAAGTGGACTTGCCCAGAGTCACAGGATGTGGAGTCGAACCCTAAGGTCGAACCTTGATTTGCCAGGTCCAAGGTCGGCAGCTGTAGCCGTGAGACTACATCCTCTTCCCCTTTTAGTCCATACCTTCGCCAGTGCTTTAGTTTCAGCATTGATAGGACAGTGATAGTGACGATGGGAGGAACATTTTGTTGCGGCCTCTTCATGTACAATTTTGGCATGTTTAAAATCAGACGAGGGCTATAATTTTTTGTCTATCCTCTCTATGTATATGAAGTAGGTGACGACCCACGTGTGATGCTGGGTATTTTTTGACATGTAAACTTGTCCACAAAGGACAGTAACTAGCGCCAGGACACCCTTAGGTAACCACTGCGCTTTAGAAATGTTTATTACAGGGCCCTTAGAAAAATGCTTGGTAAAGGCCATCTGTCTTTCTTTACTCCCCTAAAGGATAACCCAATTCTCCCGGAAATTTTTAGCGACAGATGTATGCACAAATGGAATGATGTGGGAATTGTCCAGATAGGCTGCCTCCATTGGGGGATGTATTCTCTTATTAACGCCCTGTGTCCGGACGATATAGCGAAAACCTCACAGAAATGGCAGGAAAAAGTTGGAATGTCGAGTGACAAGTTTAACTATGCTTACTTAATGTCACAAACAAGCCTCATGTCAACAAAACTGCAAGCACAATTTTTTAAAACCTGCTTTTTTTTTACGCTGGATAAAATAGCTAAATGGGGAAGCGGCAAGGGCTCGTGCTGTCCAAGATGTATGCTATATAATGCTGACTGTGTACATATTTACTCTACTTGTGAAGGATTAACATCTATAAAGCAAGAGATAGGGAAATTTCTGACCGCAGTACTCCAAAGGACATTTGTATTATCTAGCAATGTCATTTTATTAGGGGAGGCGGATCCTAGCAATTCTAGAGTAGGCAATTAACTCATTTTTATTTCTATGGCTGTGTTCAGACTGTGTATAGCTTCAGCGTGGTTGGACTCTACAGCTCCGTCGTTCCAACAATGGCTAGCCAGGCTACTAATATTACAACACAAGTGTCCACGGCTCTAACAAGAGATCTACCTCAGAAATGCAACTTCCTAATCTCATTAGTTAAGTGTATAGGTTATAAAGGAAATGAAAAATGGAACTCTTCATAAATTAAGATACCCATCAGTCGCCACTCGATACCGCCCTGGTCATCATCTGGGCTTTCTTCTCAGTGCTTCCATCCTGAAACATCAAAGGTGAGCCACGGGACCTGATGGTTATGTCCACCACCTAATTATGAGTCACTAGGATGTACCTAAGTGTCAACTGGTTATGTTCTTGGATGGGTGTAGAAATTATATTGCAGTGCGAAAGTGTATGTGAAAGTGACTTAAAATTGGGTAAATGAGAGAAACCATCTGTTTATTACTATCGCTCAAATGCCCAAGGTTGAAAACAGTGCAAAGAAAGGCCGTTTTTTTACAAATATCTGCCCCGAATGATAAATAGGTCGACATGTTTCAGCAAAAAAAGGACACTTTTATCCTCTGCCTTCCTCAGGACCTCAGTGAATTGCTACTGCAATGTGCAACGTAAAAATCAAAGTGAAAAACAAATAACCATATCACCTCATCTCACCTGGGTGCGGCTCAGGGAGTAAAAAATTAATATACATGATCACTTTTCTGTGCCAATTAAGATATGTGGGCATGACGACTCGTAAATTCAAATTGAGAATATCAGAGCACAAAAGCACCGTGCGGTGCAAGAAGCAAGCCACTAGACTGACAAGGCACTTTTTCGAGGCCAATCAGGGTCCGACTGAGTTTGAATGGACAGTGCTGGAGCAGCCTTTTATTCCAGATTACATTAGTGATATCTCGACATTTCTGTTAACATAACCAGTTGACACTTAGGTGCTATCCTAGTGACTCATAATTAGATGGTGGACATAACCGTCAGGTTCCGTGGCTCACCTTTTATGTTTCACGATGGAAGCACTAAGAAGAAATCCCAGATGATGACCAGGGCAGTATCGAGTGGCGACTGATGGGTATCTTCATTTATGAGGAATTCCATTTTTCATTTTCTTTATAACCTATACACTTAACTAATGAGATTAGGAAGTTGCATTTCTGAGGAAGATCTCTTGTTAGACCCGTGGACACATTTGTTGCAAGATAGGTTCCTTTCGGGGGCGGTGTCCATGCTAGGTCTTTCAATATTCCCTGGGACCCTCTCATATCGGTGTATTTTCTTTTCTTTTTTTTTAGCCAGGCTACTAGCCATTTCTTATATAGAGATTGCCATTTATAAACGGAAGGGCAGGAAGCGACGTAAAAGTGGGTTATAAATCTGGACACCTCTAATAGGATGGTGTCAATCTCAAGGCTATACCTAGTTGTGTACCAATGATCAATGGGGATCCAGGTGCGGGTGCTTCTTTTTTTTTTTTTGTGTGGAAATTAATGTATTTTGGAACTTGTGTTTCCTAAAGTGATGATTTAGTATGAATTATACAATTGTATGTATACTTGTCTGACAGGGAGGGGTGGGTGGATCGGAGGGGTGACAATTGCTGTTATAAATAAGAAATGTCTATAACATAACATAACCCTCGTCTAACATACATGAGTGCTGACACTGACAAGGGTGAAGTCTGTGTGCCACAGGGCTCTGCAAAAGAGTGGCAGATTTGTTGGTGTATCCCTGCCTTCCCGTAACCTGTGACATTTGTTCATGAACTCACAAACGGAAAGTCACCCCTCAAGTACAGTCATGTCTACCCAGTTCACCAGGAGCAGGGGACTCAATTTGTCTAGAATTTATTTTTGAAGCTTTGAAGGACTGCTCGAAGCGGAAGATGGTGCACCTCGATCTCCACTGTTTCATGAAACATTAAAGGAGGTCGACTTCCTTACCAGAGCAGCAACACAACAGAACAAACATTGGCGTAGCCAATAGGCCTCACCTTTGGGACCTTATAAATGCTTAGCCATGCAACACTTGATATTGTTGCACCAAAGATATTGTGCTGGATAACTAAACACTTATAAAGTCCCAAAGGTGATACCTATTGGCTATGCCAATGCTTGTTTTGCATGTGTCACCCCGAGTGGAACGGGTATGCCCAGGCGTGGGTCCCGTGCTCTCCATACCACTGGAGTCAAGCTATCCTAGCTGATGAGGGCTGCAAGCCTGAAAAGGGTCCTAGGATGCTTGTTTCCAGTCCAGGGAGTCCCTGGCCTGGCATTTCAGCTGGATTGTTCCCGTTGGGCGCAGGGTCAAGACTGATTTGATATGGCTGGGTTCAAACTGGAATGGCATGGTGAGCTAAAAAACGATGGATTTAGGATTTAGGCCCAGATCTCTATACTGGGGTGAATGTATGACATTGTACTGCATTCTTTCCATCAATTGTTCTTTTTGCATTTGTTACCCCGAGTGGGACGGGTATGTCCAGATGTGGGTCCTGTGCTCTCCATGCCACTGGAGTCAAGCTATCCTAGCTGATGAGGGCTGAAAGCCTAAAACCCGGTCTTAGGATGCTTGTTTCCAGCCCAGGGAGGACCTGGCCCGGCAGTTCAGGCTGGACTGTTGCCATTGTGCGCAGGGTCAAGACTGATTTGCATATGGCTGGGTTCAAACTAGAATGGCATGGTGAGCAAAAAAAACAATGGATTTAGGCCCAGATCTCTGTAATGGGGTGAATGTATGACATTGTTCTGCATTCTGTCCATCAATTGCTCTTTTTAATTCATATATTTGGCCACACCCTGCTGCATACTCAATTGACATATTTAGTTTACTTGCAAGAACAATGCAAAGTGGAATACCATATACCCAGTGCCTGTACATTAAATGCCAGTAGTGGACCTGAATCACTGATTGTGCCACCCAAACAATTCGCCTTTCAAACTGTATCAGGCCTGGTATTTCAAGGACTGTGTGTGCAGTTTGCTGCCACTTCGAATTGGCTTTTAAAACCATTTAACAAGCCTTAAACTCCCCTTTTATTACACATCTGTCACCCCTAAAGTACACTCTAGTTAGCCCTCAGGGCGAGGTGCTGTGTAAGTAAAAGGTTGGATAGGTACTTGTAAGTTTTGCATGTTCTGGTAGGAAAAAAAAGGCCATATCTCCGCTTTTTTGTCTCTTAAAGCCAAAAAAGCGGAGATAAAAATATCACCCTATTTACAAGTGGGTGCTAACATGCATTAGCACATGTTAGCACCCTTTTACCCGACGCCTTCTTTTGCATCTCTAATGAGATGCAAAGTGGGCGTCACTGGGCAGTGCAACCGTGTAAATATCGTTGATGTGCACATCGCAATATTTACAAAGCTGCCCACGCATTTTAGCAGACGTTAGTTTTCTGAGAAAAACACTGTTTTCTCCAAAAACTAATGTCTGCTAAAATGCAGACTTAGCTATACTTATCATTGGGGGTGGATTATGCTGATATGACCACAGGGTCGTATCAGTAAGGTTATCGCTGTTTTCCATGGAACATCGCTGGAAAACCAGCGATGTTCCATGAAAAACATCGCTATAGCTAGGAAATTATCGCCATTGCGCTATGTGTTGTTAACACAGCGCTAGAATGGCGATAATGCTCTGCGATAACCGGCGATAACTATTTTCTCGCTAAGTGCGGCTAATGATAATTATCTCTGCCACTTGTTAATATGCCCCCAAATTCGTTTTCACTACCATGAGGCCTACTCCTCCTATAGGCTAGAATTGGGAATTCCTTAATACACTTTTAAGCTGCAATTCCTGATTAGAAAGAAGTGGTTGCATCATATTTCATATCTTTGGAATGGTAATGATAAATCCTCTTTACTGAGAAGTTGGATTTAACCTTACTGTTTTAGAAATGCCACTTTTCAAAAGTGGAAATTTTTCTGTTCTTAATGCTCTGTGTGCCTTGCAGGCTGTCCCCAATACATGTCTGGGGTGGGGGACAGCTACTCTTTGAACATACCCTCCAGACAACCACAAACACATGTGTAAATGTAAATGTGTGTATACTTGTAAAGCGCACTGCCGCCCCATCTCGGGGCATCCTGGCGCTGTATACCGCTGTGGAACCCATCCCTGTGAGATGCCCCCTCCAGGGCACCCCCAAGGTGAAGCCAGGCATCCCAGCACTGTTGGGGCCGTTGTGGAGATTAAGCACGCTATTGCCCAGAGTTGCAGAGTGGGACCCATGATTAGAGTAGGCACCGAGGCGAGAATTATCGAGTCAGAGGACATTGAGCCCAAGACCCTGCCGCGTCGGGAATTGAACCCGGGTCCCGGGCCTGACCTCTGCTTCAGGGTCTGCCGCTTCTAACCAGTGAGCCACACTTCTCCACACTTCTCCACAGGAAGGATTGTGTGACAAAGAACTCACCTGCATTCTGATAGCTCCTCTTCCTGGGTACGAAGAGAATGGGGAGCTGACACTCACACCTGAATAGGCAGTGTCCTGTTTCCCACACAAAGAGCTCATTACTCCCTACTGATAGTCTGGAGCAAGGACTGAAGTCACCCCATGTAAGAAGCTGGCTCTTTATTTACTATACAAAAAAGAGGTATAGTGTACAGTGAGATCAGTGGATCCCTAGAGGCTTTACAGATGCCAAAGTTGATAATACTCTCTTTTGTGGTAGTGAGGACAAGCAGTTAGGCTTATCAGAGGGTAGTGTTAAGCATTTGTTGTACACACAGTGGTAATAAATGAGACACACCCTCAATGAATAAATCCAAGACCAATTTATACCAATAATACTTTGTTATATTTATTTTGTAGAACCACACAACTTTGTCATAGGTAAATATGTTTCACTATATAAATGCCTTTCACTGTAAAAAGTGGACATTTAGTGCTATTTTTAGACTTTGTATGTTAACCTATGGGAGGAAGAAAACATTCAGCATAGGTATAGGTAACATCGACTTACAAGACCAATCTTTGGAAGTTAAGGTCAGTATTGGGCAAGATTCAGTTCAGCATGCACAGTACACCACCAGCGGCATGGACTTGCCTGGTGCAGGTTCGAGGTCAGGCGCCCAATACAAATCAATAGGAACTGGGGCAATTGGACAGGGATTGCTTACAGGCAAGTAGCAGCGGCTTGGGAGACCAATCTCTCGTGGTTAAGGCAAGCACGAGATGGGGCATCGAGGAGTCTGGGAGAGGTCAGCTCATGGTGGACTCGAGCTCTGGAGTGCTGGTGAACTTGGGTTGAACCGGTGAGCCACTTTATTTATTTATTTATTATTTATTATAAAGTTTTGTATAGCGCGAACAAGACCCGTGGGTATCAGAGGACTTAACATAGGAGAGGTAGAGGGTTAACATATATAAAAACAGTTAAAGTACAACACCTATATATTCGTAACACATGTGACGTTTGCGTTAAAATATGCTATGGTTAAAACTTATAACAAAAACAGGTATATATAACAAATATGAGGTAGCTAGGTATATGTTCGTATATGGTGTTGTTCTCACGTTCAGTCAAAATAACCATTAGTGGTGGCCTTTAGATTGTTCTCATATCATAGAATACGTGTTCTTTATAGTATTGGTTATACTTCCCTTATTCGTGCCATACAAGTACTGTACTAGGGCAGTAGTATATCAGAACCGTGAACAGTGATCTTCACTACGTAATGTATCTATTCATCAGCAGGCTCTTCACTTCCCGCTTGAATGTTACCAGATTCTGGATCTTCCTGATATTTGGAGGGAGTGAGTTCCATATTCTGGGGGCAGCTCCTGAGAACGCTCTGTCATAGGTTTTTTTCTTTCGGAAGATGGCTGGCCGTAGCAGCAGCTCCTTAGCACTCCTAGCTGGTCGGTTGCCACCGGACAGTTGAATTTGCTTGGCTAGATACCTTGGGGTGTTGTCGTGTAGCGCTCTGTGTGTGATACATGCTATCTTCATTTGGATTCTGGCTTCATAAGGTAGCCAGTTTAATGCTTTCAGGTGCGGGGATATACGATCATATTTCCTGGTTCCGGTGATAAGTCTAGCCGCAGCTTTAAGGCAGGCTTTTAGTGGTGCCGTAGACATTTTTGGTAAGCCCGCTAAGGTGGTGCAGCCAGATTCAATCCTCGAGATAACTAAGGATTGGATTGCCAGTTTGAGGTCCGCCTCTGAGATGAAAGGTTTCAATTTTCTTAAGTAGTTCAAGTGAAAGCGGGCACTTTTCGCCATTGAGTTAATGTGGGCTTTCATGTCTAGATTCTCGTCTAAGGTGATTCCTAGTGATTTAGCTGAGTTGACCAGGGTTGGGGTGCAGTTTAGCGCAGTCACGACTTTCGTCCATTCCTTTATTTCTGTATTGTTCCTTGGTGGTGAGATTAGTAGGAACTCTGTTTTATGTGCGTTCAGCTTCAGATGGTTTGTAGTTAACCATTGAAGTGCCATTTTTAGTGTCTCATTCATTAGTTCCAAGTCTTTTAGGGATGCGATCTTTAAGTATATTTGCGTGTCGTCAGCATACATGTGATAGGATAATTGAGACTTTTGGAGAATTTCTGTGAGTGGTTCGACGTATAGGTTAAAAAGATCTGGGGATAGTGTCGATCCTTGAGGGACTCCTATTGAGATAGGGCATGGAAGTGAGATTGATTGGTTAACCAGGAAGCGCGGCGTTCTGTTCTGTAAAAAGCATTCGAACCATTTCAGCACAATTCCCGACAATCCCATCCTGTCCCGTAGCCTGGTCAGTAATGCTTCATGGTTTACCGTGTCAAATGCCGAAGACAGGTCAAGGAGAACCAATAAGCATGCTTGATTTTGGTCAAGGGCCTGTAGCGCATCATCAATAATATGGAGGATCGCCGTTTCCGTGCTGTGCCCTGCTCTGAATCCTGATTGGCATTCATCTAGCAAGGAGAATTTGGTGATGTGTTGGCTCAGTTGGTTCTGCACACATTTCTCAGTCAGCTTGGCCAGTAAAGGGATGTTGGTCACTGGGCGGAAATTGTTTGGGTCTGATGTATCTGCTGTGGGTTTTTTGATTATGGGAACAACTTGACCTGTTTTAAGCAGTCGTGGAGGATCCCTTGTGAAAGTGAAGCATTAATTATTTCGGTCCATATCGGAATCAGGATGTGGTTGATTTCTTTTACGCATTTTGCAGGCAGGGGGTCTTGGTAGTGGTTGTTTGGTTTGATTTCTGAGAGCATCTTGGCAATCATGTGCTGGTCGTACAGTTCGAATGATTCCCAACTTGCCTTATTTTTTGCCTTAGTGCAATCCATTGTAGAGTCGGACTCGTTGGTAAACCGAGGTTCGGTGGGAAGGTTCACCGCAGCATTTCTAAGCTCTACTTCGAGTGATTTGGCCTTTTCTGTGAAAAATGTGGAAAATTCATCACAGCTTAGAGGTGTTTTTGAGTTTTCTTCCACTAATTTGGCTAGTTTGTTTGATTGCTCCTTTAGGATTTCAAAGAGTTTTTGTGGTCTGTTTTTGGCATTATCCAGTTCTGATCTTATAAATTCCTTTTTAGAGCTGATGATCTTTTTATTATATTGGTTCCTGATTTTTCTGAGTGCTTCCAGTTCAGTGGCTGACGGGTGTTGCCTCCATTTTCTTTCGGCCATTCTCAATTTGCGTCTTTCTTCGTTTAGTGCTTCGTTAAACCACGGATTTTTAGTCTTCTCTGAGATTCTTTTCAATTTTAATGGCATGGTGTTATTGACGATATTTTCGACCGCTGCTATGTAGTGATCCGTCAGCTCGTTGACGTTCTCTAGGTTGTTAGGTGGCTTTAAGTCTCTTTCGCAGCTTTCGACCAGTAGCTCCATATTTGCTTCTTTTGTGTCTCGAGTCCATTTTTTGGCCTTAAAAGGTTGTCTGGTCCTGCCTTTTCCCATAGTGGGTATCACAAATGTTATGGCGTGATGCTTGTACTCGGGCTGGAGGCATCGGGTGCAGAGATGTAACCGAGGGCAGGCTTCATGGTTCTTCAGTTCAAAGAGTCTTTGTTTTTAAGATAGTTGCTTTGTCAACAGGTCCACTATTCTCAGGAGTTCTTACTCTTTATCAAAGGCAGGTAGTCCTCTCTAGGTTTTAGAGTCGTCTTTTGGTGCAGGATCGTCGAGGGCAGAGCATCCTCAACAGCCTTAAAAATACTATTTTTGGGTCTCATTCCATTCGCGCACACTTCATGTACCAAATAATTTAGTTGATCAAGTTCAAGTTCAAGTTATAAATTTGTATAGCGCGCTATTCACCCAGAGGGTCTCAAGGCGCTTAAGGGAAGAGGGGTTCGCTACTGATCAAACAGCCAGGTCTTGAGTTGTTTTCTGAAGGAGAGGTGTATGACGGAGGTGGGTGGGGAGGGAGTGCCAGGTCTTGGCCGCCAAGTAGGTGAAGGATCTTCCTCCCATGGTGGCTCTTCGGATGCGTGGAATCTTGGCGAGGGCTTGGTTGGACGATCGTAGTTGACGGGTGGGGGTGTAAAAGGTCAGGCGAGTGTTGAGGTATCTGGGTCTTAGGTCGTGAAGGGCTTTGTGTGCGTGGGTGAGGAGTCGGAACATGATTCTCTTGTTGACGGGGAGCCAGTGCAGGTCTCTCAGGTGACCAGATATGTGGTTGTGGCGATGTATGTCTAGGAGGAGTCTGGCGGAAGCGTTCTGAATGCGTTGAAGTCTATTCTGTAATTTGGCTGTGGTTCCGGCGTAGAAGGTGTTTCCGTAGTCCAGACGGCTTGTGACAAGTGCTTGGGTGACCGTCTTCCTTGTTTCGGTGGGGATCCAACGGAAGATCTTTCGGAGCATACGTAGGATGTTGAAACATGATGAATGGACGGCGTTGACTTGTCTGGTCATCGAGAGGGAGGAGTCTAGGATGAATCCCAAGTTGCGAGCATGGTTCGTTGGTTTGGGTGCGCTGCCTAGGGCCGAGGGCCACCAAGAGTCATCCCAGGCAGAGGGGGATGATCCTAGGATAAGCACTTCCGTCTTCTCTGAGTTCAGTTTTAGGCGGCTGTTCTTCATCCACTCGGCTACGTCTTTCATCCCTTCAAGTATATTGGTTTTGGCGGTGGTTGGGTCGTTGGTGAGGGAGAGGATCAGGTGAGTGTCGTCTGCATAGGTGATGATGATGTTGAGATTGTGTTGGCGTGCAATGGATGCGAGGGGACTCATATAGACGTTGAAGAGGTTGAAGAGGTTGGGGCTGAGTGAAGATCCTTGTGGTACACCGCATATGACTTCAGTGGCGTCTGATCTGAAAGGGGGTAGGCGGACTCTCTGCATTCTTCCGGCTAGGAATGAGATGATCCAGTCCAAGGTCTTATCTTGTATTCCGACGTTCCTGAGGCGTTGTACAAGGGTGCGGTTGAAGACTGTGTCGAACGCTGCGGAGAGGTCCAGGAGGATGAGGGCCACTGTTTCCCCGTTGTCGAGCAGTGTCCGGATGTCGTCTGTGGCTGCAATGAGGGCGGTCTCGGTACTGTGGTTGGCTCGGAAACCGGATTGTGAGGGGTCTAGGGCATTGTTAGATTCAAGGAAGGCGGCGAGCTGACTGTTGACGGTCTTCTCTATGACTTTGACGGGGAATGGGAGGAGCGAGATGGGACGGTAGTTCTTAAGCTCGCTGTGGTCCGCTGCAGGTTTCTTCAGGAGGGCACTAAGTTCGGCATGTTTCCAGCTTTCCGGGAAGGTGGCGGTGTTGAAGGAGCATTGATGATGTCCCGGAGTTGGGGGGCGATGATGGAGTCTGCCTTGTTGAAGATGTGATGGGGGCATGGGTCGGTTGGCGATCCGGAGTGGATGAAGTTCATCGTGCGGATGGTTTCTTCAGTGCTGATCGGGGTCCAGGCGCGGAGGGTGGTGGTGGGGGGCTTCTGTTCTGTGGTTGGGGTAGTGGTCAGGTCGCCGAAGCTGTTATGTATGTCAGCGATCTTGCTGTGGAAGAATGAGGCAAGAGAATCGCAGAGGTCTTGAGAGGGAGTGATGTCGTTGTTGCCGGCGTTGGGGTTGATGAGCTCTTTGACAATGCTGAAGAGTTCTTTGCTGTTGTGGGCGTTGTTGTCTAGTCGTTCCTTGAATGCTGATTTTTTGGTGGTGCGGATAAGCTGGTGGTGTTTGCGGGTGGCGTTCTTGAGGGCGGTCATGTTGTTTGTGGCTGGGTTTCTTCGCCATACTTTCTCGAGGGTGCGGCAGTTCTTTTTGGAGTTCTTGAGGTCGTCGTTGAACCATGGGGCTTTTTTGCTTCCTGGCTTGTTGGGAGGGTTTTTCAAGAGTGCAAGTTCGGCAGCGCAGTGGGTGATCCATTGTGTGAGATTGATGACTGCTTGGTTTGGGTCCGTTGATCTGGCGGGAGGGTTTTGGTTTAGAGATGTGGTGAGCTGGTCGGTGGTAATTTTGTTCCAGTATCTTTGGGGAACTTGTTGCGGGTGGTGGTGGGTCGTGGTCTTTCTGAAGCTGAAGTGGACGCAGCTGTGGTCAGTCCAGTGGAGTCCCGTGGCGTGATTGAAGGAGATGTGCTTGCTGGAGGTGAAGATTGGGTCGAGTGTGTGTCCGGCGTAGTGGGTGGGGGTGTTCCCCAATTGTTTGAGTCCGAGATTGGTGAGGTTGTCCAGCAGGGTGGTGGTGTTGTTGTCGTTGTTATTCTCCAGATGGAAGTTGAGGTCTCCTAGGAGAATATAGTCCTCGGAGGGGAGGGCGTGCGGGCTGACGAAGTCAGCGATGTCTTCGCTAAATTGTGTGCGGGATCCTGGGGGTCTGTAGATGAGGGTGCCTCTGAGTGTGGTTTTGGGGTTGGTTTGTATTTGGAAGTGGATGTGTTCAGTGGCTAAGAAGGTGTCGTCGGTGCTGGTCGTGATGCGGATGGTGTTTTTGTAAACGATGGCGATACCTCCTCCAGTTTTGTTGATGCGGTCTTTTTGGAAGATCTTGTATCCGTCCGGGATGGCTATGGCGATGTCGGGCGCTGATGAGGCGTTCATCCATGTTTCCGTGAGAAAGGCGACGTCCGGAGTTGTGGTATCGAGTAGGTTCCATAGTTCAATGGTGTGTCTGTGGACCGAGCGGGTGTTGAGCAGGATGCACTTCAGGTGGTTGTTGTTGGAGCTCTGCTTGGCGTTTGTGGATGCAGTGTGGGTTCTGATGCAGCAGAACTTGCAGGTTAGGCAGGTGAAGGGTCCGTGGGTGCGTCCTGGGGCGGCTTGGTGGCAGTCGGGGAGTCGGCCGGTGTTGAGTGCAGTGAGGGACGCGGCGTCGTACTTAAGGCGGGTGGAGTGGTTTTTGCGGGGGCCAGGGGCTATGGCTCTGGGCGTGGTCCAGGCGTGGACGGGCGTAGACGGGCTTACCTTTGGCGCACCTTCGGCGCGCATGGGGCGCGTCCGCTGCAAGTGAACGCTGCGCGTAAGTGCAGCTGTCATAAGTGGAGAGTGGAGGGGGCGGAGCGAGGGAGGAGCAGCTGGGAGGCGGGAGCAGGGTGGCGATGTCCAGGGAAGCTCGAGGGAACGGGGGTGGGGCCGCGGGGGAGCAGCGGCAGGGAGCTAGGACTAAATGGCACAGTACAAAATGCAGTGGGGGGGATCGGGGGCACAACCAGGCGCAAGCAAGGCACAACAGTTGAAAAGCAACAATAATACGATACCAGATACAGAAATACGATCACAAGCGAGATCGGGGGCACAATCAGAGATCAAACAGCAGAGCTGAGGGCAATATCAGTCTCCAGATGATACCAGGCGAGTTTGGGGGCACAATCAGGCGCAAGTGGGTCCAGGGAGCGAGTGGAGCGACCGTAGCTGACTTGATCCATCCTCATTTGACATTTCTCGTTTTTAATGGTAGTCCATAACTTGCAATTCTCCCCAATAACTCCTCTAGCAACCCATCATGTTCAGTGAATGATTTTCCCACCGCCATATTGACATCCTGAAAACATAATACCTTTTGCATTCTCTGAAAAATATTTTACATGATCCTCTGGAAGACAGCAGAGGCAGATTCCAAGCCAAACAGCATTCTTCTGTATCGGTATGAAGGACGAGATTACGGATGTAGATTTATCTGGTAGTAGGTTGCTGGCATATCCAGAACACTACACACCCTGCCACCACCCATCATGCTCAGCATCTCCCCTCAGCATCTCCCCAATGTTTGGTAATGGCAGCCTATCTACCCATATATTTCTATTGAGGTCCCTCAAGTCAATACATAGGCACATTTTTGTTACTTCCTTTGGTGCGACAACAATGGTAGCCAAAAATTCGAACGACCTAATTGGAACAATGATCTTTTCGTCAAGTAGCCTGGTCAATTCATGTTGAAGTGGTTCTCTCATTATATATGGTATGGACCTCACTTTATGCACAGCAGGCGTAGCATGATTCTTAAAGAATTGTCTGATGCATGACCTTCTTCCATACACCTTACCTGTCAGAGAACACCAGCAGAAATCTTTCTATCAATGTCTTGCCCCACTTGACACCCACATCGTGTGTCACAATTCCATTTTCATTGACTGGTTCTATCATCATGATTGGTTCTTTGGCATTGGGGTCAAGCACTATGGTTAAATCCTTATGGTGGCACCATCCCAATAGATCCGTACCCTCGCTAGTTATGTAGACTCTCCCATGCACCCCATTCTGTTTGATAATATGTCCATCCATGGCATTCCTATTATATTGATCCTCTTGCCGCCATATCCTACTGCCTTCACATACGATTGTTGCAAATCGTTAATTACTGCACTCAATTTTTTTTCTCATGTATCCTTGGAAATCAAAGTGAACAGATTTCCTGAATCAGTCAATACTTCAACATTCACAGTCCCTAATGTGATTTTGCAATGTGGCTCCTATAATTTCTCTAATGAAGTACCGGGTTTTTAAGAACCCAGCGGTGCCAGGGGACACACCCAAAGACTTCGAGTTCTCCTGTCTCAGACTACAGAAACGCAGAGACTTCCTGGTGACTTCAAAGATCAAATTTATTGGCTGCAGCCAGTAACAGGCATCCTAGAAGTACAACACGGTGTATATTCTCAGGAGACTGCTCAACTTTACAAAGCTAGTCATCCTTTTTATACCAAATATTATGCTTCAGGCAAACATTCCTTATTTACAGTTGACCATTCACATATTTTCACGACAAAGAAAAGCAGATTCATGATGACAAGCCCATTTTTCAGTTTGTCCAGCTCACAATCAATTACTCGGCAAGGCCCAACACTTTTCATCAGATAATCGTACGGACCCCTAATAAATTCGGGCACCTCCTCATCGTAAAGCAGGCCATAAAGAAAGGAACAGAGACAGGTGTGAGTAAGATTAGACATAGTTGTGTGCAATGAAGGGTTTATGGTATGCTGTGCCTTGATCCTAATCTCGATCGGCCACTGGGAAAGGAACTGGCCGAACAGGTTTGGCTTCGGTCAGTGGAGTCAGCTTGCCCAGTTCACACAGAAGTCAGCAAAAGGTGCACATGTCCCTAAAACTCGTTTTGGCCTTAGTCATCGGCCTATGTGAGGGCAACCACAAAATAACTGCCGTACTCAAAATGGAACCTGAAGGTTCAGAACGGAATCTCTGATTTCATGGTGATCTTGTCACTCGAATACGCCGAAAATACTCGTATATAGTATACTCATCATTCTCGGTCTGCTGATACCAAAATCGTCATGCTACGATGATGTTTATGACATGGGTCCAGAATCCACGGAACCACAGCCCTCCTTTTGCCCTTACATAGGCAATAACCTCTACTCACGCTAATCTGAGTCCAGGTCTATATTCATAAAATCATTGAGATGTTGCTGATGCATCATCCTATTACTTAGCTCGTCCCTCGATACAGGTTTCCTCACACATGATGTAGCACAGAGGCCACATATAGCAGGAGCACACTGTATACAAAGACAGAACAGGAAAAGAATGGCTAAGATCATCCCAATGACCATCAGAATCTTCCATCCCCAGGCGGATAACAGTCCCATAACCATCCCATCAACGACCAATCTTCTTTATCCACATGAATAGATTCAGAGAATTTATGCAGTTCGGAAATGGCCTGGTACACTGTCGGAGTGTTATCTGGAATGAAAACACAGCAACTTGATTGGATCACTTTACATACCCTACCTCGGTCTGCAAGTATGACATCTAGCGCAACTCTGTTCTGAAGAGTCATAAGACGATCCGACTGGAGCTCAGCAGTCAAGTTACTAAGGGCACCGGCAGTTTCAACTACGGTGGACTCAACCACCCTCGTTAATTGCCTTATATTCCTGCTGTTAACCATAGGTCCCCAAAACGGCAGAAAACCCTTCAAGAAGTCTCCCAATTCTTGTCCTGCAGTGTCTTCCTTACTGAAGACACCTCTAACTACCCTTGTCTCGTGGTAATCTGCAGCAGCTGTGTAGGTGGGAGGCAACAGGAACGAAACAAAACATGTGCCCGAGAAGTCAGGGGGCAACCATGTATATGCTCTATCATAACAGATGAAATAGGTACCCTTAGCTGCTAGGAACGAAGGGGAAGTCTGGGACGCAAAAACATACGTCTCAGTGCAGGTACTCTTCCCTAACTGAGCTCTTGGATTCTTGCCATTACCTTGCAGACATAGATGACCCTGATGTGGTACAATCCAAATCGGAGAGGATCTCTTTGCTCGCTGGTTCTCACTCAGACTTGCTCCATATCCAGTCACGTTCCATCCAATATATGCTTGTGTCTCATCTCTCGGGATAGTCTCATAGGAAGTAGCTCCTCTAATCATATCTACTATACCCTTAACTAGAGCACTATTCTTTGGATTATCTTTTACAGAACGTAGGGGGTGGACTTCACGAGCATAGATGAACATCGTTCTGTATGCCCACACAGAACCATTATGGCTGAATGGCAGGAGCAGATAAGGGATACCTTTATCAGTAGTATGAGGCATAAGACCACACACCCAACAGTTAGTCGTGTTCACTACTAATTGGTGTTGGTGCAAAAGCTGAACGAAGGAGTTATTGATGAACTCTAATCTTCTAACGGACTCATGTTCAGGTAGAGGGTGAAAAGAATGTGAGGAAGCAGTAGAAGGAGGTATGGGCTGTGTAGTGGGTGCCAAAGTCACTTGAAAAGAGAATAAAACATATCCTATTAAAAACATCATTACACTAAGCAACATGAAAATGCATAATATCAAGAAACGTTTTCTGGTCATCATTATACACATTTTGTCCTTAAAGTCCATCTCTTTGGCAGGTCTCTCCATCTCGAAAAACTCCATCCTCTAACTTTGCTGCTCGCGGAGGTAGGGTGTTCCGTGCTAAGGAATGCGCCTGTCAGTCCAAGGGAAACGCCCAAGAACCAACCAGAACCGTCGACCTTGTGTCTTCGGCTTGCACTCCAAAGACTTGTCGCCCGCGACCCTACAGCTGAACCCGGATGGTGGTTCGAAAAACAAAAATCAAAAAAGTTTCTCAGATGAGAGAGCTGCACTTTCAAAAATAGCAAAGAAAATAATTGTATTTGTCCATAGTTCTAGGCCTCAGATTATAACGTTTTTTTCCAGGTAAAGTCTGGTCTTGAAATAAGAGTTCAGGCTTGGTAGTGTCCAATCGAATTGACGGTGGCACGGCTTCTTGCAAAAGATTGTCACTTTCACGTTCAGAATTTGTTTCTTTTACACGTGCATCGCTGAAAGGCAGAAAACGAGGCACAGTCTCAGTCTCAGAGTCAGCAATACCCTCCTGGACCCACTGGCCGTACGGCAGAGGCAAAGGGACCCTCTTGCAGTGTACGCCGTGGATCCAGTTCTTCTTTCCTTCCACTTGCACTGCGGATCTCGTTGACAAAAGGACTAGGTAGAGGCTGGTCCAACGGGTCTGATCATTCTTTGTCCGCTGGAAGTTCTTTACTAGGACCCACGATCCAGGATCGATGATGTGCCCTGGATCTTCAGAAACCTGAGGCAAAGTATCGTGAACCTGTTGGTGTAAGACACGCAATTTAGCCGTCAAATCATACAAGTAATTAAGCAGTACAGGGTGTTCAATTTCACTGAATTTTGTCGGTCTTGGCACTCCCCATATATTGGCCGGGCGGCCAAACACAATCTCATACGGGCTAAGTCCCACTCATGAATGCACAGTCATTCTTGTCGATAAAAGTGCTAATGGCAACGCATCAGGCCATTTAAGGCCAGAGCTCGCTTGTATCTTGGCAAGTTTAAGTTTTAGAGTGCCATTGTAGCACTCTACTAGTCCAGCTGATTGGGGGTGATTTGCAGCGTGAAACTTTTGGCATATACCTAGCCCTTCACATACTCTCTTCATCACTCGACCCACAAATTCACTCCCATTATCACTCCAGACCATTCTCGGCAAACCAAACCTAGGGAAGAATTCTTTGACAAGGGCTTTAGCTGTTGATAAGGCAGTGTTATCTTTAAGGGGATATGCTTCTACCCATCTCGAAAAGGCACAAACAACAACGAGTACGTATTTCAAGTTGTTGCACCTCTCCATGTGGATGAAATCTAGATGCAAAACCTCGAACGGATACGTTGGAGGTGCAAAATGACCAGCTGGAGTTGGAGTTCCCTTACCAGGATTGTGTTTCAAACAAACCATACAGTTCTTGACCACATTCTCTGCACACTTAGGAATTACAGCATTTTGCCATACTGGAGCCAACAACTTACAAATCCCTTTCACACTGATGTGAGCCATTCCATGCGCCATTGTAACCACTGCGAGCACATACGCATCGGGTAACAACCATCGCTGATGCTCTGATAATTCAATCCAACAACCATTTGCATCTAATTTACCCGTACTCTCTCTCCACACACTCAACTCCTTTTCTGTAGCTTCAGCTTGAATAGACTTCACACTTTCTATCGTATCTTCACACATTCCAACGTCACCAACCCATCTTGCAGGGCCCGCAACATACATTCGACTCATCACATATCTTGCTGTTTCTTTTGCAACTTCATCAGCAAATGCATTGCCACGACCAACATCATCAGTAACCTTCTTGTGTGCACTACATTTCACAATCGCAACTTGCAAGGGCAAGGTAAGTGACTCAAGAAGCTCATTCACCAACTGACCATGCTGAATCTTGGTTCCATGCGAAGTCAGAAACCCACGTTCTTTCCACAATTGTTCAAAACTGTGAGCCACACCAAGCGCATACTGGCTGTCAGTATATATGGTCACTTTCATTCCTTTCGACAATACACACGCTCTCGTAAGTGCAATCAACTCTGCTGCTTGAGCTGAATTATGTGGGATACGTGCAGCTTCAACAATCGTATGCAAAGTCGTAACAGCATATGCTGCAGTTGTATCACCATTCGGAAGCTTGAAGCATGAACCATCCACCCATAAGGTACCATCACACTTCACAAGAGGAGTGTCATCAAGATCTACTCTCCCTTTCGTTTCCTCTTCTGTCCTGAGAAAGCAATCATGCTGTTCAGGAACATCTGTCCCTGCTACAATCGGCAACAACGTAGCTGGATTCAACGTGTTGAATCTCTTTATGTGCACATGACTCGCTAAAAGTGTCAACTCATAACCTGACAATCGAGCACTAGTTAAGTGCTGTGTCTTGGTCCTGTTTAACAAAGTGTCCAGTGCATGTGGAACCATTACAATCAACATATTATTCATCACTAACCTAGCAGACTGCCGAATAGAAACAGCGGCTGCCGCTGTGGCTCTCAAACAACTCGGCAACGCTCTAGCTACCGGATCCAAAGTCGACGAGAAATACGCGCATGGACGTTGCTTGTCCCCAAAAGACTGTGTCAACACTGACAATGCACATCCTTCTTTCTCATGGACATACAGTGTAAAGGGCTTACTGTAGTCGGGGGTACCCAACACAGGAGCTGAACACAATGCATCACGCAATTCGGAAAAACTTTTCTGACAATCTTCAGACCACGGAAGGGGATTCGGTGTATCTTTACAGGTCAATGCTACCAAAGGTTTGGCCAGCAGATAAAAATTCGGTATCCATTGTCTGCAATATGATGTAATACCCAAGAAAGCACGCACTTCTCTCTGTGTCATTGGCACACTCAATTTTGCAATTGCCTGAATTCTTTCTGGGGTCAGTTTCCTTCCCTCCTTTGATAAGAGATGACCTAAGTAGGTCACTTCTTGTCGACAATATTGCAATTTCGAAAGAGACACTTTGTGATGCAAATCAGACAAATGACGCAACAACGACAAGGTGGCTTCTTTACAAATTTCCTCAGTATCTGCAGCGACTAGTAAATCGTCGACGTACTGAATAAGGGTAGCGCCATCAGGTAAAACAATCGTATCAAGCTGTGTTTTTAAAGCCTGACTATATATCGATGGACTTTCACAGTAGCCTTGAGGAGCGCGTTTGAATCTGAAGCCTCGACCTCCTAAACAGAAGCCGAAAATATCCCTGCTCTCCTCGGCAATCGGGATGCTGAAGAAAGCATTCTTCAAGTCAATCACCGAGAACCAAGTCGCGGAAGCTGGAATCATAGTCAATAGGGCAGTGATATCAGGAACAACTGGAAATTGTGGCACACGATTTTATTCACCTCTCTAAGATCAATCACAAACCTGTAAACAGGTGGCTGAGAAGGGTCAGTACGCTTCAAAACAGGCAGAACAGGACTATTGCAAACGTTGCCTCTTGTTTCTTCAATTACATCTTTTTCAATCAGATCATAAATGATCGCTATTATTTATTATTATTATTTAAGGTTTTATAAAGCGCATAGTAACCCGTAAGCATCCCAGCGCTAAGATCAAGACACTCAAGAGGATAACGTCAGGGTGGAGATCATGGGAAAAGGTGAGTTTTCAGCGATTTTCTGAACCGAAGGTGATCTGGCTCTATCCTAAGATTGGGGGGGAGGGCATTCCGCATGCTGGCCGCGTTCACCGAAAACCGCTGTCCGCCCGTGCGTGCCTTCTTCACTCTGACAGTTGTGATAAGGTGTTTGTGGTCAGAGCGAAGGGATCTTGCGGCTTTATAGGGCCTAATAAATTTCTTGAGGATGGGGGGACCTTTGTACTGCAGGAGTTTATGGGACAGGCAGAGAGCCTTGAATTTGACTCGCTCTCTCACTGGGAGCCAGTGGAGATACTTCAGAGCTGGTCTGGCCGAAGATCTGGCCGGAGTGTTGGTAAGGATCCTTGCCGCGGCGTTCTGGATCCTTTGCAGTTTATTGAAGGTTGCTTCGGGGGCCCCCAGGTATATGGCATTGCTATAATCCAGCCTTGAGAGATGAGGCCATGGATGAGCAGTTTCTGGGAGACGGCAGGGAGCAGGGGCAAAATTTTCCTGATAGATTTGAGCAGCCCGAAGCAAATCCCAGTGGTTTTTTTGGCCTGGGTCTTAAAGGACAGATCTTTTTCTAACCAGATTCCCAGGCTTTTGATCTCAGCTTGGGAACTGGAGGTGCGCCCAAACAAGGGGGCCAGATGTTAGTGGGAAGGGAAGTCCCCTTTTGGCCAAGGATTAGGATATCTGTCTTTGATCCGTTGAGCTTCTACGATGAACAGTTCATCCATCCCTGAATTTCTGAGAGACAGCTATGGAGGTTAGATGGTTTCTGGTTGGGGTGTGACAGAGACACCACTAATTGCGTGTCATCGGCGTAGCTGATGATTTTTACTCCGAACGGCGTGACCACCTCCTCCAGTGTGGACATGTAGACATTAAATAGTGTCGGGCTTAGCGACAAGCCCTGGGGCACTCCACACCGGAGGGGGGTTGCAGGGGAGCGGGTGTCATTCTCCCAGACCTGGAAGCAACGGCTGTCCAGAAATGATGCGAACCATGCCAGGGCAGTGCCATCCACTAGCAACGCTTTTTCACCACTAGAGATCTTGCATTGGGGAATGCGTGGCATTTTAACATTGGCTTTCAACGTCACAACATATGGCGGTATTTCCAAAAGACCTACATCATTAGGACCAGTAGCCCAAAGAATATCAGGAAGAAACGACAATTCTGTCGGAAGTTTATCCTTCGACAAATACATTGGGGAGACCACTTTCTTACCCAATGTAAGTTGTACTCCCGAAGGAGAACAATACAATGTCGCATACAATCTTTTCAACAGATCCAATCCTAACAAGTTCTCACCACAACCTGTCGTCAGAATAAGGGGTGCTTCGAATTCACAAGGTCCAACAGAAAGGGACATAGGACTAGAAATCGGGTTCTCAACCGGGGCGCCAGAAAAACCTACTGAAACATTCGTCTCGCCAGACAAAGGTGCGCCAGGGAGTTTAGAGTGCATAATAGAACTCTTTGTAGCACCAGTATCCAACAGATCCACTCTGATCTACTGGAACGGAAACAACTTCCTCTCTTTGTCTATGGCTGTCCTAGCAATCGTCACCTTCCATATTCTCACCCTCCGCATAGTAGTCATCAGCATAGTACTGAGTCGTCCTACCAGACGCGTTATTCTGCTGATCAAAACTATTCATTGAATTTTGAGGAGGAAAGGGACGCGCGTTCTGGGGGAAATTTCCACATCCTCTACCTCTAGGAGCTTGTGAAATGCCTCGACCTCTTGCGCTAGAAACACCATTCATACGCTGTAACAAAACAGGACAGCTACTTTTAAAATGACCCTCTTCTTTACAATATGCACACTGATTAGGACCTACAGGAAAACGTGGTTGAGAAAACTCGAACCTTTGCGAGTTTCTCTGAAACTGCTGAGGTTGCTGATAGTCACGCTGACCACCACGAGGCGGATACGCCTGCTGTAAAAGAACCTTCATCTTCAATTCTTTAGTTTTCTTGTCTGCTCTATCCTTCTCATCTTTATCCCTATTTTCGTAGTACTGTGCAGTAGCCAATATCTGTGCTGAGGAGGAAACGGCCCAAGAACTCTCTGAATCTTTCAATTTCTTACACAGCTCGGGAAGCAAATTGTGCACAAACTTGTCAACGAACAACCGTTGACCACCTTCTGTACTCATATCTTGACCACTGTGGTCGATAAACGTTTCTTCAAACCTACTGAAGAAATCGGACACAGTTTCATCTTTCTTCTGCTCACACGCAGACAATTTGTCCCAATTCACTCGCATAGCAGGCATTAAGTCTTCATGTACATAACAATCTTACCAGGGAGGTCTGCAACTAAAGGCTCAGGTTTAGCACCACCAATTTGTCGGCCATCTGCAGCAGCGATATTAACCCATGAATCACCTAACTCTTGCGCATGATCTGTATGACGGATCAATCCCCATAAAGGCTGCGGAACAACATTTCCAAACAACATGTCTATGTCGGCTAAATTCATAATACATGAGTCTGCGGTCTGTGATAATTCCTTACAATACCCTGCAGGATTTTTACGGGGGTCAGGCAAAGTCTGCTTAAGAGCCAAAACTTCAGCTCTTTTCCATGGAACTTGTACCCAAACACGCTGAAAGTGTGGCGGAATGGCCGGATTAGCATTTGGGTCCCCTTCTCTCCAAACTGGGGGAACTTCTCTCATTGGATATTGTTTCACTTTCCTCTTAACAGAAAGATCAGGCTCAAACAACTGTTGAGAAATAGTCTCACTCCTAAACAACAACAATGTCGCAACTGCTTTCTCAACATCGGAACCCACAATCGTGCCTTTTGCAAACTTGAACCGTACACGGCACAAATCAGGCGGATTGGATTCCAAATCATTATCCTCCAATTCTTCACAAAGAAAAACACACATTTTCTCAAAAACATATCTCTGTTTCGGTGCTTCCCATTGACGGAAGACATCCATAACAGACTCTAATTCATATTTTGTGGGGTCGGTAACCCATTTATGCGCCAAATGATCCAATATCTCCCACTCTCTAGAATCAGGCAATTGACTACGCAACTGTTTGCGTGTTGAAACCGGGGTCATACTTGCTGCCCCAAAGAAAGGAGATAGGAGGCTAACAACAGTATCAGTCATTCTCTGTCGAACAGAAGGAGAAGTCGACAAAAGAACAGGAGGAAAGACAGAGTGAGGTAAGGCAGACGCAGAGGCAGTATCAGAAGGAATATTGGAAGAAGTAGTCAATACAGTAGGCAAAGTCGTAGGAGGCACAGGTGGAGCAGGTATGGTCGGCGTCCCTTGAGGAGGCTGCACCAGAGGAATAGGGGCCAACTGAAGAGGAGCTGGCGGCTGTGGAAGAACCTGAGGCAAAACAACCGGGGGTTGCACAACTAAAGGTTGTGGAGGTGCTGTAGCACTCTGCGCATAGGGGGGTGGCGAACTTAACAAATGTGACATTAAAGGATCTTTCTCGAGTTCCTTTGCTGCATCTTGCTGGAGAGGCGGAAAAACTGGAAAGCATTTATCAATCGCCATTTTACGTTGCCTGCGCAACTGCTCACTCGCTTGTTCTTCTTCGTTATCTTTATACTGCATAGCAGCTTGCATTATCGAGATACCCTTTTCCCTTTTATTTCTCTTTGCTAATTTAATTTCTTTCTGTTTGGCTTTCTTTCGCCATAGGCGGAAAGAGTCAAACATCGCCGGCCGGGCTTTCTTCTTAAAGAGTCTAACCTCTAGATTATCTAAAATCTCCGTGTCAAAACTACCATATTGGAGCCACTTTAGAACACCATCCTTCCTGGTGCATCGGATCCATACTTCATTATATGTGATGGGGCCCACGCCATGCTTCACATAAAGCTCATAGGTTGGAGTTCCAATCGGAGGAACCGGACACGAGTCCTCCAATCGGGAATCCCTATTACAACCAAGACAAAACAAATTTCCAAGTCTGCTAAGACCAGGCATCTTCGCTCACTAGTCTAGCTTCAAACTTCAAAGGATTATCGAATACGATAGCCTCGTGACTACACGAGTCCCTCGGCTTTGGTACTTGCAAGTTCCAAATCAAAGATCCCAAGGGGATATCAAAAACTAAGAACTAAAACTAAGGACTGGGAGACGCTCCACTCATACTTAACTGAGGTATCGATGACGTCACCAGAAGACTCATCTATCGTCTCGCTCTACAAATCATCAAAGGGTCCAAGACAGGGCGATAGTCAGAGCAGCAGTCCTTCGTAGCCGTCCGAAAGTGGGGAACCTCGCAGCAAAGACTTTCGGACCACGATGACATACAGGGGTCGATGAAGTGGTTGGCCTTCCTCCAGAATTTCACACGAAGCTCCTCACGAACCTCTGGCTTGGACCGGTACCACTGAAATCGCCCTACGTTGGGCGCCAAAAGATGTACCGGGTTTTTAAGAACCCAGCGGTGCCAGGGGACACACCCAAAGACTTCGAGTTCTCCTGTCTCAGACTACAGAAACGCAGAGACTTCCTGGTGACTTCAAAGATCAAATTTATTGGCTGCAGCCAGTAACAGGCATCCTAGAAGTACAACACGGTGTATATTCTCAGGAGACGTCTCAACTTTACAAAGCTAGTCATCCTTTTTATACCAAATATTATGCTTCAGGCAAACATTCCTTATTTACAGTTGACCATTCACATATTTTCACGACAAAGAAAAGCAGATTCATAATGACAAGCCCATTTTTCAGTTTGTCCAGCTCACAATCAATTACTCGGCAAGGCCCAACACTTTTCATGAGATAATCGGACGGACCCCTAATAAATTCGGGCACCTCCTCATCGTAAAGCAGGCCATAAAGAAAGGAACAGAGACAGGTGTGAGTAAGATTAGACATAGTTGTGTGCAATGCAGGGTTTATGGTATGCTGTGCCTTGAACCTAATCTCAATCGGCCACTGGGAAAGGAACTGGCCGAACAGGTTTGGCTTTGGGCAGTGGAGTCAGCTTGCCCAGTTCACACAGAAGTCAGCAAAAGGTGCACGTGTCCCTAAAACTCGTTTTGGCCTTAGTCATCGGCCTATGTGAGTGCAACCATAAAATGGCTGCCGTACTCAAAATGGAACCTGAGGGTCAGAACGGAATCTCTGATTTCATGGTGATCTTGTCACTCGAATACGCTGAAAATACTCGTATATAGTATACTCGTCATTCTCGGTCTGCTGATACCAAAATCGTCATGCTACGATGATGTTTATGACATGGGTCCAGAATCCACGGAACCACACTTCCTTTATACTTTTGTTGTTAACACTGTTATCCCTTTAATGAGCATCATCTTCTATATCATTTATAGTCAATACTATTTCTGCTTGATTATCGCCCTAATCTGCAACAGTTTTGACACTAGCATTCTGTACTCATCCTTTTGATCTACAAACCTTTGCTAAGTGCCCCGTCTTTCCACAAGATGTACACATCACATTTTATTGTTCTAATTTGGATGTGATTTGCAATAATTAATTGTCATGTATAAACTGTAACATCTATACATCTGTCCATGTTTTAACCTGTGCTTTTATGGTATTTGTTTTACCGAAATAAAGATTTTATGATGATGATGATGATGATTTCTTGCCCCACAAGGGAAAATAGAGCCAATGTGGCATGGACACCCACACCTATAGCATGTTACAGTCCAAAGTTCCTCAGGTTTGAGATTGGCAGAACTTTCATATTTGATAGGTTTCATTAAATCTTCTGTTCTGACCTCTTGCTCTGTGCTTCTTCTATTGTTTTTTCCCCATATCATCAATGTACCTTATTCACACAGCAATGTCCTCCATGCTTATTGCAATCTGTATGGATTCCTCTAAGGTGGGATCTTGAGATAGCCTTTTTTAAACGTTTTTATTGTTCATGTGCCTAACAATCTGATCACAAATTAAAGAGTCAATTAGGTTCTGGAATTCCCAGGTTACTGTCAAACCACGCAAAGTGATAACATAGCTCATTGTCTTGATCCTGCCCCTATAACCTCTTAAAGAACCTATGTCTCTCGAAGACAGCATGAGGTGCTTTTTCAACATTTGTAGTAACATATCATACATATTCCAATCTCTGGAAGATCCCAATACATTTTTCTACCTTCCACAGCAATATGGTGCAGGAAAATGGCTGGTTTTTGTACTGGACCATATTTATCTCCACCTATAGCTAACATATACATGAAGAAAATGTTCTTCCATCTTTTCCAAGGAATTGCGGGCTCCCCAGGCAGTGGTAAGACATTAGGAGGTGCTGCCATACTTTGTTCTGCCATACCTGCAAGAAATGTAAATTAACAAACTACCATAAAATACTAAAATAACAGGCCAATAAAATGAACTGAAATAACTGGCTAAAATAATTATCTAAAATAATTATCCAAAATAATTATCTAAAATAATAATAGTGGTCATTCCTGTTTTCAAAATCCTCTTCAAATTTGTTCTTTCACAGTAATCATCTTTTTTTTGTAAAGTCTTTCTTTTTCTTTATTTGCTTAGTAGTTTAAAGTCTCTTTCCTATTCCTTTCTATTTTTCAATACCAAGGAAGTACTGATTTGAAGATAACACGCATACACGTGTGGAGCACAGTTTGCACAGCTTAATTTATTATGATGAACTTGCGTGTATATCTTTTTATTTTTTTTCCAAAAGAAACCACTTTGTAGCCGTCTTTCTATTTAGCTATATTGCATGTGTTTGCAGAACAAAAATGCGTGGTGGCATTCGTTAGGCTCAGATGCCGCCTTTCTGATGCGCACTACAAGAGGCAGTAGCACATGACTAGCTGCAGCACGGGGCCCACTGAAGAACCGGGTTTTAGAACCCAGCGGCGCCAAGAGCACGCTCAAAGTCTTCGGATTCACCTGTCTTGGTATACAGAGACACGGAATACTTCTGGGTGGCGTCAGAGATCAAATTTATTAGCTGCAGCTAGTAACAGTAATCCCAGCAATACAACACGGTGTACAACTCAGGAGACTGCTCAATTTTCGTAGAGCAAGACATCACTTTTTATCCACATTTTACTCATTATAAACGCACACCCACTGCGACAAATACTGACGAATTAAATACATTTTCCCACACATTATCACATTGCAAAAAGCTCGATTTACATTGTACCAACCCACAAGTTAATTATTACGAATGTCCCAAATTCGATTTCCACAAGCCGGACAAACCCATAATTGAAAGCACTACCCATGTAATGAAAAGTCGTAAGAAAAGGAAATAGTTCAGATGCTGAATAGGATAAGATATGTGCAAGGAAACTAAAGTTAACGATCTCCTGAACATTGATTGGCAATCTCAGACAACGATCTGCCAGAGAAATTGGCCTCGCAAAAGGGTCAATTTCAGGTGACGGGCTCAGCGTCCTGCAGTTTACTCACAAGGGCAAAAAAGGCCTAGTTAATGCGTACATGAACAACGAAGCCCATGCAACTTTGTTCGTTTGGTTACCTCCACGGCCTACGTGAGGGCAATACAAAATGGCGTCACGAACAACTCAGACAAAATGGAGTCTGGTCCGAGAATCACAGAACCTCACCTCTTGGAGTATGGCATATCCTAGCAATGCGGCCTCTGCGATGCGCTAGGAGAATGCTAGTTTCCTGGTGCACATTCCTATGCAGAAGCGTGTTGGGCCTAGCAACGCGGCATACAAAGAGCTGTGTTGAATTTCAAGTGCGGATCATTGTGCGCAATTCCGTTGCTCCACCATCCCAAATAGCTAATTACTCTAATTAGCAGTAATAAACAGCCACTTAAATACGACCACTGCAATGCTAAAATATGTTTTTTTTTAAACTTACTGTTTACGGTTTGAGTAATCGCATTTCCATGTTCATGTAGTGCTATTCCCACAACTTGTAAATAGCACTTTTGCAAAGGTGGAGGTTATTTCATCAATCTCTGTCCTTTGCGAAGAGCTGCTCATCGCCAAAACTTGTAGTAACCAGGCGCAATCCTTGTTACTTTTCTCTTGACTTTATTTCCAGTTAATCGTAGACCAACATTAACCTCCAGCAGATTCCAGCAGAATGGCAACCAGCTTAGAATCCACCCATCTCCCCATTCCAACAGCATCAGCCCTTACATCACAGCACGTTCCATATCTCCTCAGAGTCCTGTCCTGCCAATTGGTGCCAATCCAGTCCTCGGCCCTTGAAAGGTGATTTCTGCTTTGCTGATCCGTCACAACCAACGCATCAACAACTTTACGCCGATTAGAACCGACGCATCACCCTTCAACGCCGACATGACTGCTGCTCGATGACATTGTTTTGATGGATTGCGCATCTCAATGATGATGGACAGCGTGGCTCGACGACGTAGAGCCAGCATCGTAAAGGGGTATGTCGACAAAGCCTTCATCTTCTGCAAAGTCAGAACCAATGCATTGAGTCGTCAACATTGACTCTTCCTCCGTCCAAGGTACTTTTTCAGCTGGGCCTGCATGAGTCTTGTAGCTGGCCTGATGTCCATCGCGGTTGGCCTGAACTTTGGATCTACCCCAGTACAGCGCAACCTCAATTAATCCTTAAGCATTATTTGCTTCAAAGCACCACATTTTGATTTAATCTTTAAAAATTCATAACTCCCGTTCTATTCATTGGATTTTTTCCATTTTGGTCTTGTTTTACTCATATGAATATAATCTATTTTTCTAACCATGTGCGGAGTATTTTTGCTGTGTTGTGTTGCTGTGTGGGTGTGCTGCACAAATTCTGTACTCATTGCCTCTGTAGATAAGCCTGACTGTTCTGTGCAAAGCAACCAGGGGGTGAGCACAGGTTATTTTTAGTGTGTATCTGGCTTGCCCTGACTAGAGTGGTGGTTACTGCTTGTAGAGGGGGCATACCTTGACAACCAGTAACCCCATTTCTAACATTGGTGATCAGCGGTGAGGATAGGACTTGTTTTTGTACATTACCATATAGTAACTCATTGTTCACCACACCACTATACTAAGACAAATTCAAACCTTTTAAATTCTCCCTGATTGGCCTTTTGATTTTTCTGCTAAAGTATGTCTCATTCTGGAGAAGAAGGATTTTCAAGTGTCCACTAGAGGCTTCTGTCAGACGTTGGAACTGTAGAAAGCCTTGAGAGCCTGGACAGAGACCAAGGTTATAGGGGATGGAAGTCTAGAGGAGGAGCCGGTAATTCATGAGGAGGAGGATTACCTGATTCTGTAGTCTGAATTGGCTCTAACTGCCTGTAGAGGGGGCCTACAATGTGCTGGATGATTCCCAGACCAGGGAACAGTATCTCCTCTAAGAACCTGTCCCCGGAGGAGCTAGTAGACAGGAGGGGGGAAAGAAACTCAACTTGGTGCTTGCTAAATTGGAGCAGGGCCTAGTAGAGAGGAGGCTGGCCATGGAGGAGAGGAAAGTAATTCATGAGCCCAACCTTAAAGAACTGGACATTAGATCCCTACAAGTGAGGACCAGCAACAGCAATGGCAGCAGCATACCTGCAGTGTCCACCGGTGAGTCCAGAGTTCTGATACCTAAGGATTTGGTGCCCAGTTTTGTGGTGGGGATGACATAGACAACTGGTCTGCAGCCTATGAAGTAGCTCTAAGAGTGAACATTGTCCCATCGGAGTTCTGGGGTAGCAGTTTATGGAGGTATATGCCACACAGTGGGAAGGGACACACTCCTTACACTAGAGGTAGAGGACCAGGCATGCTACACTGCTATGAAGGCCATCCTAGTCAGTAAATTTGTTCTGACCCCTGAGAGGTATAGCCTCAGATTCGGGGGCAGCCACAAGATCTCATCACAAACATGGGTGGATTTTTGGGATTATGCCAGCACTGCACTGCACTGACCATATACCTACGCTCTGCCCAACTGCCCCTCACCAACAACCCTCGGATATGCAAGACCAGGATCAGAGGAAGATCCTTCTCCTACCTCGCCGCCAAATTCTGGAATGTCATGCCCCTTCACCTCAGACTCTCCCTGTCACTGGCATAATTCAGGAAGGATCTTATGACCTGGCTCTTTGAATGAACAACAGCGTCCAGTTGGATCTGTAACCCTCCCCTACCCAGCGCCTTGAGACCCTCACGGGTGAGTAGCAGTGCTTGACAAGTATTGATTGATTGATGAAGGCAGGTTCATTTGAAGAAGAAGCAGGCCATTGTTGTGCCGAAGTTGAAAAAACCTTCCTTAGGCCCAGAAAAACCAGAAAATCTGAGGCCTATTGCTCTGCTTCCATTTTATGCCAAAGTGACTGAAAAACAGGTGAGTGATCAGTTGATCAATTTTATTAAAAGGGGGATCTATTATATTAGACCAAATCGGGCTTTCGCACGCAGTTCAACACAGAGTTGGCACTGCTGTTAGAATTCGATTCCTTGAGACAAATAGCAGGCAGGGGCAAAACTGCTACACTGATCATGTTGGATCTAAGTGCAGCTTTTGATACCATATCCCACAGCATTCTGCTAGAACCACTGTAGAACTGTGGATATGGCCTTGCGCTGGATAGCCTCCTTTTTTCAGAAGTGCCAATCTATCCTTTGACAGACAGATTTCCTATCTGGCGGGAAAGTGCTTCAGAATTTTGAAAAATCTGAGCAAAATCTTTCTCCAAGTGGTGATCAGGAAATCAGTAATCCAGGCACTAGTCATTTCTAGGTTGGACTACTGTAATATGCTGTGTCTTGGTGTTTTACAAGGCAGACTAGCTAAACTTCATGTTGCTACACTGCTGCTGCTTAACAGTCCGAGGCAGGCTCAATCTGCTTTTGCCAATTTATACTGGCTCCCTGTTAGGAAGAGAGTACTTTTCAAGGCTTTGTGTCCCCCGATACTTACACTCCTTGGCAACTTTTTGTGTACTGGGCAGATATCTCAAATCTGCTTATTGCTACTTCCAGGGTAAAAGCTCATCTGGGCAGATGTTCTTTTGGCTTTTTGACCTCTAAAGTATGGAAATCATTGCCTCTTGATCTGTGACAGGAAGGCTCTGTATTAACTTTCCGTAAGAAACTTAAGACGTCGTTCTTGTGGCAACCCTAGGGGCTAGCTGGTCAGTTTTGGGGTGGGGATGGACACTGTTTACTTAGCGCAGGGAAACTCCACCTGGAGTAACCAGGTGGTTTATAAATCATGTATATGTTATATACAGGGGCACTGTTATCACAGTTAAATTAAGAGGGCCTAGACAAACCTGTAGCTTTTAGTTAGTCGCCAGGGAGAAAAGGTGGCGTGCTGTAGAAAGATACACTTTTGCTGTGATCTGGGCACTGAAGAAGTTGAGGCCATGCCTGTCTAATATTGACTACCTGAGTCATACTGACCACAGGCCCCTAAGGTGGCTCATGCAAATGAGGGGTGAGAGTACAAAATTGTTGAGGTGGTCAATTTCCCTAGAGAGTATGGACTTCTAGGTGGAACAAAGACTAGGGGAAGACCACGCCATTGCTGTTGTTTATCCAGGTTCTTTCATCTAAGTGATGAGGACTCCCTAGAAGCTGGGTAGATCTCCCCACTTTCTGCTGGGGTGCCACATGTTAGACCAGTCATCCTTAGGGTGGTCTTTCCCCAACAGTTTTGCCTGCTTACTTCCTCTTTTTGCTGTATATTGTTGTTGGCCTTAGGACTCTGAACACTTAGCCACTGTTGACCAGTGCTAAAGTGCAAGTGCTCTCCCCAAAACATGGTAACATTGGTGTATAATCAATTGATATATTTAGTTGACTTGTAAGTCCCTTTTAAACCATATGCCCAGGTCCTGTAAATTAAATGCTAATAGTGGGCATGCAGCTTTGATTGTGCCACCCACACAAGTAGCTATCAATCCTGTCTCAGGCCTGCCATTCTAAGGCGTGTTTGTGTGTAGTTTACTGGTACTTAAACTTGGCATTTAAAGCCACTTGACAAGCCTTAAACTCCCCTTATATATTACACCAGGCACCCCTAAGGTAGCTCCTATGTAGCCTTAAGGGTAGGTTACTGTCTCAGTAAAAAGTAAGGCATGTACTTTTAATCTTTGCACGTCCTGGTAGGGACAAACACCCAAATTCGTTTTCACTACTTTGAGGCCTACTCCCCCCAAAGGCTAGTATTAAGAATTCCTTAAAACACTTTTAAGCTGTAATTCCTGATGAGAAAGGAGTAAATGCATCATGATTCATATCTTTGGAATGGTAATGATAAATCATCTTTACTGGTAAAGTTAGATTCAACATTACTGTTTTAAAAATGCAATTTTTAGAGAGTGGACATTTCTCTGTTATTACTGCTCTGTATGCCTTGCAGCCTGCCTCCAATACACGTCTGGGGTGGGTGACAGCTACTCTTTGTGAATTCACTCTAGACAGCCACAAACACAAGAAGGGTGGGTGCACAAACAAAGGAAGGATGGATATGACAGAAAATTCATCTGCATTCATCTGCACACTGATAGCTCTTCCAGGGCATGAAGTGAGGGGGAGCTTACACCTACACCTGAATAGGCAGTGCTCTGTCTCCGACACAAGGGCTCATTACCCCTTACTGATAGTCTAGAGCCAGGGTTGGGTGCACTTCAGGGGCCTGCTTTCAAATCCCTTTCACTCGGTATAACCACGCTGTGGAGCGCAGAACCCGACAACATTTCAGGGTCCGCCGTACATGGGGATCAGTATCACTAAGCATGAGGACGATGTTTTAAGAAGCAACCATCATGTGGAATGGACTTCTAAGTAAATAAGAAGCGCTATAAAATACGAACGGTACATCACAAAGACTAAAACTAGGACACCATACTGAGCTATCTTTAGACCGAGGACCTGTATATCAGAACAGGAGAATAAGACACAAGACAACAACAGCTCCCAATTGGGAGACTGGACTAGCACCCGCATAGTGGGTCAGTTTGTGTGAGCCTGATACCGATGGTCTATTACTCTCAAGAAAGGAATCTGATGATCCCCCCGTAGTGACCAGCATTGGGCATTACTAAAAATGTATGATCATTTTTAATTGAAATATTGGTTAAGAAGGAGACATAATGAAACATTAGTCTTGTCAAAGGTGGTGCACATATAGCAATACACCGAAACGCGTCGACGCAATTCACCTAAGTTAAATTCACGGAACGGATTGTCAGAAGGAATTCATGTGACTCTGACCTGTACACAAGATTCCAATGAATTAACATTCTGATGTGTTATTTTTAAACATCACGGACACTTAGTCTCTTTCCTGGTCTTTGTATGTTGTGGATATTTTTTTTTTAAATAAATCTTTTTCTGTGTACTTTTGTATAATCTGCATTGTTTTTAATGTTTTTAATTGCCATTTGATTTAAATAAATTTACACTTTGTGATAACAGTAATTTCAGGTTGTTTATAATTGAATGATGTTTTTGTATTGAAAACCATTGTATTTTTTAAATTCATGATTACAGAGTGAAGTGTGAATGAATGATTAACAGTTAGAAATTAGAGTTACCCAAGGGATATTTTTGTTGTTGATAATACTGGTACCCTGTCCCTTGGATAGTTGGGCCATTCCCCTTTGTTTTGTACACTGCTTTGAAATCACCCCCACTTCGAAGGCACTACTGGGTATAAGAACTGGGACACTGACCCTATCAAGACAGTACACTACTGGAACTCTACCAGAAGTAAAGACTGCTTTGCTACAAGGATTGCAACTCTCCTTGACTGCTGCTATGGAAGAATTGGTTTTCTGCCAAAGCTGTGCTCCCCTGCTACCTACTGATGTCTGCACTGCTGAGGACAAGGATTTGACCCATCTCACTTGACCCCAGAGTGACTCCAAGGGTTTGATGGCTTGCCCCCTGTTCTGAACTCTCAGCACCATCAAAGGCTTCCTTCAACCCTGCAACAGCACTTGGACTTAGCCATCTGTGAGTCCTGTCCTGACAATTGGTGCCAATCCAATCATGCGCCCTTGAAAGGTGATTTATACAGTGCTGATATATCAAAACGGTACAAAAGGGGGTGGTGATGGACGGAGCATCTGAATCAATCAAACACTCACACCCAGTCAAAAGATCTGGGTTGAATCCATCACCGTTCTTTAGCCCACTCTGCCACCCCAGTTCAGACATGGCTATATGCAAATCAGTCTGACCCTGTGCCTCATGGGAACAGTCCAGCCCGAACTGCCAAGCGGTGATGGATTAAACCCAGATCTTTTGACTGGGTGTGAGTGTTTGATTGATTCAGATGCTCCGTCCATCACCACCCACTTTTGTACCGATATATTCAAACGGGCGCATCGCTGACTTTACGCCAATTGGAACCAACTCATTGTCCTTGGACACCGACAAAGCTGCTGCTCGACGGCATCGCTATGACAGACTGCGCTGCGTTACGACTATGGACAGCACGGCTCAACGACGACGCATCACCTGCATCGTAAAGGGTTTCGTCGGGGAAGCCTTCATCGTCTGCCCAGATCAGAACCAACGCATCAAGTCTATGACGACAACGCTTCTTCCAGCCAAGGTACTTTTCAGCAGAACCTGTGTGAGTCCTGTAGTCAGTCTGCCTTCCATCGCGGGCGGGCAGAACGTTGGACCCGCGTGACCTCAAGTAACCCCTAAGCGCTATTTGCTTCCAAGCACTGGATTTATCTTTATAGATTCATAACTCCAGTTCTACTAATTGGAGTTTTGCAGCTTTGGCCTTGTTTTGCTCATAAAAATATAATCTATTTTTCTAACCCTGTGTGGAATATTTTTGTGGTGTTTTCATTGTGTTGCTGTGTGGGTCTGTTGCACAAGTAGTCTACACATTGCCACTTTAGATAAGCCTAACTGCTCTGTGCCAAGCTACCAGTGGGTGAGCACATGTTATATTTTAGTGTGCATTTAGCTTACCCTGACTAGAGTGGTGGTTCTGCCTTTCACATGGTGCCTGCTCTAACAACCAGAAGCCCCAGTTCTAATGAGAATATACCACGTAGAATTAAATTAGTCTTCTGGACGAATTTATCAGAAGATTTTGACATAATAATAGCAGAAGATGACTGGACCTCGGTCTTCATTAGGGAATCACCTTGAGGGTGAGGAGGTAATTAGAGTATAATTTTCTTTATCAGTACCTGAGGATACCTGGGAAATGTACACAAGAGAGTGGGCTGTCAAACAAACTCCAGTTCTGTAGAGAAACCAAGTGAAGTGGAATAAACACTCTATTCCACGCCATTCTCTTACGTAGTGAGCCCCGAGCACTGGCTCCATTTCTTATGAAGCCAGAAGCAACGCAGGATATTAAAACAATACTAAATCAGCTACAATATTAGGGCATTAACGTGCTGTGTCTTTCACCAATGGACACTCCTCTTTTTCCAGTTTTAATATCATATGGATCATATAGAATCGTTTTAGATTATAGGAATCTAAACACACATATATCCACCCACACATTTCAAAATGCCCACAGCACATCATTAATGACAAATATAGTACAGGAAAAATATAAACCAACCCTGAGCATTTCCAACAGGTTCTTCAGTCAGAACATAGCGTCTGAAAGTGATATTCCAACCGCCTTAAGTTTCAATGGAGTGCAATATTCGTTCAAAAAAAGTTTACCCATGGGATAAAAGAATAGCTCTAGCCTATTCTCAGCACACATAATGGAGATTTTAAAACCAGATCCCAAGATTCTATCACACATTGATGACAACTACCTATGTTAAACTTGTGGGACACCCCCGCGCCGCACGGCCACCAGCTGCTGCGTGTGCCCCTTGCCTGCCCTCTGCCTCGCTGCTGCCTCGTTTGCCGGTTGCCGGCTGCCTCCGCTGCGGTTGTTTTTGCCCTTGTTTTGTCGTTAAATTGTGCCTGTTTAGTTTTATTTTCATTTTGCCCTTGTTTTGTCGTTAAATTGTGCCTGTTTGCTTTTATTCCATTTTCCCCGTGTTTTGGTTTTTCCTTCCTTGTTGTCCGCCTACCTCGCCGCCCTCCGCCCTCCCTTCCCGCCACCGCCGCTTCTCCCCGCCCCTTTTTCCATTCTGTACCCTCCCCGCTCCCGCCTCCCAGCTGCTCCGCCCACCCGCGCACTTGGCCTTAAATGGCGACCGTGCGACGCAGGTGAGTGTGACCCACTTGTGGGACACCCCCGCGCCGCACGGCCACCAGCTGCTGCGTGTGCCCCTTGCCTGCCCTCTGCCTCGCTGCTGCCTCGTTTGCCGGTTGCCGGCTGCCTCCGCTGCGGTTGTTTTTGCCCTTGTTTTGTCGTTAAATTGTGCCTGTTTTGTTTTATTTTCATTTTGCCCTTGTTTTGTCGTTAAATTGTGCCTGTTTGCTTTTATTCCATTTTCCCCGTGTTTTGGTTTTTCCTTCCTTGTTGTCCGCCTACCTCGCCGCCCTCCGCCCTCCCTTCCCGCCACCGCCGCTTCTCCCCGCCCCTTTTTCCATTCTGTACCCTCCCCGCTCCCGCCTCCCAGCTGCTCCGCCCACCCGCGCACTTGGCCTTAAATGGCGACCGTGCAACGCAGGTGAGTGTGACCCACTTGTGGGACACCCCCGCGCCGCACGGCCACCAGCTGCTGCGTGTGCCCCTTGCCTGCCCTCTGCCTCGCTGCTGCCTCGTTTGCCGGTTGCCGGCTGCCTCCGCTGCGGTTGTTTTTGCCCTTGTTTTGTCGTTAAATTGTGCCTGTTTTGTTTTATTTTCATTTTGCCCTTGTTTTGTCGTTAAATTGTGCCTGTTTGCTTTTATTCCATTTTCCCCGTGTTTTGGTTTTTCCTTCCTTGTTGTCCACCTACCTCGCCGCCCTCCGCCCTCCCTTCCCGCCACCGCCGCTTCTCCCCGCCCCTTTTTCCATTCTGTACCCTCCCCGCTCCCGCCTCCCAGCTGCTCCGCCCACCCGCGCACTTGGCCTTAAATGGCGACCGTGCGACGCAGGTGAGTGTGACCCACTTGTGGGACACCCCCGCGCCGCACGGCCACCAGCTGCTGCGTGTGCCCCTTGCCTGCCCTCTGCCTCGCTGCTGCCTCGTTTGCCGGTTGCCGGCTGCCTCCGCTGCGGTTGTTTTTGCCCTTGTTTTGTCGTTAAATTGTGCCTGTTTTGTTTTATTTTCATTTTGCCCTTGTTTTGTCGTTAAATTGTGCCTGTTTGCTTTTATTCCATTTTCCCCGTGTTTTGGTTTTTCCTTCCTTGTTGTCCGCCTACCTCGCCGCCCTCCGCCCTCCCTTCCCGCCACCGCCGCTTCTCCCCGCCCCTTTTTCCATTCTGTACCCTCCCCGCTCCCGCCTCCCAGCTGCTCCGCCCACCCGCGCACTTGGCCTTAAATGGCGACCGTGCGACGCAGGTGAGTGTGACCCACTTGTGGGACACCCCCGCGCCGCACGGCCACCAGCTGCTGCGTGTGCCCCTTGCCTGCCCTCTGCCTCGCTGCTGCCTCGTTTGCCGGTTGCCGGCTGCCTCCGCTGCGGTTGTTTTTGCCCTTGTTTTGTCGTTAAATTGTGCCTGTTTTGTTTTATTTTCATTTTGCCCTTGTTTTGTCGTTAAATTGTGCCTGTTTGCTTTTATTCCATTTTCCCCGTGTTTTGGTTTTTCCTTCCTTGTTGTCCGCCTACCTCGCCGCCCTCCGCCCTCCCTTCCCGCCACCGCCGCTTCTCCCCGCCCCTTTTTCCATTCTGTACCCTCCCCGCTCCCGCCTCCCAGCTGCTCCGCCCACCCGCGCACTTGGCCTTAAATGGCGACCGTGCAACGCAGGTGAGTGTGACCCACTTGTGGGACACCCCCGCGCCGCACGGCCACCAGCTGCTGCGTGGGCCCCTTGCCTGCCCTCTGCCTCGCTGCTGCCTCGTTTGCCGGTTGCCGGCTGCCTCCGCTGCGGTTGTTTTTGCCCTTGTTTTGTCGTTAAATTGTGCCTGTTTTGTTTTATTTTCATTTTGCCCTTGTTTTGTCGTTAAATTGTGCCTGTTTGCTTTTATTCCATTTTCCCCGTGTTTTGGTTTTTCCTTCCTTGTTGTCCGCCTACCTCGCCGCCCTCCGCCCTCCCTTCCCGCCACCGCCGCTTCTCCCCGCCCCTTTTTCCATTCTGTACCCTCCCCGCTCCCGCCTCCCAGCTGCTCCGCCCACCCGCGCACTTGGCCTTAAATGGCGACCGTGCGACGCAGGTGAGTGTGACCCACTTGTGGGACACCCCCGCGCCGCACGGCCACCAGCTGCTGCGTGTGCCCCTTGCCTGCCCTCTGCCTCGCTGCTGCCTCGTTTGCCGGTTGCCGGCTGCCTCCGCTGCGGTTGTTTTTGCCCTTGTTTTGTCGTTAAATTGTGCCTGTTTTGTTTTATTTTCATTTTGCCCTTGTTTTGTCGTTAAATTGTGCCTGTTTGCTTTTATTCCATTTTCCCCGTGTTTTGGTTTTTCCTTCCTTGTTGTCCGCCTACCTCGCCGCCCTCCGCCCTCCCTTCCCGCCACCGCCGCTTCTCCCCGCCCCTTTTTCCATTCTGTACCCTCCCCGCTCCCGCCTCCCAGCTGCTCCGCCCACCCGCGCACTTCGCCTTAAATGGCGACCGTGCGAACGCGCAGCGGTCACGCGCAGCGGGCGCGCCGATTGTGCGCCGAAGGCGCGCCAAAGGTAAGCCCGTCTACGCCCGTCCACGCCTGGACCACGCCCAGAGCCAGGACCCCTGGCCCACGAAGACCCCGACCGACCCGCCTGACGTACTCCGCCGCCACCCTCACCGCTCTCAACACCGGCCGACTCCCAGATTGCCATCAAGCCACTCCACAACGTACCCACGGACCTTTCAGCTGCCACGCCTGCAAGTTCACCTGCATCCGGACCAGCCTCGCACCAGCACCCGCCAAGTCGAACACCAGCAGCACCCACCTCAAGTGCATCCTGCTCAACACCCGCTCCGTCCACAGACACGCCATCGAACTCTGGAACCTCCTCGACGCCACAGCCCCTGACGTTGCCTTCCTCACGGAGACCTGGATGAACGCCTCTTCAGCTCCCGACATCGCCATCGCTATCCCGGAGGGCTACAAGATCGTCCGGAGGGACCGAAACGCCAACCAGATGGGAGGAGGCATCGCCATCATCCACAGGAGCACCATCCGTCTCACGACCAGCACCGACAACACCCTGACCAGCGCCGAACACCTGCACTTCCAGATCCACACCAACCCGAACACCACCCTCAGAGGCACCCTGATCTACCGACCCCCTGGACCACGCACGCAATTCAGCGAGGACATCGCCGACTTCGTCAGCCCGCATGCCCTCCCCTCCGCTGACTACATCCTCCTGGGAGACCTCAACTTCCATCTGGAGAACAACAACGACCGCAACACCAGCACCCTGCTCGACAACCTCGCCAACCTGGGACTCAAGCAACTGGTGTCCACCCCCACCCACCTCGCCGGACACACACTCGACGCAGTCTTCTCTTCCAGCACAGACATCGACTTCAGCCACGCCACAGAGCTTCAATGGACGGACCACAGCTGCGTCCACTTCACCTTCAAGAGAACGACGACCCACCAACACCAGCAACAGGCCGCCCGCAGAAGCTGGAACAAGATCACAGCAGACCAGCTCGCCACCGCCCTGAGCCAGCACCCTCCTGCCAGCTCAGCGAACCCCAGCCAGGCCGCCGACAACCTCACGAAATGGATCAGCAACTGCGCGGACAAACTCGCCCCACTGAGGACCCCGCCTAGCAGACCCGGCAGCAAGAAGGCCCCATGGTTCACCGACGAACTCAAGAGCTCCAAGAAGAACTGCCGAGCCCTCAAGAAAGTCTGGAGAAGGGAACCAACACCGGACAACAGGACCTACTTCAAACTTGCCACCCGGAAACACCACCAGCTGATCCGCGCCGCCAAGAAAACAGCATTCAAGGACCGGTTGGACAACAACGCACACAACTGCAAGGAACTCTTCAACATCGTGAAAGAGCTTTCCAACCCCAGCGCAGGAAACAACGACATCACCCCATCGCAAGACCTCTGCAACTCCCTCGCTTCATACTTCCACAACAAGATCGCGGACATACACAACAGCTTCAACAACCAACCAACGCACACCATGACCGAGCAACCACCCCCCACCACCACCCTCCACGCCTGGACCCCGATCAGCACCGAAGACACCATCCGCACGATGAACTCCATCCACTCCGGATCACCGACCGACCCCTGCCCTCACCACGTCTTCAACAAGGCCGACGCTGTCATCGCACCCCACCTGCGAGACATCATCAACACATCCTTCGACACCACCATCTTCCCTGAGAGCTGGAAACACGCCGAACTCAGCGTTCTACTCAAGAAACCAACAGCGGACCCCACCGACCTCAAGAATTACCGCCCCATCTCGCTCCTCCTGTTTCCAGCCAAAGTCATCGAGAAGACCGTCAACAAGCAGATGGCCGCCTTCCTCGAGACGAACGGATCCCTCGACCCATCACAGTCCGGCTTCCGAGCCAATCACAGCACCGAGACCGCCCTCATCGCCGCCACCGATGACATCCGAGCCCTGATGGACAATGGAGAAACAGCGGCCCTCATCCTCCTTGACCTCTCCGCGGCATTCGACACGGTCTGCCACCGTACCCTAGTACGGCGCCTCAGCAACATCGGAATCCAGGACAAGGCGCTGGAATGGCTCATCTCCTTCCTCGACGGAAGAACGCAGAGAGTCCGCCTACCACCGTACAAGTCAGAGGCCTCCGAAGTCATCTGCGGCGTCCCCCAAGGATCATCTCTGAGCCCCACCCTCTTCAACGTCTACATGAGCCCCCTCGCGGCCATCGTACGCAAACACAACCTCAGCATAATCTCCTACGCCGACGACACCCAGCTGATCCTCTCCCTGACCAACGACCCCGCCGCCGCCAGAGCCAACCTGCACGAAGGGATGAAAGAGGTAGCCGAGTGGATGACGACCAGCCGCCTGAAACTGAACTCGGACAAGACGGAGGTCCTCATCCTGGGCTCCTCACCCTCCGCCTGGGACGACTCCTGGTGGCCTCCCGCCCTGGGCACCGCACCCAAACCAACAGACCATGCACGCAACCTGGGCTTCATCCTGGACTCCTCCCTCTCCATGACCAGGCAAGTCAACAACGTCTCCTCGGCGTGCTTCAACATCCTACGCATGCTACGGAAGATCTTCTGGTGGATCCCCACCGAGACCAGGAAGACCGTCACCCAGGCCCTCGTCACCAGCCGACTGGACTACGGCAACGCCCTCTACGCCGGTACCACCGCCAAGCTCCAGAAGAGACTCCAGCGGATCCAGAACGCCTCAGCCAGACTCATCCTCGACATCCCACGAACCAGCCACATCTCCGGACATCTGAGAGACCTTCACTGGCTCCCCGTCAACAAAAGAATCACCTTCCGCCTCCTCACCCACGCACACAAAGCCCTACACGACCAAGGCCCGAGCTACCTCAACAGCCGAGTCAACTTCTACGCTCCCAAACGCCACCTCCGATCAGCCAACCACGCCCTCGCCGCCGTCCCCCGCATCCGAAGAGCGACTACAGGAGGAAGGTCCTTCTCCTACCTGGCCGCCAAGACCTGGAACTCCCTCCCTCCCGTCCTGCGCCTGACCCAAGACCACCTCTCCTTCAGGAAGAAGCTGAAGACCTGGCTGTTCGAGCAGTAGCGGCCCCCCCCCCCCCCCCCCCAGCGCCTTGAGACCCTACGGGTATGTAGCGCGCTCTATAAGTGTCACTGATTGATTGATTATGTTATGGCCATACTAACATCAAATGTTTGCAAAGTTCCATTTAAAAAGTCTGAAATTGCCTGACTGACCGTGACTTTTCTTGGTTATGAATTATCAAATGAGGGCAAGGGACTGGCACTCAATTTCCTTCAGAAGTGTGTAACCTAACAACTTCCTGACACACTGAGGAAGTTACATTCTCTGTTGGATTTTCTCACCTTCAGGCAAACTTACTTGCCAAACTGTGCTGAGTGGTTACAGGTTGCTGAAGATGTGTTCACGAGCATTGGAAAGCACTGTGAAAAGGTTAACAGTTGCTTATTTCTCTATTTACTTATGAAACCGGTACTAATTAGGTGAAATCTCTGCCCAGATAGTATTAATTACTATGAGTAAAAATTACAAAATAATGAAGTGCCTCTATCAAAAAATGTACTGCATTACGCAGCATAATTTATATTTTCTTGCTGGATAATTTAGTCAATCCTGCCGCGTAATTTGGTGCTCGACTGTCACATAATTCCAGTGGCACTGTTAATAATGACACCTTCTGATTAATGATTTCCTTGAGTTTTTTCTTCCACTTTATTTCCCCTCATGTATCTTGAGATACACAGGGACAGGTAGACTAATGTTTCATGCACCGCAATGTAGAAAGGCAAGTTGCTGTACTATGTTGTGGGAACCCTGACGTGCGCCATATATTCAAATATATGGAGCTGTTCAGATCTCTCCCAGGGATAGCACACTTGTGACTGCTCAAAGCAGACATCCTTCCTGCACTGTGGGCATGCCTTCCTACACAATACAATCCTTAGAAGCTTATTGTCCTTTGTATTTGTGCTGCAGATTGTAGCACAAATGAAAAGAGGAAGCAACAGGAATAAATAAAGATATTTCTCCTCGTTACACCTGACTTGGGTAGGTACACTATTTTTGTGGAATTCCGAGTTTATGGACTTTAGCAAATTTTGGTTTGCGTCATAATCCATGGTTGGATGCACGGAAACGCCCATGCTCCACCCATGGAACACCTCACTGATGCAAAGTAAGGCTGCAATACTTTTTGTTTTAATAAGTCAAGCAAATTGGGGTTTTGCGTATTTTAGTAAAATCCCAAAATCTGCAAAAATGTAGTGCACCGCAAAAACCAAATATTAGTAAATCTAGGCTTTGCACAACCTGCGGGTGCGACTAAACAAAACTACTACACAGCCTGTGCAACAGTTCAGGGTGTCGGTAAAGACAGTGAGTTCCACGCACACCAATGTTTGCAGAAATGAATTCCGTGGTACTTTCCCAGCAGAAGGCTGACCATCAGTTCCCACACTAATAGTGGATGATTAAGGCTTCTGTTTGCAGGGCTACAATGTAGAGTTGAAACACTGGCACCTGAACAGACTCAAAAAGTCAAAAGGAAAACCAATTAGGAAAGGTAGCTGTCTTACGGATAAGCTTCCATTATTCCATGTGGCACGCACTTTGGGCCATCAGCCTGACAGGATTCATGCCCAAGGGAACTGTGCAGCTAACTTAGCTGCAAAGGCTGCAGTGCAGACTTAAATTGGAGACTTTAAGCAGGTCTCAGGCAAGGATCAACACAGATACACCAGCAGTGATACAAGCAACAGTGAAGTGTGAAACACCACCAGACTTCTTTCCTCTTAAATGCTGCTATACCGTCAATTCAGATACGACTTCTGGGGTTTTCATCCCCGGAGTGGGAAACAGGATAATTCCCAATAAACTGTCTAGATAAGACTTAATTAAAGCAACTCATGAGGGGTTGGCGTCTGCTCATGCTGGGATAAATGGGACCTGAGTAATGCAAAATCAACTCTACTGGTGGCCATGCTTACTTAAACAAGCCAGAGACTATGTTCAACAAAGTGATGATTGTCAAGAGATTAAAGATTCTAGTGTTAGAAAGCCCAAGTAGATTCCCCTCACAGTCTCCAATCTACAGTTTAGGATTTTACATTTAGACCATATCAGACTAATAAATTATGCTAACCAATACATATTGGTGGCAATTGACTCATGTTCTCAATTCCTGTGGGTGTGTACCCGCAAAGCATTACAGGGATGCCATATCTGCCCCAAAAATATGCTTGTAATTCAGCAATCCATTTTGAGCAGAGAATAACAGGTTAATAGCGCTCACTAATGTCACGCTAAACAAGCCCGAATCCCACGATGGTCACTTCAGGTCTTAGTCACCAGTTAGTTTGGAGTTTAGAGATCATTAAATCCATTACTTAGAAGAGTATTGGAAGGGCACACTCCATACGAAGTACTCTTTTAAAATCCCATGTATCTATCAGATCTAGATAATCCTGGGAAGGAGACGGAAGAAATATAATTTGACAGGACCAACATTTAAATGTCCTACAGAACATCCAAGAGGTTAGAAACAAGCTATCTAATTAGAAACATAAAGAAGATAGTGATGGAGCATATTGAGAGTAGTCCTTGTAATTCACCAATTATGGGATTTAAAAAGCCAAACGGGACATTTAGAATTGTGCAGGATGTGAGAAAAGTTAATAAAATTGTTGTCCCATGTTGTCCAATCGTTCCAAATCCAGCAGTGATTTTGTACCAAATACCACATGATGCAGTTATCGATTTATGCAATGCGTTCTTTACTGTTCCATTGCATCCAGAAAGTCAGCCAATTTGTGTGTTCTGTTTCCAAAATCGTATCCTGGCATGGTGTAGAATTCAGCAAGGGTACACTGAGAGTCCTTCGATTTTCAATCAGCTGCTAAAGAAAGCACTAGAAAATTTGAGTATGCCTGGAGAATCTGTGTTAGTGCAGTATATTGATGACTTATTGGTTGCATCAAAAACAAAGGATGCCTGTGTAACTGATACAGTGGCATTATTGAATCATTTGGCTGAAGAGGGACATAAAGTGTCTCCATCAAAATTACAGTTCTGTCAGAAAGAGGTGCAATATTTAGGTCACAAGATTGCCAAAGGAATCAGACAAGTCACAACTGAGACAATTAAAATGATACAAGGAATGCAGCCACCTAAAACCCAAAGACAGGTAAGAATGTTCCTGGGAATGGTAGGTTATTGCAGACAGTGGATAAGTGGATTTTCATTGATTGCGAAACCATTGCAGAGATTGAGAAAAGCAGATATCAGAGACCCTATTGTTCTGACCAAAACAGAGATGGAAGCATTTGAACAGCTAAAAACTAAATTGTGTGAAGCTCCAGCTTTAGGAATGCCTAATTATGAAAAAGAATTCGAACTGTACTGCAGTGAGCGAGAAGGATGTGCTTTGTCAGTGTTGATTCAAAGACATGGAAGAATGAGAAAACCAATTGCGTATTTCTCAGCTGTTTTGGACCTGTTGCAAAGGCTTTGCCAGGATGTCTGAAAGCAGTAGCTGCAACCAATGTAAGCCTGGAACAAAGTGAAGGGATTGTGATGGGATTTCCTGTGAGGGTGTACGTACCTCATTCAGTGGAGATTCTTCTTACTAGAGCAAAGACTCAGTACATGACCAATAGCAGAATGACTCGTTATGAGAAAATAATTTTGGGAGCTGAAAATGTGACAATTGCAAGGTGTGTGAATGTCAACCCATCAACATTGTTACCAGATACTATTGAGGCAGAAGTGAAAGGTGAGCTTGCTCATAAGTCTTTGGATGTTTTGGAATACTGCACAAAGCCTCGTCCAGACATCAAGGATGAACCTTTGCTCGAATCAGATTTTGTAATGTTTGTAGATGGATCATGCTTGAGAACTGAGAGTGGTGTTCTTAGTGCTGCATATGCTGTTTGTACAGTGGCAGAAGTGTTGGAAGCATCTTGTCTGAAAGGAATTCATTCTGCTCAAATAGCGGAGTTGATTGCTTTGACAAGAGCATGTGAGTTGGGAAAAGAGGTGAAAGTAACCATAGTGACTGATAGTCACTGGGGTTGTTCATGATTATGGACAGCTCTGGTCCCAAAGAGGTTATTTGACCTCTGCAGGAATGCAGAGTTCGTGAAGACACTGATTGATGTGATACAGTTACCTGAAAAATTGGCTGTGGTAAAATGATCCGCTCACAAGAAAGGTGAAGATTATATCACTCGAGGTAACAGTTATGCAGATGCAATTGCAAAGCAATGTGCTAAGAATCAAATTTCAATCAATCGAGAAAAAACTGAAGAACATGTTCCAAGTCCTTTAATGCTAACCACTGTAGTTGAGACCAGGCAGGAAGTGAAGCAAATGCAGGAAGAGGCAGGAACAGAGGAAAAAGCTATCTGGCTAAAATCAGGATGCAGACAAAGGGAGGAAGATGAAATTTGGGTTTACAAAGATGAAAGACCAGTAATGCCTGATAGCATGATTTCAGATATGGCCCGAATGTACCATGGTCAGGCCCACATTGGTAGAGACGCTATGATTCGTCTCTTTAGACAAACTTGGTATAATCCAAAATTCATAATGATTTCTGAAAGTCTGTGTCAAAGATGCTTAGTCTGTCAGCAATTTAATCCAAATAGAAAAACTGTTGTAAGCTTGGGAACCATAGGATGGGAGGGTGGCCCATTCACAAGAGTTCAGATGGATTTTGTTGAGCTACCTCCATGCAACAGACTTAGATATGTTCTTGAGATAATTTGCTTGTTCTCTCGATGGGTAGAAGCTTTCCCAACACGGAGGAACGATGGAATAACTGTTGCTAAACTGTTCTTGCATGAGATAATACAGCGATTCGTATTTCCAGTGACAATTGAATCAGACAGAGGCCCACATTTTCAGAATGAGTTAATGCAGATGATCTGCGAAGCTCTGGACATTCACCAGAAGCTACATTGTGCATATAGACCTGAGGCTTCAGGAGTGGTTGAGCAGGTGAATGGAACAATTAAAAACAGAATAGCAAAGATGTGTTTGGCAACAGGAATGAAGTGGCCTGATGCTTTGCCACTTGTTCTGATGACACTGAGAAGCATACTTGACAGAAAAACTGGATTAAGTCCACATGGCGTTTTGGTGGGCAGGGTGATGTGACAGGCCTATGTACCAGTTAATAAGTTGTTAACCATAAATGATGACATCATACTGGATTACTGCAAAAATCTGTCTGATGTGGTAACTTCTGTGCTTCACCAGGTGGGAACTGAATCAAATTCCAAAGAGAAAACTCCAGCTCATGATCTAGTCCCTGGGGACTGGGTAAGAGTGAAAGTTAATCGCAGAAGCAATTGTTCGGTACCAAGGTGGCAAAGACCACGTCAAGTTATCTTGGTCAGTAATACTGCAGTTAAGTGTGCTGGATTGAAAGGTGGGTTCATGCTAGTCACACCATCCGTGTGCCTGAACCTGAATACCCATACGACGGTGAAAGTACAACTGACTCTGATTCTGTAGGTGAACCTGAAAAGGATCCAGATACTGAAGATCGACAAGAACGTCGCCATCTGGAAGTATCAGAAGCCAGTTCTGCGTCTGAAGTTGAAGGTGAAAGGGAGATTGTTGAAATACCAGATTCAGAAGATCAACCTGAAGGTCGAGAATCGGTAAAGACAAGCACCAGTAAAGACGCAAAAGAAAGTGACAAAAAAGCTGTCGAAAAGGAGAAAACTGAAAAACAAAACTGGAGACTCTGAAAGCAGGAACGGAAATCCTAAAACTGGGGAAGAGGAAGTAACTCACGACAAGGATGAGATTCCAAGTACCAGTTATGAAGGTGTTCCTAACAGAGTAATAGTAGAGAAAACTAAATCTGATGAAGACAAAGATATTGTGAAGATCATAATCAATGATACAGTAGAAGACACTGAAAGTGAAACTGATGACAGTGCAGATGAGACTCCATTAAGAAAAAGCACAAGAAAAAGAGCTTGGAGAGTGGAGCATAACACTGTAGAGCCAAAGACTAAGAAAGTCTGCAAAGGAGATAATTGGCCTAAAGGAGCAGGAGAATTGAGATTCAAAATAGTGAACACAATAAAAGAACAAGAAGAGCAGGTAAATGAGATTACCAGCCAGGAAGAAACGTTGGGAAAGAAAATAGAGATTGTTCAAAGGCCAAAAACAGTAAAACGTCCAAATCAGAGATATAAATCACCTGAGTGGACATATATTGTCCTGCCACCAATTGTTGAAGTAAACAGTAGTCAAGAAAATCTATATGACCCAAATTCAAATGGGAAAAGTGAGTAAAAAGGTATCTAAGAGAAGAGAAAAGATAGGTGCTCAAAGTATATGATATTAAAGTAAAAAGTCTGAAGTCCCGTGAGGCGATTTTTCTGTAAATATAGAAGAGGTCGGAGTTGACACAAGGTCGAAGAAAACTTGTTAGAAAAACTAATTATAGCATAATTTAAAATAGAAATTGACACAAGGTCGAAGAAAACTTGTTAGTGTGCTGTGTGGTGTGAAATCTATAGGTGACATAAGGTCAAAGAAACGTTGTTAGAGAAAAATGGCAATGAATAACCATAAGATGAAATGTTCTATTTTTAGAAAATGGCGTAGATGTTTCACTATATGCATGGGGTAGTTGATTATATTGTGGGTGATCTTAGCTATTGTGATTCCATTCCAAACTAATTTAACAAAATTAAAACCAAATGCGAGTTCAAGTAAGCATGTTGAGAAAGAAAAGGTCCCTGAAACTCATGTGTACAACCCAGAATTGCATCAAGATAGGTCCATTAGTGTTTATACCAAGAACACTTTTTCAAAGTTATTACTTGAGTATGTTAAAACAATGAATGTTGATGACTGCTATGTTTGTGTAAAATTGCCAGCATCAGTTTCAAAAGGGGTGACCTATCACCACCTTCCTCTTACCTATGGAGTAACTTGTAGCGTGATTGCAAGTTTGTTCTATAAAACTGGGAAACTGGAATATCATTATTCCAATGTGGATGAAATATTTGCAAAATTAAAGATTGACAATTCATTAAATAAAAGAAAACATGCAGAAGTAATGGGAGAATATTTTCTAGAAGTAGATGAGTTAATGCATGAGTATGCTTATAATAATAATCTGACATGTAAAATGAGAGTTGAGGAAAAAGCATTTCCGAATATGGTTGAGGAAAGGAGAATTGCTTACAAGCTAAATGAAAAAATGAAACATGCAAAGTCGAAATATTATACATTTGATGATGAGAATATAGAAGATAAGAATGTGAATGTGGCAATAAATATAGATGCACCAATGTTGGGAAAATGTTGTATTAGAAGAGACAACTCAATGTATGACAATTATTTTGTGGGTGCAAGTCAATGTGAATACACCTATAGAATTATAGGGGGTGGGGATTTAAAGGAGGAAATGACCCTGTTTTTCCTGGAGTTTATTTTATTTGTGGGAATAAAGCTTACTATAGATTACTAGACCATTGGTATGGAACATGTTATGTGGGTTTGGTCTTTCCTAAAAGATTCTATGTAGATAGAGGTACTAAATGGAAAGCATGAGATAGGTAAAGTTCTAAGTAGAAAAAGAAGAGAGACTGTGTTAGAAATATTAGGTGATGTATTAGGACCACTGATACCAGCAATGGGAATTTCGTTTAATGCAAATAGAATCAGAAAATTGTCCACAATTGTTGATCGATTATCAACAGACACAGCAGGAGGATTCCTGATGGTCAATACTGAAATGATTGCTATGAGAGCTATGGTTATGCAAAATCGACTTGCCCTTGATATAATTTTAGCAAAAGAGGGAGGAGTCTGTGGGATCTTGAAGATGCACCATTGTTGTACTTATATCCCAGATAAAAGTCAGATTATTGAAAAGTATATTATAAATATTACTGATTTGCATAGAGACATTGAACCACTGGAGGTTGAAGGTGTCCTTGTAAAGGCTGGGTAAAAGCTTCTCAGCAATTAAGCATTGGTTTCAAGAAATAGGTAGTTCAATTATAGGTAAAATACTAATTCCAATAACAATTTTAATAATAGTAGTTTTTATGATAAGATTATGCTGCATATACAAAGGTAGAAGAGATTTTAGAAAGTCAATACAGAATAGGAATGAGGAAAAGTTAGCAAGAGTGAGAGAAAAGAATGAAATAGAAATGGAAGAAATAAAAGAAAAGTTTTTCAAAGATTCAAAAGAGAAAGAGACAAAAGTATAGGTGACATTTAATGAAAAGGAACTGAAACATGTTCTGCTAAATTTTCTAAATTGTGAGGGTTATTTGGTGATAAAATCACCAGATGAGGGAATTGATGGAGCGAGGTGGCAAACGCAAAATCTTGTGTACCCCTCGCAAAGTTAATGTCCCTTAACGATGATATGTACTGATTGCATGTTTTGCGAAATTAACCAACCATAGAGTAAAGTGCACACATTATTTTTATTATTACACACGGGGAAAACTAACTTTGCTTGCATGTTGCAATAAACCTAGCTAATATGTATTGTTATCGTGTTGAGGATTAATGTGCAGCTTAATTGTAAACAAAAGCAATTTAATGTGCTTATTGTATACGTTTCTGTGTGGTGGAGAGCTCGAAATTGTAAGTATAAAATGCATTTATGTGGCTTATCTGCTAGGTAACAACTAATTGGGAAACATTAATAAGGTGGGAGGTAAACAGAATGGGTTTAAATTCAATAATTAACGTAAATCTGTGTTTGTTTTTACGATAGGTCCAAAAGTGGCCTCTGAGGCCTATGCGAAAAATGGCTGCCCGGTTAAACTGTGAGCAAGAGCTGAACTGCGCAGGCGCGCTAAAAACCTGCAAGTCAGAGTGAACTGTTTGTGCTCAAGGAGGTTCAAGGCTGATGTGGCCCGGAACCTAGGATGGGTGCCAAACCTGGACGACTGAACGTTGAGATCATGAGAGTTTTGCTTGATGTTGCCACTCAAGGAAGTGGCTAGGCCAAAGACTGTCCTAAACAAAGACCCTTTGGGGCATATTACCAAGCAATAGCGATAATTATCGCTATTGCTTGGTTAGAGACAAAAATTTACCGCAAAGCTGCAGCGGTTTTTATCGCAAATAAACCTTGGTATTACCAAGGTTTATCGCAAATGCGATAAAAATCGCCGCAATGCATGAGTATCGCTGAAAAGTCAGCGATATTCATGCATTATCGAGCTAATGCTCTTAGCCATGTTATCCACCTACCATTGGATAACATGGCTAAGAACTGCACAGGGGCAGGTGTTAGCTTTTGGAGATAATCGCGTTTAGCGCGAATATCTCCAAAAGTTGGTAATAGGAGATAGCGATGTTAGCGACTGTTTCCAGTCGCTAACATCTTGGCACGCCCACTTTGCATGTCATTAGTGATAACTATCACTGACATGCAAAGTGGGGCCCAAGATGGTCGCTATCTCCTACTAGCTGTCGCTAACTGGTGTTAGCGACAGCTAGGTAATAGGGAGATAATTTTATCTCCGCTTTCTTGGCTTTTAAAGCCAAAAAAGCGGAGATAAACCCCCTTGATAATATGCCCCTTTATTTCTTACTGAACCATCGAGAAAATTATGTCGTAAGGGTGAGATGGTGCTCACCCATCCCGAAATTGTCCAAAGAAATTTTGAATAAGAGATGTTAGATACTTTTTAGATAGATTAAGTTAGGAAATTAGGGTATAAAAACCCCTGGATTTGACTAGAAGGGGTCGCCTTTTCACTTTCTATCGGAGATGCTGCCCGATTGCTGACCGATTCCTGGATGTAAGAACTTTAATGTTTTTTTTTTACTTGTTTGCTTTGCAGGATTGAAGGAAGAGATGAGGGTGCTAGTTAGGGATGGAGAGAATGACTTTGGAATTATCTGTTCTTTGCTGATCTTTAAAGGGTTTTCTAAAATAAAGCGATTTTCCTTGAGCTCTAAATAAAATGATCATTTGAAATAAAGTTTAAGATTTTACTGAATAAAGATTTATTAATGCATAAATGTCAGACATGATAAAGTTTTGCTTTGAATAAAAATTAGATAAATGAAGAAGTAAAAAGCGGGTCTTTGATTCTTCCTACGCCTAATTTTCATTCTAGTATATCCATTGCCACGATGGTGGTGTGTCTGAATAATTCAAGTCTGAATAAGCCCATGGTAAAATGTTTAAATCTGCAGGTGTAAATAATAAATAGTTAAATAGGTTTAGACGCTCCACCAAATGTTACAGCATTTCTCCATTGCGATTCACCAAAAGCCTTGAAGCCAAGTGTAAGTGAACAGAGTAAATGCGCAATGTTATGGGCCCCACTGGTGCATGATTTGTGTGTTTTAAGGGTTTCAGGGAAATGGTGAGTAATAATTAGAAATGATTTTTGGAGCCGCGCTGTAGCAATAGCACTGAAAAAGAAGTGATAACAGCTGTTGACAGCTGGGTACCCAAAGTAGATGATCTAGTTCGATAAAAGATCCACGATAAACAAGCCTGTTGGCCATCCTACAAAACACGCATTTCAGTTCTTGGGGTAAAGGGCAAAGCAAGTGTTATCCTGCCTCCATTGTCTGGTTCAAAGAAAAACAGAAAGATGTCCACTGACCACAGTAAAAAGCACTATGTGACCGGTCTGGTACAGCAGAACCTCCTGGACATCAAGAATGATGCAGAGTAGAACCCCACAGCCTCTTCCTACTCTGAACAAAGTACTTCTTATAGAGCGCAGTAACATCACCAGCTTGAGTACCCAACCGGTGATACTTGAGTATAATGTGTCTCCAGCTTTACATCAATTAATAGATTCCACGAAAGAATCTGATGCTGCAATTACTACAGTTGAAAATGTTCCAATCAAATCCGTGGTTTACTTTGAACCCCTGCATGAGTCAACACCTACTTAAATTATGCATTTTTGAGAAACAACACTGCATGAAAATGAATCTGAGTTTTGAACAGATTTCATCACACTCCCCAATCACTCTACACCACTGATATATTCCTGCTTATCATTGGTTGCATGACCGGCACTTGACACCATTGTGGCCCTATGTTTGGATTGACACAGAATTGAAATGCTCCACCTCTTGTCATCTGAATTTCATAAAGAAATGCCCCTATTTCTAGAGTGAAGACAAGTCCAATCCCTCATCCGTCTAAGTTTTTCACAACAACTCCTGAAAATCTTAATTACCACCAACAAGGAGATTTATTAAGAGGAGTACAATCAGAATTTGGCCATACAGGCAAAGTAGTATTGGAAAGAAAATATTGACGAGATAATTGTTTGGGGAACCAAATATTGGGAAGTGCAAGATAAAGAAACCCTATTTAGAGCATGCATTATACACAAGCATGATTTTCCTGAATGAAACAATTCAGCAGACTACCTGTCTGTGATTTGGAATTATAAAAGCCCTTAAATAGTCCTCTATACGAAAGGGTTAATCAACACTGTTCACCAATTGGTGACCGCAAATTAATATTTCAGGCTCTGAAATAAATACTATGATCAAGAATGGAACTTTTACTTCCACACATTCGTCTCCTTAAGGTTTAATATTATGGCTGTATGATTAAAAAACATACATGCATCATTTCCTCTCCAACACCCATGCATTACGCAGCACACATGCACAGAAGAATAATCCTCCAAGTATACTTTTTGTGTAGGAGAGTTTCCCTTCCAGCACAAAACCTATCCGGACTACAACGTAGGCACCTAAGCGTCGTGGCACAAGGGTGCCTGTGAAGGTGTTAGGCACCCAGAAGTGCGCCAGCGCTACAAGAGTGTTTTTCTGCGCCATATCTTAGTAGATACGCCACATTTCTGCCCTCTCCCTTTGACACCACGCAGCACAGCAATTTCCCTAGCTGGTTTTCATAAAATGGAACGTGAGGAACAGCGCCATATCTAATAAGATGTGGTGCTGTTTTCCTGCACTGGTGCACTTTTGGCTACCATGTACTAACGCACACACCCTTGCACCACAGTGCAGGGGTGTGTGCATTCTGTGGTTTATAGTTTTTTCATTAAAAAGGGAGCTTCTAGTCCAAAAGCTATCCTTTAGCAATTTTCATACGTTGTATTGCGTGCTGGACAATGCAACATGCACGCAAAGTTGAGAAAATGAGTAGAAATTAAAATGTTTCTTCTTGTTGCACCTGAGTAGGAGGTGTAAGATTGTGGTGCAAATCCCTATCTATGATTGTTTATAGATATGGATTTGCACCACATATTTAAGTGGTTGCATTGGAATGCTTATGCACCTCCCACGGAACACCCCCTTCACACAAAATAATGTAAAGCAGCGTAAACTGTAACTTTGCTTTACTTTGGGAAACTAAACAATAGACATCCTGTGTGATTGCATTAGATAGTAAATCCCAACATAACACTTTGCGTTAGGCTTACATTATAAAAATACCATAAACCCAGTAAAAAACGTTAACAAATCTGAGCCGAGGTTTGTTTCATTTACATGTTTCATGGATATTTTGATCCAGATTTACAAACGTCATGGAAAGCAGCATAGCAGCCAAAGTTGCTGTGCGGGGCTGCATTGCGTGAGAGGGAGAGAGCAGGAAAGCACCAGGCACAGATTTACTAAGCCTTTGCATTACGTACGTTGACGAATCGAAATCACAAATGCTTCAGTCAGATTTACAAAGCCATGCAAGAAGAGATTTGCGCCGCCTTGCCTGGCTTTGTAAAGAAATGTAACACCACACTGCGGCTGCTCTTCGTTGCCTTACATTTCGAGCTGGAAGCAATTATGTGGGTGGAGCATGGATATTTCTGGGGATCCACCCATGGATTTGATGCGGTTCTAGATTTACAACGCTTTGTAAACCTATGAGTGCGTCAAATCAGTACAACTAGCAGAGGATGGCTTTACAAGGAGAAAAAACGAAATTCTGCTTATTTGTTTCCTCTTTCTATGCATGATGCATTCTGCAGCAAATGTATCTTGCTGAAATAATAGTAAATATATCCCCATATCTACTAAGATATGGTGCTTGCCTACTCTCTCTCCCTAGCGGTGGTACACAATTGGGCTGCCTAGCGCCATTCACACGCCTTTGCAAGACAGGGCAAGTGTGTGTGCATGATGTCTAGCACAGGTTTTGTATATGAATGGTACCTTTCAAGTACAAAATACAATGCCATCTTGCTCCTCGAGCCTGGAATGCACTGCCACTGTCACTTAGGAAATGCGGGACCCTCTTGTCTTTTAGGAAAGAGCTGAAGACGTGGTTGTTCTGCAATTAACTCCCCTGGTCGTGATGGTTGTGTTGTGTTGGGTCTGACAGCACCGGGACACTCGGTCCGAGTAGCTGAGCGCTTAATAAAACTCGTTAAAACTCGTTATAACATAACATAACATGCCTCGACAGCTATGACAACTTTTCCCACTTTGAATATGGGCTATGCAGTACAGCACACATTCCTGCACATAAACAACCAATGGTGTTTTGCTGTATCCAAATGTGCTGCGCGACTCAGCACACATTGAAACAGAAACGAGGAGAAATTGAACATTTCTCCTCCTTTCGCCAGGGTAAGACCCCGTTTTCCATGGTCTTAATTTTGGCGCTGCCCCATATTTACGCCACCTTTGTAAATACGGAGCAGCGACAAAATCAATCGGTGTTGCGGTGGAATGCCCACGGCAACACTCATTGCCCTCCCCTTTCACGCTATAGGAAAGGATGCCTTATTTACCATGCTACCTTGTAAATAGGGCAAAGTCCCTATCGCCACCTTAACGTTCAAAAAAGTAACTTTGTGGTGCCGATAGGGTCTTGTAAATATGCCCCTGAGTGTTCACACTGAATATGCTTTCTCAATATTTGCAGATAATTTACAGGTAAATATAAAATAAATGCCCAGAATTTAACGACAAGTGTCTCTTGCTGTTATGTGGGTGGTATGTTTGCAGACAATATATTATGGTTATGCTGTGTTAAAAATGTATATGGGCAATTTTATATAAAGTCCTGTCCATATATATCATGTCTGGCCCTGTGCAGAATCTTAATACAGAATCAATTGGCTGGTATTTTACTCTGGAAACGGTGGCTACCCTATCAGTAATTTGCCTTTCTCCTTGATTGCGATGTCAGAAGGCAACTGTAATACCTTGTTACAGTTGAGGAGCTAGGTAATTTCTTAAGTAGTGTCATAACTCACCTGTTCATAATTGGACATTTCTTTTACATGCATGCCAACAGACCCGATTCAGGTGGGAGACTACTGATTTTTCAAACCAAAAAGTGCCTTATTTTAGCAGACTCCCACCTGAAATTACCTCTGCTTCAATAGAAGTCAATAGGGAAATCCCTTGAGTATTTTTTCCAAAATCTCCAACTTCCTTGTTCTAAGAGGTTGGCTTGGATGCTTTTACGTAGGGACCGCAGGCTCCCACACAGTGCACGAGTCGGGGTATCACGCGGGAGGACGGCGTCCCCCCACTTATTTTACAGGGTGTACACTGTCCACCCTGCTCCTCTAAAGCTGGATACTCGACCAACCAAGCTTTTCCAGGTGATTGCAGGTGAATCCGGGATTTCTCTGTCTGCCGGTCACCACGCCCCTGCACTTAACTTTCTTAGAAGGCATAAATTGACTTTCCCGCCCCTCTCTCTGCGCTACCTATCACCGCTCTTGCCTTGCATTTTTAACCTGCCGCAATCGCCTCGCATCCTTTGCCGGGCTGCTGCAGCTGGTCGCCTTTTGGTGGCCACGCCCTGTATTATGCACTGAGATGGTGCACCAGGAGAGCTCATGGGGCTCAAAGGGCTTCAGATCCCCAATCGTCTGTCATCCCGACCTGAGACAGCTACCTGGGCACACACAAAGACTGTTTTTGAGCTGCTTTAGGCTGACTGGTCTGGTGTCAGTCTAATTGCAGCCGCACCCGAGTACTTCACAGGTGTTTAAAAGGGATATATGATTAAACAACTACTGCCTAAACCACGAATTCCTTAACCACGAAGGCTAAACAACTAGCAATGCCTAACCACTACATTTTTTACAACGAGTTCCTAAACCACGAAAAATATTAAATTGCTCATTACCCATTTACACCACTTCTTTTTAATCTACATGCTTTTGACATTTAAAAAAAAAAGAAATGTATTTAGTGATGATTTTTTTTGTCTGCCCTCTCAACTGAAAAGGAAAGCAAGAACTCCCAACCCTCTGCAGGCTGCTGCTTGCATGGCGTAGCAGACAAGAATGGGCACTGGTCCCGCCGCGAGTGCCAGTGCCTGGCACATCCTGCCCAGCGATACGTGTGGAATGATTGTGTGGGGCTGGCCAGAGCCTGCTTCTCTCTCAGTAATAGCTGCTAGAACCGGAATTTGGCTAGTGTCAGCAGTGAATCGGACGCTGGATCTCCCGACTGCAATTTTTGGCTTCTGTAGTTTATGGGTTCACAGTTGATACACATCTTGGAGTTTTCGCAAAAATGCTAATTTTCACATTAGTTTTTTCAATGTTCTTTCATTGATTTAATATAAATTGACATTTCCCTCCGTAGTGTCAGTACTATATCCATCAAATGTAAATCTTCCTGAAACATTTCTTCTAACCTGTTTTATAAATAATCTAGGGTAGTTATTGGTAGTGTTGGTCCCTGAAGTGTTTCCACTGTATGCTTTGAATACGGGTGCTTTGCATTAAAGACAGCACATGAATATACAGACATTCACATCACATGGAGAAATGCTCCATGTTTCTGGAGTTTACATACAGCCTCTTCACACATTCTTAGCACCACCCGGTACAACCAGCCCTCTGTAACATGGCGGGCACTGCAGTCATGGGTCTGTACAAACATATCCTGCTTCGGCTAGTACACAGGAGATGATGACGCACAAAGCATATGAGGCAATTTCGTCCGGGGTAAATGAAGCACTAACAAGTGTCAGATCACGCAACAGGAAATGTTTAAAAAAATGCATGAAGGAAATAAACCAAAAGAGAATATTTTGTAATTGAGCAAACATGAAAAGAAAAAAAAGAGAGCTGTTTAGCACCTGTTTACGGCACTTCACTGGGGCATATTATCAAGGGGGTTTATCTCTGCTTTTTTGGCTTTAAAAGCCAAGAAAGCGGAGATAATTTTATCTCCCTATTACCTAGCTGTCACTAACACCAATTAGCGACAGCTAGTATGAGATAGCGACCATCTTGGGCCCCGCTTTGCACGTCAGAGAAATTTATCACTAATGACATGCAAAGTGGGCATGCCAAGATGTTAACGACTGGAAACAGTCGCTAACATCGCTATCTCCTATTACCAACTTTTGGAGATATTCGCGCTAAACGCGAATATGTCCAAAAGCTAACACCTGCCCCTGAGCAGTTCTTAGCCATGTTATCCAATGGTAGGTGGATAACATGGCTAAGAGCATTAGCTCGGTAATGCATGAATATCGCTGACTTTTCAGCGATATTAATGCATTTCGGCCGATTTTTATCGCTTAGGAGATAAACCTTGATAATAGCAAGGTTCCTAAGCGATAAAAATCGCCGCAGCTCAGCGATAAAAATATTGCCGCTAAGCCAACATAGCGATAATTATCGCTAGTTGTTGGTAAAATGCCCCACTACCACAGACACATCCTCGGGCGCCAGCAATGATCGTAATTGTCTTTACAGACAACACATATCCATTTAAATACTGCGCTATACTTTAGCAACATTATGAAAGGCAGTTCAGGCCGTGCTGCTTCCCCGCGCTTAGCTTTGCCAAGTGAGTCATACCTGGGGGCGATGATCGTGTCAGGTCAAGAGGGGAGAGACTCGTGGTTTATGAAAGTCGTGCTTAAGGAAAGTCGTGGTTTATAATTGTCGTTGTTAAGGATTGGTCGTTGTTCAGGTAAGTCATTTCAAAAACTTCGTTGTTGAGGATGTTTCCCGTTTAAAAGACCCCGAAATGTGGCTCTAGTTGCGCCTCTGGGGCCTCATTGATGAGAAATGACACATCGCTGCGTAAAAGCAGCGATGCGTCACTTCTCAGTGCGCACTCCTTGCGACATTCCTGATGCGTAATATTTAATCTATGACGCATCATGTCGCAAAGAGTTACAGATACGTCAGTATTTCTGACGTATCTGTGAGCGCAAAAGTGACGCATTGCTGGAGTGTGTCACAAAAGTGACGCAACTCCAGCAATGCTTCCTTTCACATGGGGCAAGCCCCATGTGAAAGGGCTTGCGTCAGTCTTACACCTGCTGTGAGGCAGGCGCAAGATTTTGACGCAACGGCGTCCTAGAAGTGACGCAGTGAAATCTCATAGGTTTTACTGCGTCACTTCTACAAGGCTTTTTGCGGGAGAACGCCCCCCCCTGCATACATTATACCTGACGCAGGCATAATGTAGCGCAGGGGTTTACAAAGTGACGCATCTGCTTAGATGCGTCACTTTGTAAATAGTGCGCAACAGGATGCATGTTTTACGCTGCCGATGAGTCACAAAAAGTGACGCATCGGAAGCGCAAAACTGACGCAAAGCCTCATAAATGAGGCCCCTGGTACCAGGTAAGGATACGAGCCGGGGCCAGATCCCTGCGCTCCCCCTCAGCAGAATAGGGCCTGCCGGCCGCCTCTAGCTGGTTGTCTGCTATGAAGCAATGGATGGCGCATGTGGTGTTTCTCGAGTTAAATTCCGCTGGTGTCAGAATGAAAGACTCAAATAACGCAGGCCTATCCTGAATTTTCCATGAGTGGCGCGTGCATGTTGTGATGTTCTGGGCTCATTTCTGTTCACATACCGGAGTCCCTTCCATTTTACAAAGTGCAGAGGGCAGCATCGGTGAGTGAAGCAGAGAAGAACTACTGACAATTCAGCCTGCAGGTTTCACCGAGAAGCCCCATAGACTGGGTTCATGTTTGGTGTTGATGCCAGGAAGCCTGGCATGCACATGCTTCTCTGGTCCACGGTGTTAGATTTGTAGTGCAGTTGCTAAATGGTGGTAGCTCCCACAAAAATAAACGTCTTGTGTGGTTGCCTCTTAATGAACATGACTGTGAAAACGGTATGGCAGTGGCTGCAATTGTTGCCTTCCCATAGAATCTAATATACCATATCATATTCTTGCAAGAGCAGCTACAGTGAATGTAAAGGAATTTCCACAGCCTCGCATGTGCCACATAGGTAGGTTATGTAGATAGGGGCAGATTTATGAGGCACTTGCGCCACGTTTACGCCGCTGTTGCGTCACGCAAGGCGGCGTAAACGTGGCGCATCCCTACGAACGATTTACAATGTGACGCATCTAGGCAGATGCGTCACGTTGTAAAGCCCTGCGCCGCTTGTGGGCGTTCCGGCGCAGGGTGGGCGTTCCGGGGCAGGTGCGCCTCGCAAAAGTGGCTGAGTGAAATCTATAAGATTTCACTCAGTCACTTTCTGGCCAATGCTGTGTCAAAAGCCTGCGCCTGCTTGAAGCAGGCGTAGGTCTTGACGCAGCATTGTTAAGATGGGGCACCCCCGAGCCTTGCTGGAGCTGCGTCGCGCTTGCGACGCAACTCCAGCAATGCGTCACCTTTACGTCACAGATGCGTCACGCATCTGTGCCGTTTTTGCCCCATGGTGCGCCGCATTATAAATGCGGCGCACCATGGGTGGCGGAGCTGTGGCGCACTGTGGCGCACATTAACTGGCGCATCCCTGGGGATGCGCCAGTTAACATAAATCTGCCCCAGAGTGTGTAGTGTGTGTTTGTACAGGTGACACCCAGCAAGGGTGGCCTTGCTCTTGAATTGCTGCAGGTTCAGCTGTTTAAAACGACACGAGGGCTGCAGGTGCCTTGGTAACGTCTAACTCCCTCCTATTGCTATGAACTCCCAATCAAAACCTCCTAGACCTTTCCCTCTTCTAACCCCCAGTTTTCATTTTCAATCCAACCAACAAAGTAACATATTCTCTGCTCATTTCAACTTCATGTTTCAAGCAGCCTGATTTATGAAGCTAAATTGCACTCGCAGAATCTTGCCTTTTGCGAGTGCAATTTTGGCATTTGGGATTCACAATCCCAAATGCAAAAATCGCTAATGAAGAATTAGCTAATATGCGAGGATTAGCATTTAAGGAATATCTATTAGAGATTCCTTAAATGCTATTCATGACACTTTCAAAAATTGCGATTTTGCAAATTTGGGCCGCTATTTACCGAGAGGTCAGACCTCTCGGTAAATACCAAAAACTCAGAAAAATGCTTTTAAAAGCATTTTTCCAAGTTGCATGTTGCACACACACATGTCCTTTGGACATGTGTGTGCGCAACACCTGTTCAAATGTGCATTTTGGCACCCTTAAAATCGCTATCTTATTTGCGAGTAGTAAATTGCTACTCGCAAATAAGGGATACTCCCCATTCATTCCTATGGGCCTTTTGGCCCATAGGAATGAATGGGGAGTTATTCCTTTTTTTGCGAGTAGGAAATTTCTACTCGCAAACCGTACATGAATCAGGCTGTTGATCTTGTGATCATGAATCAGGCTGTTAATCTTGTGATGTCACTAAACATCTAACCGATGCAGAACTGTATACTATCATACCAATATTATTACCAATTAAGTCGGGCAACTCCTCCAGGAATTGCCTTTCAAAAATTGTGAAGAATGATAATCGCTGTCACACAAAGTACAAGTAACTATCAAATCCACATTTTATGGATTGAAACCCGTTTCGAAGACTAGCAGCAAACAGGTAATGGACATCCTCACGATTATAATCACTTATCAAGGTGAGAGTGACGCTGCCATTTGTTGAAATGAACAATCTATAGTATTGTAGTAAATCTCAGCATATTGTAGAACATATGAATCAATACATTATGTTATATTCCATGAGAATGAAAGAGAAGTGACTTGTGGCGCTGTATGTAAATATCTTGCAAAGGATTGTGGGGACTGTGGGTGTTGCGCTCACCGTCTGGCGATGCTGCAGAGTTGCCTCATCTCACAGCAGCGCAGCCCGTCTGAAAGGCGCTTTGCATCGATCATGGAAGGATGGAAAGTTGAGTTGCTTTTGCTCTGATCCAAACATAGGGGTACCGCCTTCACCCAGGTGACATGGAGGTTGTGGGGTAACGGGGTGTGACCATGTGAGATGGAAGGGGGGTGAGAGCGAGATGTGGGGGTAGTGGGGACAATGGGAGTTAATAAGTGCTAAACACGGTGCCCAGAGCATATTACAAGACAAATATTAACAGCAGTATAGGAAGAATCACTGGCGCCAGTCAGCGGGAGGTGCTATGAACAACCTTCATGCAGAGTGTCTCCCCCCCTCGCATGGACTTGAACCCACAACCCATAGCAGGAGGCCAGGAGCCTGTTTCTGTACCAGGCAGCGGCGACCGTGGCTGAACCCACCGTGCTGCCTGTTTGTACTGAAGGAGCCTGCCCTCTGGCGACAGACTTGAGCACTGCACTCCCGGCTCTCCCCCTGACTGAGATGGGCCCTGTGGGGCTTATTAATGAGCCCCTGCGTCACTTTTGCGCCATGATTGCGTCTCTTTTTGTGACGCACAAGTAGCGTTATAAAATGCGCCATTTTGCGCCATATTTATGAAGTGACGCATCTAGGTAGATGCGTCACTTCATAAACCCCTGCGCTGCATTATACCTGCATTCGGTATAATGTATGCAGGGTGGGCGTACCCCCCCACCCTCCCAAGAAAGGGTCGTAGGAGTGGCACAGTGAAATCGATGAGATTATGCTGCGCCACTTCTAGGACACCAATGCGTCAAGACCTTACGCCCGCCTCATGGCAGACGTAAAGGTGACGCAGGCCCTTTCACATGGTGCTTGCCCCTTGTGAAAGGAACATTGCTGGAGTTGTCAGGTTTCCGACACAACTCCAGCAATGTGCCACTTTTTGCGCTGACAGATACGATGGGGCAGATTTATGAGGCCCTTGCGCCACGTTTACGCCGCTGTTGCGTCACGCAAGGCGGCGTAAACGTGGCGCATCCCTACGAACGATTTACAACGTGACGCATCGAGGCAGATGCGTCACGTTGTAAAGCCCTGCGCCGCTTGTGGGTGTTCCGGCGCAGGGTGGGCGTTCCGGGGCAGGTGCGCCTCGCAAAAGTGGCTGAGTGAAATCTATAAGATTTCACTCAGTCACTTTCAGGCCAATGCTGCGTCAAAACCCTGCGCCTGCTTGAAGCAGGCGTAGGTCTTGACGCAGCATTGTTAAGATGGGGCACCTTGCTGGAGCTGCGTCGCGCTTGCGACGCAACTCCAGCAATGCGCCTCCTTAACGGCACAGATGCGTCACGCATATGTGCCGTTTTTGCCCCATGGTGCGCCGCATTGTAAATGCGGCGCACCATGGGTGGCGGAGCTGTGGCGCACTGTGGCGCACATTAACTGGCGCATCCCTGGGGATGCGCCAGTTAACATAAATCTGCCCCGATGTATATATCCTTCCTTGCGACATGATGCGTCACATTGTAAATATGACGCATCATTGGTGTCGCAAGGAGGGCGCACTGAGAAGTGGCGCATCACTGCTTTCACACAGCAATGCGCCACTTCTCGTAAACGAGGCCTTGTGTGTTTCCGTACTAGGCCGGAAGGAACAGTTTGCTCGTGGATGCAACACCGGTCACATACATTGAAACATCATTCGTCTTAATCTCTGGAATTAGAGGATCATGTTTAAAGCCACTGACATGCAACGGAAAAAGCTTCAGGGACCGGTGTAGATATGAAGGATACTGATTAGAATATAATAGGTTTTCTTTTACAAAAATATCAGGCGGATAGTTCTGGACTTCATTAACAAAATTCTGGGATTGTCTATCACACCAACTCGCAAGATTGAAACAAGCATTGGCATAGCCAATAGGTCTCGCTTTGGGACCTTATAAGTGTTTAGCCATGCAACAGTTGATATTGTTGCACCAAGAATATTGTGCTGGATAACTAAACACTTATAAAGTCCCAAAGGCGAGACCTATTGGCTATGCCAATGCTTGTTTAGGACTTATGCCTTGCTCCCACATCTAAGGATATTTATTGTAAGTCACCGTGTAGTTCCATTACCTTCTAAAAGAATTCGACCGTGACCTTGCTGCGCTGATCACGGAAGTCCTTCGTGATTCCCAATAGCCTTATAATTTGAAACAAACTGATCTTATATTATGACTGGGCCGTTTAAACGTAGAAACTTTCATCAAATGGGAAGACCTCTGTCGGTGTTTAGTAGGATTGCAGTCTTTAGTCTTTCAGAAATCCACCGAGAGGCCATCGCAAACAAGCTTCTGGCAAAGCCACCAAACCCATAATGCATTGCCTTTATGCAAATACTCGGCACTACATCAAAACACACAGTTTGAATCTACAAACATTATTTTTGTCTTTGCCCTGCAAACTATGTGCTAGCAAAAATCGGCTTTTCCTAATTTCGATGGTCACTATAAAAGTTAGCGTTTTAATTGTCTTGTGGTAAATCTTATTTGAGAATCTACTGACAAATTGGAATTACTTAGCATAACATTATCTATGGGCTTGTAATGTAAATTAGTTGTGTTTGTTGTATCGGTATTCTACAATTGTATATTAGAAACCTAACATTTAATCATTTTATGCATGTTAATCTTTACTTTTTTTTTTTTGAGTCTTCACAAAAATCTTTATTTAAAGTTTAGCAGGTAACACAGCTGAGCGCCTACATCCATAGACTGGCCGGCAGGTCACAATACGATCATTGCGTTCTGTCACGGTGTATTGGCTAGCAAGCCATTGATTAACACAGCATGCCGCCTACAACCACACAGGGCCGGCCGCGTATGAAATCAGCGGTCACTGTGCCAGCCTGGTATCCTGCCCCCATATCCGCGCATGCCCCCCTCTCCCACCTCGCTTTTATGCCCATCTGTCTCAGTTCAGTATGACGTCAGTGCAACTGACGGGGAGAGGTAGCACAGCGCAATCCATGCTCTGTAGGCATGTGTTAGACTCAGTTTTTTTTAATCAAACTTTTCAACTTAACATAAATGTTATTCTTTACTCTTCGCTTCGGGTACAGCCGAAGTTCCGTTTTATTTGACTATTCTTCTTAACTCCCTCCCAATCAAGGAGGCCTGAGCTCTTGCTCGACACGAGCAGACAAAAGCAACAGAGCTTCGAGCCGAGGAACCGACGAAGTGATTCAGTTTGTTTAATTTATTTATTTATTTATTTATTTATTTATTTATGCATTTTTATATAGCGCGGACTTTACCCGAAGGTGTCAGAGCGCTTCACAATAGGAACAGAACTGATACATGAGAACATTACAAGTGAACAAAACACAAAAGCAAAAGTTACATTAAATGACAAATGACAATCATGAGCCAACAAAATACAAGAGGTAGCAAACGGTGCATTACAAAAGTGACAATCGTGAGCCAACAAAATACAAGAGGTAGCAAACGGTGCATTACAAAAGTGACAATCGTGAGCCAACAAAATACAAGAGGTAGCAAACGGTGCATTGCAGGAGGAAAAAGTGACGTGTGCAGGTTACAAAAGCGTACAAAATAAACATAGAGGTATAATACTGCAATATATGGAGGACACTCAAGCACAAGAACAAACGTTACGTAGGCACTGGTGGCACTTTTGCAGGTATCAAACAAACAAATGTAAGAGGTAGAAAACAGTGTTACAAGAGAAAGTGACGGGTGCATGTTGCACACGAGTCCCAGACACAGGTAGAAGGATAATACTGCAGTAAAAGGCAGACTCTCAAACCACAGGAACACACTGGGAAGGCACTTCCATAGTCATGTAAAGTAGATTTTTCAGTAATTGAAGGGCTTCCTTCAGATAATAGAGAGGGCATGGATTACATTTGGAAATGTCTTTGAAGAAGGAGAACTTTGAGGTCAATTTTGAAGGCCTGGGAGGAGGTGGTGGTCCGGAGCTGAGGCGGAAGTGAGTTCCAGATTCTCACTGCGCTGCCTGAAAAGGATTGGGCCATCGATCTCTCCTTCTTGAAAGTGGGAGGTTCAAGCAGTAGATTTTCCGCATTTCGTGATGGTCTAGAGCCTCCAGAGAGTTTCAGTTTATTCGCCAGGTAGCGCGGAGAGGAGGAATGCAAGGCTTTGTGGGTGATGCAGGCAGTCTTGTAGATGGCTCTAGCCTCGGGAAGCCAGCGGAGGGAGGATAACATGGGAGTGATGTGGTCGCTTCTTTTGGCCCCATAAATGAAACGAGCTGCTGAGTGTAGAACAGACTTAAGGGGGGATAGGTGGGATTTGGGGAGGCCAGTCAGAAGAGAATTGCAGTAGTCCAGTCTGGAGAGGACCAGTGATTGGACCAGGGTTTTAAGGTCATGCACCGGGAAGAAGCGACGAATCCCCCAAAGAAGGCGTAGTTGGTATCGGGCAGACTTTACAATTGAATTAATGTGGGAGAGTAGATTGAGTTTTGTGTCGAATATGACACCAAGGGATTTTGCGCTGTCGACAATGATGGGTTTAATGTTCAGCAGATTCATCTGGTCCATCCATGATTGCACCGGGGGAGGAGAAAGTGAGGAGGAGAGGAGGAGGAATTTAGGGGCATATTATCAACACAGGCGATAAAATTATCGCTGCTTTTATCGGCAGAAAACTGCCGCAAAAGCGGCTTTAGCGGCAGTTTTCTGCCGCAAAAGCGGCTTTAGCGGCAGTTTTCTGCCGATGAAAGCAGCGATAATTTTATCGCCTGTGTTGATAATATGCCCCTTAGTTTTGGAGGGGTTCAGAATCAGTTGATGTGTTGACATCCAGTTATGAATGGAGTTGAGGGTAGAGCTTAGGACAGAGAGATCGTGAGTGGAGGCAACCTTGAGGTAGATTTGAGTGTCGTCAGCGTAGAGGTGATAGTTGACCCCAGATTTACTTAGGAGATTTCCCAGAGGTTCCAAATAGAGATTGAACAATGTGGGTGCAAGAATAGAGCCTTGGGGAACACCTTGACCCACCGCCAAAGGAGGTGAAAGACTGTCCGCTATTTTAAATCATTTGGGATCTATCAGAAAGTAATGAAGCAAACCATATAAGCACAGTGCCTTCCATGCCCATTCTCTGTTGAAGGGTGTTGAGGAGGGTGTTGTGGTTGACAGTGTCAAAGGCTGCCGAAAGGTCAAAGAGAATTAGAAGACAAGACCCCCCCGAGTCTAGTATTCGCAGCGCGTCATCGATCACTTGCAGCAGGGCAGTTTCAGTGCTGCAGTTTTGGATGATCAAAAACCACCACTGGGTCTGTGCCCCCAACAGCAAGGCTAAGCCACAAAGTATCAATAAACAAAAGAAATGCCAGTACTGTCACAACTAATTATTTTTAATTCCTCAGACCATAAGAATGGTGCACTATGGTCGAATAACACGCAAAAGTTTGAATGAATCCTCTATTTTATTTTAAAAAATTTTGAACAAGGATTATTGGTTATTATTTCACCAATCCATTATACATTTACACAACCTCTCCTCTATCTACATATATTTACACAATATTCACAAAAAACATTTACAATATTAACAATATCAACATTGTTGGAACAATCATACCCTCATACATTCACATCCATACATTTTATATTACTCCTTTGTTTAGATGGCGAAAAAGTTGTCTACGCGTTTCGAACTCACACTATTCGCGGAGTTCTCATCAGGACAAATTAGCTGTGGAAAAAAGGAGAACAAAAGCCTTCCTTTAGGGTCATATCAGAAATGATGGTAACCTTACTTGCAACCTCTATTACTCAAGCCTCCGTGTCTTACCTCTAAAGACTAATAGAGCAGTCTGGGGTTACGTAAATCACCCGTCGAGATCACCAGTTATCCAAATCAAACCATCTGTATTGAAGAAACAATCAATCACCAAATCATTTCAATGCCAATCTTACTTTCTCAACAGACAAAGTGAGGGTGAACTTACTTTAATTAAGATGGAGGTCGCATGTGGAACATGAAGTGTGGCCAGTCCTGTGGCAGAATGTACAAGAGTACATATTTTTAGGATCATTTCTTTTTAATCGACTTTCTAAGTAAGCATATAAATGTTGATGCTTACTTGTCAGATATATGACCGCTAACCGCAATGGTTAATCGCAGGACGCAGGCGCTCACTGCAAAGAAGAAGTAGGTGAACGGTTAGTTCTACCAAACCATTTAGATGCGAGCATCAGTGCGAAATAGTTGCATTAATTTGTCACACAAGGTTCTACCTGGTTGGCCCGGAGTTCTGAGTGTCCCCGCTGTGCTGCACACCTCGGCGCTGTAGTCGATGGCTGTGCTCTTCCGTAGGGCGAATTTTCTGTCCCCGCTGCCCCCGAAGGAAATCACGAGGGGCTTGTGGTCTCTAAAACAACGGTGTACAAGCTGTTAACACCGCCGCCCATGTTCTTTGCATGCATGCATCTTCCAATTGTTTGATTCAAACCCGGTTGCACAATAATAGAGCTTACCAGTCTCGTTATGAGTTTCTTACTGTCATCAGTAACGCATACGGGAATCGCTCTCCGCCGCACTTCCGGTTCCGTGAAAGGATCCTGGGAGTTGTAGTTGACTTGCAGCTGGCGCTCTTATATTCACAACTGTAATTCGAATATCAGTGCGTGGTGAAGGATTGGCCACTCTGTTTTCAGTATGTTTACGGGTGGTCAAGAAACCCCCAAGGGTGGTTCAAACCATTTATAAAATTATCTCATTCTTATCGTGTTGTTTGAAATGGCTATCGTGGCGGCCATATTGGAGTGGATTCCATGGTAACTTGCACAGTATGTTTTCGGATGTCTGTTAATTGCTGGGACAAAAAAGTAGGCATTTGAGCCAGTTTACAGATGCTGTTTCTCCAAAGAAGAATGTGTTTGGTCTCAACTTAGTTTGTATATTTCAGAGAGCTCATTGAGTCCATGAGTGGCGGTGTTAAATTTCACAATTAACAGCCTCCTGTTTGGACAATTTCAGGTCCTGGTCTCCTCCTCTTATGTCTTTCTCTACTTTAGAGATAACAGTCCACATTACGTCAGATTCTTTATGATTGTTTATTCGCCAATGGTTCACCAATGGAGCTGTCAACACGTTGTTCTTAATTCTTGATTTGTGTTGTTGGATCCGTGCTCGAACTTCTTGATTTGTCTTTCCAATATATATGAGTCCACATGGACACTTAATACTGTAGACAACATATCTTGATCTGCAGTTGGTGAAGGCATCATGTTTCCATCCTATTTTATTGTGGCTAAAAAATGTACCCTCCACAGTTGTACTACAGCATTTACATGACCCGCATTTGTGATGGCCCTGAATGGGAGGTAACCTCAACATTGTTCTTGAATCAGGAGCTGTTGTCTGCGGCAATGCCGCGCGTATTAGTTGATTGGCATATGCATCTATTAAAAAACTTGGATGAAACCTTCAGCAAAGAACCACTTTTTGCATTCAAGAAAAATTCAAGTATTGCCAATCAACTAATACGCGCGGCATTGCCGCAGACAACAGCTCCTGATTTAAGAACAATGTTGAGGTTACCTCCCATTCAGGGCCATCACAAATGCGGGTCATGTAATTGCTGTAGTCCAACTGTGGAGGGTACATTTTTTAGCCACAATAACATAGGATGGAAACATGATGCCTTCACCAACTGCAGATCAAGATATGTTGTCTACAGTATTAAGTGTCCATGTGGACTCATATATATTGGAAAGACAAATCAAGAAGTTCGAGCACGGATCCAACAACACAAATCAAGAATTAAGAACAACGTGTTGACAGCTCCATTGGTGAACCATTGGCGAATAAACAATCATAAATAATCTGACGTAATGTGGACTGTTATCTCTAAAGTAGAGAAAGACATAAGAGGAGGAGACCAGGACCTGAAATTGTCCAAACAGGAGGCTATGTTAATTGTGAAATTTAACACCGCCACTCATGGACTCAATGAGCTCTCTGAAATATACAAACTAAGTTGAGACCAAACACATTCTTCTTTGGAGAAACAGCATCTGTAAACTGGCTCAAATGCCTACTTTTTTGTCCCAGCAATTTAAAGACATCCGAAAACATACTGTGCAAGTTACCATGGAATCCACTCCAATATGGCCGCCACGATAGCCATTTCAAACAACACGATAAGAATGAGATAATTTTATAAATGGTTTGAACCACCCTTGGGGGTTTCTTGACCACCCGTAAACATACTGAAAACAGAGTGGCCAATCCTTCACCACGCACTGATATTCGAATTACAGTTGTGAATATAAGAGCGCCAGCTGCAAGTCAACTACAACTCCCAGGATCCTTTCACGGAACCGGAAGTGCGGCGGAGAGCGATTCGCGTATGCGTTACTGATGACAGTAAGAAACTCATAACGAGATGGGTAAGCTCTATTATTGTGCAACCGGGTTTGAATCAAACAATTGGAAGATGCATGCACGCAAAGAACATGGGTGGCGATGTTAACAGCTTGTACACCGTTGTTTTAGAGACCACAAGCCCCTCGTGATTTCCTTCGGGGGCAGCGGGGACAGAAAATTCGCCCTACGGAAGAGCACAGCCATCGACTACAGCGCCGAGGTGTGCAGCACAGCGGGGACACTCAGAACTCCGGGCCAACCAGGTAGAACTTTGTGTGACAAATAAATGCAACTATTTCGCACTGATGCTCGCATCTAAATGGTTTGGTAGAACCAACCATTCACCTACTTCTTCTTTGCAGTGAGCGCCTGCGTCCTGCGATTAACCATTGCGGTTAGCGGTCATATATCTGACAAGTAAGCATCAACATTTATATGCTTACTTAGAAAGTCGATTAAAAAGAAATGATCCTAAAAATATGTACTCTTGTACATTCTACCACAGGACTGGCCACACTTCATGTTCCACATGCGGCCTCCATCTTTAATTAAAGTAAGTTCACCCTCACTTTGTCTGTTGAGAAAGTAAGATTGGCATTGAAATGATTTGGTGATTGATTGTTTCTTCAATACAGATGGTTTGATTTGGATAACTGGTGATCTCGACGGGTGATTTACGTAACCCCAGACTGCTCTATTAGTCTTTAGAGGTAAGACACGGAGGCTTGAGTAATAGAGGTTGCAAGTAAGGTTACCATCATTTCTGATATGACCCTAAAGGAAGGCTTTTGTTCTCCTTTTTTCCACAGCTAATTTGTCCTGATGAGAACTACGCGAATAGTGTGAGTTCGAAACGCGTAGACAACTTTTTCGCCATCTAAACAAAGGAGTAATATAAAAAACTTCCATAAAAAGTTTCATCATTGAAAATGTATTGTATATGGCTTACTGTGATTATTTTCGATTCCAGGTTTTGTGATAACAATTTTTGTTGTGTATGGATGTGAATGTATGAGGGTATGATTGTTCCAACAATGTTGATATTGTTAATATTGTAAATGTTTTTTGTGAATATTGTATAAATATATGTAGATAGAGGAGAGGTTGTGTAAATGTATAATGGATTGGTGAAATAATAACCAATAATCCTTGTTCAAAAAATTTAAAAATAAAATAGAGGATTCATTCAAACTTTTGCGTGTTATTCGACCATAGTGCACCATTCTTATGATCTGAGGAATTAAAAATAATTAGTTGTGACAGTACTGGCATTTCTTTTGTTTATTGGCAGTTTTAGATGAATCCGGACTGAAAATTGTCAAGAAGATCATTGTCCTTGATATGACGAGAGAGTTGTTTCGCAACACATCTTTCTGTGATCTTCGCAAGAAAGGGTAGGTTAGTGATGGGGCGGAAGTTGTTGAGGTCATTCGCATCTGCAGTGGGTTTTTTAAGCAGAGGGGTGACCTGCCCAGTTTTGAAGGGAACAGGAAGGGAGCCTTGACAGAGGGAGAGGTTGACCAGAGTGGTCCAATAGGGAAGAGAAAGGGTATAGAAGTCAATGGCAATGGCACTGGGGATGGGGTCGAGCGAGTGGTTGGAGGGCTTTGTTTCGAGGATGCACTTGAGGAGGACATCTTCAGAGATGGGGTCGAAGTTCTGCCAGATGGCTAGTGATTTGCGCTCCTCTGGAGGGGTAGGATGAGCGACCTGAACCACAAGTGATTTCTCTTTTTCGTCTAAGAATACAGCGAAATCAGCAGCTTTCTTTGTAGAATCCTCCAATTTGGAGGTTAGGGGAGAGTAATTAGAGTTCTTGATGAGATCAAATAGTTTTTTGGGTCTATTTTTGGCTGAGTCAAGGAGTGTTCTGAAGTGTGATGCTTTCCCTAGGAAGATGTGCTTGTGGTACTCGGATCTTGCTGAACGAAGCGTGGCCAAATTATCGGTGGAGGGTGCTTGCCTCCATTGTTTCTCCAGGAGTCTTAGGTGCTTCCTTTCTTCATATAGGGATTTGCTGAACCAGGGTGCTGAGGGAATGGGCCTGTTATTTTTGCTTTGGAGAGGAGCGACGCTATTGATTTCGACTGCAAGGACTGAGAGGCATTGTGAGGTGAGATCATCAACATCTAGGTTCGGGTCTAGCCTTGGAAGTGACAGCAAAGCTGATTTACAGAGGGAAACAGTGTCAATATTTTTAGCGTCACGGAACCAGGAGGTAGCCCTCTTAGGCTGGCCAAGAGTAATAGAGTGTGCTAGGAGAAGAGAGAATGGAATGAGGAGGTGGTCAGACCAGTCTACGTGAATAGGGGTAGCGATAGAAAGCATGCCTGCTTTAGAAATAACAAGGTCCAGGATTGAGCCCTTAGAGTGTGTTGATTCTGTGCAGTGTTGGGTAAGATCGTTTGTAGAGAGGAAGGAGGCCAGCAAGTTCGCGGAAGAGTCTTACAGGGAGCCCCAGTGGAGAGTGAAGTCACCCACGAAGGTCTGATTGTCACTTTGTGCGTATTGGTCGCTGATGAAGTCAGTGAGTTCCTCCATAAATGAAGGGCCACTGCCAGGTGGGCATATATGACATGGAATCTAAGGGGTGAGCGGTGGTGAAGTTGAAGCTCAAGAGATAGACATTCAAAAGTGCGGAATACGCTGATGGGAAAAGCCTTGAGTTGAAGGGAGTTTCTAAAGATGACTGCAACACCTCCCCCAACTTTGATAGGTCTGTCATTCCTGAAAATAGAGTAGCCAGTGGGTAGGAGTAGATCAAACATGATTTGAGAGGTATCGTTGAACCAGGTCTCTGTTAGGAAGAGCAGGTCAATATTGTGAAGGGTGATGGTATCAGAGATTTCGAGTTTGTGCTTTATTTCAGATCTGCAGTTGTGGAGCAGGCAGCGCAGTTCTGTCGAGACTGTTTTGGTGACGGGGCACTTGGGCAAAGAAGGGTGATAGGGATATTATACCTATATGGGGGTGCCCGGGAGTGTCTAGGTGGATGCTTGGTTCTGACAGAGGAGATGGTTGGAATAGAGTAGGTAATTGGGTTACTCGGAGATGCTGGTTGAAGAAGGGTGGCGTTCAAAGGCTTGTGTGAGTGAGCGATGTTTGCAGACGACAGATTATGCTTGGCTATAATGGTGTGAGGGGGCGAGGTGCATCTCGTGCCCTCAGCTGTGCCTATATGAGCCGAAAGCCAGCGACTCATAGTTAGGGACACTGGTTTTATGCGATTCAGCATCGTGTTTTGCATACTTATGGATTTGTAACATAATTCATCATCTGCTGCATCTGTGTTGTATTTACATGACTTAGGGCCAGATGTATGTAGCCGTTTGCGATTCGCAAACGGCGTTTGCGAATCTCAAACTGTGTTTTGGTATGTATGAGCAAAATCGCAAAATAAGGAATCGCAAAAATTGCGATTCCTTATTTTGCTCAAGCATTTAAGGAATCACAATTTCGCGATTCCTTAAATGCTATGCATCAAACATTTTTTTTTGCGAATCCACATTAAGAAATCTTGGCATTTGTTAAGGTGCCATGTGACGCTCATAGATGCCCTAAGGGCATGTATGTGTGCCATATGCGCACACATGTAAATTTCAGGCGTGCAGCAGGGTGTCCTTAAGACACCCTTGCGCCCTTGAAATTATTCTCAATTTGCGATTAGCAAATTGCGAATCGCTAATTGAGAATTACTTCCCATTCATTCCTAAGGGCCTCCTGGCCCATAGAAATGAATGGGAAATTATTCCTTAATTGCGATTAGGAATTTTAAGAAATCGCAAAAAAATTGCGAATTTCTAGATACATACCATTTTGCAATTCTCAAATAGCGATTCTCAAAAAATCGCAATTAGAGAATCGCAAAAGGGTATCTTGATACATCTGGCCCTTAGATGTATTGATATTACAAATAACAATGGCTTTTAATTTTTTTAAATAATTAATACTTAAATAAAAGTTACTGTAATTTATAATGGCAATAGCCTAAACTTTTGTAAATAACTTTTGTGAAGATTATATTCAATGAATTTTATTGTGACGAAAATCCAAGAACAGAAGTGAAATATTAACATCTTTTTGTAACATTTGTAATAAAGCTTGAAACATTGAAAGAACATATTTGAACCAGTTGTTGTTGAATGGTTGCACAGATTGATGCTCTGGTGGCGCTGAGTGATGTTGTGGTGGCGACGAGTGATGCTGTGGCGTTCAGTGATGCTGTGGTAGCGCATAGTGATGTTGTTGTGCCCCTGAGTGATGCTGTGGTGATGCAATAGATAGAGTGAGTGATAGATAGAGGGAGGGCAATAGATAGATAGAGGGAGGGCCATAGCGGGAGGGCGATAGATAGATTTAGGGAGGGCGATATATAGAGGGAGGGAGGGCGATAGATAGAGGGAGGGAGATATAGTGAGGGCGATAGATAGAGTGATGGAGGGCGATAGAGTGAGGGCGATAGATAGAGGGAGGGCGATAGATAGATAGAGGGAGGACGATAGATAGAGGGAGGGCGATAGATAGATAGAGTGAGGGAGGGAGATAGATAGATAGAGTGAGGAAGGGCGATAGATAGAGTGACGGAGGGCGATAGATAGATAGAGTGAGTGCGATAGATAGAGGGAGAGAGGGCGAAAGATAGATAGAGGTAGGCCGATAGATAGATAAAGGGATGGCGACAGAGGGAGGGCGATAGATAGATAGAGGGAGGGAGGGCGATAGATAGTGGGAGGGAGATAGAGTGAGGGCGATAGATAGTGAGAGGGAGGGCGATAGAGTGAGTGAGGACGCTAGAGTGAGTGAGGGCGATAGAGTGAGTGAGGGCGATAGAGGGAGTAAGGGCGATAGAGGGAGTGAGGGCGATAGAGTGAGTGAGGGCGAAAGAGTGAGTGAGGGCGATAGAGAGAGTGAGGGTGGTAGAGTGAGGGCGGTAGAGTGAGAGTGGTAGAGTGAGGGCGGTAGAGTGAGTGCGATAGAGTGGTAGAGTGAGGGCGGTAGAGTGGTAGGGTGAGGGAGGTAGAGTGAGTGCGAGAGGGCGGTAGAGTGGTAGAGTGAGGGCGGTAGAGTGAGGGCGGTAGAGTGATAGAGTGAGGGCGGTAGAGTGAGTGCGAGAGGGCGGTAGAGTGGTAGAGTGAGGGCGGTAGAGTCGTAGAGTGAGGGCCGTAGAATGTGGGCGGTAGAGTGGTAGAGTGAGGGCGGTAGAGTGGTAGAGTGAGGGCAGTAGAGTGGTAGAGTGAGGGCGGTAGAGTGAGGGCGGTAGAGTTGTAGAGTGAGGGCGGTAGAGTGGTAGAGTGAGGGCGGTAGAGTGAGGGCAGTAGAGTGGAAGAATAAGGGCGGTAGAGTGAGGGCGGAAGAGTGGTAGAATGAGGGCGGTAGAGTGAGGGCGTTAGAGTGGTAGAATGAGGGCGGTAGAGTGAGGGCGTTAGAGTGGTAGAGTGAGGGCGGTAAAGTGGTAGAGTGGTATAGTGAGGGCGGCAGAGTGAGAGTGGTAGAGTGAGGGTGGTAGAGTGAAGGCGGTAGAGTGGTAGAGTGAGGGCGGTAGAGTGAGAGCGGTAGAGTGGTAGAGTGAGGGCGGTTGAGTGAGTGCGGTAGAGTGGTAGAGTGAGGGCGGTAGAGGTGTAGAGTGATGGCGGTAGAGGTATAGAGTGGTAGAGTGAGGGTGGTAGAGTGGTAGAGTGAGGGCGGTAGAGTGAGGGCAGTAGAGTATAGAGTGAGTGCGGTAGAGTGAGGGCGGTAGAGTGGTAGAGTGAGGGCGGTAGAGAGAGGGCGGTAGAGTGGTAGAGTGAGGGCGGTAGAGTGAGGGCAGTAGAGTGGTAGAGTGAGGGCAGTAGAGTGGTAGAGTGAGGGCGGTAGAGTGAGAGCGGTAGAGTGAGGGTGGTAGGGTGGTAGAGTAAGGGCGGTATAGTGGTAGAGTGAGGGTGGTAGAGTGAGGGCAGTACAGTGATATAGTGAGGGCGGTAGAGTGGTAGAGTGAGGGCGGTAGAGTGAGGGCGGTAGAGCGTTAGAGTGAGGGTGGTAAAGTGATGGCGATAGAGTGAGGGCGGTAGAGTGAGGGCGGTAGAGCGGTAGAGTGAGGGCGGTAGAGGGGTAGAGTGAGGGCGGTAGAGTGGTAGAGTGAAGGCGGTTGAGTGAGGGCCGTAGAGCGGTAGAGTGAGGGCGGTAAAGTGGTAGAGTGAGGGCGGTAGAGTGGTAGGGTGAGGGCGGTAGAGTGAGGGTGGTAGAGTGGTAGAGTGAGGGCGGTAGAGTGGTAGAGTGACACATGCGGGAGAAGGAAGACTCGTTAGGAGAGAGTGTGATGAGGGTGATGATAGAGAGAGCAAAGAAGAGGACACCAGTTTGCAGAAAAAATTACTATTTTGCACTGGTTCGTTTGTGTAAAGCTCCTGAATACTGGCGTTCATTTCATGACGGAGTTGCTGAAGTGCGAAATAGACCCCCCATCGAACGGCGCTACTCTGCAGTATCCAGACTGCCCGCGGCTGATTTACAAACGTACACTACTGCGTCTAGAGCTACATATTATCGCGACAGCGAAACCTGAGGATAATCTTGCACCGTTCTCTGAGGTTGATCCTTGCCACGAGACGCCACTGATTCTTGAAACTAGCGGCCGGTGCTCCTCTGTGAACCTTGAGTTGAGTTCAAGCCCCCTACATGACCCTACTAGGACCACTATCAGATGGCTTCACATGATTCTAGAAACCCCTGAAACCACGTTTGCACAGTCTTTAATAGATCGCTTTTGAAAGGAACCCAGTGAGTGACTCCTTCTGACCACTATCCTGGGTTGGAGGTTAAGATATAAGAAAAGAAAAACTGCTATTTTATGTCGTGTTGTCCCCTACTCCGTGGTACCTCTTCGCCCTAGCGAAGGAGCGGCCTGATTGGGCCTTTACACCGAAAGGCACGTCTGCGTGGTTCTTGTTGGTGGCAGGATCTCATATGTTCAAGACAATCCTTTTTCCATCTTTTGACTTCCCCACTGCTCCCTTTTGTTAATAAAACAATGTCCACCTTAATTTCATTTAAAGGCTTTGATGTACCATTGATACTGTTGTGTATGGATATAAAATTGTTAATTGTAAATTGTAAATTGATACTTGTATAGCGCACTACTCACCCGCAAGGGTCTCAAGGCGCTTGTACGAATACCGCTGTGGAACCCATCCTGGCTTTCCTTGAGAGGCATCCATTCCTGGGCACCCCCAAGGTGGAGGCCGGCATGCTTAGCGTTGTGGGGGCCGTTGTGGAGATTAAGCAAGCTATTGCCCAGAGTTGCAGAGTGGGACTCCATGATTGGAATAGGCACCGAGGCGAGAATTATCAGGTCCGTGGAATTTTTTGAGCCGAAGACCCGCCGAGGCGAGGAATTGAAACCTGGTCCCGGGCTAGACCTCTGCATCAGGGTGTGCCGCTCTAATCATTGAGCCACACTTCTCCTCATATATATATATATATGATAGAATGATTGAATGAGAGGTAGTGGAAGTGATATGGTTATGATTTGAATATATGATGTGTGCGGGGTTTGTGGGACCTTATTTTCTATTTCATATTGAGATTTTATATATTTTAACGTATGTAATACTGTCTACCAAATGTGACAAATAATGAAATCTAAAAAAAATCAATATAATGATGAATAAACTTAGAATCTAGTAACCGTTGTGTTTTGGCTCTGCAATTACGTTGTTGTCACCCCCCCTGAGCTTTAGGATCCTCTTGTAGGACCTTTACTATATAATGCTGGCAGGGTTCTGTTGTTGATTCTTTGCGCAAGCTCCTGAATACCATCTGGTGCATGTGCGTTGTGTATGACTCGTAAGTAAGCAAAGATTCTGCATTGCCTGTGGCCCAGTACTGAACCAACCCCTGCAGCTGCTGCATAATTCCCTCCAATCGCACACAGATGTGCCAGGGCACTCCAAAAACAAGCTCTGGCATTACTCTGATGGGGCGGGAAAGCGGCATCCTTTGAAGTCTGATTGGGGGTGTGGGCGGGGGAGCGGCTTCCTTTGAAGTCTGATGCCGAGGCATGGTGTGGGATGTGGCTGCCGATGTGCATGCGCCTGCCTCAAATGAATTGTATGCGATCCGCAGTTTGGTAGACTTTTCTAAAGCCTTACTATAAATTTCGCCTATCATCCCTATGGGATGGAATAGGCGAGACCTAAAAAAACCATGCCATCCTGTTTATGCGCACTACAAGGCTCATTGCAAAGGTTAACTGGTCATCTTTCATTTTCAAAATTATATATTTGGTTGTTAAACTATTACTAAAGAGGTAAAATCTTTGCCCAGGCAGTACTACCATGTGTAACGAGCATTGGTAAGATCCCTTTAGGAGAGCGATGTGTACATTAATCCTGTCAAAATAGGCTAAAACAGACCTAATCTTTTTGGGATTGTTGAGCTTGCATACGTTCTATGTTAAAAACGTTGTTGCACTACCCATGTCAGCAGCACATTGTCATTTTAATTGCACATTTCCAACCACCCGGCAAGCCTAGATACTAGATCATAGGCATCATAAAAGCAGAGTACCATACTTGCTTTGAACGCTCCCCAACACACCCACCCTCCTCCCACTTCAGCAGCACCAACACGCTAAAGTCATGCTCCAGTCCCGTTAACCACCCTCCCCAACAACAAAACATCCTAAGAACCCTGCATAAGTTGAAATCATCTAGAACATGCTACACATATTGCAATTGTAACAGTTCCCCTCATGAAGCCCTACCCCCTCCCACTTTAGCAGCCCCAACATGCCAAAGCCATCCCCTAAGAAGAGTAAAACAACACAATGCAAAAACATGCACAAAAGATATATGCGGGGTACTTCCATAGGGGGTCACTGGAACACAATCAGCCTCCCGGATGTGAAGGGAGATGGCTGAACAACATCATTTAAACACATCCATTATAGTATGCATGCAGCAGAGCAATATTACAATAAACCAGGTGTTTGCAGTCAAAACAAGTATCCAGGCCGTGCATTCCAGTATTCACAAAGGCAACCAGCATTATAGGATCATGCAGACAGCCAGGTGCAGACATATAGTTACGTATGCAGGTCTTAGTGTATTGGAGTGCTCTCCTCAATAGACCCGACCATCACGGTTTTTGTAGTTCGTTGCATCTTCGGTTATGCCGCTAAAAGAACTAGTTTCAGGTTCTCTCATCCCTATATACATGAAAGTAAACAGTAGTGTGGTGGTGATCAAATAGCTAATTACAGGCATATAAGTACTTATACAGGCCTCATTGTGAAGATGCGTCCGCCAGTAGGCCTGTTAAATTCCGAACAGTTCGATCCGTTGAGCAGTCAGTCATACAATTATTCCTCCTCGTCCTCCGGAGCGTTGGATTGCTCTTGCAATGTAGGTGCAGATTCTGGCTTTATCCACCATAGCTATGCATAATCTGGCAGGATACAACATGGCATACAGCACTTTCTCCGCAATCAGCAGCTTCTTGACAGACTGAAATTCCAGACTGTCGGCCTGGACCATCGCCGTGAAATCCGGAAAAAAGGACTAATTGTTGCCTTGATGAGATATTGCACCCTTCTCTCTGGACATTCGCAGGATCGAGTCCTGATCCCGGTAATTCAGAAGATGGGCAATAATAGGCCTTGGAGGGGCCCCAGGTTGAGGATGGGTGGCCAAGGCCCGGTGAGCTCTCTCAACCACCAGCATTAAAGACAGGTGCTCAGATCCAAAGATGTCGCGAATCAGGTCCTCAACATACGTCTCCATCCTTCCTGTGTTGGTCGATTCCGTGACCCATGACCCTGATGTTGTTACGGCGGGACCTAGCTTCTAAATCCTCGTTCTTCGCTTGGATTACTGCGAGTACCTTCTCCATGTCGAGTGTCTTGGTGGTAACAGCGCCTAGACTGTCCTCAGTGTTCGATATTCTTTTTTCTGCTTCGCCCAGTCTAGCGCCATGTTTGTCCAGCTTAGCAGACATATGGTCGATTCTAGGATTGAGAGCGTCACTTTTACTGTCGATAGATTGCAGGCTGCTCTGCATGGCCAACAGCGTGGATTCCAGGGGGTGCTGCTGGAGCGTCCAGTTCAGAGTCAGATGTGGCCCCCCCACTGTGCCTTACTCGATTTCCAAGCTTCAAAATTGAGGCGTGGCTGAGTTTTGTCTGGTTTACCCATTTTGTGTCCAGTTAAGTACAGTAAGAAACCTCTGCCGGTCACACCCCACATTCAGACTGCACAATGCTGCCCTAGCAGTAGGTTGGGCATGCAGACTCAGCAGTAGCAGACTGTTGTGCCCACCACAGCGATCCAAATGTGATCCACTCACAAAGTGGTACGCTCAGCTCCAGTGCCCACTGCTCCCCAGAAAGCCAAGTAACAGCCAATGGTTGTAGTGGGGACGCAGTACGAACCTCAGACTTGAACTATGTCCCAGGTCACCTTCATGCTTGCCAGAGTAGTGACCCCAGAGTAGCACAGGGGCGTAAATGCAGTACAGGCCTGCGCCCCCCAAACACGCCGTTCTAATTGTAAAGGCGGCACTCAGTCACCTCATGCACAGTATGTCCCACCAATATCACATAGGAAAGCGAGCAGGCCGGGGAATCAGCTTCACCTATCGATCCATGCTCCCACCCGACAGGATCTGCAGATATGGGTAAGGTCCAGAGCATCAGGGCATGGGCTTCTTCAGAGGTCCTCGTATCGCAGACACGCAATGTTATGTGCAGATTGGGCAGGTTACGCACTTTTTAGGAGTCACCCCGCAAGACCTCCGGTAATGTTGTCTGCGGCCCAGCAGGGACACGGTGCGAGGCCTCCAAGCGCCTGCACCTCTCTCTAAGCTCCCTCCTACAGAGCAGCGTCCAGCCAGGGAGTCCAGTCCCGACTTCTATTATGCTGCCCCCAGGGGTGGTCACTCACCGCAGTTGTAGCCAGGGGCAGCGAGTCCCAGTCGCGGACACCTCCACAGCTCCGATTCCTGCAAAGGGCTGTGCGCGGCCTGCAGCTGCCAGTGCCCGCCTTTGATCACGCGTAGCAGGGATCGCTGCTCTCACCCAGGGCCTACCCACAGTCCCGAGGGCTCTACTGTAGATTTAGGTAGGTATCTCAGCACTCCAGCCGCCAATCCAGGAACCCCCCAGCCGGAGAGAGCTTCTCAAGTATTTTGGTGGACCGATCTCTCCCCTCGCTCATGGCTCGCCGAGTCTACATGTAAGGGCTGCAAGGCAGCCGCCCGCCGCCATGATGTACACAGGCTCGATCAAACAGGGCCATTGGATCACTATTTTCTGCATCCAGCAACTCTACGAATTCACCTCCGCTGCACTTAGGGTGTCATGACAGCTTCGCCCCAAGGGTGCAGGGCGAAGGATGGCGTGATGAGAGCAGGATAATTGTCGATCGAGAGTTCAGCCAGCGAATCTGCACTAAGACACAGCCATCTTGCCCTACGCCCTCTAGCGTCCACAGTTCCCCCAAATGTGATCTGATTGCATGAGCTAAGAGTGAAAGCTATTTGTTTCTAGAAGCTCAGCAAAAGTGTGTCCTTGAAACTCGTTTTTTGGCGCAGTAAAGTTTATGATAAAACTCAGGTTATGGGTGAGGTGCGTTCGCAAATATTGTTCAAAGCTGTCTAACAACAAATGAAAGGCAGCATTGTCCAAGGTAGAATAAATGTAAGGTGAGAGCTGAATGTTGCTGTCTTTTTCACTTTTTGGACATCCATGAGCTAAAATATGTGAAGGGTAACAATTTCCCATGTACCTTTCACACATCCTATGGCTTTGCAGTCATAATGTAGATTTTCCTAGTTGTTATGACGGAAAGTCTTAATTTTATTAAAGACACGGAGGCAAGTACTATGCATTCTTATCTTGCATATTTATTACAGCAGCCAAGATAAGTGAAACCACAGTTCCCAGGGGGCCAGGCGACAACTGGGCCATGGGAACGAGAAAAAACGATAACTCAGTAACCAATCACCATAAGGAACATAGATAAGAGACCAAACTGACTGCGCAGCTTCCTCTTTTTGCTGGCGAGCTGGTCAGATAACATTCGAAAACAAAGGAAAAATAGCCAAAATTAAAGAAAACGCCAAAGTCCAGGAACAGACATCTTGAACCAAAAGGAGCCAGGGCATCAGTCCAACGTGGGCATCCGCAGAGGGTTCCAGAAGAGCCGGAGTGACAGTCCAAGAGGGTGAGGAACGAAACCGCTGGAGAGAAGACCTCCTTTGATGAAGCAGGTGGCAAGGCCGGATTCGCTGCAGGGAGGGAGAACACAAGTTAGTAGTGTAGTGGTGGGATAATACTCGCCTCCGTGTCTTTAATAAAATTAAGACTTTCCGTCATAACAACTAGGAAAATCTACATTTTATGGCAAGACCGGAGGCTCCTATTATGCTTGTTCAAAGCATATCAATAACATCAGAAGCTACTGAATGAATCGGCTTACAATAAAACATATGAAACATACTGTCATTGGACCAATCGGCTGATCTCAGAATGTCCTCCAAGCGGGAGCCAGACCAAAAGGCCTTCGAAGCCATGGATCCACTGGCCGAATGCGCTCCGAAAACGAAGACGTCAATACCGGCAAGGGACATAACCCAACGAACCCACCTGGCAAGAGTAGGGGAGGAGACAGGAAGGTGGGGTTTTCGGAAAGTGATAAGGAGTTGGGAACAAGAGGGCGCTCTGAGATCAGCTGTTTTCTGTTCCTACACCTTCAAACACTGTCCTACACATAATTGGGGGTGGGCAGGAAAATAAGGATAAAAAACAGATTCTAAATTAGTCTTGGTTCATCTGCGAATCTGGAACAACACACCTGTAGGGGAAAATTGACGAGAAGAAACATCTAAATCTCTAACATCAGATACTCTTTTAATGGATATTAAACATAATAACATAGTAAGCTTAGCAGATAACATTTTGAGAGATAAGGCAGAATTTTCTGGCCAGTCCGTAAACAGTTTAAGCACCACAGAAACATCCCATAAAAAGGTATACTTAGCCAACGTAGGTTTGGAGCAGCGAACACCTTTGAGGAAGCGACAGATCAAAGGATGAGCGCCAACTGGTTTGCCATCGATCTGGGAGTGGTTGAGAGAAATGGCTGAACGATAGAGGTTGATAGTACGATAAGCCTTGCCGGCACTGGCTTCAGAAGCCAAAAAATTAACGATCAAATTCAGAGGGGCTGAAAGGGAATCGATATTCCTTTCCAAACACCAGCTTGCCCAAAGAGACCATGTGGAAAAGTCAGCCCATAACGCTCCTGATGCCCAGGCTGCTGGCGCAAGACGCCTCTTAGTTCCCATCTTGAATAATTACCAAATAAAGAGACGGGCGCTGGAAGCAGGAAAACAAGAACAGAGTTTTATTTCTCATGAGGAGAGCCTGTCATTTCGGACACTCGCATAGTGTCTTCAGGAGGTGCTCTAACAAGTTTCTCTGAGGCTTCGTCTTTTATACACATGTTTATGGTACACAAACATCCTTCATTACAATCAAGGCATTGTGTAGTATGAAGATGACATCCCTAATACCGCCCCCCCCCCCCCAGTTCCGGCCCTTTCCAACACGTGGCTACAGTAGAGGCCCTTACCCTCCATACAATAGGAGGGGGCTGTCACGCAGCTGAGTGTTCTGTCGATTCCTTTGGAATGTGTGCGCCTGATTGAATCTCAGGGGGTGGGGAGGTCATGATCAATAGTAGCTCCTTTGAAGAGGGGCGAGTGCATACAGTAGTGGGCAATAAACTGTTAAACTGTATCCTCAGGCTGAGGGATGACCAGCGGTCCGTGCAAACAATCAGGCTCAGAGGAAGGGGTCATCAAAGGAGGGGTATTCATGGATGAAAAGGAGGTGTTGGTCAGGCGCGGGGTGTGATTTCTCAGAGCCAGGGTCAATGCGGAAGGGGAAGGGTTCATGACTTGTGCATGTGAGAGTGGGGGCGGTCGGGGTGCATGGGGGATGCTTGCAGGGTCAGGGAAGGGCGCTGATGATCGATCGCGAACAGGGAGACCATGGTACCTAAAATGGCTGTTGTATATATGTGCGCATGGGTCTATGCTGGCGGGATAACACAGTCAGTGTTTTGCAATATCCGTTCTGCTTACGACAAGGGGTACAGTGAACACAAATGAACGCCGCTTATGTGTATATACATTGCCAATTTCAACAGTCGCCGCTTTTTAACATACGCTAGTTCATTTGTGTTTACCCCAACTGATGGAGTGTACATATAATCATGTGTGGCCAAATGAAAATAGCGTTTGTCAATACTAGCAGATCGCATGTAACCATATACAGTCGATACGATTGGCGGAATGCAGTACATATGAATTTACATTTGTTGGATTATTTATACAAGGCTAGAGATCGGCATAGTACTTAGTCGGGGTCAATCAAGAAAAACATTCTGACGCATTATAGAATCAAGTTCTGACTTTCTCTCCGGTGACATCAACATAGAGAAAAAGTGCTCTGATACCTTTGGGTTTTGTCAGCGCTATAAGAGACTTTTGGAAAACTAAATACATGAGTGACCGATGAAACATTTTTGAAAGCAATAAAAATGGCTGAGGGAGGAATTCAGTTTGATACAAGCAATTAGTCAAAGGGAGGGTAGAAAGTTCAAAAAAGGGGGGGGGTCTTTGTCACAATGTCTTTTTAACAGAGTCCGTCTTCTTTTGTTGGCGCTGTTGAGCACCGGCGGTGGAGCTATAGGTCCAGCTCGTATTCATCCTTATGCGTTGCAGGGTGCAATCAGTCATCTGCTATTAGATCACAGTCCTGTTTCCTAACTGATCTTCTTAGGGGTGCCTCATGCTGGGCACCAGCGTGTCTTTCTTCTTTCGTGGCAAAACCCTTATGCTATCTAAAGGCTGCTCTTCTTTTCTGAGTCAAAAGTTATGCGAAAAGGGCGATGTTGTTGAATAATCGAGGGAGGAGAGGGCGGAGTGGGATCAGATCTTTGAACACACCAAGGGACCAAAAGGAGCAAAGGACGTTGAGCAGGCAGGCCCATCAGTCGGGCTCGAAAGGGACGGGGACTTCAGGCACGAGTGGGTCAGCGAATCGAGGGCTTCAAGACAGCCCTTCATTCCTTCATCTGCCGAGTTTGAGAGTGGTGCCTCGTCCCGCGTCTCGTTGCTCTGCGACTCCATCTTTGGTCGAGGTCACACGTGCTTCATGATCTGTGGCCAGGCTGTGCGTCACGTCCATCTCCTCTCCTCCGGTGATTATATCTTTAAATGAGTACAAAACAAGTTTTTTAGAAAAACTGGTAGGAGAAGGCTTTTATACATCTCAATTCCATCCTCAATCCTACGTAGGTGGAGGATATGTTCATCGATCACAGTCAGAAGTCATCACTTATGGAGTATGTAGGAGGGCATTTCTACTGAATTCGTAAACCTATTTGGCGTTCATTCGTGATGTACGTGGGGGGAAATCGGACTAGGTACTGACAATCTTACATTTCCCTTCGGGGTCGGCTAACTCTTGCAAGTAGGGGGTTATCATCATGAGAGGGGGAACAGAGGTGAGACATGCTTTACTTGGGGAGCGATAGTTAACTAAGGTCATCAATTACACTTCGGGGATAGCTGATATGGAGCTGGGGTCAATCGGGAGAAGCGGGGACGCTTTGGACATTCGCACTTAAGTGCAGAGGGGTGGGGCAATCTGGGCATTGGGGATTGCATTAACAAACTGAAAAACAGAAGACCATTGACGTTATAGTCCCCCTATAAAAAGGCCAGATTAGGGGACATCAGTCGTCTGACCTGTCCTTTCTTTCATTACCAACTCGGGCTCTATCGTTTTGCAGAAAGGAGAGGTAGTAATATGGCAAGTTACAATCGTTTTAGTTCCTGTCAATTTTGCCGAACACCTTTGTGTTCGAAGAGACCCAATTAGGTTCGTGCCGGTGGGGCACAACGTCCTTGCACAAGGGAGGAGGGAACAGGGGGACCCTCAGAGAGAGAGAGAGAGTCGCCCGCACTCTAAACGAACCAGTTGGTACACGTATGGCGTGGAGAGAGAGAGAGAGAGAGAGAGAGAGAGAGAGAGAGAGAGAGAGAGAGAGAGAGAGAGAAACGTGTACAATAATGGTCCATTCAGTGCGCACACAACACAGAACAGCAGGGGTTAAGTAATACGGAAACACAGGCAGAGGGATGACGTAGATCCACACATTACGTACACACAAACTCAGACGGGGGAGACAGTACATGTATCATATACAAAAATCCAAGACAAAACATAGAACAGTTATTGGCCAAAATTATCTTTTCCTGTATGCTGTGCATCCTTAGCATCCTAAGCTCTTTTTACCTTTTTCTTCTCTTTTATTCGTCGGCTACCTTCACTGGTGGCTTTGATTGTACCCACTTATGCCTTTGGTAATTGGTCAAGAACTAACCTGATCGGGCTAAGGTGTTTCCAGCCTTAGGCAACAGTGAGTGTCAGTTGGGAGGACAATGGGGTAGCTTTGAGTTTCATGTCTATGAGGGTGCGAAGAAGGATGTAGTAGATTTTAAATGTAAACCTCACCTCAAAATATTCCTTAAACGTTCCCTATTTAGTTAATTGTAGGATGCTTATTCATTAGTGCACGTCATTTTAGTTGTACTATTCGGGGTGCCAAGCGAAGTTATATTTTGTAGTTTCCCCTTCAGGCTGCCCTCCCAGGCGCTAAGTTCAGGGAGAGAAATAGTCATTGTTTGCATGTCCTGTGTAGGCACCATAATCAAATCCCTTTTTCCCATCTCTTCGTCCGCTAGACCACTATTTTTTTTTTTTCGTACTTTTTACTCGACGTTCTGATGTGACCTGCAGAAAGAGGGCAAAAGAAGGGGGCGGGGGCAGCATTTAAACAACATATTAGCGCGCATAAACCCGAAAAGGCTTTTACTTACTACATACTCGGCCTATCTCCACAGGATGCAGTCCCTGCCAACTTGGCGTTTAAGCCCAGGTGGACCCTTTAGCGTGGGAGAGATTTTTATCGGAAGCTTGTGGATAGCATAGGTCGCCCAAGTGTGGTATTACGGATCGTGTGCAGGGGGGGGTCAAGTGGCGCTCCTTCGGGGTGACTTAGGGGTATTTTAAAACAATTTTCCTGATACAGGTAGCATATAAAGTATAGGCTAAATACCAGGATCTTTTAGCGGTTGCTTTAGGCTGTACAAAAATGCAAACCACATACAACCAAAAACCTGGACCGTTCAAATTTGCAACGTTTCTGCATACTATATTTTTCAACCCTTAACTAATTGAGCTGAGCCATTACACCTGTAATTTAGTTACATCGGAAATAGTAGTCATTTATTCGAAACTTACCAATTTACGCGTGACAACTGCGTTTGCTTTTTCCAAAAATCTTTAATAAGGATGTCGGTGCACACATACGGGCCTACAACTTCGTGGGCCGGCCACTGAGCAGGCTGGAACTGTACATGTGGGAATACTTAGTAGTGGAAAACTTAATGGAGTCGGTGGTCGTTAATTTCATAAAAAGTGCGACAAGTGCAATAAAAATCATATCGAAACTTTAGTGTGAGCGAGTATCATAAGCATTGAAATTCGAACTCTCAATAATCATGATGCGCCAAAACTTAACAACGATTCATTGTCCGAATGTTCAATCGGTACCCATCTCATGTCAAATTCATTGTCCTTCATTGTCCGAACACATAATCAGTACCCACCCCATATCAATTCATTGTCCGAACTGACAGTATACATCCTATATCAATCCATTGTCCGAACATATAATCAGTACACATCCTATATCAATCCATATGTTTAAAAACTACATACATATCCCATGACACCAAGGTTGAGCAATCGGGGTACAACAAGGAGTTGAAAGTTTCATTTGTACCGGCGCCATTTTGGGTGCAACCAGGCAGATCCAGGCATAGTCTAAATCTCCACTGACTCGTGGTTGGCCCAGAGCCTCTTTCGGCAGTCCAAAAGTTCCGTTAAAGGGCAAAAAGAAAGGATCGGTGGTCTGAACCATCAGTCAAAGGGGGAGGGAGGCAACAATTTTCCTACCGGGTCATACTGGGTTTTCACCGGAACTGATCCGAACTGTAGTCTGCAGGATTCTAGTCATTCAAACTGAGGCTGGCGCCAGCATGGGAGCGCCGATGTCTCGCGGCTACATTTTCATCGTTCCGTGGGCAATCATGGCAGTCATTCCCCATCGGGGGTGTCTGCGGGGGTCGGGGACTCCCGCGGCTCCTATAGAATCTTCAAGGTCGAGGAGAACTTTTATGATGGTGGGACTCGTTTCTTAATCAACAAGCAGCCGGGCCATCTCTTCACCCCGGGCCCGCTCCAGCAGGATCGTCCGCCATTTTACGAGTGGGCGAACCCATGTCGGGTGAGTGGAGCGTTGGGGGTGCCGCTGGGGGCCTCCACCTGGGGAGGTGGGAGAGGCTCGTTCGCGCCGCCTCTCCCTCCCAGCGCACCCCACGCCGTTTTCCTCGGCGCTAATATACATGATGGCCGGACCAGGCGATGAGAGAGGGGGGGGGGTCGGAGGCATAGGCAAGACATCCCCCCCCAGGTTGTCGCAGCCATTATTGAAGAAGGGGCGCCCAGTACGTTTCGGGCCGGGCCTCCGGTTGATGGCGGCCGGACGCTCTTCGCCACGGCCCCAGGAACGGGTCCCTTGGTTCATCCTGGGGACAGACCTTGGCGCGGGGTGCCGCCTCCGGGCTATTCGCGTAGTGGTCTCTCCACCCCCAGGCCTCTTATGGAAGCCGGACCAGGCGATTAAGAGGGGGGGGGTCGGAGGCATGCGCAAGACATCCCCCCCGTGTTGTCGTAGCCATTATTATTGAAGAAAGAAAGAGGGGGGGGGTCGGAGGCATGAGCAAGACATCCCCCCCCAGTGTTGTCGCAGCCATTATTAAAGAAGTGGGGACGGCTGGACCCCGTCGGCCTCGGCTCTTCTTCGGGCCCACCTTACTCGATGACCTCCGGCCGACAGCTGGCAGCAGGACCCGCCCTACACGTGTTGAAGATCTCGTCTTCCGGATGGGCGTAGCCGCGAACCAGTTGCACTTCGGGAGTTTTCAGAATGGGGGTAGGTATCTGCTGACTTGTATCTATCTCATGTTACCGTTATTGGGGCGTGGCGGGCGGTGGGACAGGCATGTTTGGAGCAGTGAGGGGTGGCGAAGCCTAATTGCCTTGTGGCCGTCGTGATGTCAAGCTTGGCTTCTCTCACCATTTTCATGTTTCTTATTACGGGCTTATTCCTAACGTTTCTCATTTCTAGCGAAATCATGTATTTTATCGTGAGCTATTTCTAACGTTTTCTTATTTGTTGCGAAAATCAAAAACTCATCAGTGGCCTACTGACTTTACTTGATTCCTTTTGTTTTCCCTAACGATTTTTATATATTTTTTATCTGCTAGCACGATACAGCGGCTAATCCGCATTTTTCTTTATATTTGTCCTTTTTATTAGGGGTGTCCTCCGGGCTGAGCCGGATGACCTACCTCTAATAAATGGTCCGGGTGGAACCAGTTTACCAATCAGTGGGGAGTAGATAGGCATGACAGATTACAACGGGGGACAAAGGTCCACGTTACCTACCCTTCACTGCTTGCAAAGATTAGATAGAATATATTTTTTCTACGTTATTTGCAAACAGGGAATGCCTCGAACGAACTATTCCTTGAACAATAAAATGTCCAAGTAATCAATCAATCAATCAGTGGGGAGAAAAAAATGGGCATGACGGATTACAATAGGGGGCAAAAACCTGCATTACCCATCCTTCACTATCTGCAAAGGGAGACAGGATATTCCTATTCTTCCCCGTTTGTAGACAGCGAATGTCTCAAAGAGCAACAGAGCAACCAGTCAATGAACAATACCAGTATTTAAATACCGATTCCAATGTAAACAATCAATCAATCAATCAATCAATCAATCAGATGGATAAAGCCATCCTACCAATCGGACGTAAAGACGTCCTTCTTAACCTTACCCGGGACGGACCGTGTGGGCAATTCTTCGCCTTCCTTTTTCCAGCGCCCGATCGTTCTCTTTCTCCATGTTTTTACCGCAGCATTCCTGTGGGATTCCAGTCAGGACAGTAGGTCACTTGAGAGAGGTCCGTTCGGAATCGGTGAAGTTCATTCAATCGGCAGCTGGACGAGGGCCGTCTCAAGGCAGGTATACTCCAATCGTTTAGATGTTCACCCCATTGTCTGGACCTCTCTTACCGGACCTTATGTCGCTGATGGGCCCCGCGTTGGGACGCCAATTGTGGAAAAGTCAGCCCATAACGCTCCTGATGCCCAGGCTGCTGGCGCAAGACGCCTCTTAGTTCCCATCTTGAATAATTACCAAATAAAGAAACGGGCGCTGGAAGCAGGAAAACAAGAACAGAGTTTTATTTCTCATGAGGAGAGCCTGTCATTTCGGACACTCGCATAGTGTCTTCAGGAGGTGCTCTAACAAGTTTCTCTGAGGCTTCGTCTTTTATACACATGTTTATGGTACACAAACATCCTTCATTACAATCAAGGCATTGTGAAGTATGAAGATGACATCCCTAATACCCCCCCGCCCTCCCAGTTCCGGCCCATTCCAACACGTGGCTACAGTAGAGGCCCTTACCCTCCATACAATAGGAGGGGGCTGTCACGCAGCTGAGTGTTCTGTCGATTACTTTGGAATGTGTGCGCCTGATCGAATCTCAGGGGGTGGGGAGGTCATGATCAATAGTAGCTCCTTTGAAGAGGGGCGAGTGCATACAGTAGTGGGCAATAAACTGTATCCTCAGGCTGAGGGATGACCAGCGGTCCGTGCAAACAATCAGGCTCAGAGGAAGGGGTCATCAAAGGAGGGGTATTCATGGATGAAAAGGAGGTGTTGGTCAGGCGCGGGGTGTGATTTCTCAGAGCCAGGGTCATGCGGAAGGGGAAGGGTTCATGACTTGTGCATGTGAGAGTGGGGGCGGTCGGGGTGCATGGGGGATGCTTGCAGGGTCAGGGAAGGGCGCTGATGATCGATCGCGAACAGGGAGACCATGGTACCTAAAATGGCTGTTGTATATATGTGCGCATGGGTCTATGCTGGCGGGATAACACAGTCAGTGTTTTGCAATATCCGTTCTGCTTACGACAAGGGGTACAGTGAACACAAATGAACGCCGCTTATGTGTACATACATTGCCAATTTCAACAACCAGGCGGATTTGTATGCTTTGGAAGTTCCAGGGGCTCAGGCTTGGCTAATAAAGAGAGCAGCCTCTTGCGAAATGAGGATGTTGGAAGAGGAAGGCCGGAAACTTTCCAGGCCGTCAGAGTCAAGGAGTTGTCCAGGAGGAGATTGTGGCGATCGCCTCGGGGATTGAGAAGAAGATGTATGTCAGACCCTTGGCTACTATTGCGGAGCAAGCTGGGCTCTCCTTATGCTCTTCCTATGCAGATGACACACAGATCATCTTTTCACTCTCCACCAGCCATCACTCCACTACATCCTCCCTCTGCTATGGTCTCAACAACATTGCCTCCTGGATGCATGACAACAAGATAAAATTGAACGGAGGGAAAACAGAACTTCTTCTGGTTGGCAACAACACCGCCTTATGGGGACCCTCTTATTGGCCTGCTCAAATGGGCACCCCTCCTAACCCATCTAAAACAGCTCTCAACTTGGGCATAATTTTTGATGACCAGTTGTCCATGAGGCAACATGTTGTTAGAGTCTCTTCCACTTGCACAACTATTCTCAAATGGTTGAAGAAAATCACATGGATGCTTCCTTTGGACACCCAGAAAACCATAGTCCAGGCGCTAATAACATCTCGCCTGGACTATGGTAATGTTCTTTTTCTGGGGGCGGGCAAAGAGGTAATCCGTAAATTGCAGACGGTTCAGAACATGGCAGTGCGTCTGCTATGTAAACTACCCTACAAGTCTTCTACCTCCCCTTCCCGCCGTAGCCTTCATTGGCTTTGTATTGATAGTCGCTGTAAATTTAAGGCACTCTGGGGCATATTATCAAGGGGGTTTATCTACGCTTTTTTGGCTTTAAAAGCCAAGAAAGCGGAGATAAAATTATCTCCCTATTACCTAGCTGTCGCTAACACCAGTTAGCGACAGCTAGTAGGAGATAGCGACCATCTTGGGCCCCACTTTGCATGTCAGTGATATTTATCACTAATGACATGCAAAGTGGGCGTGCCAAGATGTTAGCGACTGGAAACAGTCGCTAACATCGTTATTTCCTATTACCAACTTTTGGAGATATTCGCGCTAAGCGTGAATATCTCCAAAAGCTAACACCTTCCCTGAGCAGTTCTTAGCTATGTTATCCAATGGGAGGTGGATAACATGGCTAAGAGCATTAGCTCGGTAATGCATGAATATCGCGGACTTTTCAGCGATATTCATGCATTGCGGCCGATTTTTATCGCATTTGCGATAAACCTTGGTAATACCAAGGTTTATCTGCTATAAAAATCGCCGCAGCTCAGCGGTAAATTTTTGTCTCTAACCAAGCAATAGCGATAATTATCGCTATTGCTTGGTAATATGCCCCTCTGTTTTATACACAGAATTAATACTGGCAAGGCCCCTCAATATCTGAGATCTTTGATTCATCTGTACTCTCCCTCCCGCACTCTTCGTTCTTCCAGTCAACACAAACTCCAGATTCCCAGGATTAGGAGAGCCAGAATGGGTGGTCGCTCTTTTGCTTTTCTGGCCCCATCCCTGTGGAACTCTCTCCCTCTACCCCTTCGGATTGAACCTAATTACCAAAAGTTCCGCAGGAATCTAAAAACTTGGTTATTCAATAAATAAACTATTTCGGCAGGCACACCTCCCTTGTTGGTTTAGCGCCGTGTGGTATATAAATAAATAATACCGGATCTAGGTTTGACTAGGCATAGCAATAACAGATAGCTCAATAAATAAGAGTCAAGATTCGAGGTAGTAGGAGTTTGCAGGTTTAATACAGCATAAAGGACAGGAACAGGACAACCTGCACAGGAATAGGATGGCAGGGCCCGGCAGCTGCCGGGGCTGGATCTGGGATGAGCGCGCTAGCATTTAATAACAATACACAAGCATATATAGTAAAACAGTTGCATTACAGTACATATGATAGGCGGAGCAGTGGGTGGAGCAAAGGGTGTGACGCGTAGCAGTCGCGAAAGATAAGGGTGAAAGTGGGTGTAACAGGGCGTATACATAGACAGGTGATGCAAACGTAGCAGAATATGTCATGAATGGGGCGGAAACATGGAGGGGGCTACCTAAGGAGCCGGGACCTCTAACCTGATGGTGCGCGCAAGCTGGCAATGATGTGTTACTAGGAGAAGCTGGGGGCTACGAACTCTTGTGCTAGGAGCAGAGACTGAAGTCTGGAGAGTCAGGGCGACATGTACCTAAGCAGTATCTAGTATCTGATGTTTAGAGAACATGTTGATAGAATCCAAAAGTTATCGGGGTAAAGGCGAACAGACTCTAAGACTGGAGCATGCATTATTCTATATGTAGTGCGTGATGAAGAATATTAAATGATCATTAATACAGTATTTCTCTAACATGGAGACGTAAAGGCTAGACTATGACGGTAACTATTGATGCGATTCAGTAGCTTTAAGAATGCAGAGAAGGAGGGCTGGACTGATAGCTAGGATCATAACATACTCTTGGCAGACTCAGAGGCAGAGCCAGGCTGAACCGGGCACTGTGAGGCAGGAAGTAAGTGAAGGGTCAGGGATACAGGTGGGGGCTGTATCGCTCCTCAGCGAGGCTCAGGAGACAGGAGCTGAATCTGGTGTCCGGGCCCTTTTGAGGCCTAGAAACGGGGACTTTACAATGGAATAACGTGCACACTGAGAAACGTGGCAACGTAACTTTACATAGGCCTGATACTCGTAGCTTTCACGAGAACTGGAAACTGGCATACTAGAGATGGACACAACTGTAATTGCGTCTTTAATCAAACATGGGGGATACATATGCATATTTAATCATGCACACATAACATAAGATGGAGGACTCGTAGGGACACAGAACATGGCAAAATTTACTTTTCCACATTCCCTCCTTGTCACTACGTTTCCATCAGGAAACATCAATATTCATGATACCATCTATCATTTCATACAGTATCATTTGCTCGACTCGAATTTTCTGGGAACGGGTTTTAGAACGGGACTTGGGACTAGGAATACAAGAGGTAGCACAAATGCCACAAATCGCAGGGCCACATTGTATACAGAGGCAGCAGCTGAATATGATCGCTACTGCAATACCTAGAAAGGACAAGACTTTCCATCCCCAAGCGGAAATTATATTCCAGAACCAACCGGACCATGTCCATGTGCCTGGATCTTGGTGTAACAGATGGGCAATTTTATGGAGTCTGGTTATAGCTGAATAAACAGACGGTGCGTTATTTGGAATGAAAATGCAGCAACTAGATCCGATGACTCTACAGGCCCCGCCCCTATCGGCCAATATGACGTCAAGGACGAGACGATTCTGTAAAACGACAAATCTCATAGCAGATTGCTCTTCAGTCAAGTTACCTAGGGCAGAGGCAGTCTAATTTACTACAGCTTCAAGGGTTCTGGTTAACCTACGGATTAGCTTACTGTTCTGGATAGGGCCTATAAAGAAGAAGAAACCTCTATTGAAATCTGTATACTGTTCTAGAGCAGTTTCAGTATAATCGACAATTGGGGACTCAATCTCCCTTCTATGTCTAAGGTGTACTAGATGTGTGTTTCTATGATAATCAGATGGGGCTAGGAAAACTGGTGGCAGTAGGAAGGCAATGTAACAGGTTCCCTCCCAATCGAGGGGCAGACGAACATATGCGGTTTGACCACAAATAAAATAAGAATGACGTGAAGCTTTGAAAATAGATTTCCCACTGTCACTATACTTGACAATAGTAGTACAATCGCTGTGTCCTACATGTACGGAACCATTATTTCGGACACATAATTCGCCTTTGACTGGTAGTACCGAAATAGCAGGTAAGTCTGGAGTAGTATCAGACTGAACATTCAGGACCATAAAATTCGAAGAATAATTACCTAAATTGTAAACTTCATTTTCTAGATCTAACCCTGTTCTGTGGGGACGACCTTGCTTGTCTGGAAAACATGTACTGTTAAGAAAAGACATATCTGTTGAGGATGACGTTAACGTGGACCATGCTCCACACGAACCATTATGAGAAAATGGATAAGGAAAGAGTGGCAGAACTCCCTTCGGTGTCTGGAAAGGGGGGAGTCGACCACACACCCAACAATTAGTGGCATTGCTGGTCTGGTGTGAATAATGTAACATGCGGATAAAAGAATTGTTACGCATAGCGAGGCGGTAAGAGAGTTCATGAGGAGGCAGATCACTAAACGTGTGCTCTACTGTAACATTAGAAGACTTATTTACATGAGAAACTGGAAAATACAGATAAAACGCATAACTGGTGCAGGAAATCATAATACTGAGAAATAATATGAAACATAGAAAAACGATACATCGGATTGAGTTTTGACTAACTCTCTCACTATGGGGGTCTATTTTATACATGTCAGAAACCGGTCTAACCGTTTCACCTAGGGGAGGACTTAGACAATCAAACTGGCTGACTTATTTTACTAGACCTTAACTTTTTCTTATACTCCTGTTGCGGAGTTGTCTCTAACAGGGAGGGTGCAGTATCAGTGTCTTTTGCGGGACAGTCCTTAAGAATAGTACTTTGGCAGTCCTTTAAATCCTGGGAAATGTTCTTTGAGACTGGCTTCAATCCATAAAATCTTTTGATGTGTGATAGATGCACCCAGCCTTTGCATCCCTCCAACTTCACGGCTGTACGGGTGGCCAGGAGGACCTGTCGGGGCTCCTTCCAGCGAGGCTCCAGCGGACTTGAGCGATCAAAATTTCTCACTAAGACCATGGATCCGGGAACGATTTCATGCGGTGCCACCTCGGTATTGTCTGGAAATGCGGCGGCAACCTGTGAACGACAAGAGTTGAGGGCAGACATCAAGGAAGCTAGGTAATCTGTCAGCATATTACTTGAAACATCGGTAATACTTCGAGGTCTAGGAGTACCCCACATGTTAGGGGGGCGGCCGAAAACGACCTCATACGGGGACAGACCTGATCTGGAATGTGCGACCATGCGCATATAGAACAGGGCAACTGGCAGAGCTATTAGCCAGTCCACACCTTTCTCTTGACAAACTTTTGCAATTCGGATTTTCAGGGTCTGATTATGTCTCTCTACGAGACCGGCTGCTTCAGGATGGCGTACACAATGGAGCTTCCACTGGTACCCTAACAAAAGGGAAACGTGCTTCATGAGTTCAGATGAGAATGGCTGGCCGTTGTCAGAATATACGACCCTAGGGAGTTCGTAACGGGGGAAGAACTCACGAACCAACTGCTTGGCAGTGGTCGCGGCTGTGTAATCTGGAACTGGATATGCCTCCGTCCACCTGGACAAAGCGCATACAACTACAAGGACATACTTGAAACCTCGACATCGCTCCATCTGAATGTAATCCATCTGGAGGACTTAAAAAGGGTGGTCAGGGGGCTGGAATCCACCTTGTTCCACCGGGACACTTTTACCTGGATTAAACTGACAACATATCATACAGGTACGGACTTTCTGCTTGGCTGCAGCTCGTAAATGCTTGTTGAACCAAATATTCTGGATACTGTCTAATATTGCTTTTTCTCCTAAATGTGCTGGACTATGTGCGGTATTAATAATGACTTGAACCATAGAGTCGGGGAGAAACCATGTGGTTTTTCCCTTCGTCACCCATCCCTGATCTGTCTGGACCCCTCCTTGTTCGGACCATTTCTTGATTTCTTCGGGAGTAGCATGTAACTGGATATCTATGACATCTTGTGTAGGGTCTTTAACTGTCATACATGTAGTCGGATCTGGAGTAAGTGTCTGTGTTGGCTTAACTGAAATGTCTGGAGCCTGTGCTGTAAGCTTGGCTGTGCGATCTGCTAGATCATTACCTTGGGAAATAGTGTCAGTAACTTTCGTATGTGCTTTGCATTTCATGATAGCAATGGATGTCGGTAAGTGTATGGCATCTAACAGAGCTTGAATAAGGAGACCATGCTGAATCTTGGTTCCATGAGAAGTCATGAAACCTCTCTCCTGCCAGAGCACTCCGAAGTCGTGTACAACTCCAAATGCGTAACGTGAATCTGTGTAAACATTAACTTTCAGGTTCTTGGCGTGTATGCAGGCTTGAGTCAGAGCAACTAGCTCTGCTGCTTGAGCAGACAGGGTGTCAATGCGGTGTGTCTCTATAACTTCGGTGTCGGTAGTCACTGCATACGCGGCTACTAGTTCTCCTGTACTTGTTCTCATGCATGAACCATCCACATAAAGTGTCAGGTCGGGATCTGGTAATGGAATATCTGTCAGATCTTGTCTTGGCTTTGTCATGATGTTAACTACTTCCACACAGTCGTGTGTGGCAGGATTCAAAGTAGCTGACGGTAACAGTGTAGCAGGATTTAGAACGTTGCAGCGTCTGATTTCTATGTGTGGCTGAAACAGTGTCAATTCATAACCTGTTAAACGTGCAATTGTCAAGTGCTGAGTTTGTGTTCGGTTTAAAAGAACTTCCACGCAGTGTGGAACTTGTACTGTCAGGGAGTGTCCTAAGACTATGGAATCACTTTGTCTGATAGCTAGTGCTGTGGCTGCAACTGACTTGAGGCACGCAGGCAGAGCCTGGGCTACAGGATCTAATGTGCTCGAAAAATAAGCACAAGGCTTGTATTGTCCTGCTTGATCTTGTGTGAGGACAGATAATGCTGTACCTTCGCGTTCTGTGACGAAAAGTGTAAAAGGCTTACTGTAGTTCGGTGTTGCTAGAACTGGAGCTTGACATAGGGCTTTCTTTAACTCATTGAAACTAAGTGCATGTTCAGATGTCCAAGGGAGGACAGTCGATACGGCTGCCTCCTGTGTCGTTAACTGTATCAGTGGTTTAGCTAGAAATGCATACTGAGGAATCCATTGTCTGCAATAGGAAGTAAGGCCGATAAAAGCACGTACCTCCTTCTGGGTCTTGGGCTGAGGAAGACTCGCTATTAACTGGATACGGTCTGGTGTCAACTGCCTACCCCTCTTGGACAGTAAGTGTCCTAAGTAGATCACTTGCTGGACACAGAATTGAAGCTTCGAAGGGGACACCTTGTGTCCCATCTCGGCTAGGAAATACAAGACTGTAAGTGAGGCTCGCTCGCAAGCACGTTCAGAACGGGCTGTGATCAGTAGATCATCAACATACTGGAGCAGGGCAGTGTCAGTTGGCATGTGAATGTTGTCTAGTTGTCTCTTGAGTGCTTGACTATAAATACTAGGACTTTCTGTGAAACCTTGAGGAGCGCGTGTGAACATATAGCTCCTTCCATTTAAAGAAAATCCGAAAAGAAACTGGCTGTCTGGATGAATGGGGACACTGAAAAACGCGTTCTTGAGGTCTATGACTGTAAAAAATGAAGCTTCGGAATCAATGGCTGTCAATAGGGAAGAGATATCTGGGACAACTGGGTACTGGGGAATAATACATTTATTAAGTTCTCGAAGGTCAATCACTAAACGATATACTGGAGGTGCATTTGGATCAGTACGTTTCATGACAGGAATGATCGGAGAATTACATACATTGGAGTCGGTTTCTACAACTACTCCCTGAGCCATGAGCTCGTCAATAATTTTGGATAAGGCTGCTACAGCCTCTGGTGGCAATCTGTACTGTCTTATTCGTGGTAACACTACACCTGGCTTGAGAGTCACACGATGGGGTGTGATTTGCATAAAACCAACATCAGTTGGACCTTGCGCCCATAGATGCTGCGGAACATTGGACAATCTGGGATCAAAATCTCGTAATACATAGTGACCCTTGAAGTCGCGTAGGAACAATCGTATTCCCTCTGGGGAGCAGCATATAACTGCACCTAACTCTTTCAGTGTTTTAATGCCTAACAAATTCTCTGGACATGACTTCGTAAGTAACAGATCAGTAGTGCGGGACAATGGACCTACTTCTAGAGTAACTGGCTTTGATATTTCATTTACAATAGGCTTTCCTGAAAATCCAAGGGAAACATTTCTAGAGCCTGAGAGCGGAGCCCCTGGAACTTCGGCGTGACTTATAGTGGTCCTACTTGCCCCTGTATCAATCAGAAACGTTCTGTCTTTCCCTAATACTTGGGATCACTGACATAATATCGACGACACAAATATCGAGATACACAAATATCGAGTCAAAAATATCGATTGACAAAATATCGACTCCCTATCTTCAAACAGGTAAGTACCAAAATATCGACTCCAAAATATCGACTTACAAAAATATAGACTGTCAAAATATCGATTTTTTAAAATGTCTTAAAAGTAAGTTAAAACTAATATAGTAATAAATATATTTAATATAAACTTAGAAATAATTATTAAAAAAATATAATTTTAATAAATAATTTATATAATTAAAAAAATTATATCACCAAAAATTACACACACACATATATATATATATATATATCCTCCCCAACACCTTCCAAGAAAGAAAGGTAATTAGCCGCACACATATATATATATTTACACATATTATTAAATAAACATATATAACATTTTAGAAAATGTTTAAAATTTATTGTTACAACTATAGTGAGTTCAACATTAGCAAAAGTGTTGGATAGCGTAGAGGTAAAATTTACTACTCCCACTCCAGTGGGTGCAACAGTAGGGAAAGCGCTGGAAAGCGTAGAGGTTAAAATTACTATTCCCACTCCAGGTATGTATGACGTTACAACGCATACTTTTACAACGCCTACCATTACAACAAAACTTTTACAACGCAAAAACTTTTACAACGCATACATTTACAACGCAAGATTTTACAACGCATATACCTTTACAACGCATACCATTACAACATAAGTATTGGTAAGTATATAATAATTTTTTGAATATAAATTAATAAAAAATATTATAATATAATTTAATATAATTTAATTTTATTAAAAAAATGTAATTTAAATGTAATTTTACTTTATTTTTACAAAGTACCCCTGTACCCCAAAAACCCAAAACTGACCCTGAACCCTAAAAATACCCCTTTACCCATAAACTGAAAACTGACCCTGAACCCTAAAAATACCCCTTTACCCGAAAACTGAAAACTGACCCTGAACCCTAAAAATACCCCTTTACCCAAAAACTGAAAACTGACCCTGAACCCTAAAAATACCCCTTTACCTACAAACTGAAAACTGACCCTGAACCCTAAAAATACCCCTTTACCCCAAAAACTGAAAACTGACCCTGAACCCTAAAAATACCCCTTTACCCAAAAACTGAAAACTGACCCTGAACCCTAAAAATACCCCTTTACCTACAAACTGAAAACTGACCCTGAACCCTAAAAATACCCCTTTACCCCAAAAACTGAAAACTGACACTGAACCCTAAAAATACCCCTTTACCCAAAAACTGAAAACTGACCCTGAACCCTAAAAATACCCCTTTACCCAAAAACTGAAAACTGACCCTGAACCCTAAAAATACCCCTTTACCCAAAAACTGAAAACTGACCCTGAACCCTAAAAATACCCCTTTACCCCAAAAACTGAAAACTGACCCTGAACCCTAAAAATACCCCTTTACCCAAAAACTGAAAACTGACCCTGAACCCTAAAAATACCCCTTTACCCAAAAACTGAAAACTGACCCTGAACCCTAAAAATACCCCTTTACCCAAAAACTGAAAACTGACCCTGAACCCTAAAAATACCCCTTTACCTACAAACTGAAAACTGACCCTGAACCCTAAAAATACCCCTTTACCCCAAAAACTGAAAACTGACCCTGAACCCTAAAAATACCCCTTTACCCAAAAACTGAAAACTGACCCTGAACCCTAAAAATACCCCTTTACCCAAAAACTGACAACTGACCCTGAACCCTAAAATTAAAATATTTATCAATTAATCAATTATAATTAATTACCAATAATATTTTAATTAATTACCAATTAATAATTAATTAACAATTAATTTTTTTAAAATATCAATAAATAAATTAACATATTTAATTAATTATAATTAAATTACTTCCCACCCTATTCCCCTATAAACCCACAACCCGCTACAGAAAATAAATTACTAAAATTAAAATATTTATCAATTAATCAATTATAATTAATTACCAATTATATTTTAATTAATTACCAATTAATAATTAATTAACAATTAATTCTAAATTATTATCAATAAATAAATTAACATATTTAATTAATTAGAATTAAATTACTTCCCACCCTATTCCCCTATAAACCCACAACCCGCTACAGAAAATAAATTACTAAAATTAAAATATTTATCAATTAATCAATTATAATTAATTACCAATTATATTTTAATTAATTACCAATTAATAATTAATTAACAATTAATTCTAAATATATATCAATAAATAAATTAACATATTTAATTAATTAGAATTAAATTACTTCCCACCCTATTCCCCTATAAACCCACAACCCGCTACAGACTTATATTACACAAAAAATAAAAATTATTATTAACTTACCTTAAATTCGATATTTTTGTTGTCTATATTATGTCTAGTCGATATTATGTCCATTCTATATTTTTGATTCGATATTATGTCCATTCTATTCGATATTAATTTTCTCTAGTCGATATTTTTGTTGTCTATATTATGTCTAGTCGATATTATGTCCATTCTATATTTTTTACTCGATATTCTGTCCAGTCGAAATAATTGACTCGATATTATGACTGTACACCAATACTTGACTGTGAACATAGGGACCTTCTTGATCTACAGGTATCTCGATGAGAGGCAAGCCTACCTCCCTCTCTAGGCTGTTTCATGAATACGGTTGATACTCTGGATACTCGGACTGTGCATACTGGTACATCTGCTGTGTAACATGCTGTGTTGCAGCGATAGGCTGCGGTGCTGTAACTGTCTGTGGTGCATTCTGTGACTGAGGAGTCTGTGTAACTTGTTCTTGTCTCGGCGGACGTGGTCTTTCTTTAGTCTTACCGGTAGCTATGTTGTGTTTCAGAACTGCACACTCGTTTATAAAATGACCTGGCTGTTTACAATAATTGCAGTTCCCTTTAACGGGAGCTGCAGGATGACTGGCTTGATTTGGTCCCCTCTTCTGACTGTCTTGAGGAACAGATTGTGCAACTAGTACTTTCATTTTCGTGTCTTTCATACGTTTTCTCTCGTGATCTTGCTCTTCTCTGATTCTATTCTGGTGGTATTGAAGCATCTGTAACATTTGGGACGGGGTATTAGCTTGCCAGGTACTTTCGACTTTCAAAACTCGGTTTTTAATTTGTGGACTTGAATTCTCGACTAATTTAGTAACAAAAAGATGAGGGTATGCTTCACTACTTGTCTTGAGGCCACTGTTGATGCTAAAACATTTCTCAAATCTGGAATAATAATCACTAATATCTTCATCTTGTTTCTGTTTACAGGCTGAGATTGCATCCCAGTCTTCTTTTCTAGTTGTCAATAATCTAGGCAAAACTTGTATTAATAATTCTGGTAATTCTTTACATTTATCTCCAAGACCGGTACCTGGTACTCGTGCCTTATCTTCGGCTTCTAGAACTGCCCAATCGATCTTTTTCTCTCCCACCTCCCAATCTTTTTCCTTGAGTTTTTCATATACCCCTGCGGGCAACAGGACTTTTAACATTTTAATGATATCTGGATACGTGTATTCTCCCATACGGAGCATGTCTTTTAATTCTCGGTGGAACCCTGCTGGATCTTTGTCATGACAGGGAATTAACTTTTTCATCTCTAAGAGTTCCATCTTTGTAATCGGAGTGTAAACAAACACTCGTTGCATTTCACCACCGTCTGTCTTAATTGGATGTACTTCTCGTAACGGATTCTGTCTGTCTATGTAAAAGGGTTTACTTTCTGGGGGTGAGACATGAACAAAATGTGGGTTCAGAAACGTTCTGTATTTGTGGCGCTGTTCTAGAATGACACTAATCAAATCGGTACCTAAACCTTTCCATTTGTACTGGAGTAACTCGTTCAGGACATCGTGTAACGGACCTGGATCAGAATGTTGATCCTCATACAATGTAATGAGGTGCTGGATCATATACATACCCGCCAGTCGTTGCTCGGCTGGGGGCATTTTCAGAAACATTTGTGCCACTATTCCGTCTGGAAAAGTGGTAGAATCAGTAATCCATCGGACTGCTGATCGGACTAGTTCTTGTTCATGCATGGTACTTAACTCGCTATAACCGATTCGTGATTTCAGAATGTGATCGGTAGCTTGAAATACTTGTTCTGATGCTGGATGGTGAAAAACTGGCTTGTATTCTAGACGTAAATGGCGATCTGGAAATCTAGATTTTCCTACATACGCTATTCTGTCGGGATTCTCGTCCTCTACCTCTTCAGTATCAGAGTTACTTTCTTTCTCGCTTACTCGTGTTTCTTTGCGTTGTTCATGTATCCTTATTATTTCTTTACGAATCTTCTTGTACATATTCTCTATACTACTGATGGTGTTATGCTTACCCTCGGCTATATTATCACTCCACCTTGTCAGGACTTTCATTTCGGCTCGATCTTTGGTCGGATAATCTTGTTCTCGTATTAAACAATTAATCAGAAACTTTAATAGCATGAGCTGGACTTCAACTTTTCTTTGGCACATGACGTCACTAATACTTTCTGGATCATTCCCTGTACGGATGAAACGATATATTCTGTCTAGATCTTCTTTCATATCTGGTAGGGTGACTAGATACTCGGTCACCTTTCTCACGCGTAATGAATATAAAACCATATTATCCTCGCCTGGGACTGGATCATAGCCACATTCGGTAAGGGCTTTTCTTATTTCTGCAACAGACTGATATCTGGGCGTACGCTGTGACGCTTGTGCATGTAATTCGGGTAACGTTAAACGCTTGTGTGGCGGCGGGGTTCCTGGAGGACCTCCCCCTGCGGCCCCTAAACTAGAGTCGTCTACTGATGCTCTTCGTCCTGGCAGAGTGGGAAATGGAAATGCAGGCTGGACTTGTATGGCGGGCTGGACCGGGGGTACCGTAACAGGTACTCCGGTGTCTGGAGGAGCGGGAAGTGCCTGATTTACAGGGACTGGCGGAGCGGGATTTGCATATTCTGGGACTGTGTCGTCCAAATAGGACGAAATGAAAATATCAGCTGCGGTCGGTTTGTGACGTAGCTTGAGCGGAACTAATGGTGGCGGGAAATTACTGGATGCCTCCGGGGTCGCTTTTGGCAAGCCCTCGGCAAGAAGAGGATACATACCCTTAATAAGGGCATGCCTCTGTCTGTCTGACTGTTCGGTTTTAATTCGTTCACCTATCTCGATTAATTCTTTTTCTTGTGCTCGCTCTAAGGATTCTCTACTTAATTCAGACTTTCTGATTTCTTTTTCGGTTCTTTTATGAGATTCTTTGTGCCATAACTCAATGGCATCTTTCTGTGACTGTCTGGCTTTCTTTTTCCATAATGCCTCTTCTACTCTCATGATGCACTCGGCATCCCACGTACCTGATACGGGCCATCTATACTTTTCTTCCAAACCTCTGGTATACTCTACCCATAAATCTAGATACAATATGGCGCTTATGCCATGCTTCTGATACATGAAATGACCTGGACTGTCCCTAGGCGGAACAGGAACTGCTGCTTCTAGCAGACCTTTTCTGGTTTTTAACTGACGCAGTTTTGAAAAGAGCGGCATGACTGAACTATAATCTGGACACAACACAATACGATACACGATAATTACTTCACACTCATACCACGACATTAAAATACATGAATAACATTCAGAATAACAGTTCGAACAGAATACTACCTGGAATACGGAAAACAGAATACATGAATTTTCTCGAGAACAGAACTGACTAGAACAGGAACTAGATGCACTGCTAAAACAGTACTAAACTTACCGGTCTCATAAAGAGACACGTCAGGACCCGCATCCACCGAAGTGGACACTTCGTTTGGGATATGTGTACCACCAAAACCCCACGGACCAGAGTCAATTAGATTGACCCTGTCTAGATACTACCCCAGCAACGGTACTCACCGGGCAGCAAGAACGGAAGGCCTCGGACTGGACTGGACTGCTTCGACGCCGGACGGACGAACTTCAGACTTCTGTTACAGGTGGGCCTCCGGATACCTCGGACCTTGGACTCTCGGCTTGGGCTCTGGTCGGGACTCGCCGCGTTCCTCCACCGCCTCGTCTGGATGCTGGACCGCCACCTCCGTCTCCTCCGTGGGCCTGAGGGATACTTGAAGCAGAAATATCTGCACGTGCACGGTATGGTTCCGTCACGGCTGCAGAGGGTCAGGGGGCACGCGTGGCTTCACCGGCGCGTGGGGAAAGGGCAAGTTCCTGTTCGGGCGCCATTATGTGGTATATAAATAAATAATACCGGATCTAGGTTTGACTAGGCATAGCAATAACAGATAGCTCAATAAATAAGAGTCAAGATTCGAGGTAGTAGGAGTTTGCAGGTTTAATACAGCATAAAGGACAGGAACAGGACAACCTGCACAGGAATAGGATGGCAGGGCCCGGCAGCTGCCGGGGCTGGATCTGGGATGAGCGCGCTAGCATTTAATAACAATACACAAGCATATATAGTAAAACAGTTGCATTACAGTACATATGATAGGCGGAGCAGTGGGTGGAGCAAAGGGTGTGACGCGTAGCAGTCGCGAAAGATAAGGGTGAAAGTGGGTGTAACAGGGCGTATACATAGACAGGTGATGCAAACGTAGCAGAATATGTCATGAATGGGGCGGAAACATGGAGGGGGCTACCTAAGGAGCCGGGACCTCTAACCTGATGGTGCGCGCAAGCTGGCAATGATGTGTTACTAGGAGAAGCTGGGGGCTACGAACTCTTGTGCTAGGAGCAGAGACTGAAGTCTGGAGAGTCAGGGCGACATGTACCTAAGCAGTATCTAGTATCTGATGTTTAGAGAACATGTTGATAGAATCCAAAAGTTATCGGGGTAAAGGCGAACAGACTCTAAGACTGGAGCATGCATTATTCTATATGTAGTGCGTGATGAAGAATATTAAATGATCATTAATACAGTATTTCTCTAACATGGAGACGTAAAGGCTAGACTATGACGGTAACTATTGATGCGATTCAGTAGCTTTAAGAATGCAGAGAAGGAGGGCTGGACTGATAACTAGGATCATAACATACTCTTGGCAGACTCAGAGGCAGAGCCAGGCTGAACCGGGCACTGTGAGGCAGGAAGTAAGTGAAGGGTCAGGGATACAGGTGGGGGCTGTATCGCTCCTCAGCGAGGCTCAGGAGACAGGAGCTGAATCTGGTGTCCGGGCCCTTTTGAGGCCTAGAAACGGGGACTTTACAATGGAATAACGTGCACACTGAGAAACGTGGCAACGTAACTTTACATAGGCCTGATACTCGTAGCTTTCACGAGAACTGGAAAACTGGCATACTAGAGATGGACACAACTGTAATTGCGTCTTTAATCAAACATGGGGGATACATATGCATATTTAATCATGCACACATAACATATGATGGAGGACTCGTAGGGACACAGAACATGGCAAAATTTACTTTTCCACAGCCGGGAAACCTCCGGGTAGCTGCGCGCTCTATAAAATTAAATATAATAATAATAATAATAATAATAATAATAATAATAATAATCTTCGAAGGACGGGAGAAGAACTGGAAAGTTTATCGCCATCTCCAGGAGAGAGGGGAACCAGATCTGAGCTTGCCAAAAGGGAGCAACTAATACCAGAGAGGTGGACTGTCGGCGATCCTGAGAAAGTACTCTGTTGATCATGAGGAAAGGAGGAAAGGCATAGTTGAGGTGACGAGACCAATCCTGAAGGAAGGCATCCGTTGCCAGAGCCAGGGGGTCTGGCCGCCAACTGAAGAACCGAGGCAATTGTGAGTTGAGCCGGGAAGCAAAGAGATCGATAGAGAAGGGACCCCATTTGTGAAAAAGAGAAAGGAAAACAGGAGGGACAAAGCTTCCAATCGCTGGAGTCTCGGAGGAACCTCGAGTGCCAATGCGCCACTGAGTTGAGGTCTCCTGGGAGATACTCTGCTGTTAAGGAAAGCTGATGAGCTAGACAGTACTCCCACAGGCTTTTCTCTAAATCCGCTAGAGGTTTGGATTTGGTCCCACCAAGATGATTGATATAGCGGACCGCAGAAACATTGTCCATACGCAGGTGGATGGAACAACGGATTCTGTCTTTTGACAGGCTTTGAAACGCAAAGGAACCTGCAAGCATCTCTAAACAATTGATGTGCAATTTGGACTCCTCTGAAGACCATGTACCTCCAGTCAAGATTGGATCACATCGGGCGCCCCAACCAGACAGGCTGGCATCGAATTCTAACACAAGATCTGGGGCTGAGGCGAAGATAGTGCGCCCGTTCAACGCATCTAAATGGTCTATCCACTATTGAAGTTCGTTGCGGGATTCGAGATCTAGGGCGACGAGATCTGCGTAGGCAAGACCTTGGCGAGGATGCCTGATTTTTAGTCTTTGGAGAGCACGATAGTGGAGAGGACCTGGGAACATGGCCTGAATGGAAGAGGAGAGAAGACCGACGATCCTGGCCAAAGACCTGAGGGACAGAAGAGAGGACTGAAGGATGGAAGCAATCTCTGCTTTGATTCTGGAAACCTTGGAAAGAGGAAGACGGAGAGAGGCAGCAACTGAGTCCACTAGGAAACCCAAGAACTCCATGTTCTGAGATGGAGTCAGAGACGACTTCTCGACATTGATGAGAAAGCCAAGGTCTAGGAGAAGAGACCGAGTTGTCTGTAAATCTGACAGCAGACACTGTCTGTCTGAGTTCAAGATCAGAATGTCATCTAAGTAGATGATGAGTCTGATCCCGAGAGAGCGAAGGAAGGTGACCACTGGCCTCAATAGTTTTGTGAAGCACCATGGTGCCGAAGAGAGACCAAAGGGAAGAGAGGTGAAACAGTAGGTCACTCCTGACCAATGAAATTTCAGGAACTTCCAATGAGACTGGTGAATAGGAACAGTAAGATAGGCGTCCTGCAGGTCCAAACGAACCATCCAATCCTTGGGGCGAAGAGTGTCCCGTAAATGAAGAATCGTCTCCATTTTGAAGTGACGGTACACCACAAACTGGTTGAACCACTTCAAGTTGATTACTGGACGTAGCTTCTTGTTTTTCTTTTGTACCAGAAAAATGCAGCTTTAGAAAGCCTGAGGAGTCGAAGGGAAAAATCCGGATGGCTTGTTTCAGAAGTAAAGAATTGACCTCATTTGAGATTAGATCGTCCCTATGGGAGGAGAAGACGAGAGGAGGAGGGAAAGAGGTTTGGACAGGCGGAGAAGAGAGTTCTATAAGATAGCCCTGAACAGTGTTTAAGACCAAGGGGTCTGAAGTTATAGTGTGCCATTTTGCCAAAAAGAGTTTTAGGTGACCCCCTACAGGAGGGGAAAAAGAAAGGCTTACCTTGCTGGTTGGAGTTGGAGTTGCGGTAGCTTTTTTTCCTCTGCCCCGGAAGCCACGGCCTCGTTGTGGGTAGAATTAGGGTTTGTAATCCTGTGTGTTACTGTAGGAACCTCTGGAGCCTTGGTTGTAAGGACGGCCGGAAGAGCGGCCCCTGCCTCGTCCGGCCCGTCCAAAAACACGAGGAGTAAAGACCCTTTTGATGGACTGTTGGGCTTTGTCCAAAGAGGCAAAGGTAGAAACGAACCTGCTGAGGTCACGAACCAGGTTGTCACCAAAAAGGAGACCGTTAGCTTTGGAGCCGGGATCCATAGGGGCGAGATTGGCGAGTTTGGGATCCAATTTGATCAAGAGGCCTTTGCGACGTTCGTGAGTAATGGCCGAATTGGCGTTACCTAGGAGGCAAAAGGCCCGTTGTGCCACAAAGAAATGTCTTCAGCAGAGAGTTCCGAACCTTCCAGGCGGGCAGACTCCGCCATATCAAAGATCCGGGCCAGAGGACCCACAATATCCAACAGTTTGTCCTGGCACGTGGACCATGCCTTATCTACCCCTTTGCGGGGGTCCTTGCCAAATTTGGAGAAGAAAGTGAGAAGGGGCTGATCTATGGAGGGAACCAGGCTGATTTTGTCAGGCAGGGCGGGTTTTGGACATTCAGATTTGAGTCTGGACCGAACCGCGGTCTCCAGGGGAAGGCGCAGACGTGCCGAGATATATTCCCCAACATGATGAGAGGGGAGCAATTCAGTGGAATTGGGATGACCAATAGAGGAGGGATCAAACATGGGGAGACCCTCAGAGTCATAAATCGGCTCCAAAGTGAAGGGATCGGACTTGACAAGTTTGGAAGGGGGGTCAACCACATTGAAAAGGTCAAACAAATCATCATCGGTGTCCAAGACGGTGGAAATAACCAATTTTTTAATTGGTGACTCTGCGTGCTTTGACTTTTGCTTTCTCTTGCCCTCGGAGCCAACAAACCCCTCCTTGCCAGGAGGCCTGGGAGGCACTAAGTCCTCAGTCATAAGCGAGGAAGACTCGCTGGTCAACAGTGACGCTTTTTTAGGAGCACGAACAGAAGCAGAGTGGCCCACCTTACGTTTTCTGCTATCCCGCGCAGATTGGGCCAGAGCCTTGGACATCATACTGAGCATGGTATTTTCCATAGTTTTGGACATGCGTCTCATAGACAGTTCAACCGCATGCTCCACAGAATTGTTAATAAATATATTCAAACCCTGTTTAAATGAATCATTGTCCTCTTTTGTAGGGACCTCCTCAGAGGAACTATCATGTTCCATAACCACAGAGACAAAAAGACAAGGCAGCTAGGGGTTAAAAATGAAGCAAAGGAGCACTAGGGGCGTGTACGGGGGTGGGTCGAGCACCAAAGGAAGAGCTGACGAGAGGCAAGGAGCGGTGAAGGAGAAGGCAGGCTGCGTCGTGGGCTCTGAATGAGGACGACCTCGGAAAAACCCTCGGAGGAAAGTGGGAAAGAGGCGCGAAGACGCGCGTGAGAAACAGAGCCGGGAGATACCACCGCGGCGGGTTGGGGGGGGGAAGGCTTGCTAAAGCCGAGCAACAGTGAAGCAAAGGAGCGCGTCAAGCGCTAATGACAAGCGCGAAGCAGCGCAACCCCAAATAGAAACAGGCAATAAGCACAATTATTAATAAACCAAGCACAACGCAGTTATAAATACTGGGAGCAAAGATAAGAGACACTTTTTTGACTGCGAGCAGCAAGAAAAGAGGAAGCTGCGCAGTCAGTTTGGTCTCTTATCTATGTTCCTTATGGTGATTGGTTACTGAGTTATCGTTTTTTCTCGTTCCTATGGCCCAGTTGTCGTCTGGCCCCCTGGGAACTATGGTTTCACTTATCTTGGCTGCTGTAATAAATATGCAAGATAAGAATGCATAATAAAATTATTGTTTAAAGATGCCCAACAAAAGAATGGAAAGGCAGAATTGTTTGAGGGAAATACAACTTAGTTTGTGTTTGAGGTGCAGTTGCTAATCCATACTAATATAATAAAGAGAGAGCACAAACCTTTGAGGCGGGTAATCTCAGGAACCACAGCACCAATCACAACACCCAATACAGCGTTGGAAAGGGCAGTTGCAGCAGAAGAACATAGGCTATGCAGACGCCTACCATATACATGGTAGAGAAGTGTGGCTCACTGGTTAGAGGAGGCAGACCTGGAAGCAGAGGTCAGCCCGGGACCAGGGTTCAATTCCCGGCTCGGCGGGGTCTTGAGTCCTAAAATGTCCATGGACTCGACAATTCTCGCTCCGGTGCCTACTCGATTCACGGGTTCACACTCTGCGACTCTGGGCAATAGCTTGCTTAATCTCCACAACGGCCCCTCGCGGCGGGATGCCTGGCTTTCACCTTGCGGATACCCTGCCAGGGTTATCTCACAGGGGAATACCAGGACGGGTTCCCTAAGCAAGCGCTTAGAAACCGCTTGGTGATTTGCGCTATATAAATTCCTGTACATTTACATTTACATACATTTAAAAGGTAAAAGAACTGTGCCAGCAAAGTAGTCCCTTGTGGGCGTGTCTGCGTTGTGCTGGTGCGTGTGCTGGGGGCGTGTGGTACTGTCGTGTTCATATCTAGGACCCTAATTCTATATTCCCGATTTATGCCCTTGTGAGGTTATAATCAATAATATCCTGATAAAGGCATAAGAATCAGATACATATTCAGTAATAGCCCATGCAGTCCAAAGCACAGCACGGCTACTCCCATCGACTCCTAGAAAGCACAACGCGTTCTTTAAACAAACCAAGCCTCCAGCAGCCCGGGAAATCCACCATGCTTTTGTTTTGATTTGAACAAGAACTCCTGAAGTCCAGAAAGAACTGTTAGTTCTTAGTGACGTCTTATGTCCAACCTTACGTCAAACCCGGCACCTTCCAGGTATAAAATACCAACAGTTGCCTTAAGCAAACACACGGTGGTTTGGAGCAGAGCGGCCATCTACTTGCCCGAGAGCCCAGCTGATGCGAGAGCCCACGGAAAGCCGCCCCTCCTGTTTGACGCACTGAGAGAGACGCTGTCTTTTTCTCCAGCCGAGAAAATCCAGCTCCGGTGTTTCCAGCCTACCCTTGCAGGTTGCTGGGATATCGAGTCCTGAGAAAAGAGATACCAGACCTCCCACATTCTATTACCAAGGTACGGAGCTGACTAAACCCTTAAGAGAATTCTTGATGCAGATTCTTGGCAAAATAATCTTAACCAATTTAACTTAAACTGCTACTTACTCATCCCTTCCCACGTATTAGGCTTAGGTCAGGTACACTGGGGTAGGCTTAGTTAGAAGCACCAGTTGAGTACGTTAGTCAATGTATTTATGTATGTATATATTTTATCCATTTTAAAGTATCATATGGCTAAGAAACCATATCAATGCTTTTACAGTATTATTTCATAATACTACTTTTACTGTACGCACTTTACTTTACTTTAAGTATTGCAATTGTGGCAATTCATTTCTCTTGCATGAGAAAGAAGACTGCTCAATAAATAACACCTTTTTATTGAAAACGCCCGTCTCTCTATTTCTCTGCACTCTGGTGAAACTAAGTATGCACTGCTGACTGAGTGAAATAGCTCAAATAGTTAAATAATACAAAATCATCCAAAAAGGCTCTTGAAAATTTTCTTCTTTTATTCCTTTTCCAATTCCAATCCCAAACCAACACGTTTCGCCGAGGTTATTAAACACCTATCGGCTTCATCAGGGTCGCCTGTACTCGGGACGCCAAGACAACGTGGGAGGGAAAGGTGCAAAAATAAAGGGCGTCGGAGTGAAAGCTGGGAGATATGAAGTGAAGCTAAAGATTAAGATAAACAGGCGAGATATAAAGCGATTTGAAATTAGAAACAAGCAAGTTGGACTCAAACGATAGACTGAATAGTGTTCCAGAAACTATGAGTACATAAGAGGCTTTTAGTCCGACCGGAGGATAACAGCGAATAATATAACGAGCACTCTCCCTAAAGATAAGAGGCAGGAGTTTATATGAAGATAAGCCCTGATGAAGCTGATAGATGTTTAATAACCTCGGCGAAACGCGTTGGTTTGGGATTGGAATTGGAAAAGGAATAAAAGAAGAAAATCTTCAAGAGCCTTTTTGGATGATTTTGTATTATTTAACAATTTGAGCTATTTGGAGCTGTTATAAGTGGAGTGCTTCAATGTGTGTGGATTTTTAAGGTGTGCCTAATCATTTTGATTACGCAGGGAGGAGTTGGGTGTTTTCCTGCCCTGAACATTGTAAGCACCCGGAGGAAACAGAAACTGTAGTGAGTAAATATAAGTGTGTATTGCTTCTTGAGCGCTTTTGAAACTCCTTGAGCACCCAGGGTTATAATGAGTGAAATAGCTGTCTATTGTTTTCACACGACTCTAGAGATACACTCTTATTCTGAGGGAGCAAAGTTGTCATGTTTATGCGGTTGTCGGAAACTGAATCCCTTCTTGTCTGAGCCAGGGGAGCTTGTCCCTCCCTATTCATTCAAGAAAGTTTCCAGTGACCTCTGAGCTAGCTGGCGCAAACCTAAATTAAGTTTAACATAGTCAGTAGAGACCTAGATCACCTAAGTCCTACGTCTACACTGCTGTTTATGTTATTCCAATGCGCAGAGCCTATTGGGAAAATAGGAACTACACTACATGACACCCAACGTTTGGTAGGGCGATAATCTAACGCAAGACCCTAGAGTAACTCAGTCGTGCTTTTTCACACAGAACCCTTTCCCCGTAAAAACTCCAATAGACATCTGGAGTGGGTGAAAGGTTAATATCCGCCAGAACTTAGTAGGATGAGAATCCTATGTATTAGTTTTTGGTTTGATCAACGTTGAAGGATACAGTGTTCCAAAATATTGTGCACCTAATCTTTGTTTCCTTGAAACTCGATCTGCAACAGAAAACTTTCAGTCAGTTAAATGGCAGAAAGTGACGAAGAGAGGGAGCGAGCAAGAATAGCAGCTCGACTTTTAGAGGAAGACACAAGTCTCCAAGAAACTGACCTGGATGCAATAATCATTCTGGTCAATATAAGAAGAACTATAACTCTAAAACGTATAGAAAATGGACTGACAGCACGATGTGGTACAGTCATATTCGTGATAGAGGCACATGAATATCGGCAGACAGAGGTATTCTATTCATGGATACATTTTCCAGGAGCACATGCTGTGACAAAAGACTTCCACTATTACGAAATAGAGGAACCTCCGGAGGAATACACTCCTTTTGAGGAGGTTGAAATCCCACTAAAATACCAAGAGCACCTGCTCTGGTTTAATGGCGCCCTAAAACATAATAATCACATCACCAGGCACGGTCCACTAGGTAGACAAGAAGCAACGGGGCCGTTCCTATGCAATTATGCAACACACCCAGACTATGAAATAATGTCAAACGAAGAACTCCTAGTTAAACTAAAAGAATTAACAAAGGCATATAGAGAATTAGTTCAAGTGGCAAGGGATGATATAAAGAACCTCCAGAAATTGAAGGAAACAGATATAGCAGAACAACCATTTGAACTCGCCAGAATCATAGAAAAATCCTATGAAGAGCTAGGAAGAGATAGTTTGGGTGGGAAACCGGTAAAACCCCAACTAACTGAAAATCCTGAAAAAACATTCATTAAAAATAATGTAAAAACTCCAAAAAAGAGTTGGGAAGGTAATAAACAAACCATTCCCAGGGAAAAACGTTTCCAGTCCAGAGGAAGGTCTCCTCAGCGTAGGAGAGATCTCCAGGCCGAGAAGACAAGTCTCCCCAAAGGGAGCCCTCTGAAAAAAAGATATAACCTTAGTGAGGTACTGGGTTTTTCAGAACCGGTACTGATCCGGTAACCCAGCGGTGCCAGGGTACACCCAAAGACCTCGAGTTCTTCCTGATTCAGACCACAGAAACTCAGAGTCTTCTAAGTGAAGTCAAAGATCGATTTTATTGGCTGCAACCAAGGTAACAAGCGTTCTAGAAGTACAACACACAGGAAGTATGTTCTCAGGAGACTGCCGCAATTCACGAAGTCAGGCTTCTCTTTTTATGCAAAATAATAAGCTTCAGGCAAACATTCCTAGATTTTCGGGATACTATTCACATATTTCGAACACAAATAAGTAACAGAGTTAAGATGACAAGCTCACATTTTGGTTGTCCAATCCATAATGAATTGCCCGTCAAGGTCCGGCATTTCCATCAGATATCGGTGTTCCCCCAATAAAACGAGCACGTCCCCATCATAAAACAAGTCAGAGAAAAAGAGTGGAGCCAGGTGGGGGCAAGATTCGGCAGGGTGTGTGTATGTGTTGAAAGGGTTTTATGGCCGGTTGCCTAGATGCTATCTCGACCGGCCACTGGGAGAGGAACTGACCAAACGAGTTTAGCCTGGGGCGATGGTTTCAACCTGCCCAGGTCACGGGGAAGTCAATCAAGGAGTACGTGTCCTTTTGATATTGAATTAAGCCTATGTGAAGGGCAACACACAAAATGGCTGCCATATACAAAATGGAAGCCAAGGGTTCAAGGTACAATTGACGATTTTGAGGAGAAATCATTACTCGAACGCGACGAAAATGCTTGTACATAATGTACTGGTCGTTCTCGGTCTTTTGATACCAAATTCCTCATGTTACGACGAAGTTTTATTCTCGAGTCCAGAATTGTTACACGAGTTCGGGATTTTCAGTACTACAAACCCTCCTTTTGCCCTTACATAGGCAAGTTAACCTAATCTCATGCTAATCTGAGTCTAGGTCGATATTCCTAAAGTCATTGAGATGTTGCTGTAACATCATCCTAGTACTTAGCTCGTCTCTGGATACAGGTTTCCTTACACATGATGTGACACAGAGGCCACATATTGCAGGAGCACACTGCACGCATAGACAGAACAGGAAAAGGATGGCTAAGACCATCCCAATGACCATCAGAATTTTCCATCCCCAGCCGGATATCAGTTCCCAGAACCACCCCATTAATGACCAATCTCCTTTATCCACATGAATAGATTCGGAAATCTTATGCAGTTTGGAGATGGCCTGGTACACTGTTGGAGCGTTATCTGGGATGAAAACGCAGCAGCTCGATTGGATCAATCTACATACCCCAACCTCGGTCTGCAAGTATGACATCTAAAGCAACCCTGCTCTGAAGGGTCATAAGACGATCCGACTGGAGCTCAGCAGTCAAGTTACTAAGGGCACCAGCAGTTTCAATCACGGTGGACTCAACTACCCTTGTCAATTGCCTTATGTTCCTGCTGTTTACCATGGGTCCCCAGAACGGCAGAAAACCTCTTGCAAAGTCCCCAAATTCTTGACCTGCAGTGTCTTCTTTACTCAAGACACCTCTAACTATCCTTGTCCTGTGGTAATCCGCCGCTGCTGTGTAGGTGGGAGGCAACAGGAAGGAAACAAAACATGAGCCCGAGAAGTCAGGGGGCAACCATGTATAGGCTCTATCATGACAGATGAAATAAGTACCCTTAGCTGCTAAAAACGCTGGGGAAGTCTGAGACCCAAAAACATATGTTTCTGTACAGACACTTTTCCCTAACTGAGCTCTGGGATTATTGTCAATACCTTGCAGACACATGTTTCCATGATGGGGTACAATCCACATCGGGGAAGACCTTTTCGCTTGCTGTTTCTCACTTAAAGTGGCTCCATATCCGGTCACGTTCCAACCTACATATGCAGATATCTCATCATTCGGAGTATCTTCATTAGAAGTTACTTCCTTAATCATGTCAACTATTCCTTTGACTAGGGCGCTAGTCTTGAGGTTGTCTTTTACAGGACGTAGGGGTTGGACTTCTCGTGCATATATGAACATCGTTCTGTATGCCCACACAGAGCCATTACGACTGAAAGGCAGGACTAGATAAGGGATACCTTTATCAGTAGTGTGAGGCATAAGGCCGCAAACCCAACAGTTAGTTGTGTTCATTACTAGCTGGTGCTGGTGCAAGAGCTGAACGAAGGAGTTATTAATGAACTCTAATCTTCTATTGGATTCATGGTCAGGAAGGGAGTGGAAAGAATGAGAGGAGACAGTAGGAGGAGGAGGTGTAGGGGGTGTAGGTGGTGCGAATGTTACATGAAAGGAGAATAAAACATATCCTATTAAAAATATCATCACACTGAATATCATGAAAATGCACAGAATTAAAGAACTTTTCTTTGTCATCACTCTACATAATTTGTGTTCAGAGTTCGTTTGTTTGGCAGGTCTCTCCATTTCAGAAAACTCCATCCTCTCTAGAGTGCTGCCCGCGGTGGGAGGTTGATTCTGCTAAGGGATGCTTCTGTCAGTCCAGGGCAACTCCCTTAGACAAACCAGAACTACCGACCTAACGTCGTCAGCTGCACCCCAAAGACTTTTTGGCAACCGCGGCCCTAGCAGCGGAACCCGGATGGCGGTTCGAAAAACAAAAATGAGCAAGTTTTCTTCTAATGGGAGAGCTGCGCTTTAAAAGTACTTGGAGGAAAAAAGGAATGTTTTATTAGTCCATAGGTACTTGGAGGGAAAAAAATAATTTTTTATTAGTCCATAGGTCTTGGTCTCAAATTATACCGTTTTCGTCCTGGTACTGTGTGGTCCTGAAACAAAAGTTCAGGCTCCAAAGTGTTCAATCGCTTTGACGGTGGCACAGCTTCTTGTAGAATGTTCTCGTTTTCACGTTCAGAGTTAGTTCCATTTACTCGTGCATCACTGAAAGGTACAAATTTCGGCACAGTGCTAGTCTCTGAGTCAGCGACACCTTCCTGGACCCACTGGTCATATGGTAGAGGAAGAGGGATCCTCTTACAGTGGACCCCGTGGATCCAGTGTTTCCTCCCCTCCACTCGGACCGCTGATCTTGTGGAGAGAAGGACGAGGTGCGGTTCGGTCCACCTGGGCTGGTCGTTTTTCGTTCTCTGAAAATTCCTCACGAGGACCCAGGATCCAGGGCTGATTTCATGGCCTGGAGTTTCAGAGACTGGAGGCAGGGTGTCGTTGACCTGTTGATGCAAAACACGCAATTTAGCCATCAATTCATACAGGTAATCAAGTAAAACAGGATGTTCTAGTTCGCTAAACTTTTTGGGCCTAGGCACTCCCCATATGTTGGCCGGGCGGCCAAAGACTATCTCATAGGGGCTAAGTTTCACTCGCGAATGCACAGTCATTCTGGTGATAGGAGTGCTAAGGGTAGAGCGTCAGTCCATTTAAGACCTGTGCTTGCTTGGATTTTGGCTAATTTTAACTTAAGCGTGCCGTTGTAACATTCTACTAATCCAGCTGATTGGGGGTGATTTGCAGCGTGGAACTTCTGCCGAATACCTAGCCCTTCGCATACAGTCTTCATCACACGACCCACAAATTCACTCCCGTTATCACTCCAGATCATTCTAGGCATTCCGAATCTAGGGAAGAACTCTTTCACAAGGGCTTTCGCTGTGGACAAGGCAGTATTGTCTTTTAGGGGATATGCTTCTACCCATCTTGAGAAGGCACAAACAACAACTAGCACATGTTTTAAATTGTTGCACCTCTCCATGTGGATGAAATCTAGCTGCAAAACCTCGAACGGATACGTGGGAGGTGCAAAATGACCAGCTGGAGTTGGGGTTCCCCTACCAGGATTGTGTTGCAGACACACCATGCAATTCTTGACGACATTCTCTGCACATTTGGGAATCCCTGAATTTTGCCATACTGGGGCCAACAACTTGCAAATCCCTTTCACGCTGATATGAGCCATTCCATGAGCCATTGTCACTACTGCAAGCACATACGCATCGGGTAACAGCCATCTCTGATGCTCAGACAATTCAATCCAACAACCATTCGCATCCATTCTACCCGTACTTTCTCTCCACGTGTTCAACTCTTCAGCTTGAATAGACTTCACACTCTCTACCGTGTCTTCACACATTCCCACATCACCAACCCATCTTGCAGGTCCTGCAACATACATTCGGCTCATCACATTCTTCGCAGTTTCTTTCGCGATTTCGTCAGCAAAGGCATTTCTACGACCAACATCATCATTCACCCTCTTGTGAGCACTACATTTCACGTTCGCTACTTGCAGAGGCCAGGTCAGTGATTAAAGAAGCTCATTCACCAACTGACCATGCTGAATCTTAGCTCCATGCGAAGTCAGGAATCCACGTTCTCTCCACAATCGTCCAAAACTGTGAGCCACACCAAATGCATACTGACTGTCAGTATAGACAGTTACTTTCATTCCTTTCGACAACACACATGCTCTCCTGAGTGCAATCAATTCTGCTGCTTGAGCTGAATTATGTGGAATACGTGCAGTTTCAACAATCGTGTGCAAAGTCGTGACAGCATATGCTGCAGTCGCGTCACCATTCGGTAGCTTGAAACATGAACCATCCACCCACAATGTACCATCACATTCAGTAAGAGGAGTATCATATAGATCTACTCTCCATTTCGTTTCTTCTTCTGTCTTAAGAAAACAATCATGCGGCAACAATGTGGCTGGGTTTAATGTGCTGCATCGTTTTATGTGGACGTGACTCGCTAGCAAGGTCAATTCGTAACCGGACAATCGAGCACTAGTTAAGTGCTGTGTCCTGGTTCTGTTTAACAATATGTCTACTGCATGTGGGACCATAACAACTAAAGTGTTATCCATCACTATACCGGCAGACTGTCGAATAGAAACAGCTGCTGCTGCTGTAGCTCTTAAACAACTTGGCAATGCTTTAGCCACTGGGTCTAAAGTCGACGGAAAATACGCACATGGACGCTGTTTGTTTCCAAACCCACCTCTGCTGTGACTACTGGTTTAACAAACAATTGCGTCAGTACTGATAATGCACATCCTTGTTTCTCATGGACATATAATGTAAAGGGCTTACTGTAGTTGGGGGTACCTAACACAGGAGCCGAACACAATGCATCACGTAGTTCAGAAAAACTTTTCTGGAACGGGATTCGGTGTACCTTTACACGTTAATGCCACCAAAGGTTTGGCCAATAACGAAAAATTTGGAATCCACTGTCTACAGTACGATGTAATACCCAAGAAAGCTCCTGCTTTATACAAAAATCATGTAGGATAGGATGAGGACTCACCTCACCACAAGATCCAGTTAAAAAATCAGCCCACTGCACAAAGGCAGTATCCAGTTAAGCAAGAAGCTAAAAAACAAGTCAGGGAGATCTTAGATCAACTTGAATACCAAGGGGTGATCGAAACATGCACCTCTCAAATGAACAATCCTTTGTTTCCTGTCTCCAAGCCAGACGATTCATATAGTCTAGTTTTGGACTACAGACACCTTAACTCCTGTTGTAAAACATTTGCAGTACAAAACTCACATAGTGCAGCACTAATGAATAACATTGAGCGCCAAAAATATAAAACGACATTAGACATCTCTAATGGATTCTTCTGTCAAAACATTGCACCTGAAAGCAGGTAGTTGACCACTTTCTCAATATTTGGATTGCAAAAACAATTTTGCCGACTCCCACAGGGATTCAAGAATAGCCCAGGATTATTCTCAGCAAGGGTAACAGAGTTACTACAAATATATGATGATGAAGCTTTATCATATGTCGATGACATCTATCTCACAGATGATGACCTGGAGACTCACTTAAAAAGGGTGAACACCATAATACTTGGTTTCGCTTCAGAGGGTTACAAATTCAACTTTAAAACTTACTGTCTTATTTTTAGGATATGAATTATCAAGTGAAGGCAAAAGCCTGGCAGACAATTTCTTAGAGAAATGTGCAGTACTCCAAGCACCAAAAACGCTGAAGAATTTACAATCACTACTAGGTTTCCTGAATTTCTGAAGAACATACATTCTAAATTATGCTGAGAGGGTTAAACCTCTCTATGAATTAATAAGACCAATTTGGTATTTATTTCATGGATGGATTGAAATATTGTTATATTTATATATGAAATTGTCTTTAAATATGAAATGCTAATAAAAAATTATAACACAGATTTCAAACAAACCAATTGGACTCAGAAACACACAGAGATTTTGAGATCATTGCAAACAGACATGTTAACTAAAACAAAATTGCAAACACGTGAAAATACACGCAATCTTGTAATCCGAGTCATCCTAGGAAGATACAGATTCACATACCTGACCTCTAATGAGGGAGAAAAGGTACCTATAGCTTACAAATCACATTTGTACACTGAGGCTGAAATAAAATTCATTTCTACAGAAAAAATTCTGACTGCGGTACAAACTGCTGTAGCAAAAGAAAGAGCCCTAGCCCAAGGCAGAAGAATAGCTGTTTTTTCAGCAGAATCAGCCCTTGAGGCATTGACAAGTTCGCGTAATCTGGTTAAAGGGGTATTAGATCCAAAATGGATAGAATGGGAAAATTCATTTGCTACAGAAGACGTGAAATACTATTTTGACCCAAAACTGAAAAAACTAGATGATCTAGTATATGAACGAAAATATCCTCTGCCAGCTGAAATTCTGCCTCTAGAACAATATACCTGCGTAATCTATATGGACAGATTCGCACAACACTATGATGTAGAAAATAAGTCCTATGATGCAGCGTGCGTGATTGTTAAAGGTCGCTGGAGCTCTGGTAAATTCAAACCAATGATTACAAAAACTGAATCACTCAGGAAATGTTTATTTATTTATTTATTTTATACACTTATAAGGCGCGCAGCTACCCAAAAAGGGTTTCCCGGTGCCGAGACACAGTACAAGATAGATTTAGTGAAAAACGGAGCAAGCAGAATCTATTTCTCAAATAACCAGGTCTTGATGCTTCTCCTGAACCTGGCATAGTTCTCCTCCTTGCGTATGTGGGGAGGGAGTGAATTCCAGAGAGTGGGTCCTAGATGTGAAAAGGACCTCCCTCCCATTCTTGCTAACCTGAACATAGGTACACAGAATTTAGCTGCTGATTGTGAACGCAGGTTCCGTTTTGGAAAGTAAGGGCGGGCTAATGCCTGAAGATATTTGGGTGCCGTGCCAGCTTTAGTCAGTCAGAATAACTTTATTCGGCTTACTCAAAAGCCATACAAAGCAGGAAAAATAAAATACATTTCATATAGAATTATCCTAATTACACAGAAAACATTAAATGAATAGCAGTTTAACATACAATTGAAAAATATATCATTTACACATAAGTATAAAAAGGTAAAAAACATTTTACTCTAAAACTAATCTTGACAGACAGCTTTTGCCCTTGAGGCGGCTACCAGAAAACTAGCAATGCAAAAAGTAACATGGGGATTGGGTAATAATTGTAGATAGAGCAAAGCCGGTCTTACTTGGGTGAAGCCGGCCTTTTTGAGTATGGGCAACAAATATTTTTTCTGAGGTTCTGAAAACAACCCGCAAAACATAACAAAATGCATCGTGTCCTGCACTGAGAACTGGTCACAGCTACAGGGCAGAGCTAATTCTGGTTTCTGACAGTTTTTAAAAGAACCTAAATAAAAATGTAACAAATTAAATCTAAATTTGGTTAAAAGAAACCTATGTAAGGGGATTGTTACAAAACCAAGGTAGGGTGCAAGTGTTAATGAGTTGACCAATAAACAGTGGTCCCTTACTGCCGGTTTTACCAATTTGCGTTCTTCACGGCATGCTTCCTTCCTTTCCAGAAACGACATTTTTACAAATTCAATGTCTTGGATCTTAATATTCTCGGGGGAGGAAAAAAGATCCGGACGACCAAGATCTGAAAATGCCCTGCTCAAATAAGCCACCCAAGGGATCTTTTTGGATCTGTCCAAGGACAGCACGTCAGACATGATCTTGTGGTTCAATGGGAGTTCTTCATTCATCCACATTTTCAGCCAAAGGATCAAGGGGGCCATGCTCAGCTTGTCAGAAAGAAACTGTAGGCCCACTTCTTTATGGATCGAATACGTTGGGATCGACTGGGGAACAGAAAGTAGGGTTCTGATGAATCTATTTTCCGCTTTTTGAATTGGTTCCACATTTACATAACCCCACAATGCGGACCCATATAAGGCAATGGCTACGGGTTTACTGTTATAGATTTTTAATATAGCTTCCATGGGCCTAGCCCCTAGCCTGCCGGCGAAGCCCAGGAGCGCTGAAGATGATCTGATAACAGGCAACCTCTTAGCTCTTACCTGCGGACCCCAGGACCCTTTCTGGTCGAACAGTACATCTAAGTAGGGGAATGTAGATACCCTAGAGACTGTGTCCCCCCTGCATGTGAATGTTTTGTTTCTCTTCTTACGACACTCTCGACCCACCACCATTGTGTGTGACTTGGTTACGTTTATCTTGAGATCCAATTGCTCCATAAACGAACCAAATGCATTCAAAAGGCACTGGAGTCCAACACCCGTGCGGGCAATCAGCACGGCGTCATCCGCATATAGGAGCGCCGGGATCTTAATTGCTCCCACACGCGGGACGTCGGCTTCCTGTCCGCCCAGGTGTGCACCCAGGCCGTTAATATAGATGGTGAAGAGCAAGGGGGCTAAGATGCAGCCCTGCCACACCCCCCTTAATGATCTAAAGGGAGTGGTACACCTGCCCTCATTTGTCACACGTACACTAGAAGAGAGTTCTTGATGCAGGGTAGCTATAAAAGTGACCAAGGCCTCATCAATACCCATCTCTAACAAGATGGCCCACAACTTCGACCTGTTGACTAGGTCAAAAGCCGAGGAGAGTTCCATAAATGCAAGATATATGGACCCCTCCTTGGCCACAGTATATTTGGAGATGAGCAGATGTAAATTAACGCACTGTTCAATGGTGCCCTTTCTTTCCCTAAAACCATATTGAATTTCAGCCAACCCACCACAGTACTCAACATTCTCCCTCAACCTGGTTAGAAGAACTCTACCTAAATTTTTTACTGACGAGTCCAGGAGGGATATAGGCCTATAACAGGCTGGATCATCCCGCGAACCCTTTTTAAAAATTGGAACAATGGTAGAGGTGTCCCAAGAGGCAGGTGCAGAATTACCATTAACGGCATTAAACACGTTTGCCAGAACTTCAGCCCACAGTTTTGGTGAGTACAAGAAAAAGTCAGCAGGCACACCGTCAGGGCCAGGTGCCTTGTGCTTTTTAGTGGCCAAAATAACTTTTTCCACCTCATTTCGGTTAAAAAAAATGGGGCGGATGACTGAGGTTTTCAACGGAACATCATTAGTCGCATCAACAGTGTCCCCATAGACATTTTTGAAGTGTGTCAGCCATTTATCATCGGAGACGACACAGTCCATAGATTCATTGCTGTCATCCGAAAAAAAGGGCTGCTTGATGGTCTCCCAGAATTTTGCTATCTTTCAGGACTGCCACCGAGAGGAGACTGTCCCATGCTTCTTGTTTAATAGTATCCTTTCGTTTTTTGACAGCTAGCTTATAGATCTTCCTAAGTCTGGTGATCTCACTTTTTACCCTAGGGGTATTTTTTAGGGCTACCAGCAGTGATCTATGTGCTTTAGAGCAAGCTGAATCAAACCAGCGCTTAATTCCTGGGGTACCTTTTTTTGTCTTTGCTATAAGATCCTGTGATACCTGCCCGCATATTCCTTCAAATGCCTCGACAATTTCTTGACCCTGGGCACATGGGTTTTTACAAATCTCAACCTGGTCCTTAATTTTGACATAGTTTTCTGCATAAAATTTCTCCGGTACCACCTTGGCCCATTTCAAGCGTCTACCTTGATCTGAAGTCTTCAGAGGGTGGGCAGGCCTTATTATCAACGGGGATGGGCCCATATGACCTCCCCACGCTACTTCTAATTCTACCGGGTTATGATCGCTAAAGTGTGATTGTACTGTGCGATAAGAAATCGCCCGGTTTAAGATTCCCAAGGATATAAATATGTAGTCTATGATTGTACCTTGGGGAACGCCAGTAAAAGTTGGCAATCTAGTGCCCCCATCTGGTTCGTGCAGATCAAAGTTAGCAAGAAAATCTTCCAAATCCTCTCCCTCTGCAGCGTGTTCAAAATGGGGTCCCTCTAAATCATCATCCCGTTCCATGCTACTTTTCGTGCAAATTAAATTACACGGATGAATGTTAAAATCACCTAATAAAATGTATTCAGTATCAAACTTGGTATTCTGACTGACCAAATTTAAAATATTGTCTAAATCGGTGATATTTTGACCTCTGTGGTCGCAATTCCCTGAGTTATAAAAATTTATAAAGATAGTCCTGCTAATGTTAGTCACTCTTTCAACCATCAAAATGTTTGGCGAGTTGGTGCTAATCTGCCTACAGCTACCCTTTAAGTCTAATGAGAACAAGATCAGCAGGCCTCCCTTTGCCCTCCCCATACGACTGGGAACAGCTGGTTTGGTAAAACTAATAAACCCGTCCCACCACAGGTTAGCAGAGATATCCCAGGTTTCCTGGAGGGCAATAATATGGTGACCTAAAACAAAGTTTGACCATAACTTATCCTGTCGCTTACCGTTTAACCCTGCTATATTCCAACTTATCAACTTGCACGAGTCTCTGGATGACTTAGGTTCAGGATACCCCACCAATGCCCCTGCATTATTATCTGGTGGTTGAATTGGGTCATTTGAACCTGCTTTCGATAGACTCTGTGTCTTGTCTCCAGCAATGCGCTGATTCACGCAGTGCTCAGGCAAATGTGACATAGGAGGGTGGACATGTCTAGGTATGATTTGTTCTCCCTGCCCCATCGGAGGGATGAGCTCGTCAGGATATAATCCCTTAATGTGTGGACTATTCCGATCTAATTGTTGGTTTAAATCATTATTTCCCAGATTAGTGACCTCTATATGTCAGTCGCAGTCGTTTAAGTTGGACAAGACTCCGTACCTGTTCCCTGTTCCAAAACCCCAATCAAATGGGGTGGCCGCCTGGCCCCAACCATTCACTACTGTGTTCCACACGGGCTGTGGGGTGTTGGGGCGCATCAAAAACTGTTCATTTCCCGGCCTAGCCATGAAGCCGTGTCCATATCCTCTATTATCAAATCCCGGGGTACTTACTCCCCACCTATTTGTGTTGGGCCAATTTAGACCCGGGGTTCTGGCCATTTGCCCACTTGGGAAGTTGTATTGCCCTGTCCCATGGCTAATCATCGAGTGTGGACGGTCATTGTTAAATCTAAATCTATTTTCCCCGCCCCAATAAGTGGCTCTTGCATACCTTCTAGGCCTGGGAATATTAGGGGAAGTCACATTATGATTTTTATTATAAAAGAATTTCAGGGTAAGCGGAATTATGGAACCGCTTCTACGTTGAGGTGGGAAGATATTAGCAAGGATATTTGGGAGTACTTCTGCGCTGGCAAAATTTAAAACTACGCAGTCCCCTTTAAATTTCTTTTGCTTATTCCCAATCCATGGTACCCTCCTTGACGTGACAATTTCCCCTGCTAGCTGGTCAACTCCCTGGGATGCCATATACATATTGTTGGAAAGCCAGTGTAAAGCTTTGTCTTTTAGTCCTTGAGAGGTTTCTTTTTGCTCAGGGGGTAGGACAGGAACATTCGCTAATACTAGGACTAGGGGTGAGGCTGCCATGATGAATTGTGTTGAATCCTCCCCTAAGTTCAGTGTTGCTGGCACAGCAGGTGCTAAAGTTGGCGACTCTCTTGTTACAACCTGGCTGGGCTCAGATGATGGTAACTGCCCTGCCAAAGTGGGCTGTACTTGGCCTTCCATGAGGCATGTATCAGGGCCCGTACCCACCTCTGCTGTGACTACTGGTTTAATAACATGGGTGGCTAAATTTTCCAAATCGTTGACCACCTTAGTTTGCGACCCACCCATCTTTTTCACTTCTGCTGTTAGTTTATCTATTTTCCCGATGAGTGGCTTAATAATGGTCCTAATTTTAATGTCTATCATTTCCGAGATCCTATTAAATAGGTCATCGTCAATGATTTGCCTAAACTCTTCTGGGTCTTCATGCTCCACATTTTTCACTTTATGTCTAGGTGGTGGGGTAGGCTTTTTCTTTCCTGTCTGCTTGGCCCCACGTTTAACTTGTGACTTTCTGCAGTTTCTCACTGGCCGGGCAACAGGCGACGGAAGTGGAAGGACTTCCGCTGCGGTATTGTACTGTTGCTCGGAGTCAGACACTACATGTAGTGAGAGGTCAATTAACAAGTCAGAATTTTCTATGACGTTGCTAATGTCTTGGGAATTTGTATCGAGAATCAAGGTCGTGGGATCAGATGGACGAGTCCCAGACAATTGTGCATCAGGGGCAGGACTCAGTGGGCGCAAAATTGGGGATTGACTCAAGCCTAGAGATTCCCTTCTCTCGTTATTTTTTTTCTTCACCAACTGAACTAGGAAAGAGTCTAAAGTATTAAGTGGTTCTGACGTCACAGGGGCCGATTTTCTAGGCATGTTTATAAAGTTCAAGAATACTAACAAGGGTCAAGTATGGCACTCAATAGGTTGGAGAATATGGTAAAGCTAGGTCACAATATTAACAGGGCTATTATATAAAATGAATCATAACAATGCTATACAACAAGAAACAGTTTCAATTAGTCAGCAAGAACCTGCTTTAGTTGAAATAGGCAAAGTCTAGACCTTTTCCTGTGTCAGAGAAATCGGTAACAGTCAGTGTCAATAAGCAGAAAAGATTTCCTCGTTTAACACAGTACCTTGGCTTGTCCACAATGAGGTGTTAGAGAGGTGGCCCGGCCCGGCCTCCTTCGGCCCCTGACGGCCACAGACGGTCCCGCCCTTGTCCCGGGCTTCTCCCGGCACGCTCCCGCGAAGCGGAGATAGTGGGCAGCTTTGAACTCTGTTCCTAGTAGCCAATTGGTTAGTGGACAGGGGGGTGTGGCCAGCGGGGAGAGCAGCCCAGGTGTGTTGAATGGGCGCGCAGGGGCTCCTGGACAATGGAGTCCCTGCCTGCGTGCTCACAGCCCCGCCGGCACTCTCACCTGCCCGCGCCTCCTCTTCCCAGCACCCACGCAGTCAGCCTCCTCAGGGACACGAGGCGCTGCGGGGCCCGCGAAGCTGGTCCGGCGAGGTTGGTCTTGGTGGCCGCTGGGTAGCTTTAGTAGCTGAGTAGCTTCAGGACGGTGAGTTCCTCTGCAATCCAAAGTCAGCTCCGCAGTTGAAGAAAAGGGTTCCCAGTGGTATGTGGTGCAAAACGGCTTAAGAGGCAGTCGAGCGGGGGGCGTGGCCAGCAGGGAGAGCAGCCCAGGTGTGTTGAATGGGCGCGCAGGGACTCCTGGACAATGGAGTCCCTGCCTGCGTGCTCGCAGCCCCGCCGGCACTCTCACATGCCCGCGCCTCCTCTTCCCAGCACCCACGCAGTCAGCCTCCTCAGGGACACGAGGCGCTGCGGGGCCCGCGAAGCGGGTCCGGCGAGGTTGGTCTTGGTGGCCGCTGGGTAACTTTAGTAGCTGAGTAGCTTCAGGACGGTGAGTTCCTCTGCAATCCAAAGTCAGCTCCGCAGTTGAAGAAAAGGGTTCCCAGTGGTATGTGGTGAAAAACGGCTTAAGAGGCAGTCGAGCGGGGGGCGTGGCCAGCGGGGAGAGCAGCCCAGGTGTGTTGAATGGGCGCGCAGGGGCTCCTGGACAATGGAGTCCCTGCCTGCGTGCTCGCAGCCCCGCCGGCACTCTCACCTGCCCGCGCCTCCTCTTCCCAGCACTCACGCAGTCTGCCTCCTCAGGCACACGAGGCGCTGCGGGGCCCGCGAAGCGGGTCCGGCGAGGTTGGTCTTGGTGGCCGCTGGGTAGCTTTAGTAGCTGAGTAGCTTCAGGACGGTGAGTTCCTCTGCAATCCAAAGTCAGCTCCGCAGTTGAAGAAAAGGGTTCCCAGTGGTATGTGGTGAAAAACGGCTTAAGAGGCAGTCGAGCGGGGGCGTGGCCAGCGGGGAGAGCAGCCCAGGTGTGTTGAATGGGCGCGCAGGTGCTCCTGGACAATGGAGTCCCTGCCTGCGTGCTCGCAGCCCCGCCGGCACTCTCACCTGCCCGCGCCTCCTCTTCCCAGCACCCACGCAGTCAGCCTCCTCAGGGACACGAGGCGCTGCGGGGCCCGCGAAGCGGGTCCGGCGAGGTTGGTCTTGGTGGCCGCTGGGTAGCTTTAGTAGCTGAGTAGCTTCAGGACGGTGAGTTCCTCTGCAATCCAAAGTCAGCTCCGCAGTTGAAGAAAAGGGTTCCCCAGCTTTAATCCTGAACATGTAGCTCAAGGCTTTGAACCTAATCCGGTTCTCAACCCTGAGCCAATGCAGGTCCCTCAGGTATTTTGATACGCTGGTTGTTTTGGGGATGTTGCATAGTAGTCTGGCGGCTGAATTTTGTACTAGTAGCAGTCGCCTAACCACGGCCTGATTAGAGCCAAGGTACAGGATGTTGCCGTAGTCAAGCCTAGAAGTTATGAGGGCATTGACTACGGTCTTTTGGGTAGTGGAGGGCAACATCCACAGGATTTTTCTTAGCCACTTCATGATGGTAAAACAGAGGCCAGCTACCTTGTTAGCCTGTTATATCATGGAGAGAGCATTATCCATAAGTACCCCCAGATTACGTACATGAGTGGCTGGTTGGGGAAGTTTTCCCAGGCAAGAAGGCCAATGTGCGGGGTTCCATAGGTCATGGTTTTTCCCCAGAAGGAGGACCTCCGTTTTTTCTCCATTTAATTTCAACTGGTTGTTTGACATCCAGCTGAAAATGTCGTGGAGACCTTGTTTAAGAGTAGAGGGAGCTGAGGAATTGGATTCAGACAGTGAAAAGATGATCTGAGAATCATCTGCGTAGGTCATGAGGGTAAGTCCTGATTTGTCTGCAACATCTGCCAAAGGACGAAGGTATAAGTTGAAGAATAGAGGGCTCAAAATGCAGCCTTGAGGTACTCCATGGGGGGCGCTGAAAGTTTCAGAGCAAGCAAGAGAGGAGGTTATCTGAAACGTCCGATTTGTCAGAAAAGACCTGATCCATTCAAGTGCAGTTCCGCAGATGCCATTCCTATTCAGTGTAGTAAGTAGCTTTTCATGCGAGATGGTGTCAAAGGCCGCACTCAAATCAAGAAGAATGAGTGCGACCGTTTGACCCTCGTCCAGGAGTTTTCGGATGTTCTCAGTTACTCCTAGCAGAGCAGTCTCAGTAGAGAAACCTGCCCTGAAACCTGACTGTGTCGGATGAAGAGGGAATTTTCTTTAGTGAAGTGGGTTAGAGCGGCGTGAATATGTCTTTCTAGAATTTTCGAGAAAGCTGGTAAGAGTGATATGGGTCGATAGTTGGCCAGTATCTCAGGATCGGCTGTGGGTTTCTTTAAAAGACGACTGACCATGGCGTGCTTCCAAAGTGTAGGCACGGTCGAGAGCCTAAGAGAGGAATTTAAAGTGTCAGTGATAATGTTCAAGGAGGGAACCTCCAGTTTTTTCAAGACACTAATGGGTATAGGGTCGTGGGGGGAGCCAGACTTTATGGTTTTGAGGGTAGACATCAGTGTCTCAGTAGTCATCAAGGGCCAGTGGTCTAAAAGGTTTGTGGCACAGAGTGTGGACTCTGAGTCGTCTTGTGGAGCTGTTAAACAAGTAATCTGGTTTATGTCGCTGATTATTTTGTCAATTTTTTCTGTGAAGAAAATGGCGAGATCTTGGCATTGAACTTTGTTAAGCGGGCGCGTGGTAGCAGTAGTTTGTGCACCTGCTAATTCCTTCACAGTATTGAAGAGCGTTCGTGCCTTATTAGTTGCTGTGTTTATGGAGTTTGCAACGTAAAGGGCTCGGGCCTTAGAACAGGCCGTGTGATAGTTATTTCTTGCTTTTAGATATATCACTTTTTTTTCAGGTGCGTAGTCTTTTCGCCACTGTCTTTCAAGTGATTTACACTTAGATTTCACTAATTTTAAATGGTCATTAAACCAGGGAGCTGGGGGGCGATGATGAGTTCCCTTGATGTGAAGGGGGGGGAGACAAATGTCTGCGGCGTCACTGAGCCATGAGTGAGTTGCATTGGCAATGTTTTCCATATCATTGCTCTGAGTTGGAGGATTTATGGTTAAGGTGTGATTAAGTTGAAGAGTGTTAAGTGTCTTCCAGTTCTTCATAGAGGTAGCTGGACAGCCGGGCCGCAGCTGGGTGGAGGCTGGTAGTTTTAGACTGAGCTGGATTAGGTAATGATCTGACCAACAGACAGGTGTTGTTTTTAGCCATCTCAGGTCATTAATATTAGAAAGAATTGGGTCAAGCAGGTGACCTGCTTTGTGCGTGGGTCCGGAATTTAGTAATCTCACATTTAATGCTGTTAAATCGTCCAGTAGATTAGAGCATGTGGCATTCGAAAGATCTTCTAGATGCAAATTTAGATCTCCTATCAGCGAGAAATTTTTTGAGGAAAGATGGAAAGGCATGATGTGATTCGCTAAGTTCGGAGCCCACGTGGTAGCAATTCCAGGGGGCCTGTAAATCAATAAACCAGAAAAAGTAAAATTGGGATTTAGGGTGATTTTGTAGAACGCAGATTCACATTCGGGTATTTCAACCGGCACAAGGCTACAAGTTAGTTCTCTACTAAAGATGATGGCGATCCCGCCACCAATTTTACCCACTCTATCTTTCCTAACTATGGCGTAGTTAGGGGGGAGAGCAGTGGCTACATCTGGGCCAGCGCTGTCGTGAAGACAAGTTTCTGTTAGGAAAAATGCACTGGGTTTGCTGTGGAGCGGCAGTTAATACTGTAAAAAGAAAAATCTAGGGCCTTGGATTTGGATTTGTGTCTCGGGGTCAAACTACCTACTATCGGGTCAGGGTGGGGTATGAAGTTAGCGAGAGCGAGCTGGCAGTTAGGACATGAGGTTATACCTGCTTGGTCAGGCCTAAGTGTAATACAATTAGCATGAAAGGTGGGGCATAAAGCCCGTAGTTGTTCAGAGTTCATACCTGGGTTCCGTATGGCCGGATCGACATAGCTTACGGCCCCGTGCTCTGTCCTGGCCCGGACGGGCCCAGATGGGCTGGTCGTTGGCTTGTCTTCGGCGCATATACTGCGCTGACGCTGCACATTACCGCTGCGCGTTTTAGGGGATATTAGGCTTATGTAGAGGATGGGCTCGTATTCAGCTGCGCCTCTACAACACTCCCCCAATCAGTGCCTGGACCGGGAGGGAACCCGGAAGAAGGTACCGCCTTTCACCCACAACTCAAACAAGCCTAGCGCTTGCGGTGGACCGGGGTTTCATGGGCGTCAAGTGGCTCTTGTGATTAGTAGCTCCAAACGCAGTTAAAAGGAACACAGTGCAGTTATTAACATCAATCACACGGTGATAGGAAAAATCTTTCACATCCGCGCTGCCACATACGTTCGTAACAACACGCGGGTGAGTGTCAGTATCAGATTCTATTTTTTTAAAAAGGTACAAAGTGCAATTTAAAATTTTAAACAATCAGGAAAGTCTCAAGGTTAGTGTTAGAGATCAATTCGACTTGCTTTCAGTTTGCGCTACAACAACAAATCTTTCCAGTGTCATCAGGAAGACTGTCAGGATTACTGATTACATTATACATGTTCAGCTCAGCGAGCTGAAAACAGAACTGTAAAGATGGCGCTTGAAAATGCCGATCGCGAATTCCCCACACTAATAGTGTGCGATTCGTATTTCTGTGTCAAATCCTACAACAGTGACATGCAGACATGGATCAAAAACGGTTACAAAGATGACACAGGTGCTACAATAAAGCATAAAAGGCTTTGGGAACAGGTAGTTCTTTTACAGAAAGAACTACGAAGGACTCATGTGATACACGCATTGAGTCATCGACATGATGGCGTTCACGTTGCAGGGAATTCATTGGCTAACACAGCCACAGCGGAAGCGGTTCAACTGGCTTCCGTAGCCACTGAAAAGCGTTCAGAAAAACACATAGATGGGGAAACCATGCTGGCGCTAAAAGCCTCATTAAAAGGCGATTATGCAGCATTACCTCTCAACTATCCACTCAGTAATACATACATAATTGATGCAAACTCCGTTCTGTTTGCTCGAATCCCTGGAGTGGGGGATAGGGTAATTCCAAACACGAACCGGAGAATCTTCTTACTACAAGAAGCACATATGGGTTTGGGTCTGAGGCACCAAGAGATCCTGAAATCTCTGATGGAACTACAATCGGAGTACTGGTGGCCGGGAATGAGCGTAGATATCTACTATTTTGCAAAAAATTGCAAGGACTGCAACAGAGATCGCAGTTGTGAACCGGACCAGCCTATAGCCCAGATACCACTATTAGATAGAATCAGGCTATCTATAGCACAGAAATCCAGTCGGAGAAATGCGTCCCCATAATAATTAAGACTGAATTCACTTAAAAATGTAGACCCCAGCACTCGGCTGACGCCAGAACTGTTATAAAAGATTTGCGAGTCTTTATCGGCACATACGCAATTGGCATGCTACATTCTGATCAAGGTCCTGCGTTTAGCTCTCGAGCTTACAAAGAGGCCATGAACAGTATGGGCATCACATTGCTGTACTCTTCTAGCTTCCATCCTGAGGGAAATGCGGTTGTGGAAAGAAAAAACCGGGACATAAAGCAATCTATAACGGCGAGGGTATTAGGTTCGGGTGATGGGTGGCTCAAACATTTAACAAGTGTCCAACGTAGTCTTAACAATCTGCCAAGAAACTCTCTAAAAGGTCTCACTCCATACAAACTATTGTTCGGAACTAGAATGCATATTCAGGACCTTGATAGTCACACTTCAGTGGTAGAAGAAAAAACCTTTGATATCAAAGATCGTTTGGCAGTTTTACAGGATTTAAATGAAACAAGAAAAAACCTGAATAACATAAAGTTGAAACAACAGTCGACAGCCACTGAAGAAAAACCACCTGTCCCAGCAAGACCGGTCTGGATTCCAAAGATTGGGGATCTGGTCAGAGAAAAGATCGCGGTAAAGAAGGAATTTGGGCCTTCTTACAGAAAAGCAGTACCTGTCTTAGCTATCAACGGAACAAGATCAGTTGTACTACCGACACTTGCTGGTAAAAAGGAGAACCGAGTTGTATCCATCGACCTAGTAAAACCACAATCATGTGGCCGATAATAAGTAGTAGGCCAAGTGGACTCCCAAGAAATAGCAGAATACCGAAATTTGCTACAATCCAAGAGGCTCATACTGAGAGACTAATCACATTTGATAAACCAACAGTGAATAACAAAGGACTATGCAATAATGCCATGGAACTAGTGCCTCTTGAAACCCAAATAACTACAGTTCGTCAAGAAACACCTGTCTACAACGATGTAGCCTCGGACTATGCAAATGAAACAAATAAAAATGCAAAAGCAAATGAAAATCCGGAAGCAATTCCAACAATTGACAGAACTGCATCAGGCTACTTCATCAATTTTGACGATTTCTCTGAAGATCCAAGCGAGCATGAAGAAACGCCTCCAACTAAAACATTTAAAAATAAAGTAATTGAACTTTTTCACCAACTAAAAGAAACATATCTAATTTCACTATGGATTGAATTTTGGATTGTGTTGGGTGTACTTTTCCTCCTGCTTTGGCTCATCATGGTTCTATGTTTGGGAAAATTCATTGAGGGGAAATATAGTACAAACAGCAAGTCAGAACATCAACTTGGTCCTGTAGCCTCAAACATCCTCTCACATCGAGAAAAGAGAACTGTCATCAGTGAACATCACAGCCAATCCAATACCCGGTGGGATAGCATGGGACAGAACTGATTATGACATTTTTGGCCCGGTCGAGCTCTTGAAGTATCTCCACCAGTGACTTTGTGACACCTAGTACCTTCTCTGATGACTGGGACTTTGAAAACATTAATAATATGATGTCACATTTAGTAATGTCAGCCAAATTTACAGAACATGATTATTTACAGGGTTCATCCAATTATGAAGAGCTATACTGCTACAACCATTATGGTGATCACGATTTGAATAAAACTGCTCAGCCTAGAAATGTTTTTTCTTAAAACCAGTGGGAACACTGTCCAACTCCACCAAAAGGCAGTTCGAAAACATTTTTGGAGAAATTCCAATACTTCTCAGGGTTTAATAACAGTGATCCAGGAACGTTTTATTTTAAAATGATAAATAGAACAGGAATGAAAACAATGTTCACAAATACTAAATTGATTTATTCAGAAAAATTTTAGGACAAAATGTCTACATTTGGTTTCCAATTTTGGAAAAACACCATTGAAACAAAAACAATCTGGGGTTCCAAAGATTGGCAAGTACAAGGCCTAGAAGCACTATTTAGGGCCTGCATGATCCCAGAACAAATGATATTCTTGAATGACACAATTCAACAAACTACTTGTCTTGGCCTAGCTAAGATAAAAGACTTAAATACACTGTCTATTCCGAAACCCATACCTGATAGTGACAGCACTACTGATGTGGAAATAGACGTATCTCATATTTTACACCAAAACAGAACACATACTGATTGGAAAAAGTGGTTGATCTGGCCAACAGACACGAATAACTGTCAAGATAGATTCCTGAACAAAACACGGGTTCAAAATGACCAGACCAGACCCTAGATACTCCCAGAGACAACATCCAGGGATAGTTACAACATACAGTGTAGGGAAACTATGCCTTGAGTGGCTACAGAAATCCACACTGGCTGAAATTAAGCAACACTTGACTTTACTTAAAGACGGTGCTGACTTGCGTGATTTCATAATGGGACCACGCAAACAGCATCAAAAACGTTTCATAGCGGCCGGTATATACGCTGCATACAACGAAGCATGGAAAGTAATGCAAATTGAAACAGCAGAAGAAATACGAGAAATTGATTGTATAAATTTGGAAAAATCACTTTCTGTTGTGGACAATGGGTTAACGACTCTGTCTTCCAGAATATATTCACTGGACAGCATTGTATCATCTGCTTTTGATATAATAGAGCAGGACTTACTACTGTTACAACATGGTCAGTCTCAATTACGTTCTATTGTACAGCTTGGCTGGACGTTGCAAAATCTGCGTTCAGGCTACGTACCATGGCGTTTAATCAACACAACGTCATTTTTCGGTATCTTTAACCTTACTGATAAACAAATCAGTTTGGCACAAAAAGGAGCAGACTATACGATTCTGAGCATTGAAAAACTCGAGAGATTACCATTGACAATGTCAGAGAGACCTGTCATTGAATGAATAATACATGGAACGATTACAATTCCGATTACAACTTTCCAGTTTAAATACTGCCAAGAGTATATACCAGCAGGCCAGTATGAAAGGTTGGGTAAAGAATACATCAAATCAACCTGGGATTTACCTTATACACACAGATGTTATAGTGAAGGAAACAAGGAGGTATTTCTTAGTGGTAAAAATTGTAAAAAATCACTAAGCGGTACACTTCTGTGTCAAGGTATTAATTTGCATGGAGCCTGCGAAGGATCTTCAAACAACCTTTCATGTCACCTGCATGGCATGCCTGCAAAACAGATAGAGCCATTTTTTAGACCACTTTATTTTTATTTTTTATTTATTTTTTTATTTTTTTTATTTAACTCAATCCAAACAGGTACATAGCAAAATGGTATTACAGACTGATCATAGGAACAAAAACATGATGAATAAAATACATATTAAATTCAAAATCTTAAGACACAGTACTCATGATCAAAGGAATTTAGCATATTCAAAAAACTTTTTCTTCTTTTTTTCCTTTTTTCCTTCTTTCCCTTCCTTTCCCCTCCTCCCTCTCCCCTTCTTTCCTCTCTTTTTCTTCTTCCTTCTTTCACATTCACTAAGAAAGAAAAAGGAGCAATAAGTCAAGATTCAAACAAAAAATAAAAAAAAATAAAAAAAATATAAATGGGTGGATTTAATCCTAATTTCCACCTCAGAACTGGAGACCAGATTGATTCGCCCAGCTTTTTCCATTTACTTCCTCTTGTTGAATATATGGCTCTTTCGAAACTAAAAACAGCTAAAAACCGAGCTAGCCACATCTGAAAGCTTGGTGGTTCAGCTTCTTTCCATCGAGCCGACAGAATAATTCTAAGCACCGCAGTGCCTATAAATAATAGATTTTGCTCACTTTTTGGTAGGGCGATTGAAGAATCATATCCAAGAATAAACAATGAATCTGTCTCTGGAAGATTATGGCCGAACAGCACCTCCCAAAAATTTGCAATCATTTGTTTAACTTGACTAAGCTTGGGGCAGCTGCTTAGCATATGTATTAAATTGGCTGGTCCTTGTGAACATCTTGGACAGAAATTGTTCTCTCTTTTACCCCAGGAGTATAATTTAGCGGGTGTATAGTAGAGGTCAAAAATTGTTTTGTATGTTTGAGCTTTAAGGTTACTGGCCCTAAACAGTCGTTGGCTCAGCTCAATACTCTTATAGATATCAACATTCGGATTGCTAAATTTAATAGCCCAATTAGATTCAATCTTTTCCAGATCATCTTGCAGATTTACAAGAAGAAGGTTATATATAGCCCCAATTCGTGTGCTAGGCCTATTAATGACCTCACACAAGTCTATTTTTCCTAGCCCAAGGGTAGATCTTTTCGCCTTAAGGTTTGTATATAATTGAATATATTTAATATAGTCACCATTGGAAAGATGATATTTATCCTTTACATGTGAAAAAGTGGTTTCTAAGCCATGTATCAAAAAGTCTTTGACACGCAGGATCCCAAGTCTCTGCCATTTTCTTGCTATGGTATCGTTCGAAAATGCTGAGAACGCTTTCATATGCCATAAGGAGGTGTACCTATTCACATTACTAATATGCAAATGTTTAGCAACTTTGCCCCAAACCTTAAGTGCACTGTTTATAACTTCATATTTTCGATCATGTGAATAGCCTTGTGCCTCCTTCTGTTGTAAAAGCAATCCATTGGCCACATTTCCCAATAATAACTCATAAATTGAGGGTGGAGTATTATTATTCATAAAGGGTGTTGTTTGTAAATTAAAGCTAATCAATGGGGTCATTTGTTTAAGGTGTGCAGCCCAATAATACATACTAATATTGGGTATTGCCATCCCACCCCTTTCACTAGGAAGCGACATTAATTTATAAGACCTTCGAATTTTGCCATGTTGCCAGATAAACTTAATCATAAGGGATTCAAGAGTTTTCAGAATCTTAGGGTCAATAGCCAATGGTATTGCTCTAAACAAGTAGAGGCATTTAGGGAGTATATTCATCTTTAGAAAATTAGCTCGTCCTATAATGGTCAGATGAAGTCCATTTACTCTGTCCAGATCTTTTTTTATACATTGAATTAAAGGGTTATAGTTATAGTTAATTAGAGATTTAATAGCGGGAGTGATAACAATTCCTAAGTATGTAGCACTTACTGCTTTTCTTTGATCGTTATAGTCAATGTTGTCCGTACATAGTACAATTGTCTTTGTCTTATTCAAGGAATATCCAGAATAGATGCCAAATTCTGTGGTTATGGCTTCAATTTCCCCCATAGCTTCAACCGGGTTTGATGTTACAACCGCGATATCATCAGCATATGCTAGTACCTTAGTGGAGAAAGAGCAAAGAACAATTGGAGTGATAGAGGGGCTCTCAATTATTTTTAAAATCAAAGGGTTAATATATAAGGCAAATAATAGGGACAACCTTGCCTCGTGCCTCTAGTTATATTAATATTATAAGATTCGGAGCCCATCAGTTGTATTTTAGCTTTAGGAGACAGGTAGATAGATCGTATTGCTTTAATAAATTTGGGGCCGAAATTATTGAGCTTCATAGTCGCCCACAGGAAATTCCACGAGACGCGATCGAACGCCTTTTCAGCGTCTAGTAGTATCATTGACATTCACCCCCCCCGTGACAGTCATGGCATCAAACAAGGCTATTGCCCTGGAAGTATGATCTGTTGTTCCTTTACCTGGTACGAAGCCATGCTGCCACGGGGAGACGAGTTGCTCAATGACCCTGCTAAGTCTCATGGCTAACCTTGGCATACAATTTGGAGTCCGCATTGATTAACGATATGGGTCGATATGATGTTAATTGTTCTGGTGATTTTCCTTTTTTTGGAAAGACAATTATATTAGTGTTATTCCAGGAATCCGGGATTATCCCGTTCCACTGGATACCTAAAAAGAGATCATGCAGTATTGGACCCAATTGAAAGCTTAGAATTTTATATAGATCTATAGGTAGTTTGTCAGGGCCTGCTGCTTTACCTGAAGCTAGTGCGGTTAGTGATAATATAACTTCATCTAAGGTGATCTCACCTTCCAGATCCTGACGTGTAGTATCGTCTAATTTTTTTAGGCCTTCGGTATTATTAATAAAGTTGTTCAAAAACTCATATTCTGTACTTGTCGATGGAATAGAATCCTCCGTATAAAGATTTTGGTAATACTGATGGAATAGAGCAATGATCTCGTCTGATTGTGAATATGATTTACCATTCACCATTATTGACTTAATCTGATTAGAAACATTCCTTTGTCTAGTGTATAACGCCAACTGTCTCCCCACTTTTTCTCCATTCTCATAAGTATCTCTTCTATGAGCAGTATACGTTTGAGCTGCTTTTTGGCTAAGGTTGTTGTTTAGCTCATTTCGTTATAAAGTAACTAAGTACATTAACTGGGTAGCATCTAACCCCTGAGAAATAGCTGTGGTATGTTCCTCCTCCGCCTTAGCCAAGGCTAATACCCTAATATTAAACTCGTTCTTATTTAATTCTCTTACTCTTGCTTGATAGCTAATAGTCTCCCCCCTAAGAGCTGATTTATAAGAGTCCCATACAGTGTTTCTGGGGGCACTAAAGCGATTAATGTCAAAATATTCCTCCGTCCATTTCTTAATATAACTGATATATTCATTGTCAACTAGCAGTTTCCGATCAAATGACCATTGTCTATGTTGTTTTCCACTTGTTAGACCACTTTCTAACGGTAGTTACATTTTAATGAGTGACCACAGCTGTTGTGGCATGCTGCCAGGAAAAGCCTATCTGACAACTGTGACTTCCAGGGCCATTTGCTGTATGCAAGTATTGTATCCACACAGCAATCCAGATATGGGGGCTGCGTTATGGCCTCGGTTGAATATCTCTTCTATTCGAATTGATACTTTAAGCAGAATGAAGTCTATTCTTTTACAAACGACTGTGCCTTTAACATCATCAAAAGAAACATATGATCTGCAAGTTGCAAGGACAGCAGCAGAGATACATACCCTTTTATCAACTAATTGCCCCGTACATTTCGTAGAAGTGTGAAGCCAAATTTTAAACATGTCTGATACCAGTGGCATCGCACATGTATTTAAGACATTTTTTTCAGGACTGTTAGCACCCTTTGAAACAGTTCTGGGCATCTTCCCGAATTTTGTCCATTCTGTCTTTGGCGGGCTACCCTTAATCTTGGGACTCGTGGCAGGAGTTTTATTTTTGCGCCTTCTACTCCGATATGGCAAGTCAATCCACAGACAAGACTCTAGCAACAATGGAAGAAACAATCCTAGCAAGACGATACCGAGACCGTATCACTAAGGTCCTCGGATTGGCCCGGCTAAGAGATCTAAGTACAACCTGGTTTCTTTCATTCAGACCGATCTGGCAAGATTGCATCATACCTGTGCTTCGATGTCTGCTCTGCGGAGAAGAATGCGTGTTGGACGTCTGTCTTACACTACAATCAGCAGTACCAATGGAAATCGATACTTTGCTAGGTCCTGTAACGACTCATGCATCGTGTTGTCCCCAGCGGCTACCGATTCTGATGACGACATTCGTTGAGACTTCCCCACTACGTGTAGGTGGTGGTGAGGTACGAGAGGAAAGCAGCGCCGAACAGGTACAGCCTTCTGTGAGCATTGCTGATCCAACCATCGATGATAGTAATCACGCAGAGAACTGCGCAGTTGCAGTATTTTCGAACTTAGCCGAACTTTCACCTGATGTGTAAGACCAATTTTTTGCAGGTCTGTCTGAAATAATGTTCTCTCCAATCAACGAGAATAACTCTTAATAAAAACAATGAGCACACAGCGTTCCCTGAACTCTGAATTCGGCCTTCAGTTTTTGATAAACAAAGCTACAGAAAATATTTGGAACTATTTTCCCTCTGAAAGCGAAATTATTTTTGCCCATTTTTCAAAATATTTACCTTTTATTTTGGCACATTGTCTCTGTTTAAAGTAGAACTATTCTTAGAGAACAGAGCTTCTATTTTAGGATACTAGAGACAATATTTTACCTCAGCCTCTAGCACATATACAGCAATTTGTATAAATATGTGATGAAATGGTCTCAACCTTCTTTTCTGTATTTAGAGCCATTTCATGTGTAATTTTCACAATTCATTCAGCTGATATATATATGCATTTATCTGAATGATGACACTGCTTGAAAAGCGTACAGTACCAACACTCATTTTTTGTGTATTTACTATATACCATTTCAAATGTGAAATATGTATTTTGGGGTGGGTCGGAAAACATACATGCATCATTGAATGTTTACTATTGCTTAGTTTTTAGTAATGATGGACATCAATCCGTGGAGTGGGTGTCGTGTTCATATCTTGGACCCTAATTCTATATTCCCGATTTATGCCCTTGTGAGGTTATAATAAATAATATCCTGATAAAGGCATAAGAATCAGATCCATATTCAGTAATAGCCCATGCAGTCCAAAGCACAGCACGGCTACTCCCATCGACTCCTAGAAAGCACAATGCGTTCTTTAAACAAGCCAAGCCTCCAGCAGCCCAGGAAATCCCCCCTGCTTTTGTTTTGATTTGAATAAGAACTCCTGAAGTCCAGAAAGAACTGTTAGTTCTTAGTGGCGTCTTATGTCCAACCTTATGTCAAACCCGGCACCTTCCAGGTATAAAATACCAACAGTTGCCTTAAGCAAACACGCAGTGGTTTGGAGCAGAGCGGCTATCTACTTGCCCGAGAGCCCAGCTGATGCGAGAGCCCACAGAAAGCCGCCCCTCCTGTTTGACGCACTGAGAGAGACGCTGTCTTTTACTCCAACCGAGAAAATCCAGCTCCGGTGTTTCCAGACTACCCTTGCAGGTTGCTGGGATATCGAGTCCTGAGGAAAGAGATACCAGACCTCCCACATTCTGTTACCAAGGTACGGAGCTGACTAAACCCTTAAGAGAATTCTTGATGCAGATTCTTGGCAAAATAATCTTAACCAACTTAACTTAAACTGCTACTTACTCATCCCTTACCACGTATTAGGCTTAGGTCAGTACACCGGGGTAGGCTTAGTTAGAAGCACCAGTTGAGTACGTTAGTCAATGTATTTATGTATGTATATATTTTATCCATTTTAAAGTATCATATGGCTAAGAAACCATATCAATGCTTTTACAGTATTATTTCATAATACTACTTTTACTGTACGCACTTTACTTTACTTTAAGTATTGCAATTGTGGCAATTCATTTCTCTTGCATGAGAAAGAAGACTGCTCAATAAATAACACCTTTTTCTTGAAAACGCCCATCTCTCTATTTCTCTGCACTCTGGTGAAACTAAGTATGCACTGCTGACTGAGTGAAATAGCTGTCTATTGTTTTCACACGACTCTAGAGATACACTCTTATTCTGAGGGAGCAAAGTTGTCATGTTTATGCGGTTGTCGGAAACTGAATCCCTTCTTGTCTGAGCCAGGGGAGCTTGTCCCTCCCTATTCATTCAAGAAAGTTTCCAGTGACCTCTGAGCTAGCTGGCGCAAACCTAAATTAAGTTTAACATAGTCAGTAGAGACCTAGATGACCTACGTCCTGCGTCTACACTGCTGTTTATGTTATTCCAATGCGCAGAGCCTATTGCGAAAATAGGAACTACACTACAGTACGTTCCGTCCTTCATGCCATGTCTCATATCTTGTGCTAATCCCACCCTGCTCCCTTTAAATACCCCTGCACCCCATAATCATAACCCACCCTTACTCCTTAAAATACCCCAAAACCCTTAAACACTAACCCATCTTAACCCTATAAATATACCCTGTACCCCAAAACCCAAATCTATCCCTAAACCCTAAAAATACCCCTGTAACCCAAAACCCAAACCTAGTCCTGAACCCAATAAATACCCCTGTACCTCAAAACCCAAACCTACCCCTGAACCCAAAATACCCCTGTACCCCTTCACGCAAACCTAGCCCTGAACCCTAAAAATACCACTGTACCCCAAAACCCAAACCTACCCCATAACCCTAAAATACTCCTGTACCCCAAAACCCAAACCTAGCCCTGAACCCTTAAAATATCCCAGTACCCCAAAACCCAAACCTACCATTGAACCCTAAAAATACCCCTGTACCCCAAAACCCAAACCTAGCCCTGAACCCTAAAAATAACCCTGTACCCCAAAACCCAAACCTACCCCTGAACCCTAAAATACCCCTGTACCCCAAAACCCAAACCTAGCCCTGAACCCGAAAAATACTCCTGTACCCCAAAACCCAAACCTAGCCCTGAACCCTAAAACTACCCCTGTACCCCATAACCCAAAACTATATCTGAACCCATAAAATAGCAAAAAAAAAAAATATATATACCTCAGTACCCCAAAACACATACCCATACTTACCTTATCCAAACATTAAAAAAACATGCTTTTACCATTCATGCATTTACAACAAATTTCGTTGTAAATGTATGCCTGGTAAAAGCAAATAAAATGAAATGCCATGCGTTATAATGGCATTGCGGAGTCATGGTACTTTTGTAATGAAAGTATGCGGAGTGATGGTATGCGGAAAGAAAGTTGCGGAATAATGGGTGTTTACCCTCCCCCGGTAAGTACATTGGTGGCACGGCGGCCCACATCTCCAGCAACATACTCATATTTTTTCACCACCGATTTGAAAAATGCACAGGTCTCTCTCATTGATGGCCAGCACCGACATACCCTTTTAGACACACTTCTCGCCACAAGTTCTAGAATTGCAAACTCTAGAGCTGGGGAGCTACGTTCGAATCTCAGCATCAGGTCATCATACTGTGATTCCAGGCAAATCCCTTTGTCTCCCCGTGCCTACCAGAAATGAATGTGTTCTTCTGTAATGTAATTTGTGCTCATGCCATGTTGTCGAGTTCGCGCTGTATAATATTGCACGGAAAAATAAAGTAGGGAAACTCGAGTTCACACACTGTTATGTTATGTTATGTTATGTTACGTAGCTTTTATATAGCGTACGGCTACTCGATAGGAGTGTCCCGACGCTTTTCCACCAGCGGCTCATAATGAAGTAACACAACACGGCTAAAAACAGAGAACATCAAGGAAAAGTGAAAAAACAGAAGCAAAAACAAACTAAGAATTAAAAAGCCAAGTCTTCAGGCCCTTCCTAAACTGGAGCAGATTGGCAGTGCTGCGAAGTGGAAGAGGAAGCAGGTTCCAGAGCTGGGGAGCTCTGCAACTAAAGGATCGCCCTCCGGCGCGGGCCTTCCTCACCCGCGGGACCACAGCTTTGAAGAGGGATTCCGAACGGAGGGAACGGAGTGGACGATAGAAATTCAGTCTCCGCTGCAGATATCCCGCCCCTGATCCATGCAAAGCTTTATGCATCAGGGTCAGGGATTTAGACTGGATCCGCTTCCTGATGGAGAGCCAATGAAGCGTCTGAAGTAACCCGGAAGCTCGGGCTCGTCTACCTAACCCAAAAATCGCCCGGGCAGCGGAGTTCTGCACCACCTGAAGGCGCTGGACCAAGCAGTCGGGGAGGCCAAGAAAGAGTGCGTTAGCATAGTCCAGCCTCGAGCCGACAAGAGCTTGGACAGTAATTCTCCTGTGCTCCTCAGATAACAGAGGCAAAAATTTGCGGAGCATCTTCACTACTGAACGCGCACTCTTAAGTACATCAGCAGTGCACTGTGAATCGGAGCGTTTCACAGGCTTGTCACAGATAAGAAATGCTATCAAAACGAAATCCTACAAAGCAATATACTACTGGCCGGCAGCAATTCATACCCTGACAACGTCGGGACGGGCTGCTAGTATTGTTTAAAGCTGTGTAACATAACAAATGAAAGGCAGCATTGTCTGAGGTGGATTTAAGGTAAATTTAAAGCTGAAAGTAAATGTTGTACTCTTGGTCTGTTTTTGCAGTAAGTAAAGGGTAACTTTTTCCAATGTACTCTGCACACATCCTTTGTTTTTGCAGTCACAACTATTGCTTACAGTTGTCTAACAAAAGAACTGAAAGGTGAATTGATTGAGGGAAATTAGTTTGTTTTATTTATTTAATTATTTTTATTTTATTTATAAAGTTTTGTATAGTGCAAAGATGACCCCAAAGGGTATCAGAGCACTTGACATTTTTGGAAGAGTAGGAAATAGTAAAGGGAAAATGACAAAGAGGGTAACAAAGAATATCATACCATAGCGTACTAGGAGGAGAACAAACATTACTTAATAGGGTATATCAGACGACCCTGAGCTTCACAGTTGTTTGACCAGTAAAGAATGTAGTCAGAGGGGCATTGAGAAAAACAGACGAGCCATGACCATTTACGGCAAGAACTTGTTCATTAGGATTATTTTTACTTCCTGTTTGAAGGCAGCCGTGGAGGAGATTCTGGGGACTTCCGATGGGAGAGAGTTCCAGATCTTCGGGGCCAAGCCAGCGAAAGCTCTGTGCCTCGTTCTCTTTTAGTGAAAAGTCTGAGGTTTTAAGAGGAGAAAGTTTGCACTACTTTATGGCATACCCCTCCAGATAATTTTAGCTATAATTCAGGTAACAAGGGGTTTTGAAATGGAGGGCTTTGTGAGTAAAGCAGGCAATCTTTAGCTGTATTCTTGCTTTGTAGGGCATCCAATTTAGAGATCTTAGGGCTGGGGATATGTGAGCGGTAAGTGGGGCCAAGGTATATTTGGGGAGGCCACAGAACATAGCGCTGCCATGGTCTAGCCTCAGCAAGACAAGCACTTGAACCATCTGCTTGAAGTCATCTTGCGGAAGTAATGGTTTGAGATTTCTTAGAATCCTCATCTGGTGGTTAGCACCCTTGCACACCTTAGTAATATGATTCTTCATGTTCAAGTACATGTCCTTTGTGATTCTGAGAGCTTTATCTGAATCAATGACGTGAAGAGAACAGTTGAAGGCAGTGAGGTGTTTCATCCAGAGGTCTAAATTGTGGGTGTGATTAGGAGGAGATATAAGAAGGAATTCTGTTTTGGCGGTGTTCAGCAGGAGGTGGTTCTCAGTTAGCCAGTTTTGGGTATTCATCAGAGTACAGTTGAGTGAGGTGAAGTCTTCAGAGAAGTTGATTTTCAGGTAAAGATGTGTGTCATCCGCATATATATGAAAAAAAAATCTTCGTGGAGTTTAGTGCATTTTCTAACGGTTCAAAGAATATATTTAAGAGTATGGGAGATAGGGCAGACCCTTGTGGTGCCCCCATGGAGACTGTAGAGGGCTGGGATAAGGATTGATTCACCATGACTCTTTGGGATCTATTGTGAAGGAAGGACGAAAACCATTCCAATACCAGACCGGAAAGGCCCATCCTGTGTTCAAGAATGGATAAGACCGAATAAAGTCCAAGGAGAATTAGAAGGCAGGTTTTGTTTTGGTCTAACATTTTTAAAATGTCATCCATGATGTGAGTGAGGATCGATTCCATGCTTTGACAACTCTGAAAACCAGATTGATGTTGATCCAGGAGTTGGAAATTCTCTATGTGAGTGAAAAAATCCGATTGCACACATTTTTCTAGGAGATTATCCAGAGTGGGGATGTTGGAGATGGGGCGAAAGTTTTTGAGATCAGTTCTGTCTGCATTATGTTTCCTAAGAATGGGAGAGACCTGAGCTGCTTTTAGGCATTCGGGGATCGTGCCTTGTCATAATAAAGTGTTGACAATCTTTGTCCAAGGGGGGATGAAGGCATCCTTGATTTCTTTGAAGACAGTCGGTGGCAACAGGTCACTGAAGTGATTAGATGGATTGATACTAAGAAGGGTTTTGTAAATGACTCTTCACCGAGGGGGAGTAAAAGTATACCAAATAGCCTTGTTCTTGGTGCTAAGACTAAGTGGATCGAGCCTCTCGGAGTGAGCAGGAGGAGACTCAATCTTGTATGAAGGAAGAAGAGCCTTCTCAGATTCAAGGTCAATACTGATGAGTTTTGTTTTCTCCATAAAGAAAGCAGCCAGATCATTGAATGAAGGCGAGCCGTCTCCTGAGTCAAGGTGGTTGGGTGCTTTTGCTGATTGTTGTTTGACAGAGTTTAGGTTGTCGTTGAACCAGGGTTTGGAGATTTTGGAAGAGACATTTGCTTGATGTAGAGGTGCTATGGAATCCATGATACAAGAGATAGTTGAGTTATAGAAATCAGTGAGTTCATGCACATCAGTCATGTCATCTTGGGAAGACAAGACATATGTAATATGTCTAATAAATGTAATTTGGTTGCTAGAACTTCAGTTTTAATATTCCTGAGGTCCCGTATCCATTTGTTAAATATTGGACGGATTTGTTAGCATGAGCTTGGTAGGATGATCCTTCCAAGTCTCATTGCCACCTTTCCATTCTCAGGACCATGCCCTGCGCCATGGGGGGCCTCAGCGCTCTATTTTGAGCCCCTTGTTATTCAACCTTTATGTGAGTCCCTTGGCGGAGGAGGCTAGAGGCAAGGGGCTGTCCTTGGTGTCGTATGCCGACGACACCCAGCTGGTGATCGCCTTCTCCAAAAACTGTCGTACCAATCTGAAGAAGTTTAAGGAGGATCTGCCGGTCATGTCGAACTGGATGAAGGCTAACTGTCTTCAATTAAACGCCAGCAAGTCTGAGATCCTATTGTTCAGCAAGGACCAGGAGCTCTGGTCCAAACGATGGTGGCATGACATCTTAGACCCGCCCCGTCACCCAAGGAGGCTGTAAAGAACTTGGGTGCTTGGTTGGATACTGGGCTGACTTTCAAGAAACAGACATGAGTTGTCGCCGCTGCCTGCTCTGGGCTCTTGAGAGGATTGAGGCCCTTGCTTGGGTTTTTTCCTTCCAGGGTGCGCCAAACCATCGTAAAGGCCTCCATTCTTGCTAGGCTCGATTATGGCAATTCTTTATATCTGGGCACCAAAAAAGCCTTTATTAAACGCCTGCAGAGGGTCCAGAATGCGGCTGCACGTATGTTAGTGGCTCTACCAAGATCTCAGTCGGTGGCACATATGCTTCCCAGGCTACACTGGCTGCCCATTGAAGAACGCATTCAGTTTAAAGTGCTATGCATCTCTCATAAAATCTTGATGCACCAAGCACCTACAGGGCTTTCTGGTCTATTGACGCAGTATATGCCCAGGCATGCTTTGAGATCTGCCAATCATGAGCTTGTTTGTGTCCCCCGAGTCTGGAGAGCGAGGGCGGGGGCCGTTCGCTCGGCCTCTTGGCGGCCAAATTGTGGAACTCCCTCCCAGTACATATTCGTGACATCCCTCATCTTTTGCCATTTCGCAAGTCTGTAAAAACCTGGCTGTTCCCTATTGTTTGAGGTTTAGCCGCTTCTGGGTTTCTCTATCTTTTTCCTTGGGATTCTGGTTGCGCTGGGACGCCTCGTCGCTGAGGCGCATTATAAATAAATACATAAATAAATATATATGGTAAAACAGCTGGCTTCACATGCCCTCTGAAGTTTTAGCCTAAGACTGCTTGTCCATGCTACCACTAGGATAGCTGGTCTATAAGGTTGACTTTACAACCACCATCAATAAGGGTCGTTTAGACTGGTGCAAGGTGCCCACTAGAATAATGGACATCATATGCCAGGCTAACTTCTCACAGGGAGTAGGGGAGAGAAGCAAATTAATAGCATCCATGGACTAAACAAAAAATTGCACAACCTATCACATCACTACATCTGCAGTAAATTACTTGTTGGATAGGGCACAAAACTTAGCCTTGACTCTCCACATAGCCATCAAGTAACAGGTAAGTCCAAAGACCAATGGCTGGCTAAGGTTGGTTCTGAGAATCCTTAGGGCAACTTTATGTTTCTAGTGCCCAGATTTCAACACTGGGGTAATAGCCAACATCGCCTATTGCTGTGGTAGGCCGGGCAGAAGAACAGGGCATGTTCTACAGTTTCCTTGGTGTCCCACAGGCTGGGCATCACCAGTCAGCAGCCCTAGGGACATTAACCCATCTGACAGTAAAATACCAAAGGGGGTGGGTTCCATAGCATATTTGCAAGAACAAATGCCAGACCAAAGGAGATTCAATGTTATCCAGGAGGTCTTCTCTACTATTGGCAGCAGGGGATTCCACAGGGCTCGGCTTTAAACCCCACTCTGTTAAATCTGTATATGCGCCCCCTTGCAGGTGTCATAGAGTACCACGGCTTTAACATTGTGTCATACGCTGATGACACACAGCTCATTATTACCCTATCCCAGGATGGAGGAGCCTCTGCAACCTGGCTGAGATGCTGCCTGGTAGACCTGGCGGAGTGGATGTCTCAGAGTTGCCTCAAGTTAAATGCTGGTGAAATTGAACTCCTACTTGTAGGGAAATAACCTTCTATCTGGTCCTCGGCGTGGTAGTCAGACGTATTAGGGCTTGTACTGACAGCTGCGCCAAAGGTGAAGAACCTTGACATATGGTTTGATACCAAACTATCTTTTGACAGCCAGATTTCCTATCTGGCGGGAAAGTGCTTCAGAATTTTGAGAAATCTGAGTAAAATCTTAGCTTTCTTCAGGTGGTGACCAGGAAATCAGTAATCCAGGCACTAGTTATTTCTAGGCTGGTCTACTGTAACATGCTGTATCTTGGTGTCTTACTAGGCAAACTAGCTAAACTGAGAGTGCAGAATGTTGCTGTACTGCTGCCGCTTAACATTCCGAGGCAGGTATCTATTGGGTCTACTTTTGACACTTTACACTGGCTCCCTGTTAGGAAGAGAGTTCTTTTCAAGGCTTTGTGTTTTTGCCAAAAAAATCCTGATTGAAAAGGATCCCTGATAATTACACTCCTTGGCAAAATTGTGTGTACTGGGCAGAAATTTCAGATCGGCGTATTACTACTTCCTGGGTAAAAGCTCGACTGGGCAGATGTTCTTTCTGCTTTTTTGCCTCTAAATTATAGAAATCTTAGCCTCTTGATCTGTGACAGGAAGGATCTGTATTAACTTTCCATAAGAAACTTAAGACATGGTTCTTATGGCAACCTTAGAGGGTAGCTGGCCCTTTTTGGGGGTGGGGATGAACACTGTTCACTTAGCGCAGGGAAACACCACCTGGAGTAACCAGGTGCTCTATAAATCATTTATATATTATATACAGGCGCAATGTTATCACGCTAAATTAAGAGGGCCCAGACAAACCTGTAGCCTTCATCACCAGGTGGTTAGTCTCCTGGGAACAAAGGTGGCGTGCTATAGAAAGAGAAGCTTTTGCTGTGGTCTGGGCACTGAAGAAGTTGAGGCTATGCCTGCCTAGTAATCACTTCCTGAGTCATACTGACCACAGGCCCCTAAGGTGGCTCATGCAAATGAGGGGTGAGAGTACAAAATTGTTGAGGTGGTCCATTTACCTAGAGGGTATGGACTTCAAGGTGGAACAAAGACTAGGGGAAGAAAGCGCCATTGCTGTTGTTTATCCGGGTTCTTTCTCCGCATTTATCAGAAGATTTTTTAACATAATAGTAGCAGAAGATGACTGAACCTCGGTCTTCATTAGGAAATCACCTTGAGGGTGACGAGGTAATGAGAGTAGAATTTTCTTTATCAGTACCTGAGGATACCTGGCAAATGTATACAAGAGAGTGGGCTGTCAAACAGACTCCAGTTCTGTAGAGAAACCAAGTGAGGTGGTATAAACACTTTATTCCACGCCATTCTCTTATGTAGTGAGCCCCGAGCACTGGCTCCATTTCTTATGAAGCCAGAAGCAAAGCAGGATATTAAAACACTGCTAAATCAGCTACAATATTAGGGCATTAACGTGCTGTGTCTTTCACCAATGGACACTCCTCTTTTTCCAGTTTTAATATCATATGGATCATATAGAATCGTTTTAGATTATAGGAATCTAAACACACAATCTAAACACACATATTTCCACACAAACATTTCAAAATGCCCACAACACATCATTAATGACAAATATAGTACAGGAAAAATATAAACCAACCCTGAGCATTTCCAACAGGTTCTTCAGTCAGAACATAGCGTCTGAAAGTGAGATTCCAACCGCCTGAAGTTTCAATGGAGTGCAATATTCGTTCAAAAGCAGGGTCGGACTGGCCATAGCGAGCACCGGGCGTTTCCCCGGTAGGCTGCTGGGGGCGGGTTTTGGGCCCCCGGGGGGGCCGTTTTTGTTGCCGGGGGTCGGCAATATCAGCCCCCTGTAACAAAATCGGCCGAAACCCACCCTCGCACACTGCTCGACTGCACTCCCCCTCACCCCAGGGGATGGCCGGCTGAGCAGTGGGCCAAGGCCGGTTTCTGTTCCCAGTCCGGCCCTGTTCAAAAGATGACCCATGGGATAAAAGAATAGCTCTAGCCTATTCTCAGCACACATAATGGAGATTTTAAAACCTGATCCCGAGATTCTATCAAACAGTGATGACAATTACCTATGCTAATGACCATACTAACATCAAATGGTTGCAAAGTTCCATTTAAAAAGTCTGAAATTGCCTGACTGACCGTGACTTTTCTTGGTTATGAATTATCAAATGAGGGCAATGGACTGGTACTCAATTTCCTTCAGAAGTAACATTCTCTGTTGGATTTTCTCACCTTCAGGCAAATTTACTTGACAAACTATGCTGAGTGGTTACAGGTTGCTGAACATGTGTTCACGAGCATTGGAAAGCACTGTGAAAAAGTTGCTTATTTCTCTATTTGATTATGAAACCGGTACTAATTAGGTGAAATCTCTGTCCGCATGACATAATGAATGACTTTTTAAAATATCCACGTAGGTCCAGCCCATCCATATATTCTGCAAAACGCTTGACCGGGGTGCGCAATGAGTTCGGGGTGCGGCCCATTAGGACCGCATCATCAGCGTAAAGTAGTACGGGCAACGATTTCCCATTAATTATAGGGACATCGGGGGTTGAATGCTTCAGATGATCGTTCAGTCCATTAATGTAAATAATAAAGAGCTGGGGTGCTAAAACGCACCCCTGTCTGATTCCCTTCCTATCTTAATAGGACCTGATAACTCCCCCGCCCAGTCCTATCCGTACCTGTGTCTTGAGGTCGGTGTGCAAAAATGCTAAAAAGTGGACTAATGATTGATCCAAACCATAATTTATTAAAATAGACCAAAGTTTGGACCTAATAACTAAATCAAAAGCGGATGATAGGTCCATGAATTCTAAATAAATGGGGGAAGAGCGGGCGGTATTATATTTGTTAATGACCAAGTTAAGATTCAAACATTGTTCTACTGTGCCAACCCTGCTTCTAAAACCCAATTGACACGGGGATAAAATGCCACTTTCCTCTGTCCAGTCTGAGATCCTATTATAAATACCACGACCCAGGATCTTTAGGGTGTTGTCAAGCAGAGAGATCGGTCTGTAATTAACCGGTTCCGATCTATCACCCTTTTTATATATTGGGACAATTACACTTGTCGCCCACGTATCAGGCATGGGAGCTTCTGGGAGACTATTAAAAACTTTCAATAGAACTGGGGCCCATAGATCCGGCTTTAACTTTATAATGTCTATGGGCAACCCATCAGGTCCAGGGGCCTTATTACCAAGACTCTGTGCAATCGCATCCTCTACTTCTGTCAGTGTTATCTGTAGATTGCCTAAATGGCCCTGCACATACTGATCTGGACTATGTGATGGTGAGGCATAGATTTTTGAAAAATAATTTACCCATGAGTTACTAGTAATAGTACAGCTAATTGATGTTAACTGTTAGCCCATATTACGTAAATCTCTTACTGTAGACCAAAAAGGGTTGCCAGACATCCCCCCAGCTGTTTCCACAAGGGCTTCCCATCGTTCGCTCAGGAGGGTGCCCTTGCGCTCATATATAGCGGTTTTATAAACTTTCTTGGCTGCACTTATATCTGCGCTAACTCTCGGTTTGGCTGTTAGGGCCTTACCCAGGCTCCTATTAGCTTCAGAACAATTGTGATCAAACCATCTTGGGTCTTTTGGGACCTGGCGACGTGGCAATGATAGTAAAGATCTAATCACCGAACAGAGTTTTGTAAAATCTCCGATTATACTGGGACAAGGGGCTCTAATCGATAGGCATGAGGCAATTAAAGACGAATGCTTTTCTAATAAAGTCTTAGTTATTGCCCCGATATCCACCCCCCCTCCAATTTAATCTTAAATTATCTGTTGATGGAGTTATGTCCCTCGCCCCTTGTGCAGTAACATACACTGGGCGTGGTGCTAATCTTAGTACCACTGTCAGTGGGTTATGGTCCCCAAAGTCTGTTACGAGGACCTCTTTGGCCAATAGGCAATCTGCAAGCTGGGGAGTAACAAAGATAAAATCAATGGTAGAGGCGCTATTCCTTCCTCTAAATGTCGGTGCCAATTGGTTAGTAGAGGGTAAGCCAAAATCCATTACATTGCTAAGAATATGTTCCCTAAGAAAGGAGTCTAGTTCCAACCCCCTCCGTGCAGCTGGGTCTAACTGTTGTGTGCCTATACCTCCAGTATCTGTTGGTAATTTAGCATTAAAATCCCCTCCCAGGAGAATCCCCATTCCCTCATCTGTGTCTAAGACTTTCTCTAATTTTGAAATGAATTTGAAAAGCATGATGAAATTCTTATTTGGAGCAGAGTGGAAGTCATTATTATAGAAATATATTAAATAGAAAGGGACATGTTGTTTATATTCTATCACTTGTATATTGGGACTGCTTATATGTATTGTCTTAAAGCTCCCTCCTGAAGCTATACTTATCCCAATAAATAAGCCCCCAACTGCTCATCCAAAGTTAGGCTTAGGTCCTACTAAATTGAAACAGTGGAAGCCTTCTATGTGCAGATCATGTGTGGCCCATGTCTCCTGGAGTATTATTATGTCCTGGAAGGATAGTGTCCATAGCCAGTCAGTGTCAGCTAGTCAAGATTCTAAACCAGCAACATTCCAGCTCAGGATTCTGAGGTCTAGATCATTTTTACTTCTGATGCTGTTGTGGGATGGCTCAGCTATTGTTCCGACACCCATTGGCACTTGGCCAGTGCCACCCTCTGCCTGCTCACTTTAATCAACAATAATTATTGGTTGAGTATTACACACTTCCGGACCTTCCTGTTTCTTACTATTAACAGTTCGACATATGGATAATGGATCACCCGGTCTCTTGTCCTTTACCAACTTATCTGACAGTCAATCTTGTGCATCTAGGTTAGAAAAAGCTATGTCAAACCGATTCTATGTTGGCACGTTAAACGCGTACCTCCCCTGATTATGCACGATAGCTGGAGGATCACGTCTATACACAGGCAAGAGTGGGGGGGTCCCGATAAAAGAAACCCAATGGTAACATTTATATCCCTTCCCTGCCTATGTCCCTTGTCTCTACTCTCTCCAAAATACTTTGCACTACTTCCGGGGACCCAAAATTCAGTACTATACAATCCCCTCTGATAGTTTTGGTTGATGTCCCTATCCAAGCGACCCTTCTAGCCATTTTAAAATCTTGGAACAGGCAGCTACCCAGCCCTGTCTTAGTATCCAATAAGTGGAGTGCCCTATTTCTTAGTGAGCTCCAATGCTCCACTATATTGGGTGTTATAGGTGGTACATTTGAAAGGACAATAACATATGGAGTACATTCCAGGGGCAGGTTGAGATAACCCTTACTGTGAATATTTTGGGCAGTGGTTAGGCAGGCCTGATTCAAGCCCCCATTATTTCCCCCACGTTTTACTCTCCCACTATTGATAGAATTGCATGGAGTAAAATTTGTACAGATGGTGTGTGGTATAGGGACATGTATACCTGTTCTAATGGTATCAACATTTGTTTTTGGGAGCTGGTTGGTTACAGGTACTGCATGTGTGCTAGGCCCCCCCAGGACTGCTAAGGCTCCATTTGGTGGACAACTAGGCTCGGTCGGGAGTTTTAGCTCAATGATGTTTAAACTTGTGTTAATGTCTGCAAGTTTGCTTAATAGTGGGTTTAGAAGCGCTTTAAATTTATCTTCTAACTTAGTTAGTAACCCATCTTCCAAATTAGTTTGGGGTTACTTGCAGGGACATTGACAAACGGTGACTCGTGGACCGGTAGGGCTGATAATAGTTATCTCATCAGAGGTGCCTGCCTTACCTCAGGCAGAGCCTTTAGTTTTGGCTACCTTACTACTTTGTTGGATTGTAATGGGTAAACCCCTTGCCTTCCTTTTCCACGTTGTTTTCAAGGCCGTACTCCCCCCAACCTGCCGTTGTCGTGTGGATCGGGTTACAATTTGCGGTGGTGATGAAGGAGATGGAACCACTAAAGTGACTGTAGATCCTGCAGTTATAGATGGTAAGTCTGCAACTACCGTCACGGGCTCGATAGACCCAGTAGCCGACTGGTGAGTACTGGCCAAGCCACGTTCGGCAGAGTTTGAAATGTTTAAAAGAGATCCACCTAAGGGGGGTTCCATAGACAATCTATGCATCTCTAATGATAGCCTTTTTTCTGTAATTGCAATCTGGTGATTTAAAAGCGATTCTGCCCTGGTAATGAAGGCACTAAGGTGCCCACAACCCCATGGCTCCCAACCCCCTTACGTGAACTCATTATGCAACAGAGAACACCCAACAAGGTACAACTATGTCACACAGTTTACAAAAAGATAATGGGAGAAAATGTCACTGACCACTTTAACAAGGTGAGGCCAAGTCCGATGTTACAGTGCAAAAGGGGGTGGCCCTGCCCTGCCCTGCCCTGCCTTATCCTGCCTTATCCTGGCTTATCCAGGCTTTGACGGGCAAGGCCCGGGCGCATCCCGTGCTGCGGGAGTGTATGGCCGGTCTTAAGGGCCTCAGGCGCCCTGTTACCGCGTCACAACCGTGCGCGCCGCGAGGCCCCCTGGGAGTTGAAGTCCGGGGCGCCGCGTGTGACCAGCGCGTCACCGTCCACTACACCACCAGCAGGGGATTAAGGCTCCAGAGGGTCCGGGAAGCTCAGAAACTGCTCCGCCGAAGGTCCAGGTAGGAACAGCAACAATGCCCCTAGCAGCCCGCGCTGCGGGTGTGTATGGCCTGTCTTAAGGGCCTCCGGCGCCCTGTTACCGCGTCACTACAGTGTGCGCCGTGAGGCCCCCTGGGAGTTGAAGTCCGGGTCCTCGCGTGTGACCAGCGCGTCACCGTCCACTACACCACCAGCAGGGGATTAAGGCTCCAGAGGCTCCGCCGAAGGTGCAGGTAGGAACAGCAACAATGCCCGCTGAAACATTGTAATTGCCATATGTTTTGAACGTTTCAATGAACAATGTGATGATTCTGGATTCTATTTCAGAAGACTGGGATACGAAGACTATAAAAAGAACGATGTCTGATTTGCAGGCATATACAACTGTGAACAATAAAAATCTATTTTTGAATGCATTTAATTATGAAGAATTGTATGGCTTTCATCAATATGCACACTATTCTATACATCCAACTAGTTATCCTAGAGAAATATACAATTACACACAGCGGGAGAATTGAAATGCTCACCCCTTGTCATCTGAATTTCCTAATGAAATTCCCCTATTTCTAGAGTGAAGACAAGTCCAATCCCTCATCCGTCTAGTTTTTCACAACAACTCCTGAAAATCTTAATTACCACCAACAAGGAGATTTATTAAGAGGAGTACAATCAGAATTTGGCCATACAGGCAAAGTAGTATTGGAAAGAAAATATTGACGAGATAATTGTTTGGGGAACCAAATATTGGCAAATGCAAGATAAAGAAACCCTATTTAGAGCATGCATTAATCAATCAATCAATCAATCAATCATGCCATTTGTATAGCGCACTACTGGGAGGGTCTCAAGGCGCTTGGGGGGAGGGGTATGCTACTGCTCGAACAGCCAGGTCTTGAGTTGTTTCCTGAAGGCGAGATGGTCCTGGGTCAGCCGAAGGTGGATGGGGAGGGAGTTCCAAGTCTTGGCAGCTAGGTAAGAGAAGGATCTTCCTCCGGCGGTGGCTCTTCGGATGCGTGGTGCTAACGCGGGATTACTGGTTACTAGTTACCTTACCAAATCCCATTTCTAAGTCGACTGAATCATTGGTACCTGTCATTGAGTAAAAGGTAATCTTACAATAAGTCAATCAATTTAAGAACTTACACCACTCTAAAGGACCACTGACCCAATTTTAAGTTTCAAAGATTTAATGTAAAGTCAAAGATAACTGAAGATACAAACTTCTCAAAATGAGATTCAGAAGATAAATCGGTATCACTATGAACATGAACTTTTTGAATAGTCTGAGTCTGAAAAACAAGATAATAAGTACAAGCTCGAAAACCATAAGGGTTGCCAAAATGGATACAAGTTGCAATCTCAAAGTCATTACAGAAAAGAAAATTAAGGTTAGTCTGTCCCTACACTATACTAAGTGACATCCCTACGTAGCAAGATCTTTACCCCTCTAGGTGTCAGCCGTGGTGACTTCCTAAGAAGATCACGCACTTCTCTTTGTCTCTTCTCTGATAATGGGTCTCTCCTGAACAGCCTATCTGCCTACCCATCCGCTTCCTTAGGCTCCCAAAATCATCTGCTCTGCTCTCCTCCCGGGTCTCTTTCCCTAATACCAAATCACATTTCCAACAGAAACGCCCCTTGGGACGCCCCTCACGTGGTATATCTTTGCGCGGTAAACTCCATGATGGTACTCTTGAAGACCCTCGTTAAAGTTGACCTTGGTTCCCAGGCTTCTTCTCCAATGCGCCGATACCCCCTAAATTCCTGGAAACTCCTACAGGCCTGCGCAAGGCGCCACTGAACAAAGTCCCTTTCATTCGAGCTGATTAGGACCCTCGCACCTGCATACAGTTCGTCCTGCAGTGGGCCTCAAATTCCAGACTCCACCATATCTTTAGGTCGTAAAACACACTCAAAGCTCTGTGCTGGACACCTCTCGACTTCTTCCCTAATGAGCACATGGCAGTTCAAACGATATGACATTATCTGTTCAGGCCTACTTGATTTACATGAAGCAGGTCCCTGCACTCTTAAAACATTAACTTGATTTAAACAGCAACATTCTTAACTAACATACGTTTCTAAAATAACACATCTATAAAGCATATACTTCAACCCTAAGTTCAATAATACATTTGGAAGAACCACGTCAACCTTATCTCACATTATTTTAGCAGCACGTTTAGGTTTGTTGTGAATTGCCCTGAGGCCTACACACTTAACTGGACTTCAGAGTTACGTTTAATTCGGACATGATTCTTTTAACATGAGAACGTGAGGTTTTCATATTCATTCCAACATTTCTACATTAATCTCACACAGTTATACTTATTGTTACTCTACTTAATATTTTATACATTTCGCTACTGAATATAGAACACTCTGTATATTTCACTCCTAGATATAAAACACTCGTGTGCAAAACATGTTTAACTAACTACGTGCTTGTAAATATGGTGCACTTATACATTTTTTCAAACTTGTGCTCTCTCAGTCCCCCCTTTGATGACCTACAGGGGTCATCACCATCAAGACACTAAAAATGTAGAACCCTTCAAAGTGAAGTCATGGCAGTGCCACCTCTTTTCATAGTCTCCAATGCTTTCAGACTCTTGTATTGTGTGTCCTGCATCGCTGTCAACTCTTCCTCCTGTTTCCTCATAGTTCTCTGCAACCTATTTGCTCTATAACATTGATACAAACGCACCAATCCCCACAAAGTGATTACGCAAATCACAATTATGATGATGGGTTTCAGTATGTACCAAACGATACCCTTTCCTAAGTTGGCAAACCAACCTCCAACTTTACCCATTCCATGACCTACTTTTTCCCACACATTTACCTTTGCCAGGTCCCCAATTTCGTAGTGTATGGCAGTGATGTTTCGTATATACTTCTCTAGAGGTTTTGAATTGTCTGGAATGTAAGTGCAGCATTCCTGGACCTTCAAAGCCTTACAGACTCCTCCCTCTTTTGCTAACAGAACGTCTAAAGCAAGTCGGTTCTGAAGAACCATTGCCCTAATCGATTGCATCTCCCCTTCTATCAGCATGAAGGATCTAGCAGTACTGGCAGATAGCCTATCTACGACTGTAGCTAACCTCCTGATCTTAATGTCATTCAATATCAGTCCTAAGATAGGGAATGCAGCACCGAGTACATCTCCAACTACTTCTGCTGCACCCAGCCCTCTCTTCCACCTAGTTGGTATTTCTTTCTTTGGCGTTTCTAAATTCTCAACATGATATATTTTAGGGAAGACAACAGCCAGATAGCATGATCCGTACCAATTATCTGGTAGCTTCACATAGGCATTTCTTCCACACACGAAATACACATTTGGAATTGCTTGCATCCCTTTCAAAAAGTCCTTAGAGTAATACTCCAGTTGAAAGGCATGTTCACAATTGACTTGACCTACATAAAAATTCTCATAATAGGAGTAACTCCTGTGAATGCACAGTTTCCCCCGTTTCTCCTTATCTAAAGCAATTGGACCAATACTACCTTTTCTTTGATGTGCCCTTTCCTCCTTGGTCCAATCTGTTTCCCATTGTCCTGATGCCTTCAGAATCTTCTGCCTCCTGTATCTAGTATCTACCTATCCTATAAACTTTTTCTCAATTTCTGACACTTGACAAGTCAGATTGTTTCTTCGAGCATGTGAAGTATCTAACGTTTTCCATGGAATAAACCATTTGTGTAATCTGTCTTCGCTTTTGTAATAGTCCCACTTGTTCAAATGCTTGAAATTCGGGACCTCTGGCAATGTCGAGTCGAAATTCGAGAAATAATACTCAAATCCTTCTCGTCCATAAAATATGCTCAACAAAAAACTGCATGTGATTCCATATGTCAACGGAAGATGATGGTATCTGATACCCTCCTCTACCGAAGCTGGTAATTGCATACAAACGTAACAATTCTTCACTTCCATGGCATCAACGTATTCATAAAGCAACTTAGCATAAGCATTTGACCTGAAGTTTCCCTGTGACTCATCCGTGTGCAACCTTTTTACTTCTGCATCTAACAACGCTTTGTCTTTATCATTGATGTTTCCCTTATCCTTAATAATGGTAGTTTTCGGTGTTGACACTCCCTTGACCTCCTGGACTGTAGTTGCATCTCCCTCGTGTCCCACTATGTATGAGACAGTAACCACTAAAACTATCAAGGACATCACTACTCCCAACAATGTGCCAACTATACATTTTGCCCTGCGGTTCGGGTTGCCAGCCTCCATGTTCTCAAACAGTGTGGTTCTGGACGCTCTTCCTGCATCAACTTCTTCCTCTTTTCGAACAAAGTCTTTTTTCTCTTGCAAAGTCTCTCCCTTATGAACACTTGGAAGCTTGACAATTTATTCCCGCAAAACAGTTCAAAGTCCAGTAGAAAATATAGACAACCCTAGCCCTTCTCCATCCGCTAAAAGGAAACCCTACCATTTTTTCTTCTTCCACTCGGCGCTAGGTTATCTTGCAGCAATTTTACAATTTCTTTTCAAGAGTCTTATTTTCCTCTGAAGTTATGTATGGCTCAAGGAGGGACACTACATCTTCATAAATGTCCATCCGAAGAAACATTCCCTCAAGTTCTGGGCAGTTCGTACAACAACATGGAAAGTCAACTGTTTCTAGGATTATTCTCCTTATTTCGCTCTGGACAAGTGGACGGACGAAATTGAGAGTTAACGTTTTTTCAATTTCTACTCCTGGTACTATCAGTTCTACATCCACAATTACAAAGGGGTCCGCTCTAATCAGGATCACTTTCTTCACCTTTCCAGTTCTGCGCCCCCTTGAAGACATTCGCAATATGGTATTAATCCACAACAATGAGTGCTCCAAGAATTTCTACTACTCGCTCAAGCATTTCCAAACGAAGAAGAGTTCCCTCCAATATTGGATATCGTGAACAGCAAACTGGAAACTCAACTGTCTCTAAAATCAATTTTCTTATTCCGCTCAGGAGAGGAGGATGAACGATGTTGAGTGTCAGCAGCCTTTCGGTCTCCGCTCCTGGCAGTAGAAACCTTATTTGCACTGTGATGATCGGGTTAGTTCTGACCAGGTCCACTTCCCGGATCCTCCCGGTCCTGTGCCCCCCCGACATCTGCAACGAGGTAGGTCCAATCAGGAGTAGAGTATCTTCTACTAGGCACTCGCACCCTCCTTGATCTTCTAAGGCCTTCCTCGGTTCCCTCCTGAGTATCTTCTTCCTGATCCGAGTCTTCAGATATAGGGACAAGGGTTTCTTCCTGGGCCGACCTTAAACTTAGCCTTCTGTCTCTTCCCGGCCAAGTGGCAGCCTCACCTCTTGTTCTCCTATGTCTCGTCCTCACACTCGGTTCTTGATCACTCTGGTACTGATCTGTGTCTGTTTCGTATTCACTGCTGCTTTCCCCTTCAGTTGCGTCTTCAGTCTCACTGCCGTCCTGCCTTCGCTCTTCTTCTGAATCCGATGCGTTCCCAACTTCTTCCGACACCCCCTCAGCTGCCTCAATCCCTTCTTGCGACTCTTCTTCCACTTCCGGGCTTTCGTCTGGGATAGGAGCTGTTCCTTCTAGAGGTGCTGGAACTCTTCGAGTATGGGATGCATGGATCCAATTTGGCAGCCCCCCGCACTTCACCGCGGTGTTCGTTATCAGGATTACCTGAAAGGGCCCACGCCAGCGAACATCTAGGCAGTTCTTCCGGACGTGTTTTTTAACCAACACCCAGTCCCCTGGGTTCAGGTCATGACACAGGTTCCTCGATGCTGGAACTTCAACCGCATGCACCTGAAGGGACACAGAATGGATGGCGTCAGACAGTCCTTTACAATAATCCAAGATCAGATCATCTGTAATATTCAATAGGGCAGCAGTTGGAACGGTGGGAAGTCTCATGGCCCTCCCCATCAGGATCTCGTGGGGAGAGAGACCTGTTCTCCTGTCAGGGGTGCTGCGCATGCTCATGAGCACTAAAGGAAGAGCATCTGGCCAACTCAAAGATGTGGATGCCACTACTTTAGCCAATCTATTCTTCAAAGTGCCGTTCACTTGTTCCACAATTCCTGAAGCTTCTGGTCGATAACTACAATGCAGCTTTTGATCGATATTCAGTGTGGAGCACAACATCTTCACTATTTTGCTGTTAAAATGTTTTCCTCTGTCCGATTCCAAAGAGGCAGGTACCCCGAAGCGCGGTATCAACTCCCTGAGCAACAATTTAGCCACTGTGAGTGTATCGCACCTACGTGTAGGGTACGCTTCAACCCATCTGGAAAATACGCATACAATCACCAACACATACCGAAGGCGATTGACTCTTGGCATTTCGATGAAATCTAGTTGCATTCTATTGAAAGGCCCCCCCGACCTCCCAATGTGACTCAGTGTGACTGGTGTTCGTTTGCCTACGTTCAGTTGTTGGCAGGTAACACATCGCTTACATACTGATTCTGCTGCTATTCTAAATTTAGGGCAATACCAAGTTTGCCTAAACACTCTCCTCATAGCATCCCTTCCTAGATGTACTGGACCATGTATTTCTCTTGCCATGGGATTAGCTAATTCTTCAGGTAACACAGCTCTCCCATCTGCTGAAACCCAAAAATCCATTTCACTTCGCACACAACCCGCTGTTTCCCATGCCCTTTTCTCAGCTTCTGGTGCATTCTCCTGCATTACCCTCAAATCTTCCCAGGAATCCACGGTCTCTAACATCATGCTTAATTCTGTCCTTTCTTCTGCACCTTCTATTTCCACTTTTGAGAAAGAATAATTTTGTTCCGCACAATAACGTGCGACTTCATCAGCGTATCTGTTGCCTTGTGACACAAAATCTGTATTCTTAGTATGAGCTACACACTTTACTATTGCGATGTCAACTGGACCTTGTAATGCTTCTAACAACAGCCGCACAAATTCTCCATTTCGAATGGGCGAACCAGAGGAGGTCATGTAACCTCTCTGAGACCACAACTGCCCGAAATCATGAACCACACCGAAACCATATTGGCTATCAGTGTATATGGTGACTCTCTTTCCGTTTCCTGCTATGCAGGCACGAGTTAGGGCAATAATTTCTGCTACCTGTGCGGAATGTACTCCTTCCAGGCAAGCGGCTTCCACAACTCCAGTAATAGTACAAACAGCATAAGCTGCTCTCAACCGACCAGTATCGTCTCTTAAACATGAGCCATCAACAAAATAAATTTCATCGGGGTCAGACAATGGCTCATCCACAATATCTGGTCTGGGTTTCGTGCATAGTTCAGTCACATCAAGGCAATCGTGGTCTTCACATCCTTCGCCTTCTATTACAGTGGGTAATGGCATCAAAGTAGCAGGATTCAAGACAGAGCATCTCCTGAGGGTCACGTTCTCTGCGGCAAGAATAACTTGCTCGTAGCGCGTGAGCCTACTATTGGTCAGATGCTGCGTCTTCGTCCTGGTCATCAACAATTCAACTGAATGTGGTACATACCACTGGATGTCCCATCACAATACTTTCGCTCCTTTCAATGCTGACACCCGTTGCAGCAACGGATTTGAGACATCCGGGCAACGCTGCGGCTACTGGATCTAATGTAGCCGAAAAATATGCAAGTGGTCTACGGGCATTTCCGTGGGTCTGTGCCAAGACTGACAAAGCACATCCCTCTCTCTCACAGCAATAGAGTGAAAATGACTTCTCGTAATCGGGCATTCCCAGAGGTGGAGCACGACATAAATCGTCCCTCAACTATAAAAACGCCACCAGACATTCTTCATCCCATGGTACCGGATCACTCACCTCCTTGTGCGTCAGTTTCTGTAAGGGCTTTGCTTTCAGTGAAAAGTTAACTATCCACTGTCGGCAGTAACCCACCATTCCTAGGAACATTCTAACTTCTCTTTGTGTTGTAGGCGCATTCATCTTCATTATCGCCTCAATCCTCTCTGGGGACACCTTACGTTTCCCTTTTTCTAACCGGTGCCCTAGATACTGTACTTCTGTCAGACAATACTGCAACTTGCTCGGAGATACCTTATGTCCATTTTCAGCTAAATGGTTCAGTAAGGCAATTGAGTCTGCTTTACAGGCTTCCTCTGTTTCTGACGCAACAAGTAGGTCATCTATGTACTGTACCAGAACCGAATTCTGTGGCAGTACTAGATTCTCGAGATTCTTCTTCAACCACTGATTAAAGATGGATGGGCTGTCTGTGAATCCTTGTGGGATTCGACACCATGTTAAAACGCGATCTTCCATTTTAAAAGCAAAAAGATACCTGCTCTCTTCATCCAATGGGATTGAAAAGAAAGCCTGGCAAAGATCTATCACTGTGAACCATTCTGCTTGACATGGTATTTGAAACAGTATCACTGAAGGATTCGGTACCACGGGACAACATGAAACAACTATGTTGTTAATCTTTCGTAAATCCTGTACTATCCTGAATTTCCCACTAGGTTTCTGCAAACCCATAATCGGGGAGTTACAAGGACTACCCACGATTTCTTTCAGTATTCCCTGTTGTATCATTGACTCAATCACAGGCTTTATTCCTGCAATCGTTTCCTGTGACAATTTGTATTGAGGCGTTCTTGGAAACTCAGCATTGGGTTTTACCAGTATTTTTACCGGTTCTACCCCTTTAATCAATCCTATTTCCTCTCCGGTGAAATCCCATACCTCTGACGCCACTGCATCTCGTAGGTCTTGGGGAAGATCTTCTACAGTCAGAGTAGGATATAGTTCTATACAAGATTTTGAATTGGCCACCTTAAAAGTAGCATCTTCATCAGTAGTCTGTACCTCCACTCCTTGCGGGGTGCAGTATATGGTGCAATTCAATTTACACAACAAATCCCTCCCTAACAGACATACCGGACTCGAGTCACAAACCACAAACTGATGCTCGTTCATGTGGTTTCCTATCTTCACAGACACTGGTTCTGTCAAAGGACTAGTCATTCTTTTATTTGCGACTCCTACCACCTGGATTGTTTCCCCTGACATCGGCAAGTCTGGAACCACCGCTGATCTCAGAGTCGATCGAGTAGCCCCAGTATCCACCAAGAACGTAGTGGGACATCCTGCCACTTCTGCCTCAACAAATGGCCCTCTCTGATCCACTTCTAGGACTGCCCCGAGAGTACAGTCCTCTTCACTGCTCACACGTTGTCCTGTTAATGGATCAATGTAATAACACTTTTCTTCCTCGATAAACAGAGGCATTTGTTTAAAGACCTTTCCCCCTGTCGCTATCTTCGGTGGCTGTGGGACTTGGGCCCGTGGAGCCGAAGTCCCCCCTTTGGCCACCTTACTGCTTGGAACTGTCACCTTTTGCATTGGGACTTCTTGGACCTGCTCTTCTACTTCTAGCTCTCCATTTTCAGGGTTAAAGGGACACTCGCGTCGCCAATGCCCCACCTGGTGACACTGATGACACTTTGTCGTTTTCTTTAAAGTGGCAAAGTCTATCCTAGGTCTCTGCCCTTCCTCATTGTCCTTATTCTGACCGTTTGGCTTTCGTCCCATCCCCTGCTTCTGCTGGCCACCCTTCCCGGCGGACTGCATTTGTACCACCATCAATTTCTCCTTTAGATTCTTGGCTTTAGAGTCTATTTCATCACTACAGTATCTGGCATAACGTAAAATCTCATCTAGTGGTTTGTTCTGCCAACAGATTAAATGTTGCTGAATCATCAAGCAAATATCAGGTCTCAACCCCAAGACAAACTTTGACACAAATTGTCCTATATCTTTGGGATCCATTACATCAAGTCCACTGTATTGCTTGAATGTTTTCAACAACATCTCATAAAACTCATGCACGGTCTCCTTCGGTTCTTGCCTCGTTCGATCTATCTTTACCCAATCTATATCCTGTGGTGGTACCTTCTCTTTCAACCAAGCTATTACCCTTTCATACTTTCGCATGACAATCTCGGATGGTCCATTAGTTCGAACATCCCTCACTGGTTCAGCATTTGGCCATTCGACACTAGTCTTACACGGGGTCCACAGGTCAGATGGGACCACGATGTCAAACAACGTGTTCAAATCAATCCACAATACTTTCGAGATTTTGACAAACCTCTCTACCTGCTTATACCACTCTACTGGATTGTCCCTCAACTTCGGAAATGAGTTGGTAAATGCAGTTAAGTCTCCTCTACTCCAGGGCACATGTACATAATTTCCATTTGATATTTCTCGCAAAGGGAATGCCTCCATCTGCATTACCCTTCCCTCAGGGGTCATCACATTTGTACTTCGCCTAACCGTGCCCTTTTTCGACCACCTTTCCTCCCATTTGTCCAGTTCTCTCCACACTCTTATTCCAGATATCAACTCCCTAATGTGAGTTTTCAATCCAGTAGTCCTCTTCTCATCTAGGTCTTGGTCTGAGTATTGTAACCTATGGTTACTCTGTAGTGCCCTTGTCCTAGATAAATCTACAGCATACCTGTCGGCCAAATTAGACAGTTTCTCGTGGAATGCTCTAGCTCTCCTAGTAGTATCCTTCGCTATGAACAGCAATTCATCTTGTTCGTACAAATCAATCCTTTCTAAAGGCACCGTTCCTTCTATAATCTCGTCAAGATCGGATTTTAGACTGGAGACATCAAGCCTTTTAACCTTTATCGCAGCTTTCAGCACCTCTGGTCCAGATGTACCTTCCACCTCCCTCCCGTCCCAGCTCCTAGCCCTGCGCCTAGGCACTGGTGAGTTAAAAGGAGTCCTCCCCTGTTCCCATCTCTCTAGATCCCATGCCTTTCCATCTTCTCGGGGTGGGTAGTGAAACACTCCTTCGCGCCTCATAGCCCCGCGTTCCCCATCCTGTCTAGTTTCACGGGATGCATGGTAAGGTATTCCGTTACTCCCCCTTTCCTCACTATTTCCCTGTGATTCTTGATTACTCGAAGCATGGCGGGACCTGTCACTATTCTCCTTCCTCCAATGTTGAACGTCTTCCCCGAGTGTATGATGAAGGCACCTAAACCTATTCTGAAAAGCCCGTACCATTTCATCTCCTCCTTTCCCCCAGAGACGAGACATTTCCTCGCACTCTACAATCCTAGTATTTTGTTCCGGCTGTTCTCCCTGATTTGTAGGACGTGCATCCCCTCTATTCTCTGGACTTTGGTTTTCCCGGCCCTGACTGCTTTCGCTGGCCCCACAATGGGATACAGTCCCATTACCCCTGGTTTCCCATTCTGGTTCTGTTCTTGTCCTGTTACTCTGAGATACTATGGACCCGTCCCATTCCCTCAAATCACCTCTTAATTCTGAATAGGGTCTTGGCTGCGGTCCCCTTAGATCCATTGGTCCTCTCGGACCTCCCTGTTCTGAATTGGGACCAACAGTTGTGTCTAATGGGGTATTCCATGTTACCGATCCTGGCAATTGTTTCCATGCATTTGTCACATTATTCCTTCTTTCTATCTCGATCCTTTCTCTATCCAATTGCCTTTGTTGTTCCTCTCTATCTCTCTCAGGGTTATAGATCGAAACTATGGGTCCTATGGTAACAGGCACCTGAAGAGCATCTGGCAATCCCACAGACTCAGCCCTTTCGGTGGTTGGCGTTTTCTGCACCACAAACCTTCCCACCACACTCTGTACAGTGTTGTTTTGAGGTATCTCTCCGCCTTTGATAGGTGTCCATTCCGATATAGGGAGTGGTGTATACCCCTCTATGGCATTCCCTTCTTCCCTTGCGAGCCCTCTATCTTCTATCACCCCCACTCTCGGAGGCGGTCTATCCATTAACAATCTGTTTATCAGATTGTCCTCCGACTCGCTTTCCTCGTCTTCTTCCATGAGGTTTCCTCCTCCTCCTGCCACCTCCCTCATCGGATACATTTTTTCCACCTCAATAGCCTGTACCCTCCAACGCTTTTCCTCCTCATCCCATTTGGAATCTCGCACTGCCCTTACCGATCGCGTCAGCCTTTGTTGACGCCTGTTCAAATTTCGGTCGTGTGCAGCCTTAATCCATGCATTAAGGGCCTCAAACTGTGTTGGTCTAGGTGAGGGTTTCAATGAGGACATGGTTGCTTTTAGCCGATGTAACACCTCTAACTTAAACGTCCCGTACTTCGGGAACTGCATTTCCTCATTCCCTTCCGTAAGCTTATTCCAAGCCCCAATCCATAATATGGTATGCAGTCCCACATTCGTTGCCATATAATGAGCTGGCGTACCCTCCGGCGGAGCCTCTTCCCCATAATAATGCTCACTTCTTTTACATTTAAAAATCCCTTTCAAACACTTAAAACACTTCATGATTTCTCTTTTCTCCGCGTTTATTTACTTCCTGATGACAATCCACCAATCTCAGCGCCGTTCTCACTAACTGGCCTATCCGTACGCGACTTTCCTCCGACGTCACTCTAGCCGCCCAACCAGAGCGCGGCTCTAGCTAACGTCACACCAACCGCTCAATCACAGCGCGGCTCTAGCCGACGTCACCCGTCCCCCTTCGCAGCCGTTCCCCTCCTTACTCAGCTCGTCTCCTCGGTCATGCACGAGTCCCATTCATACTCTGAAAAATGATTACTTCCGTCCAAGCGATCACCTTTCTTGACTGTACGCCCACAGTCTTTCTGTAGTTGTCACCTTAACTTGACGAAATGTCTTTCCGTTTACTTCCAGACAATCGCCTTCTCCGATAGGTTACTCACACACAGTAACTTTCGACCAGCGTCCGTTACTCATACACTCACTCTTACACTCCCCCTATCTTGGATCCACGGCGGTCAATGGTACCTCGTGACCTCCGTACTATGGTCGACAACTACACTGGATGTTCGATACACCCAAAACCACTTAAGCTCTGGCCTGAACTTAAGATTTCACCAGTTCACCCGTTTACCAGGTTACCAGTTTACCAGGTTGCGCGCGCTCACAACCTTCTCTCATTCACACTACAGGCATTCAACTCCGCAAGACATTACAATACAAATACAACACAAAGCACCGCAATCTGTTCACGCATGACCCTTGTTATACTCACTCTCCTCCGATACTGCTGCTTTTCTCGCACCGTCTGCACCTTTCGGCACACGATTCTTCCGCTGCTCGTCTCTCGACGTCTCGGGGCCTTGGGGTAAACTAACCTCTCTAGATTACCTTCCTCAAGAAGATAACCATCCTCACTCTGCTACCAACTGCTAACGCGGGATTACTGGTTACTAGTTACCTTACCAAATCCCATTTCTAAGTCGACTGAATCGTTGGTACCTGTCATTGAGTAAAAGGTAATCTTACAATAAGTCAATCAATTTAAGAACTTACACCACTCTAAAGGACCACTGACCCAATTTTAAGTTTCAAAGATTTAATGTAAAGTCAAAGATAACTGAAGATACAAACTTCTCAAAATGAGATTCAGAAGATAAATCGGTATCACTATGAACATGAACTTTTTGAATAGTCTGAGTCTGAAAAACAAGATAATAAGTACAAGCTCGAAAACCATAAGGGTTGCCAAAATGGATACAAGTTGCAATCTCAAAGTCATTACAGAAAAGAAAATTAAGGTTAGTCTGTCCCTACACTATACTAAGTGACATCCCTACTTAGCAAGATCTTTACCCCTCTAGGTGTCAGCCGTGGTGACTTCCTAAGAAGATCACGCACTTCTCTTTGTCTCTTCTCTGATAATGGGTCTCTCCTGATCAGCCTATCTGCCTACCCATCCGCTTCCTTAGGCTCCCAAAATCATCTGCTCTGCTCTCCTCCCGGGTCTCTTTCCCTAATACCAAATCACATTTCCAACAGAAACGCCCCTTGGGACGCCCCTCACGTGGTATATCTTTGCGCGGTAAACTCCATGATGGTACTCTTGAAGACCCTCGTTAAAGTTGACCTTGGTTCCCAGGCTTCTTCTCCAATGCGCCGATACCCCCTAAATTCCTGGAAACTCCTACAGGCCTGCGCAAGGCGCCACTGAACAAAGTCCCTTTCATTCGAGCTGATTAGGACCCTCGCACCTGCATACAGTTCGTCCTGCAGTGGGCCTCAAATTCCAGACTCCACCATATCTTTAGGTCGTAAAACACACTCAAAGCTCTGTGCTGGACACCTCTCGACTTCTTCCCTAACGAGCACATGGCAGTTCAAACGATATGACATTATCTGTTCAGGCCTACTTGATTTACATGAAGCAGGTCCCTGCACTCTTAAAACATTAACTTGATTTAAACAGCAACATTCTTAACTAACATACGTTTCTAAAATAACACATCTATAAAGCATATACTTCAACCCTAAGTTCAATAATACATTTGGAAGAACCACGTCAACCTTATCTCACATTATTTTAGCAGCACGTTTAGGTTTGTTGTGAATTGCCCTGAGGCCTACACACTTAACTGGACTTCAGAGTTACGTTTAATTCGGACATGATTCTTTTAACATGAGAACGTGAGGTTTTCATATTCATTCCAACATTTCTACATTAATCTCACACAGTTATACTTATTGTTACTCTACTTAATATTTTATACATTTCGCTACTGAATATAGAACTCTCTGTATATTTCACTCCTAGATATAAAACACTCGTGTGCAAAACATGTTTAACTAACTACGTGCTTGTAAATATGGTGCACTTATACATTTTTTCAAACTTGTGCTCTCTCAGTGGTACGGCTGCGAGGGCGAGACTGGTGGACCGTAGCTGGCGGGTGGGCGTGTAGAAGGTCAGGCGGTCGTTGAGGTACTTGGGGCCCAGGTCGTGGAGAGACTTGTGTGCGTGGGTGAGGAGCCGGAACGTGATCCTCTTGTCGACAGGGAGCCAGTGCAGGTTCCTCAGGTGGCTGGAGATGTGGCTGCGTCAGGGGACATCCAGGATGAGTCGGGCGGAGGCGTTCTGGATGCGCTGGAGTCTTTTCTGTAGCTTGGCTGTGGTTCCGGCGTAGAGGGCGTTTCCGTAGTCCAGTCGGCTGGTGACGAGTGCCTGGGTGACAGTCTTCCTGGTCTCGGTCGGGATCCAGCGGAAGATCTTGCGAAGCATACGCAGGGTGTTGACGCACGATGAGGAGACGGCGTTGACTTGTCTGGTCATCGAGAGGGAGGGGTCCAGGATAAAGCCCAGGTTGCGTGCGTGGTCGGTTGTCTTGGGTGCGGTGCCCAGGGCTGGGGCCACCAGGAGTCGTCCCAGGCGGAGGGCGAAGATCCCAGGATGAGGACTTACGTCTTGTCCGAGTTCAGTTTCAGGCGGCTGTCCTTCATCCACTCGGCGACGTCTTTCATCCCTTCGTGTAGGCAGGTTCTGGCGGTGTCGGGGTCTCTGGTGAGGGAAAGGATCAGCTGGGTGTCGTCGGCGTAAGAGATGATGTTGAGGTTGTGCTGGCGTGCGATGGCTGCGAGAGGTTTCATGTAGATGTTGAAGAGGGTGGGGATGAGTGAAGATCCTTGTGGGACGCAGCAGATGACTTCGGTGCCCTCGGAGCGAAACGGGGGAGGCGGACTCTTTGTGTTCTTCCGACGAGGAACGAGATGATCCCCTCCAGTGCCTTCTCATGGATACCGATGTTGCTGAGGCGCTGGACTAGGGTGCGGTGGCAGACCGCGTCGAACGCAGCGGAGAGGTCCAGGAGGATGAGGGCCACTGTTTCCCCCTTGTCGAGCAGGGTCCGGATGTCGTCGGTGGCTGCGATGAGGGCGGTCTCGGTGCTGTGGTTGGCTCTGAAGCCGGACTGCGAGGGGTCGAGGGATCCGTTCGTCTCGAGGAAGGCGGTCAGCTGTCTGTTGACGATCTTCTTGATGACTTTAGCAGGAAAAGGGAGGAGCGAGATGGGGCGGAAGTTTTTGAGATCGGTGGGGTCTGCTGTAGGTTTCTTCAGGAGGGCGCTGATCTCGGCGTGCTTCCAGCTCTCCGGGAAGGTGGCGGTGTTGAAGGAGGCGTTGATGATGTTCCGGAGTTGGGGTGCGATGGTGGAGTCGGCCTTGTTGAAGACGTGATGTGGGCAGGGGTCGGTCGGTGATCCGGAGTGGATGGTGTTCATCGTGCGGGCTGTGTCTTCGGTGGTCACCGTGGTCCAGGTGCGAAGGGTGGCGGTGGGGGGTGTTGGTTCGACGGTTGGGTGCGTGGGTAGGGCGCCGAAGCTGTTGTGGATGTCGGCGATCTTGCGGTGGAAGAACGAGGCGAGGGAGTCGCAGAGGTCTTGTGACGGAGTGATGTCGTTGGTGCCGGTGCTGGGGTTGGAGAACTCCTTGACGATAGTGAAGAGCTCTTTGCTGTCGTGGGCGTTGTTGTCCAGTCGTTCCTTCAGGGATTTCTTCTTGGTGGTGCGGATGAGCTGGTGGTGCTTGCGGGTAGCGTGTTTGAGGGCGGTCATGTTGTCGGTGGTCCGGTCGAGGAGCCAGGCTTTCTCGAGGGTGCGGCAGGTCTTCTTGCAGTCCTTGAGGTCGTAGGTGAACCAGGATGCCTTCTTGCTTCTGGGTCTGCTGGGAGGGTTCTTTAGTGGCGCGAGGTCGTCGGCGCAGGCAGTCAGCCACTGTGTGAAGTTGCGGGCTGCTTCGTTGGGGTCCGTTGTGTTGGCGGGTGGGCTCTGGCTGAGGGAGGTGGTGAGCTGGTCTGCGGTGATCTTGCTCCAATTCCTGTGAGGTACCTGTTGCGGGTGGTGGTGGGTCGTGGATCTTTTGAAGCTGAAGTGGACGCAGCTGTGGTCGGTCCAGTGGAGTCCGGTGGCGTGGCTGAAGGTGATGTACTTGCTGGAAGAGAATACGGGATCAAGCGTGTGGCCGGCGTAGTGGGTGGGGGTATAGACAAACATGATTTTCCTGAATGAAACAATTCAGCAGACTACCTATCTGTGATTTGGAATTATAAAAGCCCTTAAATAGTCCTCTATACGAAAGGTTTAATCAACACTGTTCACCAATTGGTGACCGCAAATTAATATTTCAGGCTCTGAAATAAATGCTATGATCAAGAATGGAACTTTTAATTCCACACATTCCTCTCCTGAAGGTTTGATATTATGGCCGTATGATTAAAAAAACATACATGCATTATTTCCTGTCCAACACCCATGCATTACACAGCACACATGCACAGAGGAATAATCCTTCAAGTATACTTTTTGTGTAGAAGAGTATCCCTTTCAGCACAAAACCTATCAGACTACAACGTAGGCACCTAAGCGTCGTGGAACAAGGGTGCCTGTGAAGGCGTTAGGCACCCAGAAGTGCGCCAGCGCTACAAGAGTGTTGATCTGCGCCATATCTTAGTAGATACGCCACATTTCTGCTCTCTCCCTTTGACGCCACGCAGCACAGCAATTTCCCTGGCTGGTTTTCATAAAATGGAACGTGAGGAACAACGCCATATCTAATAAGATGTGGCGCTGTTTTCCTCTCTTCCTGCACTGGTGCACTTTTGGCTACCATGTACCAATGCACACACCCTTGCAGCACAGTGCAGGGGTGTGTGCATTCTGTGATTTATAGTTTTTGCATTAAAAGGGAGCCTTCTAGTCCAAAAGCTATCCTTTAGCAATTTTCCTGCGTTGTATTGCGTGCTGGACAATGCAACATGCACGCAAAGTTGACAAAATGAGTAGAAATTAAAATGTTTCTTCTTGTTGCACCTGAGTAGGAGGTGTAAGATTGTGGTGCAAATCCCTGTCTATGATTGTTTATAGATATGGATTTGCACCACATATTTAAGAGGTTGCACTGGAATGCTTATGCACCTCCCACGGAACACCCCCTTAACACAAAATAATGTAAATCAGCGTAAACTGTAACTTTGCTTTACTTTGGGAAACTAAACAATAGACATCCTGTGTGATTGCATTAGATAGTAAATCCCAACATAACACTTTGCGTTAGGCTTACATTATAAAAATACCATAAACCCAGTAAAAAACGTTAACAAATCTGAGCCTAGGTTTGTTTCATTTACATGTTTCATGGATATTTTGATCCAGATTTACAAACGTCATGGAAAGCAGCATAGCAGCCAAAGTTGCTGTGCGGGGCTGCATTGCGTGAGAGGGAGAGAGCAGGAAAGCACCGGGTACAGATTTACTAAGCCTTTGCATTGCGTAAGTTGACGAATCGAAATCACAAATGCTTCAGTCAGATTTACAAAGCCATGCAAGAAGAGATTTGCGCCGCCTTGCCTGGCTTTGTAAAGAAATGTAACACCACACTGCGGCTGCTCTTCGTTGCCTTACATTTCGAGCTGGAAGCAATTATGTGGGTGGAGCATGGATATTTCTGGGGATCCACCCATGGATTTGATGCGGTTCTAGATTTACAACGCTTTGTAAACCTGGGAGTGCCTCAAATCAGTACAACTAGCCGAGGATGGCTTTACAGGGAGAAAAAACAAAATTCTCCTTATTTTTTTCCTCTTTTTATGCATGATGCATTCTGCAGCAAATGTATCTTGCTGAAATAATAGTAAATATATCCCCATATCTACTAAGATATGGTGCTTGCCTACTCTCTCTCCCTAGCGGTGGTACACAATTGGGCTGCCTAGCGCCATTCACACGCCTTTGCAAGATAGGGCAAGTGTGTGTGCATGATGTCTAGCATAGGTTTTGTATATGAATGGTACCTTTCAAGTACAAAATACAATGCCTCGACAGCTATGACAACTTTTCCCACTTTGAATATGGGCTATGCAGTACAGCACACATTCCTGCACATAAACAACCAATGGTGTTTTGCTGTATCCAAATGTGCTGCATGACTCAGCACACATTGAAACAGAAACGAGGAGAAATTAAACATTTCTCCTCCTTTTGCCAGGGTTAGACCCCGTTTTGCCTGGTCTTAATTTTGGTGCTGCCCCATATTTACGCCACCTTTGTAAATACGGAGCAGCGTCAAAATCATTTGATGTTGCGGTGGAATGCCCACCCCTTTCACGCTATATGAAAGAATGCCTTATTTACCATGCTGCCTTGTAAATAGGGCAAAGTCCCTATCGCCACCTTAACGTTCAAAAAAGTAACGTTGTGGTGCCGATAGGGTCTTGTAAAAATGCCCCTGAGTGTTCACACTGAATATGCTTTTTCAATATTTGCAGATAATTTACAGGTAAATATAAAATAAATGCCCAGAATTTAACGACAAGTGTTTCTTGCTGTTATGTGGGTGGTATGTTTGCAGACAATATATTATGGTTATGCCGTGTTAAAAATTTGTATGGGTAATTTTATATAAAGTCCTGTCTATATATCATGTCTGGCCCTGTGCAGAATCTTAATACAGAATCAAATGGCTGGTATTTTACTCTGGAAACGGTGGCTACCCTATCAGTAATTTGCCTTTCTCCTTGATTGCGATGTCAGAAGGCAACTGTAATAACTTGTTACAGTTGAGGAGCTAGGTAATTTCTTAAGTAGTGTCATAACTCACCTGTTCATAATTGGACATTTCTTTTACATGCATGCCAATAGACCCGAGTCATGTGGGAGACTACTGATTTTTCAAAACAAAAAGTACCTTATTTTAGCAGTCTCCCACCTGAAATTACCTCTGCTTCAATAGAAGTCAATAGGGAAATCCCTTGAGTATTTTTTCCAAAATCTCCAACTTCCTTGTTCTAAGAGGTTGGCTTGTATGCTTTTACGTAGGCACCGCAGGCTCCCACACAGTGCACAAGTCGGGGCACCACGCCGGTGGACGGCGTCCCCCCACTTATTTTACAGGGTGTACGCTGTCCACCCTGCTCCTCTAAAGCTGGACACTCGACCAACCAAGCTTTTCCAGGTGATTGCGGCTGAATCCGGGATTTCTCTGTCTGCCGGTCACCACGCCCCTGCACTTAACTTTCTTAGAAGGCATAAATTGACTTTCCCGCCCATCTCCCTGCGCTACCTATCACCGCTCTTGCCTTGCATTTTTAACCTGCCGCAATCGCCTCGCATCCTTTGCCGGGCTGCTGCAGCTGGTCGCCTTTTGGTGGCCACGCCCTGTATTATGCACTGAGATGGTGCACCAGGAGAGCTCATAGGGCTCAAAAGGCTTCAGATCCCCAATCGTCTGTCATCCCGACCTGAGACAGCTTCCTGGGCACACACAAAGGGGCAGATTTATGTTAACTGGCGCATCCCCAGGGATGCGCCAGTTAACATGCGCCACAGTGCGCCACTGCTCCGCCACCCATGGTGCGCCGCATTTATGATGCGGCGCACCATGGGGCAAAAACGGCACAGATGCGTGACGCATCTGTGCCGTAAAGGTGGCGCATTGCTGGAGTTGCGTCGCAAGCACGACGCAGCTCCAGCAAGGCTCGGGGTGCCCATCTTAACAATGCTGCGTCAAGCCTTACGCCTGCTTCAAGCAGGCGCAGGCTTTTGACGCAGCATTGGCCTAGAAGTGACTGAGTGAAATCTCATAGATTTCACTCAGCCACTTTTGCGAGGCGCACCTGCCCCGGAACGCCCCCCCTGCGCCGGAACGCCCACAAGCGGCGCAGGGCTTTACAACGTGACGCATCTGCCTAGATGCGTCACGTTGTAAATCGTTCGTAGGGATGCGCCACGTTTACGCCGCCTTGCGTGACGCAACAGCGGCGTAAACGTGGCGCAAGGGCCTCATAAATCTGCCCCCAAGACTGTTTTTGAGCTGCTTTAGGCTGGCTGGTCAGGTGTCAGTCTAATTGCAGCCGCACCCGAGTACTTCACAGGTGTTTAAAAGGGATATATGATTAAACAACTACTGCCTAAACCACGAATTCCTTAACCACGAAGGCTAAACAACTAGCAATGCCAAACCACTACATTTTTTACAACGAGTTCCTAAACCACGAAAAATATTTAAATTGCTCATTACCCATTTACACCACTTCTTTTTAATCTACATGCTTTTGACATTTAAAAAAAAAAGAAATGTATTTAGTGATGATTTTTTTTGTCTGCCCTCTCAACTGAAAAGGAAAGCAAGAACTCCCAACCCTCTGCAGGCTGCTGCTTGCATGGCGTAGCAGACAAGAATGGGCACTGGTCCCGCCGCGAGTGCCAGTGCCTGGCACATCCTGCCCAGCGATACGTGTGGAATGATTGTGTGGGGCTGGCCAGAGCCTGCTTCTCTCTCAGTAGTAGCTGCTAGAACCGGAATTTGGCTAGTGTCAGCAGTGAATCGGACGCTGGATCTCCCGACTGCAATTTTTGGCTTCTGTAGTTTATGGGTTCACAGTTGATACACATCTTGGAGTTTTCGCAAAAATGCTAATTTTCACATTAGTTTTTTCAATGTTCTTTCATTGATTTAATATAAATTGACATTTCCCTCCGTAGTGTCAGTACTATATCCATCAAATGTAAATCTTCCTGAAACATTTCTTCTAACCTGTTTTATAAATAATCTAGGGTAGTTATTGGTAGTGTTGGTCCCTGAAGTGTTTCCACTGTATGCTTTGAATACGGGTGCTTTGCATTAAAGACAGCACATGAATATACAGACATTCACATCACATTGAGAAAGGCTCCATGTTTCTGGAGTTTACATACAGCCTCTTCACACATTCTTAGCACCACCCGGTACAACCTGCCCTCTGTAACATGACGGGCACTGCAGTCATGGGTCTGTACAAACATATCCTGCTTCGGCTAGTACACAGGAGATGATGACGCACAAAGCATATGAGGCAATTTCGTCCGGGGTAAATGAAGCACTAACAAGTGTCAGATCACGCAACAGGAAATGTTTAAAAAAATGCATGAAGGAAATAAACCAAAAGAGAATATTTTGTAATTGAGCAAACATGAAAAGAAAAAAAAGAGAGCTGTTTAGCACCTGTTTACGGCACTTCACTGGGGCATATTATCAAGGGGGTTTATCTCCGCTTTTTTGGCTTTAAAAGCCAAGAAAGCGGAGATAAAATTATGGGGCATATTACCAACCAATAGAGATAATTTTTGTCTCTAACTTATTTAGAGACAAAAATTATCGCCGCAAATCGGCGATTTTTATCGCAGATAAACCTTGCTATTAGCAAGGTTTATCGCAAATGCGATAAAAAACGGCCGCAATGCATGAATATCGCTGAAAAGTCAGCGATATTCATGCATTATCGAGCAAATGCTCTTAGCCATGTTATCCACCTCCCATTGGATAACATGGCTAAGAACTGCTCCTGGGCAAGTGTTAGCTTTTGGAGATATTCGCGCTTAGCGCGAATATCTCCAAAAGTTGGTAATAGGAGATAGCGATGTTAGCGACTGTTTTCAGTCGCTAACATCTTGGCACGCCCACTTTGCATGTCATTAGTGATAAATATCACTGACATGCAAAGCGGGGCCCAAGATGGTCACTATCTCCTATTAGCTGTCGCTAACTGGTGTTAGCGACAGCTTGGTAATAGGGAGATAATTTTATCTCCGCTTTCTTGGCTTTTAAAGCCAAAAAAGCAGAGATAAAGCCCCTTGATAATATGCCCCTATCTCCCTATTACCTAGCTGTCACTAACACCAGTTAGCGACAGCTAGTAGGAGATAGCGACCATCTTGGGCCCCGCTTTGCATGTCAGAGAAATTTATCACTAATGACATGCAAAGTGGGCATGCCAAGATGTTAACGACTGGAAACAGTCGCTAACATCGGTATCTCCTATTGCCAACTTTTGGAGATATTCGCGCTAAACGCGAATATGTCCAAAAGCTAACACCTGCCCCTGAGCAGTTCTTAGCCATGTTATCCAATGGTAGGTGGATAACATGGCTAAGAGCATTAGCTTGGTAATGCATGAATATCGCTGACTTTTCAGCGATATTCATGCATTTCGGCCGATTTTTATCGCTTAGGAGATAAACCTTGATAATAGCAAGGTTCCTAAGCGATAAAAATCGCCGCAGCTCGGCGATAAAAATATTGCCGCTAAGCCAACATAGCGATAATTATCGCTAGTTGTTGGTAATATGCCCCACTACCACAGACACATCCTCGGGCGCCAGCAATGATCATAATTGTCTTTACAGACAACACATATCCATTTAAATACTGCGCTATACTTTAGCAACATTATGAAAGGCAGTTCAGGCCGTGCTGCTTCCCCGCGCTCAGCTTTGCCAAGTGAGTCATACCTGGGGGCGAAGATCGTGTCAGGTCAAGAGGGGAGAGACTCGTGGTTTATGAAAGTCGTGCTTAAGGAAAGTCGTGGTTTATAATTGTCGTTGTTAAGGATTGGTCGTTGTTCAGGTAAGTCATTTCAAAAACTTCGTTGTTGAGGATGTTTCCCGTTTAAAAGACCCCGAAATTTGGCTCTAGTTGCGCTTCTGGGGCCTGATTTATGAGAAATGACGCATCGCTGCTTTTATGCTCTCAGTGCGCACTCCTTGCGACATTCCTGATGCGTCATATTTAATGTATGACGCATCATGTCGCAAAGAGTTACAGATACGTCAGTATTTCTGACGTATCTGTGAGCGCAAAAGTGACGCATTGCTGGAGTGTGTAACAAAAGTGACGCAACTCCAGCAATGCTTCCTTTCACATGGGGCAAGCCCCATGGGAAAGGGCTTGCGTCAGTCTTACACCTGCTGTGAGGCAGGCGCAAGATTTTGACGCAACGGCGTCCTAGAAGTGACGCAGTGAAATCTCATAGGTTTCACTGCGTCACTTCTACAAGGCTTTTTGTGGGAGAACGCCCCCACCTGCATACATTATACCTGACGCAGGCATAATGTAGCGCAGGGGTTTGCAAAGTGACGCATCTGCTTAGATGCGTCACTTTGTAAATAGTGCGCAACAGGATGCATGTTTTACGCTGCCGATGAGTCACAAAAAGTGACGCATCGGAAGCGCAAAACTGACGCAAGGCCTCATAAATGAGGCCCCTGGTACCAGGTAAGGATACGAGCCGGGGCCAGATCCCTGCGCTCCCCCTCAGCAGAATAGGGCCTGCCGGCCGCCTCTGGCTGGTTGTCTGCTATGAAGCAATGGATGGCGCATGTGGTGTTTCTCGAGTTAAATTCCGCTGGTGTCAGAATGAAAGACTCAGACAACGCAGGCCTATCCTGAATTTTCCATGAGTGGCGCGTGCATGTTGTGATGTTCTGGGTTCATTTCTGTACACATACCGGCGTCCCTTCCATTTTACAAAGTGCAGAGAGCAGCATCGGTGAGTGAAGCAGAGAAGAACTACTGACAATTCAGCCTGCAGGTTTTACCGAGAAGCCCCATAGACTGGGTTCATGTTTGGTGTTGATGCCAGGAAGCCTGGCATGCACATGCTTCTCTGGTCCACGGTGTTAGATTTGTAGTGTAGTTGCTAAATGGTGCTAGCTCCCACAAAAATAAACGTCTTGTGTGGTTGCCTTTCAATGAACATGACAGTATGGCAGTGGCTGCAATTGTTGCCTTCCCATAGAATCTAATATACCATATCATATTCTTGCAAGAGCCGCTACAGTGAATGTAAAGGAATTTCCACAGCCTGGCATGTGCCACATAGGTAGGTTATGTAGATAGTGTGTGTAGTGTGTGTTTTTACAGGTGACACCCAGCAAGGGTGGCCTTGCTCTTGAATTGCTGCAGGTTCAGCTGTTTAAAACGACACGAGAGCTTCCAAGCAGGTGCCTTGGTAACGTCTAACTCCCTCCTACTGCTATGAACTCCCAAACGAAACCTCCTAGACCTTTCCCTCTTCTAACCCCCAGGATTCATTTTCAATCTAACCAACAAACTAACAAGTCCTCTGCTTAAATCAGTTTTCTTAATCTTGTCATGTCACTAAAGACATCTAACCGATGCAGGTCAGCATTACCCCGATACGGATACAGCACATAATATGCATTATACGTGTCCTAATTTTAACAGCAAGTAAGTCAGACAAAACCTCCAGGGATTGCCTTTCAAAAATTGTGAAGTATGATTAATCACTGTCACACAAAGTACAAGTAACTATCATATACACGATATTTTTTAAGATCGTTGTTCAACTGTTACTGGACATCCTGATAATTATAATCACTTATCAAGGTGAGAGTGACGCTGCAGTTTGTTGAAAAAAACAATCTATAGTATTGTAGAAAATCTCAGCATATTGTAGTATATATGAATCAATACATTATGTTATATTCCATAAGAATGAAAGAGAAGTGACTTGTGGCGCTGTATGTAAATATCATGCAAAGGATTGTGGGGACTGTGGGTGTTGCGCTCACCGTCTGGCGATGCTGCTGAGTTGCCTCATCTCACAGCAGCGCAGCCCGTCTGAAAGGCGCTTTGCATCGATCCTGGAAGGATGGAAAGTTGAGTTGCTTTTGCTCTGATCCAAACATAGGGGTACCGCCTTCACCCAGGTGACATGGAGGTTGTGGGGTATCAGGTTGTGACCATGTGAGATGGAAGGGGGGTGAGAGCGAGATGTGGGGGTAGTGGGGACAATGGGAGTTAATAAGTGCTAAACACGGTGCCCAGAGCATATCACAAGAAAAATATTAACAGCAGTATAGGAAGAATCACTGGCGCCTGTCAGCGGGAGGTGCTATGAACAACCTTCATGCAGAGTGTCTCCTCCCCTCGCATGGACTTGAACCCACAACCCATAGCAGGAGGCCAGGAGCCTGTTTCTGTACCAGGCAGCGGCGACCGTGGCTGAAGCCACCGTGCTGCCTGTTGGTACTGAAGGAGCCTGCCCCCTGGCGACAGACTTGAGCACTGCACCCCCGGCTCTCTCCTGACTGAGATGGGCCCTGTGGGGCTTATTAATGAGCCCCTGCGTCACTTTTGCGCCATGGATGCGTCTCTTTTTGTGACGCACAAGTAGCGTTATAAAATGCGCCATTTTGCGCCATATTTATGAAGTGACGCATCTAGGTAGATGCGTCACTTCATAAACCCCTGCGCTGCATTATACCTGCATTCGGTATAATGGGGCAGATTTATGATAACTGGCGCATCCCCAGGGATGCGCCAGTTATTTTGCGCCGCTGCTCCGCCACCCTTGGTGCGCCGCATTTACAATGCGGCGCACCATGGGGCAAAAACGGCACAGATGCGTGACGCATCTGTGCCGTAAAGGCGGCGCATTGCTGGAGTTGCGTCGCAAGCGCGACGCAGCTCCAGCATGGCTCGGGGGTGCCATATCTGACCAATGCTGCATCAAGACCTACGCCTGCTTCAAGCAGGCGCAGGGTTTTGACGCAGCATTGGCCTGAAAGTGACTGAGTGAAATCTTATAGATTTCACTCAGCCACTTTTGCGAGGCGCACCTGCCCCGGAACGCCCACCCTGCGCCGGAACGCCCAACAGTGGCGCAGGGCTTTACAACGTGACGCATCTGCCTAGATGCGTCACGCTGTAAATGGGTCATAGGGATGCGCCATGTTTACGCCGCAGTTGTGTGACGCAAACGTGGCGCATTCCCAACATAAATCTGCCCCAATGTATGCAGAGTGGGCGTACCTACCACCCCCCAAGAAAGGGTCGTAGGAGTGGCACAGTGAAATCAATGAGATTTTGCTGCGCCACTTCTAGGACACCAATGCGTCAAGACCTTACGCCCGCCTCATGGCAGACGTAAAGGTGACGCAGGCCCTTTCACATGGTGCTTGCCCCTTGTGAAAGGAACATTGCTGGAGTTGCGTCAGGCTTCCGACACAACTCCAGCAATGTGCCACTTTTTGCGCTGACAGATACGATGTATATATCCTTCCTTGCGACATGATGCGTCACATTGTAAATATGACGCATCATTGGTGTCGCAAGGAGGGCGCACTGAGAAGTGGCGCATCACTGCTTTCACACAGCAATGCGCCACTTCTCGTAAACGAGGCCTTGTGTGTTTCCGTACTAGGCCGGAAGGAACAGTTTGCTCGTGGATGCAACACCGGTCACATACATTGAAACATCATTCGTCTTAATCTCTGGAATTAGAGGATCATGTTTAAAGCCACTGACATGCAACGGAAAAAGCTTCAGGGACCGGTGTAGATATGAAGGATACTGATTAGAATATAATAGGTTTTCTTTTACAAAAATATCAGGCGGATAGTTCTGGACTTCATTCACAAAATTCTGGGCTTGTCTATCACACCAACGCGCAAGATTGAAACAAGCATTGGCATAGCCAATAGGTCTCGCTTTGGGACCTTATAAGTGTTTAGCCATGCAACAGTTGATATTGTTGCACCAAGAATATTGTGCTGGATAACTAAACACTTATAAAGTCCCAAAGGCGAGACCTATTGGCTATGCCAATGCTTGTTTAGGACTTATGCCTTGCTCCCACATCTAAGGATATTTATTGTAAGTCACCGTGTAGTTCCATTACCTTCTAAAAGAATTCGACCGTGACCTTGCTGCGCTGATCACGGAAGTCCTTCGTGATTCCCAATAGCCTTATAATTTGAAACAAACTGATCTTATATTATGACTGGGCCGTTTAAACGTAGAAACTTTCATCAAATGGGAAGACCTCTGTCGGTGTTTAGTAGAATTGCAGTCTTTAGTCTTTCAGAAATCCACCGAGAGGCCATCGCAAACAAGCTTCTGGCAAAGCTGCCAAACCCATAATGCATTGCCTTTATGCAAATACTCGGCACTACATCAAAACACACAGTTTGAATCTACAAACATTATTTTTGTCTTTGCCCTGCAAACTATGTGCTAGCAAAAATCGGCTTTTCCTAATTTCGATGGTCACTATAAAAGTTAGCGTTCTAATTGTCTTATGGTAAATCTTATTTGAGAATCTACTGACAAAATGTATATTAGAAACATAACAGTCAATCATTTCATGCATGTTAATCTTTACTTTTTTTTTTGGGAGTCTTCGCAAAAAGCTATGGGGCAGATTTATGATGGGAATGCGGGGGTCTCAAGAATTACTTGTGAATATCCAAGTTTTAAGTTGCTTTCTGAATGCTAGGTGGTTCTGAGTGAGACAAAGGTGAGTGGGGAGTGAGTTCCAGGTTTCAGCTGCCAGGTAGGAGAAGGATCTACCTCCCATGGTGGTTTTGTTGATGCGAGGTAGCAAGGGCTTGGTTGGAGGAACGTAGCTGGCGGGAGGGGGTGTAGAAGGAAAGTCGTGTGTTGAGGCATTCGGGTCCAAGTTTGTAAAGTGCTTTGTGTGCATGGGTTAGGAGGCGAAAAGTAATCCTCTTATTGACGGGGAGCCAGTGGAGGTTTTTCAGGTGACTAGAGATGTGGTCTTTACGCGGGATGTCTAGTATGAGTCTGGCTGATGCGTTCTGGATGCGTTGGAGTTTTTTCTGGAGTTTTGCGGTGGTACCGGCGTATAGGGTGTTTCCGTAGTCCAGGCGGCTTGTAACCAGTGCATGGGTGACCGTTTTTCTGGTTTCGGTGGGGATCCAGCGGAATGTTTTTTTGAGCATGCGAAGAATGTTGAAGCAAGATGATGAAACGGCGTTGACTTGTCTGTTCATAGAGAGTGAAGAGTCCAGGATGACGCCCAGGTTCCGTGCGTGGTCCGTCGGGATGGGTGCTTTTCCAAGGGTCTCAGGCCACCAAGAGTCATCCCAGGCGGAGGGGGAGGTACCTAAGATAAGGACTTCTGTTTTGTCTGAGTTCAGTTTCAGACGGCTGTGCTTCATCCACTCGGCTACTTCTTTCATTCCTTCATGTAGGTTGGTTTTGGCGGTGTTAGGGTCTTTGGTGAGTGAGAGGATCAGTTGAGTGCCGTCAGCGTAGGAGATGATGTTGAGGTTGTGTTGGCGTACGATGGTCGCGAGGGGGCTCATGTATACGTTGAAGAGAGTGGGGCTGAGTGAAGATCCTTGTGGCACGCCGCAGATGACTTCAGTGGCTTCTGACTTGAATGGTGGGAGGCGGACTCTCTGGGTTCTTCCGGTGAGGAACGAGGTGATCCATTCCAGTGCTATTCCTTGGATTCCGATGTTTCTGAGGCGCTGTAATAGGGTGCTATGGCAGACTGTGTCGAAGGCTGCGGAGAGGTCGAGGAGGATGAGGGCGACTGTGTCTCCGTTGTCCAGTAGAGTTCGAATGTCGTCTGTTGCTGCGATGAGGGCGGTCTCAGTGCTGTGTTTGGCTCGGAAGCCGGACTGTGAGGAGTCGAGGGATTTGTTGGTTTCGAGAAAGGCGGCGAGCTGGTTGTTGACAGCTTTCTCGATGACTTTGGCCGGGAATGGAAGGAGCGAGATGGGGCGGTAGTTTTTGAGTTCGGTGGGATCAGCTGTGGGTTTTTTAAGAAGGGCGCTAAGTTCTGCGTGTTTCCAGCTTTCCGGGAAGGTGGCGGAGTTGAGGGAGCAGTTGATGACGTCTCGGAGGTGTGGTGCTATGATGGAGTCTGCATTGTTGAAGATGTGGTGAGGGCATGGGTCTGTGGGGGATCCTGAGCGGATGGAGTTCATCAGGCGGATGGTGTCCTCAGTGGAGATTGGGTTCCAGTCATTAAGGATGTTCAAGGGGGGTGAAGGTCCTGCAGAAGGTTGGGTGGGTTGGTCTCCGGGACGGTTGTCGAAGCTATTGTGGATGTCTGCGATTTTGTTGTGGAAGAACGAAGCTAGGGAGTCGCAGAGGGCTTGATAGGGGGTGATGTCGTTGGAGTTGGCTGAGGGGTTGGTGAATTCTTTGACGATGTTGAATAATTCCTTGCTGTTGTGGGCGTTGTTATCTAGTCGGTCTTTGAATGCGGCTTTCTTGGCAGATCGGATCAGTTGGTGGTGTATACGGGTGGCGTTTTTGAAGGCGTTCCTGGTGCTGGTGTTTGGGTCTTTTTTCCAGGCCTTCTCGAGGGAGCGACAGAGTTTCTTCGATTTCTTAAGATCATCGTTGAACCAGGAGGCGTTTTTGCTGCCTAGTTTGATTTGACGTTTTTTCAACGGTGCTAGGATGTCGGCGCTGTTGGATAGCCATTGGGTGAGGTTAATGGCTGCTTGGTCAGGGTTTGAGGAGTGGGCAGGGGGGTTTTGAAGAAGCGATGAGGAGATCTGGTCGGTGGTGATTTTCTTCCAGTTTCTTCGTAGAGTAGGTTGAGGATGGTTGTGAGTTGTGGTCTTATTGTAGATAAAGTGAACGCAGCTGTGGTCAGTCCAATGGAGAGTTGTGGTGTGACTGAAGGAGACATGTTTGCTGGAGGTGAAGAGAGGGTCGAGTGTGTGACCTGCGATGTGGGTGGGCGTAGTGACAAGTTGTTTGAGTCCAAGGTTGGCGAGATTGTCCAGAAGGGAGGTGGCGTTGTTGTCATTGCTCTTTTCCAGGTGAAAGTTGAGGTCTTCCAATAGAATGTATTCCTCAGAGGGGAGGGCGTGTGGGGTGATAAAGTCAGTGATGTCGTCGCTGAATTGTGCACGGGGTCCTGGAGGTCGGTAGAGGAGGGTGCCTCTGAGTGTGGTCTTGGGGTCGGTGTGGATCTGGAAGTGAAGGTGTTCGGCTCTGGCGAGGTTGACGTCTGAGCTGGTTGAGATGCGGATGGAGTTCTTATGGACGATAGCGATGCCTCCTCCTGTTTGGTCGGTGCGGTCCTTACGGATGATCTTGTATCCTTCCGGGATGGCAATGGCGATGTCTGGGGCTGATGAGGCGTTCAACCATGTTTCTGTTAGGAAGGCGACGTCGGGAGAAATGGTGTCTAGTAGGTTCCAGAGGTCGATGGCGTGTCTGTGGACCGAGCTGGTGTTGAGCAGGATGCATTTAAGGTGATTGGAGTCAGATATCTGTTGTGTGTTCGTGGATGAGGAGTTGTTCTTGGTGCCGTCGAACTTGCAGGAGTTGCAAGAGAAGGGTCCGTGGGTGTGTCCAGGAGCGGCTTGGACGCAGTTGGGGAGACGGCCGGGGTTAAGGGCTGAGAGGGTGGTGGCGTCGTATGTAATGCGGGTGGGGTGGGTGGTACGAGGGCCAGGGGGTATGGCGCTGGGCGCAGTCCAGGCGCGGACGGGCGTAGACAGGCTTACCTTTGGCGCACCTTCGGCGCGGCCGCAGCGCGTGGACGCTGCGCGTTGGGACATCTGTCTAACATGGAAAGTGGGGGGCGGAGCGTGGGAGGGGCAGCAGCTGGGAGGCGGTAGCGGGGAGGAGGGGCGGGCCTGGGAACTGCAATACAAACAAAATGGAGGGTCAAAGTGAAAGTGAGGCAGGGGCAGCAGATGGACCACAGCACCTACTGTACAATCAAAGCGCCAGCAAGCACAGAGAGCCACAGCAAATGTCGCGCTGCAATGCAGAGCGGAGCGAGCGGCGCCAAAGGCAAATCCAGGTCAGCTTAAAGCTCTCAAAAACGAGCTACGATGCAAGGCATACACAGCGCTATTACAGGAGACACACAGCGCTAATAACGATACCCAAATGCGACCAGCAGCACCCACAGTGCGTGAGACCAGGGAGTGAGGGAGGGAGCGACCGTTCAGGAGCAAGTCCGGGCAGTCACAAGTCGCAAGTGCGGCGTAAACGTGGCGCATCCCTACGACCCATTTACAACGTGACCCATCTAGGCAGATGCGTCACGTTGTAAAGCCCTGCGCCACTTGTGGGCGTTCCACGCAAGGTGGGCGTTCCGGGGCAGGTGCCCCTCGCAAAAGTGGCTGAGTGATTTCACTCAGTCACTTTCAGGCCAATGCTGCGTCAAAACCCTGCGCCTGCTTGAAGCAGGCGTAGGTCTTGATGCAGCATTGTATAGATGGGGCACCCCCGAGCCTTGCTGGAGCTGCGTCGTGCTTGCGACGCAACTCCAGCAATGTGCCACCTTTAAGGCACAGATGCGTCACGCATCTGTGCCGTTTTTGACCCATGGTGCGCCGCATTGTAAATGCGGCGCACCATGGGTGGCGGAGCAGCGGCGCAAAATAACTGGCGCATCCCTGAGGATGCGCCAGTTATCATAAATCTGCCCCTTTATTTATAGTTTAGCAGGTAACACAGCTGTGCGCCTACATCCATAGAGTGGCCGGCAGCTCACAATACGATCATTGCGTTCTGTCACGGTGTATTGGCTAGCAAGCCATTGATTAACACAGCATGCCGCCTACAACCACACAGGGCCGGCCGCGTATGAAATCAGCGGTCACTGTGCCAGCCTGGTATCCTGCCCCCATATCCGCGCATGCCCCCCTCTCCCACCTCGCTTTTATGCCCATCTGTCTCAGTTCAGTATGAAGTCAGTGCAACTGACGGGGAGAGGTAGCACAGCACAATCCATGCTCTGTAGGCATGTGTTAGACTCAGCTTTTTTTATCAAACTTTTCAACTTAACATAAATGTTATTCTTTACTCTTCGGGTACAGCCGAAGGTCCGTTTTATTTGACTATTCTTCTTAACTCCCTCCCAATCAAGGAGGCCTGAGCTCTTGCTCGACACGAGCAGACAAAAGCAACAGAGCTTCGAGCCGAGGAACCGACGAAGTGATTCAGTTTGTTTAATTAATTAATTAATTTATTTATTTATTTATGCATTTTTATATAGCGCGGACTTTACCCGAAGGTGTCAGAGAGCTTCACAATAGGAACAGAACTGATACATGAGAACATTACAAGTGAACAAAACACAAAAGCAAAAGTTACATTAAATGACAAATGACAATCTTGAGCCAACAAAATACAAGAGGTAGCAAACGGTGCATTACAAAAGTGACAATCGTGAGCCAACAAAATACAAGAGGTAGCAAACGGTGCATTACAAAAGTGACAATCGTGAGCCAACAAAATACAAGAGGTAGCAAACGGTGCATTGCAGGAGGAAAAAGTGACGTGTGCAGGTTACAAAAGCGTACAAAATAAACATAGAGGTATAATACTGCAACATATGGAGGACACTCAAGCACAAGAACAAACGTCACGTAGGCACTGGTGGCACTTGTGCAGGTATCGAACAAACAAATGTAAGAGGTAGAAAACAGTGTGTTACAAGAGAAAGTGACGGGTGCATGTTGCACACGAGTCCCAGACACAGGTAGAAGGATACTACTGCAGTAAAAGGCAGACTCTCAAACCACAGGAACACAGTGGGAAGGCACTTCCATAGTCATGTAAAGTAGATTTTTCAGTAATTGAAGGGCTTCCTTCGGATAATAGAGAGGGCATGGATTACATTTGGAAATGTCTTTGAACAAGGAGAACTTTGAGGTGAATTTTGAAGGCCTGGGAGGAGGTGGTGGTCCGGAGCTGAGGCGGAAGTGAGTTCCAGATTCCAGATTCTCACTGCGCTGCCTGAAAAGGATTGGGCCATCGATCTCTCCTTCTTGAAAGTGGGAGGTTCAAGCAGTAGATTTTCCGCATTTCGTGATGGTCTAGAGCCTCCAGAGAGTTTCAGTTTATTCGCCAGGTAGCGCGGAGAGGAGGAATGCAAGGCTTTGTGGGTGATGCAGGCAGTCTTGTAGATGGCTCTAGCCTCGGGAAGCCAGCGGAGGGAGGATAACATGAGAGTGATGTGGTCGCTTCTTTTGGCCCCATAAATGAAACGAGCTGCTGAGTGTAGAACAGACTTAAGGGGGGATAGGTGGGATTTGGGGAGGCCAGTCAGAAGAGAATTGCAGTAGTCCAGTCTGGAGAGGACCAGTGATTGGACCAGGGTTTTAAGGTCATGCACCGGGAAGAAGCGACGAATCCCCCAAAGAAGGCGTAGTTGGTATCGGGCAGACTTTGCAATTGAATTAATGTGGGAGAGTAGATTAAGTTTTGTGTCGAGTATGACACCAAGGGATTTTGCGCTGTCGACAATGATGGGTTTATTGTTCAGCAGATTCATCTGTTGAAGGGTGTTGAGGAGGGTATTGTGGTTGACAGTGTCAAAGGCTGCCGAAAGGTCAAGGAGAATTAGAAGACAAGACCCCCCCGAGTCTAGTATTCGCAGCGCGTCATCGATCACTTGCAGGAGGGCAGTTTCAGTGCTGCAGTTTTGGATAAAGCCGGACTGAAAATTGTCAAGAAGATCATTGTCCTTGATATGACGAGAGAGTTGTTTCGCAACACATCTTTCTGTGATCTTTGCAAGAAAGGGTAGGTTAGTGATGGGGCGGAAGTTGTTGAGGTCATTCGCATCTGCAGTGGGATTTTTAAGCAGAGGGGTGACCTGCCCAGTTTTGAAGGGAACAGGAAGGGAGCCTTGACAGAGGGAGAGGTTGACCAGAGTGGTCCAATAGGGAAGAGAAAGGGTATAGAAGTCAATGGCAATGGCACTGGGGATGGGGTCGAGCGAGTGGTTGAAGGGCTTTGTTTCGAGGATGCACTTGAGGAGGACATCTTCAGAGATGGGGTCGAAGTTCTGCCAGATGGCTAGTGATTTGCGCTCCTCTGGAGGGGTAGGATGAGCGACCTGAACCACAAGTGATTTCACTTTTTCGTCAAAGAATACAGCGAAATCAGCAGCTTTCTTTGTAGAATCCTCCAATTTGGAGGTTAGGGGAGAGTAATTAGAGTTCTTGATGAGATCAAATAGTTTTTGGGTCTATTTTTGGCTGAGTCAAGGAGGGTTCTGAAGTGTGATGCTTTCCCAAGGAAGATGTGCTTGTGGTCATCGGATCTTGCTGAACGAAGCGTGGCCAAATTATTGGTGGAGGGTGCTTGCCTCCATTGTTTCTCCAGGAGTCTTAGGTGCTTCCTTTCTTCATATAGGGATTTGCTGAACCAGGGTGCTGAGGGAATGGGCCTGTTCTTTTTGCTTTGGAGAGGAGCGACGCTATTGATTTCGACTGCAAGGACTGAGAGGCATTGTGAGGTGAGATCATCAACATCTAGGTTCGGGTCTAGCCTTGGAAGTGACAGCAAAGCTGATTCACAGAGGGAAACAGTGTCAATATTTTTAGCGTCACGGAACCAGGAGGTAGCCCTCTTAGGTTGGCCAAGAGTAATAGAGTGTGCTAGGAGAAGAGAGAATGGAATGAGGAGGTGGTCAGACCAGTCTACGTGAATAGGGGTAGCGATAGAAAGCATGCCTGGTTTAGAAATAACAAGGTCCAGGATTGAGCCATTAGAGTGTGTTGATTCTGTGCAGTGTTGGGTAAGATCGTTTGTAGAGAGGAAGGAGGCCAACAAGTTTGCTGAAGAGTCTTGCAGGGAGCCCCAGTGGAGATTGAAGTCACCCACGAAGGTCTGATTGTCACTTTGTGCGTATTGGTCGCTGATGAAGTCAGTGAGTTCCTCCATAAATGAAGGGCCACTGCCAGGTGGGCGGTATATGACATGGAATCTAAGGGGTGAGCGGTGGTGTAGTTGAAGCTCAAGAGATAGACATTCAAAAGTGCGGAATACGCTGATGGGAAAAGCCTTGAGTTGAAGGGAGTTTCTAAAGATGACTGCAACACCTCCCCCAACTTTGATAGGTCTGTCATTCCTGAAAATAGAGTAGCCAGTGGGTAGGAGTAGATCAAACATGGATTGAGAGGTATCGTTGAACCAGGTCTCTGTTCGGAAGAGCAGGTCAATATTGTGAAGGGTGATGGTATCAGAGATTTCGAGTTTGTGTTCTATTGCAGATCTGCAGTTGTGGAGCAGGCAGCGCAGTTCTGTCGAGACTGTTTTGGTGACGGGGGCACTTGGGCAAAGAAGGGTGATAGGGATATTATACCTATATGGGGGTGCCCGGGAGTGTCTTGGTTCTGACAGAGGAGATGGTTGGAATAGAGTAGGTAATTGGGTTACTCGGAGATGCTGGTTGAAGAAGGGTGGCATTCAAAGGCTTGTTTGAGTGAGCGATGTTTGCAGACGACAGATTATGCTTGGCTATAATGGTGTGAGGGGGCGAGGTGCATCTCGTGCCCTCAGCTGTGCCTATATGAGCCGAAAGCCAGCGACTCATAGTTAGGGACACTGGTTTTATGCGATTCAGCATCGTGTTTTGCATACTTATGGATTTGTAACATAATTCTATGGCAGGACGTAGGCTCCGATTATGCTTACTCAATTTCTTTACTGACAAACAGCAGCCAATCAAAATGCAGTAAAGAAAAAACAAACTACATTACCCAGAAACACAGGGTAACCATAGAGTATGATAAGCTATAAATAGGGTCATAGAGGTGAACACTTCCTCTTTCTTTGCTGCTTCGCAGCCAGTTAAGTGCTTTTGCATTACTCCTTATATTGATATTTGGCTTACCGCTTTAAATGCTTTGATAATTGTTGCGCTGTGTGCGTCTTTTCCATGCTTGGCTTGCCGTTTGTTCTGTGCGCATTTCAGCTTGTTTACGCGCTGTGCGGCGCGTCTTCATTATTGTACTGGCTTTGGTTCTGGTGCATGGGGAGCGTGTGCGTCACCTCCCGACGGGGTTAATTCCTTAACCCGGTCTTCTGGTGGAGCGGGAGCGGAGCTGGAAGGTTCGCGCGTCTCTCGCGCCACCTTCCTAGACGGCAGCGGCTGTACGCGCATGCGCGACAGTTTGTTTACACGTCTCTTCCAGCGTGTATTTCTCTCACACGCCGCCTGCGCCTCAGCCTTCAAAGAGTGACATATATCAGCTGCGCGCCCATTTTCCTGCCGTTTGAGCTCCCTGACGCCCTCGGACGGGTAGAGTTTGAGGGTTGTAAGAATTTTGAATAGGCTTTGCCTAGAGTGGGGTAATATATATTTCTTCTATTGATGTGCAAGTCTGCTCCCTCCACATCTGACTAATTTTCACAGGGTCTCCCTGTATACATCAGACTTGCGCAAGGGGTACCACTCCCCCACTTATTTGGCTTTGCCTCAGTAATTGATAAACCTTCACTGGGCATTTATTCTTGGCTGACATTGTCGCCATGGCAGATTACTACGACGATGAAGGTTATGATTATTATGAGGAAGAGGAATCCTCAACTTCCTTTGATGACTTTATGGGTCAAGCGCTTTCTCAAGCAATTGCGCCTCTGAAGAAACATCTGGCAGATTATGCTGCGCAGCATGGCTTGGTGCCTCCTTCCTCTGGGCGTGCCAAAAAGTCGCCAAAGACTCCACATTCCAGCCATTTTGCGAAACTTGCGAAAACCCTTTCTGCTCCTTCTGCAAAGAAGCGCAAGGTATCTTCTCGTTCAGACCCCCCGTCTGATACGGATGACGGTACGTCCTCTTCTTCCTCCGAGCCTTCTAGGCCACCTCCCTCCAAAAAACAGCGGAAGGAACATTATGTTGACGCCCCTTCTTCACCACAATTGTTGACCTTCAACCCCACTGACATTCTCCACCCTCACTCTTCTTCTTGGTTGCCCTCCCCCGAGGTGGCTCAATACATTCAATCCCACATCCGTCATTCCTTTGATAAGGATGTGAGAGCGCGTTTGCGCTCCGAGTGCCCACGTCCTGATTTACCAGACAAGTTGGCATCCACTCCGGATGTTGATCCTACAATGATCACTTACATGAGGAAGTATTCGAAGGATCCTACCAAAGGTTTCGATAGATCGTGGCGTTTGTGCCAAGATAAACTTTTAGATCTCTTGGGCCCCCCTTACAAAAATTCTGGACTTGGGGTATCAAGCCAAGAACTCTGGTTCTCTGATTGACCCCGATGAGCTGGTCGGCAGGTCTCAACGGGCGGTTTGTATGCTTGGCAACGGCAACTGTGCCTTGTCCACTGAGCGCCGGCGCTCCATCCTCATGAAACTGGATCCGCGACTTACGGATTTGGCCTCCTTGGAGTCTGGCCCTCTAGCCCAAGGTTTGCTTTTCGGTGCACCTTTTCTGAAGGAATTGACAAATTTTGTTTCTACCTTTAGCGGTCTTGACAAGGCCCAGTCTAACTTGAAACGGGCATTCCGTCCGGTTTTTGGCAGGGCCGGACGAAGGGGGCGTTCGTCCGGCCGTGGTTCCGACAATGCTTCCCAGCGTGGGAACAAGTCCCAACGAGGCGGTCAACAACAGTACTCCTCAACTAAGCCTTCTTTCTACTCCTCTAAGAGAAATCGAGGGCAACCTGGCAAAGGTGGATACTCCGGAGGTCATGGAGGACGTCAAGACTCTTCCCCATCAGGTGAGCTTGATTTCGGCTTCGACTGTAATTTTGGGGGGCAGAATTCAATTTTTTCAAGACAATTGGCGTTTGATCTCAAACGATGCCTGGATACTGGAGACGGTGAAAGGGTACAAAATAGAATTTTACTCTCACCCTCACCAAGATCTTCAGCCTCGCCCCCTTGTTTTTTCCCGACAAGATCAGGAGTTCATCTCCGCGGAAGTCTCCTCTCTTTTGACAAATGGAGCCATCGTTCTCACTTCTCCTCATCCCCAGGGTTTCGTCAGCAATGTTTTTCTCGTGGAGAAAAAAGGGGGAGGATCTCGTTTAGTCCTCAATTTGAAAGACTTCAACGGCAATGTACTTTATCGCCACTTCAAGATGGAGGGCATTCATCTTCTGCGAGACCTTCTTCAAGAAGGGGATTGGATGGTTCGTCTAGACCTAAAAGATGCTTATCTGTCAATCCCGATTTCCGCTCCTCATCGCAGGTACCTTCAGTTTCAATGGTTGGACAGGTGGTACGAGTACAAGGTTCTTCCTTTCGGCCTGTCCTCCGCTCCGTGGTGCTTCACGAAGCTCCTTCGTCCAGTGATGGAGTCTTTGCGGTCTCGCGGAGTGCGTCTTATAGTCTATTTAGACGACATTCTCCTTTTGGCTCAATGCCCTGTTCTTCTGCAATCTCACTTACACTGGTCCATAGACCTTTTGCAATCCTTGGGTTTTCTTATCAATCCCCTGAAGTCCGATTTTTCTCCATCCCGATCGATGTCTTTCCTGGGTTTTTAAATAGACTCTGTCTCTTGTCAGCTCCTTCTTCCAGGTCAGAAGATAAGGTCCATCAAGAGGGACTTGAAATCGTTTCTGGCTCAACAGACTGTCTCGCTCAGGTCAGTAGCCAGGATTGTAGGTCTCTTATCGTCTTCCATCCAAGCGATCTTTCCGGGTCCTCTGCACTATCGGGCTCTTCAGCGCCTCAAAATTCGTCATTTGCAGAAGGGTCTTCGTTATTCCGATCACACCCTCCTCTCTGAGGATGCCAGGACGGAAATGATGTGGTGGTTGGACCACATGGATTCCTGGAACGGCCGGGCTCTGTTTGGGAGGACTCCCGATATTGTAATAGAGTCCGATGCCAGCCTTTGGGGCTGGGGAGCCCGTTGCGGCTCAGTGTCGACCGGGGGTCGTTGGTCTCCGGAGGAATTGACCCTACACATCAATTGCCTGGAGCTGCTGGCGGGCTCCTTCGCGATTCGGTGTCTCACCCCTCAGAAAACGAATTGTTGCATTCTTCTCCGAATGGACAATGTTTCGGCGGTTCGTTATGTGAACAAACTGGGGGGTACCAGATCCAAGCTTCTCTCAGAGATTGCGAAGGATTTTTGGCACCTTTGTCTGGAGCGCAAGATCACGATTATTGCGGAATACCTGCCGGGTTCTCGCAATCTGATCACGGACTGGAACTCTCGTCACCTGAGAGACTTCAGCGATTGGAGGCTCCATCCTCGTGTGTTCCGCAAGCTGTCCCGCTTTTGGGGACTTTGTCATCTGGATCTCTTTACCTCCCGGCTCAACACCCAGCTTCCCCGATTCTACAGCTGGCGTCCGGATCCGGAGGCATTGGCCACGGACGCATTTCTCCAGACCTGGCCTCGCCATCTGTGCTATGCCTTCCCACCGTTCCTCATGATTCCCCGGGTTCTGGCCCGAGCACGTCTATTCTTGTCGGAACTGGTTCTAATCTCCCCTCTTTGGAGGGCTCAAGCGTGGTTTTCAGTTCTTCTGGAGATGAGCTGCTCGACGCCGCTTCTACTTCCTCACATGTGGAACCTGCTGTTGGATCCGCTTTGCGAGCCTCATCCACTGGTGCTGTCCGGTCAACTCCTTCTGGTAGCTTGGAGAATTTCAGGGGACGCTGGCAGATCCAGGGCTTATCGGGAGACGCTACCAGATATATCAGTGAGGCTTGGGCACCCAACACACACAAGCGTTATGCATCAAGTTGGAAGCGCTGGTGTGATTGGTGCTCACAGCGGTCGGTGGATCCCTTTTCAGCGGATCTTTCTTTAATCCTTACTTTTCTGGCGTCCCTAGCATCCTCTGGGCTAGCTTACAGAACAGTTAATAACTTTCTTTCTGCAATTTCTGCAGGCCATGTGCCTCTTGATGGTAAACCAGCGGGAAAACATCCCCTGATCTCTAAATTGTTTGGGGCATCCGGATGGTAAAACCTCTTTGTCCCAAATATGTGGCCCTTTGGGATGTCTCAGTTGTTTTGCATTTCCTGTCAGCCTGGCCTTCTAACTCTCTTTTGACACGCAAACAACTGTCGGCCAAGCTCACTATGCTTTTGTGCTTGGTCTCTTGCAAAAGAGTTTCTGATGTGCGGGCCTTGGATCTCGCTGGTCGGTCTTTCTCTCCTGACGGTGTTACCTTTATTATCTCAAGGAGGACTAAGTGTAATACGCCCTCAGTCTCTTACCCTTCTTTTCCCCACAATCCTCAGTTGTGTGTGTTTCAGTGTATAAAAGATTATGAGGTAAGTACGGCACCTTTTCGGCATGATTTACAGGGCCAATTGCTTATTGCATTGCAAAAACCTTTCAAGCCGGTAACTCCGGCTACTTTGGCACGTTGGTTACGTTGGCTCATGCATGAAGCGGGCATTGACATTTCTCTGTTTGGTGCTCATTCTGCTAGAGGAGCCATGGCTTCTAAAGCTTTTTCCATGGGTGCCAGTCTTCAGGACATCATGAAGGCTGCGGATTGGTCATCTGAAACTATGTTTAAGACTTTTTACTTTAAGCCTATTATTGATGTTGCATCTGTTGTGGTGGCGAAGCTTTAAACAAGCATAATCGGAACCTTAAGGACAGGAGGCGAGGATTATCCCACCCTTATTTCATGCTTGTCTTTATATGATGCATATTGCTTTTTATACTGTTCAATTCTGATTCTTCTTTATGAAATGTTTCCCTCCCTGTACTGATTACTATGTTAAACTTTTGGGGAACAGTTTTTACGGCCTCTGTCTTTTTTCCTCAGGCTCCGACCTTAAATGAGGTGTGCCGGGATTTTCTTCTCCTTATTGGTCTCTTGATGTTCCTGTGGTTCTTTGAAGTTCCTTCTCCACGTCAGCCGGACGAGGACCTCTCCGGGGGACTCCTTGGATGGATTGTTAAATAATGTTGATTTACTTATTATGGACTGGACAAAGAAAGAGGAAGTGTTCACCTCTATGACCCTATTTATACCTTATCATACTCTATGGTTACCCTGTGTTTCTGGGTAATGTAGTTTGTTTTTTCTTTACTGCATTTTGATTGGCTGCTGTTTGTCAGTAAAGAAATTGAGTAAGCATAATCCTCACCTCCTGTCCTTAATAGAATAGAAAATTCTTGGCACGAATGTTAGCAAATTTTCCATTCATCATCTGCTGCATCTGTGTTGTATTTACATGACTTAGGGCCAGATGTATGTAGCCGTTTGCGATTCGCAAACGGCGTTTGCGAATCTCAAACTGTGTTTTGGTATGTATGAGCAAAATCGCAAAATAAGGAATCGCAAAAATTGCGATTCCTTATTTTGCTCAAGCATTTAAGGAATCACAATTTCGCGATTCCTTAAATGCTATGCATCAAACATTTTTTTTTTTGCGAATCCACAATAAGAAATCGCAAATTACTGCCAACTTGTAGTTGGTGGTAATTTGCGATTTCTTTAACAAATGCACTTTTTGGCATTTGTAAAGGTGCCATGTGACGCTCATAGATGCCCTAAGGGCATGTATGTGCGCCATATGAGCACACATGTAAATTTCAGGGGTGCAGCAGGGTGTCCTTAAGACACCCTTGCGCCCTTGAAATTATTCTCAATTTGCAATTAGCAAATTGCGAATCGCTAATTGAGAATTACTTCCCATTCATTCCTATGGGCCTCCTGGCCCATAGAAATGAATGGGAAATTATTCCTTGATTGCGATTAGGAATTTTAAGAAATCGCAAAAAAATTGCGAATTTCTAGATACATACCATTTTGCAATTCTCAAATAGCGATTCTCAAAAAATCGCAATTTGAGAATCGCAAAAGGGTATCTTGATACATCTGGCCCTTAGATGTATTGATATTACAAATAACAATGGCTTTTAATTTTTTTAAATAAATAATACTTAAATAAAAGTTACTGTAATTTATAATGGCAATAGCCTAAACTTTTGTAAATAACTTTTGTGAAGATTATGTTCAATGTATTTTATTGTGACGAAAATCCAAGAACAGAAGTGAAATATTAACATCTTTTTGTGACATTTGTAATAAAGCTTGAAACATTGAAAGAACATATTTGAACCAGTTGTTGTTGAATGGTTGCACAGATTGATGCTCTGGTGGCGCTGAGTGATGTTGTGGTAGCGACGAGTGATGCTGTGGCGTTCAGTGATGCTGTGGTAGCGCATAGTGATGTTGTTGTGCCCCTGAGTGATGCTGTGGTGATGCAATAGATAGAGTGAGTGATAGATAGAGGGAGGGCAATAGATAGATAGAGGGAGGGCCATAGCGGGAGGGCGATAGATAGATTTAGGGAGGGCGATATATAGAGGGAGGGAGGGCGATAGATAGAGGGAGGGAGATAGAGTGAGGGCGATAGATAGAGTGAGGGAGCGCGATAGAGTGAGGGCGATAGATAGAGGGAGGGCGATAGATAGATAGAGGGAGGACGATAGATAGATAGAGTGAGGGCGATAGAGTGAGTGCGATAGATAGAGGGAGAGAGGGCAAAAGATAGATAGAGGTAGGTCGATAGATAGATAAAGGGAGAGCGATAGAGGGAGGGCGATAGATAGATAGAGGGAGGGAGGGCGATAGATAGTGGGAGGGAGATAGAGTGAGGGCGATAGATAGAGAGAGGGAGGGCGATAGAGTGAGTGAGGACGATAGAGTGAGTGAGGGCGATAGAGTGAGTGAGGGCGATAGAGAGAGTGAGGGTGATAGAGGGAGTGAGGGCAATAGAGTGAGTGAGGGCAATAGAGTGAGTGAGGGCGATAGATAGAGTGAGGGCGATAGATAGAGTGAGGGTGATAGAGTGAGTGAGGGAGAAAGAGTGAGTGAGGGCGATAGAGAGAGTGAGGGCGGTAGAGTGAGGGCAGTAGAGTGAGAGTGGTAGACTGAGGGCGGTAGAGTGAGTGCGATAGAGTGGTAGAGTGAGGGCGGTAGAGTGGTAGGGTGAGGGCGGTAGAGTGAGTACGAGAGGGTGGTAGAGTGGTAGAGTGAGGGCGGTAGAGTGAGGGCGGTAGAATGATAGAGTGAGGGCGGTAGAGTGAGTGCGAGAGGGCGGTAGAGTGGTAGAGTGAGGGCGGTAGAGTGGTAGAGTGAGGGCGGTAGAGTGGTAGAGTGAGGGCTGTAGAATGTGGGCGGTAGAGTGGTTGAGTGAGGGCGGTAGAGTGGTAGAGTGAGGGCAGTAGAGTGAGGGCAGTAGAGTGGTAGAGTGAGGGCGGTAGAGTGAGGGCGGTAGAGTGGAAGAGTAAGGGCGGTAGAGTGAGGGCGGTAGAGTGGTAGAATGAGGGCGGTAGAGTGAGGGCGTTAGAGTGGTAGAATGAGGGCGGTAGAGTGAGGGCGTTAGAGTGGTAGAGTGAGGGCTGTAAAGTGGTACAGTGGTATAGTGAGGGCGGTAGAGTGAGGGCGGTAGAGTGGTAGAGTGAGGGCAGTAGAGTGAAGGCGGTAGAGTGGTAGAGTGAAGGCGGTAGAGTGAGGGCAGTAGAGTGATAGAGTGAGGGCGGTAGAGTGAGGGCGGTAGAGTTGTAGAGTGAGGGTGGTAGAGTGGTAGAGTGAGGGCGGTAGAGTGAGGGCGGTAGAGTGAGGGCAGTAGAGTGGAAGAGTAAGGGCGGTAGAGTGAGGGCGGTAGAGTGGTAGAATGGGGGCGGTAGAGTGAGGGCGTTAGAGTGGTAGAATGAGGGAGGTAGAGTGAGGGCGTTAGAGTGGTAGAGTGAGGGCCGTAAAGTGGTAGAGTGGTATAGTGAGGGCGGTAGAGTGAGGGCGGTAGAGTGGTAGAGTGAGGGCGGTAGAGTGAAGGCGGTAGAGTGGTAGAGTGAGGGCGGTTGAGTGAGTGCGGTAGAGTGGTAGAGTGAGGGCGCTAGAGGTGTAGAGTGATGGCGGTAGAGGTGTAGAGTGGTAGAGTGAGGGTGGTAGAGTGGTAGAGTGAGGGCTGTAGAGTGAGGGCAGTAGAGTATAGAGTGAGTGCGGTAGAGTGGTAGAGTGAGGGCGGTAGAGAGAGGGCGGTAGAGTGGTAGAGTGAGGGCGGTAGAGTGAGGGCAGTAGAGTGGTAGAGTGAGGGCAGTAGAGTGGTAGAGTGAGGGCGGTAGAGTGAGAGCGGTAGAGTGAGGGTGGTAGGGTGGTAGAGTGAGGGCGGTATAGTGGTAGAGTGAGGGTGGTAGAGTGAGGGCAGTACAGTGATATAGTGAGGGCGGTAGAGTGGTAGAGTGAGGGCGGTAGAGCGGTAGAGTGAGGGCGGTAAAGTGATGGCGATAGAGTGAGGGCGGTAGAGTGAGGGCGGTAGAGCGGTAGAGTGAGGGCAGTAGAGTGGTAGAGTGAGGGCGGTAGAGTGGTAGAGTGAAGGCGGTTGAGTGAGGGCCGTAGAGCGGTAGAGTGAGGGCGGTAAAGTGGTAGAGTGAGGGCGGTAGAGTGGTAGAGTGAGGGCGGTAGAGTGAGGGTGGTAGAGTGGTAGAGTGACACATGCGGGAGAAGGAAGACTCGTTAGGAGAGAGTGTGATGAGGGTGATGCTAGAGAGAGCAAACAAGAGGACACCAGTTTGCAGAAAAAATTACTATTTTACACTGGTTCGTTTGTGTAAAGCTCCTGAATACTGGCGTTCATTTCATGACGGAGTTGCTGTAGTGCGAAATAGACCCCCCATAGAACGGCGCTACTCTGCAGTATCCAGACTGCCCACGGCTGATTTACAAACGTACACTACCGCGTCTAGAGCTACATCTTATCGCGACAGCGAAACCTGAGGATAATCTCGCACCGTTCTCTAAGGTTGATCCTTGCCACGAGACGCCACTGATTCTTGAAACTAGCGGCCGGTGCTCCTCTGTGAACCTTGAGTTGAGTTCAAGCCCCCTACATGACCCTACTAGGACCACTATCAGATGGCTTCACATGATTCTAGAAACCCCTGAAACCACGTTTGCACAGTCTTTAATAGATCGCTTTTGAAAGGAACCCAGTGAGTGACTCCTTCTGACCACTATCCTGGGTTGGAGGTTAAGATATAAGAAAAGAAAAACTGCTATTTTATGTCGTGTTGTCCCCTACTCCGTGGTACCTCTTCGCCCTGACGAAGGAGCGGCCTGATTGGGCCTTTACACCGAAAGACACGTCTGCGTGGTTCTTGTTGGTGGCAGGATCTCATCTGTTCCAGACAATCCTTTTTCCATCTTTTGACTGCCCCACTGCTCCCTTTTGTTAATAAAACAATGTCCACCTTAATTTCATTTAAAGGCTTTGATGTACCATTGATACTGTTGTGTATGGATATAAAATTGTAAATTGTAAATTGTAAATTGATACTTGTATAGCGCACTACTCACCCACAAGGGTCTCAAGGCGCTTGTACGAATACCGCTGTGGAACCCATCCTGGCTTTCCTTGTGAGGCGTCCATTCCTGGGCACCCCCAAGGTGGAGGCCGGCATGCTTAGCGTTGTGGGTGCCGTTGTGGAGATTAACCAAGCTATTGCCCAGAGTTGCAGAGTGGGACTCCATGATTGGAATAGGCACCGAGGCGAGAATTATCAGGTCCGTGGAATTTTTTTAGCCCAAGACCCGCCGAGGCGGGGAATTGAAACCTGGTCCCTGGCTAGACCTCTGCATCAGGGTGTGCCGCTCTAATCATTGAGCCACACTTCTCCTCATATATATATATATGATAGAATGATTGAATGAGAGGTAGTGGAAGTGATATGGTTATGATTTGAATATATGATGTGTGCGGGGTTTGTGGGACCTTATTTTCTATTTCATATTGAGATTTTATATATTTTAACGTATGTAATACTGTCTACCAAATGTGACAAATAATGAAATCTAAAAAAAATCAATATAATGATGAATAAACTTAGAATCTAGTAACCGTTTTGTTTTGGCTCTGCAATTACGTTGTTGTCACCCCCCCCTGAGCTTTAGGATCCTCTTGTAGGACCTTTACCATATAATGCTGGCAGGGTTCTGTTGTTGATTCTTTGCGCATGCTCCTGAATACCATCTGGTGCATGTGCGCTGTGTATGACTCGTAAGTAAGCAAAGATTCTGCATTGCCTGTGGCCCAGTACTGAACCAACCCCTGCAGCTGCTGCTTAATTCCCTGCAATCACACACAGATGTGCCAGGGCACTCCAAAAACAAGCTCTGGCATTACGCTGATGGGGCGGGAAAGCGGCATCCTATGAAGTCTGATTGGGGGTGTGGCCGGGGGAGCGGCTTCCTTTGAAGTCTGATGCCGAGGCATGGTGTGGGATGTGGCTGCCGATGTGCACGCGCCTGCCTCAAATGAATTGTATGCGATCCGCAGTTTGGTAGACTTTTCTAAAGCCTTACTATAAATTTCTCCTATCATCCCTATGGGATGGAATAGGCGAGACCTAAAAAAAACATGCCATCCTGTTTATGTCCACTACAAGGCTCATTGCAAAGGTTAACTGGTCATCTTTCATTTTCAAAATTATATATTTGGTTGTTAAACTATTACTAAAGAGGTAACATCTTTGCCCAGGCAGTACTACCATGTGTAACGAGCATTGGTAAGATCCCTTTAGGAGAGCGATGTGTACATTAATCCTGTCCAAATAGGCTAAAACAGACCTAATCTTTTTGGGATTGTTGAGCTTGCATACGTTCTATGTTAAAAACGTTGTTGCACTACCCATGTCAGCAGCACATTGTCATTTTAATTGCACATTTCCACCCACCCGGCAAGCCTAGATAGTAGATCATAGGCATCATAAAAGCAGAGTACCATACTTGCTTTAAACGCTCCCCAACACACCCACCCTCCTCCCACTTCAGCAGCACCAACACGCTAAAGTCATGCTCCAGTCCCGTTAACCACCCTCCCCAACAACAAAACATCCTGAGAACCCTGCATAAGTTGAAATCATCTAGAACATGCTACACATATTGCAATTGTAACAGTTCCCCTCATGAAGCCCTACCCCCCTCCCACATTAGCAGCCCCATCATGCCAAAGCCATCCCCTAAGAAGAGTAAAACAACACAATGCAAAAACATGCACAAAAGATATATGAGGGGTACTCCCATAGGGGGTCACTGGAGCGCAATCAGCCTCCTGGATGTGAAGGGAGATGGCTGAACAACATCATTAAAATATTACAATAAACCAAGTGTTTGCAGTCAAAACAAGTATCCAGCCCGTGCATTCCAGTATTCACAAAGGCAACCAGCATTATAGTATCATGCAGTCAGCCAGGTGCAGACATATAGTTACGTTTGCAGGCCTTTGTGTATTGGAGTTCTCTCCTCAATAGACCCGACCATCACAGCTTTTGTAGTTCGTTGCAACTTCGGTTATGCCGCTAACAGAACTAGTTTCAGGTTCTATCATCCCTATATACATGAAAGTAAACAGTAGTGAGGTGGTGATCAAATAGCTAATTACAGGCATATAAGTACTTATACAGGCCTCATTGTGAAGATACGTCCGCCAGTAGGTCTGTCAAACTCCGAACAGTTCGATCCGTTGAGCAGTCAGTCATACAATTAGTCCTCCTCGTCCTCCGGAGCGTTGGATTGCTCTGGCAATGTAGGTGCAGATTCTGGCTTTATCCACCATACCTATGCATAATCTGGCAGGATACAACATGGCATACAGCACTTCCTCCGCGATCAGCAGCTTCTTGACAGACTGAAATTCTAGACTGGCGGCCTGGACCATCGCCGTGAAATCCGGAAAAAAGGACTAATTATTGCCTTGATGAGATATTGCACCCTTCTCTCTGGACATTCTCAGGATCGAGTCCTGATCCCGGTAATTCAGAAGATGGGCAATAATAGGCCTTGGAGGGGCCCCAGGTTGAGGATGAGTGGCCAAGGCCCGGTGAGCTCTCTCAACCACCAGCATTAAAGACAGGTGCTCAGATCCAAAGATGTCGCGAATCAGGTCCTCAACATACGTCTCCATCCTTCCTGTGTTGGTTGATTCCGTGACCCTGATGTTGTTAGGGCTGGTGCAAAAACCACAGGTGATGGACAGAATGCAGAACAATGTCATACATTCACCCCAATACAGAGATCTGGGCCCAAATCCATCGTTTTTTTGCACTCCACACCACCCCAGTTCAGACATGGCCATATGCAAATCAGTCTGACCCTGATGTTGTTACGGCGGGACCTAGCTTCTCAATCCTCGTTCTTCGCTTGGATTACTGCGAGTACCTTCTCCATGTCGAGTGTCTTGGTGGTAACAGCGCCCAGACTGTTCTCAGTGTTCAATATTCTTTTTTCTGCTTCGCCCAATCTAGCGCCATGTTTGTCCAGCTTAGCAGACATATGGTCGATTCTAAGATTGAAAGCGTCACTTTTACTTTCGATAGATTGCATGGCCAACAGCGTGGATTCCAGGGGGTGCTGCTGGAGCGTCCAGTTCAGAGTCAGATGTGGCCCCCCCACTGTGCCTTACTCGATTTCCAAGCTTCAAAATTGAGGCGTGGCTGAGTTTTGTCTGGTTTACCCATTTTGTGTCCAGTTAAGTACAGTAAGAAACCTCTGCCGGTCACACCCCACATTCAGACTGCACAATGCTGCCCTTGCAGTAGGTTGGGCATGCAGACTCAGCAGTAGCAGACTGTTGTGCCCACCACAGCAATCCAAATGTGATCCACTCACAAAGTGGTACGCTCAGCTCCAGTGCCCAGTGCTCCCCAGAAAGCCAAGTAACAGCCAATGGTTGTAGTGGGGACGCAGTACGAACCTCAGACTTGAACTATGTCCCAGGTCACCTTTATGCTTGCCAGACTAATGACCCCAGAGTAGCACAGGGGCGTAAATGCAGTACAGGCCTGCGCCCCCCAAACACGCCGTTCTAATTGTAAAGGCGGCACTCAGTCACCTCATGCACAGTATGTCCCACCAGTATCACATAGGAAAGCGAGCAGGCCAGGGAATCAGCTTCACCTATCGATCCACGGTCCCACCCGACAGGATCTGCAGATATGGGGAAGGTCCAGAGCGTCAGGGCATGGGCTTCTTCAGAGGTCCTCGTATCGCAGACACGCGATGTTATGTGCGGATTGGGCAGGTTATGCACTTATTAGGAGTCACCCCGCAAGACCTCCGGTAATGTTGTCTGCGGCCCAGCAGGGACAAGGTGCGAGGCCTCCAAGCGCCTGCACCTCTCTCTAAGCTCCCTCCTACAGAGCAGCGTCCATCCAGAGAGTCCAGTCCTGACTTCTATTATGCAGCCCCCAGGGGTGGTCACTCACCGCAGTTGTAGCCAGGGGCAGCGAGTCCCAGTCGCGGACACCTCCACAGCTCCGATTCCTGCAAAGGGCAGTGCGGGGCCTGCAGCTGCCAGTGCCCGCCTTTGATCACGCGTAGCAGGGATCGCTGCTCTCGCCCAGGGCCTACCCACAGTCCAGAGGGCTCTGCTGTAGATTTAGGTAGGTATCTCAGCACTCCAGCCGCCAATCCGGGAACCCCCCAGCCGGAGAGAGCTTCTCAAGTATTTCGGTGGCCCGATCTGTCCCCTCGCTCATGGCTCGCCGAGTCTACATGTAAGGGCTGCAAGGCAGCCGCCCGCCGCCATGATGTACACAGGCTCGATCAAACAGGGCCGTCGGATCACTATTTTCTGCATCCAGCAACTCTACGAATTTACCTCCGCTGCACTTAGGGTGTCATGACAGCTTCACCCCAAGGGTGCAGGGCGAAGGATGGCGTGATGAGAGCAGGATAATTGTCGGATAGAGAGTTCAGCCGGCGGAGCTGCACTAAGGCACAGCCATCTTGCCCTACGCCCTCTAGCGTCCACAGTTCCCCCAAATGTGATCTGTTTGCATGAGCTAAGAGTGAAAGCTATTTGGGGCAGATTTATGTCGGACTTGCGCCACGTTTACGCCGCCGTTGCGTGACGCAATGGCGCGGAAACGCAGCGCATCCCTGCTGACCTATTTACAACGTGACGCATCTAGGCAGATGCGTCACTTTGTAAAGCCCTGCGCCACATGAAACCTGCGTCAGTTTTCATGTGGGCGTTCTGTCGCCGGGTGGGCGTTCCCTCGTAGGAAAGCCCCGTAAAACTGACGCAGTGAAATCTACAAGATTTCCCTGTGTCAGTTTTACGACGCTGCTGCGTCAAATCCTTACGCCTGCTTGAAGCAGGCGTAAGGAGTGATGCACCACGTTATGTATGGGTGGCCTCTGTACATTGCAGGAGTTGCGTCGCACTTGTGACGCTACTCCAGCAATGCGCCGCCCGTACACCACAAGATACGTCACGCATCTGCCCTTCCTTGCACCATGGTGCCGCAAGGAGGGAATTGCGTGAAGCATCAGTTCTGGCGCATCCCTGCTGATTTGCAGAGATGCGCCAGAACTCATAAATCTGCCGCTTTGTTTCTAGAAGCTCAGCAAAAGTGTGTCCTTGAAACTCGTTTTTTGGCGCAGTAAAGTTTATGATAAAACTTAGGTTGTGGGTGAGGTGCGTTCGCAAATATTGTTCAAAGCTGTCTAACAACAAATGAAAGGCAGCATTGTCCAAGGTAGAATAAAGGTAAGGTGAGAGCTGAATGTTGCTGTCTTTTTCGCTTTTTGGACATCCATGAGGAGCTAAAATATGTGAAGGGTAACAATTTCCCATGTACCTTTCACACATCCTATGGCTTTGCAGTCATAATTATTGTTTAAAGATGCCCAACAAAAGAATGGAAAGGTAGAATTGTTTGAGGGAAATACAACTTAGTTTGTGTTTGAGATGCAGTTACTAATATTGTTTAAAGCTGTGTAACATAACAAATGAAAGGCAGCATTGTCTGAGGTGGAATTAAGGTAAATTTAAAGCTGAAAGTAAATGTTGCTCTTTTGGTCTGTTTTTGCAGTAAGTAAAGGGTAACTTTTTCCCATGTACTTTGCACACATCCTTTGTTTTTCCAGTCACAACTATTGCTTAAAGTTGTCTAACAAAAGAACTGAAAGGTGAATTGATTGAGGGAAATAAAACTTAGTTTGTTTTATTTATTTATTTATTTATTTTTATTTTATTTATAAAGTTTTGTATAGTGCGAAGATGACCCCAAAGGGTATCAGAGCACTTGACATTTTTGGAAGAGTAGGAAATAGTAAAGGGAAAATGACAAAGAGGGTAAAAAAGAATATCATATTTAGCTAATACCATAGAGTACTAGGAGAACAAACCTTACTTAATAGGGTATATCAGACGCCCATGAGCTTCACAGCTGTTAGACCAGTAAAGAACGTAGTCAGAGGGGCATTGAGAAAAACAGACGAGCCATGACCATTTAAGGGAAGAACTTGTTCATTAGGATTATTTTTACTTCCTGTTTGAAGGCAGCTGTGGTGGAGATTCTGGGGACTTCCGATGGGAGAGAGTTCCAGATCTTCGAGGGCAAGCCAGTGAAAGCTCTGTGCCTCGTTCTCTTTTAGTGAAAAGTCTTGGGATTCCTTTGCCTGATAACGCCGGATACTGACCGAGGAGGGAGCCGAGGGAGCCTGTTGTTGCCTGCTTGCCTGCTTGACTGTTTCTGCCGCTACTCCTCGCCGGACCCGCTTCGCGGGTCCCGCATCGCGGCTAGGAGCAGACTGCAGGACCTTGGGGTGTGTTTGCTCTCCTGACCGGCAGGGCTGCGAGCTAGAAGCGGCGGACTCCAAGCTCCAGGAGTCCCCGCGCGCCCGTGGTCATCTGGGCTGCTCTCCCTGCCGGCTCCGCCCCCTTCTGGACGAACAAAGCTGCGTCCCACCCTGCAATCAGCGGATTCCTTTGCCTGATAACGCCGGATACTGACCGAGGAGGGAGCCGAGGGAGCCTGTTGTTGCCTGCTTGCCTGCTTGACTGTTTCTGCCGCTACTCCTCGCCGGACCCGCTTCGCGGGTCCCGCATCGCGGCTAGGAGCAGACTGCAGGACCTTGGGGTGTGTTTGCTCTCCTGACCGGCAGGGCTGCGAGCTAGAAGCGGCGGACTCCAAGCTCCAGGAGTCCCCGCGCGCCCGTGGTCATCTGGGCTGCTCTCCCTGCCGGCTCCGCCCCCTTCTGGACGAACAAAGCTGCGTCCCACCCTGCAATCAGCGGATTCCTTTGCCTGATAACGCCGGATACTGACCGAGGAGGGAGCCGAGGGAGCCTGTTGTTGCCTGCTTGCCTGCTTGACTGTTTCTGCCGCTACTCCTCGCCGGACCCGCTTCGCGGGTCCCGCATCGCGGCTAGGAGCAGACTGCAGGACCTTGGGGTGTGTTTGCTCTCCTGACCGGCAGGGCTGCGAGCTAGAAGCGGCGGACTCCAAGCTCCAGGAGTCCCCGCGCGCCCGTGGTCATCTGGGCTGCTCTCCCTGCCGGCTCCGCCCCTCACGTCTGATCACATAGTACAAAAGGGAAGTATCATCCCCGCTGCGCGGTAGCGCGCGGGAGCGCGCCGGGAGAAGCCCGGGACAAGGGCGGGACCGTCTGTGGCCGTCCGGGGCCGAAGGAGGCCGGGCTGGGCCACCACCCCTGGTCAGTGTGAAACCCCTATTACCATAGTAAGTGACACAGCTTCCCTTGTACTGTTTCGTTACCATTATGGCAACTGCTGCAAATACAAGTCCTGTAGCCAGCCATTTAACGTCTCTTCCCACAGAGTCTGGGCCCTTGGCCATTGGTCCTTTAGATAAATTCTTTTTTAATCGCTCACTTGTAATAGATAAGGAACTAACTTTGGCAGAGAAGCGTGCCGAGCGCAGGCTTTCTATTGAAATACTTAAGAACTCTACGGACAAGTTTCCAAATGTAGTCTATCCCACTTTGGTAACCCCTCTATCATCAGTGAGCATCCCGGTTACAAACAGAGACTCTGAGGCCTCGGGGGATAAATCAACCGAGACTGTCGCCGCAGTTTTAAATAATACCAGTGATAGTACATCTGACCAACTATCGCATATTGATGCGGGACCTAACGTTGTATCGTTCAATTCTAAAACTGGGGCTAAAAGGAAATGTCCAGTTTCTGTTAAAAGGTGTAAAAAAACGGTCCAACCACTACCAAAAATCAGGAAGTTACATAAACTTGTGATCAGTGGGAATCCAGTTAAAGAACCAGTGCAAAGAACAGGATGTGTAACGTCAACTATTCCTACTTCCCAGGATATCCAAGATAAAGTGGACAATTCATGTTCTGTTCCAAAAGAATCAAGTAGTGGTAGCGCTGTACTATTGGCAAACGTGCTTCCAGAGTTGGAAAAAATGTTTAGATTGGTACTTATTCCCATTGAGGATAGAATTGCAAAACTCATAGATAGGTTAAACCACTTTGAGCAATCAACTTTAGACAATTTCTATTCTACTAAATCCCTGATTAAAAAGAGTAGGTTGGAAACAAGCTCAAATTCTCAGGTTGAAAATAACCCCCACACTCAGGATAAGGGTAGAAATACAAGAAATGGCTCACCTTTACCTTCCAAGCAAAATAAACCCCCAGCTAAAGTCATTACAAATCCACTAGTTAGGGTTGAGAAAGCTACTTCAGGTTCTGAACCATCGCAGTGCAACTCAACACATTTTGTACAGTCTCCATTACCCCGGCCACAAAATCTACCAGCTGTTGTAGACGTTGTGGCTACTTCGCGCCAACAAGTGGGTAAAGCTCCAGCTCTTGTGAGCACAATTACCAATACATGTATACCTCCTAACGTCACGGGGGTAGGAAATAGGGACAGTGTTAACCAGTCGGCTGCTAAAGCCATAACAGCACCCCTTGCTAATAATAAACAGGTGCAGAAACCAGTCCCCCAACCTCCTCCCCAAGTTCCCAAACCTATCCCAACGCCCTTGCAAAAGCCACCTCATAGAAAACCCCCGATTAATCTTACTCCAGACTCCTTCCCCTATGTGGCAGTTCTCATCAACGTACCATCTTTACCCCCAGGCCAAAGGGAAAATTTCCAGATGCTTAAAAATAAGACCATGCACTGGTTAAAGGAAAATCGTCCTCTGCCGGGGGACATTGATGGGTTAATAATAGGGGCAAGGAGAATAGACTGGATGGGTTATACACCTAAAACCCTGGGGGGAGACTGTATAGTGGTCAACTTTCAAGATCCTAGGGTGGTGGGATGGATAACAAGGCAAGGATGGGGAATAAATAAGGGCGGTATTGGTATTGTGGACCTCACCTTCTTTTACCCCAGATCATCAAGTGTAACCACAAGCCTATTCAACGAGCCTATAGCCCCCCCAAAGGCGCAATGGCCAGTGACTTCTTTACCACCTCCTCATGTCAGTTTCAATTGTACCCCACATACACACAATAATCCCCATGTAGGATGGAAGGACCCAGGGTGGGGCTATTGACATACTGGTACTGACAACATAGGTGGAATTATAAAAGAAGTAGAGGAGCTAGGAGACGTCTGTGGTAACATCATTGCTACAGACATTAAGGAGAATAGCAATGAGGCCGGGTGTGTGGTCGATGAATGTGGTTCTAGTCTAGTAACAATGATACCAAACGTCTTACACCCTGTAACAGATGATTTAGCTGTGGTCACAGCAGATGACCCAGAAAGGCTGGTAAACCTAACGGGGATATCGATGTCGTCCCATGAATCTCCAACTGCTAAATCTAGGGATGGGACAAATGTAGATATTGGTACTTTTTTGTCTTGGAATGTCGCCGGATTGGCTAGCAAGTTGGATTCCCAACTTTGGGTGGATTTTATAAGTGGTTTTGATATTTGTTGTTTTCAAGAAACCTGGGCTTGTGATCCATTATTTTGCTTAGGTTACTTGAATTACTATATACCTGCCACAAAAGGGGGAAGAGGGAGGCCAAAGGGTGGCCTAACTGTGTGGGTTAGACAGGGTTTGTTTATTGATATAAAAATCCTAGATAAGGGAAACTGTGATTTACAAGCCCTTAGAATCTCTGTTGTAAATGGTGCACCAATAGATTTATATAATGTCTATGTGAGAGGTGGTAAAGAAGTCAATCCATCTACAATTGAGTTGTTGTCCGACGCTATGGAGGTTAATTCCCAGGGTAACTTAAAGATATTGGCCGGGGACCTAAACAGGACCTTTGAACCCTTGACCTGCACAAATGCCCTTATTGAGCGTGAAGAGGACAATCAATGGGGAGTACCTTCCTTAAATTTACAACCTGTGAAGCGATGGACTAAAGAGATTCTCCTATTAAATGGAATATGTTTGGAATACGGTCTAAGAGCCCTCAATGGTAGGACACCCGGGGACAAGGAGGGCAGTTTTACCTTTGATAATGGTATTAATAGGAGCCGAATTGACTATATATTGTGTAGTCTCCAGCTGTGGAACGGGGTTGTTGACATGGCAATCAGGCCCCGGGTTGAAAGTGATCACAACCCCTTATGTGTGTCACACAAGTGGTGGAATGTAGGTCCAGGAAATCTGAATGAGACACATAACGAAACTCCTCTGTTAAGTAACGATGAGCGAAGGTTAAAATGGCCCAAGGTGACAGCAAACGATGTCACTATGACATACATAATTCATATGGTAGATTGTGCTATTTCTGCGATTGAAGCTGTGGCCCTAGTAGTTCCTGGGGACAATGTTATCACAGAAATCCACAATAAGTTATTCTCCGCCTTAAGACCATGTTTTTTTATAAAGCAAAGAAAAGGGAAGAAAACTAAAGAAGTGGGTAGGTGGTTCGATAACCATTGTAGAGCAGCACGTCTAGACTTGGGGCATGCGATAAGGAACAGGGATCTTGCAGCAGTAAGATTGAACAGGAAACTGTATAAAGCAGCCATATATCGTGCAAAAAAGAAATGGGACGAAGACCATTGGGCCCAATTAAAAGAAGCCTCTGATAATAAAGACCCAATGTTATTTTGGAAAATTATTAAGTGGGGTAGTGGTGCGGGCCCTGCAAAACCCGACAATAATGTACCAGTGGAAGCCTGGGTTGACTATTTTGGGCCCCAGTACGCGGAAAGTAATAAGTCTGTGACAGCTGATGAAATAACACCGGCCTACGCAACTGAAGATCTGTTTTCCCTTAGTGAAGTGGTAATTGCCATTAGTTCTGCGAAAAGCGGGAGGGCACCAGGCCCAGATGGTATCCCCCCTGATATTTTTAAACACGATGTGGCCAGATGGGCGAGATACATCCACCTTGTATCAAACGCATTAGCAAAGGGGGCAGTGGTTCCAGATATCTGGAAATGTGCAACCATTATCCCCGTCCACAAGAAGGGCGACCGCTCATTGCCTGCTAATTACAGGCCTATAAGCTTAATAGCCACCGTGCAGAAGATAGTCGGGAGAATGGTAACCAACCAGCTGATGGACTGGGTAGAAGACAACAGTGCCCTCTCGCCATACCAGGCGGGATTTAGGCGTGCTACTAGTACCATCGACCAGGTCTTTCGCTTCATAATATTGCGGTGGAAGACCGTTGAGCTGGGGAGGGGCAGCCTGTATGTCGCGTTCGTTGATCTACGGGCTGCGTTCGATCTAGTCCCCAGGCATAAACTATGGTCGGTGCTCCAAAAGCTGGGGATTCCTGCAGAACTGCTAACTTTAATCATGCAACTGCACGAATCCAACTATGCCAGAGTCCAATGGGGAGGAAGTAGCGAGACAACGGTGGACTTTCCTGTTGAAAGGGGTGTTAGGCAGGGATGTTCCATGGCCCCTTTACTTTTCTCGTTATTCATTAACGGGATAGTCGAGAGAATGTTGAGGGCTAGTGTTGATGCCCCATCGTTAGCGAACACCAGGGTCCCGATCCTGATGTTCGCTGACGACACTCTTATTTTGTCAAAGACTCCTATGGGGCTACAACGTGCATTAGGCATCTTCGATGCTTTTTGCCTGGAGCATGGGCTAGAGGTAAATGTTGGAAAAACCAAACTAATGGCCTTCTCTGCTGGACGCAGAAGCGATCCTAAAATTACCCTAAATAACAGTAGGCTCGATATAGTCAAGGAATTTACATATTTGGGAGTGCAGATTGCGGGGGGGACAGGCTGGACGCATCACGTCAACAAAGTAGTCCTAAAGCACCAGCAGTTATCGGGGGCCCTAAGGGGGGAACACCGTAAATCAAAAACAAAACCTATAAAACCCGCTTTGGCGGTGTATGATGCGAAGGTTTTGGGTGCCACCTTATACGGCGCAGAACTATGGGCTTGGAATTGTCTGACGGCTCTTCAGACTTCCGAGAACAAGTTTATGCGTGGGATTACAGGACTTCCCCAGAGCACCCCCCTAATCCCATTGTTTCTGGAGCTTGGCAGACGCACGATTATCGACAGAGCTCGACTGCGGCCAGTTCTTTACTGGAGGCGCCTTTGGACGACTCCGGAAATAAGGCAGTACGCTGAGAGCTTTCTGTGGATAATCAGGGAAGACATCTTCCACAAAATAAAATGGTTAAAACATCTGAAGACCATGTTGGAAAATCTAGGGTTTTCAAATCTTTGGAATAACCCTGAGGGAGAAACCTTCCCGAGTAAAGAAGCTCTTAAAAATCAATATTGGGATTGGGTGAGTGGCAAGACGCTGAATGACAACAGGGCAGATTCTATGTCTGGCCGTTTTCTGGAGACCAAAATTTTACCTGTCTTGGAAAACTATTGGGATAATGTTACGGTACCAATGGACAGGAAACTTGTCTTCCAGCTAAGGTCAGGATCTATCCCACTCAAGAAATTGACATCTGGTTGGCACAGACCCACTAACAGTCTATGTCCTGCCTGCGAAAATGCTGAGGAGAGCCTTGGCCACTTTCTCTTTTCATGCGAAGCCTATGCGAATCCAAGGAGGAAATGGCTCTCGCCGGTTTGTAAAAATTTGGGGACACGCGAAAGTTCAGTGGCTCTAAGAATCCTATGCACAACACAGCAGGATTCGATAGTTATGGGTGTCGCCAAATACATGGGTTGGGCGTGGGCTATAAGAAGACGGTTCTTGGGGGGTTGTATGTAATTAGGTATTCCTTTTTTAGTTTTCATGTATCAGGCATTTTATTGTTTTATTTGTGATCTTGTATGAGCGTATTGTGTTTAATGGATTTCTTATTCTGTATTATGTATATTGTAAATATTTTGATTTTAAGTGCTTTTATGAGAATTGTCTCGAATAAAGCTTATACAAACAAAGAAAAGTCTGAGGTTTTAAGAGGAGAAAGTTTGCACTTCTTGATGGCATACCCCTCCAGATAATTCTAGCTATAATCCAGGTAACAAGGGGTTTTGAAATGGAGAGCTTTGTGAGTCAAGCAGGCAATCTTTAGCTGTATTCTTGCTTTGTAGGGCATCCAATTTAGAGATCTTAGGGCTGGGGATATGTGAGCGTTTATTTTTGTACCGGTAATCAATCTGGCAGCAGCATTCAAGGAAGCCCTAAGTGGGGCCAAGGTATATTTGGGGAGGCCACAGAACGTAGAGCTGCCATGGTCTAGCCTCAGCAAGACAAGCACTTGAACCATCTGTTTGAAGTCATCTTGTGGAAGTAATGGTTTGAGATTTCTTAGAATCCTCATCTGGTGGTTAACACCCTTGCACACCTTACTAATATGATTCTTCATGTTCAAGTACATGTCGTTGGTGATTCTGACTGCTTTATCTGAATCAATGACGTGAAGAGAGCAGTTGAAGGCAGTGAGGTGTTTCATCCAGAGGTCTAAATTGGGGGTGTGATTAGGAGGAGATATAAGAAGGAATTCTGTTTTGGCGGTGTTCAGCAGGAGGTGGTTCTCAGTTAGCCAGTTTTGGGTATTCATCAGGGTACAGTTGAGTGAGGTGAAGTCTTCAGAGAAGTTGATTTTCAGGTAAAGTTGTGTGTCATCCGCATATATATGAAGAGAAATCTTCATGGAGTTTAGTGCATTTGCAAACGGTTCCAAGAATATATTTAAGAGGGTGCCCCCATGGAGACTGTAGAGGGCTGGGATAGGGATTGATTCACCATGACTCTTTGGGATCTATTGTGAAGGAAGGACGAAAACCATTCCCATACCAGACCGGAAAGGCCCATCCTTTGTTCAAGAATGGATAAGACCGAATAAAGTTCAAGGAGACTTAGAAGGCAGGTTTCGTTTTGGTCTAACATTTTTAAAATGTCATCCATAATGTGAGGGAGCACCGATTCCATGCTGTGACAACTCTGAAAACCAGATTGATGTTGATCCAGGAGTTGGAAATTCTCTATGTGAGTCAAAAAATCTGATTGCACGCATTTTTCTAGGAGGTTATCCAGAGTGGGAATGTTGGAGATGGGGGGAATGTTTTTGAGATCAGTTCTGTCTGCTTTATGTTTTCTAAGCATGGGTGAGACCTGAGCTGCTTTTAGGCATTCGGGGATCGTGCCTTGTGATAATAAAGTGTTGACAATCTTTGTCCAAGGGGGGATGAAGACATCCTTGATTTCTTAGAAGACAGTCGGTGGCAACAGGTCACTGAAGTGATTAGATGGATTGATACTAAGAATGGTTTTGTAAATGTCTCTTCACCGAGGGGAGTAAAATTATACCAAATGGCCTTGTTCTTGGTGCTAAGACTAAGTGGATCGAGCCTCTCGGAGTGAGCAGGAGGAGACTCAATCTTGTATGAAGGAAGAAGAGCCTTCTCAGATTCAAGGTCAATACTGATGAGTTTTGTTTTTTCCATAAAGAAAGCAGCCAGATCATCGAATGAAGGCGAGCCTTCTCCTGAATCAAGGTGGTTGGGTGCTTTTGCTGATTGTTGTTTGACAGAGTTTAGGTTGTCGTTGAACCAGGGTTTGGAGATTTTGGAAGAGACATTTGTTTGATGTAGAGGTGCTATGGAATCCATGATACAAGAGATAGTTGAGTTATAGAAATCAGTGAGTTCATGCACATCAGTCATGTCATCTTGGGAAGACAAGACATATGTAATATGTCTAATAAATGTAATTTGGTTGCTAGAACTTCAGTTTTAATATTCCTGAGGTCCCGTTTCCATTTGTTAAATATTGGACGGATTTGATAGCATGAGCTGAAAGCCATTTTGTATTTCTGGCAGCCATTTTAGTTTGCCATGTGCTGCCACATGCTCACCATGTGCTCTGTCCTCCCTCAGTGTTGACTGCTCTTGTAATCTGCCTAGAAACAAACTATATTCAGCATCTTCCACCTTTGCACATGCTCAGTTGAGCTTGTAGCTGTCCTTGCAACTGTTCCTAGTATGTAAATGTTTGCTAAAAACAGCCACTGTTAGCTCCTCCCACTTTGTTGGGCAAGCAGATCTTGCATGTCCATATTAGTCATTGTGCATGCTTACATGAGCCAGGACTGCCCCTTGGTCTTATACTGACTATGTAACCCTAAGCATATATAAGGCCCCAGTTTTCTGTACTCCTTAGACTGCCTCATTCAGTTGCTAAGGCTTCTGTGTGACGTAGTCTGACTCATCTGAGGTTAATAAAGATGTAATTTTTATATTTCAGCTTCTGTGACAATTTCTTCTTTGTTGGTTTAAAAGGACCAAGTATCAGTGGGACCCCTAGGAAGGTTTCTTGATTTCTTCACATTGTTTAATTTTCTTCAGTTGATCCCGCCTCAAGGACACCTCCCTATTAATAAAGAAGAAGATGCTGTAATGGTTGGACCAATCACAAGGGGTAATGGCATCCAATGTGATGGTATTTCCTTTTGATATGATGAGGTCCAGAATTTCTCGTTTGTAATGAGTTGGCCGGTCACAGAATTAGGTAGGCTCCAGATACGATAAGAATGATTACCGTTTGGTCCTTAGGGTTAACCCAGTGGAGGTTGAAATCACTGAGGAAGATTTGGGACATTGAGGGGTCGTCATTGGAAGCGATGATTTCCATTACTTTTTCACTGAAGGGGGGATTGTCTCCAGGGGGGTGATAGAAAGTATGAAGTTTGCATATCAGGAGGTGATTACGTGAAATGTTGAGGCAAAGGTATTCAACGGAGGATTAGATGGTGGTCTCTGTGTGGGAAACCGATAGTGTTTTTCGATGTATACAGGCTAATCCACTGCCCTGCTTCTTAGGTCTGTCTAGACGGATTATGTCATGACTAGGAGGAACTAAGAGGTCTAGGAAAGGGGTGAAAGAGGGATTTGTCCGTGAGGATGATGATATCTAGCTCATTCTTTTGGATGAGGCCAAAGATATCAGAGGCATGTTTACTGGCTGATCTGCAGTTGAGTAGTGTACATTTAAGCTGTACATGCGTGTGGCATGCATGAGTCTGAACGATGTTCACTTGCTTGATGCTGTTGCTATTTAAGACTCTGAGGTTGTGAGAGGGTTTCCTGTGCGGGTTGGTGTGAAAGGCTTGAATTTGAGCCATAGGAGTCTTGACAGTGTCTAGAGTGATAGAGTAACAAAGGAGTAGATCCTCCATGTCACTGTTTGCAAGATCGACCTTCATTCTTCTAAGGTGGAAAGAGGTGTTAGGTAGGGGTAAGGTTTTAGAGATAGGGTGCGAGGAGTGTTGGTCAAGGCCAGTGACTGCGATAGCGGGGACTATGGGCAGCTTTCCTAAGGAAAGGACAGAACTGAGCAGGGGTATATGCTCAAGTGAGAGGGCTTTCAGTTCATTGAGTTCATATGAGAAAAAGGTACAATTGGAGAGATAACTCGTCAAGACGCGCATCCAGGTCTGAGTGTGGGGTCAAGGATAAAGGCTGAGTGAAGAGATCCGGCGGAGAGGAGGGGCCTCGAGGGATGTCTGGATGGTCTGAGGAGGAAATGCAATGGTCCTGGGGAGAGAGTGCATCAGAAAAAATTGCAGAGTTCCTGTTTGCTTGGAAGGAGTGGCTGGGGAAGGTAGGAGGGTGGAGGGACAGTTGTGTTGTTTAATGAAGGCGGTCAAAGGGAGGTTGAGTGTGTTGGGATGAAAAGAGACCATGAAGGGCGATCTTTTGTGCTCTGACAGCAAAGAAGGCATTGCTGAGGTGCAGTCATGAATTTTGTTTCAAAAGTTATGTAACATAACAAAAAAAAGGCAGCATTGTCATAGGTGGGGTTAGGGTAAATATAAAGCTGAATGTAAATGTTGCCCTGTTTATAGTTTTTAAGACTCATGTACCTTGCACACATCATGTGTTTTGTATTCACAACTATTGTTTAAAGCTGTCTAACAGAAGAATTGAAAGGCAGTATCAGTCGAGGGGAATAAAACATAGGTTGTGGTTGAGACTCAGCTACAAATATTGTTTAAAGCTGTCTAACTTAACAAATGAAAGGCATCATTGTCCAAGGTGGAATAAAGGTAAATAAGCAAGCCTTGGAATAAAGGTAAATAAACAAGTCCTCACATGCAAGGCCCTTTTTCTTCCTGGTTGCTAGCCCGTTGGCTAGTTAGCCCTCTGAAGACTTCCTTTTGAAACTACACCGCTTGCCTGGTTGCTCCGGGCTTGCTCCAGCTTCCCTGCGAAGGAGAAGCTCCCCAGACCTTGCTGCTCTGACCTGAAGCCAATCTTCACTTCCTGCGTGGGTTGCGTTTGCCAAGGCTTGTTGGGTCCAATCCGGATGCCGACACCGGCGACAACTAGATCCTTTGTAGGACAGCTCGAATCCAGCTCCTGGTCATCGTCGACGCCTCCTGGTCCTCGTGGCTGCAGAGACAACCTTGACCTCTTCACCTGATTGCATCTCAACATCGCCTGGTTCCTTCCTGGTTACTTTCTGGTCACTGGCTAGTGGACCAGACTCAGTCCCCCTCTGCTTTCAGGTTCTTCATGACTTTGATCCACTCTTGGATCCACCCGGACACTTTTCTTTTGGTCGCCTGCAGCACTTCTTTGCAGCTCTCCATAGGAAACAGCGACGAAACCCGACACGAAAAGACACCTATGCACCCGGCTTCCCTGGGTGAGGTAACTCGAGTACTCCGGTGCTCCCGTGGGTGTTAACTATCCAAGTGTCCTAGTTTAAAAGGGTTTCACCGTAGTCCATCCGGAAGTTTTGTGACTTTTACGGTCCCATTCTAACTCTATGGTAACTCGTGTGTGTGTTTAGACACTGCACACGCCACCCGTGAGCCTCCTACTTCCTAACCTTTGGTTGTCCAGTGTAGCCCCAGCGATTCCCTAGGCCCTAGGTCTATTCACTATTCCTGAAGTGGTTCTTATACCACTTACTTAGTATATGGTTCCTGAGGCCCCTAGGGCAGAATTGTATTTGTGCAACTTATAGTATGCTTAATGAGTAACTTGTAACGTATCTCGAACTCTGACCTCATAAAGAGTGCAGAGGGGTTGTGTTAGTAATAAATACATATATATTTGATATATACCTTGTGTGGTGTCCTTTCATTTGGTATTCAAGGGAGAATGGGTTGCTGTCAGCAACCCATTTTCGTCAGCTCCAGCCACTGATTGCCCAGGTGGGTCTAGAATTTGCCAATTTATCTTTGAAACTAGCCTCCGTCCCTAGAGCGTGGAAGCATGCAAAAGTCATCCCACTTCTAAAAAAGCCTTCGTTAGATGCGGAGGACCCTGGTAATTATCGCCCAATATCCCAGCTGCCTTTTATGGCTAAGTTGGTGGAGGCGCATGTGAACTCCATCCTGTCTAAACAGTCGACGACCGCAACATCTTTGACTCTTGCCAACATGGGTTTCGCCCTCATCATAGCACTGAGTCAGCCCTCCTGGTTGTAACGGAGTCCATCCGGAGCAGGCTGGATATGGGAGATTCCGCGGCCTTGGTCCTACTGGACCTAAGCGCCGCTTTTGATACGGTGTCCCATGCGATCCTCCTTGACCGCCTCATGGCGGCTGGAATCAGGGGCTGTGCTTTGGAGAGGTGTGGCGCCGCGGCCAGGGCGACTGACGCTGGAATCTGGGGATCAGGGTTCGATCCCCGGCTCCGGCGGCAGGTTAGCCCAGCACCATGTGACTCTGGGCAATAGCTCGCTTAATCTTCCCGACGGCCCCCAGCGCCTAGAGACCCTTACGGGTGATTGTGCGCTTTACAAATGTGGATTATTATTATTATTATTATGGAATGGGTACGGTCCTTCATGGTAGGAAGATCCTTCCAAGTCTCATTGCCACCTTTACATTCTCAGGACCATGCCCTGCACCATGGGGTGCCTCAGGGCTTTATTTGGAGCCCATTGTTTATCAACCTTTATGTGAGTCCCTTGGCGGAGGTGGCTAGAGGCAGGGGGTTGTCCTTGGTGTCGTATCCAGACGACACCCAGCTGGTGATTGCCTTCTCCAAAAACTGTCGTACCAATCTGGAGAAGTTTAAGGAGGATCTGTCGGTCATCTTGAACTGGATAAAGGCTAACTGTCTTCAATTAAACGCCAGCAAGTCTGAGATCCTATTGTTCGGCAAGGACCAGGAGCTCTGGTCTGAACAATGGTGGCCTGACCATTTTAGACCCGCTCCGTCACCCAAGGAGGCTGTAAAGAACTTGGGTGTTTAGTTGGATACTGGACTGACTTTTGAGAAACAGACACGAGTTGTCGCCGCTGCCTGCTTTAGGCTCTTGAGAGGATTGAGGCCCTTGCTTGTTTTTTTTCCTCCCAGGGTGAGCCAAACCATTGTGCAGGCCTTTATTCTTGTTAGGCTCGATTATGGCAATTCTTTATATCTGGGCGCCAACAAAGCCTGTATTAAACGCCTGCAGAGGGTCCAGAATGTGGCTGCACGTATGTTAGTGGCTCTACCAAGATCTCAGTCGGTGGCACATGTGCTTCCCAGGCTACACTGGCTGCCCATTGAAGGTGCTATGCATCCCTCATAAAATCTTGATGCACCAAGCACCTACAGGGCTTTCTGGTCTATTGACGCAATATATGCCTAGGCGCGCTTTGAGATCTGCCAATCGTGGGCTTGTTTGTGTCCCCCAAGTCTGGAGAGCGAGGGCAGGGGGCTGTTCGCTCGGCCTCTTGGCGGCCAAATTGTGGAACTCTCTCCCAGCACATATTCGTGACATCCCTCATCTTTTGCCATTTCGCAAGTCTGTAAAAACCTGGCTGTTCCCTATTGTTTCAGGTTTAGCCGCTTCTGGGTTTCTCTATCTTTTTCCTTGGGATTCTGGTTGCGCTGGGACGCCTCGTCGCTGAGGCAGCCATGCGAATTATAAATCCTCCATAAATAAATAAATAAATATATATATATGGTAAAACAGCTGGCTTCACATGCCCTCTGAAGTTTTAGCCTAAGACTGCTTGTCCATGCTTCCACTAGGATAGCTGGTCTATAAGGTTGACTTTACAACCACCATCAATAAGGGTCGTTTAGACTAGTGCAAGGGGCCCACTAGAATAGTGTACTTCATATGCAAGGCTAACTTCTCACAGGGAGTAGGGGAGAGAAGCCAATTAATAGCATCCATGGACTAAACAAAAAATTGCACAACCTATCACATCACTATATCTGCAGTAAATTACTTGTTGGATAGGGCACAAAACTTAGCCTTGACTCTCCACATAACCATCAAGTAACGGGTAATTCCAAAGACCAATGGCTGGCTAAGGTTGGTTCTGAGAATCCTTAGGGCAACTTTATGTTTCTAGTGCCCAGATTTTAACACTGGGGTAATAACCAACATCTCCTATTGCTCTGGTACGCCGGGCAGAAGAACAGGGCATGTTCTACAGTTTCCTTGGGGTCCCACAGGCTGGGCATCACCAGTCATCAGCCCTAGGGACATTAACCCATCTAACAGTAAAATACCAAAGGGGGTGGGTTCCATAGCATATTTGCAATGCCAGACCGAAGGAGATTCAATCTTATCCAGGAGGTCTTCTCTACTATTGGTATCCTAGACGGTGAGAAATGCGTCACTACTAGAACTTTGGCTATTCTGGGAATGTATTGCAAGATCTTTATTCTGCCAGTAGGCTTTTTTAATAGTGTTTTTAGATATCCCCTCAGTCTCGTTGGGAGCAGTCCACATAGTTGTAAGCTTAATTTCTCCCTGGATAGTTTTTACATACTTAACCCAGGGTATTTTACAAGAACCAGAGAGACTAAGTACCTTTGCTAGACCTGCCCGATACTGTTGGAGCTCTGGAGTAGCCCAGATCATCCTCCAATACAGGATAGGATGCATACCAATCTTATCTGACATTGCTCTCAACCCGAAATCAAGGCTGAGGGGAAAATAGGAAGGGGCAGATTTATGAAGGCCTTGCGCCGCCGGTGCGTCAATTTATTTGACGCAACGGCGGCGCAAACAATGCGCCCTATTTACTACGTGACGCATCTAGGAGATGCGTCACTTTGTAAAGCCCTGCGCCATAAGGAGGCGTTCCTGCGCAGGGGGGGGGGGCGGGCCTGCGCAGGAACGCCTCCTAAAAGTGGCTGAGTGAAATCTATAAGATTTCACTCAGTCACTTTCAGGACAATACTGCGTCAAAACCCTGCGCCTGCTTGAAGCAGGCGTAGGTCTTGACGCAGCATTGTGGAGATGGTGCACCCCCGAGCCTTGCTGGAGCTGCGTCGCGCTTGCGACGCAGCTCCAGCAATGCGCCTCCTTTACGGCACAGATGCGTCACGCATCTGTGCCGTTTTTGCCCCATGGTGCGCCACATTGTAAATGCGGCGCACCATGGGTGGCGGAGCAGCGGCGCAGGATGACTGGCGCATCCCTGGGGATGCGCCAGTCATCATAAATCTGCCCCGAAGTATTTAGGAGAACACCTACCAGTTGCCGAATGAACTGATTTTCCACTAAGTCAAGCATAGATACATCCAGATGATAGAACCCTGCAATAGCACTTGGTCCTGTCCTGTAGTTCTGGTACCAAAAGCTGCCCCACCGGGCACCACACCTGAACTGAGGTTCTGTGTGGACTATAGAGGGCTCAACTCAGTTATATAAACAGATGCTCATAACAGCCCCAGGGCTGGTGAGCTGAAGGATCGGTTTGGGGCTGCCCAGTATGTACGTACCTTGGATCTTACATGAGGGTACTGGCTGATAACCCTAACAGATGGTACCTAGGATTTGTCAGCCTTGTCCACTCCAGAGGACCCTTACCTATTTTTTGTGAAACCCTTTGGACTCAAAAATGCCCTTGCCACCTTCTAGAAGTAGGTGAACCATCTTCTTGCTGGCTTCTCAGCTGCCTATATGGATGACATAGCTGTCTACGGTAGAAACTGGAAGGACCACCTTTTTCATCTCAAGGAAATGCTTCTGACTCTGCAACAGGCAGGCCTGTTGATCAAGGCCCGTAAGTACCAAATAGGGCACAGGTCTGTGGTGTATTTGGGACAACTGGTGGGAAGGGGTAAGGTGCAGCCCCTCTGGGCAAAGATAGACTATCATGACCTGGAAGCCCCCCTAAAATCCAGACTGAGGTCAGAGTATTCTTGGGCCTCACTGGGTACAACAGGAGGTTTGTCAAGGAATATGGCATCATTGTTGCCCTCTTGACAGAGCTAACTTCTCAGCAGTGGCGGCTCCTCTGCTAAGGCAGAGAAGTGTTGCCCACTGCTTTTCAGCAGTGCTAAGAAGGAAAAATAAAATGATAACACAATGTTGTTATCATTTTATTTTTCCATGCTGAAGAAGGTTATGGGGTGTGGCGGGCAGGGCTTGGCTGTCGTCAGAGCCAGCAGGGGAAAAGGAAATATGTGCACTTAAGTGCGCATGATGGATTGGCTAGCTGTCTTGGGCCGGCCGAACAGTCATGCGCACGTAGCATGTTATCCACCTGGGTTGTAATGCATAGCCTGGGTGGAGAACAGGCTCCCTCTGCCTCTGAACGCCGTATGACAGCGCTCTGACCAAACACAACGCTGCTAACAGCAGTGTTGTGATTGGCTTAGCGGAGCCTGTGTGCTTCCTGACTCTGGACCAGAAGAGAAGTGAATTAGAGACAAAGATGGAGGTGAGTCGGCGGCCTTACAAAAGTAAGTGAAATTATTGTTTTTAAACGCCTCGCCCCACCACCCTCATTCATAACCAGCTCCCACTGCTTCTAAGAAGCAGCCCAGAAATGTGATTTGGACAGAGGCATGCCAAAAAGCATTTGACTCCCTGATGAAGGCAAGGTAATGGGAATGGGAATGGAAATGGGAATGGGTTTGTTGTCAACAAAATATAACGGTCCCTTCTCCTTGTTTAAACAAACAGGTCAGATTTTAACGGGCAATCTGCCTGTTCTGCCTTCCTTTTCTAGTGGCCAGTTTGTTAAGTCAGATTTGGAGTCCAAAACAAATTAACAAATTTACATATCATACGTACTATATATCTTAATGATGCAGTCTATATCTCTAGGGTGAACAGAGCAAGATTAACAAAGGAATACATTTTATATTACATTTTATTTTCAAAAGATCTGATCTTTTCCATCAGTGTTTCATTAAAAACATCATACAATTTATTAAAACATTGCAATACATAATATATAAAACAATTGAAAATAGAACAAAACTGTTGACGCGGCGTTTCGGTGAAAACGTTGGTCACCTTCTTCAAGACAATAGTTTCGCAATTAAAAACAATATTTTTGTATTAACTTCACAGCCTTTCTCAATTGGCTTAGAATTTCAGTTGTGATGCCCTATGGGATTTTCTGCCCCCAGGTTTACTTAAAAAAGAATTCTTGGGTTCAAACCTTTACCCCAAATTAGTATTTCCTCATTTTCAGTTGGTATTACTCTTTCTGCCCACTGAATATGGGCCTGGTGGTGGTTCATTTTCCCATTAGAAGTTTTCTGTGGTCTGGACTGAATGGCCGTTAAACCTTTTTTCTTTACTTGGTTTTTTTCTTTAGTAAGTGACAAGAAGGCCTAATGAAATTGGACCTTCAATTCTTGTATGGTTTGTCTACAGCAGGTTCAAGAGATTTCCTTGATTTGTAGTATGCCCAGGGTTCTTTGTCTGTTTCCCTCAGGGCTGCTTTCCACGACCGTCCTGGGCTCTTCTCTAGCTGCAAGAGAAGTGGCTGAAAAACAGGTCAGTGATCCGTTGATCAATTTTATTGAAGAGGAGGATCTGTTATATGAGACCAAATCGGGCTTTCGCTCATAGTTCAGCACAGAGTCGGCACTGCTGTTAGCATTCGATTCCCTGAGACAAATAGCGGACAGGGCAGTTTTGTACTCATCATGTTGGATCTAAGTGCTGCTTTTGATACCGTATCCTACAGCATTCTGCTGGAACCACTGTAGAATAACAGAGTTGGGGAGATGGCCTTGCATTGGATAGCCTCCTTTTTTAAGAAGTGCACCTTTCATGTGGCTCAACAGCTGTTTTTTTCAGAAGCTGGATCACTGCAGCAGGGGATTCCACAGGGCTCGGCTTTAAACCCCTCTCTGTTAAATCTGTATATGCGCCCCCTTGCAGATGTCATAGAATACCACGGCTTTAACATTGTGTCATACGCTGATGACACACAGCTCATTATTACTCTATCCCAGGAAGGAGGAGCCTCTGCAACCTGGCTGAGATGCTGCCTGGTAGACCTGGCGGAGTAGATGTCTCAGAGTTGCCTCAAGTTAAATGCTGGTGAAATTGAAGTCCTACTTGTAGGGAAATAACCTTCTATCTGGTCCTCGGCGTGGTAGTCAGACATATTAGGGCTTGTACTGACAGCTGCGCCAAAAGTGAAGAACCTTGACATATGGTTTGATACCAAACTATCTTTTGACAGCCAGATTTCCTATCTGGCGGGAAAGTGCTTCAGAATTTTGAAAAAGCTGAGTAAAATCTTAGCTTTCTTCAGGTGGTGACCAGGAAATCAGTAATCCAGGCACTAGTTATTTCTAGGCTGGTCTACTGTAACATGCTGTATCTTGGTGTCTTACAAGGCAAACTAGCTAAACTGAGAGTGCAGAATGTTGCTGTACTGCTACCGCTTAACATTCCGAGGCAGGTACCTATTGGGTCTACTTTTGCCACTTTACACTGGCTCCTTGATAGGAAGAAAGTTCTTTTCAAGGCTTTGTGTTTTTGCCAAAAAATCCTGATTGGAAAGGAACCCTGATAATTACACTCCTTGGCAAAATTGTGTGTACTGGGCAGAAATTTCAGATCGGCGTATTACTACTTCCTGGGTAAAAGCTCGACTGGGCAGATGTTCTTTCTGCTTTTTTGCCTCTAAATTATAGAAATCTTAGCCTCTTGATCTGTGACAGGAAGGATCTGTATTAACTTTCCATAAGAAACTTAAGACATGGTTCTTATGGCAACCTTAGGGGGTAGCGGCCCTTTTTGGGGGTGGGGATGGCCACTGTTCACTTAGCGCAGGGAAACACCACCTGGAGTAACCAGGTGCTCTATAAATCATTTATATATTATATACAGGCGCAGTGTTATCACGCTAAATTAAGAGGGCCCAGACAAACCTGTAGCCTTCATCACCAGGTGGTTAGTCTCCTGGGAACAAAGGTGGCGTGCTATAGAAAGAGAAGCTTTTGCTGTGGTCTGGGCACTGAAGAAGTTGAGGCTATGCCTGCCTAGTAATCACTTCCTGAGTCATACTGACCACAGGCCCCTAAGGTGGCTCATGCAAATGAGGGGTGAGAGTACAAAATTGTTGAGGTGGTCCATTTACCTAGAGGGTATGGACTTCAAGGTGGAACAAAGACTAGGGGAAGAAAGCGCCATTGCTGTTGTTTATCCGGGTTCTTTCTCCGCATTTATCAGAAGATTTTTTAACATAATAGTAGCAGAAGATGATTGAACCTCGGTCTTCATTAGGAAATCACCTTGAGGGTGACGAGGTAATGAGAGTAGAATTTTCTTTATCAGTACCTGAGGATACCTGGCAAATGTATACAAGAGAGTGGGCTGTCAAACAGACTCCAGTTCTGTAGAGAAACCAAGTGAGGTGGAATAAACACTCTATTCCACGCCATTCTCTTATGTAGTGAGCCCCGAGCACTGGCTCCATTTCTTATGAAGCCAGAAGCAACGCAGGATATTAAAACACTGCTAAATCAGCTACAATATTAGGGCATTAACGTGCTGTGTCTTTCACCAATGGACACTCCTCTTTTTCCAGTTTTAATATCATATGGATCATATAGAATCGTTTTAGATTATAGGAATCTAAACACACAATCTAAACACACATATTTCCACACAAACATTTCAAAATGCCCACAACACATCATTAATGACAAATATAGTACAGGAAAAATTTACACCAACCCTGAGCATTTCCAACAGGTTCTTCAGTCAGAACATAGCGTCTGAAAGTGAGATTCCAACCGCCTTAAGTTTCAATGGAGTGCAATATTCGTTCAAAAGCAGGGTCGGACTGGCCATGGCGAGCACCGGGCGTTTCCCCGGTAGGCTGCTGGGGGCTGGTTTTGGGCCCCCTGGGGGGCCGTTTTTGTTGCCGGGGGTCGGCAATATCAGCCCCCTGTAACAAAATCGGCCGAAACCCACCCTCGCACACTGCTCGACTGCACTCCCCCTCACCCCAGGGGATGGCTGGCTGAGCAGTGGGCCAAGGCCGGTTTCTGTTCCCAGTCCGGCCCTGTTCAAAAGATGACACATGGGATAAAAGAATAGCTCTAGCCTATTCTCAGCACACATAATGGAGATTTTAAAACCTGATCCCGAGATTCTATCACACAGTGATGACAACTACCTATGCTAATGACCATACTAACATCAAATGGTTGCAAAGTTCCATTTAAAAAGTCTGAAATTGCCTGACTGACCGTGACTTTTCTTGGTTATGAATTATCAAATGAGGGCACTGGACTGGTACTCAATTTCCTTCAGAAGTAACATTCTCTGTTGGATTTTCTCACCTTCAGGCAAATTTACTTGCCAAACTATGCTGAGTGGTTACAGGTTGCTGAACATGTGTTCACGAGCATTGGAAAGCACTGTGAAAAAGTTGCTTATTTCTCTATTTGATTATGAAACCGGTACTAATTAGGTGAAATCTCTGTCCGCATGACATAATGAATGACTTTTTAAAATATCCACGTAGGTCCAGCCCATCCATATATTCTGCAAAACGTTTGACCGGGGTGCGCAATGAGTTCGGGGTGCGGGCCATTAGGACCGCATCATCAGCGTAAAGGAGTACGGGCAACGATTTCCCATTAATTATAGGGACATCGGGGGTTGAATGCTTCAGATGATCGTTCAGTCCATTAATGTAAATAATAAAGAGCTGGGGTGCTAAAACGCACCCCTGTCTGATTCCCTTCCTATCTTAATAGGACCTGATAACTCCCCCGCCCAGTCCTATCCGTACCTGTGCCTTGAGATCAGTGTGCAAAAATGCTAAAAAGTGGACTAATTATTGGTCCAAACCATAATTTATTAAAATAGACCAAAGTTTGGACCTAATAACTAAATCAAAAGCGGATGATAGGTCCATGAATTCTAAATAAATGGGGGAAGAGCGGGCGGTATTATATTTGTTGATGACCAAGTTAAGATTCAAACATTGTTCTACTGTGCCAACCCTGCTTCTAAAACCCAATTGACACGGGGATAAAATGCCACTTTCCTCTGTCCAGTCTGAGATCCTATTATAAATACCACGACCCAGGATCTTTAGGGTGTTGTCAAGCAGAGAGATCGGTCTGTAATTAACCGGTTCCGATCTATCACCCTTTTTATATATTGGGACAATTACACTTGTCGCCCACGTATCAGGCATGGGAGCTTCTGGGAGACTATTAAAAACTTTCAATAGAACTGGGGCCCATAGATCCGGCTTTAACTTTATAATGTCTATGGGCAACCCATCAGGTCCAGGGGCCTTATTACCAAGACTCTGTGCAATCGCATCCTCTACTTCTGTCAGTGTTATCTGTAGATTGCCTAAATGGCCCTGCACATACTGATCTGGACTATGTGATGGTGAGGCATAGATTTTTGAAAAATGATTTACCCATGAGTTACTAGTAATAGTACAGCTAATTGATGTTAACTGTTAGCCCATATTACGTAAATCTCTTACTGTAGACCAAAAAGGGTTGCCAGACATCCCCCCAGCTGTTTCCACAAGGGCTTCCCATCGTTCGCTCAGGAGGGTGCCCTTGCGCTCATATATAGCAGTTTTATAAACTTTCTTGGCTGCACTTATATCTGCGCTAACTCTCGGTTTGGCTGTTAGGGCCTTACCCAGGCTCCTATTAGCTTCAGAACAATTGTGATCAAACCATCTTGGGTCTTTTGGGACCTGGCGACGTGGCAATGATAGTAAAGATCTAATCACCGAACAGAGTTTTGTAAAATCTTCGATTATACTGGGACAAGGGGCTCTAATCGATAGGCATGAGGCAATTAAAGACGAATGCTTTTCTAATAAAGTCTTAGTTATTGCCCCGATATCCACCCCCCTCCATTTTAATCTTAAATTATCTGTTGATGGAGTTATGTCCCTCGCCCCTTGTGCAGTAACATACACTGGGCGTGGTGCTAATCTTAGTACCACTGTCAGTGGGTTATGGTCCCCAAAGTCTGTTACGAGGACCTCTTTGGCCAATAGGCAATCTGCAAGCCGGGGAGTAACAAAGATAAAATCAATGGTAGAGGCGCTATCCCTTCCTCTAAATGTTGGTGCCAACTGGTTAGTAGAGGGTAAGCCTAAATCCATTACATTGCTAAGAATATGTTCCCTAAGAAAGGAGTCTAGTTCCACCCCCTCCGTGCAGCTGGGTCTAACTGTTGTGTGCCTATACCTCCAGTATCTATTGGTAATTTAGCATTAAAATCCCCTCCCAGGAGAATCCCCATTCCCTCATCTGTGTCTAAGACTTTCTCTAATTTTGAAATGAATTTGAAAAGCATGATGAAATTCTTATTTGGAGCAGAGTGGAAGTCAATATTATAGAAATATATTAAATAGAAAGGGACATGTTGTTTATATTCTATCACTTGTATATTGGGACTGATTATATGTATTGTCTTAAAGCTCCCTCCTGAAGCTATACTTATCCCAATAAATAAGCCCCCAACTGCTCAAACAAAGTTAGGCTTAGGTGCTAATAAATTAAAACAGTGGAAGCCTTCTATGTGCAGATCATGTGTGGCCCATGTCTCCTGGAGTATTAATATGTCCTGGAAGAATAGTGTACATAGCCAGTCAGTGTCAGCTAGTCTAGATTCTAAACCAGCAACATTCCAGCTCAGGATTCTGAGGTCTAGATCATTTTTACTTCTGATGCTGTTGTGGGATGGCTCGGCTATTGTTCCGCACCCATTGGCACTTAGCCAGTGCCACCCTCTGCGTGCCCCCTTTAATCAACAATAATTATTGGTTGAGTATTACACACATCCGGACCTTCCTGTTTCTTACTATTAACAGTTTGACATATAGATAATGGATCACCCGGTATCTTGTCATTTACCAACTTATCTGACAGTCAATCTTGTGCATCTAGGTTAGAAAAAGCCATGTCAAACCGATTATATGTTGGCACGTTAAACGCGTACCTCCCCTGATTATGCACGATAGCTGGAGGATCACGTCTATACACAGGCAAGAGTGGGGGGGTCCCGATAAAAGAAACCCAATGGTAAAATTTGTATCCCTTCCCTGCCTTTGTCCCTACTCTCTCCAAAATACTTTGCACTACTTCCGGGGACCCAAAATTCAGTACTATACAATCCCCTCTGATAGTTTTGGTTGATGTCCCTATCCAAGCAACCCTTCTAGCCATTTAAAATCTTGGAACAGGCAGCTTCCCAGCCCTGCCTTAGTATCCAATAAGTGGAGTGCCCTATTTCTTAGTGAGCTCCAATGCTCCACTATATTGGATGCTATAGGTGGTACATTTGAAAGGACAATAACATATGGAGTACATTCCAGGGGCAGGTTGAGATGACCCTTACTGTGAATATTTTGGGCAGTGGTTAGGCAGGTCTGATTCAAGCCCCCATTATTTCCCCCACTTATTACTCTCCCACTATTGATAGAATTGCTTGGAGTAAAATTTGTACCGACGATGTGTGGTATAGGGACATGTATACCTGTTCTAATGGTATCAACATTTGTTTTTGGGAGCTGGTTGGTTACAGGTACCGCACGTGTGCTAGGCCCCCCCAGGACTGCTAAGGCTCCATTTGGTGGACAACTAGGCTCGGTCGGGAGTTTTAGCTCAAGGATGTTTAATCTTGTGTTAATGTCTGCAAGATTGCTTAATAGTGGGTTTAGAAGCGCTTTAAATGTATCTTCTAACTTAGTTAGTAACCCATCTTCAAAATTAGTTTGGGGTTGCTTGCAAGAACATTGACAAACGGTGACTCGTAGGCCGGTAGGGCTGATAATAGTTACCTCATCAGAGGTGCCTGCCTTTCCTCAGGCAGAGCCTTTAGTTTTGGCTACCTTACTACTTTGTTGGATTGTAATGGGTAAATCCCTTGCCTTCCTTTTCCGCGTTGTTGTCAAGGCCGTACTCCCCCCAACCTGCCTTTGTCGTGTGGATCGGGTTACAATTTGCGGTGGTGATGAAGGAGATGGAACCGCTAAAGTGACTGTAGATCCTGCAGTTATAGATGGTAAGTCTGCAACTACCGTCACGGACTCGATAGGCCCAGTAGCCGACTGGTGAGTACTATCCAAGCCGCGTTCGGCAGAATTTGAAAGGTTTAAAAGAGATCCACCTAAGGGGGTTCCATAGACAATCTACGTATCTCTAATGATAGCCTTTTTTCTGTAATTGCAATCTCTTGATTTAAAAGCGATTCTGCCCGGATAATGAAGGCACTAAGGTGCCCACAACCCCATGGCTCCCAACCCCCTTACGTGAACTCATTATGCAACAGAGAACACCCAACAAGGTACAACTATGTCATACAGTTTACAAAAAGATAATGGGAGAAAATGTCACTGACCCCTTTAACAAGGTGCGGCCAAGTCCGATGTTACAGTGCAAAAGGGGGTGGCCCTGCCCTGCCTTATCCTGGCTTATCCAGGCTTTGACGGGCAAGGATGGGCCGCCCTTTCCCGGGTTTTTCCCGGGCACGCCCACGCGCGTCCAGCGCTGCAGGAGTGTATGACCGGTCTTAGGGCCTTAGGCGCCCTGTTACTGCGTCATTACCGTGCGCGCCGCGAGGCCCCCTGGGAGTTGAAGTCCGGGGCCTCGCGTGTGACCAGCGCATCACCGTCCACTACACCACCAGCAGGGGATTAAGGCACCAGAGGGTCCGGGAAGCTCAGAAACTGCTCCGCCGAAGGTGCAGGTAGGAACAGCAACAATGCCCGCTGAAGCATTGTAATTGCCATATGTTATGAACGTTTCAATAACCAATGTGATTATTCTGGATTCTATTTCAGAAGACTGGGATACGAAGACTATAAAAAGCATGATGTCTGATTTACAGGCATATACAAGTGTGGACAATAAATATCTATTTTTGAATGCATTGAATTATGAAGAATTGTATGGCTTTCATCAATATGCACACTATTCTATACATCCAACTAGTTATCCCAGAGAAATATACAATTACACACAGCGGGAGAATGTAGATTTTTCTAGAGTTCATGACGGAAAATCTTAATTTTATTAAAGACACAGAGGCGAGTATTATGCTTTCTTATCTTGCATTTATTTTAACAGCAGCCAAGATAAGTAAAAAACTACAGTTCCCAGAGGGCCAGAGACAAACTGGGCCATGGGAACGAGAAAGAACGAGAATACAGTAACCAATCACAGCAGACCTATTAGATAAAGACCCTAACTGACTGCGCAGCTTCCTCTTTTCGCTGGCGAGCAGATCAAGCATAGTCATTAAACAAAGGGAAAATGGATAAAATTAAGGATATAGCCAGAGTCCAGGAACATAAGTCTTGTATCAGAGGAATCCAAGGAAGAAGACCAAACAGGAGTCCAGGAGGATGATGCAGGAGCGTTGGAGAAGGAGAACTCGGAGGTGAAGATCGAAGGAGTCGAAGTGAAGATCTTCTAAGATGAAGCCGGTGGCAGGGCTGGATTCGCTGTAGGGAGGGAGAACAATGTTAGAAATGTTGCGGCGGGATAATACTCGCCTCCGTGTCTTTAATAAAATTAAGATTTTCCGTCATGAACTCTAGAAAAATCTACATTTTATGGCAAGACCGGAGGCTCCTATTATGCTTGTTTAAAGCATATTAACAACATCAGAAGCCACAGTATGAACAGGTTTACAATAGAACATGCGAAATATACTGTCATTTGACCAGTCTGCTGATCTCAAAATGTCCTCCAAACGAGAGCCAGACCAAAAGGCTGTAGAAGCCATGGCTCCCCTGGCCGAATGAGCCCCGAAAACGGAGACATCAATTCCGGCAAGAGACATGACCCAACGAACCCAACGGGCAGGGGTAGGAGAGGAGACAGGAAGAAGGGGTTTACGAAAGGAAATGAGGAGTTGAGAATGAGAGGGCGTTCTGAGATCAGCAGTTCGTTGTTCGTACACTTTTAAACATTGTCCCACACACAATTTGGGATGAGCTGGAAAGTAAGGATAAAACACTGAATCCAAATGAGTCTTAGTACGTCTGCGTATCTGAAATAGAACACCTGTAGGAGAGAATTGGCGAGCAGAAACATCTAGAGCTTTAACATCAGAAACTCTCTTAATGGAAATTAGACACAGTAACATGGTAAGTTTGGCAGATAGCATTTTGAGAGAAAGAACAGAATTGTCTGGCCAATTAGAAAACAATTTAAGAACCACTGTAACATCCCATAAAGAGGTATACTTAGCCAACGGTGGTTTCGCACAATGAACACCTTTGAGTAGGCGACAAATCAGAGGGTGAGCACCAACCGGTTTGCCATCGATTTGGGAATGGTAGAGGGAGATGGCTGAACGATAGAGATTGATAGTGCGGTAAGCCTTACCGGCACTGGCTTGAGAACCAAGGAAATTAATGATGAAATTCAGAGAGGCTGAAATGGGATCGAGGTCCCTTTCCAAACACCAGCTTGTCCAAAGAGACCAGGCGGATTTGTAAGCTTTGGATGTTCCAGGAGCCCAGGCTTGGCTGATAAAGATTGAAGCCTCTTGTGAAATGAGGACGTCAGTAGTGGAAGGCCGGAAACTTTCCAGGCCGAGAGCTGCAGGGAGGAGTCGAGAATGAGACTGTGCTGTATGCCTTGGGGATTGAGCAGAAGATCCTCGAAGGAGGGAAGGAGGACAGGGAAATCCACTGCCATCTCGAGAAGAGTCGGAAACCACACTTGAGCTTGCCAGAAGGGGGCCACAAGAACCAGAGACGCAGACTGGCGGCGAACCTGAGAAAGGACCCTGTTGATCATCAGAAAAGGAGGGAAGGCATAATGAAGATGACGAGACCAGTCCTGTAGGAAAGCGTCTGTCGCCAAAGCCAAGGGGTCCGGGCGCCAACTGTAGAACCGGGGTAATTGTGAATTGAGCCGGGATGCAAAAAGATCAATAGAGAAAGGGCCCCAAAGATGGGAAAGAGAAAGGAAGACGGATGGACAGAGCCTCCAATCGCTGGAATCTCGAAGAAATCTCGAGTGCCAAACCGCTACGCTGTTGAGATCTCCGGGGAGATACTCTGCAGTCAAGGAAAGATGCTGTGTGAGACAGAACTCCCACAGACTCTTTGCTAAGTCCGCTAGGGGTTTGGACCTTGTTCCGCCGAGATGGTTGATGTAGCGGACCGCAGAAACATTGTCCATACGAAGAAGGATAGAACAGTGAATCATGTTTTTTGTAAGGCTTTTGATCGCAAAGGAACCTGCAAGCATCTCTAAACAGTTGATGTGCAACTTGAACTCCTCGGAGGACCATGAACCTCCAGTCGAGATTGGTCCACATCGGGCGCCCCAGCCCGACAGGCTTGCATCGGATTCTAAGACAAGATCTGGGGCAGTGGCGAAGATAGTGCGTCCGTTCCACGCATCTAAATGGTCTATCCACCACTGAAGCTCGGTACGAGACTCGGGATCGAGAGCCACGAGATCCGAATAAGCGAGGCCTTGTCGAAGGTGTTGAATCTTGAGGCGCTGAAGAGCGCGATAATGGAGAGGGCCAGGGAAGATGGCCTGAATGGAGGAGGATAGGAGACCGACGATCCTCGCTAAGGATCGGAGAGACAAAAGAGAGGACTGAAGGACGGAAACAATCTCCGCTTTGATCTTGGAAACTTTGGAGAGGGGCAGGCGAAGGGACGCTGCAGCAGAGTCCACCAGAAAACCCAAGAATTCCATATTCTGAGATGGAATCAGAGATGACTTGTCGGTATTGATGAGAAAACCCAGGTCCAAAAGAAGCGATCGAGTCACCAGCAGGTCGGTGAGGAGAGACTGTTGGTCGGAATTCATGAGGAGGATATCGTCCAAGTAAATAATTAGTCTGATGCCAAGAGATCGAAGATAGGCGACCACTGGTTTCAAGAGTTTTGTGAAGCACCAGGGCGCGGATGATAAGCCAAAGGGAAGAGAGGTGAAACAATAGTTGACACCTGCCCACTGAAACTGGAGATATTTCCATTGAGAGTGATGAATAGGAACCGTGAGGTAAGCATCCTGAGGATCCAAACGGACCATCCAATCGTTGGGGCGAAGAGTGTCCCTCAGATGTAAAATGGTCTCCATTTTGAAATGGCGATAAACCACAAATTGGTTGAACCACTTCAAGTTGATGACTGTGCGGAGCTTCTTGTTTTTCTTTTGAACCAGAAAAATGGAGCTTAGAAAGCCTGAGGAGTCGAAGGGAAAAATTTGAATTGCTCTTTTTTGGAGTAGAGCCTCGATCTCGGTGGAGATCTGAGATGCCACGAGAAGTGAAAAGACGGGAGGGGGAGGAAGAGAAGACTGAACGGGAGGAGAAATGAACTCTATTAGGAAGCCTTGCACCGTGTGTAAGACCCAAGGGTCTGCACTGAGAGTGCACCATTTTTGAAGGAACAGTTTTAAGTGGCCCCCGACAGGAGGGGAAGAAGAAAGGCTTACCTTGCTGGTTGGAGTTGTGACGGTAGTTTTGTTGACCTTTCCCTCGGAAGCCACGTCCACGTTGGGGATAAAATTGGGGTTTGTAGTCCTGGTTGTTGCTGGATGAACCTCTGGAGCCTTGGTGATAGGGACGGCCGGAAGAGCGGCCCCTGCCTCTGCCGGCCCGTCCAAAAACCCGAGGGGCGAAAACCTTTTTCACAGTTTGCTGGGCTTTGTCCAAAGAAGCAAAAGTAGAAACGAATCTACTGAGGTCACGAACCAAATTTTCTCCAAAAAGGAGACCGTTCGCCTTGGGGCCAGGATCCATAGGTGCTAGATTGGAGAGTTTGGGATCCAATTTGATCAGGAGACCCTTGCGACGTTCATGCGTAATTGCGGAATTTGCATTACCCAAAAGACAGAAGGCGCGTTGAGCCCACATGGAGACTTCCTCAGCAGAAAGTTCAGTACCATCCAAGCGGGAGGATTCCGCCAAATCAAAAATACGGGCTAGAGGGCCCACAATATCCAGCAACTTGTCCTGGCAAGTGGACCAGGCCTTGTCCACCCCTCTGCGGGGGTCCTTGCCAAACTTGGAAAAGAAGGTGAGGAGTGGTTGGTCAATGGAAGGAACCAAAGTGATTTTGTCGGGAAGAGCAGGCTTGGGGCATTCAGATTTGAGCCTGGCTCTTACTGGGGCCTCTAAAGGTAGACGTAACCTGGCTGAGATGTATTCACCGACATGGTGAGAAGGAAGCCATTCGGTAGAATTTGGGTGTCGAATAGTAGAAGGATCAAACATGGGAAAACCTTCAGAATCAAAAACTGGGTCAAAAGAAAAAGAATCCAATTTTGAAGATTTAGGAGGGGGGGGGAAGGGTCGGTCGTGTCAAAAAGGTCAATCAATTGATCTGCGTCATCAAAGTTAGCATCATCGTCATCATCTGTGTCCAATATGGTGGAAATTACTAATTTTCTCCTAGGAGACTCTGCATGTTTGTCTTTTTGTTTACGTTTGCCCTCGGAACCAACAAACCCCTCCTTAGAAGGAGGCCTGGGAGGAGCGGAGTCCTCAGTCAAAAGCGAGGAAGACTCGCCAATCAATGACGCTTTTTTAGAGACACGAGATTGAGCAGAGTGTTCCACCTTTCTCTTTCTGCTTTCCCCCGCAGATTGGGCCAATACTTTGGACATGATGCTTAACATGGAGTTCTCCATATTTTTAGACATTCTTTCATGGATACCTCCACAGCTGTTTCCACGGAATTATTAATGAATTTATTTAAGTCCTTTTTGAAGGACTGAGAGTCCTGGGTGGGGACTTCCTCAGAGGAACTATCGAGTTCCTTAGCCAGGCTGTGCCAAAAAGCAAACACAGAAACAGGAGGTAGGCGAGGGTTAAATTCCAGTCAGGGGCGTGTTTAAGGGCTGGGCCGGGCAGAGAGCGTCAGGCGGCTTCACACGCTGAGGAAGCAAGGCACCGGAACAGAAAAATGCAGGCACGCAAGGGGCCGGTGACCGGAGAAGCCTTCCAGAGGTGAGAGAAGGTCGGGGAAGACGCGCGAAGCAGCGCGCGCTGGGACGGAACCAAGGGAAGCCGAGGGGGGGGGGGGGGAACAGGGAAACGAAGCACCGGAGATGAAAGGCAACACACGCGAGGAGCGTGAAAGCAAGAGCGCGAAGGCGCGCTTCACAATAACAATAGAAATAGCATTAAAACTATCATAATATGCACGAAAACCAATAAAACAATACTGTGAGCATAGATAAAGACACTTATCTGACTGCGAGCAGCAAGAAAAGAGGAAGCTGCGCAGTCAGTTAGGGTCTTTATCTAATAGGTCTGCTGTGATTGGTTACTGTATTCTCGTTCTTTCTCGTTCCCATGGCCCAGTTTGTCTCTGGCCCTCTGGGAACTGTAGTTTTTTACTTATCTTGGCTGCTGTTAAAATAAATGCAAGATAAGAAAGCATAATAGGAGCCTCCGGTCTTGCCATAAAATTGAAATGCTCCACCCCTTGTCATCCGAATTTCCTAATGCAATTCCCCTATTTCTAGAGTGAAGACAAGTCCAATCCCTCATCCGTCTAGTTTTTCACAACAACTCCTGAAAATCTTAATTACCACCAACAAGGAGATTTAGTAAGAGGAGTACAATCAGAATTTGGCCATACAGGCAAAGTAGTATTGGAAAGAAAATATTGACGAGATAATTTTTTGGGGAATCAAATATTGGCAAATGCAAGATAAAGAAACCCTATTTAGATCATGCATTATACAAAAACATGATTTTCCTGAATGAAACAATTCAGCAGACCTGTCTGTGATTTGGAATTATAAAAGCCCTTAAATAGTCCTCTATATGAAAGGGTTAATCAACACTGTTCGCCAATTGGTGACCGCAAATTAATATTTCAGGCTCTGAAATAAATGCTATGATCAAGAATGGAACTTTTACTTCCACACATTCCTCTCCTGAAGGTTTAATATTATGGCCGTATGATTAAAAAAACATACATGCATCATTTCCTCTCCAACACCCATGCGTTACGCAGCACACATGCACAGAGGAATAATCCTTCAAGTATACTTTTTGTGTAGGAGAGTATCCCTTCCAGCACAAAACCTATCCAGACTACAACGTAGGCACCTAAGCGTCGTGGCACAAGGGTGCCTGTGAAGGTGTTAGGCACCCAGAAGTACCGCCAGCGCTACAAGAGTGTTGATCTGTGCCATATCTTAGTAGATCCGCCACATTTCTGCTCTCTTCCTTCGACGCCACGCAGCACAGCAATTTCCCTGGCTGGTTTTCATAAAATGGAACGTGAGGAACAGCGCCATATCTAATAAGACATCGCGCTGTTTTCCTCTCTTCCTGCACTGCTGCACTTTTGGCTACCATGTACCAATGCACACACCCTTGCACCACAGTCCAGGGGTGTGTGCATTGTGTGGTTTATAGTTTTTTCATTAAAAAGGGAGCCTTCTAGTCCAAAAGCTATCCTTTAGCAATTTTCCTGCGTTGTATTGCGTGCTTGACAATGCAACATGCACGCAAAGTTGAGAAAATGAGTAGAAATTAACATGTTTCTTCTTGGTGCATCTGAGTAGGAGGTGTAAGATTGTGATGCAAATCCCTGTCTATGATTGTTCATCGATATGGATTTGCACCACATATTTAAGTGGTTGCATTGGAATGCTTATGCACCTCCCACGGAACACCCCCTTCACACAAAATAATGTAAAGCAGCGCATACTGTAACTTTGCTTTACTTTGGGAAACTATCCAATAGACATCCTGTGTGATTGCGTTAGATAGTAAATCCCAACATAACACTTTGCGTTAGGCTTACATTATAAAAAATACCATAAACCCATTAAAAAACGTTAACAAATCTGAGCCTAGGTTTGTTTCATTTACATGTTTCATGGATATTTTGATCCAGATTTCCAAACGTCATGGAAAGCAGCATAGCAGCCAAAGTTGCTGTGCTGGGCTGCATTGCGTGCGAGGGAGAGAGCAGGAAAGCACCTGGTACAGATTTACTAAGCCTTTGCATTACGTACGTTGAGGAATCGAAATCACAAATGCTTCAGTCAGATTTACAAAGCCATGCAAGAAGAGATTTGCTCCGCCTTGCCTGGCTTTGTAAAGAAATGTAACACCACACTGCGGCTGCTCTTCGTTGCCTTACATTTCAAGCTGGAAGCAATTATGTGGGTGGAGCATGGATATTTCTGGGGATCCACCCATGGATTTGATGGGGTTCTAGATTCACAACGCTTTGTAAACCTGGGAATGCCTCAAATCAGTACAACTAGCAGAGGATGGCTTTACAAGGAGAAAAAAAGAAATTCTCCTTATTTTTTTCCTCTTTTTATGCATGATGCATTCTGCAGCAAATGTATCTTGCTGAAATAATAGTAAATATATCCCCATATCTACTAAGATATGGTGCTTGCCTACTCTCTCTCCCTAGCGGTGGTACACAATTGGGCTGCCTAGCGCCATTCACACACCTTTGCAAGATACGGCAAGTGTGTGCATGATGTCTAGCATAGGTTTTGTATATGAATGGTACCTTTCAAGTACAAAATACAATGCCTCGACAGCTACGACAACTTTTCCCACTTTGAATATGGGCTATGCAGTACAGCACACATTCCTGCACATAAACAACCAATGTTGTTTTGCTGTATGCAAATGTTCTGCGCGACTCAGCACACATTGAAACAGAAACGAGGAGAAATTAAACATTTCTCCTCCTTTCGCCAGGGTTAGACCCTGTTTTCCCTGGTCTTCATTTTGGCGCTGCCTCATATTTACGCCACCTTTGTAAATACGGAGCAGCGACAAAATCAATCGGTGTTGCGGTGGAATGCCCACGGCAACACTCATTGCCCTCCCCTTTCACGCTATAGGAAAGGGTGCCTTATTTACCATGCTGCCTAGTAAATAAGGTAAAGTCCCTATCGCCACCTTAACGTTCAAAAAAGTAACGTTGTGGTGCCAATAGGGTCTTGTACATATGCCCCTGAGTGTTCACACAGAATATGCTTTTTCAATATTTGCAGTTAATTTACAGGTAAATATAAAATAAATGCCCAGAATTTCACAACAAGTGTCTCTTGCTGTTATGTGGGTGGTATGCTTGCAGACAATATGTTGTGGTTATGCTGTCTTAAAAATGTATATGGGCAATTTTATAAAAAGTCCTCTCTATATATCATGTCTGGCCCTGTGCAGAATCTTAATACAGAATCAAATGGCTGGTATTTTACTCTGGAAACGGTGGCTACCCTATCAGTAATTTCCCTTTCTCCTTGATTGCGATGTCAGAAGGCAACTGTAATAGCTTGTTACAGTTGAGGAGCTAGGTAATTTCTTAAGTAGTGTCATAACTCACCTGTTCATAATTGGACATTTCTTTTACATGCATGCCAACAGACCCGATTCAGGTGGGAGACTACTGATTTTTCAAACCAAAAAGTACCTTATTTTAGCAGTCTCCCACCTGAAATTACCTCTGCTTCAATAGAAGTCAATAGGGAAATCCCTTGAGTATTTTTTCCAAAATCTCCAACTTCCTTGTTCTAAGAGGTTGGCTTCGATGCTTTTACGTAGGGACCGCAGGCTCCCACACAGGGCACGAGTCGGGGTACCACGCGGGTGGACGGCGTCCCCCCACTTATTTTACAGGGTGTACGCCGTCCACCCAGCTCCTCTAAAGCTGGATACTCGACCAACCAAGCTTTTCCAGGTGATTGCGGCTGAATCCGGAATTTCTCTGTCTGCCGGTCACCACGCCCCTGCACTTAACTTTCTTAGAAGGCATAAATTGACTTTCCCGCCCACCTCCCTGCGCTACCTATCACCGCTCTTGCCTTGCATTTTTAACCTGCCTCAATCGCCTCGCATCCTTTGCCAGGCTGCTGCTGCTGGTCGCCTTTTGGTGGCCGTGCCCTATATTATGCACTGAGATGGTGCACCAGGAGAGCTCATAGGGCTCAAAAGGCTTCAGATCCCCCATCGTGTGTCAGCCCGGGCTGAGACAGCTTCCCGGGCACACACAGACTGTTTTTGAGCTGCTTTAGGCTGACTGGTCTGGTGTCAGTCTAATTGCAGCCGCACCCGAGTACTTCACAGTGTAGCATCGTGCTACAAATAAAGGCAGACACTGTTGGATGTTTGACCGGAGCTTTATTGCCTGCTTCCAGTGTCTCCCCTGTCCCTACTCTAACTGCCCTCATCCTGTCCTGACTCCTCCTCTTCCCCTCAGCCCACCTAGCTCCGCCCACCCCAGCTACTAGACTGTCAACTATATTACATCTCCCCCTTTCTTAACAAAATGAGCTTAATGTCTTCAGTGTTCGCAATTCTTCAATCCACCACACGGGTCGGCGGACAGCCTGTTCTTCAAGCTTCAGTAGTGTCGAATCAGTGGTGGGCTTGGCTTTGGTCAATCTTTCCGTTGTCTTAATCAGGGCATTCTTGACCACGTTGCGTGTGAACTGTTTACTCTCACACTCCGCAGTCATCATGTTTCCTTCCTGTGGTGTAACTGTTGGTTCAGATGCTCGATCCCTTTCATGAGTGGATAATGTTCTGGTCCTCTTCTGAGCACCAGCATCTACTTTTACTTCCTTTTGTCTTGTCCGGTCGAGGGCAACACTGTCCTCCAATTTAGGGTCATGTATACCAGACAGTACGGTACTATCTGACGAGACTGTCTTGGTTTGGTTCAATAACTCATTCCCGGCCTCGGGTTGTCTGGCAAACTCGTGGGCTATCTGTGCATAGGCATGTCTCTCTCTCATCCGATGATGATCTCTCTCTACTGACACGTCCAGCTTTCCTTGCGGAGTGACCGGCTGGTCCCTTCCCATCCGGTGACTAGGGTCCACCGTCTCTGTTTTCATTTTGTAGGTCCTTTGAGTCAGCCTCGCGGACCCCTTCAGGGGTGACGGTGTCTGATCTATGTCCGGATATACTTGTGACTGACATGACAGGTTGTCTTGTGGAGTGACTGAGTATTCAGAGACCTTAGTGTGTGACATGTTGCTCTTGACGGGAAAGATGTCCTCTGGTTCCATGGTGCGTTCGGGTGGTTGACGCCATGGCTGCTGTCGGGACCATGACTCGGTCGACTCACGGGGTTGAACAGACGTGCTCTCTGGGTCAGAGAAGTCTTTTGTCGACTTCAAGGATCGGACAGACGCGCTCTCTGAATCAGAGGAGGTCCTGGCCATACCCCTTTTAAAGGATAGGACAGACGCGCTCTCTGAACCAGAGGAATTCCTGGCCATAGACGTGCTTCCTGGGTCAGAGACGTCTTTTGTCGACTTCCAGGATCGAACGGATGCGCTCTCTGAATCAGAGGAGTTCCTGGCCATACTCCTTTTAAAGCGTTCCTTTGAGAGTGTATCGAGTAATGAATTTCTGAAATGAGTAGGCCGTGACACGTTGTTCTTTGACTCAGGGTTGTCTTTAAGACGCTTCTCCGGGCGCCTTCGTCGACTTGTCTTTGACGTTGTTTCATTTGAGAAGTTGTTCAATAACCACGTGCTTGTTCTTTGTGTTTGATCTTGAGGTTTTCCATCTTTGCCTTTCTCACATATCAACGACTTCTTCTCAGTTTCTTCGTTGTCCCAGGTGCCATTGATGCGTTGGTCTTTTCCTGTTTGTTGTTGGGGAGGGTCAGTTCGTCTTACGCGACCTTTGGACATGATGCTTAACATGGAGTTCTCCATATTTTTAGACATTCTTTTCATGGATACCTCCACAGCTGTTTCCACAGAATTATTAATGAATTTATTTAAGTCCTTTTTGAAGGACTGAGAGTCCTGGGTGGGTACTTCCTCAGAGGAACTATCGAGTTCCATAGCCAGGCTGTGCCAAAAAGCAAACACAGAAACAGGAGGTAGGCGAGGGTTAAATTCCAGTCAGGGGCGTGTTTAAGGGCTGGGCCGGGCAGAGAGCGTCAGGCGGCTTCACACGCTGAGGAAGCAAGGCACCGGAACAGAAAAATGCAGGCACGCAAGGGGCCGGTGACCGGATAAGCCTTCCAGAGGTGAGAGAAGGTCGGGGAAGACGCGCGAAGCAGCGCGCGCTAGGACGGAACCAAGGGAAGCCGAGGGGGGGGGGGACAGGGAAACGAAGCACCGGAGATGAAAGGCAACACACGCGAGGAGCGTGAAAGCAAGAGCGCGAAGGCGCGCTTCACAATAACAATAGAAATAGCATTAAAACTATCATAATATGCACGAAAACCAATAAAACAATACTGTGAGCATAGATAAAGACACTTATCTGACTGCGAGCAGCAAGAAAAGAGGAAGCTGCGCAGTCAGTTAGGGTCTTTATCTAATAGGTCTGCTGTGATTGGTTACTGTATTCTCGTTCTTTCTCGTTCCCATTGCCCAGTTTGTCTCTGGCCCTCTGGGAACTGTAGTTTTTTACTTATCTTGGCTGCTGTTAAAATAAATGCAAGATAAGAAAGCATAATAGGAGCCTCCGGTCTTGCCATAAAATTGAAATGCTCCACCCCTTGTCATCCGAATTTCCTAATGCAATTCCCCTATTTCTAGAGTGAAGACAAGTCCAATCCCTCATCCGTCTAGTTTTTCACAACAACTCCTGAAAATCTTAATTACCACCAACAAGGAGATTTAGTAAGAGGAGTACAATCAGAATGTGGCCATACAGGCAAAGTAGTATTGGAAAGAAAATATTGACGAGATAATTTTTTGGGGAATCAAATATTGGCAAATGCAAGATAAAGAAACCCTATTTAGATCATGCATTATACACAAACATGATTTTCCTGAATGAAACAATTCAGCAGACTACCTGTCTGTGATTTGGAATTATAAAAGCCCTTAAATAGTCCTCTATATGAAAGGGTTAATCAACACTGTTCGCCAATTGGTGACCGCAAATTAATATTTCAGGCTCTGAAATAAATGCTATGATCAAGAATGGAACTTTTACTTCCACACATTCCTCTCCTGAAGGTTTAATATTATGGCCGTATGATTAAAAAAACATACATGCATCATTTCCTCTCCAACACCCATGCGTTACGCAGCACACATGCACAGAGCAATAATCCTTCAAGTATACTTTTTGTGTAGGAGAGTTTCCCTTCCAGCACAAAACCTATCCGGACTACAACGTAGGCACCTAAGCGTCGTGGCACAAAGGTGCCTGTGAAGGTGTTAGGCGCCCAGAAGTGCGCCAGCGCTACAAGAGTGTTGATCTGCGCCATATCTTAGTAGATACGCCACATTACTGCTCTCTCCCTTTGACGCCACGCAGCACAGCAATTTCCCTGGCTGGTTTTCATAAAATGGAACGTGAGGAACAGCGCCATATCTAATAAGACATCGCGCTGTTTTCCTCTCTTCCTGCACTGGTGCACTTTTGGCTACAATGTACCAATGCACACGCCCTTGCACCACAGTGCAGGGGTGTGTGCATTCTTTGATTTATAGTTTTTGCATTAAAAGGGAGCCTTCTAGTCCAAAAGCTATCCTTTAGCAATTTTCCTGCGTTGTATTGCGTGCTTGACAATGCAACATGCACGCAAAGTTGAGAAAATGAGTAGAAATTAACATGTTTCTTCTTGGTGCATCTGAGTAGGAGGTGTAAGATTGTGATGCAAATCCCTGTCTATGATTGTTTATCGATATGGATTTGCACCACATATTTAAGTGGTTGTATTGGAATGCTTATGCACCTCCCACGGAACACCCCCTTCACACAAAATAATGTAAAGCAGCGCATACTGTAACTTTGCTTTACTTTGGGAAACTATCCAATAGACATCCTGTGTGATTGCGTTAGATAGTAGGCTTACATTATAAAAAATACCATAAACCCATTAAAAAACGTTAACAAATCTGAGCCTAGGTTTGTTTCATTTACATGTTTCATGGATATTTTTATCCAGATTTCCAAACGTCATGGAAAGCAGCATAGCAGCCAAAGTTGCTGTGCTGGGCTGCATTGCGTGCGAGGGAGAGAGCAGGAAAGCACCTGGTACAGATTTACTAAGCCTTTGCATTACGTACGTTGCGGAATCGAAATCACAAATGCTTCAGTCAGATTTACAAAGCCATGCAAGAAGAGATTTGCGCCGCCTTGCCTGGCTTTGTAAAGAAATGTAACACCACACTGCGGCTGCTCTTCGTTGCCTTACATTTCAAGCTGGAAGCAATTATGTGGGTGGAGCATGGATATTTCTGGGGATCCACCCATGGATTTGATGGGGTTCTAGATTTACAACGCTTTGTAAACCTGGGAATGCCTCAAATCAGTACAACTAGCAGAGGATGGCTTTACAAGGAGAAAAAAAGAAATTCTCCTTATTTTTTTCCTCTTTTTATGCATGATGCATTCTGCAGCAAATGTATCTTGCTGAAATAATAGTAAATATATCCCCATATCCACTAAGATATGGTGCTTGCCTACTCTCTCTCCCTAGCGGTGGTACACAATTGGGCTGCCTAGCGCCATTCACACACCTTTGCAAGATACGGCAAGTGTGTGCATGATGTCTAGCATAGGTTTTGTATATGAATGGTACCTTTCAAGTACAAAATACAATGCCTCGACAGCTACGACAACTTTTCCCACTTTGAATATGGGCTATGCAGTACAGCACACATTCCTGCACATAAACAACCAATGTTGTTTTGCTGTATGCAAATGTTCTGCGCGACTCAGCACACATTGAAACAGGAACGAGGAGAAATTAAACATTTCTCCTCCTTTCGCCAGGGTTAGACCCTGTTTTCCCTGGTCTTCATTTTGGCGCTGCCTCATATTTACGCCACCTTTGTAAATACGGAGCAGCGACAAAATCAATCGGTGTTGCGGTGGAATGCCCACGGCAACACTCATTGCCCTCCCCTTTCACGCTATAGGAAAGGGTGCCTTATTTACCATGCTGCCTAGTAAATAAGGTAAAGTCCCTATCGCCACCTTAACGTTCAAAAAAGTAACGTTGTGGTGCCAATAGGGTCTTGTACATATGCCCCTGAGTGTTCACACAGAATATGCTTTTTCAATATTTGCAGATAATTTACAGGTAAATATAAAATAAATGCCCAGAATTTCACAACAAGTGTCTCTTGCTGTTATGTGGGTGGTATGCTTGCAGACAATATGTTGTGGTTATGCTGTCTTAAAAATGTATATGGGCAATTTTATAAAAAGTCCTCTCTATATATCATGTCTGGCCCTGTGCAGAATCTTAATACAGAATCAAATGGCTGGTATTTTACTCTGGAAACGGTGGCTACCCTATCAGTAATTTGCCTTTCTCCTTGATTGCGATGTCAGAAGGCAACTGTAATAGCTTGTTACAGTTGAGGAGCTAGGTAATTTCTTAAGTAGTGTCATAACTCACCTGTTCATAATTGGACATTTCTTTTACATGCATGCCAACAGACCCGATTCAGGTGGGAGACTACTGATTTTTCAAAACAAAAAGTGCCTTATTTTAGCAGACTCCCACCTGAAATTACCTCTGCTTCAATAGAAGTCAACAGGGAAATCCCTTGAGTATTTTTTCCAAAATCTCCAACTTCCTTGTTCTAAGAGGTTGGCTTGGATGCTTTTACGTAGGGACCGCAGGCTCCCACACAGGGCACGAGTCGGGGTACCACGCGGGTGGACGGCGTCCCCCCACTTATTTTACAGGGTGTACGCCGTCCACCCAGCTCCTCTAAAGCTGGATACTCGACCAACCAAGCTTTTCCAGGTGATTGCGGCTGAATCCGGAATTTATCTGTCTGCCGGTCACCACGCCCCTGCACTTAACTTTCTTAGAAGGCATAAATTGACTTTCCCGCCCACCTCCCTGCGCTACCTATCACCTCTCTTGCCTTGCATTTTTAACCTGCCTCAATCGCCTCGCATCCTTTGCCAGGCTGCTGCTGCTGGTCGCCTTTTGGTGGCCGTGCCCTATATTATGCACTGAGATGGTGCACCAGGAGAGCTCATAGGGCTCAAAAGGCTTCAGATCCCCCATCGTGTGTCAACCCAGGCTGAGACAGCTTCCCGGGCACACACAGACTGTTTTTGAGCTGCTTTAGGCTGACTGGTCTGGTGTCAGTCTAATTGCAGCCGCACCCGAGTACTTCACAGTGTAGCATCGTGCTACAAATAAAGGCAGACACTGTTGGATGTTTGACCGGAGCTTTATTACCTGCTTCCAGTGTCTCCCCTGTCCCTACTCTAACTGCCCTCATCCTGTCCTGACTCCTCCTCTTCCCCTCAGCCCACCTAGCTCCGCCCACCCCAGCTACTAGACTGTCAACTATATTACATCTCCCCCTTTCTTAACAAAATGAGCTTAATGTCTTCAGTGTTCGCAATTCTTCAATCCACCACACGGGTCGGCGGACAGCCTGTTCTTCAAGCTTCAGTAGTGTCGAATCAGTGGTGGGCTTGGCTTTGGTCAATCTTTCCGTTGTCTTAATCAGGGCATTCTTGACCACGTTGCGTGTGAACTGTTTACTCTCACACTCCGCAGTCATCATGTTTCCTTCCTGTGGTATAACTGTTGGTTCAGATGCTCGATCCCTTTCATGAGTGGATAATGTTCTGGTCCTCTTCTGAGCACCAGCATCTACTTTTACTTCCTTTTGTCTTGTCCGGTCGAGGGCAACACTGTCCTCCAATTTAGGGTCATGTATACCAGACAGTACGGTACTATCTGACGAGACTGTCTTGGTTTGGTTCAATAACTCATTCCCGGCCTCGGGTTGTCTGGCGAACTCGTGGGCTATCTGTGCATAGGCATGTCTCTCTCTCATCCGATGATGATCTCTCTCTACTGACACGTCCAGCTTTCCTTGCGGAGTGACCGGCTGGTCCCTTCCCATCCGGTGACTAGGGTCCACCGTCTCTGTTTTCCTTTTGTAGGTCCTTTGAGTCAGCCTCGCGGACCCCTTCAGGGGTGACGGTGTCTGATCTATGTCCGGATATACTTGTGACTGACATGACAGGTTGTCTTGTGGAGTGACTGAGTATTCAGAGACCTTAGTGTGTGACATGTTGCTCTTGACGGGAAAGATGTCCTCTGGTTCCATGGTGCGTTCGGGTGGTTGACGCCATGGCTGCTGTCGGGACCATGACTCGGTCGACTCACGGGGTTGAACAGACGTGCTCTCTGGGTCAGAGAAGTATTTTGTCGACTTCCAGGATCGGACAGACGCGCTCTCTGAATCAGAGGAGGTCCTGGCCATACCCCTTTTAAAGGATAGGACAGACGCGCTCTCTGAACCAGAGGAATTCCTGGCCATAGACGTGCTTCCTGGGTCAGAGACGTCTTTTGTCGACTTCCAGGATCGAACGGATGCGCTCTCTGAATCAGAGGAGTTCCTGGCCATACTCCTTTTAAAGCGTTCCTTTGAGAGTGTATCGAGTAATGAATTTCTGAAATGAGTAGGCCGTGACACGTTGTTCTTTGACTCAGGGTTGTCTTTAAGACGCTTCTCCGGGCGCCTTCGTCGACTTGTCTTTGACGTTGTTTCATTTGAGAAGTTGTTCAATAACCACGTGCTTGTTCTTTGTGTTTGTTCTTGAGGTTTTCCATCTTTGCCTTTCTCACATATCAACGACTTCTTCTCAGTTTCTTCGTTGTCCCAGGTGCCATTGATGCGTTGGTCTTTTCCTGTTTGTTGTTGGGGAGGGTCAGTCCGTCTTACGCGACCTATTTCTTCTTCCCACTTATTTGGTGCTCGGACACCCATGATACGGGTGTGATGTGTTCTCCTGCTGGATGTTCCTTCAGACTCATCTTCACAACTTGGCGAAGAATGTTCCTGCGCCAACTTCCAGTTTTGACCATTTTGATCTCTTCTTCTATAGTTTGTCTTCCTTACTCTCTTGTTGTGCAGGTTGCCATCTTGTCCAGGAGTGCGATCTGTCCCACTTGACGCTCCCTCCTCGTCAGACTTTGAATGACACCTTGAGGGTGAAGAACTCCTTGAGGTTGTCCTTTGACTGATTGACTCGGAGTACTCCTTGTCACTTTGTCTCTCCCGTTGTCTTTTCACTGGTCTGCCTTCCCTCTCTCTCCTTTTTGTTTTGTGCATTTTCCGAGTTTCATCCGCCCAGGCATCTTGATATTTTGCCTTGAGAGGCAGGTCCTTTGATCTGTCTCTTGCCTTGACGTGGATTCCAATTTCAGCCTTCCTAATGATTTCTTCTAATGACCAATTTCCTCGCAGGATCTTGAGTTTTGTGTCGGGGTTTGCGCATCCTTCAATTATCCGGAGTCGAACTGCGTCCTCATTCGTAAAGGTGTTAAAATGGCAGCCTTGTACCAGGTTTTGCAACCGAATGATGAAAATTGGCAATGGTTCGCCTGGTTCCTGCCGAGCTGTGTTGAAAGCGATGCGATCATGATCCACTTCCGCTTGTGCGGAGAGACGGGCACATAGCTTCTCTTGGAGTCTTTCATAGATTTCTGTGTCTTCTTTGGAAAATGTTTTGATTGGGCATTGGCCCTCAGAACCCACCAAATGGAGGAGCAGCATTAGACATTTCCTCTCTCTTTGTTCACCATTGGCGTCCAGGAAGTCACCCAATGTTGCCAGCCATTGGTTCCGTTTGAGACACAGACTCCAGGTATCCATCTGCACCCCTGGGGGTGGTACTTCAATGCAGGGATTGAACCGTTGTGCTACTTCTTCTCCCGCCATGAGAGGAAGATTCTGATAGATTATATTTGCAGGGCACGGGCTGTTCACTCGTCTTCTCGTCTTCTTAGCTGATCCTCTTTAGTCGAAACCTTCGGTCTGGTCATGTGCTGGGACGTTGATAATCTTTGCAATCATCACAGTATGTACCAGTGAATCACTTAGATTTCATGCGTTCTGAAGTGTCCACCACCCAGCTGCACTGTGCTAGACACGAGGTTCCTTTTCTTTCGAGTCGCATGCTAGTGGCAGGTGATTACCAACTCTTCCGCGGTGATGCTGGGCACGTTTGACATCTTTGTTCGTTCGGGCGTTCCCAGTGCACTGGCGCAAGTCCTCCAGTCACTTCAGTGTGTGTCGTGCTTGTTTCTGGGACTGTCTTTTGCAGTCTTACCCTCTTCTGAACCTCGTGCGGTTCTGTCCAGCAGCTCCTCCCTTTTACGCTCTTCGGTATGTGTTCACCATCACCTTTACCCGTTGCTTGCGTTTGCTTGTGCTTGTTTTCTTATTATACTCCTTGCATTTGCTCGTGATTATTGATGTCCACTTGTTGTTTTTTACTTGGCTCTTGCATACGTCTGTGCTCGTTTCTTTTCCTCACTTGCGTTGGCCAATGTTTGTTGCATCACCTTTGTAGGTGCTCGTGCTGGTTTGCTGTTTCTCGCCAATGTTTGTTTATTTACTTTTCCAATGCTGGTTTGTTTCCTTTCGCCACTGCTTGTTGGTTTCTACTCGCCAAGGCTTGTTTGTTGGCTCCTGACAGTGCTTGTTTCTTTCTATTAGCCAATGCTTGTTTATTTGCTCTTATCAATGCTTGTTTGTTCTTCGCCAATCCATGTTGGGTCTTCGCCAATGCTTGTTTGGCCTTCGCCAATGCTTGTTTGGCCTTCACCAATGCTTGTTTGGTCTTCGCCAATGCTTGTTTCTATTATGTTCGCCAATGCTTGTTTGGCCTTCGCCAATGCTTGCTTGGTCTTCGCCAATGATTGTTTGGCCTTCGCCAAGGCTTGTTTGGCCTTCGCCAATGCTTGTTTGGCCTTCGCCAATGCTTGTTTGGTCTTCGCCAATGCTTGTTTCTATTATGTTCGCCAATGCTTGTTTGGCCTTCGCCAATGCTTGCTTGGTCTTCGCCAATGATTGTTTGGCCTTCGCCAATGCTTGTTTGGTCTTCGCCAATGCATGTTTGGCCTTCGCCAATGCTTGTTTCTATTATGTTCGCCAATGCTTGTTGTTAAACTCAGCTCGCCTGACCTCAAAATGGCCGCCTACCGTTTGCACAGGGAGGATCTCCCAAAAGTTGCCTGACTCAAAGATGGCCGCCGTAGTTGTCTGCAGGCACTACTTTCTCTCTCTGCACTCGACCCGATTCTTCACACAGGACTCATCGGCAGTTTGCTTCCAGGGTCAGCACACTCCGGATTCGGCTCCCTCTGGTCACTGCTACAGTCAGGTAAGGTTGGGGTGGGCTCCCGCCTTACTTTGCAGGGTCCTTCGGCGGCGGCGTGCCAAAACTCACGCATCCGGCGTGAGGTTTACCGACATCGGAACTCACTCGGATCCAGTTTCACCGCGCTCAGCAGCGCTTTGCAGCAGACCTTCGCGGGGGCAGTCCACACCAGGATTCACTCTTCTTCGGCCACAGCGACCGTCAGGTGAGGTTGGGGTGGGCTCCCAGCTCACTTTCTAAGTTCCCGCTCTACCGCACCGACAGCATGCCAAAACTCACGCATCGGGCGTGAGGTTTTCCGACCTCGGATCTCCCTCGGGCTCCGCTTTCAGCGCTCTCAGCAGCGCTTGGCAGGCGATCTTCGTGGGGCAATGTCCTCCACGCTGAGGCACTTTTCTCTTCTCTTTGGGGCTTGGCAGAGTCGGGGTGGGCTCCCGACTTCTGCTCGTATAGCGCTCACTAGTTTTGCACGCTTCCCGCGTGAGTCGCGTTTTGGTGCGAAGGGCGTCTCTTCTTCGAGCGTTTTAACGCTCGGTGCCTCGGCTCCCTCTTGGATCCCTCTCAACTGCTGAGGGAATGGGGTTACCTGCTGCCAGCTTCTCTCTCTGGGGCAGCTCCATACAGCGGCGGTTTCTTTGTGGGCTAGGTTCATGCCCATCCCACCCTCGTCGCCAGTTGTAGCATCGTGCTACAAATAAAGACAGACACTGTTGGATGTTTGACCGGAGCTTTATTGCCTGCTTCCAGTGTCTCACCTGTCCCTACTCTAACTGCCCTCATCCTGTCCTGATACCTCCTCTTCCCCTCAACCCACCTAGCTCCGCCCACCCCAGCTACTAGACTGTCAACTATATTACACACAGGTGTTTAAAAGACCCCGAAATTTGGCTCTAGTTGCGCCTCTGGTACCAGGTAAGGATAATAGCCGGGCCAGATCCCTGCGCCCCCCCTCAGCAGAATAGGGCCTGCCGGCCGCCTCTGCTGGTTGTCTGCTATGAAGCAATGGATGGATGGCGCATGTGGTGTTTCTCGAGTTAAATTCCGCTGGTGTCAGAATGAAAGACTCAGACAACGCAGGCCTATCCTGAATTTTCCATGAGTGGCGCGTTTATGTTGTGATGTTCTGGGTTCATTTCTGTACACATACCGGAGTCCCTTCCATTTTACAAAGTGCAGAGAGCAGCATCGGTGAGTGAAGCAGAGAAGAACTACTGACAATTCAGCCTGCAGGTTTTACCGAGAAGCCCCATAGACTGGGTTCATGTTTGGTGTTGATGCCAGGAAGCCTGGCATGCACATGCTTCTCTGGTCCACGGTGTTAGATTTGTAGTGCAGTTGCTAAATGGTGGTAGCTCCCACAAAAATAAACGTCTTGTGTGGTTGCCTCTCAATGAACACGGCTGTGAAAACGGTATGGCAGTGGCTGCAATTGTTGCCTTCCCATAGAATCTAATATACCATATCATATTCTTGCAAGAGCAGCCACAGTGAAAGTAAAGGAATTTCCACAGCCTGGCATGTGCCACATAGGTAGGTTATGTGGATAGTGTGTAGTGTGTGTTTTTACAGGTGACACCCAGCAAGTGTGGCCTTGCTCTTGAATTGCTGCAGGTTCAGCTGTTTAAAACGACATGAGGGCTGCAGGTGCCTTGGTAACGTCTAACTCCCTCCTACTGCTATGAACTCTCAATCAAACCCTCCTAGACCTTTCCCTCTTCTAACCCCCAGTTTTCGTTTTCAATCCATCCAACAAGCTATCAAATTCTCTGCTCGAATTAACTTCATATTTCTTAAACTTGTGATGTCACTAAAAAAATCTACCAGATGCAGGACTTGAACATTACCGCCGATATGGAAGTACACTATAAGTGTGCTAATATTAACAGCCAGTAATTCAGGCAAGTCCTCCAGGAATTGCCTTTCAAAAATTGTGAGCTTAAATAATCAATGTCACACAAAGTACAAGTGACTATCAAAACCACGTTCGTAAGGTCCTTTCCAAGTATTACTGACAACGATAAATAAGTTAAATACTGGACATCCTCATGATTATAATCACTTATCAAGGTGAGAGTGACGCTGCCATTTGTTGAAATAAACAATCTATAGTATTGTAGTAAATCTCAGCATATTGTAGTACATATGAATGAATACATTATGTTATATTCCATAAGAAGGAAAGAGAAGTGACTTGTGGCGCTGTATGTAAATATCATGCAAAGGATTGTGGGGACTGTGGGTGTTGCGCTCACCGTCTGGCGATGCTGCTGAGTTGCCTCATCTCACAGCAGCGCAGCCCGTCTGAAAGGCGCTTTGCATCGATCCTGGAAGGATGGAAAGTTGAGTTGCTTTTGCTCTGATCCAAACATATGGATACCGCCTTCACCCAGGTGACATGGAGGTTGTGGGGTAACAGGTTGTGACCATGTGAGATGGAAGGGGGGTGAAAGCGAGAAGATGTGGGGGTAGTGGGGACAATGGGAGTTAATAAGTGCTAAACACGGTGCCCAGAGCATATCACAAGAAAAATATTAAAAGCAGTTTAGGAAGAATCACTGGCGCCAGTCAGCGGGAGGTGCTATGAACAACCTTCATGCAGAGTGTCTCCTCCCCTCGCATGGACTTGAACCCACAACCCATAGCAGGAGGCCAGGAGCCTGTTTCTGTACCAGACGGCGACACAGGGATGAACCCACCGTGCTGCCTGTTTGTACTGAAGGAGCCTGCCCTCTAGCGACAGACTTGAGCACTGCACCCCCGGCTCTCCCCCTGACTGGGATGGGCCCTGTGGGGCTTATTAAAGAGCCCCTGCGTAACTTTTGCGCCACCGGTGCGTCACTTTTTGTGATGCACCAGTGGCGTAAATATTGTGCCATGTTGCGCCATATTTGAGAAGTGACGCATCTAGGTAGATGCTTCAGTTCATAAACCCCTGCGCTACATTATTCCTGCACCAGGTATAATGTATGCAGGGTGGGCGTACCTCCACAAGAAAGGGTCATAGGAGTGGGGCAGCAAAATCTATGAGATTTCGCTGCGCCACTTCTAGGACACCAATGCGTAAAAACCTTAAGCCTGCTTTACGCACGCCATTTCAAATGAGGCTTGCCCCTTGTGAAAGGAACATTGCTGGAGTTGCGTCAGGCTTCAGACACAACTCCAGCAATGCGCCACTTTTTGCGCTGACAGACGTCAGTTATACTGACATATCTGTCCTTCCTTGCGACATGATGCGTCACATTGTAAATATGACACATCATTGGTGTCGTAAGGAGGGCGCACTGAGAAGTGGCGCATCACTGCTTTCACACAGCGATGCGCCACTTCTCGTAAATGAGGCCTTGTGCGTTTCCGTACTAGGCCGGAAGGAACAGTTTGCTCATGGCAGCAACACCGGTCACGCAAGTTGAAACATCATTTGTCTTAATCTCTGGAATTAGAGGATCTTGTTTAAATAGCCACTGACATGCAACGGAAAAAGCTTCAGGGTGTAGATATGAAGGATGCTGATTAGAATATAATAGGTTTTCTTGTACAAAAATATCAGGCGGATAGTTCTGGACTTCCTTTCAAAATTTCTGGGCTTGTCTATCACAACAACGCCCAAGACTGAAACAAGCATTGGCATAGCCAATAGGTCTTGCCTTTGGGACCTTATAAGTGTTAGCCATGCAACAGTTGATGTTGTTGCACAAAGGATATTGGGGCATATTATCAAGGGGGTTTATCTCCGCTTTTTTGGCTTTAAAAGCCAAGAAAGCGGAGATAAAATGATCTCCCTATTACCAAGCTGTCGCTAACACCAGTTAGTGACAGCTAATAGGAGATAGCGACCATCTTGGGCCCCGCTTTGCATGTCAGTGATATTTATCACTAATGACATGCAAAGTGGGCGTGCCAAGATGTTAGCGACTGGAAACAGTCGCTAACATCGCTATCTCCTATTACCAACTTTTGGAGATATTCGCGCTAAGCGCGAATATCTCCTAAAGCTAACACCTGCCCTGAGCAGTTCTTCACCATGTTATCCAATGGGAGGTGGATAACATGGCTAAGAGCATTTGCTCGATAATGCATGAATATCTCTGACTTTTCAGCGATATTCATGCATTGCGGCCGTTTTTTTATCGCATTTGCGATAAACCTTGCTAATAGCAAGGTTTATCTGCGATAAAAATCGCCAATGTGCGGCGATCATTTTTGTCTCTAAACAAGTTAGAGACAAAAATTATCGCTAGTTGTTGGTAATATACCCCATTGTGCTGGATAACTAAACACTTAGGGGCAGATTTATGTTAACTGGCGCATCCCCAGGGATGCGCCAGTTAACATGCGCCACAGTGCGCCACAGCTCCGCCACCCATGGTGCGCCGCATTTATGATGCGGCGCACCATGGGGCAAAAACGGCACAGATGCGTGACGCATCTGTGCCGTAAAGGTGACGCATTGCTGGACTTGCGTCGCAAGCGCGACGCAGCTCCAGCAAGGCTCGGGGGTGCCCCATCTCCACAATGTTGCGTCAAGACCTACGCCTGCTTCAAGCAGGCGCAGGCTTTTGACGCAGCATTGGCCTGAAAGTGACTGAGTGAAATCTTATAGATTTCACTCAGCCACTTTTGCGAGGCGCACCTGCCCCGGAACGCCCACCCTGCGCCGGAACGCCCACAAGCGGCGCAGGGCTTTACAACGTGACGCATCTGCCTAGATGCGCCACGTTGTAAATCGTTCGTAGGGATGCGCCACGTTTACGCTGCCTTGCGTGACGCAACAGCGGCGTAAACGTGGCGCAAGTGCCTCATAAATCTGCCCCTTAAATAGTCCCAAAGGCGATACCTATTGGCTATGCCAATGCTTGTTTAGGACTTGTGCCCTGCTCCCACATATAAGGATATTTATTGTAAGTCACCGTGTAGTTCCATTACCTTCTAAAAGAATTCGACCGTGACCTTGCTGCTCTGATCACGGAAGTCCTTCGTGATTCCCAATAGGCTTATAATTTAAAACAAACTGAGGGGCATATTACCAACAACTAGCGATAATTTTTGTCTCTAACTTGTTTAGAGACAAAAATTATCGCCGCACATCGGCGATTTTTATCGCAGATAAACCTTGCTATTAGCAAGGTTTATCGCAAATGCGATAAAAAACGGCCGCAATGCATGAATATCGCTGAAAAGTCAGCGATATTCATGCATTATCGAGCAAATGCTCTTAGCCATGTTATCCACCTCCCATGGTGAAGAACTGCTCAGGGCAGGTGTTAGCTTTTGGAGATATTCGCGCTTAGCGCGAATATCTCCAAAAGTTGGTAATAGGAGATAGCGATGTTAGCGACTGTTTCCAGTCGCTAACATCTTGGCACGCCCACTTTGCATGTCATTAGTGATAAATATCACTGACATGCAAAGCGGGGCCCAAGATGGTCGCTATCTCCTATTAGCTGTCACTAACTGGTGTTAGCGACAGCTTGGTAATAGGGAGATAATTTTATCTCCGCTTTCTTGGCTTTTAAAGCCAAAAAAGCGGAGATAAACCCCCTTGATAATATACCCCTGAGTTTATATTATGACTGGGTCGTTTAAACGCAGAAACTTTCATCAAATGGGAAGACCTCTGTCGGTGTTCAGTAGAATTGCAGTCTATAGTCTTTCAGAAATCCAGCGAGAGGCCATCGAAAACAAGCATCATCAAAGCCACCATACTCATAATGCATTGCTTTCAAGCACATACTCACTACTACAGAAAACGCACATTGTGAATCTACCAACATATGTCTTTGCCCTGCAAACGTGTGCTAATATAAATCGGCATTTCCTGATTTCGATGTTCACTATAAAAGTAGGCGCTTTAATTGTCTGATGGTAAACATTATTTATGACAAGCTTTTTTTAAATGGTGAGCTAGTGTTTTTTTTTATTTTTAATACTTCTTTTTTTGCCCAATCTCTCGACTCAGTTGCACCTCGTGTGGCTCTGACGACGGACTTCAGGAGAAGGTTTATACAGAAGTATCTATTTATTTGTTGAATAGAGCGGTCTCGCTACAATGTACAAAAGAGTCAGATAAAAGTACATTCCACAGTGATATAGGTTAGTTACCGAATAGATTGCAGCGTAAAATAGTTGTGCTCGTTGTACCCGTATCCTATAATTCCGAATTAAAAATCCAACATTAGTCACTTTATGCATGTTATCCTCTTCTCTGCGAAGCTCCGTTTTATTTGACTATTCTTCTTAGCCCCCTCCCATCCAAGGGGGCCTGAGCTCTTGCTCGACACGAGCAGACAAAAGCAACAGAGCTTCGAGCCGAGGAACCGACGAAGTGATTCAAGTTTGGTTAACTTGCCCTCAGCTGTGACTATATGAGCCGAAAGCCAGCAGCGACTCATAGTTAGGGACACTGGTTTTATTCGATCCAGCATCTTGTTTTGCATACTTATGGATTTGTAACATATTTCATCATCATCTGCTGCATAATCTGCAGAATTTAACTAAAAAAACGTGCTTTTGTACCTCAAACAGATCAAAAGTTAGAAAAACCAAGCCAACCTGTTTATGCGCACTACAAGGCTCTTTGCAAAGGTTAACTGGTCACCTTTCATTTGCAAAATTATGTATTTGGTTATTAAACTATTACTAAAGAGGTAAAATCTTTGCCCAGGCAGTACTACCATGTGTAACAAGCATTGGTAAGATGCGTTCCCTGTAGGAGAGCGATGTGTACATTAATCCTGTCCAAATAGGCTAAAACAGACATAGGGGCAGATTTATGAGTTCTGGCGCATCTCTGCAAATCAGCAGGGATGCGCCAGAACTGATACGTCACGCAAATCCCTCCTTGCGGCACCACAGATGCGCCGTGGTCTGATTTGCATATAGCCATGTCTGAACTGGGGTGGCAGAGTGGGCTAAGGAACGGTGATGGATTAAACCCAGATCTTTTGACTGGGTGTGAGTGTTTGATTGGTTCAGATGCTCCGTCCATCACCACCTCCTTTTGTACCGCTTTGGCCGCCATAAGTGTGGCAGGGTATGCTCAGACGTGAGTCCCTTGCTCACTTTGCCACTGGATTCAAGCAAGCCGGGCTGAAGACGGCTGTAATGCCAGAAACCGGTCCTCGGAAGCTTATTTCTGGTCCAGGGAAGGCATGGCTTGGCAGTTCGGGCTGGACTGTTCCCATGAGGCACAGGGTCAGACTGATTTGCATATAGCCATGTCTGAACTCGGGTGGCAGATTGGGCTAAAGAACGGTGATGGATTAAACCCAGATCTTTTGACTGGGTGTGAGTGTTTGATTGGTTCAGATGCTCCGTCCATCATCACCACTTCCTTTTGTACTGCTTTGGCCGCCATAAGTGTGGCAGGGTATGCTCAGACGTGAGTCCCTTGCTCACTTTGCCACTGGACTCAAGCAAGCCGGGCTGAGGACAGGCTGTAATGCCAGAAACCGGTCCTCGGAAGCCATGATCAGACGTGAGTCCCTTGCTCACTTTGCCACTGGACTCAAGCAAGCCGGGCTGAGGACAGGCTGTAATGCCAGAAACCGGTACTCGGAAGCTTGTTTCCGGTCCAGGGAAGACATGGCTTGGCAGTTCAGGCTGGACTGTTCCCATGAGGCTGATTTGCATATAGCTATGTCTGAACTGGGGTGGCAGAGTGGGCTAAAGAACGGTGATGGATTAAACCCAAATCTTTTGACTGGGTGTGAGTGTTTGATTGGTTCAGATGCTCCGTCCATCACCACCTCCTTTGATACTCCCCATATCAACAGCACATTGTCATTATAATTGCACATTCCCACCCACCCGGCAAGCCTAGATAGTAGATCATAGGCATCATGTAAGCAAAGTACCATACTTGCTGTGAACGCTCCCCTACCCGCCCACCCTCCTCCCACTTCAGCAGCCCTAACATGCTAAAGTCATGCTCCAGTCCCGTTAACCACCCTCCCCAACAACAAACCATCCTAAGAACCCTGCATAGGTTGTAATCATCTAGTATATGCTTCACATATTGCAATTGTAACAGTTCCCCACATGAAGCCCTAACCCCTCCCACTTCAGCAGCCCCAACATGCCAAAGCCATCCCCTAAGAAGACTAAAACAACCCAATGCAAAAACATACACAAAAGATATATGCGGGGTACACCCATAGGGAGTCACTGGAGCGCAATCAGCCTCCCGGATGTGAAGGGAGATGGCTGAACAACATCATTTAAACTCATCCATTATAGTATGTATGCAGCAGAGCAATATTTTTTTTTCTTTCTTGTTTTTGTCCTCATTTGCCTTACCCTCAATATAGGAGATACCAACCACCTAGCGAGTCCTTCACTTTGGAGCAGAGCCAGACTGCTTTTCCTTCCCTCTCTCCTGTGCCGGGACTCGAGTTGTTTTAGAGGTGGCAGAGAAATCTCAAAAGCTTGAGGAGTTTTATCTGACTCCATCTGGGTATATTTCAACCTTTAGGACCAATATCTTGTCGAGGCTAGACCCAGTCCAAGGAGTGTTTACGGCATAATCATAGGACCCGGGGAAAGAAAAAAAAAACCCGGAGTCTATCTCCTCTTGATCAACAGATCCTAAAAAGCCAGGTTGCGTTTACTACATGATCTGTTGAGGTCTGCTTTAGATGTTTCATATAAAGACGTGAGCCATCCAGAGTGTAATGGGGCTGTTTTCTCTACCCAATGCAAACAGATTTGCCTTCTGGCCAACAAAATGGCATAAAAGAGAAATTACCTTGCTTTACAAGTAATACTGTCTTCCAACCCAAAGATAATAAGTGGTAATGTTATTGAGAGTGATGTGTTTAGAATGGAATTTAGAGTAGCCTTCACTTCTTCCCAGAACCGGCCTATGTCAGGACAATCCATAAACATATGGATATCAGATGCTCCCATAAGATTACTTTTATTACATTTTTTGTCAGGGAGAAATTTGGAAAGTTTTAATGGCGTGATGTATGCACGGTGAACTGAGAAGAGATGGTTTCTTCTTAGCCATGATGGTTTTACAATTTTGTGTAGAAGAGCGAAATAATTTAGCCACATCTCCTCACAGTGAAGGCCGGTTGCCACCCCCCACAGCTGGTCTGGTAGGGCAAAATCCCCGTCGATTTCTTCCAGGATCTGCCAGTACCATAAGGCTACCTCCTTTCCTCCCCCTGATCTCTCCACTAACTGTTGTTCCAAAAAGCTTATTTTCCCAAGGTGTTCGTCTTTGCTGCGCTGGGATCTCGTCCAGCTATCCAGTTGGATGTACTTGAATCTGGAGAGTCCAGGGCCGATGTGATCATGTAACTCGTCCCAAGCTATTAATGATCCCTCCTTCAGTAGCTGACCCCATCTTAGAATCCCAGCTTGTTCTAGTATGGATGACAGGCTATCTCTCATACATGAAGGAAGCCCAGGGGATTTCCAAATTGGGGCAAAGTTAGAATAGTTGGACAGCCCCAGTCTTTTTCTGATGATAAGCCAAGTCTTAGTCCATGATTGTAGTATTTTGAGTTTGATTTTTTTGAAGAATTTCTGGCTTGCAAATTTAAACATAAACCCATCCACTGGTAGGTTTGCCCCAATTAGCATGGCTCTGTACATTGACCCATTAGAAAGATTAATTGGTGTTTTTAAAAGCATCCTAGAGTGTGTCATCTGGAAGGCCCATGCATAGTATTGTAGGTCGGGCAGAGCAAGACCTCCCTTCTCTCTTCTCCTCCTCAGCTTTTTCCACGCGAGTCTAATGGATTTATAATTCCAAATAAAGGAATTCATTTCTCGCTGGCATTTTTCAATCATTTTAAGATCAAACGCCAGGGGAATAGCGTTGAAGGCAAAAATAAACTTTGAAAGGATACACATTTTAACTAGATTAACTCGACCCGTTATAGAGAGTGGCAAGTGTGACCAAGATCTCAACAACCTTTTGCTCTCACTATATATTCTGTCCAAGTTGGTTTGACCAATCTTACCCACTTCTTGGGTAACTCGTATCCCAAGGTACCGCATGGAAGTTGAGACGTTTATCCCCAAGTGTAGATCTGGTATATTCCATGTCATTATTTCGGTTTTACTCGAGTTGATGTCGTAGCCCGAGATATGCCCAAATTCCTCTGCTCGCTGGATGACTACCGGGAATGTCGTTGTTGGATCAGATGAAAAGATCAAAATGTCGTCGGCGTAAAGTGCTACCCGCCTTTCCCACTCCCCAAAACGAAATGATGGAATATTGGCCTCTTCCCGCAGAACCTGGGCGAGTGGCTCAATGTATAGATTAAAGAGGAGTGGGGAGAGCGGGCAGCCCTGCCTTGTGCCTCTGGTGATATTGAAGGCATCCGTCAAGACACCATTGACTAGTAGCCTGGCAGAGGGGGCACCATAGAGTTGGAATATCGTTCTACAGAATCCCTTTCCAAAGTTAAATTTTTTAAGTACATCATTGAGATAGAACCAATTGACCCTATCAAATGCCTTAGTTGCGTCTAAAGTGAGGGTAGCCAAGGGTAGGGAAAAAGCTGAGGCAATATTTATAGCCCCTATCAGATCGTGTGTTAATTCTGATAGTTGTCGACCTTTGATGAAACCTTTCTGGTCTTGATGGACTATATTACTTATTACGCCACTCAGTCTTGTTGAAATTATCGTTGTAAAGATTTTATAGTCGTTATTAAGCAACGATATGGGTCGGTATGACCCACAGTCCAGGGGAGATTTTCCTGGTTTCGGGATTAGCACAATTGTGGCCTCCCCCCATGTTTTTGGCGGTGGATTTCCTTATTTTAAGATATCATTAAATAGGGCCGTCAGTACGGGGGCGATGACATCTTCCAGTGATCTATAAATCTCCCCTGGAAGACCATCTGGGCCTGCCGCTTTCCCTTTTTTTGTTTGACGTATTGCTTTCCTCACCTCTATCTCCATTATCTCGCTCTCCAGGGACTTGCTCTGTACTGTTGAGAGGGTTGGAAGCGTGACTTCTTCCAGCCATCTATCCCTTGCAAGCTGGTCATTGGGAAGGTCTTCTCTATAGATTGCCTCGAAGAAATCATAAAAGGCTTTACCTATATCTGAATTAGAGGATCTTACTGTAACCTCCCCCTCAACCTGGATTTCTCTAATATATTTGAGGGCTTGGTCGGATTTCATTTTCCATGCCAAGACTTTTCCGGCGGCTTCTCCAAATTCAAATTGAGAGATCTTACTTACTTCCCACCTTTTGTTTAATCTCTCTTGTAGAATATTTTCCAGTTGTGCCTTTATTTCAGCTAGTTTTGTCTGCTCCTCTGGAGTTGCCAGGGGTGTATCGATTTTTTGCTCTAATAGCCTAATTTCTTGCTCCAGGTTGGCTATCTTGTCTCTGTATATTTTACGCCTATAGGAGGCTCTGTTGGTAATCTGACCTCTTAAAAAGTCATTAAAGGCCTCCCAGACTACAGCCAAGACTGAGGAGCCCAAGTTTAGATAACAAAATATTGAGGACTCTGCTGCCAGGAACTTAACCTCTTCATCCTGAAGCAAGAGTGACCGGTCAAACGACCAAGATGTTAATTTAGTCTTGCTATCAGATCTCATTGTAAATGCTAAGGCGGAGTGATCCGACAAGTGTGAAGGGAGGTAATCTATTGTTGTCAGAGTGTCTTTCAAGAAATAGCTGAAGAGAGCATAGTCAATTCTAGACTTATGTTTAAAACGGCTATTCCGAAAGGACACCCCCATTTTATTGCCAACTCTTTCTCTCCACAAATCTGCCAGGCCTAGTTGTGTCATAAGTGAATTAAGAGTTTGCCTAGACTTAGTGGAGCTACAGGCTTTAGAGTTTGTTGATTTGTCTAGCCTGGTGTTGAGCACAATATTAAAATCTCCCATCCAGATCACTGGATCCTGAACTAGTGTCAGATAATTCCTGACTGCATCTAGATGTGATGGGTCATCTGAGTTGGGGCCATAATAGCCCACCAGGGTAGGGATTTGACCATCCAGTGAGACTCTCAATATCAGCCATCTCCCTGTGTGGTCTTCTTTATAATCCAGAATTTGCACCTTTGCAGATTTTTTAAAGATAAATATTACCCCCCTGATATTAGCGATATGGTCTGTAGAACAAAATTTGTCAATCCACCTCTGTTTTTTAAGTATAGATGTGGCCTCTGATTTAAGTAGGTGTGACTCCTGGAGTACTATGATCTGTGGCTGAGAGTCTCTCAAATATTGTAGGATACGATCTCTTCTACCTCTCACACGCAGACCATTGACATTCCAGGATAGATAGTGGACGGATGTCATTTTATTATGTATATCCTTAACTCCATCGTAATTTTTCTCTTCCACTGGCGAAGTCCCGGTATTGATTTTTTATAAGTCTGCAATTGAAAAAAAGGACAAGCTAAAATGCTAAATAGGATGGACTCGTGTCGACTTTTTACTCTTTCTACCCCTCTTCCCACCACTCCCTCCACCCCCCTGGGAAACCCCCCCTACTTACTCTGGCCTGGTGTCTGGCCAAATTCACGCCCACTACAGCCTTGCTCTTCGACCTCTCGCTGCTGCAAGTATTTACAGGTATGGAGCTGTTATTACCAACCAATATGGACGTAAAGGAAAAACCATAGCTATTATCCCAAAGGAAGATTTTAACTTCTATATTGTTCATTTTCTTCATTTTAAATATATTATATATATATTAGTTATAGTTTCCACTTTTTATTTTTTATATATATATATATTTTCCTTTTAGAGCAGAATTGTATAAAGTTTGTCTAACCCCCTTAGGATGTTGTTTGATTTTTTTAAATTTTTTTGGTAATTTTTATAATTTGGGGTTTATTTATTTTTTCCTCCTTTCTGTTCTCCTTTCCATCTTCCTTCTCTTCCTTCTCTTTCGCTCTTTTTTTTTCCTCCCACTTACCTCCTTTTTTATTATTATTTTATTTCTATTATTTTTTTCCCCTTCCCTTTCCCTTCACATTATCTCTCTCTCTGACTTTCTCTCATTAATCAAAGCAAGCACCTGGGGAGGCGTACATATAGGTGCCTATAGGTGCCTCCATACCTCTCTACCTGAGCGTGAGTTATTTTACATTCTGGGCCTGAGCGTTATCTCGGATGTTTTCTAGTAACTCATCTGCGTCTTGTATGGAGCGGATATTGTGCATCTTGTTATTGTACATGATCCGTAGGAATGCAGGAAATCTCATCTGAACTGTGGCTCCTAGTAATCTAAACTTTTCAATGCGCTGTCCCAATTCCCACTGTCTATCAAGAGTGGTTTTGGAAAGATCGGACCGGATCTCAAAAGAAAAGTCTGGGCCCTGCATTGTTCTTGCCTTCAGGGCAAGATTTAAAATCTTTTCCTTGAGTGAGTATGTCAAAAAGTTAATTAACACATTTCTAGGCTTATTTCTTGCCGGATTCAGACGGAAGGGGTCACGGTGTATTCGGTGTATGTCTCTCTCAAGATCTTCGACCGTCTCGTCAAGATTACGGGAGTCCTTTAGTAACTTTATTATATAGCTTTTGAGATTAGCTCCTTCTTTTCCTTCAGGAATCTTCAAAAGTCGGATATTATTCCGTCTAGAGTAGTTCTCCAACACTTCAATCCGCTCCCGCATACTCTCTCCATCTCTTTGGACGGTATGTATTTTAGATTTGGCAGACTCTAGATTTAGAGTCAGGGCTCCCACTGAGCTTTCCAATATTTCAGTTCTTTCACAGAGACCGTCCACCTTTTGATCCAGTATCTCGCAGGATGCTCTTATATCGTTCTGGTTAGCTTTGGAGACTGCGAAGTCGCGTCTTATTTCCTCTCTCATCGCAGTTATAGAGCTAACAAGAGCCTCGAGAGTGCTGCCCACTCCTGGTTCTTCCTGACCCCGATCTGCCGCCTCCTGTCTCACCTCCTTTCCTGATATTAACGCAGTCTGCCCCCCTTCGTCTTCCCACTCCTCCTGCGGGTTGGGTACCTCACTAGCATTATAGGCCTCTGAGATTATTGGAAGACTCAGCGGGGTGGCAATTAGGAGTGAATTAGGTTTAGGCATGGGAGTCCCTACAGGTGCTGCAGATACTGTCCCCTCCAAGCACTGAGTGGGGAAAGAGCCCATGCCTGAAGCAGCTTTTAACTTAACCTGCAGACTCTCTTGTTTGTCCTGCTGCAAACCCACACCCCTAGATGTTGCCATATCGTGTTGAATTTCTAACACTTGGGGTAGAGTTTTGAAAAAGGACCGCAATGATGGAGTTATACCTTTGGAGATCTTCGGATTTTTATTTCTAGTCTTCTTTTGTTTGACGTCTTTGATCCCCTTAATTGTGGTTGCTCCCTTTGTTTCAATTGAGTTTATTTTAGAATCCAGACCTATGGTTGGATCTGCCCCAAGATGCACCCTGGGACCTGTAGTTTTTTTCCACCAATCTGGACCCCTTATCACGGGCCCTGGTCTTACTTCTTGTGATTCTTACTGAAAGGTCTGTGGTTCCAACTTTTCCTTTTAAACTCAGCCCGTCCCTGCTCAACTCGGAATCTTTACTTTTAGATGGTCGGGCACCTCCCGACTCTTCTGTGTGACTCACCTCACCAGCTGAAGTCCGTTGAAGCGTCCCACCAAAGGAGGGAGAAAAAGATTGAGTCAATGGCAGCACGGTGTCTACCAGCGTTCCTCCCCCTCTTCCTCCGCCGCCAGAAATTGTGCCAAGGAGCCCTCGAGCAGCGGCCGCCCGGCCGCGCCTAAGCTCCACGGCTGCCCGCCTCCAGCGCGGAAGAAATGCGGGAGCCGGGGAGGAACCAGCCGCAGGCAGACACATTCACCGAGTCCTGGTGAGAAAAAGACGGCTCAATCCTCTCCAGAGATTTTAACAAAATCCGCAGTATTATCCGTTTATTGTTAAACCGCTTTCAGCTCCATTACAATTGTTTTTTTACAGTAGTGCAGCGAAGGGTCTCAGAGGGCTGCTCGGAGCGCGTGGTCCGCTCTAGCCAGCGGCCGCCATGTTTTCCCCCACACTGGGAGAGCCAGTTACAACTAGCTCATTTCCCACTACACCCATGCAGCAGAGCAATATTACAATAAACCATGTGTTTACAGTCAAAACAAGTATCCAGCCTGTGCATTCCAGTATTCACAAAGACAACCGGCATTATAGTATCATGCAGACAGCCAGGTACAGACATATAGGTACGTATGCAGGCCTTAGTGTATTGAAGTGCTCCTCAATAGACACGACCATCACGGTTTTTGTAGTTCATTGCATCTTCGGTTATGCCGCTAAAAGAACTAGTTTCAGGTTCTCTCATCCCCATATACATGAAAGTAAACAGTAGTGTGGTGGTGATTAAATAACTAATTACAGGCATATAAGTACTCATACAGGCCTCAATGTGAAGATGTGTCCGCCAGTAGGCCTGCCAAACTCCGAACAGTTCAATCCGTGGGCGTTGGATTGCTCTCGCAGTGTAGGTGTAGATTCTGGCTTTATCCACGATACCTATGCACAATCTGGCAGGATACAACATGGCATACAGAACTTTCTCCCCGATCAGCAGCTTCTTGACAGACGGAAATTCCCGCCTGGCGGCTTGGACCATCGCCGTGAAATCCAGGAAAAAGGACAAACTGTAGCCTTGATGAGGTGTTGCATCCTTCTCTCAGGACATTCTCAGGATCGCGTCCCGATCCCGGTAATTTAGGAGACGGGCAATAATAGGCCTCGGAGGGGCCCCAGGAGGAGGACGAGTGGCCAAGGCCCGGTGAGGTCTCGCAACCACCAGCATTGTAGACAGGTGCTCAGATCCAAAGATGTTGCGAATCAGGTCCTCAACATAAGTCTCCATCCTGCCTGTGTTGGTCGATTAAGGCAGACCCGTGATCCTGATGTTGTTACGGCGGGACTTAGCTTCTAAATCATCGTTCTTCGCTTGAATTACTGCGAGTACCTTCTCCATGTCGAGTGTCTTGGTAGTAACAGCGCCCAGACCGTCCTCAGCGTTCGATATGTGTTTTTATGCTTCGCCCAGTCTAGCGCCCTGTTTGTCCAGCTTAGCAGGCATATGGTCGATTCTAAGATTGAGAGCATCAATTTTACTGTTGATAGATTGCAGGCTGCTCTGCATGGCCAACATCGTGAATTCCAGGGGGTGGTGCTCTCCGCTGGAGCGTCCAGTTCAGAGACAGATGTGGCCCCCCACTGCGCCTTACTCGATTTCCAAGCTTCAAAATTGAGGCGTGGCTGAGTTTTGTCTGGTTTACCCATTTTGTGTCCAGTTAAGTGCTGTAAGAAACCTCTGCCGGTTACACACAGCAACAGACTGCACAATGCTGCCCTTGCAGTAGGTTGGGCACGCAAACTCAACAGTAGCAGACTGTTGTGCCCACCACAGCAATCCAAATGTGATCCACTCGCAAAGTGGTACGCTCAGCTCCAGTGCCCGGTGCTCTCCAGAAAGCCAAGTAACAGCCAATGGTTGTAGTGGGGACGCAGTAATAACCTCAGACTTGAACTATGTCCCAGGTCACATTTATGCTTGCCAGAGTAGTGACCCCAAAGTAGCACAGGGGCGGAAATGCAGTACAGGCCTGCGACCTCCAAACACGCCGTTCTAATTGTAAAGGCAGTACTCAGTCACCTCATGCACAGTATGTCCCACCAATATCACATAGGAAAGCGAGCAGGCCGGGGAATCAGCTTCACCTATCGATCCACGCTCCCACCTAACAGGATCTGCAGATATGGGGAAGGTCCAGAGCGTCAGGGGAGGGCATGGGCTTCTTCAGAGGTCCTCGTATTGCAGACATGCGATGTTATGTGTGGCTTGGGCCGCACATAACATCGCTTGTTATGTGCGGCCCAAGCCGCACATAACATGGTTATGCGCTTATTAGGAGTCACCCCGCAAGACCTCCGGTAAAGTGGTCTGCGGCCCAGCAGGGACACGGTGCGAGGCCTCCAAGCGCCTGCACCTCTCTCTAAGCTCCCTCCTACAGAGCAGCGTCCAGCCAGGGACTCCAGTTCCGACTTCTATTATGCAGCCCTCAGAGGAGGTTAATCACCGCAGTTGTAGCCAGGGACAGCGAGTCCCAGTCACGGACACCTCCACAGCTCCGATTCCTACAAAGGGCAGTGCGTGGCCTGCAGCTGCCAGTGCCCGCCTTTGATAACGCGTAGCAGGGATCGCTGCTCTCGCCCAGGGCCTACCCACAGTCCCGAGGGCTCTGCTGTAGATTTAGGCAGGTATCTCAGCACTCCAGCTGCCAACCCGGGAACCCCGCAGCCGGAGAGAGCGTCTCAAGGATTTCGGTGGCCCGATCAGTCCCCTCGCTCATGGCTCGCCGAGTCTACATGGAAGGGCTGCAAGGCAGCCGCCCGCCGCCATGATGTACACAGGCCCGATCAGACAGGGCCGTCAGATCACTATTTTCTGCATCCAGCAACTCTACGAATTCACCTCCGCTGCACTTAGGGTGTTATGACAGCTTCACCCCAAGGGTGCAGGGCGAAGGATGGCGTGATGAGAGCAGGATAATTGTCGATCGAGAGTTCAGCCGGCGGAGCTGCACTAAGACACAGCCATCTTGCCCTACGCCCTCTAGCGTCCACAGTTCCCCCAAATGTGATCTGATTGCATGAGCTAAGAGTGAAAGCTATTTGTTTCTAGAAGCTCAGCAAAAGTGTGTCCTTGAAACTCGTTTTTTGGCGCAGTATAGTTTATGATAAAACTTAGGTTGTGGTTGAGGTGTGTTCGCAAATATTGTTCAAAGCTGTCTAACTTAACAAATGAAAGGCAGCATTGTCCAAGGTAGAATAAAGGTAAGGTGAGAGCTGAATGTTGCTGTCTTTTTCGCTTTTTGGACACCCATGAGCTAAAATATGTGAAGGGTAACAATTTCCCATGTACCTTTCACACATCCTATGGCTTTGCAGTCATAATTATTGTTTAAAGGTGCCCAACAAACGAATGGAAAGGCAGAATTGTCTGAGGGAAATACAACTTAGTTTGTGTTTGAGGTGCAGTTGCTAATATTGTTTAAAGCTGTGTAACATAACAAATGAAAGGCAGCATTGTCTGAGGTGGAATTAAGGTAAATTTAAAGCTGAAAGTAAATGTTGCTCTCTTGGTCTGTTTTTGCAGCAAGTAAAGGGTAACATTTTCCCATGTACTTTGCACACATCCTTTGTTTTTGCAGTCACAACTATTGCTTAAAGTTGTCTAACAAAAGAACTGAAAGGTGCATTGTTTGAGGGGAATAAAACTTAGTTTGTTTTATTTATTAATTTATTTTTATTTTATTTATAAAGTTTTGTATAGTGTGAACATGACCCCAAAGGGTATCAGAGCACTTCGTATTTTTGGAAGAGTAGGAAATAGTAAAGGGAAAATGACAACGGGGGTAACAAAGAATATCATATTTAGCTAATACCATAGCGTACTAGGAGGAGAACAAACATTACTTAATAGGGTATATCAGACAACCCTGAGCTTCATAGTTGTTAGACCAGTAAAGAACGTAGTCAGAGGGGCATTGAGAAAAACAGACGAGCCATGACCCTTTAAGGGAAGAACTTGTTCATTAGGATTATTTTTACTTCATGTTTGAAGGCAGCCGTGGAGGAGATTCTGGGGACCTCCGATGGGAGAGAGTTCCAGATCTTTGGGGCCAAGCCAGCAAAAGCTCTGTGCCTCGTTCTCTTTTAGTGAAAAGTCTGAGGTTTTAAGAGGAGAAAGTTTGCACTTCTTTATGGCATACCCCTCCAGATCATTCTAGCTATAATCCAGGTAACAAGGGGTTTTGAAATGGAGGGCTTTGTGAGTCAAGCAGGCAATCTTTGGCTGTATTCTTGCTTTGTAGGGCATCCGATTTAGAGATCTTAGGGCTGGGGATATGTGAGCGTTTCTTTTTGTACCGGTAATCAATCTGGCAGCAGCATTCAAGGAAGCCCTAAGTGGGGCCAAGGTATATTTGGGGAGGCCACAGAACGTAGCGCTACCATAGTCTATCCTCAGCAAGACAAGCACTTGAACCACCTGCTTGAAGTCATCTTATGTAAGTAATGGTTTGAGATTTCTTAGACTCCTCATCTGGTGGTTAGCACCCTTGCACACCTTACTAATATGATTCTTCATGTCCAAGTACATGTCCAGGGTGAATCTGAGAGATTTAGCTGAATCAATGATGTGAAGAAAGCAGTTGAAGGCAGTGAGGTGTTTGATCCAGAGGTCTATATTGGGGGTGTGATTAGGAGGAGATATTAGAAGGAATTCTGTTTTGGCGGTGTTGAGCAGGAGGTGGTTCTCAGTTAGCCAGTTTTGGGTATTCATCAGGGTACAGTTGAGTGAGGTGAAGTCTTCAGAGAAGGTGATTTTCAGGTAAAGATATGTGTCATCCGCATATATATGAAAAAAAATCTTCATGGAGTTTAGTGCATTTGCTAACAGTTCCAAGAATATATTTAAGAGTATGGGAGATAGGGCAGACCCTTGTGGGACCCCCATGGAGACTGTAGTTGGCTGGGATAGGTATTGGTTCACCATGACTCTTTGGGATCTATTGTGAAGGAAGGACGAAAACCATTCCAATACCAGACCAGAAAGGCCCATCCTGTGTTCAAGAATGGATAAGAGGTTTATTTATTTATTTATTTATTCAAAGTTTTATATAGCGCGAACAGGATCCTTACAGATATCAGAGCGCTTCACAAAGACAGTGTAGGGGCAGTAGGAGTCAACAGAGATACTGGGAACAGTATAAAAGTCAATAACATGGTGATAACATGGGTAAAGCAACAATAACACGGTGACAATAACAATAACAATAAGATGGTAATAACATGGATAATAAAAAGCATACATAAAACCAATCCATATACAATCAGGTAGGGAAGTAATATAGGACAGTACAAGTCATTGATCCCAATTTTCCTCAGTGTGTTAATTTGGAAATTAGCTGCTTTAGTGGCTTTGCTGACGTGCTGCTGCATGTTGAGCTTGGCGTCGAGTGTGATGCCTAGGGATTTCGCCGAGTCCACGATGGTAGGTTGGACATTGAGTGCTGTTAGGTTGTTGAGCCAGGTTTGGGTGGAGGACGTTTTCACCGGGGGTGAGATGAGTAGGAACTCAGTTATCAGCGCGTTTAGTTTGAGGTGATTATTGGCCAGCCAAGATTGGGTGTTAATAAGCGTGGAATTCAGATGTTTGATATCTTCCGGGGATTGTAACTTTAGATAGAGTTGTGTGTCATCGGCGTACATATGGAATTGAACATTGGATGCTTGAAGCAAGGTGGCGAGCGGTTCCATAACGAGGTTGAACAGTGTAGGGGAGAGGGTGGATCCTTGTGGAACACCTAGATCTGCAGGCATAGGTGTAGATAGCACATTGTCGATCTTGAACCTCTGAGACCGATTGTGAAGGAAGGACGAAAACCACTTGAGAACAGTTCCCGATAGCCCCATTCGAGTATTTAGCAGCTCCAGCAAGTTCTCATGTTTGACCGTGTCAAATGCTGACGAGAGGTCAAGAAGGATGAGGAGGCAGGACTCATTGCGATCCAGAATTTGGAGGGCGTCATCAATTATGTGTGTCATAGCTGTTTCCGTGCTATGTTTCGCTCTGAAACCTGATTGAGGAGGGTTGAGGAGGTCGAATTGATCAATGTGTTTTGTTAGTTGGAGTTGGACACATTTCTCCAGCAGTTTGGCCAGGGTGGGGATATTGGTGATGGGCCGATAGTTGTTTAGGTCGGACGGATCAGCAGTAGGTTTCTTGAGTATAGGCGTGACTTGCCCCACCTTAAGGGAGTCTGGAATGTGGCCTTGCTGCAAAGAGCTGTTGATGATCTTGGTCCAGAGAGGGAGGAGCAAGGGGGTAAAGTCTTTTACAGCATTAGCAGGTAGAGGGTCTGTGAGGTGATTAGAGGGCTTCAAGGTGCAGAGCAGTTTGTGTATTGCTTCTTCCGAATAGGTATCGAAGTACTGCCAGGATGCCTTGTTTTTAGGTTGAGTGTCTGCCATTCTGGTGTGGTTGGGGTATCGGCTTACATCCATGATGAGGTCATTTCTTATGTTGTCAGTCTTTAGTTTAAAGAAAGCAGAGAAGGCTTCACAGTGTGGGGTGCCATTTGTTGTGCTGTTTGATTGTGTGGGTTGTGCCTTTGTTTGGGTCTGGATTAGCTCGAACAGTTTTCTTGGCCTGTTCTTCGCTTGGTCCAACTGGCGGCTGAAGAAGTCCGACTTTGTGCGCTTAATATTCCTAAAGTAGACATTTCTCTTGTTCTTAAGCTTTTTGAGATGCAGTGCTGAAGGGTCCGATCTCCAGGTGCGCTCTGCCATTCGCATATTACGCCTCTCATCATTGAGTCTGTCATCATACCAGGGGTTAGAGATTTTGGTGGAGACTCTCTTCAGTTGCAAAGGGGCGACTTCATTGACTATTGTATTCATAGAGACAAGGTAGTGGTCAGTTAGTGATTGAACATCTGAGGCACCTGAAGGGGGAAGGAGGAGGTTGCCGATGTGGGGTGGTAGGGTTGAGGGGTTAAGATTCTTCAGATCCCTTTTCCATATTTTGGATTTGATTGGTTGAGTAGGGTTAGGTTTAACTTTTTCGTTGATAAAGAAGGTGATAATGTGTTGATCTGACCAATCACAGGGTAGAATCGCCTCCAGTTGAATAGCGTTCTCTTTGGCAATGATGAGATCGAGAATCGCGCCTTTGTCGTGTGTTGGTTTATCGCATAATTGGCTGAGGTCAAGCGCATTGAGGAACGATTTGAGACTATTCACCACGGTGTCTTTCTGATCGTTCCAGTGGAGATTGAAGTCCCCCAGGTAGACTTGAGTGGTCTGCCGACCGGCATTGGAAGTGATCATGTCCATGAGTTGTTGGGAGAATATGAGATTGTCACCAGGCGGGTGATAGATGAGATGTAAAGCACAGACTTGTTTGCCCTCACTGGTGATGTCGAGGCAGAGGAGTTCACAGGAGGAAAGGGAAGGGGAGGTGACTTGAGTAACGGAGAGGTTGCTCCTAAAGATGCATGCAATTCCCCCGCCCGTCTTGCCAAGGGACCTGTCCAGCCTAATGATGTGATAATTGGGGGGGAGTAGTATGTCCATAATCGGGGTAGAGGCTTCAGTGAGCCACGTTTCCGTTAGAATGGCTAGGTCCAGATCCCTTTCTGAGACGAGATCCGCGATGTCGGAGGAATGTCTCTGGGCCGATCTGCAGTTTAGTAGGATGCAGTTGAGTTTGGGAGAGAGTAGGGTGGTCGAGCTATCTAATGTGAGGTGAACTTTTCTGAGGTTGTTAGGGACGGAGCCTCTGTTGTTGAGTGTTGGGAGCCTCCGAGTGTTTGTAAGAATTGTGGGTATGGTGATGTGTGAGTTGGAAAAGTCTTTTACCGGACCTGGGCCATAAGAGTGAAGGAGAGAGCATAGGTCGCGGTCCGACAAGGGGTTGAGAACACGGCGGGGGCGGTGGGAGTTATTGCGAACGGGGATAGTAGGCCATTGCTTGTGTCGTCGGGGGCGAGGGTATGTAGGGAGGGTGCGTCGTTTGTAGGGTAGTGGGATGGTGCGAGGTAGACTGGGCTGTGAGGAGAGGAGGTCTTTGATAGCGTGGACTTCTTTTTTGATTTGTAAGATTTCCTCTTTGACTTGTTGGAGGGTGGATAAAGTCAGGTCAGGGGGGTCATTGGGGAAGGTGTTGGTGGAGAGGGCCGTTGGTGAGTGATTGAGTGGTGATCTGGGGGGCAGGCAGGGTATCGGGGGGGGGTATACTGGCGTTGTTGAGGGGTTTAGCGGTGCTAAAGGGTGGGATGGTATTCAAAGTGTGAACGTGTTTGTGGGCGAGGGGTGTGGGTGATGTAGGTGAGACAGGCGGTGGGTGGGGAGCATAGGTAGTGACTTCAGTGGAAGACGGTGCCGGTGAGTAGAAGAGTGAGTGGAGGCTGAAGACGGTGGGGGAGACAGGAGGGTAGTGAGGGCTGAGAATAGGAGGTGGGAGAGAGGGGGAAGCTAAGGTGAGGGAGGAGGTATGTTCTGTATCGTTTGTTGGGAGGGGGGTAGCGCTGTGAGTGGGAGTGGGGAGGGAGCAGGGACGGGAGAGGTGTCTGCCGTGGGGGGGATGGAGGGGATAGGTGGATAAACTCCGAGTGATGGTGTGTGCAGATGTAGGCGTGTTGTGGGTGGGAGTTGTTGTGTCAGGTGTGAGAGATTCGTGGTTGGGAGTGGGGAGGGAGATGGGGAGGGAGAGGTGTCTGTCATGAGGGGGCTGGGATGGGGGGGTGGATAAACTTTGGGCGGTGGCTTGTTCAGATGGTGGTGTGTTGTGGGTGGGGGGTTGGGAGGATAAACATTGGGCGGTGGCTTGTTCAGATGGTGGTGTGTTGTGGGTGGGGGATGCTCTGTCCGGGGTGAGAGGGATGGAGGGGGTATGGGTGGGGATAAGCAGGGTCATGTTAGAGGGGCTGCTAGTATGTGCAGTGGAGATAATTGTGACTGTCTTTGGGGAGTGGGGGGCGTTAACAGCAGGTGGGCCATTTACTAGGGTGCTGGGGGTAGAGGTGTGGTAGGTGGTGGCTGCGACGTCAGGGGAGATAGTGCTGACGGAGTTCTGGGTGGGGGTCAGCAGCTTGGAGAGGTGCTCTTTGAACTTGGGGAGCAGGTTGTCTAGTAATTCCAGGTGCTTGTCTGCGGATTGGATTAGGACAATCCCGTTATTGTAGATAGTAATGGTAGACCTGCCAGGGAAGAGGTGGGAAGGTGTGATGGTGAGAATTAGGCCATGAGGTGTTTTCCTGGTGGTGGAGACTGTGAGTAGGGATAGGAAAGTTTTTCTCCATTGGGCTCTGCGTGCGGTGTGGAAGATGATATCGGTATTCAGGGCTCCATTGCTCGGTGAGAAGTAGGTGTCGGCAAAGGGTGTTTCAGGGTGCGACCTCAAGAAGTTGTGTTTAAAACGCTTAGTGGCATTTTTGGAGAGAGGAGTGGGGGGGTAGTTAATTCTAAAAGTGTGCTTGCCGCTGAGCTCCATTTTAGAGAGGCTGTGGCGATAGGTGTAGGAAATGGGACGGTAGTACAAGCTGTCGTCCGCTAGTTACAGGACCGTGGGGGACACCAGTGAGTGAACAGAAGTATAAGAGGTAGAAGTCAGTGTGATCCCCGAACAGACAGTGCGTAGGTGCAGCTTACCAAATGTATCCTATGTACGAGGAAGCAGTCAGTTTACACCGTGTAGCCAACTATGAGAGGTAGGACCGATTAGGTGGAAGCCAAGTTACATATTAGCATTTACGATGTAACAGCAGTGTAGTCTAGGCGTAGAAAGTGGCTGGGTGCAGTTTACATGACAGAGCGAGGTGTATGAGGTAGTAATAGTCAGTGCAATATCGTGAGGTAGCTTACATCGAAAACCCAACAAATAAATAAATGCGGTAGCGGACAGAGAGTGAAGGGGGTAGAGGTGAGATAAGTGCAGCTTGCCGCAGCGGACAGTGGGTGATGGGGATAGAGGTGAGATATGTGCAGCTTGCCACAAGTAAATATAACAAGTATAAGTACAACAAATGTGTATACTAGAGTAGAAAACAAAATAGAGAGATAAACTAAAATAAAATAAAAGATCCAATACTGCAATACAAGGCAGGAACTTAATTACAGAGCTTAGATGCAGAGCTATGTAGATAGTCAGTTCTTATGACCTGTGCACTGGGCAGTGAGAGTGACTAGTCCATGATGGCCGCCGAAGAAGGTGAAATAATAGTCAAATATGGCCGCCAAATAGGGGGGGATATATCTGATAGTCCTCTGTCAGTTGTTATTGCTTTAGGACCAAGGAAGGGCTATTTCAGTTTCTATTTGTGCAAGCCCAGCTCTCACTTGTTAGGAGGGAGTCTTATCTCTGTTTTGGTGGTCTTGTCTTGTGTGGAGGAGTCAAGCTGGGGAGCCTTGTGGGCGTCGAAGGTAAAGGAGGGAGATTTATTAGTACAGCTTTATGGCCCCAGCCATTTTGAACAAAGGGAGGAAGGCAAAAATGTACAATACCTTCTTGAAGAACTTCTTAGCCTGAGTTATGATGTTGCCCGCAAAGTGGCGCAAAGTGAAGCATTTATTGGCGGTGGAGACAAGGAACATAGTTAAGATGTTGCAGGGTTGCAAAGTCTTTGCGCTTTTATGTTGTTTCTGCACAGCAGTTATGAGGTTAATAGCAGCGTTTTGCAGACATCAGGGATCTTGCCTGAAAGTGCCCATCTGCGCTGTTTATCCATTTCTTGCCAGCGCGACCCCGCCTTTGCAAGGTCTGCTCCCTGGGTCTCAGTAGCAGCTGGTGGTCCGCAGGTTCGCGTTGTCAGCATCAGCAGATTGCAGCGCCGCGTGAGTTGTCAGGGGATGGGGCTTAGGCGTCTCGCGGCAGCAACCCGCCCCAGCTCGCTAGCCTCCCAGCCAGCTCCAGTGCCTGCTTGCAGTCCGGCGAGAGGAGGGAGGGTGCCGCACGAGATATCAGACCCCGATCTTCCCAGCAGGGGACAGTCCGGTGGGAGGCACGCCTCATCAGCGCACACCCATCCCAGCGCCGGGACTCGCAGCTGGACGGAGGTTCCTAGTCGCTCCGCTCAACGACCCAGCGCCCAGCAGCAAGCAGCGCCTCACCTCGCCTTCAGACTCCAGGCGCCAAGCATGCCGTCCCGTCAGGCACTCTCCGGGCGTCCACTCCGCAGCCCGGTGTTCTCGGGCAATATCAGGCAGCAGGCTGCGGTTCTCATCAGACCCCGGGCTGCACGATGGCAGCTGCAGTCCCGGTAGGCAGACTCCAGGCGCCCGCCTCGCGACCGGTGTTCACAGGCGAAGGCAGGCAGCAGGCGGCGCTTCTCCTTAGTCCCCGGGCTGCACGTTGGCAGCTGCAGCCCCGGTATGTAGTCTCATAGTGGCCGGCGCTGACAGGCAGTCCTTCACGTCGTATAATCACGTCTGCATCCGCAGCAGGCTCTCTCCCACCGACCAGGGCTCCGCCGACAGCTCCGATGCTCTTGTGAGAGTTGCAGGGGTCCAGTCGCCAGGATTGCAGGTATGTGATATCACGCTCCTTTTAATCCAGTTACTCGTTATTCATCCAGTTACTTGTCAAGTTCCAGTTACTTATATTTTCCCTATGACGACGAGTGCTATCCGGGATAAATCCATGAGAGGGATCCCTAGCACTGGGAGCTCCGGAGGAGAGCTCCTACCAGTCGGCCATCTTGGATTTGTTATGCGCTTCAACCAAGGTTGTCTTGATTAACAGTGTCGAACGCCGAATAAAGTTCAAGGAGAATTAGAAGACAGGTTTCGTTTTGGTCTAACATTTTTAAAATGTCATCCATAATGTGCCGCTCGTATTGAGGTTCTGACCGAGTGTTCCCTTGTTACCTGCATCACGCTACAGGAGTAGCTCTTCATTTGCCCAAAGCATTGTACCACCAGAGGGAGGAGGAAGCCTTCGCGAGGCCGCAGAGGAGGTGAGAGGCGCGGCCCCGGGACTGCGAGGAACAGCGTCAAGTCCATCAGCTGTTTCCTCTTCCCGCGTGAGCCGCGCCCCCTCCCAGTGCCCGCCCCATCAAGGAGCTTAAAACCTCTTGCGGCCCCCGCTGCGCGGGTGCCGCTCGTATTGAGGTTCTGACCGAGTGTTCCCTTGTTACCTGCATCACGCTACAGGAGTAGCTCTTCATTTGCCCAAAGCATCGTACCACCAGAGGGAGGAGGAAGCCTTCGCGAGGCCGCAGAGGAGGTGAGAGGCGCGGCCCCGGGACTGCGAGGAACAGCGTCAAGTCCATCAGCTGTTTCCTCTTCCCGTGTGAGCCGCGCCCCCTCCCAGTGCCCGCCCCCATCAAGGAGCTTAAAACCTCTCGCGGCCCCCGCTGCGCGGGAGCCGCTCGTATTGAGGTTCTGACCGAGTGTTCCCTTGTTACCTGCATCACGCTACAGGAGTAGCTCTTCATTTGCCCAAAGCATCGAACCACCAGAGGGAGGAGGAAGCCTTCGGGAGGCCGCAGAGGAGGTGAGAGGCGCGGCCCCGGGACTGCGAGGAACAGCGTCAAGTCCATCAGCTGTTTCCTCTTCCCGCGTGAGCCGCGCCCCCTCCCAGTGCCACGCCCCCTTTCACTCCTTACTGATTTATACGAGGCCAACAACGCGCATCGCGGGACGCGCGCGGGCCGCAGCCCGGGGCGAAGCCCGGGCCAAGGGCGGGCCCGTTGTTGCCCGATAGAGACCGGTCCGGGCCACCCCTCTTTCATCACTGAACTCGCAATTAGGTATTCACCATGCCACCAAAAACAAGGAGCTCCACTAAGCCAAAATCCAAACATGCACATGAAGTAGCCCAAGTAACAGGCCCTATCGACCTATTCATCTCACGGGTCAACGAGACAATAAACCAGAGTATAGCTCTGATGGAAAAGAGAGTATCACTAGATCTCATGAGTGCTAACGCGAAGCGCTCCTCTCTAGGCGCTATTGCAAACGCCACCACCCCGATCCATCTTAATACACAAAACTGTTCACTTCCAACGTCTCTGTCAGCACCAGATACAAACTCAGTCCCGTCGGTAGTAAACCTTTCCGTTACACAGTCCGAGTCAGATCTCTCCATTACGTTTGATGATTTGGAAACAACCCCTGATTTAGCTATCTGTCATACCTAGGGGGATGCCCAACCATACGATAACCAGCATCAACAAGGGGAAAGGGAAGGAGCAATTCCAAAAACCCACCCAGCAACCACTGAAGAAGTACCAACTAATGCCCCGCGTTCAGAACAGGCGCCAACCCATTCTAACCCTACAGCGTCCCATAGCATACCATTTCCCCCAGTAACTAATCAACCTCACAAGGCAATTTCCAATGACCATTTAGAAAACCAATGCAAAACTTGTAGAGTTACCTCACAAGTCCTCACTACAATAAAAGATCTGTTATTTCAACACCTAAAGCCCATTCAACTCAGTATCAGGAATCTCGAAGCTCAGTTAACTATCATCGCGGCTACCATTCTAGACTCAAACACCCGTATAGAAACAAAGGGTCAGCATAATATGTCACAGCCACCTAAAAAACAGCTTCAAGTACACATACAGAAAACAGCCAATCACACAAATCTTCCGTCACTAGCACAGAAAAACTACAAACAAAACACCTCATTACCTAAATCTGTAATAAAAACGCCCCAACTTCAGAAAGAGAAATCTCTCGCTATATCCATTCAGCAAACAGTAAACACAGATTCAGTCATGATAGACACCCCAGGTCCAGCGACAAACACAGACAGCAATAGAGCCTGCTCAGGAAAAAGGCCCGAAACTTTTCCATCTAAACCACCGCCCTCTTAAACGACCCCTAAAAACACATCCAAAAAACCCACAGCAGCTAGACGCCCTGCCCACTTGCCTCCGGAAGCCACTCCTTACACAATAGTTCTCACAGGTGTACCAGAGCTAACTGATGACACACCCGAAACTGCATGGTCTCTCAAAAACAAAGCCATGCAGTGGTTAAGCATCAATAGACCGCTCGAATCCCACCTATCCGGAGGGATCACAACAGCCCGTAGGGTAGCCTGGATAGGCAAAACGACAAAGACAATCTGCGGAGACTGCATCATTGTAACATGCAGAGATCCCTCAACAGTGGATTACATCTGTGCCTGGCCTCAGCTTGATAAAAAAGGGGGGATTGACGCCCGTCATCTCTCCTTTTTTTATCCGCCAGCAAAACATCAACGTAACCCTCTACCCTGGTCATGGCACCAGCTCCCCAAAGAACCATGGAACCAGGAGCCATGGTACCAAGTGCCATGGAAACAGACGGAATACACATATGACTATGTAGGTAGGGGTGGACCGAGAGAAAGGCCCAGAGAACGCCAGAGGCCCTACTGGCAAGAAAGACCCTTTCAAACCTATGAAGGATGGCAGGGCCTCTCAACTCAAAACCGTTTTGATTGTCTCGAAATGGTTGATTGACCATTCAAGGACACATCGAGACATCCTAAAACCAATATTACATTGCAATCACTGAACGTTAACCAGTATCTAATATTCCCAGAGTCACCACAAGTGAGTCACGAAATCACATTGCAGGAACAATACAATATTTTTCTCACCAAAACTGGAAAACCTTCATATATCTGTCAGGGATTACCTAACGTTCCAAACAAGGCTCCAACTACTATCCCCTCAACGGAAGCTGACACCAATTCGGGATTGTGTCCTCAGCAACCCGTAGCCTTTAATAAGAACCCGATAACACCACCACACACCGTTACAGAACCCTCAACCCTGACTTTGACTATCGCTTATTGGAATGTCGCAGGCCTAATTACAAAAATAACCTCTTCCTCATGGCTTGACACAGCAAAAACCCATCAAATCCTGTGCCTACAAGAGACCTGGTGTACAACTCCACTTCATTTAGCGGGCTATAAAACATTTTTTACTCAAGCAGTACCTAGTAGTATGGGCAGACCAAAAGGCGGGCTTACGACCTTCATTTCAAATACCCTTCCACTTACTGTGAAACTGTTAAAGGAAACACCGTTCTTTCAAATCATACAAATCACACAGTTAACAATAACGAAAGGAGATCTACATATATACATAAATTACTATAATAACGCAGGCAACGTGGAATGCTGCTCACACCTAGATGAAATAGTCGCATACTTACTCTCATTTCAAAAAACAAACAATAAATCCACAATCTATCTCATCTGGGGTGGCGATTTTAATCTTACGCTGTGCCCAAAGCACAAAAATGGGAACTGTGGGCTACAGAACGAACTTGGAAACCCCATCCCTCACTTTGTGCACACGTTAGGGGGCAATAAATTAAACGAAATCCTCTTCACCCTAGACCTTGACTTTGTCAACGAACTAGTCAATCCGGAGCAGGCCTTTTTACCCACCTTTCACGGGCGAGGCTGCCTGTCAACCATCGACTACATTTTAGCCTCAAACTCTTATAGAGGGCAACTAAGTGATTATAAAATTGGGTCCAACCCAATCAGCGACCACTATCCACTCAGTGTGGAAATCAACATGAAGCAAGCTGGGATACCCTCTCCAAAAGCTAGTTCCCTAGACCAACAATCGCTTGCCATGAAGAAGCTGAACGGGTATGCAATTAAATGGACAAAGATCGATCCGGAGGAGATGACACAGAGGGTTCTCGAAAAAACACACCTCTGGCTAACCAACTGTCTGTCCCCCGAGGCACCCCCAGAATTAATAGTCACCTCTTTCCAAAACATCCAGGAAGTAATAAGGGACGAGCTTTTCATTAATCCAAAAAACAAGCGAAAACTCCCTATCACGAGATGGTTCGATACCGCATGCCGGAAGGCCCTTACGTCTCTCAAAGAAACCCTACGACAGCAACCGAGAGACCCTCAAAAAATTTCCCAGTTAAGGAAAACCTACAACACTGCCCGGAAAAATCGTAAAAAGCAGATAAAGCAAGATCTATGGCTTCGACTACATGATAGCGCATTAAGGAAAGACAGCATTGTTTTCTGGCAGACCATAAGATCACCTCTCCTGGCCAACATCAGCGACTCTGACCATCTTGATGTGGCAATAACTGAGGATGACTGGGTCTCCCACTTTTCAAAAATCTTCGGAATATCATCGGATGTCACACCAACAATCCAAATACAGGAACCTGAACGGGCAATGAGCAACATCTATCCAATCAACCTACGCTTTACTCTAAATGAGGTTAGAAAGGCAATCAAGGCCTCAAAAACAGGCAAGGCCCCCGGCCCAGACGGGGTCCCTATGGACTTGTTCCTACACGACGTCGACTATTGGTCGAAAATAATTACATGTGTCATGGCTGCAGTCGTCTCAATCGGTCTTTTTCCTTCATGGTCAACATCGACACTATTGCCCATCTTCAAAAAAGGGGACCGTAACGACCCAGCGTGCTACAGGCCGATCTCCCTTCTGGACTCCTTGGGCAAGATTGCAGGTCGAATACTCCTGGACCGACTACAATCTTGGGCCCGGGAGAACAACATCATCACTGACCTGCAATATGGCTTCCAGAAGGGGCTCGGAACGGTCGAACAGGCCCTAAATCTTGTCCTCCTGGCTGGAAAGTACGCGCGCGCTAAAGGAGGCAACATCTTCCTGGTCTATGTAGACCTAAGCGCGGCGTTCGACTGCGTACAGCATGCAAAGCTATGGCAGATCCTAGAACATCTCGGAGTGGACCCACCCATATTAGCCTTCCTAAGAGAGTTATACACCAACGCAGAAGGCCGAGTTCGATTTGGCACTGGCGGTGAACTATCACGACCCTTTAAAATCTCAAGAGGAGTAAGACAGGGATGCGTACTGGCTCCCTTCCTGTTCAACCTATACACAAATGGGCTTGAACAGGCTATGCTGGAAGGGAGCCAGGACCTCCCACAGATAGATCACCGCCCGATACCCATTCTCCTGTATGCCGACGACTCAGTCATTCTGGCACGGACCCCGAACCAACTCCAACGGCAACTTAACAAATATGTGACCTTTATGGACTCTCTAGGCCTTAAAGTTAACATTAAAAAAACTTTTACAATGAACATCGGCCCAAGGCAAAGAGTCTCCAAGCCCATACTCATTAACAACAGCACACTAGAAAAAACATCGGTGTACCCATACCTGGGCATTCTAGTGGATGACACAATGACTTGGCGTAAGGCGGTGGAAGCCAGAAATCTTAATTTCCGCCGTGCTACATCAGCACTAATTACCTTTTCAAGGAAACTAGGCAAACCAGCCCCAGCGGAACTGTTAACCATATACTATGCGAAATGCCACAGTGTGGCTACATACGGAGCAGGTATCTGGGGCTATGGATGTATTGACCAACTCCAGGTCACTGAGAACGCCTTCATCAAATACATCCTAGCCCTTCCCCAAAGTTCCCCGACCTCAGCTTCACACCGGGAGCTTGGTATGGAGTACATTATTGACACCATACGATGCCAGCCTATCCTTCTGTGGCAGCGTATATGGTGCAACCCCGAAAGTCATATTACCCGTTCCCTCATCACAGACTGTCTTGGCCTAGTGCACTGGCGGAAAATTCCGTGGCTTACCTACATCCACAAATTCTTTGTAGATATTGACTGTGAGCATTACTTTCTCGAACCACCCTCTATCGAAGACATCTCGAAGAGACAGCTGAAGCAAATATGTATGGGCCATCTAAGGGAACTCCGCAATCAAGCCGAGATTACTAAAACACAAAACGAAAAAATTTGCATATTGCAGACAGGGAAACTCATTCAGCCCTACCTGACATACTTTTTGTCGAACCATAAAAATTTTTAATCACAAGATTTCGGTTTGACCTTTTTCACCGTTTGGTCTCATTTCTGGAAACGAAAAACTGGTCCCGAAATTTAATGAGCTGTCCTTGTGATGGAGTTTCTGTACAATCTACGATCCATGTCGTTCTTTTTTGCAAATACTACAGACCAGCAAGAAAAACATGGATTCTTCCTATTCTCCGATTTAGCGGAATAAGACAATCGTATCTAGCACTTTCCCACTTACAATCCCCGAAATCCCCGCATGAAGCAAAACTGATAGCAATTTTTCTTAAAACAGTAATATCAACCCGTCGCAAAATCTCTATCTAAACCTGTATTCTTTCATTTTCCGCAGAAACAGTATCACCATTTCGAAACTCCTTTCTTCACAGTGATTCAAGTTTTGTGACCCTTTGTTTAATGATTTTAATCTCTGATTTATGTTTAAAAATTTCTTTTTTTTGAAAAATGTACTTTTTATGATTATACATACCTATAATCGAATAAAAGTTGATGAAATGAAATGAAATGAAATGAGTGAGCACCGATACCATGCTGTGACAACTCTGAAAACCAGATTGATGTTGATCTAGGAGTTGGAAATTCTCTATGTGAATGAAAAAATCCGATTGCACACATTTTTCTAGGAGATTATCCAGAGTGGGGATGTTGGAGATGGGGCGAACATTTTTGAGATCAGTTTTGTCTGCATTAGGTTTTGTAAGAATGGGTGAGACCTGAGCTGTTTTTAGGCATTCGGGGATCGTGCCTTGTGATAATGAAGTGTTGACAATCTTTGTCCAAGGGGGGCTGAAGGCATCCTTGATTTCTTTGAAGACAGTCGGTGGCAACGGGTCACTGAAGTGATTAGATGGATTGATACTAAGAAGGGTTTTGTAGATGTCTCTTCACCGAGGGGAATAAAAGTACACCAAATGGCCTTGTTCTTGGTGCTCAGACTAAGTGGATCGAGCCTCTCGGAGTGAGCAGGAGGAGACGCAATCTTGTATGAAGGAAGAAGAGCCTTCTCAGATTCAAGGTCAATACTGATGAGTTTTGTTTTCTCCATAAAAAAGCAGCCAGATCATCGAATGAAGGTGAGCCGTCTCCTGAGTCAAGTGGGTTGGGTGCTTTCGCTGATTGTTGTTTGACAGAGTTTAGGTTGTCGTTGAACCAGGGTTTGGAGATTTTGGAAGATACATTTGTTTGATGTAGAGGTGCTATGGAATCCATGATACAAGAGATAGTTGAGTTATAGAAATCAGTGAGTTCATGCATATCAGTCATGTCATCTTGGGAAGATGTTATGTTATACATATACGTTATACATATTTTTATAGCGCACGGCTGCCCCAGCAAGGGGGCGTCCCGGCGCTTAGGACAGGTAAAGGCACAACACAACAAAACATCAGGAAGCATGGAAACAAAAAAATAAAGAACCTAAGATACAGAAGGGAACAAGTGAGTTTTTATAACTCTCCTGAACTCCAGCAGATTATCCAGTGCCCGAATTTGAAATGGAAGCGAGTTCCACAGCTTAGCAGCTAGAACTCGGAAGGAGCGTCCACCAACCCGGCAAAGCTTAAACCGCGGAACCACAACTAAGTTTTGGCCCAGAGACCTAAGAGACCGTGATGGTACATAGGGAATAAGCAAATTCTCCAGTATCTGGGGGGAAGATTGTTTAAGAATCTTAAAAGACAAGCACAAGATTTTAAACTCAATCCGCTGTGTCATAGGCAGCCAGTGTAATAACCGTATGGTCTCCCTCACAGAACAAAACCTCGGAAGGCCGACCAAGGCTCTAGCGGCAGCGTTTTGAACACGCTGCAGCCTGGTGATTACAGCCTGATTAGCCCCCAGCAGGAGCGAACTGGCATAGTCAAGCCGAGATAGAATAGTGGCCTGCAAAACCAGCTGCCTAGTAGGGGCATCAAAAAATTTCAAGATAGGTCTAAGCCCTCGCAAGATTCCAAAACAAGTGGCTGCCACTTTTTTAGCATGATTATCGAAGCTAAGAGCAGAGTCCATCCACACACCCAGATTTTTTACCTCCGTCACCAAGGTTGGAGTAGCACCCAGCTCCGGAGGCCACCATTCGTCACCCCAGAGGCCGCTCTCTTTGCCCAAGATCAACACCTCGGTCTTCTTAGCATTCAACTGGAGACAGTTGTCTGTCATCCAGCCTGCCACTGCCAAGAGTCCAGCCCAAAACTTAGGGGCCTCGAGGCCAGCACTACCACTCAGTGTCACCGCCAGCTGCGTATCGTCAGCGTAGGAGACAATATTCACGTCCCAACGCTTTGCGACCACAGCCAGCGGTTGCACATACAGATTAAACAGAGTGGGGCTCAGTGCCAACCCCTGAGGCACACCTTGTTCAAGAGCATGGAATTTGGACTCAAAGGGCGGAATCGCTACCCTAAATGAACGGTCAGCTAGAAATGACCGAAACCAGTCTAAAGCAGCCCCGGAGACACCAGCCTGCTCCAGACGATGCATCAAGATCGAGTGTGAAACCGTATCAAACGCGGCACTGAGGTCAAGTAACACCAGTGCCGCAGTCCGACCGGAATCCAACACTCACCGCAGATGTTCAATCATGGATAGCAACGCCGTCTCGGTGCTGTAACCGGCCCGGAAACCATTCTGGGTAGGATCTAGGACTTCGGCCCTATGGAGGTGCTCTGATAGCAGGCCGTTGACATGGGCCTCTGCCACCTTTGTTGCCCAAGGCAGCAGGGATATGGGACGATAGTTCTCCAGTTTGACAGGGTCTGATGTAGGTTTCTTTAGAATCGGGGTGACTACGCCTGTTTCCATTTGGTTGGCACAGTACCCGAGGAGAGCGACAGGTTGATGAGCTGACGCAGGGGAGGGAAAAGAAGAATGGACGATTCCCTGAGCTGCGCCGGTCTAAGAGGGTCCGCGGGAGAACCAGATTTTACTTTAATAGCCAGTCTGTTAAAATCCTCCTCCGATAGACAGGTAAGAGTAGAGAGCACAACATGCCTAGTAGAGAGCACAACATGCGTAGGCATGCGTAGGAAGACAAGGCATATTTACATTTGGTTGCTAGAACTTCCGTTTTAATATTCCTGAGGTCCCGTTTCCATTTGTTAAATATTGGACAGATTTGTTAGCATGAGCTGAAAGCCATTTTGTATTTCTGGCAGCCATTTTAGTTTGCCATGCTGCCACATGCTCACCATGTGCTCTTTCCTCCCTCAGTGTTGACTGCTCTTGTAATCTGCCTAGAAACGAACTATATTCAGCATCTTCCACCTTCGCACATGCTCAGTTGAGCTTGTAGCTGTCCTTGCAACTGTTCCTAGTATGTAAATGTCAGGATGTGTTTGCCAAAAACAGCCACTGTTAGCTCCTCCCACTTTGTTGAGCAAGCAGATATTGCATGTCCATATTAGTCATTTTGCATGCTTACATGAGCCAGGACTGCCCCTTGGTCTTATACTGACTATGTAACCCTAAGCATATATAAGGCCCCAGTTTTCTGTACTCCTTAGACTGCCTCATTCAGTTGCTAAGGCTTCTGTGTGACGTAGTCTGACTCATCTGAGGTTAAGAAAGATGTCACTTTTATATTTCAGCTTCTGTGCCAATTTCTTCTTTGTTGGTTTAAGAGGACCAGGTATCAGTGGGACCCCTAGGAAAGTTTCTTGATTTCTTCACATTGTTTAATTTTCTTCAGTTGATCCCGCCTCAAGGACACCTCCCTATTAATAAAGAAGAAGATGCTGTAATGGTTGGACCAATCACAAGGGGTAATGGCATCCAATGTGATGGTATTTCCTTTTGATATGATGAGGTCCAGAATTTCTCGTTTGTAATGAGTTGGCCGGTCACAGAATTAGGTCGGCCCAGATACGATAAGAATGATTACCGCTTGGTCCTTAGGGTTAACCCAGTGGATGTTCAAATCACTGAGGAAGATTTGGGGCATTGAGGGGTCGTCATTGGAAGCGATGATTTCCATTATTTTTTCAATGAAGGGGAGATTGTCTCCAGGGGGGTGGTAGAAAGTATGAAGTTTGCATATCGGGAGGTGATTACTTGAAATGTTGAGGCAAAGGTATTCAACGGAGGATTAGATGGTGGTCTCTGTGTGGGAAACCGATAGTGTATTCCGATGTATACAAGCTAATCCACCGCCCTGCTTCTTAGGTCTGTCTAGACGGATTATGTCATGACTAGGAGGAACTAAGAGGTCTAGGAAAGGGGTGAAAGAGGGATTTAGCCATATTTCCATGAGGATGATGATATCTAGCTCATTGTTTTGGATTTTTTTTTAAGAACTTTATTCGTGAATGTATATTCCTCACAACCACATACAGAATCCACATCAGATATGCAATACATCAAGTTTTTCATTTTTCTCCCAATCTACAGATAGGGGGGCGGAGCCCCGTCTAGTCCGGATCTGTCCACAGTGGCACACAGTAGAAGCTGTTTCTGTGGTAATCAGGATACGTCCGTAGGCCCTCCCACTTGCTCCCCAACTATCCCACCCCCATCCCATTAACCCCGGTGGTTACTCTCTCCTTTTTTGCGCTCATTCTCAGCTCCCCAGCGCCATCCGTTCGCTGTGCAGACTATGCAGCAGAAGTACCATTGACCCACTCCATCCCGCCTCAGTGTCCGGAGCAAAGTACAGCATACCCTCTGGACCTCTAATACACTCAGGCGTCCTGGGACAGGGGCCGGTCTATACCCTCCAGCTCTAACAGCATGACCTCCCAGTCCAGTGCCATTGGAATTTTCCGCCTCCCGCCTTCCTCCTCCTTCCTAAGAGCCACACATTCGATTCTACCCCATTTTACCACCTCTGTTCGCCATGTCTCCGCCCTTGGCTCCCTCGGGGATTTCCACTGCATCGTGATATTTCTGACCGCTAACAGGAGGGCTAAATCCAGAAATCTTAACTTGGCCTTGAGTGATTTGGGCCGGGGCCGGGCTCCTGTCAGACAGTATAGTGCACTCTCCCTTACTTGCAACAACTGGGATATGTCTCGTAGCGTTTGACACACCTCGGTCCAATACCCTCTCAGCTGTGAGCACGACCAGAGCATATGGAGGAAGCCCGCTTCATCCGCCCTACAGCGTGGGAACTGGTGGGAAGCACTGGGGAACATCTTGTGGATCCGCACCGGGGTGAGGTACACCCTGTGTAGTATCATGGCCTGTATATACTTAAATTTCACATTCCTGGAAACCCTCCTCGGGTTTTCGAGGGCTAATTTCCAAGCAGTGTCTGTCAGTTCTTCCCCCGTGTCCCCGACCAAGTCGCCCGCAACGTGTCAAGGGGAAGTGCAGCATGAGTCCTAATCCCGGTGTACAGCCAACGTACGAAGTGGCCGCCAGCCCCCATGTAGTGTACCAGGTGCACCAGTTCATGTTGTTGTGGGTGAGTGCGTTGTGGAGCCCACGTAGTCTTGATGTAATGGGAGACAGTGGCGTGCAGCAAATAGTGTCTGTCTGAAGTCCCCGTTATCTGCACAAAGGTGTGGTGGTCTAACAATTGTTCGTCCCCAAAGAAGCTGCCCACACTTTCAATACCATTCATCGCCCAGTCTCTAAGAGCGTACTTGGTAAGTCGTCCCTGCGGCGTCGGGATACCCAACAGTGGGATATTATCCGCGTAAGGCAGGGCCGTGGACGTGTAAGCCATGGTCTTTTTCCAGCATAAAAGGGCAGTGCTGAGCAGTGGGTGCCATCCACGCGGAATCCTGCTCTTAGGTAATAATAAAGCTTGTAGTTCCCCTCGGTCAAGCCGATCTTTCGTCCAACCTATTTCGTGGAGATTTCTCCCGGCCAGCCAATAAGACAACCACTGGAGTTGACTGGCATAAAAATAGCCTTGGAAGTCAGGGGCGCCCAGACCCCCCTGGGAGGTGCCGAGTTGTAACTTCCGCAGGCTGACCCGCCGTCTGCCCGATCCCCATATCAGGGTGATCAGTAAGGATTTAAGGGACTCGAAACTGCAGCGTGGAACACACAGGGGCAGGTTCACGAAGTAGTAAAGCATGCGTGGTAACATGACCATCTTTGCTATCGCTATACGGCCCATGACCGACAGGGGAAGTGTAGTCCAAAATCCGATACTACCCCGGAGACCATTGATGGCCCTAGTAATATTACCATCCAGTTGGTCTTCCGGTTCCCTGTATATGCGAATTCCTAGATATTTAAAGTTTGATTGGGCAACCGGAATCTCATAGGTACCAAATGGCATGGAGTGCGGACCAGAGTCCTTACGGAAGTAGAAACCCACCGATTTGTCTGGGTTAATGGCTAGTCCCGATATCGTTTCAAATCGGCAGAAAATGTCATACAATAACGTGTGGTCAGCCGTCAGATCTCGGAGATACAGAAGCATGTCATCCGCATATACGGATAGAAGATGCGACGTCCCTGCCACTGGTATCCCCATTGTGTCCGCGTGTTGTCGAAGAGTGATAGCTAATGGTTCCAGCGCCAACACAAATAGCAGTGGGGACAGGGGGCAGCCCTGCCTAGTGCCCCGATGGACTGTGTATGTATCCGACACATAGCATCTCGTCCGGGCCCTAGCCGTAGGATCAGTATATAGCAGCCTAATCCATCTCAGTAGTGGGGCCGGAAACCCAAACCGGGACAAGGCCTCAAACAGAAAAGGCCAGGAGAGCGAATCAAACGCCTGCTTAAGATCTAGTGCGATGCATCCCACTCGCTGTAACTCAGGCGGTGACACGGAGATAATCGCGTGGAGGCGTCTCGTGTTGAGGGAGGTGCTGCGACCCGGGAGGAAACCGCACTGGTCACAGTGTATAAGGGTGGTCAGGTGGGGTTGTATACATAGGGCTATAGCTTTACTCAGAATTTTATATTCCGTGGCCAGCATTGACAGGGGTCTATAATTCGACAATTCCAGGGCATCTCTATCTGGCTTTGGAAAAGAGATCACTATGGCCTGCATGGTTGAGTGTGGCAGGTGGCCTCTCTCGAGGGCCTCCTTATAGATCCGTTCCAGTACCGGCACTATTATGTCGGCGTAAGTGGAGTAGAACTCGACGGGTAGTCCGTCCATGCCCGGAGTCTTGTTTCTGTTCAAGTGTTTGATCGCAGCGTGTATTTCGTGCGGGGTGATGGGACCCACCAGCGATCGCTGCACCTCCGCTGTCAATTGAGGGAAGGGGGGGTCGCGCATGAAGTCGGTTATATATACAGGGTCGACCATCTCAGTCAGGGCGTACAGCGCTTGCAAATGGTCGAGGAATGCCTGATTAATGTCAACCTGCGCGTCCACTAAGTCTCCCTCTCGGGTTCGGATTTGGGTTATAACTGGGACGTCAGGTTTGTCTCGGATCAAGCGGGCCAGTAGTGCCCCAGATCGGTCCGCTTCTGTGTGTTGTCGGTGCATGTAGGCTTTGTGATCAATGATGCGCAGTGTCTCAAGTGTCTCAGCGTGTACAATGTTCTGTTCTTGCAGCGCCTGTTTTTTACCTGGGTCGTCCCCCACCTCCCGTTCCAGCTCCACTAGCCTGTCTTCCACGTCACACAACTTCTGATGGATCTCTTGTCTAGCGCCCACCAGTTTCCCAATCGCCACCCCACGCACGACCACTTTCATCGCAACCCAGGCTACCAAATTGGAGGAGGCAGTATCCCAATTGACTTCCCAGTACTGTGTTAGGGCCTCTGAAAGAGCTGCCTTGAACGGGCCGTCCTCCAGGTGTTGGGGGTTGAGTCGCCACGTAGGAACAGGGGTCGGGACCCTGCCCCAGGAGATAGTACACTTGAGGGGTCTGTGGTCCGAGCAGGTCTTTGCTAAGTACTCCAGGGAGCTCATCAGTGGGACTATCGTGTGGGAGCATAGGAGTCGGTCAATTTGTGTGTGAAGGTCATGTACGGGGGAGTAGAACGAGTATTCCTTGTGTGTGGGGTGCCTCTCCCGCCAGACATCATTCAGCCTCCATCCCTCCACCCAGGACCTGAAAATGTCAGTAAGCTTGGTGGCGCTAGCAGCCGTAGGGGTGGGTGTGATCTATCGAGGGCTAAGTCTAACACCGCGTTCCAGTCCCCACCGAGCACCCAGGGGATACCTGCCCATGGGGAGAGCGCCCTCCTGACCCTTTGTAGGAATAGTTCCTGTTCATAGTTCGGGGCATAGATACACCCCAGGACAATCAACTGGCCATCCAAATTCCCTCTAACAAGGATATATCTGCCTTGGTCATCTACTTTCTCCTCTATTGCAGTGAATGGTGTCCCATGGCGTACCCAGATAGTGGCCCCTCTCGAGAATGCCGAGTAGGACGTAGAGTATATCGCCCCCCTCCACTTTTTCCTCAGCTTCTGAGCCTCGGAGACCGTGAGGTGTGTCTCTTGTAAAAAGGCAATATGTGTCTGTTGTCTAAGAAGATAGGAGTGTACCCTATGCCTTTTCTGCACCGCTCCTAACCCCCGCACATTCCAGGTGATGACGTTATGCACACCAGATTGTTCAGCCATAATCAGCAGGCGGTAAAGTCAGTTCCGGAGTCGGTCGTATGTATAGGACCCCGGGGAGCTGGACCCAGGAGAGAGCACCCGTAAAGAGCAGTAACCAGACATAACCAAACTTGGCGCGGCCATTGTACATAGCCGAACCCAACTGTAACAGTAAAACCATAAGAAACCAAGCAATCGTGCCTACGCCATGGGGGGGTCGGCCCAGCACACTTGTATCCATTCTGGAGCCATTCTCAGTCTCTACTGGCTCAACGGTAGCCCGGCCGGGCTCATAACATTATAGGGGAACTGTAGTGGGATTACAGACAATGTCGCAGCATCATCAACAGGCGGCTGCAAGCCCCATCCCGAGGCACTCAATACTGTGTCCATTTTAAAAGAAGAGGCGTGTAAGCGGGAGGGATTCCATGTCCCCTCCACAGTCTTCTCACCGCTCCCGTTCATCTCGGTCCCCACCCAGGGTCCGCCTCCGAAACTCTCAATAGTACAGAAAAGTATACTCTGCTTCAACAGCTGCAAAGGAGTAGGCTCGGGACAGCATCCGATAAATCAATTGTCCATGAGTTCATCAGCGGCCCTTGGGGTGATAGTAGGAACAAGCAGCACACTGTTGTCCGAGTCCGAGTGTCCCATGGTATCATCAGAGTCCGTGGTTATTTTCGCTGGGTCCTCCCTGAAGGTGCCGGCCAGCGAGATTGCCTCCCGTCTCTCCTCCCGCTGGTGATTCCGCGATGGTCCACGCTCAGCTGTTCCTGTCCCGGATCCCGATGAGGAGCGGCGATGTCCCTCCGGGTGCCTGTCCATGGTCCCCTTTTCGGCCTCCAGGGATGCTTCCTGGCTACCGTCCAAACCCATCACCTCCAGCCATTCTTCAGCGTCTGCGGGGCTCTCGAAGAAATATGATTTCTTCCCCTGGATGACCTTCAGGCGGGCGGGGAAGAGCAAAGCATATTTCAGCTGCGCACTCGGCAGTTTCTTCTTCATTGCCATATAGGATGCCCTCTGTTTTTGCACCAGATTCGTGAAGTCCGGATAAAGTGACACTCTCTGGTTTTAAAAATGGATGGTGGTTTTTTCGCGGGCTTTCTTCAGCAGGGTATCTCTATCTCGATAGTTTAGGATACGGACAATGAGAGGGCGAGGAGGGCGTCCCGGCCGGGGCTGTCCCGTTGGGATCCTGTGCGCTCGTTCCACGCAGAAATACGGGGAGAGGCCGGACGGCGCTACGTGTTCTTTAAACCATTGTTCCATGTATTCTTCAGCCCGCGGGTCTTCACATTTTTCCGGCAGGCCGATCACCCTGATGTTATTCCTCCGATTGCGTCCTTCCGCGTCCTCAACCCGTTCCATTAGTGCAGTCACCTGCCCCCGGAGGTCCTGGATAGATTTGCCGTGATCGGCCACCGTGGGTGTAAGATCCGCCAATGTAAGTCCCTGATCCTTGACCTTATCCGCTTGCTTGCCGTGGTCCGCCTTCAAGAGGGAGAAGTTGTTTGTAAGGGTCCTCAGTTGATGTTCCAGTGCCTGGCGGGAGTCACAGATCTCCTAGAGGATGAGGTCCAGTTTGTCCGCCTGTGTAGTGTTCGGGCCTGTCTGGTCGGCCGGACCAGGACCGCCCCCCCTGCCGCTTCTCCGGGCCCTTCCACCAGTCTTTGGCCCTTCCTGACCATGGTGCGACCGGTCTTCGTCCCCGGCCTGTCCCGGAGCCGGTCCAGCAACCGGGTCACAGCAGAGCAGTCTATGGGGGCCCGGGTCCTCTGTATGTCTGTAGTAGTGGACGCACACCAGGCCCCTGGGCCAGAAAGGGCAATCAGCAGTGTCTTTTGGGCCAGCTCAAATGGGGTCCAGTCCCCTCCAGGAACACACCAGGAACACACCAGCCAGCGGAATGCGGCGCAGCCAAGCCCCCTCCAACAATCAGCCAGCACTGCAATTAAGAGTTGCTCCCCAGATCCAGGTGGTCCCAGCGGGGGCGGGAGCGTCCCGGGTGCCAAGGGGCGAGTCCGCACCGGATCCCCGGCGCACCCTGTATTGCGAGGGTCCGGCCGTCACCACAAGGCCTCCCCTCGGCTGCTCCCAAGAAAATGGCGGCTCCTCCTACCACAGGGTTTCTCCCGGGCTCTGGCTCGACCCGACTCTCTTGGTCTCTCCCGCCATAGTTCGCCGGCTCCACTGTCTCCTGACACCCCCCGTGAGGGAGCGAATGGCAAATCTCAGCTCCCGCCATGTTTTGGATGAGGCCAAAGATATCAGAGGCATGTTTACTGGCTGATCTGCAGTTGAGTAGTGCACATTTGAGCTGTACAGGCGTGTGGCATGTATGAGTCTGAATGATGTTGACTTGCTTGTGGTTGTTGCTATTTAAGACTCTGAGGTTGTGAGAAGGTTCCCTGTGCGGGTTGGTGTGAATGGGTTGAATATGAGCCTTAGGAGTCTTGACAGTGTCTAGAGTTATAGAGTAACAAAGGAGTAGATCCTCCATGTCACTGTTTGCAAGATCGACCTTCATTCTTCTAAGGTGGAAAGAGGTGTTAGGTAGGGGTAAGGTTTTAGAGATAGGGTGCGAGGAGTGTTGGTCAAGGCCAGTGACTGCAATAGCGGGGGACTATGGGCAGCTTTCCTAAGGAAAGGACAGAACTGAGCAGGGGTAGATGCTCAAGTGAGAGGGCTTTCAGTTCATTGAGTTCATATGAGAAAAAGGTACAATTGGAGAGATAACTCGTCAAGATGCGCATCCAGGTCTGAGTGTTGGGTTAAGGATAAAGGCTGAGCGAAGAGATCCGGCGGAGAGGAGGGGCCTCGAGGGATGTCTGGATGGTCTGAGGAGGAAATGCAATGGTCCTGGGGAGAGAGCATCAGAAAAAATTCCCTGTTTGCTTGAAAGGAGTGGCCGGGGAAGGTAGGAGGGTGGAGGGGCAGTTGTGTTGTTTAATGGAGGTGGTCAAAGGGAGGTTGAGTGTGTTGGGATGAAAAGAGACCATGAAGGGGGTTCTGTTGTGCTCCGACAGCAAAGAAGGCACTGTTGAGGTGCAATCATGAATATTGTTTCAAAAATTATGTAACATAACAAATAAAAGGCAGCATTGTCATAGGTGGGGTTAGGGTAAATATAAAGCTGAATGTAAATGTTGCCCTGTTTATAGTTTTTAATACTCATGTACCTTTCACACATCATGTGTTTTTGCATTCACAACTATTGTTTAAAGCTGTCTAACAGAAGAATTGAAAGGCAGTATCGGTCGAGGGGAATAAAACTTAGGTTGTGGTTGAGATTCAGCTACAAATATTGTTTAAAGCTGTCTAACTTAACAAATGAAAGGCATCATTGTCCGAGGTGGAATAAAGGTAAATAAGCAAGCCTTGGAATAAAGGTAAATAAGCAAGCCCTCACATGCAAGGCCCTTTTTCTTCCTGGTTGCTAGCCCGTTGGCTAGTTAGCCCTCCGAAGACTTCCTTTTGAAACTACTACACTGCTTGCCTGGTTGCTCCGGGCTCGCTGCAGCTTCCCTGCAAAGGAGAAACTCCCCAGACCTTGCTGGTCTGACCTGAAGCCAATCTTCACTTCCTGTGTGGGTTGCGTTTGCCAAGGCTTGTTGGGTCCAAGTATCACTTGGACCTGACACTGCCGACAACTAGGGGGCATATTATCAAGGGGGTTTATCTCCGTTTTTTTGGCTTTAAAAGCCAAGAAAGCGGAGATAAAATGATCTCCCTATTACCTAGCTGTCGCTAACACCAGTTAGCGACAGCTAGTAGGAGATAGCGACCATCTTGGGCCCCAGTTTGCATGTCAGTGATATTTATCACTAATGACATGCAAAGTGGGCGTGCCAAGATGTTAGCGACTGGAAACAGTCGCTAACATCGCTATCTCCTATTACCAACTTTTGGAGATATTCGCACTAAGCGCGAATATCTCCAAAAGCTAACACGTGCCCTGAGCAGTTCTTAGCCATGTTATCCAATGGGAGGTGGATAACATGGCTAAGAGCATTAGCTCGGTAATGCATGAATATCGCTGAATTTTCAGCGATATTCATGCATTGCGGCCGTTTTTTATCGCATTTGCGATAAACCTTGGTAATACCAAGGTTTATCTGCGATAAAAATCGCCGCAGCTGAGCGGTAAAATTTTGTCTCTAACCAACCAATAGCGATAATTATCTCTATTGCTTGGTAATATGCCCCTATATCCTTTGTGGGACAGTTCGAATCCAGCTCCTGGTCGTCGTCGACGCCTCCTGGTCCTCGTGGCTGCAGAGACAAGCTCCACTTTTTCACCTAATTGCATCTCGACATCGTCTGGTTCCTTCCTGGTTCCTTCCTGGTCACTGGCTAGTAGCTCAGACTCAGTCCCCTCTGCTTTCAAGTTCTTCACGACTTTGAATGAACTGAAGTCAAGCGTAGATACATCCAGATGATAGTACCCTGCAATAGCACTTGGTCCTGTCCTGTAGTTCTGGTACCAAAAGCTGCCCCACCAGGCACCACACCTGAACTGAGGTTCTGTGTGGACTATAGAGGGCTCAACTCAGTTATAAAAACAGATGATCATAACAACCCCAGGGCTGGTGAGCTGAATGGTGAGCTTGGGTTTGCACAGTATGTACGTACCTTTGATCTTACATGAGGGTACTGGCTGACAACCCTAACAGATGGTACCTAGGATTTGTCAGCCTTCTCCACTCCAGAGGACCCTTACCTATTTTGTGTGATGCCCTTTGGACTCAAAAATGCCCTTGCCACCTTCTAGAAGTAGGTGAACCACCTTCTCGCTGGCATTGAGGCCTTCTCAGCTGCCTATATGGATGACATAGCTGTCTACGGTAGCAACTGGAAGGACCACCTTTTTCATCTCAAGGAAATGCTTCTGACTCTGCAACAGGCAGGCCTGTTGATCAAGGCCAGTAAGTACCAAAAAGGGCACAGGTCTGTGGTGTATTTGGGACACCTGGTGGGCAGGGGTAAGGTGCAGCCCCTCTGGGCAAAGATAGACTATCATGACCTGGAAGCCCCCCTAAAATCCAGACTGAGGTCAGAGTATTCTTGGGCCTCACTGGGTACTACAGGAGGTTTGTCAAGGAATATGGCATCATAGTTGCCCTCTTGACAGAGCTAACTTCTCAGCAGTGGCGGCTCCTCTGCTAAGGCAGAGAAGTGTTTCCCACTGCTTTTCAGCAGTGCTAAGAAGGAAAAAAAAAATGATAACACAATGTTGTTATGATTTTATTTTTCCATGCTGAAGAAGGTTTTGGGGTGTGGCAGGCAGGGCTTGGCTGTCATCAGAGCCAGCAGGGGAAGAGGAAATATGTGCACGTAAGTGCGCCTGGTGGATTGGCTAGCTGTCGTGGGCCGGCCGAACAGTCATGCGCACGTAGCATGTTATCCACCCGGGTTGTAATGTATCTGAACGCTAAACAGCAGTGTTGTTATTGGCTTAGCGGAGCCTGTGTGCTTCCTGACTCTGGACCAGAAGAGAAGTGAATTAGAGACAAAGATGGAGGCGAGTCGGCGGCCTTACAAAAGTAAGTGAAATTATTGTTTTTAAACCCCTCACCCCACCACCCTCATTCACAACCAGCTACCACTGCTTCTAAGAAGCAGCCCAGAAAGCATTTGACTCCCTGATGAAGACAAGGGGTTCAGCCAGGAGTTTATCATTCAGACAATGCCTCAGAACATGGCATCTGTCTGAATATTTATGATTCTTTCCCAAAGGAGGTACAGATGCTCCATACTTCGTAGTCTGGTTTAAACCATGGTGCTTTGCGGGGTATAATGAAATCAGGTTCCCCAAATGAACTGGCCTCACTCATGATTTTGGAGTGAGGTAAGGAGGGAATTCTCCCAGGGCTGTGTGACTGGCTCAACATGTCTTTTCCATCACCACCACCATTCCCCTTAAGCTATGCCGCACCATCAACTGCTACATCGAGACCGCCACCTTCCCTGACGACTGGAAACACCGAGATCAACCCCTGCAGAAGAAACCATCAGCTAAGCCAACCACGTCCTGGACTGTAGCAGCTTCCAAAGCAACCACAGCACCGACACTGCCCTCCTCTCCTACCGACTAAATCTGCTCCCTCCGCCACTGGAGAGAAACAGCAGCCCTCATAATTCTCGACCTCTCAGCTGCCTTCAACACAATCTCCCAACGCACCCTAATCACGGACTCCACAACGTCGGCATCCACGACAAAGCCCTGTATTGGATCTGTTCCTTCCTCACCGGTAGAACACAGCGGGTCAGTGTTCCCTAGCTCCTCTCGAAACCCACTGAGATCATCTGCGGAATGCCTCAAGTCTACTCCTTGAGCCCCAAGCTTTTCAACATCTACATGGCCCGCTCGCAGCCATTGTCAGAAGCCATGGACTCAACATTGTTTCCTACACCGATGACACCCAACTGACCCTCTCCTTCACCAACGAGCCCACCACCTCCAGAAACAACTTTCACAATGGGATGAAGGCTGTCACCACCTGGATGAGAGACAGTTGCCACAAGCTTACCTTTGCTCACCATGAACCACCAGATCACCGCTGTCACCTCATCATGCTTCTACACTCTTTGCCTGGTTCGGAAGACCATCAGATGGATCCCCAAAGAGGCTAGGGAAACATTCACCCAGGCACTCAGTAGCAGCAGACTCGACTACGGGAAGGCACTCTACGCAGGCTCCACCCAGAAACTCCTCAGGAAACTTCAGAATGCGCAGAATGCTGCAGCCAGACTGCTCCTCAACATCCCCTGCCACAGCCACATCTCTGAACACCTGCGAGAACTACACTGGCCCCCATTAAACAAAAGAGTTATGTTCAAGCTCCTTACACATGCCTACAAAGCTCTCCATGACGCCGGACCAGCATACCTGAACCACCACCTCTCATTCCACATACCCACCAGTTACCTACGCTCTGCCCAACTGGCGCTATCCAACATCCATCGGATCTGCAAGATCTTTCTCCTACCTCGCCGCCAAATCCTGGAACGCCACGCCTCTCCACCTCAGAATCTCCCTGTCTCTGACATAATTCAGGAAGGATCTTAAGACTAGATCTTTGAAAGAACGACAGCGCCCAGTTGGACCTGCAATCCTACCCCTACCCAGCACCTTGAGACCCTCACAGGTGAATAGCAGTGCTTAACAAGCATTGATTGATTGATGAAGGCAGGTTCATTTGAAGAAGAAGCAGGCCCTTGTTGTGGCGTAGTTGAAAAAGCCTGCCCTAGACCCAGCAAAACCGGAAAATCTGCGGCCTATTTCTCTGCTTCCGTTTTATGCCAAAGTGGCTGAAAAACAGGTGAGTGATCCGTTGTTCAATTTTATTGAAGAGGAGGTTATGCTCACCCGGGCACCCCAAGATCCACCTCTCCCACAGAACTTGCCGAGTCTTATCGTGAGGTCCCCACCGGGGAGGACTTCGAGTCTAGGATCGTACACACTGAGCTCACACCACACTACGAACAGACACCACACCGTTGGGTTGAAGTAACAAGTTCTTTTATATAAGAAATAAATGAAGGAAGCACTCTTATGTACACATTGGCGAGGGACCACAAGGTCATTGAGGAATCGGGAAGGGGGAAGCGGGACAGTCTTTTAGTCTCTGGGACAGTACGAGGCGTACCCTACGCACAGCTCTCAATCCTCGAGCCGGGGGGTACGGGATGATGGTCGTACTGGCTGCTCCGCCCACGTCGAGTCGGCTCGGTCGTGATGGTGATCTCGATGGTCCAGCCGGACCAGAGTACTCCTCGAGCCGCGACGAGGTCAGCAGGGCTCGATCTGGAGAAGTTCGTGAGGAGCCGCGACAGCGTCAGCAGGGCTCGGGTGCTATTCAGAGGTCGAGCCGCGACAGCGTCAGCAGGGCTCCGATGGTTACAAGAGGACGAGCCGCGACAGCGTCAGCAGGGCTCCGATGGTTCAGTTAAGCTTGAGCCGCGACAGCGTCAGCAGGGCTCGGATGGTTCAGTTCAGCTTGAGCCGCGACAGCGTCAGCAGGGCTCCGATGGTTCAGTTCAGCTTGATCCGCGACAGCGTCAGCAGGGCTCCGATGGTTGAAGTTCAGCTTGAGCCGCGACAGCGTCAGCAGGGCTCCGATGGTTCAGTTCAGCTTGAGCCGCGACAGCGTCAGCAGGGCTCCGATGGTTCCAGATGAGTCTTCTTAGGGTCAGCCGCGATCAGATCAGCAGGGCTTCAGGTCCAAGATACAACTGCCCGCTAGTTGTCGGGCGGGCCCAGTTATAGTCCTTTCGCTCTTTGATCTCCGGACCCTCGCAGGCGGAGGTCTCAAGCCCTGGGGGGCTGGTCGTTGGCGAGGTCCGGCGGTTGGCTCTTTGATCCCTTTGAAAGATGGGTCCGGGAATGCCCAGACGCCCAGCGGGTCTGGAGCCAGCCCTCGGGGAGGCCAGAGGGGTGATCGAAACTGGGCCACAGGGGAGGCCCAAAGGTGTGACAGATACCAGTCTCTCAGGGGAGGCCGGAGGTGCGATCGAACCTCCCTGGCTTATCTCACTCGGGGAGCCCTTTAGCCCCCGGCTGGGACTGGCGCGCCTTTGGAGTCTGGGTTTCGCTGGGGCTGGGGTCACGCTAGGCCCAAGGAGACAGGGATGTCGGGAAGGGAAGATGGCGTCCGGGCCTTGTGGGGCATGCCAGGTCTAGGCGCTCGGAGCCGGGAGCGGGACGGGGACATGCGGCCTGGTCGTGGGTTTACGGGGGTTCGGGCTCATCGGGGGTGAGACGACCAGGCTGCTGGGTGCAGGCTATTCTTACGGGGACGCTGCGCAGGAGCTCAGGGTGCAGGCCTACGCTCGCAGGGTTCTGAGGGACAGAGACGGGCCACGCCACGAGGCCGGGTCCAACAAGGAGGATCTATTATATGACACCAAATCGGGCTTTCGCTCACAGTTAAGCACAGAGTCGGCACTGCTGTTAGCATTCGATTCCCTGAGACAAATAGCGGACAGGGCAGTTTTGTACTCATCATGTTGGATCTAAGTGCAGCTTTTGATACCGTATCCTACAGTATTGTGCTGGAACCACTGTAGAATAACAGAGTTGGGGAGATGGCCTTGCGTTGGATAGCCTCCTTTTTTAAGAAGTGCACCTTTCATGAGGCTCAACAGCTGTTTTTTTCAGAAGCTGTATCACGGCAGCAAGGGATGCCACAGGGCTCGGCTTTAAACCCCACTCTGTTAAATCTGTATATGCCTCCCCTTGAAGATGTCATAGAGTACCACGGCTTTAACATTGTGTCATACACTGATGACACACAGCCCATTATCACCCTATCCCAGGATGGAGGAGCCTCTGCAACCTGGCTGAGATGCTGCCTGGTAGACCTGGCGGAGTGGATGTCTCAGAGTTGCCTCAAGTTAAATGCTGGTGAAATTGAAGTCCTACTTGTAGGGAAATAACCTTCTATCTGGTCCTCGGCATGGTAGTCAGACGTATTAGGGCTTGTACTGACAGCTACGCCAAAGGTGAAGAACCTTGACATATGGTTTGATACCAAACTATCTTTTGACAGCCAGATTTCCTATCTGGCGGGAAAGTGCTTCAGAATTTTGAGAAATCTGAGCTTTCTCCAGGTGGTGACCAGGAAATCAGTAATCCAGGCACTAGTTATTTCTAGGCTGGTCTACTGTAACATGCTGTATCTTGGTGTCTTACAAGGCAAACTAGCTAAACTGAGAGTGCAGAATGTTGCTGTACTGCTGCCGCTTAACATTCTGAGGCAGGTACCTATTGAATCTAATTTTGCCACTTTACACTGCCTCCCTGATAGGAAGAAAGGGGCATATTACCAATGAGTAGCGATATTTATCGCTAACTAGGCTTTGCAACGATTTTTTTATCGCTAAGCATCGCCGGAAATTATCGCTGAGATAACTTGCTATTAGCAACGTTTAGCTCAGAAATGATGAAAATCCTCACGCTAACTGCCAAATGAGAGATTATTGCTGGAAAACCAACGATAATCTCTCGAAGTTTGGCGTTAGCTTGATGATAGGGGTTCACAAACTTAGCAATGATATCCACCTTCCAGAGGATATCATGGCTAAGTCAGGAAAATACCAGGTGTAAAAAAAGCGGTTAGAGCTGCTTTTTTTGTCTCTAACAGGGTTAGCGATATCCTTGATAATAGGAGAAATGTTGCTTGACAACATTTCTCCTATTATTTTTCTCTGGAATGCCCCCTTTGCATCTCATTAGAGATGCAAGGGGAAGCGTAGAGAAAATAGTGCTAACATGCGAATTTGCGTGTTAGCACCCTGTTGCTGATAGGGAGATAATTCTATCTCCACTTTCTTGGCTTTAAAGGCTTTTAAAGCCAAAAAAGCAGATACATCCCTTGATAATATGCCCCAAAGTTTGTGTTTTTGCCAAAAAAATCCTGATTGGAAAGGAACCCTGATAATTACACTCCTTGTCAAAATTGTGTGTAGTAGGCAGAAATTTCAGATCCGCGTACTACTACTTCCTGGGTAAAAGCTCGACTGGGCAGATGTTCTTTCTGCTTTTTGGCCTCTAAAGTATAGAAATCTTTGCCTCTTGATCTGTGACTGGAAGAACGGTATTAACTTTCCATAAGAGACATGGGGGCATATTACCTAGAAGTGCGTTAGAAAAAGTAAAACGCACATTCCCATATCGCCGGATTTCTTCGCCGTGATAGCGCGCAATTATCTTTGCGCATCACGTAGGCGAAATGAAATCCAGCGATAGTCGGCGATATGGCACATTAGCGCATGAAAACAAACGTTGTTTTCATGCGCTAATGTGTGCCTTGATAATATGGGGGGTGAAATCAGCGTTATGATCCACACCCCCATGTTATCAATGCCCTAACAACTGGTCAGAGCAGGCGTTGGGAGACCTGCGATAAACGAGTTTATCGCAGGTCTCCCTCTCTCAACACCTGCCTTGGTAATAGGGTGTTCCCACCTCCAACCACATTTTACATGTGGTTGGACGTGGGAACGCCCACTTGGCATGTCATTAGCGATGTTTGTCGCCGACATGCAAAGTGGGCTTGAGCCAGGCGTTAAAATGCCCTTGTGGATAGGGCTTTAGAAGTATCGTCGCTTTCTCGGCACAAATCGCCGAAAAAGCAGCGATAATTCCCCTTGCTAATATGCCCCATGGTTCTTATGGCAACCTTAGGGGCTAGCTGGCCCTTTTTGGGGGTGGGGATGGACACTGTTCACTTAGCGCGGGGAAGCACCACCTGGAGTAACCAGGTGCTCTATAAATCATTTATATATTATATACAGGTGCAATGTTATCACAGCTAAATTAAGAGGGCCCAGACAAACCTGTAGCATTCATCACCAGATGGTTAGTCTCCTGGGAACAAAGGTGGCATGCTATAGAAAGAGAAGCTTTTGCTGTGGTCTGGGCACTGAAGAAGTTGAGGCTATGCCTGCCTAGTACTCACTTCCTGAGTCATACTGACCACAGGCCCCTAAGGTGGCTCATGCAAATGAGGGGTGAGAGTACAAAATTGTTGAGGTAGTCCATTTACCTAGAGGGTATGGACTTCAAGGTGAAACAAAGACTAGGGGAAGACTGCGCCATTGCTGTTGTTTATCCAGGTTCTTTCACCTAAGTGATGAGGACTCCCTAGAGGTTGGCGAAGATCTCCCCACTTTCTGCTGGGGGGACACATGTTAGACCCATCATCCTTAGGGTGGTCTTTCCCCAACCATTTTGCCTGCTTACTTCCTTTTTAGCTGTATATTGTTGATGGCCTTAGGATTCTAAGCACTTAGCTATTGTTGACCAGTGCTAAAGTGCAAGTGCTCTCCCCAAAACATGGTAACATTGGTGTATAATCAATTGACATATTTATTTGACTTGTAAGCCCCTTTTAAACCACATACCCAGGGCTTGTAAATTAAATGCTACTAGTGGGCATGCAACTTTGATTGTGCCACACACACAAGTAGCTTTCAAACCTGTCTCAGGCCTGCCATTACAAGGCGTGTGTGTGCAGTTTACTGCTACTTCGACTAGGCATTTAAACCCACTTGACAAGCCTTAAACTCCACTTATATAACACAAGGCACCCCTAAGGTAGCTATTATGTAGCCTTAAGGGTAGGGTACTGTGTCAGTAAAAGGTAAGACATGTACTGTTAATCTTTGCATGTCCTGGTAGGGACAAACACCCAAATTCGTTTTTCACTACTTTGAGGCCTACTCCCCCCAAAGGCTAGTATTGAGAATTCCTTAAAACACTTTTAAGCTGTAATTCCTGATGAGAAAGGAGTAGATGCATCATGTTTGATATCTTTGGAATGGTAATGATAAATCATCTTCACTGGTAAAGTTAGATTCAACGTTACTGTTTTAGAAATGAGATTTTTAGAAAGTGGACATTTCTCTGTTATTACTGCTCTGTATGCCTTGCAGCCTGCCTCCAATACACTTCTCGGGTGGGTGACAGCTACTCTTTGTGAATTCTCTCTAGACAGCCAAAACACAAGATGGGTGGGTGCACAAACACAGTAAGGAGGGATATGACAGAAAACTCATCTGCATTCATCTACACACTGATAGCTCTTCCTGGGCAGGAAGCGAGGGGGGAACTTACACCTACATCTGTATAGGCAGTGCTCTGTTTACCGCAAAAGGGCTCATTACCCCCTACTGATAGCCTAGAGCCAGGGTTGGGACGAAAGGGGGACCTGTGCACTTCAGGGGCCTGCTTTGAAGTCACCCCCACTTCGAAGGCACTACTGGGTATAAGAACTGGGACACTGACTCTATCAAGACAGTACACTACTGAACCTGTGAAGAACTCTACAAGAAGTAAAGACTGCTGTGCTGCAAGAATTGCCACTCTGCTTGACTGCTGCTATGGAAGAATTGATTTTCTGCCAAGGCTGTGCTGCCCTGCTGCCTGCTGATGTCTGCACTGCTGAGGACAAGGATTTGACCCATCTCACTTGACCCCAGAGTGACTGCAAGGGCTTGTTGACTTGCCCCCTGTTTTGAACTCTCAGGACAATCACAGACTTCCTTCAACCCTGCAACAGCACTTGGACTTTGCCATCTGTGAGTCCTGACAATTTGTGCCAATCCAGTCATGGGCCCCTGAAAGGTGATTTCTACTGGGCTGATCTATCAAAATGGGTTCATCGCAGACGTTACGCCGATCGGAATCAACTCATCGTCCTTCTACACCGACACAGCAGCTGCTCGATGGCATCACTACGACAGACTGCGCTGCGTTACGACGACGGACAGCACGCCTCAACGACGATGCATCACCTGCATCATAAATGGTTTCGTCGGGGAAGCCTTCATCGTCTGCGCAGATCGGAACCGACGTATCAAGTCTACGACGTCAACGCTTCCTCCAGCCAAGGTACTTTTTCAGCAGAACCTGTGTGAGTCCTATAGTCTGCCTGCCCTCCATCACGGGCGGACACAACTTTGTTCCCACGTGACCTCAAGTAACCCCTAAGCACTATTTGCTTCCAAGCACTGTATTTTGATTTAATCTCTACAGATTCATAACTTCAGTGCTACTAATTGAAGGTTTGCCGCTTTGGCCTTGTTTTGCTCATGAAAATATAAGCTATTTTTCTAAACCTGTGTGGAATATTTTTGTGGTGTTTTCATTGTGTTGCGTGTGGGTATGTTGCACAAATAGTTGACACATTGCCACTTTAGATAGGCCTGATTGCTCTGTGCCAAGCTACCAGTGGGTGAGCAAATGTTTTCTTTTAGTGTGCATCTAGCTTACCCTGACTAGTGTGGTGGTTCTTCCTTTTACAGGGTGCATGCTCTAACAACCAGAAACCCCAGTTCTAATGAGAATATACCACACAGAATTAAATTAGTCTTCTGGCCGCATTTATCAGAAGATTTTGACAAAATAGTAGCAGAAGATGACTGGACCTCGGTCTTCATTAGGAAATCACCTTGAGGGTGAGGAGGTAATGAGAGTAGAATTTTCTTTATCAGTACCTGAGGATACCTTGCAAATGTATACAAGAGAGTGGGCTGTCAAACAGACTCCAGTTCTGTAGAGAAACCAAGTAAGGTGGAATAAACACTCTGGGGCATATTATCAACACAGGAGATAAAATTATCGCTGCTTTTATCGGCAGAAAACTGCCGCTAAAGCCGCTTTTGTGGCAGAAAACTGCAGCTAAAGCCGCTTTTGCGGCAGTTTTCTGCCGATAAAAGCAGCGATAATTGTATCGCCCGTGTTGATAATATGCCCCTCTATTCCACGCCATTCTCTTATGTAGTGAGCCCCGAGCACTGGCTCCATTTCTTATGAAGCCAGAAGTAACGCAGGATATTAAAACAATGCTAAATCAGCTACAATATTAGGGCATTAATATGCTGTGTCTTTCACCAATGGACACTCCTCTTTTTCCAGTTTTAATATCATATGGATCATGTAGAATCATTTTAGATTATAGGAATCTAAACACACAATCTAAACACACATATATCCACCCACACATTTCAAAATGCCCACAGCACATCATTAATGATAAATATAGTACAGGAGAAATATAAACCAACACTGAGCATTTCCAACAGGTTCTTCAGTTAGAACATAGCGTCTGAAAGTGAGATTCCAACCGCCTTAAGTTTCAATGGAGTGCAATATTCGTTCAAAATCAGGGTCGGACTGGCCATAGTGGGCACCAGGCGTTTCCCCGGTAGGCCGCTATTATGGGGGCTGGTTTTGGGCCCCTGGGGGGCCGTTTTTGTTACCGGGGGTCGGCAATATCGGCCCCCTGTAACTAAATCTGACGAAACCGGCCCTCGCACACTGAGGTTCTGTAAATTCTGTCTTTTCCTATGAGGTTATGGTTCCATCACGATTTTGGTGATGTTGTACCGTATCTAGTAAGTACGGCTAATATGGAGTGAATTTGTCACTTTAACTAGCGAGTTCATTACGTATTCAGAGACTTTTTCTCGAGTATGGGTTCCATTTTGTCCGTGCCTCCATTTTGTGTTGCCATCACGTAGGCCGATGAATGTGGTCGAACGAATAAAGCGACCTGGCCTTTTCGTACCAGTATACATTAACTAGGTTCTTCTTGACTCTAAGGTGAACTATAAGGAACTGACCCCTTCACCTGAAACTGACCTCGCTAAGCCAATTTCCTCGGTTGATCGTTGTCTGAGATTGCCAATCAAAGTTCAGGACATCGTTAACTTTTAGTTTCTTTACACATGCCTTATCTTGCTCGTTATCTGTTACTGTTCTCTTTCTATGTTTCTTCATTACATGGGTTATGCTTTCAATTTGTCCGACTTGTGGAAATTGAATTTGGGACATTCCTAATAATTAACTTGTGGGTTGGGACAATGTAAATTGAGGTTTTTGCTATGTGATGCTACGTGGGAAAATGTATCTTATTGGTCCTAACTTTGTACAGTGGGTGTGCATTTATAATGTGAATATTGGGCATAAAAAGAGACGCCTCGCCTTACAAAAATGAGCAGTCTCCTGAGAATATACGCTATGCTGTATTTCTAGGATCTCTGTTACTAGCTGCAGCTAATAATTTTGGTCTATGACGGCACCCAGAAGTATTCCGTGTCTCTGTATACCAAGACAGGTGAATCCTAAGACTTTGGGCGTGCCCCTGGCGCCGCTGGGTTTAAAACCCGGTTCTTCAACTGGCGCCCAAAGTGGGGCGACTTCAGCGGTACCGGTCCAAGCCCGAAGATTGTGAGGAGCTTCGTGAGGAAATTCTGGAGGATGGCCCCCACTTCATCGACCCCTGCATGTCGACTGTGGACCGAAAGTTTTTACTGCAAGGCTTCCCCCTTTCCGACGGCTACGAAGGACTGCTGCCCTGACTGTCGCCCTGTCTTGGACCCTCTTGTGACGATTTGTAAGGCGAGAGGTTAGACGGTCTTCTGGTGGCGTGACAGACATTTTGGTTAAGTACAAGTGGGTCGCTCCCACGACTTTGGTTTCTTGGTTTTGATTTGGTTATTGCAATTACCAAAGCCGAGGGGCTCGTATATTTGCGAGTATATCGTTTTTTTGATAACCCCTTGAAATTTGAAGCTAGATTAGTGAGCTATAAGATGCCTGGTCTTAGCAAATTTAGGAAACGGTTTTGTTGTAGTTGTAAAAGGGATTCCCGATTGGAGGACTCGTGTCCGATACCTCCGGTTGGAACTCCAACTTATGAGCTCTATTCAAAGCATGGCATGGGTCCAATTACGTTTAATGAAGTATGGATCCGCTATACGAAGAAAGACGGTGTCTTATGATGGCCCCAACATGGTAGTTTCGAATGAGAGGTTTTAGATAACCTAGAAGTTGCGCTATTTAAGAAGAAAGCCCGGCCGGCAATATTTGACTCTTTCCGCCTCTGGCGTAAGGAAGCCAAACAGCGAGAAATTAAGCAAGCTAAGAGAGATAGGAAAGAAAAGAATATATCGATACTACAAGCTGCTAGGCAGTTTAAGGAAGATGAAGAAGATCGTGCGATTGAGGTGTCAGATAGACAACATTGCATGGCCATTGAAAAATGTTATCCGGCTTTGCCACCTCTTCTTCCGAATGCGACAAATGACCCGGAAAAGGATCCTTGGATGTCGCATTTGTTGAGATTACCACCCCCTTATGTGCAGAGTGCTATGGCACCTCCGCAACCCCCAGTTGTTCAACCCCCTGTTGTTGTCCAGCCACCAGCTCTTCCCCAGATGGTTCTTCCTTCATTGGCGCAGCCTCCTCTAGGGCCGCCAGCTTTGCTAACAGTTCTGCCTCAAACTCATGTGCCTTACTCTCCTTTAACTTCGACTTCCTTTGCTACTGACCCTATGTCTCTGTCACCTCAAAACACTTTGTCTCCTGTCCTTATGTCAACTTCTTCTCCTTCTACTCGAAAACGAATGACTGAGACTGTTGCTAGTCTTTTGACTCCACTCTTTGGGTCACTGAATATGACCCCGGTTTCGGAACGTAAGCAGAGTCGTAGTCAGCTTCCTGGTCCCGAAGAGCGGGCAGTGTTGGATCTTTTGGCTCGTAGATGGGTTTTAAATGTTTCTAGGTATAATTTACAAGCGGTTATGGATGTTTTCTTACAGTGGGATCCACCTAAGCAAAGGTATGTTTTTGATGTAATGTGCACTTTTCTTCGTCAGGAATGGGAAAATAATGAGTTGGGTCCGATTCCGCAGGAAGTGCTTGATGTTCAGTCCGAATTTGTTAAAGGGACGATAGTGGGTCCCGATGTTGAGGAAGCGGTAGAGACGCTTCTTGCGTTTAGGTGTAGACTTCCTTCTCAGTCGTTGTTTGAACCTGATCCTTCTGTTAGGAGAAAAGTGAAGCAGTATCCTATGAGAGAAGTTCCCCCTGTATGGAGAGAGGAAGTTGTTGCTAATGTTAATCAGGGTATTCAGGGTGTAGCGGTTCATTTTCAGCGAGTATGGGTATATGTTCCTTGGAAGAGAGCTGAGGTTCTGGCTCTTAAGCAGACTTTGCCTGACCCCCGTAAAAATCCTGCTGGTTACTACAAGGAGTTGTCTCAGACAGTTGATGCGTGTGGTATGAATTTAGCTGGCGTGGATATGTTGTTGGGTAATGTAGTTCCTCAACCTTTGTGGGCGAAGATCCGTCACTAGGATCATGCGGCAGAGTTAGGAGATACGTGGGTTAATATTGTTGCTGAAGATAGTCGACAGGTAGGAGGTGCCAAACCTGAACCCTTAGTTGCAGAATTACCAGGTAGGATTATTAATTTAATGAAAACTATGATGCCTCCTCTGCGGGTGTATTGGGACAAGTTAGCCGCATGCAAATAAAAGAAAGACGAGAGTGTGTCTGATTTCTTCACTAGGTTTGAGGAAACATTTATTGATCACAGTGGTCAGGACATGAGTAAAGAAGGTGGTCAAAGGTTGTTCGTAGATAAGTTAGTTTTTAATTTGCTCCCTGAGCTTTCTAATAAGTTAAAGGACTCTGAGAGTTCATGGGCTGTTTCTTCCTCGGCCCAGATATTGGCTACTGCACAATACTACGAGAATAGAGATAAAGATTAGAAGGATAAAGTAGAGAAGAAGACTAAAGAATTGAAGACGAAGGTTCTTTTACAGCAGGCGTATCCGCCTCGCCCTAATCACTGTCAGCAACCTTCCCAGTTTCCGCAGCCCCCACAGTTTCAGAGATTGTTGCAAAAGCCTGAGTCTTTTCCTCCACGACTTCCGCTAGGCCCTAATCAGTGTGCTTATTGTAGGGAAGAAGGTCATTTCAAGAATAGTTGTCCGATTTTGCTACAACGTACGAATGCTATGTCTGGTCTGAGAGGTCTTGGTGGTTTTCAACAAGCACCTAGGGGTAGAGGACGTGGTACATTTCCTCAGAATGGACGTTCCTTTCTCCCTCAGAATCCTATGAATTATTTTGATCAACAGAATGTTCCGATTGTTCAGTCTGCTCAGTACTACACGGATGACTATTATGTTGAAAGCGAGAGGGTTGGTTTTAATGATAGCTAGGACAGCTATGGACAAAGGGAGGGAGTAGTGTCAGTTCCAGTAGACCAGAGTGGACCTTATGTTGAAGTAATTACATCAGGTGTGGCAGAGCCTTTTCTTTTGGATACTGGTGCGGCTAAGAGTTCTATCATGCACTCTAAACTCCCTGGCGCACCTTTGTCTGGCTTAACGAATGTCTCGGTAGGATTTTCTGGCGCCCCAGTTCGTAATCCGGTCTCTTGTCCTTTGCCTCTTTCGATTGGGCCTTGTGAATTGGAAGCACCCCTTATTCTAATGACAGGTTGTGGTGAGAATTTGTTGGGTTTGGATTTGTTGAAAAGATTGCATGCGACATTACATTGTTCTCCTTCGGGAGTACATCTTACGTTGGGTAAGAGAGTGATCTCTCCGATGTACTTGTCTAAAGATCAGCTTCCACCGGAATTGAGTTCGCTCCCTGATACTCTTTGGGCTACAGGTCCTAATGATATTGGCCTTTTGCAGATTCCACCCTATGTTGTTACCCTCAAGTCGAATGCTAAGCTACCTCGCATTCCCCAATACAAGATCTCTAGTGATGGTGAAAGAGCTCTTTTAGCGATTATCTATGATTTGATTGAGAAAGGTGTGAATGAAGAAACGAGAGGTAATGTGTGTAACAGTCCTGTTCTGCCTGTTCTTAAGCGTACTGACTCTTCCCAGCCACCTGTGTATCGGTTTGTGATCGACCTTCGAGAGGTCAATAAGATTGTTGTGCCACAGTTTCTTGTTGTCCCGGACATTACTGCCTTACTGACTATGATCCCTGCCTCAGCTGCTTGGTTTTCTGTTATCGATCTGAAGAACGCTTTCTTTAGTATTCCAATTGCCGAAGAAAGTAGGGATATTTTTGGCTTCTCTTTAGGAGGCCGAAGTTTCCGGTTTAAGCCCGCTCCTCAAGGTTATTTTGAGAGTCCCTCCATCTATAGTCAGGCTTTGAAAACTCAGCTTGATACTTTTGTCTTGCCTTCTAGTGCGACTCTTGTCCAGTACGTGGATGATCTGTTGGTCGCTGCTGATGATGAAGAGATTTGTAAAGAAGTTACGCTTTCTTTGTTGCGACATTTGTCTGTCCTTCACCATAAAGTATCACCTTCGGAGTTGCAGTATTGCCGCCAAGAAGTGACCTACTTAGGTCATCTCTTGTCGAAGGAGGGAAGACGATTGACCACAGAGAGTATTCAAGCGATTGCTCAAATGACTGTGCCATCCACACAGAGAGAGGTGCGTGCCTTTTTGGGTATCACCTCGTATTGTAGACAGTGGATTCCGAATTTTTCTTTGTTAGCGAAACCTTTGTTGGCACTTACTCTTAAGGACACACCAAACCCTCTTCCGTGGTCTGACGAATATCAGAAGAGTTTTCTGAATTGCGTGATGCGTTGTGTTCTGCTCCGGTGTTGGGTACCCCGGACTACAGTAAACCTTTTACACTTTATGTGCACGAGAGAGAAGGTTGTGCGTTGTCAGTGTTGACGCAACAATTTGGAGACAAGCAGCACCCATGTGCCTATTTTTCAGCTACTTTAGATCCGGTAGCTAGGGCGGTGCCTAGTTGTCTAAGAGCTACAGCGGCAGCGGCTGTTTCTATCCGACAGTCTGCTGGTTTGGTATTGGATAATACATTGATTGCGATGGTCCCACATGCAGTGGATACCGTATTGAATAGAATGAGGACTCAACATCTTACTAGTGCGCGTTTGTCAGGTTATGAGTTGATGCTTTTGGCTAGTCATGTGCACATTAAGCGGTGCAACACATTGAATCCAGCTACATTGTTGCCGATTTCTGTAGAGACAGATGCTCAGGAACAGCATGATTGTTTTCTCCGGACAGAGGAGGAAACGAAGGGTAGAGTTGATCTGAAAGATACTCCTCTTTTGAATCCAGATGGTACCTTATGGGTAGATGGTTCTTGCTTTAAGCTTCCGAATGGCGATACGACTGCAGCGTATGCTGTTACGGCTTTGCACACGATTGTTGAAACTGCACGTATTGCACAGAATTCAGCTCAAGCAGCAGAGTTGATTGCACTGACGAGAGCGTGTGTGTTGTTGAAAGGAAAGAGAGTGAATGTGTATACTGATTGCCAATATGCATTTGGCGTGGCTCATAGCTTTGGACGATTGTGGAGAGAGAGAGGATTCCTTACCTCCCATGGTACGAAAATTCAGCATGGACAATTAGTGAATGAACTTCTTGAGTCACTTACTTTGCCAACACAAGTTACGATTGTGAAATGCAGCGCACATAGGAAAGTTACGATGATGTTGGTCGTGGCAATTCATTTGCAGATGAAGTAGCGAGAGAAACGGCGAAAGATGTGATGAGTCGTATGTATGTTGCAGGTCCTGCAAGATGGGTTATGACAGGAGGAATGTGTGAAGACACAATAGAAAGTGTGAAATCGATTCAGGCAGAAGCTACTGAGAAAGAATTGAGTGTGTGGAGAGAGACTACGGGAATGTTGGATTCGACTGGCTGTTGGGTTGAGTTGTCGGAGCACCAGCGATGGTTGTTGCCTGATGCGTATGTGCTCCCAGTGGTTACGATGGCTCATGGTTTGGCTCATATCAGTTCAAAAGGGATATGTAAGTTATTGGCTCCGGTATGGCAGAATGCTGGAATACCTAAATGTGCTGAGAATTTGGTTAGAAACTGCATGATTTGCTTGATGCATAATCCTGGCAAGGGAACCCCAACTCCAGCGGGTCATTTTGCTCCTCCAATGTATCCGTTTGAGGTGTTACAGCTAGACTTTATTCACATGGAAAGATGCAATAATCTGAAGTATGTCCTTGTGGTTGTTTGTGCCTTTTCCAGATGGATAGAGGCCTACCCCCTCAAGGATAATACTGCCTTGTCTACAGCCAAGGTTTTGCTCAAAGAGTTTTTCCCTAGGTATGGATTGCCAAGAATCGTATGGAGTGACAACGGAAGTGAATTTGTAGGTCAGATTATGAAGAAAGTGTGTGCGGGTTTGGGCATTAAACAGAAATTCCACGCTGCGAATCACCCCCAGTCAGCTGGCTTGGTCGAGTGCTACAATGGCACTCAAACATAAATTGGCCAAGATACAAACAAGCACGGCCTTACATGGCCTGATGCTTTACCGTTGGCACTTTTGTCCACAAGAACGACATTCTCGTGTGGGACTTAGCCCATACGAAATTGTTTTTGGACGCCCGGCAAATGTCTGGGGTGTGCCGAGGCCGAATAAATATAGTGACATCGAGTACCCTATGTTGGTTGATTACTTACATGACTTGACTTCTAAATTGCGTGTTCTTCACCAACAGGTCTATGATACTTTACCTCCAGCTTCTGTGGATGCAGGTCACTCGATTCAACCTGGCGAGTGGGCCTTGGTGAGAAACTTCCAAAGGACCAAGAATCTAGAACCGAGGTGGATAGGCCCATATCAAGTATTATTGGCGACTCGTACTGCAGTCAAGGTTTGCGGCAAGAAAAATTGGGTGCACGGCACCCATTGTAAAAGGGTACCTTTACCCTTACCATACGACCAGTGGGTCAAGGATGGTATTGCCGATTCTGATACTGAAAGGATTCCAAGGTTCGTGCCTTTTAGTGATGCACTTTTGAAATAGACTCAGTCGGAACGTGCGGATGACGAAGTTCTGCAAGAAGCTGTGCCGTCGCATTTGAGACTCGACATTACGCAACCAGAGACACTTTTCCAGGATCAGACGGTGCCTGGTAAAGAACCCTATAATCTGCGGACTAGAATGGACAAATAAAATTTGAATCTTTCTGAGAATTATACTCTTTCAGACAAGAAACTTTTTTGTTCTATTTTTCTTTTTCGAGCCACCATCCAAGCTCAGCTGCAGGGTCACGGTATAAGTTCTTGAGGGGTGACCCGCGTATTGACGAAAGGTCTGCAGTTCTAGGGACGTCTAGGACGCCTGGGCGCACACTTAAGTGAAGAAGGAAAATTGCTGTGAGCAGCTCGTTAGAGGATGGAGTCTTTTGTAACTGAAAGAGTTGTTGAAAGAATAGATTTTAAGATAAGATTTTGTACATTGATCCGTAACAAATGTTTTATTATATTGTGTTCTTTTTTAAGTTGTTAAGTATCACATTAGCTTGTGTGGGTTGGATTGTTTATGCTACACAACAGAAATCTGCATCCACCTCCCAACCTATGCTTTCCTTTACTACTGTCTCTTTGCACCATTTTTATACGTTGCCTGAACATGAACAGACAAGGAGGTCAGAATTTGTCAACAATTCGTTTATACAGCTGTTGCATCAGCATCAGTTAGTAGTAAATACTACTAATTGCTGGGTCTGTGGTCTTATGCCTCATACGACAGATAGAGGTATGCCCTACCTGGTTTTGCCTTTTTCTTTCAATGGGTCTGTATGGTCTTTTCAGACTATGTTCATTTATGCAAATGAGGTATATCCCTTACGTTCCGTGAAAGACAATCCGAGTAATAGTGCCTTGATAAAGGAAATAGTAGATATGATTCGAGATATTGATGCATATAATACTATCCCTAAGGATGAGGTGCAGGCTTACGTTGGTTGGAACGTGACTGGATACAGTAACAGCTTGACAGAGAAGGAGAGACGAAAAAGGTCTCCCCCGATTTGGATTGTACCCCATTGAGGCCACTTTTGTTTGCAAGGTAGTGGTCGAAATTCGAGAGCTCAGCTAGGTAAGAGTGTGTGTGCTCAAACCTATGTCTATTCATCTCAGACTTCTCCTCCGTTCGTGCCAGCTAAAGGCACATATTTTGTTTGTCACGACAGAGCCTACACATGGTTTTCAGGAATATGTTATGTGGCGTTTCTGCTTCCCCCTACATACACTACTACTTTGGACTATCATAGAACAAGATATGGTGGAGGTGTCTTCGATCAAGAAGATACTGCAGCACAAGAAGTAGGAGACTTTTTCAAGGGTTTCCTACCGTTTTGGGGTCCTATGGCCAATAGCAGGAATATACGACAACTTACGAGAGTGGTTGAGGCCACTATGAATGAAACTGCAGGTGCCCTTAGTAATGTTACAGCTGAGCTTCAAGCGGATCGCCTTATGACGTTGCAGAATCGTATGGTTTTAGACGTCATACTTGCAGATCGAGGAGGGGTATGCAAATTGATCCAATCTAGTTGCTGTGTTTTCGTACCAGATAATGCCCCTACAGTGTACCAAGCCATCTCTAGACTGCATTAGATTTCTGAGTCTATTCATGTGAACGAAGGAGACTGGTCGTTGACTGGATGGTTTTGGGGACTACTGTCCAACTGGGGATGGAAGATTCTGATGTTCTTTGGTATGGTTTTAGCTATCCTTTTGTCTTTCTGTCTTTGCATCCAGTGTGGTCCCGCCATTTGTAGTCTTTGTGCTACCATGTGTGTGCGGAGACCTGTCTCGAGAGAAGTAGAGAGTAGTAGGATGATGCCCCAGCAACACCTTGATCATCTGATGAATATTGATATAGACCTTGATTCAGACTAACATGAGTTTGGGTTATTGCCTACGTAATGGCAAAAGGAGGGGCTGAGGTTCTGTAAATTCTGTCTTGTCCTGTGAGGTTATGGTTCCGTCACGATTTTGGTGATGTTGTACCGTATCTAGTAAGTACGGCTAATATGGAGTGAATTTGTCACGTTAACTAGCGAGTTCATTACGTATTCAGAGAATTTGTCTCGAGTATGGGTTCCATTTTGTCCGTGCCTCCATTTTGTGTTGCCATCACGTAGGCCGATAAATGTGGTCAAACGAATAAAGGGACCTGGCCTTTTCGTACGGGTATACATTAACTTCTTGACTCTAAGGTGAACTGTAAGGAACTGACCCCTTCACCTGAAACTGACCTTGCTAAGTCAATTTCCTTGGTTGATCGTTGTTTGAGATTGCCAATCAAAGTTCAGGACATCGTTAACTTTTTGTTTCTTTACACAAGCCTACTCTTGCTCGTTATCTGTTACTGTTTCCTTTCTATGTTTCTTCATTACATGGGTTATGCTTTCATTTATGGGTTTGTCCGGCTTGTGGAAATTGAATTTGGGACATTCCTAATAATTAACTTGTGGGTTGGGACAATGTAATTTGAGGTTTTTGCTATGTGATGCTGTGTGGGAAAATGTATCTTATTGGTCAGAACTTTGTACAGTGGGTGTGCATTTATAATGTGAATATTGAGCATAAAAAGAGACGCCTCGCCTTACAAAAATGAGCAGTCTCCTGAGAATATACGCTATGCTGTATTTCTAGGATCTCTGTTACTAGCTGCAGCTAATAAAGTTGGTCTTTGACGCCACCCAGAAGTATTCCGTGTCCCTGTATACCAAGACAGGTGAATCCGAAGACTTTGGACGTGCCCCTGGCGCCGCTGGGTTTAAAACCCGGTTCTTCAACACTGCTCAGCTGCACTCCCCCTCACCCCAGGGGTGGGCCGGCTGAGCAGTTTGCCAAGGCCAGTTTCTGTTCCCAGTCCGGCCCTGTTCAAAAGATTACCCATGGGATAAAAGAATAGCTCTAGCCTATTCTCAGCACACATAATGGAGATTTTAAAACCAGATCCCGAGATTTTATCACACATTGATGACAACTACCTATGCTAATGACCATACTAACATCAAATGGTTGCAAAGTTCCATTTAAAAAGTCTGAAATTGCCTGACTGACCTTGACTTTTCTTGGTTATGAATTATCAAATGAGGGCAAGGGACTGGCACTCAATTACCTAACACTTCCTGACACACTTAGGAAGTTACATTCTCTGTTGGATTTTCTCACCTTCAGGCAAACTTACTTGCCAAACTATGCTGAGTGGTTACAGGTGGCTGAACATGTGTTCACGAGCATTGGAAAGCACTGTGAAAAGGTTACCAGTTGCTTATTTCTGAATTTGAATATTAAACCGGTACTAATGAGGTGAAATCTCTGCCCAGACAATATTAATTACTATGAGTAAAAATTACAAAATAATGAAGTGCTACTATCAAAAAATGTACTGCATTACGCAGCATAATTTATATTTTCTTGTTGGATAATTTAGTCAATCCTGCCGCGTAATTTGGTGCTCCACTGTCACATGTTTCCTGTGGCACTGTTAATAATGACACCTTCTGATTAATGATTTCCTTGAGTTTTTTCTTCCACTTTATTTCCCCTCATGTATCTTGGGATACACGGGGACAGGTTTACTAATTTTTCATGCGCCGCAATGTAGAAAGGCAAGTTGCTGTACTATGTTGTGGGAACCCTGACCTGCGCCATATATTCAAATATATGGTGCTGTTCAGATCTCTCCCAGGGATAGCACACTTGTGACTGCCCAAAGCAGACATCCTTCCTGCACTGTGGGCATGCCTTCCTACACAATACAATCCTTAGAAGCTTATTGCCCTTTGTATTTGTGCTGCAGATTGTAGCACAAATGAAAAGAGGAAGCAACAGGAATAAATAAAGATATTTCTCCTCGTTACACCTGCCTTGGGTAGATACACTATTTTTGTGGAATTCGGAGTTTACGGACTTTAGCAAATTTTGGTTTGCGTCATAATTAATGGGTGGATGCACGGAAACGCCCATGCTCCACCCAAAGTAAGGCTGCAATACTTTTTGTTTTAATAAGTCAAGCAAATTGGGGTTTGGTGTATTTTAGTAAAATCCCCAAATCTGCAAAAATGTAGAGCAACTCAGAAGCCAAATATTAGTAAATCTAGGCTTTGCACAACCTGCAAGTGTGACTAAACAAAACTACTACGCAGCCAGTGTAACAGTTCAGGGTGTAGGTAAAGACAGTGAGTTCCACGCACACCAATGTTTGCAGAAATGAATTCCAGGGTACTTGCCCAGCAGATGGTTGACCATCAGTTCCCACACTAATAGTGGATGATTAAGGTTTCTGTTTGCAGGGTTGCAATGTAGAGTTGAAACACTGGCACCTGAACAGACTCAAAAAGTCAAAAGGAAAACCAATTAAGAAAGGTAGCTGTCTTACAAGATAAGCTTCCATTATTCCATGTGGCACGCACTTTGGGCCATCAGCGTGACAGGATTCATGCCCAACGGAACTGTGCAGCTAACTTAGCTGCAAAGGCTGCAGTGCAGACTTAAATTGGAGACTTTAAGCAGGTCTCAGGCAAAGTTCAACACAGATACACCAGCAGTGATACAAGCAACAGTAAAGAGTGAAACACCACCAGACTTCTTTCCTCTTAAATGCTGCTACACTGTCAATTCAGATAAGACTTCTGGGGTTTTCATCCCCGGAGTGGGAAACAGGATAATTCCTAATAAACTGTCTAGATAAGACTTAATAAAAGCAACCCATGAGGGGTTGGCGTCTGCTCATGCTGGGATAAATGGGACCTGAGTAATGCAAAATCAACTCTACTGGTGGCCATGCTTACTTAAACAAGCCAGAGACTATGTTCGACAAAGTGATGATTGTCAAGAGATTAAAGATTCTAGTGTTAGAAAGCCCAAGTAGATTCCCCTCACAGTCTCCAATCTACAGTTTAGGATTTTACATTTAGACCATATCAGTCTAATAAATTATGCTAACCAATACATAGTGGTGGCAATTGACTCATGTTCTCAATTCCTGTGGGTGTGTACCCGCAAAGCCTTACAGGGATGCCATATCTGCCCCAAAAATATGCTTGTAATTCAGCAATCCATTTTGAGCAGAGAATACCAAGTTAATTGCTCTCACTAATGTCACGCTGAACAAGCCCACGATGCTCAGTTCAGGTCTTAGTCACCAGTTAGTTTGGAGTTCAGAGATCATTAAATCCATTGCTTAGAAGAGTATTGGGGGGGCACAATTCCATCAGGAGTACTCTTTTAAAATTCCATGTATGTATCAGATCTAGATAATCCTGGGAAGGAGACGGAAGAAATATAATTTGACAGGACCAACATTTAAATGTCCTACAGAGCATCCAAGAGGTTAGAAACAAGCTATTTAATTGGAAAAATAAAGAAGATAGTGATGGAGCATATTGCGAGAAATTGAGAGTAGTCCTTGTAATTCACCAATTATGGGATTGAAAAAGCCAAACGGGACATTTAGAATTGTGCAGGATTTGAGAAAAGTTAATAAAATTGTTCGTCCCATGTTGTCCAATCGTTCCAAATCTAGCAGTGATTTTGTACCAAATGCCACATGATGCTGAATGGTATACAGTTATTGATTTATGCAATGCGTTCTTTACTGTTCCATTGCATCCAGAAACTCAGCCAATTTTTGCGTTCCGTTTCCAAAATCGTATCCTGGCATGGTGTAGAATTCCGCAAGGGTACACTGAGAGTCCATCGATTTTCAATCAGCTGCTAAAGAAATCACTAGAAAATTTGAGTATGCCTGGAGAATCTGTGTTAGTGCAGTATATTGATGACTTATTGGTTGCATCAAAAACAAAGGATGCCTGTGTAACTGATACAGTGGCCTTATTGAATCATTTGGCTGAAGAGGGGCATAAAGTGTCTCCATCAAAATTACAGTTCTGTCAGAAAGAGGTACAATATTTAGGTCACAAGATTGCCAAACGAATAAGACAAGTCACAACTGAGAGAATTAAAATGATACAAGGAATGCAGCGACCTAAAACCCAAAGACAGGTTAGAATGTTCCTGGGAATGGTAGGTTATTGCAGACAGTGGATAAGTGGATTTTCATCGATTGCGAAACCATTGCAGAGATTGACAAAAGCAGATATCAGAGACCCTATTGTTCTGACCAAAACAGAGATGGAAGCATTTGAACAGCTAAAACTAAATTGTGTGAAGCTCCAGCTTTAGGAATGCCTGATTATGTAAAAGAATTCAAACTGTACTGCAGTGAGCGAGAAGAATGTGCTTTGTCAGTGTTGATTCAAAGACATGGAAGAATGAGAAAACCAATTGCGTATTTCTCAGCTGTTTTAGACCCTGTTGCAAAGGCTTTGCTAGGATGTCTGAAAGCAGTAGCTGCAACCAGTGTAAGCCTGGAACAAAGTGAAGGAATTTTGATGGGATTTCCTGTGAGGGTGTCGTACCTCATTCAGTGGAGATTCTTCTTACTAGAGCAAAGACTCAGTACATGACCAATAGCAGAATGGCTTGTTATGAGAAAATTATTTTGCGAGCTGAAATGTGACAATTGCAAGGTGTGTGAATGTCAACCCATCAACATTGTTACAAGATACTATTGAGGCAGAAGTGAAAGGTGAGCTTGATCATAAGTGTTTGGATGTTCTGGAATACTGCACAAAGCCTCGTCCAGACATCAAGGATGAACCTTTGCTCGAATCAGATTTTGTAATGTTTGTAGATGGACCAGGCTTGAGAACTGAGAGTGGTGTTCGTAGTGCTGCATATGCTGTTTGTACAGTGGCATAAGTGTTGGAAGCATCTTGTCTGAAAGGAATTCATTCTGCTCAAATAGCGGAGTTGTGAGCATGTGAGTTGGGAATAGAGGTGAAAGTAACCATAGTGACTGATAGTCAATATGGTTATGGGGTTGTTCATGATTATGGACAGCTCTGCTGCCAAAGAGGTTATTTGACCTCTGCAGGAACACCCATTCGAAATGCAGAGTTCGTGAAGACACTGATTGATGTGATACAGTTACCTGAAAAATTGGCTGTGGTAAAATGTTCCGCTCACAAGAAAGGTGAAGATTATATCAGTCGAGGTAACAGTTATGCAGATGCAATTGCAAAGCATTGTTCTAAGAATCAAATTTCAATCAATCGAGAAAAAACTGAAGAACATGTTCCAAGTCCTTTAATGCTAACCACTGTAGTTGAGACCTGGCAGGAAGTGAAGCAAATGCAGGAAGAGGCAGGAACAGAGGAAAAAGATATCTGGCTAAAATCAGGACGCAGACAAAGGGAGGAAGATGACATTTGGGTTTACAAAGATGAAAGACCAGTAATGCCTGATAGCATGATTTCAGATATGGCCCGAATGCACTATGGTCAGGCCCACATTGGTAGAGACGCTATGATTCGTCTCTTTAGACAGACTTGGTATAATCCAAAATTCAGAATGATTGCTGAAAGTCTGTGTCAAAGATGCTTAGTCTGTCAGCAATTTAATCCAAATAGAAAAACTGTTGTAAGCCTGGGAACCATAGAACGGGAGGGTGGCCCATTCACAAGAGTTCAGATGGATTTTGTTGAGCTACCTCCATGCAACAGACTTAGATATGTTCTTGTGATAATTTGCTTGTTCTCTCGATGGGTAGAAGCTTTCCCCACACGGAGGAACGATGGAATAACTGTTGCTAAACTGTTCTTGCGTGAGATAATACAGCGATTCGGATTTCCAGTAACAATTGAATCAGACAGAGGCCCACATTTTCAGAATGAGTTAATGCAGGTGATCTGCGAAGCTCTGGACATTCGCCAGAAGCTACATTGTGCATATAGTCCTGAGGCTTCAGGAGTGGTTGAGCAGGTGAATGGAACAATTAAAAAAAGAATAGCAAAGATGTGTTTGGCAACAGGAATGAAGTGGCCTGATGCTTTGCCACTTGTTCTGATGACACTGAGAAGCATACCTGACAGAAAAACTGGATTAAGTCCACATGAAGTTTTGATGGGCAGGGTGATGAGACAGGCCTCTGTACCAGTTAATAAATTGTTAACCATAAATGATGACATCATACTGGATTACTGCAAAAATCTGTCTGATGTGGTAAGTTCTGTGCTTCACCAGGTGGGAACTGAATCAAATTCCAAAGAGAAAACTCCAGCTCATGATCTAGTCCCTGTGGTCTGGGTAAGAGTGAAAGTTCATCGCAGAAGGAATTGTTTGGGACCATGCTGGCAAAGACCACGTCAAGTTATCTTGGTCAGTAATACTGCAGTTAAGTGTGCTGGATTGAAAAGGTGGGTTCATGCTAGTCACACCATCCGTTTGCCTGTACCTGAATACCCATACGACGGTGAAAGTACAACTGACTCTGATTCTGTAGGTGAACCAGAAAAGGATCCAGATACTGAAGATCGACAAGAACGTCGACATCTGGAAGTATCAGAAGCCAGTTCTGCGTCTGAAGGTGAAGTTGAAAGGGAGATTGTTGAAATGCCAGATTCAGAAGATCAACCTGAAGGTCGAGAATCGGTAAAGACAAGCACCAGTAAAGACGCAAAAGAAAGTGAAGAAAAAGCTGTTGAAAAGGAGAAAACTGAAAAACAAACTGAAGACTCTGAAAACAGGAACGGAAATCCTGAAACTGGGGAAGAGGAAGTAACTCACGACAAGGATGAGATTCCAAGTACCAGTTATGAAGGTGTTCCTAACAGAGTAATAGTAGAGAAAACTAAATCTGATGAAGACAAAGATATTGTGAAGATCATAATCAATGATACAGTAGAAGACACTGGAAGTGAAACTGATGACAGTGCAGATGAGACTCCATTAAGAAAAAGCACAAGAAAAAGAGCTTGGAGAATGGACCCAGGATCTTAGTTGGCTGACTCTGTTGCGCCTAGCCACGCCTAGCCTTGCCTTCGCGGAGACGCAGCCAGGAGACGCAGCCTGACCAATCGAGGAGGAGACAGCAGGAGACGGCTTAACGTGAACGCACGCGAACACACGGAAACCGGCCGCCGGCCGCCGGGAGCCCCAACACTGTGAGGAAGCACGCGAGGAAGCACGCGAAACAAAGGGGGGGAAATAACATCGGAGACGCGGACGCTGTGCGCTGTGCGTCTAAAATACCCCCCGCAATCACTTTTTTAGCCTTCCCCCACGCTGTAGACATTAGCCCAGTGAAAGGAAAGCAGCAAGGGCACTGCATGGTCACTGTTAGGACTACCAATGGAGGCACGCCGGTCAGTGGTGCAGCAGCGCTGGAGGGGGGGCATAGCCCGGACCCTGAAGAACGCTTTAATTTGGACCTCAGATAGCGTGATTGCACCCAGTCAGTACCTAAGGCACCTGAGGAGTGTGGCTCAATGGTTAGAGCGGCAGCCCTTGATGCAGAGCTCTGGCCAGGGACCAGGGTTCGATTCCCGCCTCGGCGGGTCTCGGGCTCATAAATTCCTCTGACTGGATATTCTCGCCTCAGTGCCTATTCTAATCATGGGTCCCACGCTGCAACTCTGGGCAATAGCTTGCTTAATCTCCACAACGGCCCCAACAGCGCGAGGAATGCCTGGTTTCACCATGGAGGTGCCCAGGAGTGGACACTTCACAAGGAAAGCCAGGAAGGGTTCCTGAGCGGTATGAGTACAAGCGCGGGGACACCCCGGTCCGGGGTAGCTGTGCGCTATACAAGTACAACACATTTACATTTACATTTACATTTGAGGTGCAAGGAGCCTAGGAGAGAAGGTGCAACAGGAGAAATACCCCGGAGAGGAAAGCAAGAGCGGCAAGGCAGGCTGGCAGATATAAGGCACAACAGAGGTAAGTGAAAGAATTGTGTATATTTATGAGCCACCCCTGAACAGAATTGTGAAAACATTTATAGCAGCATTGCAGTTAAAGACATTACAATCCCATGAGATGGCCCCGAAAAAAGGGCAAAAAGTGCGCAAAGATGATAGCTTAGGGAAGAGTAAAGTAATGGAGGTTTCAATTTCACTGGAAGAGTCCCAGGAAAGCCAGACCTCTGCATTGGACAACAGCAAGGGGCGACGTAAGAAAAGAAAAGTTAAAAGGGCAACCAAAAATGTACCGGAAGCCAAAAGGGACTGCACTAAAACAACCACTAAACGGAAAGATAATCTGGCAGCCTCCAGTTCCATAAAAGACTTTGTAGGGAAACACTACAAATCTATAGAGCAAATAAACTTGGAAGAAGTAGAAGATGAGGAACAAAACGGCGCGAAGGACAGTGAAGAGGCGGGGGCAGAAAATGAGAACCAAAGAAGGAAAGAAGTGGGAGAACCTCCCAATGAACAATCTATAGATATAGAGGAAGGAGGGGAGGACCCAATATTAATAAACCTTACCCTTCTAAGCCAAAATCTACAAATAGCAGCGCCTCGGCTCTCTTCGTCTCCAAGAATGTTCTCGCTGCAATCCACTGAAAATGAAAGGCAAAAGGGAAATGAAACTCAGAGCCCGAGCCTGGTCTGGGGAGACGCGAGAGATCAACAACGGCAGGAAGCGAATGCCCCAAAAAATCATTCAGAGCAGGACGTTGTAAGAACGGAAAATCAAGCAAATCCAGAAATAAACAACTTACAGGATTCGATTCTTTCTGTAACTCCCACATCTTCCCTGTTGGAACTAATATTGATGTTACAGAAGACACTCCAAGGAATTTTAGAAGTAACACTATCAAATAATGGAGTGTTGAAAGCACAGAAACTGTCCCTAAAAAAGATTGGCGAGGAACTGGTGGGGATTAAGAGCCGAATGCCAAATATGATAGCCACCCCTCAGTCTATAGAAGAAAATATAGAGAGTGACCCCGTAGAGGTAGTTGTGGCAAATTTAGCAGTCATACCCCAACCAATAGAACAAAGTATAGTAGTAGAAAATTCTTTATTTAGATATAACATAGATATCTTTAAAAGAGGGTTACATTATTAACTTCATGTGCAACTTGTTAAAAATGAAGACAGCAAAACAGTCGGTAAGTCAGCCGTAGTGAGAATAATAAAGGAAAGATAAAAACCAAGAAAAAATAGAATAAAAATAAATAATAATATAATACCAAAGTTAAAACCTGATATACAAGGAACTTCACTCCTTTTTCTTTACTCTCACTGACTTGTATATCATACATTTAAAAGACGACCCAAATTTCCTAGGGGTACTGCTCGTATTCTTTTCAATTCATCCCTCTAGAAATTTGGCGTGTATCATAACGATCGTTAAGTGGTAAAAGAGAAAGAAAATAAGAGGGAGGATTTAACAGGACTTCTTTAACTTAAAATTGCAATATGCTTGCCGAATGAACCTTGTTAGTCTTATATTTAAGTCAGTGTTTTCAGGGTTCAAGGCCACAATAATGGCTTGCCTGCAGGTTCGAGCCCCCAGCCTGTTCCATTCTGCTTTTAGTTTGCACCTGCGTTGGGAGTTGAAGGCTGGGCAAAGGCAAACCACGTGTAACAGTGTTTCGGCTGTTGTACCGCACCCTCTGCATATTAGATCTTCCGCCGTGCGTCTCCAGGGGGGTAAGTCTTGCAGGAACCGCCAGTCACCCATTCTAATGGCTATAAAGCTACGTTTTAGAAACAGTGGGTATGTGCAGGAGAGATAAGCGGCAGGAACTAGCCGACTATAGGAGTTTACAAGGGCCCAAGAATGGCTCCGTTTTGAAAAGAGTCCTTTGTCTGTAATGAGTGATCTCATTCTTACACATTTTTTGATAGCAGTTTTAAACGCTGTCTGACTAGGGTTAAGAGCCCATAGGTCTCCTGCTGACATTTGTTGGATATAGTCCTTGAAGAGGCGACCAAACGTTCCTCCTGGATTTTTCTGGGAGATTTCTAGCCAGACTAAGGATTCTAGTGAGTCTGGGTCAGCCTGTCTCAGCTTGTGACACAGGGTAAGGTATACACCAATATGGGAAACCTCATAGTTTGGTAGCCCCATCTCCAATCTTATCTGTGCGGCAGATGCAGAGGTTGGCAACTGGAGGACCTTTTTATAGATTTTGGTGGTATGTTGGTTTAGGGCCGTATTCAGTTTGCCCTTGAATGTCTCTATCCCGTATGATAGGGTGGGGCCGATTTTCGCTCTCAGGACTTCCAAGAGTGGCGAAAAAGCTGGACCTGAGAGATTTTTCGAAAGCTTAGTTAGAGATACTGCAAGAGTCGTGGCTTTAATTGCTATCTCATGGCCCTGTTTTATAAGGTTGCCCCTTGAATCCAGGTGGACGCCAAGATATTTATACGATTGACCTATTACGAGGCTTTTATTTTATTTTATTTTGCGTGTTTGTACCGCGCTAGGATCACTTCCCGAAGGAGTATCTCCGCGCCTTTGGCAGCCAAAAAGCAACTAGCGGACCCTAACCATAAACATAAGTCAATTTTGAAAAAGGAATGTCTTTAATTGCTTCCTAAAAGGAAGGTGGTCCTTGCACTGTCTCAAATACAGTGGGAGGCTGTTCCACAAAGTTGGACCAGCAACCGTAAGAGATCTTCCCCCTTGTCTCACTTTGCTAAATTTTGGAATCTGTAACAATGCCTGCTCACTGGATCTCAAAGAGCGTGTCGGTGTATACCAGGAGAATTTATTAATCAGATATGCTGGACCATTTCCCTGTAGACACTTATGCATTGTACAGCAGATCTTAAACTTCACCCTCTGTTTGATGGGTAACCAATGCAACTTCTCCAAAAGGGGTTTAGAGGGGGTGTGAGAGGGCTTGTTCAGGACCAGACGGGCAGCAGTATTCTGGACTACCTGGAGTCTAGAGATTACCGCTTCATTTGTTGACAACAACAGCCCATTGCAGTAGTCCAAGCGACTCAATACTAGGGCCTGCACCAAGGTTCTCCTAGTAGAGTCAGGTAGTAAAGGGAAAACCTTTCGTAGCATCCCGATGATATGAAAGCAGGAGCCCACAACTTGATTGCTATGATGTTTTAATGAAAGCTCCTGATCAAGTCGGACGCCAAGGTTTTTCACTACCTGCTTGGGTTCTGGAGCCGGGCCAAGATCTTGAGGCCACCAGTCTGGGGTCCACAGAAGTTTGGCCTCACCGAACAGCATCACCTCCGTTTTTGCAACATTACACTGCAGGAGGTTTGATGCCATCCAGTTTGCCACCGCCTTCATCCCCTGGGCAAAGGAGTTCCTGACCTCCACCGTAAGGGTTTTAAAAGGAAAGAGGAGTTGGGTGTCATCTGCATATGACACTGGAATAAATCCATACGATCTCATGATGTTAGCTAGGGGGGCCACATAGATATTAAACAGAGTAGGGCTCAAACAAGAGCCCTGTGGCACCCCCTTAGAGATCTCCAACTCCTCTTACCGATAATCGCCCAGGGTGACCCTTTGGGTACGACCTGTCAGGAAACTCCTCAGCCATGACAACGCCTTGCCTTCCAGGCCGATGTTAACTAGCCTGGCTGTCATGATGTCATATGACACGGTGTCAAACGCCGCAGACAGATCCAGCAGAACCAGGATAACAGAATGACCTTTATCCTGGAACATGCGTAGATCGTCTGCGACTGACAGCAAGGTGGTCTCGGTGCTGTGTCTTGGTCTAAATCCCGACTGAGAAGGATCCAGACCGCCTACTAGCTCAATGTAGCTGGATAGGTGGCGATTTACATATTTCTCTATAATCTTCCCCAAAAAGGGGAGAAGAGAGATGGGCCTTAAATTCGCCAACTCCGTCCAGGGGATGGTGGTATTCTTCCTCAGTGGCCTTACTAGCGCCCTCTTCCAGTCCATAGGAACCTGCCCTGTACAGAGGGAAAGATTAATCAGGTTCTGGATTTCTGGTCCAAGAACTTCCACCAGCTTAGGCAGGATGCGGGCAGGAATGCTATCATAGGGACTTCCACTCTTGATCTGTGCAACCAGTGAGGTTACCTCCTCCAAAGAGATAGGAGGGAAGCTAGAGAGGCATTGAGTAGGTGGTCCTGATAGTACACTCGACTGGGATATGTTGTTATTATTTGTTCCCACAGCCGTCTTTGAGGCCATTATCTTCTCATAAATAGCCTCTATCTTCTCCATGAAGAAGGTAGAAATCTCATTGCACAGCTCTTGAGTGGCTACCTCCACAGTCTCACAGGCTGCTGGTCTGGTAAAGGTTTGTAAGATGTTGTACAAAACTCTAGAATCTTTCCCTGCCTCTATGAGTTGTGCAGCAATATGGTTTTTCCGCGCAGTCCTGATGGCTTTATGGTACAATTTAGAAGAGGATTTATAGAGTGTTTTATCCTCCTGCTTTCTAGACCGTCTCCATAGTTTTTCCAATTTTCTTGTCTTTTGTTTCAAGGATCTTAGATCTTCAGAAAACCAGATTTCTTGCTTTGTAGCTGGGCGGGGTTTGTAGATTTTCTGGGGGATAGTATTATTTATTGCATCCTTAACTGCCTCGTCAAACCTGTACAATTCTGTTGTTATATCTCCTGTAGTGAGTCCATACAGGGGAGCTTTATACTGATCTCTAAAGGCTTCCACCGTTAGTTTATGCCAGGGCCTCCTTTTAGTGGCCAGAGTACTCCGCTTTTGAGGTTTATTGTTAGTAGCAGTGTGGAACTTTAAAATAAAATGATCTGTCCAGTCTACTTGTTCAGGAGGCATACATTTGATTAAAGGTGAGTTGGACATTACCAAATCCAACGTATGGCCTGCCTCATGAGTGGGGCCGTCATTGATCTTTTTCAGCCCTAGGGAGTCTAGGTCCATTAGGAGAGTTCTTGCCTCCCTACAGTCCTCTAACTCACTATGGACATTAAAATCCCCTACCAAGAGGAAATCCTGATTATCTTGTACAAATGGTGCTAAAGCCTCTATTAGCACGACTGGAAAAGTCCCAATCAGACCTGGTGGTCTATACAACAATGCACCCTTCCTTTGATCTCTGGGATTAGGACTAAGTTTAAAAATTAGTAGTTCCATTTGAGGATTACTAACTTCCTCCAGTATAGTTAAATTCAATTCCTCTTTATAAACAATTGCCACCCCCCCTCCAGTTTTCTTTAAGCGGTCAACCCTGGCAATCTTATTTATTTATTTATTTATTTATTTATTAATTAATCTTATAGAGCGCGACAGCTACCCATAAGGGTTTCCCGGCGCTGATTGACAGTAAGCACATAGTTGATCCTGAGGAGAAGAATTATTAGGCAAATAGCCAGGTCTTTAAGGCTCTTCGAAAACGGAGATGGCACTGCTCCATTCGTAAGTCCATAGGAAGAGAGTTCCACAATTTGGGTCCCAGTACAGCAAAGGAATGGCCTCCCATTCTAGAAAGTCTGAATCTAGGTACACAGAACAAATGTTGGGAAGAAGAACGGAGTGAGCGGATGGGTAAATAAGGCTTGACGAGTGCTCTAAGATAAGTAGGAGCAACATCAGTTTTAATCTTATGCATAAAGCATAGTGCCTTAAATTTTACACGATTTTCGATGTTAAGCCAATGAAGTTGCTTAATTCGTTTCGTGATAGGATCATATTTCCGACATCCACACAGGAGTCGAGCAGCAGCATTCTGGACCAATTGGAGACGACGCAAGACCGCCTTGGTAACCCCCAGATAGAGCACATTACTGTAGTCCAATCTAGAGGTCACCAAGGCCGTCACAACAGATCTCCGCGTGTCAGATGGCAGAATCCAGAAGATCTTTCTCAGCCATCTAAGAATAGTAAAACAGGTGGCTGAGACTTTATTCACTTGGTCTTTCATCGACAGATCTCTGTCAATGAGAACCCCGAGGTTCCTAGCACGTTCAGAAGGAGTAGGTAGAACGCCCATGGTTGATGGCCAGTGTCTCGGACTCCAAAGGTCAGGCTTGTTACCGAAGACAAGCACCTCCGTCTTTTCACTGTTAAGTTTTAAAAAATTACGGCTCATCCAGCGGGAAATGTCGCTGAGACCGGATTGCAGAGAAGAAGGTGAAGAAGGATCTGCTTGAGATAAAGAAAAAACAATCTGAGAATCATCAGCATAAGTGAAAAGATTGAGACCAGAAAGCTGTGCAACATGGGCTAACGGAACAACATACAGATTAAAGAGGAGAGGGCTAAGAATAGAACCCTGGGGGACACCGTGAGGGGAATAGTGGGTGTTCGAAGTGGAAGTATTTGAAAAGATTTGAAAAGTCCTATCGGAAAGAAAGGACGAAAACCAGAGTAAGGCTTTGTCGCAAATGCCAAAAGAGGCAAGGCTATCGAGGAGGATATTGTGGGAGACAGTATCGAAAGCTGCACTGAGATCAAGCAGAATCAGTGCAGCTGTTTGACCCTGATCCAATAATTGGCGAATGTTCTCAGTAACGCCTAATAGGGTGGTTTCTGTAGAGAATCCTTGGCGAAAGCCAGATTGAGATGAGTGAAGAAGATTGTTAGAAGTGACAAAACGTGAGAGATGTAGATGAATGTGTTTTTCCAAAACTTTTATCTTATATCCTAATGGGACACTAAGTGTGATTGCCGGAACCAAATGGGGCTTAAGCCAGGTTTCTGTTAAAAAACAGAGGTCTGGCTCCTCAGTCAGTATAAGATCCCATATCTGTGTAGAATGCTTCACTAAAGATCGAGTATTACAGAGTAGATTTTTACTCCAACTAATGGAGTTATCTGCCTGTATATTAATAGGAACACAATCTAGTTTTCTTGCTGGTATGACCTCAGCTACCTGTAAATGCCTGTTCCAGTTCATATCAAGATCAAACTGTCTATGGCATCTGTAACAGGAAAAAGGACCTTCAGCCGGGGTATCAGGTACAAAAAGTACAGGCATAGGACATATCAACACGAATCGCAAGCAATACCTGCGAAGTATATGATATTCGTGTGGTAGACGATGTTTCTAGGACATGTGATGGTAGCGCCATAATCTCCAGCCCCTTGGCCCCGTCCAGTCGCGGACGGGCGCAGACGGGCTGGTCTTCGGCTCGTCTTAGGCGCAGGAGTAGGCGCCACACTGCGTGCCAACGCTGCGCGCTAGGGCCGACGAGGGGCTAAATAGCCCAGGAAGTGTCAGAGTCTAGAGCGCTAACCGCTCGCTTTCCAGTATGTCCTGCCTCAGCCCCGCCCTCCACACACCGGGATTGGCTGCCGAGCGTGCAGGCTTAGGTAGGATTTTAAACTATCGTGGCTTTGGTGTTTGCAGGTATGCGAGATTATTGCAGTGTGCCTCAGAGAAATACACAACCTAATTCCTTCTATTCAGGTTAAAACACTGTCAGCATAATTTTACAATCAACATTAAAAATAAATCGGTCGTTTTAAAAAAAATCCGTTTCCTTTTACAATTTGCAATTTAGGCACCGCTATCTGATTTTGTAGCGCCAAGCGGGGTCAGGAGAAGCTGCCACCACCTCCCTACCGCAAAATGCGCTGCCTCCTCGCCGCCTAAATAGCCCAGGAAGTGTCAGAGTCTAGAGCGCTAACCGCTCGCTTTCCAGTATGTCCTGCCTCAGCCCCGCCCTCCACACACCGGGATTGGCTGCCGAGCGTGCAGGCTTAGGTAGGATTTTAAACTATCGTGGCTTTGGTGTTTGCAGGTATGCGAGATTATTGCAGTGTGCCTCAGAGAAATACACAACCTAATTCCTTCTATTCAGGTTAAAACACTGTCAGCATAATTTTACAATCAACATTAAAAATAAATCGGTCGTTTTAAAAAAAAATCCGTTTCCTTTTACAATTTGCAATTTAGGCACCGCTATCTGATTTTGTAGCGCCAAGCGGGGTCAGGAGAAGCTGCCACCACCTCCCTACCGCAAAATGCGCTGCCTCCTCGCCGCCTAAATAGCCCAGGAAGTGTCAGAGTCTAGAGCGCTAACCGCTCGCTTTCCAGTATGTCCTGCCTCAGCCCCGCCCTCCACACACCGGGATTGGCTGCCGAGCGTGCAGGCTTAGGTAGGATTTTAAACTATCGTGGCTTTGGTGTTTGCAGGTATGCGAGATTATTGCAGTGTGCCTCAGAGAAATACACAACCTAATTCCTTCTATTCAGGTTAAAACACTGTCAGCATAATTTTACAATCAACATTAAAAATAAATCGGTCGTTTTAAAAAAAAATCTGTTTCCTTTTACAATTTGCAATTTAGGCACCGCTATCTGATTTTGTAGCGCCAAGCGGGGTCAGGAGAAGCTGCCACCACCTCCCTACCCTACCTTATGTTGTTAAAGGACCACCCACCACCAACATATCGTTTCTTCCCAAAGGGAACTACTTGGGTTTTCTTTAAATTGACTTCTAATTGGTTCGCCAATGTGTAACGAAGCAGTGAGTCAAAAAGCCTTTGCAGCCCGACCCTGGTGAGACTGAAAAGAACAAGATCATCGGCGTATAACAGATTGCTAAGTGCCGTGCCTCCCACCTTTGGGGGATGACTATTGGTTTCATCCAGGGTCGACGACAAGTCTGCTATGAACAGATTAAAGAGCAGGGGGGCCAGCACGCATCCATGCTTGACACCTCTCGTTGTCATAATTTTGCGCGAGAGATGCGTGCCGGACCCTAGCTTCACTCGGACCCAGGTGCGAGAGTGAAGTTGGATAATTGCCTGCAATAGTTTGTCAGGGATCCCCCAATTCCTAAGTTTTTCCCATAAGGCCGCCCTGGGAACCCTGTCAAATGCTGCTTTGAAATCGACAAAGCAGCATAGCACTGTCCTAGATGTTATAAGAGCTTTATCGACAATGGTTGACACTGCTAGAAGATTTGTCATAGTCCCTGAATTGGCGACAAACCCCGTTTGATTCATCGGAATCCGGTTGTCTTCCTTTGCCCATAGCTTTAGGTCCTCCAGAAGGAGGCCTGCATAGTGCTTAGCCTCAATGTCCAAAAGAGCAATGAGTCTGTAGTTGTTGGGGGCTGCGCGGGTTCCTGATTTATAAATTGGGTGTATTATTGCACCCCGCCATGATTCTGGGATAGTTGCGGTTCTCAGGGCATAGTTGAATAGGTTTGTTAGGGTTCCTGACCAAAAAGGAATATCAGATTTAAAGAGGTTCTGTGGTAGGCCATTTGGGCCTGGTGCTCCGTCTGATCTTGCTTTAGTCATAGTCAACGCTACTCTGTCTTGGGACACCTGAAAGCCCATATTAAGAGGACTTGGCAGCTCAGTGGGTGCACTCCACTTAATGCTGGCCTCAGTATCAGTCTCTCTTGGCGGGCCACCTCCTGTGGGACCTAGATGTTCTGAGGACCTGAAATGTTCTGTGAGGTATGATGCCCATTCAGACTCTTGTATATTTGCTGATCCAAAGCTTGAGGTACTCGGGTTGGTGCGGTTAACTAGGGCCCAGAATTTTTTGGGGTTTTTGCTCTTACTCTCCCACACCAATTTGCACCAAAATTGATTTTCGTGTATTTGTTTGTCTTTGATGATCGCCAGCCTGAATGACTTTTGGGCAGCATTATAAAGATTTAAACATTCACTGTTCCCAGGGTGTTTTGCAAGTGACCGCAGGGCATTATTCCTGGCTTTCCTAAGTACCTTTGACTGTAATGAGAGTTTACATTTGTAGCGCTGGTTTGTCCTTTGGGCCTGCTGTTCTACTGGAAAACATTTAGTCAGGTGGGTGCACAGTGTCGTCCATGTTACAATGGGGGAGGCATCATGTTCGTTTCCGTTTTTTATACGTTCCATGCATACCTCTAAGATGGACGGGCTGATGTCTTCGCTCCACTTGAGGCGCTTGAGATTTTCCGTATATGTTCCCCGACACGTTGGAGGTGCGGGTTTGTGCTTCACTGGGTTTATGTTAAGAGATATGACCTGAGGCCTGTGGTCACTTTCAGGACGTGGGTGAATACGAAAGTCGGACAAACAGTGAAGCAGATCAGCGTTGCAAATGGTATACTCCAGATATGAGTGTTTGCTACCATTTGTCCAGGACCAGTTCGGGAGAGTATCCCCCGCCGACCTACCATTCATTACCAGGTAGCCGACGCTGTAAAGTTTCGTCACACAGATCTCACCCAGACCACAGTGGGCTAGGTTAGTTGGTTTGGTTTGTGTCGCGGCCTCAGTGATGGGGAATAAGAAGGGCCCGTTGATGTCTGCTAGTTCCCCCTGAAATAGATTGGTATTAAAATCCCCCGTGGTAATGCAATCTGAGTTGGGATGTTCCGCAGCTATGTCGCACATTATTTCCGTTAGGCGTGCCAGGTGTCCCTTTTTTGTACGTGTGTTTGGATTGATGTACACATTTAAAAGGAAAAGTGGGCGCTGTTTTCGCCATGAGGTAATTTTGACCCCGAGTAGCCAGTCTTCCTCAAAGCTTAGCCGTGAGATTGGGCCTTTTAAATTATTTGATATATGTAGTGAAAGGCCGCCTTTGGCATGGCCGTAGCGGCTATCCCTGACAGCAGGTTTCCATAATTCAATATAGCCGATGACGGGAAATCCGTCTGTAGCCCAGGTTTCCTGTAGGGCTATTACAGCATGTTCGCATAGGAAAGATAAAGTATCGGGGTGCGTAATTTTCTGTTGAAGGCCGCTAATGTTCCATGAACACATAAAAAAGGTGGAATCAGCTTCTGGAGTGGGAGCAGTTGTAGATTCCACTACTAGAAGAGTTGGCACTGCTTGGAGTTTGTAATTATGGGAAGAGGGCTCTACTTCAGAAGGTCAATCTGTGCTTTTGGTTGACAAAATTGCTGGAAGCCATTCCCAGCCTTGACTTGTTTCGACATTGGAGGCCACTGTTGGAGGAGTTTTGTACAGTTCCTCGGATCCTGCCGCGTTTTTTAAAATCGAATATGGTCTTGGATGAAGCACTGGACAGGTAATGCGAGTGTTTCGCGGGGGTGTTGGCTGGGTTAATAGGGAGATGGGGTAGCCTGGAGTGGAGTATGAATACACTCTGATGCCCCAATCCCGCAGAGTGGTCTTGTGGTTCAAAAAAGCCCCTGCCCAGCTCGCCGATCTAAATGATACCAGCGTTACCTCAGACGGTTGAGTACCTCTTGGTGGGAGGAATTCGATGGATTCTATATCCTCCGATGCCAGGCCTGCAAGCCCCGGAATGCCTTCCACTAATTTTATTATGTTAGATCTATTGAGAATATCTTGTCGACCCTTTGATTTATATTCTGGTGCTAGTATGATGTGGAAGAGTACGGAATCATTTTTATTCTCTTTTTTGGAAGCGCTTTGCGCCGACTTGTTAATTTTATTGTTGAACAAGCTTGTATCTGGTTTCTGCTCCTGTTGCATTGAATAGTTGGACACCTTCAATGGGAGATGACCGGTTTTGGGAACGGTTATTTTTTGGTTGTGGATTGTTTTTGTGAGATTCAATCTTGTTTTTGCGGTATCCACACAGAGAGGAGTTGTGGCCGACACTAGGTTAGATTTTATTAATGTAACTGTGGGCCCTATTGGGTTCGACTCGATAAGTTTAGTCGTTGGATTTTCCGTAGTTATGCTTGATTCTTCAATTACTGCTCCCATAACTGGCTCAGTTGGGTCTTGGGAACCCCCAGAAGATGGCTGGGTCACACTTGTTGGTAAATCCCCTTTTGATTTGCAGGCGCTTGGAGTTGCTGGAGTTGTTGGTGTGTCCGTGTCACTTGAGGCTTTCTTATCAACTGCCTTCACAAAGGGGGGAAAGAATTCCTGGTGTGCGGCATTCACTTTTGTGCTTATTTTGTTTCTGCGTTTGCGCTGACTTTTGCGGTCTCTCTTGCTGCATGGTAGCGGAGGGGCTGTAGACGCTTCCAGTTTGGAGGGTACCAGGGTCACTGGGCTGGCCACTGGGCTGGTCGCTAGGTTATCCATGCAGATTGTGTGTCTGGAGGGGACCCCAGCGTTTTCAGTCGTCACTTCGGTCGGGTCAGAACCCCTTGTTGCTGGTTGGAAGTGGCCACTTTTTGGCTGATCGTTTAGCAGGTTTGTACATGGTTCTGTTCCTCCACTTGACTTTGTGCCCTTTTCTGTAATGGGCCACGGGTCAGCGGAATCTTGGTCCGTTTTTGATGGTTTTTGCTGTTGCAGAGCGGGATTTGTGGATGAGTTACCCCCCTTCAGCGACTTGACTTCCTTTATAACACTGGATAGAAAGACTGGGAGCGAAGAAAGTGAGTCAATGATTGGGGAGCAACAGCAGACCGATTGTACGAGCTTAGTCGAAGCTTGTGCTCCTAGTATTAGATTGTTCAGTTTGTCAAGTTTGTTATCTATCCCTGCCGTGAATAGGGCCAGGGTATTCAGGAGGTCAACCTGCACATCCAGTTTATCTGAGTGATAATTTAATGCATTGACTGTTTGTTGAAACGTTAGAAGGAGTTGTGGCCAAACTCCAGTTGCTGTTAAGTCTTCTTTTTTAGAATTAATGTCTGGCATGTGATTGATGGAGTTTTCGGTGTTTTTGAAGAAAAATGAAAGATCCGCTAAAAACTGGTCATTCGGATCGGTTTTCTTAGTTGTTTTTTGAGGGGGGGGTTATTTTTGCTGCTGGTGGTGAGAGTATGTTGAGCTTAGGGCTTAACACGACTTTGTCGATGGACTGGAGATTTGACGTGACCAGACACTGATTAAATGTGTTTATGACTTGCGGTGAATGGGGAATTTGGGCAGTGATATTGCACACTTCAGGATTTTGCACATGTATTTGTGCAAAAGTTGATTGACACTGGAGACCCATTGTACGTTCCTTTGAAGTAGCGTGCTCTTGTTGGGGGGTAAGTACAAGGAAGTCTGGTCTCTGTTTTTGATCTGAGGAGGAACTTAGGGTGGATTGCAGGTCCACCGGAGAGGATTGGAGCAGGCATACTCCCTGCTTGTCCGCACCTCCGGTTAAAAGTTGCTGACCTGATTGAAGCTGTGGTTGAAAAGTAACTGGGAGGTTTTGATTGGGGCTTGCATCCCCTGGCCAAGCCGAGATCGAGTCGTTGAAAGATGATCCGAAAATATACACTCCCGGGGGTTGAGCAGACTTTTTGGATTTCATTGACCGCTGTAATGGGGATAATAGGTGTGGAGGGGGCGCGCTTATTTCGGCCAGTTGGTCCAGGGCTCCGGGCCTTGCTGCCTCCTGAGACAGGGGCTGTGGATGAGTGTCAGTCCTAGTTGGTGTTTTTTTAAAATAGGCCAATAAGTTTGAATGCTTCACGGTTTTTGGCATATCTGAGCTCTTGCCTTTCTGACTTGGGTGGCTGTAGCAGGTTGGAGATGGTTTTGCTGCGGTCGCTATTTCCTCGGGACCCGTGAGGGTGGAATGGCTACCCAGATGGGATTCCTCTTTGGGTGCCCGCTGCTTTGTATTCCTCCGTTTGGGCGCCGCTGTGATCTTTCGTACCTTCCCCGATCTCATTGCCTCAATTCAATGGGGCTAAGGTGAGCTACAAAAGGCTATCAGGAGCTGGAAAGTAGTCCAAAGGAGAGGGTTGCTATAACCTGAGGTCTCTGATAGCTATGCAATGGCTCTGCTGTTGAGGGGTTTGAAGAAATTCTGTAGCCTTGGGGCACTGATGGATCAGGTCAGTATATTCCCTCCGAGGGCACTGCAGCTGGTTGGATCACCTCGATCGGGTCCGCTATAGTTTGACTGACCCTGGCGTCGGAGGCAGCCCAGTTGGATGATGGGTGATTATTTAAGTGACGCTATAGCGTGCACCGGTGTGCTGTCTGTGCTTGACGGCACCCTAAGGTGCTTGACGGTACCTTAGGGTGTGGCACCCCCCTGCTCCTTTGTTTCCCAGCCCCTTCTGCCTAACCCTCGACCGCTGGCACACACCGCACCCCCCTAGACGGGTCTCAGGGAGAGTCTAAGCCTTGGGTAGGGCCACACAGGTAAGGGGTTGGTGTGTGAGACCAGGTCTGGCCGACTCAACCAGTTGATGTCCTGAACTTGCTGAGCGCGGTTAGGCCGGCTGTCACAGGGCAGACTCCGGGGAGGGGGGCAGGGGGCAGGGGGAGCAGCCCCAAAGCTAAAAGAACGGCCGGATACCTCACACGTCCGACCAGCCAGGCTAGCGGGTGAATTGCGCAAGAGTACTGACGCAAGGCAGGGCGATGCAGGGATGTAAATGTAAATGTACAGGAATTTATATAGCGCAAATCACCAAGCGGTTTCTAAGCGCTTGCTTAGGGAACCCGTCCTGGTATTCCCCTGTGAGATAACCCCAGCAGGGTATCCGCAAGGTGAAAGCCAGGCATCCCGCCGCGAGGGGCCGTTGTGGAGATTAAGCAAGCTATTGCCCAGAGTCGCAGGGTGTGAACCTGTGAATCGAGTAGGCACCGGAGTGAGAATTGTCGAGTCCATAGATATATTAGGACTCAAGACCCCGCCGAGCCGGGAATTGAACCCTGGTCCCGGGCTGACCTCTGCTTCCAGGTTTGCCTCCTCTAACCAGTGAGCCACACTTCTCCACAATGGATGCAGGGCAGAGCTCACCAGGCGGCCTTCTAGGCACGCAGGAGTAACACAAAGGATACCTGGGAGACACCCGGCGATCCTCCGAGGTAGGGGGTCTCTCGGCGGGCAGGTGGTGGCTCCACGCGACTGCGTGCGTTTCAGGGGAGAGGGGGAGACTTGCACTGCGTTTTCGAGCAGTTCTTGCTGGCCCGCCCTACCCCGCCACAGCCGACAACCGACAAACAACCGGCAGCCTGACAGTGGGGGGGCGCCTCACCGCACCCTCACTCCTTCCCACAGATTAGCCGACTTACCGGCACACCACCGCTCACACCGGAGACCCGACTTGGCCCGAAACCGAAGCTCACGGGACCCTGCGCGGCTTCCCGGCCAGGCCCGCACAGCACAGCTCAGCTCGCTGCAAATCCTGTCTCAGCCTCCGTCAGCCTCCGCCCTCCTCACACACGCCACACCTGCCTGATGGACGTCCGAGGATCAACCGCAGCTCTCGTTAGTGGGGCGCAGCCTCGTCAGCAATTCTCAGAGTTTGAGACCTTTGCTTGTGTTTTTGCAAAGTATAGTAAATAAAGCGACAGAGACATCAAACAATGTATATATTTCTAGACACCCAATGCTGATAAAAAGGCGAGGGGTGTATGCAGTAGCTCCCACTAGAAATAGGGATGGTAAGAAGCGGGCCCTGTACCATTCGACAAAGAGACAAGGGAAGAAACCAGAGGGGGGACCACAGCCAAGCTTAAATGCATCCGCCCCAATCTATGTACCGATTGGACCCCCGCAATCGGTGCCCAAAATAACAATGACCCCGTTAGTACTTAGGAAAAATGGGAGAAGTAATACTAAAAAGCAGAAAGTAAGAATAGCTCCAGGACAGCCCAAAAGTGGCCAAAGAGTAGTTAGCCCACATTCCAGAGAACTAACAGAAGTGGAAAGCCAGGGGCCACCACTAGGGAGAATAAAGAGCAGATAGCTAAAATATGAAACTCCCAAGAAAATATTAGAGGTGGATGATAACAAGTGGGTATACTTGGAACAACTACAAGCTGTGAAAAGGGGAAAGACGGTTAGAAATACGAACCCCTTAAATAGGGCACAGATTCGGACCGCTTTTGCCAAATGCAGCAGACTGAGTGCGATTAGTACAAGGGATCTAAGACAAGTTGGCTTCGAAGAAAATAGAAACGGTAAAGAAATAACTAAAGTGTCACTGCACTCAGACCTGGTAAATACGGCAATCTTAAAAGCCACCAGTGAGATAAACCAAATGGGTATAAGGGTAATACCAGAGAGGGAAGTGAAAGGCCTCCTGGGTAGTACCTTTCTAAAATACCATGCAAGTCTGGGGAGGAGACAAGTAAAGTTATGTAGAGATAATCTAGAAAACCGAGCTGCATGAATATAGTGATAAACAATGCAGGAAACGATGCCACATGGGACAACTGGTCTCTAAGTAGCAGCTATGTGGGAGATTTAAACGAGTACTATACGGAGGAAGGGGCAGAAGATGGAGGCCTAAGTGAGGTAGAATAGGATGGGGGGGGGGTGTCGCAATGTCTAACAGCCTGATTCATGTAGGCAATAGCGCTCGCAAAAGGGCCAGATTCTGAGAATCTGTCCCTTTGCGAGTGCGATTTTTGCATTTGGTATTCACAATCCCAAATGCAAAAATCGCTATTTAAGAATTCGCATATTTGCGAGGAATGGTATTTAAGGAATCTCTAATAGAGATTCCTCAAATGCTATTCATGACACATCAGGAAATTGCGATTTTGCACTTTTGGGGCCGCTATTTACCGAGAGGTCAGACCTGTCGGTAAATAGCAAAAACTCAGAAAAATGCTTTTAAAAGCATTTTTCTAAGTTGCATGTTGCACACACACATGTCCTTTGGACATGTGTGTGCGCAACACCTGTTCAAATGTGCATTTTAGGGGTGCTACAGGGTGTCCTTTGGACACCCCTGGCACCCTCAAAATCGCTATCTTATTTGCGAGTATCAAATTGCTACTCGCAAATAAGGGATACTCCCCATTCATTCCTATGGGCCTCTTGGCCCATAGGAATGAATGGGGAGTATTTGCGAGTAGCAAATTGCTACTCGCAAATAAAGAACATGTAGGAATCGCTATTTTATTAGCAATTCCTACATGAATGCCGTTTTGCGTGTCCTCAATAGCGAGTCGCTATGATTCGCTATTAGGGACACGCAAAACGGCATGTACATGAATCAGGCTGTAAGTCTCTTAACATGGAACATAAATGGTTTAGGCAGCGAACTAAAGCGAGAATACATTAAAGAAGTAATAAATAAAGTGGAAATTACCTGCCTACAAGAGACTTGGACATGCGATGAAACCCCAATCATCGAGGGTTATCTACAATTGAATCGTCCAGCCACGAGAAAAAGATTTGGTCGCCCGTCTGGGGGTTTAATGATATTAGTGTCAACAAAAGTATTGCGAGAAGCAACTCCACTAAAAATGAAATGTAAATGGATTCTAGCTTGTAGACTTGAATTGTTGACCTTGGAAATGAAATACAAAATGTTGACTGTGATGAATGTATATATGCAGTGGGAAAACACAGTAGAGTATGAGAGGGAGATGGGACATTTTATAGAGGACATGGACCTTCTTTTAGAAAAATATGCTTCAGATACATTGATAATTATGGGAGATTTTAATCATAAACTAAATCCAAAAAAGGTAGACCGTTGGAATAGAGAATTGTTGGAAGAGTATGGAATAAACCACGCTAGTTTCCCAGCAGGTGAACCCACGAAACAGGAATCAGAACTAATACATTTCCTAGGAGGTAGGGGTCTCCAATGTCTGAACGGTAGAATGAAGTCAGACTGCCCAGCAGGGAAGACCTTTAAAATAGGCCTACAGAATTGCTCAATTGACTATATGTTTATGCCAGCCTGGAACTTCCATCTAGTACGGGACTTCAAAATAGAACAAAAAGAACTTAGTGACCATAATGCCTTGCTCCTAAGGATATCTGGGGGAAGTAAGATGCCAAGAGACAAAGTGATCCCACAGGATGTCGAGTACCCCAAACGGGTAACGACACGACTTACCGAGGAATACCAGGAAAAACTGAAGGCTATGCAAGCTAAGGTGAAACTAGGAAACTTGGAAGGTAAAAATCTGGAATGGTACACAGAGAAGATAGATCAAGTAGTCCAGTGCTTAAAAATAGAACTAAAAAAGGTTAATAAGAACAACCCAAAACCCCCGGTCAGCCGAGTGAAATGGTTCTCGGCTGAGTGCCAATCTAAAAAAAGGGAGATACGAGCAGCACAAAGAAGACAAAAAAAGAATTTCACCCTTGAGAGGCAGGAAAGTATAAACAAGCAGAAAGCAGATTTAAAAAAAATGGTAAATGATGCAAAGAGGTCATATAAAGAAAAATGCTGGCTGAACTTGTTAGAAGCAATTGAGGAGAAAAAAACCTAAGAAAATTCTGGAAAATGGTAAAGGCAGCCTCTGGTCCGACAGATGAAATGTGTGGTCAGTGAGGCAGCCTGGGAGGAATACATAAAGGAATTGTACGAGGTACGAACTCCTCGAAATCATGTAGAGCCCCAAAAATGGCAGGAAATATCTGAAGACCTCAAATCCGAGTTTAACGAGAAGCAAGTAGAACAGGTAATAAGAGAACTTAAGCTGACTCGTGCGGCAGGACCAGACAACCTTCCCGCAATAATAATAAAGTCAGAAGTAAAGTGGTGGGCAAAATTTTTTGCCCAGATGGTCCACATAATATTAACAGAAGGCATAATGCCACCCAACTGAAAAGGCGCAGTAATCCGGCCAATCCACAAGAAAGGGAGCATGGAGGCACCACAAAACTACAGACTGATTAACCTCCTAGATATAGGAGAGAAGGTTTTCTCAAAAATTGTGCTAAATAAACTTAACGCATGGGCTAAGGAGTTCCAAATCATACCTATAGAACAAGGTGGATTCAGGGAGGGGCACTCCACAATAGACCATGGTTTCGCACTGTGGGCAATGGCAAAGAAGTCAACGGAACAAAACGGTAAATTATGCTGTTGTTTCGTTGACTTCCGAGCCGCCTTCGACTCCGTTGATCGGGTCTGCCTATGGGAAATATTAATAAAGGTAAAAATTCCTAAAGATCTCCTAACTATAATAAAGGAACTACATCAAGGAAACTGGGCTCAAGTAATTAGGGATACCGTGGATACACTGACACAAAAAATACCCATTGAAAATGGCCTAAGACAGGGTTGCGTTCTGGCACCACAGCTATTCTCCATATTTCTATCAGACCTACCGGCCCATCTAGAGGTAGAAGGAAGTGCAAGCCCTAGAATGGACGGAAAAAAGGTGCCCTGCCTACTTTATGCAGACGACCTGGTAATAGCAGACCAGACGGAGATAGGCCTCCAAAGAAAGCTGAATGCATTTAAGGAATACTGGGGCATATTACCAACAACTAGCGATAATTTTTGTCTCTAACTTGTTTAGAGACAAAAATTATCGCCGCACATCGGCGATTTTTATCGCAGATAAACCTTGCTATTAGCAAGGTTTATCGCAAATGCGATAAAAAACGGCCGCAATGCATGAATATCGCTGAAAAGTCAGCGATATTCATGCATTATCGAGCAAATGCTCTTAGCCATGTTATCCACCTCCCATTGGATAACATGGTGATGAACTGCTCAGGGCAGGTGTTAGCTTTTGGAGATATTCGCGCTTAGCGCGAATATCTCCAAAAGTTGGTAATAGGAGATAGCGATGTTAGCGACTGTTTCCAGTCGCTAACATCTTGGCACGCCCACTTTGCATGTCATTAGTGATAAATATCACTGCCATGCAAAGCGGGGCCCAAGATGGTCGCTATCTCCTATTAGCTGTCACTAACTGGTGTTAGCGACAGCTTGGTAATAGGGAGATGATTTTATCTCCGCTTTCTTGGCTTTTAAAGCCCAAAAAGCGGAGATAAACCCCCTTGATAATATGCCCCACTGTTTGAGGAAATTCTTAACAGTAAACTTAGATAAAACAAAAACCTTGGGGTATATTATCAAGGGGTTTATCTCCGCTTTTTTGGCTTTAAAAGCCAAGAAAGCGGAGATAAAATTATCTCCCTATTACCAAGCTGTCGCTAACACCAGTTAGTGACAGCTAATAGGAGATAGCGAACATCTTGGGCCCCGCTTTGCATGTCAGTGATATTTATCACTAATGACATGCAAAGTGGGCGTGCCAAGATGTTAGCGACTGGAAACAGTCGCTAACATCGCTATCTCCTATTACCAACTTTTGGAGATATTCGCGCTAAGCGCGAATATCTCCAAAAGCTAACACCTGCCCTGAGCAGTTCTTCACCATGTTATCCAATGGGAGGTGGATAACATGGCTAAGAGCATTTGCTCGATAATGCATGAATATCGCTGACTTTTCAGCGATATTCATGCATTGCGGCCGTTTTTTATCGCATTTGCGATAAACCTTGCTAATAGCAAGGTTTATCTGCGATAAAAATCGCCGATGTGCGTCGATAATTTTTGTCTCTAAACAAGTTAGAGACAAAAATTATCGCTAGTTGTTGGTAATATACCCCCCTATGCTTCGGAAAAAAGATAAGTAAGTTCAATTGGTACTTAGGGGATCTCAAACTGGAGACGGTAAAAGAATCTCGGGGTATATTATCAAGGGGTTTATCTCCGCTTTTTTGGCTTTAAAAGCCAAGAAAGCGGAGATAAAATTATCTCCCTATTACCAAGCTGTCGCTAAATCAGTAGAACTCATGTTGAACTCTTGGTCAAATGAGAAGGGGTTCCCCTACCTCGACATCTTACCAAACCGTTGCTATAGGCAGGAGATATTAAGGTTGCGGATTGGGATCAATCCCTGGGTAATAAACAAAAACTTAAAATCAACAATGTTAGATAATAAAGGGTACTGCAGATGTAACCTGGGCTCCAAAGGCGACCTTATACATATTCTTCTTGACTGCCTAACTTTACTAGAACTGCGGAAACAATGGCTGCGCCCAATATTTTTAAACCATGATATAAGAACTAGAGCGCAGGCGGCTATCCTCTTAACTGAAATGCCCACCATTGATGTTGCAATTGCCTTAGGTAAATACATAAAGGCGGTACAGAGCCTATTAAGAGGACAGGAGTAATTTGCAGGATCTTATGCTTTTATACCAACAAAATATATACTTGATGTAAGGAAATGAGATGGTTTTAAAGGAGATAATTTATTCTGAGTTTTTGTAATTACAATTATACGGGTGATATGAAATGTATGAGGGTGGGTAAGAGTTCTTTAATCAATACTGGAGCAATTGTTAATGATTTTATTAACTTTTATGTGGACATTTTAAACTCATGACATTGCCTTTTATGCTTGTTTAAAGATTATGATCTTAATAAACATACCTTTGAACTGAACTGAACTGAGTGGAGCATAACACTGTAGAGCCAAATACTAAGAAAGTCTGCAAAGGAGATAATTGGCCTAAAGGAGCAGGAGGATTGAGATTCAAAATAGTGAACACAACAAAAGACCAAGAAGAGCAGGTAAATGAGATTACCATATAAACACAAATAATATCCCAGCGTCTGTTGTAAAGAGAAAGAAAATTCCCTAGCAAGATTCAAAACATGTGATGTAACAAAAAATATAACATTTATGTGTATGGATTCCCATCATTCACCAAACCTGGTGATTAGCTTCATCATTTGGGTATCCTTTTATATAGAATGCCATTCCTGCTCTATATATATCAGAGCCCTCGAATGCCAATAAGGTATGTTTTACCAAGATGAGCAAGATAGAGTATATGGGATCAAGTTATAAAGTGCAGTGCAAAAAAAGTGTGAAGTGAAAAAGGGTATAAAATTGATGCGTGAACAGACTGTGAATTTTATTAGTGTTTGTCACGATCAAAAGCTAAAAACAAACCTCAAGGACTAGTTTTAACAAATAGCTGTCCTCAACAGAAGTGGTCAACATGTTTCAGCACTCAGCGGCAAGAAGTTAAACCACGTGCTTTCATCAGGACCTCTACAGATAATAAAGCTACTGCTATCATAAAGTTACAAAAAGGATATAGTGTGAGTCTGATGTCTCACAATCCAGAATTCCTCACAGATTAAACAGTGATCTGAAAAATAGAATAACATAAAAGGAAAAATATACCAATCTCAAATTTCTGTGGTATAGTTTCCCTTCACGTATAAAAACAGAAACAGTATCCACTGGCACACAATGCAACCAACCCAGCATGAACAAAAACACACTGTCTATCATTAATGGGCATTCCTAGTTGATTCTAGACCAATCACATTATTAGACAAACCGAAAAACTGTCACAAGTATCAGCAGTAATTTCCACAATGTTCTCTTAGATGTTATCGCCTTGAAAGAAAGATCGAAACTAATCCACATGCATAATCCATCGTGTAGTATACAATCTTAAATAAGTGGACATATGCATACAAACAAATGCGAACCTTTTTATGGCATCTGTGCTCTTACATCTGTTAAGGCTGACTGCAAACTTGATTAGGTAACAGGCATGTTTGAATAAATGCCCAAAAGTGTCTTGAGTCTACAGTAGCGTCCTGAGAGAACAGCGATGGGTTTTTAGACTTAAGAGTGACACACGTGGACTCAACGATTCTATTCCTTGGTCCTCGTTGTAATATGTCTTCCTTGCCAGTAGGTATGCAGACAGTTTTTGTAGTTTCATAAGACTCTGTTTCAAATATAGCTGAAGCTGCAATGGTTCGCCTAATACCTAATAGCTTACCAATAACATTACTGGATACTGTTTCTGTTATACGTGAAGGGAAACTATACCACAGAAATTTGAGATTGGTATTTATTTCCTTTTAGAGCGGTGCCTCCTTTATCCTGAGCTGTTGCCAGGTGGGGTGAGGTTTGTCCTCCTTATTAATAAGGTAAGATGGAGTGTTGTCTCATTGAATGGGCAAGTGTGTGATGGTTATATATTTGGTACCATGCACAAACCAGAGAACCAATAGGATGTTCCCTTTTCAAGATTCATTTGTGTTTTGTGTTATTCTATTTTTCAGATCACTGTTTAATCTGTGAGGAATTCTGGATTGTGAGACATCAGACTCACACTATATCCTTTTTGTAACTTTATGATAGCAGTAGCTTTATTATCTGTAGAGGTCCTGATGAAAGCACGTGGTTTAACTTCTTGCCGCTGAGTGCTGAAACATGTTGACCAATTCTGTTGAGGACAGCTTTTTGTTAAAACTAGTCCTTGAGTTTTGTTTTTAGCTTTTGATCGTGACAAACACTAATAAAATTCACAGTCTGTTCACGCATCAATTTTATACCCTTTTTCACTTCACACTTTTTTTGCACTGCACTTTATAACTTGATCCCATATACTCTATCTTGCTCATCTTGGTAAAGCATACCTTATTGGCATTCGAGGGCTCTGATATATAAAGAGCAGGAATGGCATTCTATACAAAAGGATACCCAAATGATGAAGCTAATCACCAGGGGGTATATTACCAACAACTAGCGATAGTTTTTGTCTCTAACTTGTTTAGAGACAAAAATTATCGCCGCAAACCGGCGATTTTTATCGCAGATAAACCTTGCTATTAGCAAGGTTTATCGCAAATGCGATAAAAAACGGCCGCAATGCATGAATATCGCTGAAAAGTCAGTGATATTCATGCATTATCGAGCAAATGCTCTTAGCCATGTTATCCACCTCCCATTGGATAACATGGCTAAGAACTGCTCAGGGCAGGTGTTAGCTTTTGGAGATATTCGCGCTTAGCGCGAATATCTCCAAAAGTTGGTAATAGGAGATAGCGATGTTAGCGACTGATTCCAGTCGCTAACATCTTGGCACGCCCACTTTGCATGTCATTAGTGATAAATATCACTGACATGCAAAGTGGGGCCCATGATGGTCGCTATCTCCTATTAGCTGTCGCTAACTGGTGTTAGCGACAGCTTGGTAATAGGGAGATAATTTTATCTCCGCTTTCTTGGCTTTTAAAGCCAAAAAAGCGGAGATAAAACCCCTTGATAATATACCCCCAGGTTTGGTGAATGATGGGAATCCATACACATAAATGTTATATTTTTTGTTACATCACATGTTTTGAATCTTGCTAGGGAATTTTCTTTCTCTTTACAACAGCCGCTGGGATATTATTTGTGTTTATATGTCAGTATGGGGCTGCATATTCCAGTTTGTCTTTAAACTCTGGCCTTTGACCCTACTCTAGCTTTCCTGTGTGTTTTGAAATGAGATTACCAGCCAGAAAGAAACGTTGGGAAAGAAAATAGAGATTGTTCACAGGCCAAAAAGATTAAGACGTCCAAATCAGAGATATAAATCACATGAGTGGACACATATTGTCCTGCCACCAATTGTTGAAGTAAACAGTAGTCAAGAAAATCTATATGACCCAAAATCAAATGAGAAAAGTGAGTAAAATGGTCATCTAAGAGAAAAGACAGGTGCTCAAAGTATATGATATTAAAGTAAAAAGTCTGAAGTCCCGTGAGACGATTTTTCTGTAAATATAGAAAAGGTCGGAGTTGACACAAGGTTGAAGAAAACTTGTTAGAAAAACTAATTATAGCATAATTTAGAATAGAAATTGACACAAGGTCGAAGAAAACTTGTTAGAGTGCTGTGTGGTGTGAAATCTATAGGTGACATAAGGTCGAAGAAATGTGTTAGAGAAAAATGGCAATGAATAACCATAAGACGAAATGTTCTATTTTTAGAAAATGGTGTAGATGTTTCACTATATGCATGGGGTTGTTGATTATATTGTGGGTAATTTTAGCTATCGTGATTCCATTCCAAACTAGTTTAACAAAATTAAAACCAAATGCGAGTTCAAGTAAGCATGTTGAGAAAGAAAAGGTACCTGAAACTCGTGTGTACAACCCAGAATTGCATCAAGATAGGTCCATTAGTGATTATACCAAGAACACTTTTTCAAAGTTATTGCTTGAGTATGTTAAAACAATGAATGTTGATGACTGCTATGTTTGTGTAAAATTGCCAGCATCAGTGTCAGAAGGGGTGACCTAGCACCACCTTCCTCTTACCTATGGAGTAACTTGTAGCATGATTGCAAAATTGTTCTCTAAAACTGGGAAACTGGAATATCATTATTCCAATGTGGATGAAATATTTGAAAAATTTAAGATTGACTATTCATTAAATAAAAGAAAACATGCTGAAGTAATTGGAGAATATTTTCTAAAAGTAGATGAGTTAACGCATGAGTATGCTTATAATAATAATCTATTCACCACCACAGGGGCAGCCCTAACCACCTGAACCAGGGGCTGTAGTTATTTTTCCAAACAGAGGTTCAGAGTGTACATCAATCAATAGCATACCATAAGGACAATAAAATTATACAGAGAAAGAAAAAGTAAAAAAAGAGAATAGAAACTTTAGGTCCAAGGAAAAAAAAGATTTGAAAAAAAATTATATATGCATGTAATTATAGAAAAGTACAAAATGTATTTAGATTTAAAAAGGTTTACATAAAGCTCAGATGTGTTGTCGGTATAACAAGAACATTACAAAACATATACATAAAACCAGACAAGTGGCAAACACATAGAGGTTACATAGACATAAGAGTTCAGAAACCATATAAGAACTCCTATACACAAAACACTGTGTCCTCCTTAAGATGTGGCCACAAATATCGTCGACGGCGTTTCGACCGTTGTCATTAGTAAATGGTCATTCTGAGGACAATAAATTTACTGAGCTTGCCACCAACCAATAAAATAGCCAACTGCTGTGGAGTCAGTTTAAAAGTTCCACTGACTACGATAAATTTCATCCATAACTGGTCACTGAAATTACGCAACAATCTTTTTTAGGGAAGTCGCTGCCTCCAAACAGCAATATCGTGACAACCAAACGAATATGAATATGAATTGGGTGCGGCTCGTCGGAATGAGAATCGAGCCAAACCCAATTCATATTCATTTGGTTGTAGCAATAGCACTGAAAAAGAAGTGATAACAGCTGTTGACAGCTGGGTACCCAAAGTAGATGATCTAGTTCGATAAAAGATCCACGATAAACAAGCCTGTTGGCCATCCTACAAAACACGCATTTCAGTTCTTGGGGTAAAAGGCAAACCAAGTGTTATCCTGCCTCCATTGTCTGGGTCAAAGAAAAACAGAAAGATGTCCACTGACCACAGTAAAAAGCACTATGTGACCGGTCAGGTACAGCAGAACCTCCTGGACATCAAGAATGATACAGAGTAGAACCCCACAGCCTCTTCCTACTCTGAACAAAGTACTTCTTAAAGAGCGCAGTAACATCACCAGCTTGAGTACCCAACCGGTGATACTTGATTATAATGTGTCTCCAGCTTTACATCAAGTAATAGATTCCACGAAAGAATCTGATGCTGCAATTACTACAGTTGAACATGTTCCAATCAAATCCGTGGTTTACTTTGAACCCCTGCATCAGTCAACACCTACTTAAATTATGCATTTTTGAGAAACAACACTGCATGAAAATGAATCTGAGTTTTGAACAGATTTCATCACACTCCCCAATCACTCTACACCACTGATATATTCCTGCTTATCATTGGTTGCATGACCGGTACTTGACACCATTGTGGCCCTATGTTTGAATTGACACAGAAGTGTTCCTTTTCATCAAGTGACTGCTAAAAACAGATGGTGGTTCTGCTGCTACTGGATGAATGTTACGTCCCTGAAAGAACAACCCATGGTATGAGAATTACAACTGATCTTTATTCCCACAAAGTTCAACATGACATCTATGATGCAAAAATAACAGCTTATCATGTGCCCTAGGGCATAGTTTGTGAAAGAGTTCTCTATCAGGTTATTGGACCCACTGAAACATTATAATTGCATATGTTTTGAACGTTTCAACGAACAATGTGATTATTCTGGATTCTATTTCAGAAGACTGGGATACGAAGACTATGAAAAGCATGATGTCTGATTTACAGGCATATACAACTGTGGACAATAAAAATCTTTATTTGAATGCGTTGAATTATGAAGAATTGTATGGCTTTCATCAATATGCACACTATTCTATACATCCAACTAGTTATCCCAGAGAAATATACAATTACACACAGCGGGAGAATTGAAAAGCTCCACACCTTGTCATCTGAATTTCCTAAAGAACTTCCCCTATTTCTAGAGTGAAGACAAGTCCAATCCCTCATCCGTCTAGTTTTTCACAACAACTCCTGAAAATCTTAATTACCACCAACAAGGAGATTTATTAAGAGAAGTACAATCAGAATTTAGCCATACAGGCAAAGTAGTATTGGAAAGAAAATATTGACGAGATAATTGTTTGGGGAACCAAATATTGGCAAGTGCAAGATAAAGAAACCCTATTTCGAGCATGCATTATACAGAAACATGATTTTCCTGAATGAAACATTTCAGCAGACTACCTATCTGTGATTTGGAATTATAAAAGCCCTTAAATAGTCCTCTATACAAAAGGGTTAATCAACACTGTTCACCAATTGGTGACCGCAAAATAATATTTCAGGCTCTGAAATAAATGCTATGATCAAGAATGGAACTTTTACTTCCACACATTTCTCTCCTGAAGGTTTAATATCATGGCCGTATGATTAAAAATCATACATGCATCATTTCCTATCCAAAACCCATGCATTACGCAGCACACATGCACAGAGGAATAATCCTTCAAGTATACTTTTTGTGTAGAAGAGTATCCCTTCCAGCACAAAACCTATCCAGACTACAACGTAGGCACCTAAGCGTCGTGGCACAAGGGTGCCTGTGAAGGTGTTAGGCACCCAGAAGTACCGCCAGCGCTACAAGAGTGTTGATCTGTGCCATATCTTAGTAGATACGCCACATTTATGCCCTCTCCCTTTGACGCCACGCAGCACAGCAATTTCCCTGGCTGGTTTTCATAAAATGGAATGTGAGAAACAGCGCCATATCTAATAAGATGTGGCGCTGTTTTCCTCTCTTCCTGCACTGCTGCACTTTTGGCTACCATGTACCAATGCACACACCCTTGCACCACAGTCCAGGGGTGTGTGCATTCTGTGGTTTATAGTTTTTTCATTAAAAAGGGAGCCTTCTAGTCCAAAAGCTATCCTTTAGCAATTTTCATACGTTGTGTTGCGTGCTGGACAATGCAACATGCACGCAAAGTTGAGAAAATGAGTTGAAATTAAAATGTTTCTTCTTGTTGCACCAGAGTAGGAGGTGTAAGAATGTGGTGCAAATCCCTGTCTAAGATTGTTTATAGATATGGATTTGCACCACATATTTAAGTGGTTGCATTGGAATGCTTATGCACCTCCCACGGAACACCCCCTTCACACAAAATAATGTAAAGCAGCGCATACTGTAACTTTGCTTTACTTTGGGAAACTATCCAATAGACATCCTGTGTGATTGCATTAGATAGTAAATCCCAATGTAACACTTTGCGTTAGGCGTACATTATAAAAATACCATAAACCCAGTAAAAAACGTTAACAAATCTGAGCCTAGGTTTGTTTCATTTACATGTTTCAGGATATTTTGATCCAGATTTACAAACGTCATGGAAAGCAGCATAGCAGCCAAAGTTGCTGTGCGGGTCTGCATTGCGTGAGAGGGAGAGAGCAAGAAAGCACCGGGTACAGATTTACTAAGCCTTTGCATTACGTACGTTGAGGAATCGAAATCACAAATGCTTCAGTCAGATTTACAAAGCCATGCAAGAAGAGATTTGCGCCGCCTTGCCTGGCTTTGTAAAGAAATGTAACACCACACTGCGGCTGCTCTTCGTTGCCTTACATTTCGAGCTGGAAGCATTTATGTGGGTGGAGCATGGATATTTCTGGGGATCCACCCATGGATTTGATGCGGTTCTAGATTGACAAAGCTTTGTAAACCTGGGAGTGCCTCAAATCAGTACAACTAGCAGAGGATGGCTTTACAGGGAGAAAAAACAAAATTCTCCTTATTTTTTACCTCTTTCTATGCATGATGCATTCTGTAGCAAATGTATCTTGCTGAAATAATAGTAAATATATCCCCATATCTACTAAGATATGGTGCTTGCCTACTCTCTCTCCCTAGCGGTGGTACACAATTGGGCTGCCTAGCGCCATTCACACGCCTTTGCAAGATACGGCAAGTGTGTGCATGATGTCTAGCATAGGTTTTGTATATGAATGGTACCTTTCAAGTACAAAATACAATGCCATCTTGCTCCTCGAGCCTGGAATGCACTGCCACTGTCACTTAGGAAATGCGGGACCCTCTTGTCTTTTAGGAAAGAGCTGAAGACGTGGTTGTTCTGCAATTAACTCCCCTGGTCGTGATGGTTGTGTTGTGTTGGGTCTGACAGCGCCGGGACACTCGGTCCGAGTAGCTGAGCGCTTAATAAAACTCGTTAAAACTCGTTATAACATAACATAACATGCCTCGACAGCTATGACAACTTTTCCCACTTTGAATATGGGCTATGCAGTACAGCACACATTCCTGCACATAAACAACCAATGGTGTTTTGCTGTATCCAAATGTGCTGCGCGACTCAGCACACATTGAAACAGAAACGAGGAGAAATTGAACATTTCTCCTCCTTTCGCCAGGGTAAGACCCCGTTTTCCATGGTCTTAATTTTGGCGCTGCCCCATATTTACGCCACCTTTGTAAATACGGAGCAGCGACAAAATCAATCGGTGTTGCGGTGGAATGCCCACGGCAACACTCATTGCCCTCCCCTTTCACGCTATAGGAAAGGATGCCTTATTTACCATGCTACCTTGTAAATAGGGCAAAGTCCCTATCGCCACCTTAACGTTCAAAAAAGTAACTTTGTGGTGCCGATAGGGTCTTGTAAATATGCCCCTGAGTGTTCACACTGAATATGCTTTCTCAATATTTGCAGATAATTTACAGGTAAATATAAAATAAATGCCCAGAATTTAACGACAAGTGTCTCTTGCTGTTATGTGGGTGGTATGTTTGCAGACAATATATTATGGTTATGCTGTGTTAAAAATGTATATGGGCAATTTTATATAAAGTCCTGTCCATATATATCATGTCTGGCCCTGTGCAGAATCTTAATACAGAATCAATTGGCTGGTATTTTACTCTGGAAACGGTGGCTACCCTATCAGTAATTTGCCTTTCTCCTTGATTGCGATGTCAGAAGGCAACTGTAATACCTTGTTACAGTTGAGGAGCTAGGTAATTTCTTAAGTAGTGTCATAACTCACCTGTTCATAATTGGACATTTATTTTACATGCATGCCAATAGACCTGAGTCATGTGGGAGACTACTGATTTTTCAAACCAAAAAGTACCTTATTTTAGCAGTCTCCCACCTGAAATTACCTCTGCTTCAATAGAAGTCAATAGGGAAATCCCTTGAGTATTTTTTCCAAAATCTCCAACTTCCTTGTTCTAAGAGGTTGGCTTGGATGCTTTTACGTAGGGACCGCAGGCTCCCACACAGTGCACGAGTCGGGGTATCACGCGGGATGACGGCGTCCCCCCACTTATTTTACAGGGTGTTCTCTGTCCACCCTGCTCCTCTAAAGCTGGATACTCGACCAACCAAGCTTTTCCAGGTGATTGCCGCTGAATCCGGGATTTCTCTGTCTGCCGGTCACCACGCCCCTGCACTTAACTTTCTTAGAAGGCCTAAATTGACTTTCCCGCCCACCTCCCTGCGCTACCTATCACCGCTCTTGCCTTGCATTTTTAACCTGCCGCAATCGCCTCGCATCCTTTGCCGGGCTGCTGCAGCTGGTCGCCTTTTGGTGGCCACGCCCTGTATTATGCACTGAGATGGTGCACCAGGAGAGCTCATGGGGCTCAAAGGGCTTCAGATCCCCAATCGTCTGTCATCCCGACCTGAGACAGCTACCTGGGCACACACAAAGACTGTTTTTGAGCTGCTTTAGGCTGGCTGGTCTGGTGTCAGTCTAATTGCAGCCGCACCCGAGTACTTCACAGGTGTTTAAAAGGGATATATGATTAAACAACTACTGCCTAAACCACGAATTCCTTAACCACGAAGGCTAAACAACTAGCAATGCCTAACCACTACATTTTTTACAACGAGTTCCTAAACCACGAAAAATATTAAATTGCTCATTACCCATTTACACCACTTCTTTTTAATCTACATGCTTTTGACATTTAAAAAAAAAAGAAATGTAATTAGTGATGATTTTTTTTTGTCTGCCCTCTCAACTGAAAAGGAAAGCAAGAACTCCCAACCCTCTGCAGGCTGCTGCTTGCATGGCGTAGCAGACAAGAATGGGCACTGGTCCCGCCGCGAGTGCCAGTGCCTGGCACATCCTGCCCAGCGATACGTGTGGAATGATTGTGTGGGGCTGGCCAGAGCCTGCTTCTCTCTCAGTAATAGCTGCTAGAACCGGAATTTGGCTAGTGTCAGCAGTGAATCGGACGCTGGATCTCCCGACTGCAATTTTTGGCTTCTGTAGTTTATGGGTTCACAGTTGATACACATCTTGGAGTTTTCGCAAAAATGCTAATTTTCACATTAGTTTTTTCAATGTTCTTTCATTGATTTAATATAAATTGACATTTCCCTCCGTAGTGTCAGTACTATATCCATCAAATGTAAATCTTCCTGAAACATTTCTTCTAACCTGTTTTATAAATAATCTAGGGTAGTTATTGGTAGTGTTGGTCCCTGAAGTGTTTCCACTGTATGCTTTGAATACGGGTGCTTTGCATTAAAGACAGCACATGAATATACAGACATTCACATCACATGGAGAAATGCTCCATGTTTCTGGAGTTTACATACAGCCTCTTCACACATTCTTAGCACCACCCGGTACAACCAGCCCTCTGTAACATGGCGGGCACTGCAGTCATGGGTCTGTACAAACATATCCTGCTTCGGCTAGTACACAGGAGATGATGACGCACAAAGCATATGAGGCAATTTCGTCCGGGGTAAATGAAGCACTAACAAGTGTCAGATCACGCAACAGGAAATGTTTAAAAAAATGCATGAAGGAAATAAACCAAAAGAGAATATTTTGTAATTGAGCAAACATGAAAAGAAAAAAAAGAGAGCTGTTTAGCACCTGTTTACGGCACTTCACTGGGGCATATTATCAAGGGGGTTTATCTCTGCTTTTTTGGCTTTAAAAGCCAAGAAAGCGGAGATAATTTTATCTCCCTATTACCTAGCTGTCACTAACACCAATTAGCGACAGCTAGTAGGAGATAGCGACCATCTTGGGCCCCGCTTTGCACGTCAGAGAAATTTATCACTAATGACATGCAAAGTGGGCATGCCAAGATGTTAACGACTGGAAACAGTCGCTAACATCGCTATCTCCTATTACCAACTTTTGGAGATATTCGCGCTAAACGCGAATATGTCCAAAAGCTAACACCTGCCCCTGAGCAGTTCTTAGCCATGTTATCCAATGGTAGGTGGATAACATGGCTAAGAGCATTAGCTCGGTAATGCATGAATATCGCTGACTTTTCAGCGATATTAATGCATTTCGGCCGATTTTTATCGCTTAGGAGATAAACCTTGATAATAGCAAGGTTCCTAAGCGATAAAAATCGCCGCAGCTCAGCGATAAAAATATTGCCGCTAAGCCAACATAGCGATAATTATCGCTAGTTGTTGGTAAAATGCCCCACTACCACAGACACATCCTCGGGCGCCAGCAATGATCGTAATTGTCTTTACAGACAACACATATCCATTTAAATACTGCGCTATACTTTAGCAACATTATGAAAGGCAGTTCAGGCCGTGCTGCTTCCCCGCGCTTAGCTTTGCCAAGTGAGTCATACCTGGGGGCGAAGATCGTGTCAGGTCAAGAGGGGAGAGACTCGTGGTTTATGAAAGTCGTGCTTAAGGAAAGTCGTGGTTTATAATTGTCGTTGTTAAGGATTGGTCGTTGTTCAGGTAAGTCATTTCAAAAACTTCGTTGTTGAGGATGTTTCCCGTTTAAAAGACCCCGAAATGTGGCTCTAGTTGCGCCTCTGGGGCCTCATTGATGAGAAATGACACATCGCTGCGTAAAAGCAGCGATGCGTCACTTCTCAGTGCGCACTCCTTGCGACATTCCTGATGCGTAATATTTAATCTATGACGCATCATGTCGCAAAGAGTTACAGATACGTCAGTATTTCTGACGTATCTGTGAGCGCAAAAGTGACGCATTGCTGGAGTGTGTCACAAAAGTGACGCAACTCCAGCAATGCTTCCTTTCACATGGGGCAAGCCCCATGTGAAAGGGCTTGCGTCAGTCTTACACCTGCTGTGAGGCAGGCGCAAGATTTTGACGCAACGGCGTCCTAGAAGTGACGCAGTGAAATCTCATAGGTTTTACTGCGTCACTTCTACAAGGCTTTTTGCGGGAGAACGCCCCCCCCTGCATACATTATACCTGACGCAGGCATAATGTAGCGCAGGGGTTTACAAAGTGACGCATCTGCTTAGATGCGTCACTTTGTAAATAGTGCGCAACAGGATGCATGTTTTACGCTGCCGATGAGTCACAAAAAGTGACGCATCGGAAGCGCAAAACTGACGCAAAGCCTCATAAATGAGGCCCCTGGTACCAGGTAAGGATACGAGCCGGGGCCAGATCCCTGCGCTCCCCCTCAGCAGAATAGGGCCTGCCGGCCGCCTCTAGCTGGTTGTCTGCTATGAAGCAATGGATGGCGCATGTGGTGTTTCTCGAGTTAAATTCCGCTGGTGTCAGAATGAAAGACTCAAATAACGCAGGCCTATCCTGAATTTTCCATGAGTGGCGCGTGCATGTTGTGATGTTCTGGGCTCATTTCTGTTCACATACCGGAGTCCCTTCCATTTTACAAAGTGCAGAGGGCAGCATCGGTGAGTGAAGCAGAGAAGAACTACTGACAATTCAGCCTGCAGGTTTCACCGAGAAGCCCCATAGACTGGGTTCATGTTTGGTGTTGATGCCAGGAAGCCTGGCATGCACATGCTTCTCTGGTCCACGGTGTTAGATTTGTAGTGCAGTTGCTAAATGGTGGTAGCTCCCACAAAAATAAACGTCTTGTGTGGTTGCCTCTTAATGAACATGACTGTGAAAACGGTATGGCAGTGGCTGCAATTGTTGCCTTCCCATAGAATCTAATATACCATATCATATTCTTGCAAGAGCAGCTACAGTGAATGTAAAGGAATTTCCACAGCCTCGCATGTGCCACATAGGTAGGTTATGTAGATAGGGGCAGATTTATGAGGCACTTGCGCCACGTTTACGCCGCTGTTGCGTCACGCAAGGCGGCGTAAACGTGGTGCATCCCTACGAACGATTTACAATGTGACGCATCTAGGCAGATGCGTCACGTTGTAAAGCCCTGCGCCGCTTGTGGGCGTTCCGGCGCAGGGTGGGCGTTCCGGGGCAGGTGCGCCTCGCAAAAGTGGCTGAGTGAAATCTATAAGATTTCACTCAGTCACTTTCTGGCCAATGCTGCGTCAAAAGCCTGCGCCTGCTTGAAGCAGGCGTAGGTCTTGACGCAGCATTGTTAAGATGGGGCACCCCCGAGCCTTGCTGGAGCTGCGTCGCGCTTGCGACGCAACTCCAGCAATGCGTCACCTTTACGTCACAGATGCGTCACGCATCTGTGCCGTTTTTGCCCCATGGTGCGCCGCATTATAAATGCGGCGCACCATGGGTGGCGGAGCTGTGGCGCACTGTGGCGCACATTAACTGGCGCATCCCTGGGGATGCGCCAGTTAACATAAATCTGCCCCAGAGTGTGTAGTGTGTGTTTGTACAGGTGACACCCAGCAAGGGTGGCCTTGCTCTTGAATTGCTGCAGGTTCAGCTGTTTAAAACGACACGAGGGCTGCAGGTGCCTTGGTAACGTCTAACTCCCTCCTATTGCTATGAACTCCCAATCAAAACCTCCTAGACCTTTCCCTCTTCTAACCCCCAGTTTTCATTTTCAATCCAACCAACAAAGTAACATATTCTCTGCTCATTTCAACTTCATGTTTCAAGCAGCCTGATTTATGAAGCTAAATTGCACTCGCAGAATCTTGCCTTTTGCGAGTGCAATTTTGGCATTTGGGATTCACAATCCCAAATGCAAAAATCGCTAATGAAGAATTAGCTAATATGCGAGGATTAGCATTTAAGGAATATCTATTAGAGATTCCTTAAATGCTATTCATGACACTTTCAAAAATTGCGATTTTGCAAATTTGGGCCGCTATTTACCGAGAGGTCGTAAATACCAAAAACTCAGAAAAATGCTTTTAAAAGCATTTTTCCAAGTTGCATGTTGCACACACACATGTCCTTTGGACATGTGTGTGCGCAACACCTGTTCAAATGTGCATTTTGGCACCCTTAAAATCGCTATCTTATTTGCGAGTAGTAAATTGCTACTCGCAAATAAGGGATACTCCCCATTCATTCCTATGGGCCTTTTGGCCCATAGGAATGAATGGGGAGTTATTCCTTTTTTTGCGAGTAGGAAATTTCTACTCGCAAACCGTACATGAATCAGGCTGTTGATCTTGTGATCATGAATCAGGCTGTTAATCTTGTGATGTCACTAAACATCGAACCGATGCAGAACTGTATACTATCATACCAATATTATTACCAATTAGGTCGGGCAACTCCTCCAGGAATTGCCTTTCAAAAATTGTGAAGAATGATAATCACTGTCACACAAAGTACAAGTAACTATCAAATCCACATTTTATGGATTGAAACCAGTTTCCAAGAACGTTTCCAAGAATAGCAGCAAACAGGTAATGGACATCCTCACGATTATAATCACTTATGAAGGTGAGAGTGACGCTGCCATTTGTTGAAATGAACAATCTATAGTATTGTAGTAAATCTCAGCATATTGTAGAACATATAAATCAATACATTATGTTATATTCCATGAGAATGAAAGAGAAGTGACTTGTGGCGCTGTATGTAAATATCTTGCAAAGGATTGTGGGGACTGTGGGTGTTGCGCTCACCGTCTGGCGATGCTGCAGAGTTGCCTCATCTCACAGCAGCGCAGCCCGTCTGAAAGGCGCTTTGCATCGATCATGGAAGGATGGAAAGTTGAGTTGCTTTTGCTCTGATCCAAACATAGGGGTACCGCCTTCACCCAGGTGACATGGAGGTTGTGGGGTAACGGGGTGTGACCATGTGAGATGGAAGGGGGGTGAGAGCGAGATGTGGGGGTAGTGGGGACAATGGGAGTTAATAAGTGCTAAACACGGTGCCCAGAGCATATTACAAGACAAATATTAACAGCAGTATAGGAAGAATCACTGGCGCCAGTCAGCGGGAGGTGCTATGAACAACCTTCATGCAGAGTGTCTCCCCCCCTCGCATGGACTTGAACCCACAACCCATAGCAGGAGGCCAGGAGCCTGTTTCTGTACCAGGCAGCGGCGACCGTGGCTGAACCCACCGTGCTGCCTGTTTGTACTGAAGGAGCCTGCCCTCTGGCGACAGACTTGAGCACTGCACTCCCGGCTCTCCCCCTGACTGAGATGGGCCCTGTGGGGCTTATTAATGAGCCCCTGCGTCACTTTTGCGCCATGATTGCGTCTCTTTTTGTGACGCACAAGTAGCGTTATAAAATGCGCCATTTTGCGCCATATTTATGAAGTGACGCATCTAGGTAGATGCGTCACTTCATAAACCCCTGCGCTGCATTATACCTGCATTCGGTATAATGTATGCAGGGTGGGCGTACCCCCCCACCCTCCCAAGAAAGGGTCGTAGGAGTGGCACAGTGAAATCGATGAGATTATGCTGCGCCACTTCTAGGACACCAATGCGTCAAGACCTTACGCCCGCCTCATGGCAGACGTAAAGGTGACGCAGGCCCTTTCACATGGTGCTTGCCCCTTGTGAAAGGAACATTGCTGGAGTTGTCAGGTTTCCGACACAACTCCAGCAATGTGCCACTTTTTGCGCTGACAGATACGATGGGGCAGATTTATGAGGCCCTTGCGCCACGTTTACGCCGCTGTTGCGTCACGCAAGGCGGCGTAAACGTGGCGCATCCCTACGAACGATTTACAACGTGACGCATCGAGGCAGATGCGTCACGTTGTAAAGCCCTGCGCCGCTTGTGGGTGTTCCGGCGCAGGGTGGGCGTTCCGGGGCAGGTGCGCCTCGCAAAAGTGGCTGAGTGAAATCTATAAGATTTCACTCAGTCACTTTCAGGCCAATGCTGCGTCAAAACCCTGCGCCTGCTTGAAGCAGGCGTAGGTCTTGACGCAGCATTGTTAAGATGGGGCACCTTGCTGGAGCTGCGTCGCGCTTGCGACGCAACTCCAGCAATGCGCCTCCTTAACGGCACAGATGCGTCACGCATATGTGCCGTTTTTGCCCCATGGTGCGCCGCATTGTAAATGCGGCGCACCATGGGTGGCGGAGCTGTGGCGCACTGTGGCGCACATTAACTGGCGCATCCCTGGGGATGCGCCAGTTAACATAAATCTGCCCCGATGTATATATCCTTCCTTGTGACATGATGCGTCACATTGTAAATATGACGCATCATTGGTGTCGCAAGGAGGGCGCACTGAGAAGTGGTGCATCACTGCTTTCACACAGCAATGCGCCACTTCTCGTAAACGAGTCCTTGTGTGTTTCCGTACTAGGCCGGAAGGAACAGTTTGCTCGTGGATGCAACACCGGTCACATACATTGAAACATCATTCGTCTTAATCTCTGGAATTAGAGGATCATGTTTAAAGCCACTGACATGCAATGGAAAAAGCTTCAGGGTGTAGATATGAAGGATACTGATTAGAATATAATAGGTTTTCTTTTACAAAAATATCAGGCGGATAGTTCTGGACTTCATTCACAAAATTCTGGGCTTGTCTATCACACCAACGCGCAAGATTGAAACAAGCATTGGCATAGCCAATAGGTCTCGCTTTGGGACCTTATAAGTGTTTAGCCATGCAACAGTTGATATTGTTGCACCAAGAATATTGTGCTGGATAACTAAACACTTATAAAGTCCCAAAGGCGAGACCTATTGGCTATGCCAATGCTTGTTTAGGACTTATGCCTTGCTCCCACATCTAAGGATATTTATTGTAAGTCACCGTGTAGTTCCATTACCTTCTAAAAGAATTCGACCGTGACCTTGCTGCGCTGATCACGGAAGTCCTTCGTGATTCCCAATAGCCTTATAATTTGAAACAAACTGATCTTATATTATGACTGGGCCGTTTAAACGTAGAAACTTTCATCAAATGGGAAGACCTCTGTCGGTGTTTAGTAGGATTGCAGTCTTTAGTCTTTCAGAAATCCACCGAGAGGCCATCGCAAACAAGCTTCTGGCAAAGCCACCAAACCCATAATGCATTGCCTTTATGCAAATACTCGGCACTACATCAAAACACACAGTTTGAATCTACAAACATTATTTTTGTCTTTGCCCTGCAAACTATGTGCTAGCAAAAATCGGCTTTTCCTAATTTCGATGGTCACTATAAAAGTTAGCGTTTTAATTGTCTTGTGGTAAATCTTATTTGAGAATCTACTGACAAATTGGAATTACTTAGCATAACATTATCTATGGGCTTGTAATGTAAATTAGTTGTGTTTGTTGTATCGGTATTCTACAATTGTATATTAGAAACCTAACATTTAATCATTTTATGCATGTTAATCTTTACTTTTTTTTTTTTTGAGTCTTCACAAAAATCTTTATTTAAAGTTTAGCAGGTAACACAGCTGTGCGCCTACATCCATAGACTGGCCGGCAGGTCACAATACGATCATTGCGTTCTGTCACGGTGTATTGGCTAGCAAGCCATTGATTAACACAGCATGCCGCCTACAACCACACAGGGCCGGCCGCGTATGAAATCAGCGGTCACTGTGCCAGCCTGGTATCCTGCCCCCATATCCGCGCATGCCCCCCTCTCCCACCTCGCTTTTATGCCCATCTGTCTCAGTTCAGTATGACGTCAGTGCAACTGACGGGGAGAGGTAGCACAGCGCAATCCATGCTCTGTAGGCATGTGTTAGACTCAGTTTTTTTTAATCAAACTTTTCAACTTAACATAAATGTTATTCTTTACTCTTCGCTTCGGGTACAGCCGAAGTTCCGTTTTATTTGACTATTCTTCTTAACTCCCTCCCAATCAAGGAGGCCTGAGCTCTTGCTCGACACGAGCAGACAAAAGCAACAGAGCTTCGAGCCGAGGAACCGACGAAGTGATTCAGTTTGTTTAATTTATTTATTTATTTATTTATTTATGCATTTTTATATAGCGCGGACTTTACCCGAAGGTGTCAGAGCGCTTCACAATAGGAACAGAACTGATACATGAGAACATTACAAGTGAACAAAACACAAAAGCAAACGTTACATTAAATGACAAATGACAATCATGAGCCAACAAAATACAAGAGGTAGCAAACGGTGCATTACAAAAGTGACAATCGTGAGCCAACAAAATACAAGAGGTAGCAAACGGTGCATTACAAAAGTGACAATCGTGAGCCAACAAAATACAAGAGGTAGCAAACGGTGCATTGCAGGAGGAAAAAGTGACGTGTGCAGGTTACAAAAGCGTACAAAATAAACATAGAGGTATAATACTGCAATATATGGAGGACACTCAAGCACAAGAACAAACGTTACGTAGGCACTGGTGGCACTTTTGCAGGTATCAAACAAACAAATGTAAGAGGTAGAAAACAGTGTTACAAGAGAAAGTGACGGGTGCATGTTGCACACGAGTCCCAGACACAGGTAGAAGGATAATACTGCAGTAAAAGGCAGACTCTCAAACCACAGGAACACACTGGGAAGGCACTTCCATAGTCATGTAAAGTAGATTTTTCAGTAATTGAAGGGCTTCCTTCAGATAATAGAGAGGGCATGGATTACATTTGGAAATGTCTTTGAAGAAGGAGAACTTTGAGGTCAATTTTGAAGGCCTGGGAGGAGGTGGTGGTCCGGAGCTGAGGCGGAAGTGAGTTCCAGATTCTCACTGCGCTGCCTGAAAAGGATTGGGCCATCGATCTCTCCTTCTTGAAAGTGGGAGGTTCAAGCAGTAGATTTTCCGCATTTCGTGATGGTCTAGAGCCTCCAGAGAGTTTCAGTTTATTCGCCAGGTAGCGCGGAGAGGAGGAATGCAAGGCTTTGTGGGTGATGCAGGCAGTCTTGTAGATGGCTCTAGCCTCGGGAAGCCAGCGGAGGGAGGATAACATGGGAGTGATGTGGTCGCTTCTTTTGGCCCCATAAATGAAACGAGCTGCTGAGTGTAGAACAGACTTAAGGGGGGATAGGTGGGATTTGGGGAGGCCAGTCAGAAGAGAATTGCAGTAGTCCAGTCTGGAGAGGACCAGTGATTGGACCAGGGTTTTAAGGTCATGCACCGGGAAGAAGCGACGAATCCCCCAAAGAAGGCGTAGTTGGTATCGGGCAGACTTTACAATTGAATTAATGTGGGAGAGTAGATTGAGTTTTGTGTCGAATATGACACCAAGGGATTTTGCGCTGTCGACAATGATGGGTTTAATGTTCAGCAGATTCATCTGGTCCATCCATGATTGCACCGGGGGAGGAGAAAGTGAGGAGGAGAGGAGGAGGAATTTAGGGGCATATTATCAACACAGGCGATAAAATTATCGCTGCTTTTATCGGCAGAAAACTGCCGCAAAAGCGGCTTTAGCGGCAGTTTTCTGCCGCAAAAGCGGCTTTAGCGGCAGTTTTCTGCCGATGAAAGCAGCGATAATTTTATCGCCTGTGTTGATAATATGCCCCTTAGTTTTGGAGGGGTTCAGAATCAGTTGATGTGTTGACATCCAGTTATGAATGGAGTTGAGGGTAGAGCTTAGGACAGAGAGATCGTGAGTGGAGGCAACCTTGAGGTAGATTTGAGTGTCGTCAGCGTAGAGGTGATAGTTGACCCCAGATTTACTTAGGAGATTTCCCAGAGGTTCCAAATAGAGATTGAACAATGTGGGTGCAAGAATAGAGCCTTGGGGAACACCTTGACCCACCGCCAAAGGAGGTGAAAGACTGTCCGCTATTTTAAATCATTTGGGATCTATCAGAAAGTAATGAAGCAAACCATATAAGCACAGTGCCTTCCATGCCCATTCTCTGTTGAAGGGTGTTGAGGAGGGTGTTGTGGTTGACAGTGTCAAAGGCTGCCGAAAGGTCAAAGAGAATTAGAAGACAAGACCCCCCCGAGTCTAGTATTCGCAGCGCGTCATCGATCACTTGCAGCAGGGCAGTTTCAGTGCTGCAGTTTTGGATGATCAAAAACCACCACTGGGTCTGTGCCCCCAACAGCAAGGCTAAGCCACAAAGTATCAATAAACAAAAGAAATGCCAGTACTGTCACAACTAATTATTTTTAATTCCTCAGACCATAAGAATGGTGCACTATGGTCGAATAACACGCAAAAGTTTGAATGAATCCTCTATTTTATTTTAAAAAAATTTGAACAAGGATTATTGGTTATTATTTCACCAATCCATTATACATTTACACAACCTCTCCTCTATCTACATATATTTACACAATATTCACAAAAAACATTTACAATATTAACAATATCAACATTGTTGGAACAATCATACCCTCATACATTCACATCCATACACAACAAAAATTGTTATCACAAAACCTGGAATCAAAAATAATCACAGTAAGCCATATACAATACATTTTCAACGATGAAACTTTTTATGGAAGTTTTTTATATTACTCCTTTGTTTAGATGGCGAAAAAGTTGTCTACGCGTTTCGAACTCACACTATTCGCGGAGTTCTCATCAGGACAAATTAGCTGTGGAAAAAAGGAGAACAAAAGCCTTCCTTTAGGGTCATATCAGAAATGATGGTAACCTTACTTGCAACCTCTATTACTCAAGCCTCCGTGTCTTACCTCTAAAGACTAATAGAGCAGTCTGGGGTTACGTAAATCACCCGTCGAGATCACCAGTTATCCAAATCAAACCATCTGTATTGAAGAAACAATCAATCACCAAATCATTTCAATGCCAATCTTACTTTCTCAACAGACAAAGTGAGGGTGAACTTACTTTAATTAAAGATGGAGGTCGCATGTGGAACATGAAGTGTGGCCAGTCCTGTGGTAGAATGTACAAGAGTACATATTTTTAGGATCATTTCTTTTTAATCGACTTTCTAAGTAAGCATATAAATGTTGATGCTTACTTGTCAGATATATGACCGCTAACCGCAATGGTTAATCGCAGGACGCAGGCGCTCACTGCAAAGAAGAAGTAGGTGAACGGTTAGTTCTACCAAACCATTTAGATGCGAGCATCAGTGCGAAATAGTTGCATTAATTTGTCACACAAGGTTCTACCTGGTTGGCCCGGAGTTCTGAGTGTCCCCGCTGTGCTGCACACCTCGGCGCTGTAGTCGATGGCTGTGCTCTTCCGTAGGGCGAATTTTCTGTCCCCGCTGCCCCCGAAGGAAATCACGAGGGGCTTGTGGTCTCTAAAACAACGGTGTACAAGCTGTTAACACCGCCGCCCATGTTCTTTGCATGCATGCATCTTCCAATTGTTTGATTCAAACCCGGTTGCACAATAATAGAGCTTACCCGTCTCGTTATGAGTTTCTTACTGTCATCAGTAACGCATACGGGAATCGCTCTCCGCCGCACTTCCGGTTCCGTGAAAGGATCCTGGGAGTTGTAGTTGACTTGCAGCTGGCGCTCTTATATTCACAACTGTAATTCGAATATCAGTGCGTGGTGAAGGATTGGCCACTCTGTTTTCAGTATGTTTACGGGTGGTCAAGAAACCCCCAAGGGTGGTTCAAACCATTTATAAAATTATCTCATTCTTATCGTGTTGTTTGAAATGGCTATCGTGGCGGCCATATTGGAGTGGATTCCATGGTAACTTGCACAGTATGTTTTCGGATGTCTGTTAATTGCTGGGACAAAAAAGTAGGCATTTGAGCCAGTTTACAGATGCTGTTTCTCCAAAGAAGAATGTGTTTGGTCTCAACTTAGTTTGTATATTTCAGAGAGCTCATTGAGTCCATGAGTGGCGGTGTTAAATTTCACAATTAACAGCCTCCTGTTTGGACAATTTCAGGTCCTGGTCTCCTCCTCTTATGTCTTTCTCTACTTTAGAGATAACAGTCCACATTACGTCAGATTCTTTATGATTGTTTATTCGCCAATGGTTCACCAATGGAGCTGTCAACACGTTGTTCTTAATTCTTGATTTGTGTTGTTGGATCCGTGCTCGAACTTCTTGATTTGTCTTTCCAATATATATGAGTCCACATGGACACTTAATACTGTAGACAACATATCTTGATCTGCAGTTGGTGAAGGCATCATGTTTCCATCCTATTTTATTGTGGCTAAAAAATGTACCCTCCACAGTTGTACTACAGCATTTACATGACCCGCATTTGTGATGGCCCTGAATGGGAGGTAACCTCAACATTGTTCTTGAATCAGGAGCTGTTGTCTGCGGCAATGCCGCGCGTATTAGTTGATTGGCATATGCATCTATTAAAAAACTTGGATGAAACCTTCAGCAAAGAACCACTTTTTGCATTCAAGAAAAATTCAAGTATTGCCAATCAACTAATACGCGCGGCATTGCCGCAGACAACAGCTCCTGATTTAAGAACAATGTTGAGGTTACCTCCCATTCAGGGCCATCACAAATGCGGGTCATGTAATTGCTGTAGTCCAACTGTGGAGGGTACATTTTTTAGCCACAATAACATAGGATGGAAACATGATGCCTTCACCAACTGCAGATCAAGATATGTTGTCTACAGTATTAAGTGTCCATGTGGACTCATATATATTGGAAAGACAAATCAAGAAGTTCGAGCACGGATCCAACAACACAAATCAAGAATTAAGAACAACGTGTTGACAGCTCCATTGGTGAACCATTGGCGAATAAACAATCATAAATAATCTGACGTAATGTGGACTGTTATCTCTAAAGTAGAGAAAGACATAAGAGGAGGAGACCAGGACCTGAAATTGTCCAAACAGGAGGCTATGTTAATTGTGAAATTTAACACCGCCACTCATGGACTCAATGAGCTCTCTGAAATATACAAACTAAGTTGAGACCAAACACATTCTTCTTTGGAGAAACAGCATCTGTAAACTGGCTCAAATGCCTACTTTTTTGTCCCAGCAATTTAAAGACATCCGAAAACATACTGTGCAAGTTACCATGGAATCCACTCCAATATGGCCGCCACGATAGCCATTTCAAACAACACGATAAGAATGAGATAATTTTATAAATGGTTTGAACCACCCTTGGGGGTTTCTTGACCACCCGTAAACATACTGAAAACAGAGTGGCCAATCCTTCACCACGCACTGATATTCGAATTACAGTTGTGAATATAAGAGCGCCAGCTGCAAGTCAACTACAACTCCCAGGATCCTTTCACGGAACCGGAAGTGCGGCGGAGAGCGATTCGCGTATGCGTTACTGATGACAGTAAGAAACTCATAACGAGATGGGTAAGCTCTATTATTGTGCAACCGGGTTTGAATCAAACAATTGGAAGATGCATGCACGCAAAGAACATGGGTGGCGATGTTAACAGCTTGTACACCGTTGTTTTAGAGACCACAAGCCCCTCGTGATTTCCTTCGGGGGCAGCGGGGACAGAAAATTCGCCCTACGGAAGAGCACAGCCATCGACTACAGCGCCGAGGTGTGCAGCACAGCGGGGACACTCAGAACTCCGGGCCAACCAGGTAGAACTTTGTGTGACAAATAAATGCAACTATTTCGCACTGATGCTCGCATCTAAATGGTTTGGTAGAACCAACCATTCACCTACTTCTTCTTTGCAGTGAGCGCCTGCGTCCTGCGATTAACCATTGCGGTTAGCGGTCATATATCTGACAAGTAAGCATCAACATTTATATGCTTACTTAGAAAGTCGATTAAAAAGAAATGATCCTAAAAATATGTACTCTTGTACATTCTACCACAGGACTGGCCACACTTCATGTTCCACATGCGGCCTCCATCTTTAATTAAAGTAAGTTCACCCTCACTTTGTCTGTTGAGAAAGTAAGATTGGCATTGAAATGATTTGGTGATTGATTGTTTCTTCAATACAGATGGTTTGATTTGGATAACTGGTGATCTCGACGGGTGATTTACGTAACCCCAGACTGCTCTATTAGTCTTTAGAGGTAAGACACGGAGGCTTGAGTAATAGAGGTTGCAAGTAAGGTTACCATCATTTCTGATATGACCCTAAAGGAAGGCTTTTGTTCTCCTTTTTTCCACAGCTAATTTGTCCTGATGAGAACTACGCGAATAGTGTGAGTTCGAAACGCGTAGACAACTTTTTCGCCATCTAAACAAAGGAGTAATATAAAAAACTTCCATAAAAAGTTTCATCATTGAAAATGTATTGTATATGGCTTACTGTGATTATTTTCGATTCCAGGTTTTGTGATAACAATTTTTGTTGTGTATGGATGTGAATGTATGAGGGTATGATTGTTCCAACAATGTTGATATTGTTAATATTGTAAATGTTTTTTGTGAATATTGTATAAATATATGTAGATAGAGGAGAGGTTGTGTAAATGTATAATGGATTGGTGAAATAATAACCAATAATCCTTGTTCAAAAAATTTAAAAATAAAATAGAGGATTCATTCAAACTTTTGCGTGTTATTCGACCATAGTGCACCATTCTTATGGTCTGAGGAATTAAAAATAATTAGTTGTGACAGTACTGGCATTTCTTTTGTTTATTGGCAGTTTTAGATGAATCCGGACTGAAAATTGTCAAGAAGATCATTGTCCTTGATATGACGAGAGAGTTGTTTCGCAACACATCTTTCTGTGATCTTCGCAAGAAAGGGTAGGTTAGTGATGGGGCGGAAGTTGTTGAGGTCATTCGCATCTGCAGTGGGTTTTTTAAGCAGAGGGGTGACCTGCCCAGTTTTGAAGGGAACAGGAAGGGAGCCTTGACAGAGGGAGAGGTTGACCAGAGTGGTCCAATAGGGAAGAGAAAGGGTATAGAAGTCAATGGCAATGGCACTGGGGATGGGGTCGAGCGAGTGGTTGGAGGGCTTTGTTTCGAGGATGCACTTGAGGAGGACATCTTCAGAGATGGGGTCGAAGTTCTGCCAGATGGCTAGTGATTTGCGCTCCTCTGGAGGGGTAGGATGAGCGACCTGAACCACAAGTGATTTCTCTTTTTCGTCTAAGAATACAGCGAAATCAGCAGCTTTCTTTGTAGAATCCTCCAATTTGGAGGTTAGGGGAGAGTAATTAGAGTTCTTGATGAGATCAAATAGTTTTTTGGGTCTATTTTTGGCTGAGTCAAGGAGTGTTCTGAAGTGTGATGCTTTCCCTAGGAAGATGTGCTTGTGGTACTCGGATCTTGCTGAACGAAGCGTGGCCAAATTATCGGTGGAGGGTGCTTGCCTCCATTGTTTCTCCAGGAGTCTTAGGTGCTTCCTTTCTTCATATAGGGATTTGCTGAACCAGGGTGCTGAGGGAATGGGCCTGTTATTTTTGCTTTGGAGAGGAGCGACGCTATTGATTTCGACTGCAAGGACTGAGAGGCATTGTGAGGTGAGATCATCAACATCTAGGTTCGGGTCTAGCCTTGGAAGTGACAGCAAAGCTGATTTACAGAGGGAAACAGTGTCAATATTTTTAGCGTCACGGAACCAGGAGGTAGCCCTCTTAGGCTGGCCAAGAGTAATAGAGTGTGCTAGGAGAAGAGAGAATGGAATGAGGAGGTGGTCAGACCAGTCTACGTGAATAGGGGTAGCGATAGAAAGCATGCCTGCTTTAGAAATAACAAGGTCCAGGATTGAGCCCTTAGAGTGTGTTGATTCTGTGCAGTGTTGGGTAAGATCGTTTGTAGAGAGGAAGGAGGCCAGCAAGTTCGCGGAAGAGTCTTGCAGGGAGCCCCAGTGGAGAGTGAAGTCACCCACGAAGGTCTGATTGTCACTTTGTGCGTATTGGTCGCTGATGAAGTCAGTGAGTTCCTCCATAAATGAAGGGCCACTGCCAGGTGGGCATATATGACATGGAATCTAAGGGGTGAGCGGTGGTGAAGTTGAAGCTCAAGAGATAGACATTCAAAAGTGCGGAATACGCTGATGGGAAAAGCCTTGAGTTGAAGGGAGTTTCTAAAGATGACTGCAACACCTCCCCCAACTTTGATAGGTCTGTCATTCCTGAAAATAGAGTAGCCAGTGGGTAGGAGTAGATCAAACATGATTTGAGAGGTATCGTTGAACCAGGTCTCTGTTAGGAAGAGCAGGTCAATATTGTGAAGGGTGATGGTATCAGAGATTTCGAGTTTGTGCTTTATTTCAGATCTGCAGTTGTGGAGCAGGCAGCGCAGTTCTGTCGAGACTGTTTTGGTGACGGGGCACTTGGGCAAAGAAGGGTGATAGGGATATTATACCTATATGGGGGTGCCCGGGAGTGTCTAGGTGGATGCTTGGTTCTGACAGAGGAGATGGTTGGAATAGAGTAGGTAATTGGGTTACTCGGAGATGCTGGTTGAAGAAGGGTGGCGTTCAAAGGCTTGTGTGAGTGAGCGATGTTTGCAGACGACAGATTATGCTTGGCTATAATGGTGTGAGGGGGCGAGGTGCATCTCGTGCCCTCAGCTGTGCCTATATGAGCCGAAAGCCAGCGACTCATAGTTAGGGACACTGGTTTTATGCGATTCAGCATCGTGTTTTGCATACTTATGGATTTGTAACATAATTCATCATCTGCTGCATCTGTGTTGTATTTACATGACTTAGGGCCAGATGTATGTAGCCGTTTGCGATTCGCAAACGGCGTTTGCGAATCTCAAACTGTGTTTTGGTATGTATGAGCAAAATCGCAAAATAAGGAATCGCAAAAATTGCGATTCCTTATTTTGCTCAAGCATTTAAGGAATCACAATTTCGCGATTCCTTAAATGCTATGCATCAAACATTTTTTTTTGCGAATCCACATTAAGAAATCTTGGCATTTGTAAAGGTGCCATGTGACGCTCATAGATGCCCTAAGGGCATGTATGTGTGCCATATGCGCACACATGTAAATTTCAGGCGTGCAGCAGGGTGTCCTTAAGACACCCTTGCGCCCTTGAAATTATTCTCAATTTGCGATTAGCAAATTGCGAATCGCTAATTGAGAATTACTTCCCATTCATTCCTAAGGGCCTCCTGGCCCATAGAAATGAATGGGAAATTATTCCTTAATTGCGATTAGGAATTTTAAGAAATCGCAAAAAAATTGCGAATTTCTAGATACATACCATTTTGCAATTCTCAAATAGCGATTCTCAAAAAATCGCAATTAGAGAATCGCAAAAGGGTATCTTGATACATCTGGCCCTTAGATGTATTGATATTACAAATAACAATGGCTTTTAATTTTTTTAAATAATTAATACTTAAATAAAAGTTACTGTAATTTATAATGGCAATAGCCTAAACTTTTGTAAATAACTTTTGTGAAGATTATATTCAATGAATTTTATTGTGACGAAAATCCAAGAACAGAAGTGAAATATTAACATCTTTTTGTAACATTTGTAATAAAGCTTGAAACATTGAAAGAACATATTTGAACCAGTTGTTGTTGAATGGTTGCACAGATTGATGCTCTGGTGGCGCTGAGTGATGTTGTGGTGGCGACGAGTGATGCTGTGGCGTTCAGTGATGCTGTGGTAGTGCATAGTGATGTTGTTGTGCCCCTGAGTGATGCTGTGGTGATGCAATAGATAGAGTGAGTGATAGATAGAGGGAGGGCAATAGATAGATAGAGGGAGGGCCATAGCGGGAGGGCGATAGATAGATTTAGGGAGGGCGATATATAGAGGGAGGGAGGGCGATAGATAGAGGGAGGGAGATATAGTGAGGGCGATAGATAGAGTGATGGAGGGCGATAGAGTGAGGGCGATAGATAGAGGGAGGGCGATAGATAGATAGAGGGAGGACGATAGATAGAGGGAGGGCGATAGATAGATAGAGTGAGGGAGGGAGATAGATAGATAGAGTGAGGAAGGGCGATAGATAGAGTGACGGAGGGCGATAGATAGATAGAGTGAGTGCGATAGATAGAGGGAGAGAGGGCGAAAGATAGATAGAGGTAGGCCGATAGATAGATAAAGGGATGGCGACAGAGGGAGGGCGATAGATAGATAGAGGGAGGGAGGGCGATAGATAGTGGGAGGGAGATAGAGTGAGGGCGATAGATAGAGAGAGGGAGGGCGATAGAGTGAGTGAGGACGCTAGAGTGAGTGAGGGCGATAGAGTGAGTGAGGGCGATAGAGGGAGTAAGGGCGATAGAGGGAGTGAGGGCGATAGAGTGAGTGAGGGCGAAAGAGTGAGTGAGGGCGATAGAGAGAGTGAGGGTGGTAGAGTGAGGGCGGTAGAGTGAGAGTGGTAGAGTGAGGGCGGTAGAGTGAGTGCGATAGAGTGGTAGAGTGAGGGCGGTAGAGTGGTAGGGTGAGGGAGGTAGAGTGAGTGCGAGAGGGCGGTAGAGTGGTAGAGTGAGGGCGGTAGAGTGAGGGCGGTAGAGTGATAGAGTGAGGGCGGTAGAGTGAGTGCGAGAGGGCGGTAGAGTGGTAGAGTGAGGGCGGTAGAGTCGTAGAGTGAGGGCCGTAGAATGTGGGCGGTAGAGTGGTAGAGTGAGGGCGGTAGAGTGGTAGAGTGAGGGCAGTAGAGTGGTAGAGTGAGGGCGGTAGAGTGAGGGCGGTAGAGTTGTAGAGTGAGGGCGGTAGAGTGGTAGAGTGAGGGCGGTAGAGTGAGGGCAGTAGAGTGGAAGAATAAGGGCGGTAGAGTGAGGGCGGAAGAGTGGTAGAATGAGGGCGGTAGAGTGAGGGCGTTAGAGTGGTAGAATGAGGGCGGTAGAGTGAGGGCGTTAGAGTGGTAGAGTGAGGGCGGTAAAGTGGTAGAGTGGTATAGTGAGGGCGGCAGAGTGAGAGTGGTAGAGTGAGGGTGGTAGAGTGAAGGCGGTAGAGTGGTAGAGTGAGGGCGGTAGAGTGAGAGCGGTAGAGTGGTAGAGTGAGGGCGGTTGAGTGAGTGCGGTAGAGTGGTAGAGTGAGGGCAGTAGAGGTGTAGAGTGATGGCGGTAGAGGTATAGAGTGGTAGAGTGAGGGTGGTAGAGTGGTAGAGTGAGGGCGGTAGAGTGAGGGCAGTAGAGTATAGAGTGAGTGCGGTAGAGTGAGGGCGGTAGAGTGGTAGAGTGAGGGCGGTAGAGAGAGGGCGGTAGAGTGGTAGAGTGAGGGCGGTAGAGTGAGGGCAGTAGAGTGGTAGAGTGAGGGCAGTAGAGTGGTAGAGTGAGGGCGGTAGAGTGAGAGCGGTAGAGTGAGGGTGGTAGGGTGGTAGAGTAAGGGCGGTATAGTGGTAGAGTGAGGGTGGTAGAGTGAGGGCAGTACAGTGATATAGTGAGGGCGGTAGAGTGGTAGAGTGAGGGCGGTAGAGTGAGGGCGGTAGAGCGTTAGAGTGAGGGTGGTAAAGTGATGGCGATAGAGTGAGGGCGGTAGAGTGAGGGCGGTAGAGCGGTAGAGTGAGGGCGGTAGAGGGGTAGAGTGAGGGCGGTAGAGTGGTAGAGTGAAGGCGGTTGAGTGAGGGCCGTAGAGCGGTAGAGTGAGGGCGGTAAAGTGGTAGAGTGAGGGCGGTAGAGTGGTAGGGTGAGGGCGGTAGAGTGAGGGTGGTAGAGTGGTAGAGTGAGGGCGGTAGAGTGGTAGAGTGACACATGCGGGAGAAGGAAGACTCGTTAGGAGAGAGTGTGATGAGGGTGATGATAGAGAGAGCAAAGAAGAGGACACCAGTTTGCAGAAAAAATTACTATTTTGCACTGGTTCGTTTGTGTAAAGCTCCTGAATACTGGCGTTCATTTCATGACGGAGTTGCTGAAGTGCGAAATAGACCCCCCATCGAACGGCGCTACTCTGCAGTATCCAGACTGCCCGCGGCTGATTTACAAACGTACACTACTGCGTCTAGAGCTACATATTATCGCGACAGCGAAACCTGAGGATAATCTTGCACCGTTCTCTGAGGTTGATCCTTGCCACGAGACGCCACTGATTCTTGAAACTAGCGGCCGGTGCTCCTCTGTGAACCTTGAGTTGAGTTCAAGCCCCCTACATGACCCTACTAGGACCACTATCAGATGGCTTCACATGATTCTAGAAACCCCTGAAACCACGTTTGCACAGTCTTTAATAGATCGCTTTTGAAAGGAACCCAGTGAGTGACTCCTTCTGACCACTATCCTGGGTTGGAGGTTAAGATATAAGAAAAGAAAAACTGCTATTTTATGTCGTGTTGTCCCCTACTCCGTGGTACCTCTTCGCCCTAGCGAAGGAGCGGCCTGATTGGGCCTTTACACCGAAAGGCACGTCTGCGTGGTTCTTGTTGGTGGCAGGATCTCATATGTTCAAGACAATTCTTTTTCCATCTTTTGACTTCCCCACTGCTCCCTTTTGTTAATAAAACAATGTCCACCTTAATTTCATTTAAAGGCTTTGATGTACCATTGATACTGTTGTGTATGGATATAAAATTGTTAATTGTAAATTGTAAATTGATACTTGTATAGCGCACTACTCACCCGCAAGGGTCTCAAGGCGCTTGTACGAATACCGCTGTGGAACCCATCCTGGCTTTCCTTGTGAGGCATCCATTCCTGGGCACCCCCAAGGTGGAGGCCGGCATGCTTAGCGTTGTGGGGGCCGTTGTGGAGATTAAGCAAGCTATTGCCCAGAGTTGCAGAGTGGGACTCCATGATTGGAATAGGCACCGAGGCGAGAATTATCAGGTCCGTGGAATTTTTTGAGCCGAAGACCCGCCGAGGCGAGGAATTGAAACCTGGTCCCGGGCTAGACCTCTGCATCAGGGTGTGCCGCTCTAATCATTGAGCCACACTTCTCCTCATATATATATATATATGATAGAATGATTGAATGAGAGGTAGTGGAAGTGATATGGTTATGATTTGAATATATGATGTGTGCGGGGTTTGTGGGACCTTATTTTCTATTTCATATTGAGATTTTATATATTTTAACGTATGTAATACTGTCTACCAAATGTGACAAATAATGAAATCTAAAAAAAATCAATATAATGATGAATAAACTTAGAATCTAGTAACCGTTGTGTTTTGGCTCTGCAATTACGTTGTTGTCACCCCCCCTGAGCTTTAGGATCCTCTTGTAGGACCTTTACTATATAATGCTGGCAGGGTTCTGTTGTTGATTCTTTGCGCAAGCTCCTGAATACCATCTGGTGCATGTGCGTTGTGTATGACTCGTAAGTAAGCAAAGATTCTGCATTGCCTGTGGCCCAGTACTGAACCAACCCCTGCAGCTGCTGCATAATTCCCTCCAATCGCACACAGATGTGCCAGGGCACTCCAAAAACAAGCTCTGGCATTACTCTGATGGGGCGGGAAAGCGGCATCCTTTGAAGTCTGATTGGGGGTGTGGGCGGGGGAGCGGCTTCCTTTGAAGTCTGATGCCGAGGCATGGTGTGGGATGTGGCTGCCGATGTGCATGCGCCTGCCTCAAATGAATTGTATGCGATCCGCAGTTTGGTAGACTTTTCTAAAGCCTTACTATAAATTTCGCCTATCATCCCTATGGGATGGAATAGGCGAGACCTAAAAAAACCATGCCATCCTGTTTATGCGCACTACAAGGCTCATTGCAAAGGTTAACTGGTCATCTTTCATTTTCAAAATTATATATTTGGTTGTTAAACTATTACTAAAGAGGTAAAATCTTTGCCCAGGCAGTACTACCATGTGTAACGAGCATTGGTAAGATCCCTTTAGGAGAGCGATGTGTACATTAATCCTGTCAAAATAGGCTAAAACAGACCTAATCTTTTTGGGATTGTTGAGCTTGCATACGTTCTATGTTAAAAACGTTGTTGCACTACCCATGTCAGCAGCACATTGTCATTTTAATTGCACATTTCCAACCACCCGGCAAGCCTAGATACTAGATCATAGGCATCATAAAAGCAGAGTACCATACTTGCTTTGAACGCTCCCCAACACACCCACCCTCCTCCCACTTCAGCAGCACCAACACGCTAAAGTCATGCTCCAGTCCCGTTAACCACCCTCCCCAACAACAAAACATCCTAAGAACCCTGCATAAGTTGAAATCATCTAGAACATGCTACACATATTGCAATTGTAACAGTTCCCCTCATGAAGCCCTACCCCCTCCCACTTTAGCAGCCCCAACATGCCAAAGCCATCCCCTAAGAAGAGTAAAACAACACAATGCAAAAACATGCACAAAAGATATATGCGGGGTACTTCCATAGGGGGTCACTGGAACACAATCAGCCTCCCGGATGTGAAGGGAGATGGCTGAACAACATCATTTAAACACATCCATTATAGTATGCATGCAGCAGAGCAATATTACAATAAACCAGGTGTTTGCAGTCAAAACAAGTATCCAGGCCGTGCATTCCAGTATTCACAAAGGCAACCAGCATTATAGGATCATGCAGACAGCCAGGTGCAGACATATAGTTACGTATGCAGGTCTTAGTGTATTGGAGTGCTCTCCTCAATAGACCCGACCATCACGGTTTTTGTAGTTCGTTGCATCTTCGGTTATGCCGCTAAAAGAACTAGTTTCAGGTTCTCTCATCCCTATATACATGAAAGTAAACAGTAGTGTGGTGGTGATCAAATAGCTAATTACAGGCATATAAGTACTTATACAGGCCTCATTGTGAAGATGCGTCCGCCAGTAGGCCTGTTAAATTCCGAACAGTTCGATCCGTTGAGCAGTCAGTCATACAATTATTCCTCCTCGTCCTCCGGAGCGTTGGATTGCTCTCGCAATGTAGGTGCAGATTCTGGCTTTATCCACCATAGCTATGCATAATCTGGCAGGATACAACATGGCATACAGCACTTTCTCCGCAATCAGCAGCTTCTTGACAGACTGAAATTCCAGACTGTCGGCCTGGACCATCGCCGTGAAATCCGGAAAAAAGGACTAATTGTTGCCTTGATGAGATATTGCACCCTTCTCTCTGGACATTCGCAGGATCGAGTCCTGATCCCGGTAATTCAGAAGATGGGCAATAATAGGCCTTGGAGGGGCCCCAGGTTGAGGATGGGTGGCCAAGGCCCGGTGAGCTCTCTCAACCACCAGCATTAAAGACAGGTGCTCAGATCCAAAGATGTCGCGAATCAGGTCCTCAACATACGTCTCCATCCTTCCTGTGTTGGTCGATTCCGTGACCCATGACCCTGATGTTGTTACGGCGGGACCTAGCTTCTAAATCCTCGTTCTTCGCTTGGATTACTGCGAGTACCTTCTCCATGTCGAGTGTCTTGGTGGTAACAGCGCCTAGACTGTCCTCAGTGTTCGATATTCTTTTTTCTGCTTCGCCCAGTCTAGCGCCATGTTTGTCCAGCTTAGCAGACATATGGTCGATTCTAGGATTGAGAGCGTCACTTTTACTGTCGATAGATTGCAGGCTGCTCTGCATGGCCAACAGCGTGGATTCCAGGGGGTGCTGCTGGAGCGTCCAGTTCAGAGTCAGATGTGGCCCCCCCACTGTGCCTTACTCGATTTCCAAGCTTCAAAATTGAGGCGTGGCGGAGTTTTGTCTGGTTTACCCATTTTGTGTCCAGTTAAGTACAGTAAGAAACCTCTGCCGGTCACACCCCACATTCAGACTGCACAATGCTGCCCTAGCAGTAGGTTGGGCATGCAGACTCAGCAGTAGCAGACTGTTGTGCCCACCACAGCGATCCAAATGTGATCCACTCACAAAGTGGTACGCTCAGCTCCAGTGCCCACTGCTCCCCAGAAAGCCAAGTAACAGCCAATGGTTGTAGTGGGGACGCAGTACGAACCTCAGACTTGAACTATGTCCCAGGTCACCTTCATGCTTGCCAGAGTAGTGACCCCAGAGTAGCACAGGGGCGTAAATGCAGTACAGGCCTGCGCCCCCCAAACACGCCGTTCTAATTGTAAAGGCGGCACTCAGTCACCTCATGCACAGTATGTCCCACCAATATCACATAGGAAAGCGAGCAGGCCGGGGAATCAGCTTCACCTATCGATCCATGCTCCCACCCGACAGGATCTGCAGATATGGGTAAGGTCCAGAGCATCAGGGCATGGGCTTCTTCAGAGGTCCTCGTATCGCAGACACGCAATGTTATGTGCAGATTGGGCAGGTTACGCACTTTTTAGGAGTCACCCCGCAAGACCTCCGGTAATGTTGTCTGCGGCCCAGCAGGGACACGGTGCGAGGCCTCCAAGCGCCTGCACCTCTCTCTAAGCTCCCTCCTACAGAGCAGCGTCCAGCCAGGGAGTCCAGTCCCGACTTCTATTATGCTGCCCCCAGGGGTGGTCACTCACCGCAGTTGTAGCCAGGGGCAGCGAGTCCCAGTCGCGGACACCTCCACAGCTCCGATTCCTGCAAAGGGCTGTGCGCGGCCTGCAGCTGCCAGTGCCCGCCTTTGATCACGCGTAGCAGGGATCGCTGCTCTCACCCAGGGCCTACCCACAGTCCCGAGGGCTCTACTGTAGATTTAGGTAGGTATCTCAGCACTCCAGCCGCCAATCCGGGAACCCCCCCAGCCGGAGAGAGCTTCTCAAGTATTTTGGTGGACCGATCTCTCCCCTCGCTCATGGCTCGCCGAGTCTACATGTAAGGGCTGCAAGGCAGCCGCCCGCCGCCATGATGTACACAGGCTCGATCAAACAGGGCCATTGGATCACTATTTTCTGCATCCAGCAACTCTACGAATTCACCTCCGCTGCACTTAGGGTGTCATGACAGCTTCGCCCCAAGGGTGCAGGGCGAAGGATGGCGTGATGAGAGCAGGATAATTGTCGATCGAGAGTTCAGCCAGCGAATCTGCACTAAGACACAGCCATCTTGCCCTACGCCCTCTAGCGTCCACAGTTCCCCCAAATGTGATCTGATTGCATGAGCTAAGAGTGAAAGCTATTTGTTTCTAGAAGCTCAGCAAGAGTGTGTCCTTGAAACTCGTTTTTTGGCGCAGTAAAGTTTATGATAAAACTCAGGTTATGGGTGAGGTGCGTTCGCAAATATTGTTCAAAGCTGTCTAACAACAAATGAAAGGCAGCATTGTCCAAGGTAGAATAAATGTAAGGTGAGAGCTGAATGTTGCTGTCTTTTTCACTTTTTGGACATCCATGAGCTAAAATATGTGAAGGGTAACAATTTCCCATGTACCTTTCACACATCCTATGGCTTTGCAGTCATAATGTAGATTTTCCTAGTTGTTATGACGGAAAGTCTTAATTTTATTAAAGACACGGAGGCAAGTACTATGCATTCTTATCTTGCATATTTATTACAGCAGCCAAGATAAGTGAAACCACAGTTCCCAGGGGGCCAGGCGACAACTGGGCCATGGGAACGAGAAAAAACGATAACTCAGTAACCAATCACCATAAGGAACATAGATAAGAGACCAAACTGACTGCGCAGCTTCCTCTTTTTGCTGGCGAGCTGGTCAGATAACATTCGAAAACAAAGGAAAAATAGCCAAAATTAAAGAAAACGCCAAAGTCCAGGAACAGACATCTTGAACCAAAAGGAGCCAGGGCATCAGTCCAACGTGGGCATCCGCAGAGGGTTCCAGAAGAGCCGGAGTGACAGTCCAAGAGGGTGAGGAACGAAACCGCTGGAGAGAAGACCTCCTTTGATGAAGCAGGTGGCAAGGCCGGATTCGCTGCAGGGAGGGAGAACACAAGTTAGTAGTGTAGTGGTGGGATAATACTCGCCTCCGTGTCTTTAATAAAATTAAGACTTTCCGTCATAACAACTAGGAAAATCTACATTTTATGGCAAGACCGGAGGCTCCTATTATGCTTGTTCAAAGCATATCAATAACATCAGAAGCTACTGAATGAATCGGCTTACAATAAAACATATGAAACATACTGTCATTGGACCAATCGGCTGATCTCAGAATGTCCTCCAAGCGGGAGCCAGACCAAAAGGCCTTCGAAGCCATGGATCCACTGGCCGAATGCGCTCCGAAAACGAAGACGTCAATACCGGCAAGGGACATAACCCAACGAACCCACCTGGCAAGAGTAGGGGAGGAGACAGGAAGGTGGGGTTTTCGGAAAGTGATAAGGAGTTGGGAACAAGAGGGCGCTCTGAGATCAGCTGTTTTCTGTTCCTACACCTTCAAACACTGTCCTACACATAATTGGGGGTGGGCAGGAAAATAAGGATAAAAAACAGATTCTAAATTAGTCTTGGTTCATCTGCGAATCTGGAACAACACACCTGTAGGGGAAAATTGACGAGAAGAAACATCTAAATCTCTAACATCAGATACTCTTTTAATGGATATTAAACATAATAACATAGTAAGCTTAGCAGATAACATTTTGAGAGATAAGGCAGAATTTTCTGGCCAGTCCGTAAACAGTTTAAGCACCACAGAAACATCCCATAAAAAGGTATACTTAGCCAACGTAGGTTTGGAGCAGCGAACACCTTTGAGGAAGCGACAGATCAAAGGATGAGCGCCAACTGGTTTGCCATCGATCTGGGAGTGGTTGAGAGAAATGGCTGAACGATAGAGGTTGATAGTACGATAAGCCTTGCCGGCACTGGCTTCAGAAGCCAAAAAATTAACGATCAAATTCAGAGGGGCTGAAAGGGAATCGATATTCCTTTCCAAACACCAGCTTGCCCAAAGAGACCATGTGGAAAAGTCAGCCCATAACGCTCCTGATGCCCAGGCTGCTGGCGCAAGACGCCTCTTAGTTCCCATCTTGAATAATTACCAAATAAAGAGACGGGCGCTGGAAGCAGGAAAACAAGAACAGAGTTTTATTTCTCATGAGGAGAGCCTGTCATTTCGGACACTCGCATAGTGTCTTCAGGAGGTGCTCTAACAAGTTTCTCTGAGGCTTCGTCTTTTATACACATGTTTATGGTACACAAACATCCTTCATTACAATCAAGGCATTGTGAAGTATGAAGATGACATCCCTAATACCCCCCCCCCCCCCCAGTTCCGGCCCTTTCCAACACGTGGCTACAGTAGAGGCCCTTACCCTCCATACAATAGGAGGGGGCTGTCACGCAGCTGAGTGTTCTGTCGATTCCTTTGGAATGTGTGCGCCTGATTGAATCTCAGGGGGTGGGGAGGTCATGATCAATAGTAGCTCCTTTGAAGAGGGGCGAGTGCATACAGTAGTGGGCAATAAACTGTTAAACTGTATCCTCAGGCTGAGGGATGACCAGCGGTCCGTGCAAACAATCAGGCTCAGAGGAAGGGGTCATCAAAGGAGGGGTATTCATGGATGAAAAGGAGGTGTTGGTCAGGCGCGGGGTGTGATTTCTCAGAGCCAGGGTCATGCGGAAGGGGAAGGGTTCATGACTTGTGCATGTGAGAGTGGGGGCGGTCGGGGTGCATGGGGGATGCTTGCAGGGTCAGGGAAGGGCGCTGATGATCGATCGCGAACAGGGAGACCATGGTACCTAAAATGGCTGTTGTATATATGTGCGCATGGGTCTATGCTGGCGGGATAACACAGTCAGTGTTTTGCAATATCCGTTCTGCTTACGACAAGGGGTACAGTGAACACAAATGAACGCCGCTTATGTGTATATACATTGCCAATTTCAACAGTCGCCGCTTTTTAACATACGCTAGTTCATTTGTGTTTACCCCAACTGATGGAGTGTACATATAATCATGTGTGGCCAAATGAAAATAGCGTTTGTCAATACAAGCAGATCGCATGTAACCATATACAGTCGATACGATTGGCGGAATGCAGTACATATGAATTTACATTTGTTGGATTATTTATACAAGGCTAGAGATCGGCATAGTACTTAGTCGGGGTCAATCAAGAAAAACATTCTGACGCATTATAGAATCAAGTTCTGACTTTCTCTCCGGTGACATCAACATAGAGAAAAAGTGCTCTGATACCTTTGGGTTTTGTCAGCGCTATAAGAGACTTTTGGAAAACTAAATACATGAGTGACCGATGAAACATTTTTGAAAGCAATAAAAATGGCTGAGGGAGGAATTCAGTTTGATACAAGCAATTAGTCAAAGGGAGGGTAGAAAGTTCAAAAAAGGGGGGGGGTCTTTGTCACAATGTCTTTTTAACAGAGTCCGTCTTCTTTTGTTGGCGCTGTTGAGCACCGGCGGTGGAGCTATAGGTCCAGCTCGTATTCATCCTTATGCGTTGCAGGGTGCAATCAGTCATCTGCTATTAGATCACAGTCCTGTTTCCTAACTGATCTTCTTAGGGGTGCCTCATGCTGGGCACCAGCGTGTCTTTCTTCTTTCGTGGCAAAACCCTTATGCTATCTAAAGGCTGCTCTTCTTTTCTGAGTCAAAAGTTATGCGAAAAGGGCGATGTTGTTGAATAATCGAGGGAGGAGAGGGCGGAGTGGGATCAGATCTTTGAACACACCAAGGGACCAAAAGGAGCAAAGGACGTTGAGCAGGCAGGCCCATCAGTCGGGCTCGAAAGGGACGGGGACTTCAGGCACGAGTGGGTCAGCGAATCGAGGGCTTCAAGACAGCCCTTCATTCCTTCATCTGCCGAGTTTGAGAGTGGTGCCTCGTCCCGCGTCTCGTTGCTCTGCGACTCCATCTTTGGTCGAGGTCACACGTGCTTCATGATCTGTGGCCAGGCTGTGCGTCACGTCCATCTCCTCTCCTCCGGTGATTATATCTTTAAATGAGTACAAAACAAGTTTTTTAGAAAAACTGGTAGGAGAAGGCTTTTATACATCTCAATTCCATCCTCAATCCTACGTAGGTGGAGGATATGTTAATCGATCACAGTCAGAAGTCATCACTTATGGAGTATGTAGGAGGGCATTTCTACTGAATTCGTAAACCTATTTGGCGTTCATTCGTGATGTACGTGGGGGGAAATCGGACTAGGTACTGACAATCTTACATTTCCCTTCGGGGTCGGCTAACTCTTGCAAGTAGGGGGTTATCATCATGAGAGGGGGAACAGAGGTGAGACATGCTTTACTTGGGGAGCGATAGTTAACTAAGGTCATCAATTACACTTCGGGGATAGCTGATATGGAGCTGGGGTCAATCGGGAGAAGCGGGGACGCTTTGGACATTCGCACTTAAGTGCAGAGGGGTGGGGCAATCTGGGCATTGGGGATTGCATTAACAAACTGAAAAACAGAAGACCATTGACGTTATAGTCCCCCTATAAAAAGGCCAGATTAGGGGACATCAGTCGTCTGACCTGTCCTTTCTTTCATTACCAACTCGGGCTCTATCGTTTTGCAGAAAGGAGAGGTAGTAATATGGCAAGTTACAATCGTTTTAGTTCCTGTCAATTTTGCCGAACACCTTTGTGTTCGAAGAGACCCAATTAGGTTCGTGCCGGTGGGGCACAACGTCCTTGCACAAGGGAGGAGGGAACAGGGGGACCCTCAGAGAGAGAGAGAGAGTCGCCCGCACTCTAAATGAACCAGTTGGTACACGTATGGCGTGGAGAGAGAGAGAGAGAGAGAGAGAGAGAGAGAGAGAGAGAGAGAGAGAGAGAGAGAGAGAAACGTGTACAATAATGGTCCATTCAGTGCGCACACAACACAGAACAGCAGGGGTTAAGTAATACGGAAACACAGGCAGAGGGATGACGTAGATCCACACATTACGTACACACAAACTCAGACGGGGGAGACAGTACATGTATCATATACAAAAATCCAAGACAAAACATAGAACAGTTATTGGCCAAAATTATCTTTTCCTGTATGCTGTGCATCCTTAGCATCCTAAGCTCTTTTTACCTTTTTCTTCTCTTTTATTCGTCGGCTACCTTCACTGGTGGCTTTGATTGTACCCACTTATGCCTTTGGTAATTGGTCAAGAACTAACCTGATCGGGCTAAGGTGTTTCCAGCCTTAGGCAACAGTGAGTGTCAGTTGGGAGGACAATGGGGTAGCTTTGAGTTTCATGTCTATGAGGGTGCGAAGAAGGATGTAGTAGATTTTAAATGTAAACCTCACCTCAAAATATTCCTTAAACGTTCCCTATTTAGTTAATTGTAGGATGCTTATTCATTAGTGCACGTCATTTTAGTTGTACTATTCGGGGTGCCAAGCGAAGTTATATTTTGTAGTTTCCCCTTCAGGCTGCCCTCCCAGGCGCTAAGTTCAGGGAGAGAAATAGTCATTGTTTGCATGTCCTGTGTAGGCACCATAATCAAATCCCTTTTTCCCATCTCTTCGTCCGCTAGACCACTATTTTTTTTTTTTCGTACTTTTTACTCGACGTTCTGATGTGACCTGCAGAAAGAGGGAAAAAGAAGGGGGCGGGGGCAGCATTTAAACAACATATTAGCGCGCATAAACCCGAAAAGGCTTTTACTTACTACATACTCGGCCTATCTCCACAGGATGCAGTCCCTGCCAACTTGGCGTTTAAGCCCAGGTGGACCCTTTAGCGTGGGAGAGATTTTTATCGGAAGCTTGTGGATAGCATAGGTCGCCCAAGTGTGGTATTACGGATCGTGTGCAGGGGGGGGTCAAGTGGCGCTCCTTCGGGGTGACTTAGGGGTATTTTAAAACAATTTTCCTGATACAGGTAGCATATAAAGTATAGGCTAAATACCAGGATCTTTTAGCGGTTGCTTTAGGCTGTACAAAAATGCAAACCACATACAACCAAAAACCTGGACCGTTCAAATTTGCAACGTTTCTGCATACTATATTTTTCAACCCTTAACTAATTGAGCTGAGCCATTACACCTGTAATTTAGTTACATCGGAAATAGTAGTCATTTATTCGAAACTTACCAATTTACGCGTGACAACTGCGTTTGCTTTTTCCAAAAATCTTTAATAAGGATGTCGGTGCACACATACGGGCCTACAACTTCGTGGGCCGGCCACTGAGCAGGCTGGAACTGTACATGTGGGAATACTTAGTAGTGGAAAACTTAATGGAGTCGGTGGTCGTTAATTTCATAAAAAGTGCGACAAGTGCAATAAAAATCATATCGAAACTTTAGTGTGAGCGAGTATCATAAGCATTGAAATTCGAACTCTCAATAATCATGATGCGCCAAAACTTAACAACGATTCATTGTCCGAATGTTCAATCGGTACCCATCTCATGTCAAATTCATTGTCCTTCATTGTCCGAACACATAATCAGTACCCACCCCATATCAATTCATTGTCCGAACTGACAGTATACATCCTATATCAATCCATTGTCCGAACATATAATCAGTACACATCCTATATCAATCCATATGTTTAAAAACTACATACATATCCCATGACACCAAGGTTGAGCAATCGGGGTACAACAAGGAGTTGAAAGTTTCATTTGTACCGGCGCCATTTTGGGTGCAACCAGGCAGATCCAGGCATAGTCTAAATCTCCACTGACTCGTGGTTGGCCCAGAGCCTCTTTCGGCAGTCCAAAAGTTCCGTTAAAGGGCAAAAAGAAAGGATCGGTGGTCTGAACCATCAGTCAAAGGGGGAGGGAGGCAACAATTTTCCTACCGGGTCATACTGGGTTTTCACCGGAACTGATCCGAACTGTAGTCTGCAGGATTCTAGTCATTCAAACTGAGGCTGGCGCCAGCATGGGAGCGCCAATGTCTCGCGGCTACATTTTCATCGTTCCGTGGGCAATCATGGCAGTCATTCCCCATCGGGGGTGTCTGCGGGGGTCGGGGACTCCCGCGGCTCCTATAGAATCTTCAAGGTCGAGGAGAACTTTTATGATGGTGGGACTCGTTTCTTAATCAACAAGCAGCCGGGCCATCTCTTCACCCCGGGCCCGCTCCAGCAGGATCGTCCGCCATTTTACGAGTGGGCGAACCCATGTCGGGTGAGTGGAGCGTTGGGGGTGCCGCTGGGGGCCTCCACCTGGGGAGGTGGGAGAGGCTCGTTCGCGCCGCCTCTCCCTCCCAGCGCACCCCACGCCGTTTTCCTCGGCGCTAATATACATGATGGCCGGACCAGGCGATGAGAGAGGGGGGGGGGGTCGGAGGCATAGGCAAGACATCCCCCCCCAGGTTGTCGCAGCCATTATTGAAGAAGGGGCGCCCAGTACGTTTCGGGCCGGGCCTCCGGTTGATGGCGGCCGGACGCTCTTCGCCACGGCCCCAGGAACGGGTCCCTTGGTTCATCCTGGGGACAGACCTTGGCGCGGGGTGCCGCCTCCGGGCTATTCGCGTAGTGGTCTCTCCACCCCCAGGCCTCTTATGGAAGCCGGACCAGGCGATTAAGAGGGGGGGGGTCGGAGGCATGCGCAAGACATCCCCCCCGTGTTGTCGTAGCCATTATTATTGAAGAAAGAAAGAGGGGGGGGGTCGGAGGCATGAGCAAGACATCCCCCCCCAGTGTTGTCGCAGCCATTATTAAAGAAGTGGGGACGGCTGGACCCCGTCGGCCTCGGCTCTTCTTCGGGCCCACCTTACTCGATGACCTCCGGCCGACAGCTGGCAGCAGGACCCGCCCTACACGTGTTGAAGATCTCGTCTTCCGGATGGGCGTAGCCGCGAACCAGTTGCACTTCGGGAGTTTTCAGAATGGGGGTAGGTATCTGCTGACTTGTATCTATCTCATGTTACCGTTATTGGGGCGTGGCGGGCGGTGGGACAGGCATGTTTGGAGCAGTGAGGGGTGGCGAAGCCTAATTGCCTTGTGGCCGTCGTGATGTCAAGCTTGGCTTCTCTCACCATTTTCATGTTTCTTATTACGGGCTTATTCCTAACGTTTCTCATTTCTAGCGAAATCATGTATTTTATCGTGAGCTATTTCTAACGTTTTCTTATTTGTTGCGAAAATCAAAAACTCATCAGTGGCCTACTGACTTTACTTGATTCCTTTTGTTTTCCCTAACGATTTTTATATATTTTTTATCTGCTAGCACGATACAGCGGCTAATCCGCATTTTTCTTTATATTTGTCCTTTTTATTAGGGGTGTCCTCCGGGCTGAGCCGGATGACCTACCTCTAATAAATGGTCCGGGTGGAACCAGTTTACCAATCAGTGGGGAGTAGATAGGCATGACAGATTACAACGGGGGACAAAGGTCCACGTTACCTACCCTTCACTGCTTGCAAAGATTAGATAGAATATATTTTTTCTACGTTATTTGCAAACAGGGAATGCCTCGAACGAACTATTCCTTGAACAATAAAATGTCCAAGTAATCAATCAATCAATCAGTGGGGAGAAAAAAATGGGCATGACGGATTACAATAGGGGGCAAAAACCTGCATTACCCATCCTTCACTATCTGCAAAGGGAGACAGGATATTCCTATTCTTCCCCGTTTGTAGACAGCGAATGTCTCAAAGAGCAACAGAGCAACCAGTCAATGAACAATACCAGTATTTAAATACCGATTCCAATGTAAACAATCAATCAATCAATCAATCAATCAATCAGATGGATAAAGCCATCCTACCAATCGGACGTAAAGACGTCCTTCTTAACCTTACCCGGGACGGACCGTGTGGGCAATTCTTCGCCTTCCTTTTTCCAGCGCCCGATCGTTCTCTTTCTCCATGTTTTTACCGCAGCATTCCTGTGGGATTCCAGTCAGGACAGTAGGTCACTTGAGAGAGGTCCGTTCGGAATCGGTGAAGTTCATTCAATCGGCAGCTGGACGAGGGCCGTCTCAAGGCAGGTATACTCCAATCGTTTAGATGTTCACCCCATTGTCTGGACCTCTCTTACCGGACCTTATGTCGCTGATGGGCCCCGCGTTGGGACGCCAATTGTGGAAAAGTCAGCCCATAACGCTCCTGATGCCCAGGCTGCTGGCGCAAGACGCCTCTTAGTTCCCATCTTGAATAATTACCAAATAAAGAAACGGGCGCTGGAAGCAGGAAAACAAGAACAGAGTTTTATTTCTCATGAGGAGAGCCTGTCATTTCGGACACTCGCATAGTGTCTTCAGGAGGTGCTCTAACAAGTTTCTCTGAGGCTTCGTCTTTTATACACATGTTTATGGTACACAAACATCCTTCATTACAATCAAGGCATTGTGAAGTATGAAGATGACATCCCTAATACCCCCCCGCCCTCCCAGTTCCGGCCCATTCCAACACGTGGCTACAGTAGAGGCCCTTACCCTCCATACAATAGGAGGGGGCTGTCACGCAGCTGAGTGTTCTGTCGATTACTTTGGAATGTGTGCGCCTGATCGAATCTCAGGGGGTGGGGAGGTCATGATCAATAGTAGCTCCTTTGAAGAGGGGCGAGTGCATACAGTAGTGGGCAATAAACTGTATCCTCAGGCTGAGGGATGACCAGCGGTCCGTGCAAACAATCAGGCTCAGAGGAAGGGGTCATCAAAGGAGGGGTATTCATGGATGAAAAGGAGGTGTTGGTCAGGCGCGGGGTGTGATTTCTCAGAGCCAGGGTCATGCGGAAGGGGAAGGGTTCATGACTTGTGCATGTGAGAGTGGGGGCGGTCGGGGTGCATGGGGGATGCTTGCAGGGTCAGGGAAGGGCGCTGATGATCGATCGCGAACAGGGAGACCATGGTACCTAAAATGGCTGTTGTATATATGTGCGCATGGGTCTATGCTGGCGGGATAACACAGTCAGTGTTTTGCAATATCCGTTCTGCTTACGACAAGGGGTACAGTGAACACAAATGAACGCCGCTTATGTGTATATACATTGCCAATTTCAACAACCAGGCGGATTTGTATGCTTTGGAAGTTCCAGGGGCTCAGGCTTGGCTAATAAAGAGAGCAGCCTCTTGCGAAATGAGGATGTTGGAAGAGGAAGGCCGGAAACTTTCCAGGCCGTCAGAGTCAAGGAGTTGTCCAGGAGGAGATTGTGGCGATCGCCTCGGGGATTGAGAAGAAGATGTATGTCAGACCCTTGGCTACTATTGCGGAGCAAGCTGGGCTCTCCTTATGCTCTTCCTATGCAGATGACACACAGATCATCTTTTCACTCTCCACCAGCCATCACTCCACTACATCCTCCCTCTGCTATGGTCTCAACAACATTGCCTCCTGGATGCATGACAACAAGATAAAATTGAACGGAGGGAAAACAGAACTTCTTCTGGTTGGCAACAACACCGCCTTATGGGGACCCTCTTATTGGCCTGCTCAAATGGGCACCCCTCCTAACCCATCTAAAACAGCTCTCAACTTGGGCATAATTTTTGATGACCAGTTGTCCATGAGGCAACATGTTGTTAGAGTCTCTTCCACTTGCACAACTATTCTCAAATGGTTGAAGAAAATCACATGGATGCTTCCTTTGGACACCCAGAAAACCATAGTCCAGGCGCTAATAACATCTCGCCTGGACTATGGTAATGTTCTTTTTCTGGGGGCGGGCAAAGAGGTAATCCGTAAATTGCAGACGGTTCAGAACATGGCAGTGCGTCTGCTATGTAAACTACCCTACAAGTCTTCTACCTCCCCTTCCCGCCGTAGCCTTCATTGGCTTTGTATTGATAGTCGCTGTAAATTTAAGGCACTCTGGGGCATATTATCAAGGGGGTTTATCTACGCTTTTTTGGCTTTAAAAGCCAAGAAAGCGGAGATAAAATTATCTCCCTATTACCTAGCTGTCGCTAACACCAGTTAGCGACAGCTAGTAGGAGATAGCGACCATCTTGGGCCCCACTTTGCATGTCAGTGATATTTATCACTAATGACATGCAAAGTGGGCGTGCCAAGATGTTAGCGACTGGAAACAGTCGCTAACATCGTTATCTCCTATTACCAACTTTTGGAGATATTCGCGCTAAGCGTGAATATCTCCAAAAGCTAACACCTTCCCTGAGCAGTTCTTAGCTATGTTATCCAATGGGAGGTGGATAACATGGCTAAGAGCATTAGCTCGGTAATGCATGAATATCGCGGACTTTTCAGCGATATTCATGCATTGCGGCCGATTTTTATCGCATTTGCGATAAACCTTGGTAATACCAAGGTTTATCTGCTATAAAAATCGCCGCAGCTCAGCGGTAAATTTTTGTCTCTAACCAAGCAATAGCGATAATTATCGCTATTGCTTGGTAATATGCCCCTCTGTTTTATACACAGAATTAATACTGGCAAGGCCCCTCAATATCTGAGATCTTTGATTCATCTGTACTCTCCCTCCCGCACTCTTCGTTCTTCCAGTCAACACAAACTCCAGATTCCCAGGATTAGGAGAGCCAGAATGGGTGGTCGCTCTTTTGCTTTTCTGGCCCCATCCCTGTGGAACTCTCTCCCTCTACCCCTTCGGATTGAACCTAATTACCAAAAGTTCCGCAGGAATCTAAAAACTTGGTTATTCAATAAATAAACTATTTCGGCAGGCACACCTCCCTTGTTGGTTTAGCGCCGTGTGGTATATAAATAAATAATACCGGATCTAGGTTTGACTAGGCATAGCAATAACAGATAGCTCAATAAATAAGAGTCAAGATTCGAGGTAGTAGGAGTTTGCAGGTTTAATACAGCATAAAGGACAGGAACAGGACAACCTGCACAGGAATAGGATGGCAGGGCCCGGCAGCTGCCGGGGCTGGATCTGGGATGAGCACGCTAGCATTTAATAACAATACACAAGCATATATAGTAAAACAGTTGCATTACAGTACATATGATAGGCGGAGCAGTGGGTGGAGCAAAGGGTGTGACGCGTAGCAGTCGCGAAAGATAAGGGTGAAAGTGGGTGTAACAGGGCGTATACATAGACAGGTGATGCAAACGTAGCAGAATATGTCATGAATGGGGCGGAAACATGGAGGGGGCTACCTAAGGAGCCGGGACCTCTAACCTGATGGTGCGCGCAAGCTGGCAATGATGTGTTACTAGGAGAAGCTGGGGGCTACGAACTCTTGTGCTAGGAGCAGAGACTGAAGTCTGGAGAGTCAGGGCGACATGTACCTAAGCAGTATCTAGTATCTGATGTTTAGAGAACATGTTGATAGAATCCAAAAGTTATCGGGGTAAAGGCGAACAGACTCTAAGACTGGAGCATGCATTATTCTATATGTAGTGCGTGATGAAGAATATTAAATGATCATTAATACAGTATTTCTCTAACATGGAGACGTAAAGGCTAGACTATGACGGTAACTATTGATGCGATTCAGTAGCTTTAAGAATGCAGAGAAGGAGGGCTGGACTGATAGCTAGGATCATAACATACTCTTGGCAGACTCAGAGGCAGAGCCAGGCTGAACCGGGCACTGTGAGGCAGGAAGTAAGTGAAGGGTCAGGGATACAGGTGGGGGCTGTATCGCTCCTCAGCGAGGCTCAGGAGACAGGAGCTGAATCTGGTGTCCGGGCCCTTTTGAGGCCTAGAAACGGGGACTTTACAATGGAATAACGTGCACACTGAGAAACGTGGCAACGTAACTTTACATAGGCCTGATACTCGTAGCTTTCACGAGAACTGGAAACTGGCATACTAGAGATGGACACAACTGTAATTGCGTCTTTAATCAAACATGGGGGATACATATGCATATTTAATCATGCACACATAACATAAGATGGAGGACTCGTAGGGACACAGAACATGGCAAAATTTACTTTTCCACATTCCCTCCTTGTCACTACGTTTCCATCAGGAAACATCAATATTCATGATACCATCTATCATTTCATACAGTATCATTTGCTCGACTCGAATTTTCTGGGAACGGGTTTTAGAACGGGACTTGGGACTAGGAATACAAGAGGTAGCACAAATGCCACAAATCGCAGGGCCACATTGTATACAGAGGCAGCAGCTGAATATGATCGCTACTGCAATACCTAGAAAGGACAAGACTTTCCATCCCCAAGCAGAAATTATATTCCAGAACCAACCGGACCATGTCCATGTGCCTGGATCTTGGTGTAACAGATGGGCAATTTTATGGAGTCTGGTTATAGCTGAATAAACAGACGGTGCGTTATTTGGAATGAAAATGCAGCAACTAGATCCGATGACTCTACAGGCCCCGCCCCTATCGGCCAATATGACGTCAAGGACGAGACGATTCTGTAAAACGACAAATCTCATAGCAGATTGCTCTTCAGTCAAGTTACCTAGGGCAGAGGCAGTCTAATTTACTACAGCTTCAAGGGTTCTGGTCAACCTACGGATTAGCTTACTGTTCTGGATAGGGCCTATAAAGAAGAAGAAACCTCTATTGAAATCTGTATACTGTTCTAGAGCAGTTTCAGTATAATCGACAATTGGGGACTCAATCTCCCTTCTATGTCTAAGGTGTACTAGATGTGTGTTTCTATGATAATCAGATGGGGCTAGGAAAACTGGTGGCAGTAGGAAGGCAATGTAACAGGTTCCCTCCCAATCGAGGGGCAGACGAACATATGCGGTTTGACCACAAATAAAATAAGAATGACGTGAAGCTTTGAAAATAGATTTCCCACTGTCACTATACTTGACAATAGTAGTACAATCGCTGTGTCCTACATGTACGGAACCATTATTTCGGACACATAATTCGCCTTTGACTGGTAGTACCGAAATAGCAGGTAAGTCTGGAGTAGTATCAGACTGAACATTCAGGACCATAAAATTCGAAGAATAATTACCTAAATTGTAAACTTCATTTTCTAGATCTAACCCTGTTCTGTGGGGACGACCTTGCTTGTCTGGAAAACATGTACTGTTAAGAAAAGACATATCTGTTGAGGATGACGTTAACGTGGACCATGCTCCACACGAACCATTATGAGAAAATGGATAAGGAAAGAGTGGCAGAACTCCCTTCGGTGTCTGGAAAGGGGGGAGTCGACCACACACCCAACAATTAGTGGCATTGCTGGTCTGGTGTGAATAATGTAACATGCGGATAAAAGAATTGTTACGCATAGCGAGGCGGTAAGAGAGTTCATGAGGAGGCAGATCACTAAACGTGTGCTCTACTGTAACATTAGAAGACTTATTTACATGAGAAACTGGAAAATACAGATAAAACGCATAACTGGTGCAGGAAATCATAATACTGAGAAATAATATGAAACATAGAAAAACGATACATCGGATTGAGTTTTGACTAACTCTCTCACTATGGGGGTCTATTTTATACATGTCAGAAACCGGTCTAACCGTTTCACCTAGGGGAGGACTTAGACAATCAAACTGGCTGACTTATTTTACTAGACCTTAACTTTTTCTTATACTCCTGTTGCGGAGTTGTCTCTAACAGGGAGGGTGCAGTATCAGTGTCTTTTGCGGGACAGTCCTTAAGAATAGTACTTTGGCAGTCCTTTAAATCCTGGGAAATGTTCTTTGAGACTGGCTTCAATCCATAAAATCTTTTGATGTGTGAAAGATGCACCCAGCCTTTGCATCCCTCCAACTTCACGGCTGTACGGGTGGCCAGGAGGACCTGTCGGGGCTCCTTCCAGCGAGGCTCCAGCGGACTTGAGCGATCAAAATTTCTCACTAAGACCATGGATCCGGGAACGATTTCATGCGGTGCCACCTCGGTATTGTCTGGAAATGCGGCGGCAACCTGTGAACGACAAGAGTTGAGGGCAGACATCAAGGAAGCTAGGTAATCTGTCAGCATATTACTTGAAACATCGGTAATACTTCGAGGTCTAGGAGTACCCCACATGTTAGGGGGGCGGCCGAAAACGACCTCATACGGGGACAGACCTGATCTGGAATGTGCGACCATGCGCATATAGAACAGGGCAACTGGCAGAGCTATTAGCCAGTCCACACCTTTCTCTTGACAAACTTTTGCAATTCGGATTTTCAGGGTCTGATTATGTCTCTCTACGAGACCGGCTGCTTCAGGATGGCGTACACAATGGAGCTTCCACTGGTACCCTAACAAAAGGGAAACGTGCTTCATGAGTTCAGATGAGAATGGCTGGCCGTTGTCAGAATATACGACCCTAGGGAGTCCGTAACGGGGGAAGAACTCACGAACCAACTGCTTGGCAGTGGTCGCGGCTGTGTAATCTGGAACTGGATATGCCTCCGTCCACCTGGACAAAGCGCATACAACTACAAGGACATACCTGAAACCTCGACATCGCTCCATCTGAATGTAATCCATCTGGAGGACTTAAAAAGGGTGGTCAGGGGGCTGGAATCCACCTTGTTCCACCGGGACACTTTTACCTGGATTAAACTGACAACATATCATACAGGTACGGACTTTCTGCTTGGCTGCAGCTCGTAAATGCTTGTTGAACCAAATATTCTGGATACTGTCTAATATTGCTTTTTCTCCTAAATGTGCTGGACTATGTGCGGTATTAATAATGACTTGAACCATAGAGTCGGGGAGAAACCATGTGGTTTTTCCCTTCGTCACCCATCCCTGATCTGTCTGGACCCCTCCTTGTTCGGACCATTTCTTGATTTCTTCGGGAGTAGCATGTAACTGGATATCTATGACATCTTGTGTAGGGTCTTTAACTGTCATACATGTAGTCGGATCTGGAGTAAGTGTCTGTGTTGGCTTAACTGAAATGTCTGGAGCCTGTGCTGTAAGCTTGGCTGTGCGATCTGCTAGATCATTACCTTGGGAAATAGTGTCAGTAACTTTCGTATGTGCTTTGCATTTCATGATAGCAATGGATGTCGGTAAGTGTATGGCATCTAACAGAGCTTGAATAAGGAGACCATGCTGAATCTTGGTTCCATGAGAAGTCATGAAACCTCTCTCCTGCCAGAGCACTCCGAAGTCGTGTACAACTCCAAATGCGTAACGTGAATCTGTGTAAACATTAACTTTCAGGTTCTTGGCGTGTATGCAGGCTTGAGTCAGAGCAACTAGCTCTGCTGCTTGAGCAGACAGGGTGTCAATGCGGTGTGTCTCTATAACTTCGGTGTCGGTAGTCACTGCATACGCGGCTACTAGTTCTCCTGTACTTGTTCTCATGCATGAACCATCCACATAAAGTGTCAGGTCGGGATCTGGTAATGGAATATCTGTCAGATCTTGTCTTGGCTTTGTCATGATGTTAACTACTTCCACACAGTCGTGTGTGGCAGGATTCAAAGTAGCTGACGGTAACAGTGTAGCAGGATTTAGAACGTTGCAGCGTCTGATTTCTATGTGTGGCTGAAACAGTGTCAATTCATAACCTGTTAAACGTGCAATTGTCAAGTGCTGAGTTTGTGTTCGGTTTAAAAGAACTTCCACGCAGTGTGGAACTTGTACTGTCAGGGAGTGTCCTAAGACTATGGAATCACTTTGTCTGATAGCTAGTGCTGTGGCTGCAACTGACTTGAGGCACGCAGGCAGAGCCTGGGCTACAGGATCTAATGTGCTCGAAAAATAAGCACAAGGCTTGTATTGTCCTGCTTGATCTTGTGTGAGGACAGATAATGCTGTACCTTCACGTTCTGTGACGAAAAGTGTAAAAGGCTTACTGTAGTTCGGTGTTGCTAGAACTGGAGCTTGACATAGGGCTTTCTTTAACTCATTGAAACTAAGTGCATGTTCAGATGTCCAAGGGAGGACAGTCGATACGGCTGCCTCCTGTGTCGTTAACTGTATCAGTGGTTTAGCTAGAAATGCATACTGAGGAATCCATTGTCTGCAATAGGAAGTAAGGCCGATAAAAGCACGTACCTCCTTCTGGGTCTTGGGCTGAGGAAGACTCGCTATTAACTGGATACGGTCTGGTGTCAACTGCCTACCCCTCTTGGACAGTAAGTGTCCTAAGTAGATCACTTGCTGGACACAGAATTGAAGCTTCGAAGGGGACACCTTGTGTCCCATCTCGGCTAGGAAATACAAGACTGGAAGTGAGGCTCGCTCGCAAGCACGTTCAGAACGGGCTGTGATCAGTCGATCATCAACATACTGGAGCAGGGCAGTGTCAGTTGGCATGTGAATGTTGTCTAGTTGTCTCTTGAGTGCTTGACTATAAATACTAGGACTTTCTGTGAAACCTTGAGGAGCGCGTGTGAACATATAGCTCCTTCCATTTAAACAAAATCCGAAAAGAAACTGGCTGTCTGGATGAATGGGGACACTGAAAAACGCGTTCTTGAGGTCTATGACTGTAAAAAATGAAGCTTCGGAATCAATGGCTGTCAATAGGGAAGAGATATCTGGGACAACTGGGTACTGGGGAATAATACATTTATTAAGTTCTCGAAGGTCAATCACTAAACGATATACTGGAGGTGCATTTGGATCAGTACGTTTCATGACAGGAATGATCGGAGAATTACATACATTGGAGTCGGTTTCTACAACTACTCCCTGAGCCATGAGCTCGTCAATAATTTTGGATAAGGCTGCTACAGCCTCTGGTGGCAATCTGTACTGTCTTATTCGTGGTAACACTACACCTGGCTTGAGAGTCACACGATGGGGTGTGATTTGCATAAAACCAACATCAGTTGGACCTTGCGCCCATAGATGCTGCGGAACATTGGACAATCTGGGATCAAAATCTCGTAATACATAGTGACCCTTGAAGTCGCGTAGGAACAATCGTATTCCCTCTGGGGAGCAGCATATAACTGCACCTAACTCTTTCAGTGTTTTAATGCCTAACAAATTCTCTGGACATGACTTCGTAAGTAACAGATCAGTAGTGCGGGACAATGGACCTACTTCTAGAGTAACTGGCTTTGATATTTCATTTACAATAGGCTTTCCTGAAAATCCAAGGGAAACATTTCTAGAGCCTGAGAGCGGAGCCCCTGGAACTTCGGCGTGACTTATAGTGGTCCTACTTGCCCCTGTATCAATCAGAAACGTTCTGTCTTTCCCTAATACTTGGGATCACTGACATAATATCGACGACACAAATATCGAGATACACAAATATCGAGTCAAAAATATCGATTGACAAAATATCGACTCCCTATCTTCAAACAGGTAAGTACCAAAATATCGACTCCAAAATATCGACTTACAAAAATATAGACTGTCAAAATATCGATTTTTTAAAATGTCTTAAAAGTAAGTTAAAACTAATATAGTAATAAATATATTTAATATAAACTTAGAAATAATTATTAAAAAAATATAATTTTAATAAATAATTTATATAATTAAAAAAATTATATCACCAAAAATTACACACACACATATATATATATATATATATATATATATATATATATATATATATATATATATATATATATATATTTACACATATTATTAAATAAACATATATAACATTTTAGAAAATGTTTAAAATGTATTGTTACAACTATAGTGAGTTCAACATTAGCAAAAGTGTTGGATAGCGTAGAGGTAAAATTTACTACTCCCACTCCAGTGGGTGCAACAGTAGGGAAAGCGCTGGAAAGCGTAGAGGTTAAAATTACTATTCCCACTCCAGGGATGTATGACGTTACAACGCATACTTTTACAACGCCTACCATTACAACAAAACTTTTACAACGCAAAAACTTTTACAACGCATACATTTACAACGCAAGATTTTACAACGCATATACCTTTACAACGCATACCATTACAACATAAGTATTGGTAAGTATATAATAATTTTTTGAATATAAATTAATAAAAAATATTATAATATAATTTAATATAATTTTATTTTATTAAAAAAATGTAATTTAAATGTAATTTTACTTTATTTTTACAAAGTACCCCTGTACCCCAAAAACCCAAAACTGACCCTGAACCCTAAAAATACCCCTTTACCCATAAACTGAAAACTGACCCTGAACCCTAAAAATACCCCTTTACCCGAAAACTGAAAACTGACCCTGAACCCTAAAAATACCCCTTTACCCAAAAACTGAAAACTGACCCTGAACCCTAAAAATACCCCTTTACCTACAAACTGAAAACTGACCCTGAACCCTAAAAATACCCCTTTACCCCAAAAACTGAAAACTGACCCTGAACCCTAAAAATACCCCTTTACCCAAAAACTGAAAACTGACCCTGAACCCTAAAAATACCCCTTTACCTACAAACTGAAAACTGACCCTGAACCCTAAAAATACCCCTTTACCCCAAAAACTGAAAACTGACACTGAACCCTAAAAATACCCCTTTACCCAAAAACTGAAAACTGACCCTGAACCCTAAAAATACCCCTTTACCCAAAAACTGAAAACTGACCCTGAACCCTAAAAATACCCCTTTACCCAAAAACTGAAAACTGACCCTGAACCCTAAAAATACCCCTTTACCCCAAAAACTGAAAACTGACCCTGAACCCTAAAAATACCCCTTTACCCAAAAACTGAAAACTGACCCTGAACCCTAAAAATACCCCTTTACCCAAAAACTGAAAACTGAACCTGAACCCTAAAAATACCCCTTTACCCAAAAACTGAAAACTGACCCTGAACCCTAAAAATACCCCTTTACCTACAAACTGAAAACTGACCCTGAACCCTAAAAATACCCCTTTACCCCAAAAACTGAAAACTGACCCTGAACCCTAAAAATACCCCTTTACCCAAAAACTGAAAACTGACCCTGAACCCTAAAAATACCCCTTTACCCAAAAACTGACAACTGACCCTGAACCCTAAAATTAAAATATTTATCAATTAATCAATTATAATTAATTACCAATAATATTTTAATTAATTACCAATTAATACTTAATTAACAATTAATTTTTTAAAAATATCAATAAATAAATTAACATATTTAATTAATTATAATTAAATTACTTCCCACCCTATTCCCCTATAAACCCACAACCCGCTACAGAAAATAAATTACTAAAATTAAAATATTTATCAATTAATCAATTATAATTAATTACCAATTATATTTTAATTAATTACCAATTAATAATTAATTAACAATTAATTCTAAATTATTATCAATAAATAAATTAACATATTTAATTAATTAGAATTAAATTACTTCCCACCCTATTCCCCTATAAACCCACAACCCGCTACAGAAAATAAATTACTAAAATTAAAATATTTATCAATTAATCAATTATAATTAATTACCAATTATATTTTAATTAATTACCAATTAATAATTAATTAACAATTACTTCTAAATATATATCAATAAATAAATTAACATATTTAATTAATTAGAATTAAATTACTTCCCACCCTATTCCCCTATAAACCCACAACCCGCTACAGACTTATATTACACAAAAAATAAAAATTATTATTAACTTACCTTAAATTCGATATTTTTGTTGTCTATATTATGTCTAGTCGATATTATGTCCATTCTATATTTTTGATTCGATATTATGTCCATTCTATTCGATATTAATTTTCTCTAGTCGATATTTTTGTTGTCTATATTATGTCTAGTCGATATTATGTCCATTCTATATTTTTTACTCGATATTCTGTCCAGTCGAAATAATTGACTCGATATTATGACTGTACACCAATACTTGACTGTGAACATAGGGACCTTCTTGATCTACAGGTATCTCGATGAGAGGCAATTCTACCTCCCTCTCTAGGCTGTTTCATGAATACGGTTGATACTCTGGATACTCGGACTGTGCATACTGGTACATCTGCTGTGTAACATGCTGTGTTGCAGCGATAGGCTGCGGTGCTGTAACTGTCTGTGGTGCATTCTGTGACTGAGGAGTCTGTGTAACTTGTTCTTGTCTAGGCGGACGTGGTCTTTCTTTAGTCTTACCGGTAGCTATGTTGTGTTTCAGAACTGCACACTCGTTTATAAAATGACCTGGCTGTTTACAATAATTGCAGTTCCCTTTAACGGGAGCTGCAGGATGACTGGCTTGATTTGGTCCCCTCTTCTGACTGTCTTGAGGAACAGATTGTGCAACTAGTACTTTCATTTTCGTGTCTTTCATACGTTTTCTCTCGTGATCTTGCTCTTCTCTGATTCTATTCTGGTGGTATTGAAGCATCTGTAACATTTGGGACGGGGTATTAGCTTGCCAGGTACTTTCGACTTTCAAAACTCGGTTTTTAATTTGTGGACTTGAATTCTCGACTAATTTAGTAACAAAAAGATGAGGGTATGCTTCACTACTTGTCTTGAGGCCACTGTTGATGCTAAAACATTTCTCAAATCTGGAATAATAATCACTAATATCTTCATCTTGTTTCTGTTTACAGGCTGAGATTGCATCCCAGTCTTCTTTTCTAGTTGTCAATAATCTAGGCAAAACTTGTATTAATAATTCTGGTAATTCTTTACATTTATCTCCAAGACCGGTACCTGGTACTCGTGCCTTATCTTCGGCTTCTAGAACTGCCCAATCGATCTTTTTCTCTCCCACCTCCCAATCTTTTTCCTTGAGTTTTTCATATACCCCTGCGGGCAACAGGACTTTTAACATTTTAATGATATCTGGATACGTGTATTCTCCCATACGGAGCATGTCTTTTAATTCTCGGTGGAACCCTGCTGGATCTTTGTCATGACAGGGAATTAACTTTTTCATCTCTAAGAGTTCCATCTTTGTAATCGGAGTGTAAACAAACACTCGTTGCATTTCACCACCGTCTGTCTTAATTGGATGTACTTCTCGTAACGGATTCTGTCTGTCTATGTAAAAGGGTTTACTTTCTGGGGGTGAGACATGAACAAAATGTGGGTTCAGAAACGTTCTGTATTTGTGGCGCTGTTCTAGAATGACACTAATCAAATCGGTACCTAAACCTTTCCATTTGTACTGGAGTAACTCGTTCAGGACATCGTGTAACGGAACTGGATCAGAATGTTGATCCTCATACAATGTAATGAGGTGCTGGATCATATACATACCCGCCAGTCGTTGCTCGGCTGGGGGCATTTTCAGAAACATTTGTGCCACTATTCCGTCTGGAAAAGTGGTAGAATCAGTAATCCATCGGACTGCTGATCGGACTAGTTCTTGTTCATGCATGGTACTTAACTCGCTATAACCGATTCGTGATTTCAGAATGTGATCGGTAGCTTGAAATACTTGTTCTAGAGAACCTTGTTCTGATGCTGGATGGTGAAAAACTGGCTTGTATTCTAGACGTAAATGGCGATCTGGAAATCTAGATTTTCCTACATACGCTATTCTGTCGGGATTCTCGTCCTCTACCTCTTCAGTATCAGAGTTACTTTCTTTCTCGCTTACTCGTGTTTCTTTGCGTTGTTCATGTATCCTTATTATTTCTTTACGAATCTTCTTGTACATATTCTCTATACTACTGATGGTGTTATGCTTACCCTCGGCTATATTATCACTCCACCTTGTCAGGACTTTCATTTCGGCTCGATCTTTGGTCGGATAATCTTGTTCTCGTATTAAACAATTAATCAGAAACTTTAATAGCATGAGCTGGACTTCAACTTTTCTTTGGCACATGACGTCACTAATACTTTCTGGATCATTCCCTGTACGGATGAAACAATATATTCTGTCTAGATCTTCTTTCATATCTGGTAGGGTGACTAGATACTCGGTCACCTTTCTCACGCGTAATGAATATAAAACCATATTATCCTCGCCTGGGACTGGATCATAGCCACATTCGGTAAGGGCTTTTCTTATTTCTGCAACAGACTGATATCTGGGCGTACGCTGTGACGCTTGTGCATGTAATTCGGGTAACGTTAAACGCTTGTGTGGCGGCGGGGTTCCTGGAGGACCTCCCCCTGCGGCCCCTAAACTAGAGTCGTCTACTGATGCTCTTCGTCCTGGCAGAGTGGGAAATGGAAATGCAGGCTGGACTTGTATGGCGGGCTGGACCGGGGGTACCGTAACAGGTACTCCGGTGTCTGGAGGAGCGGGAAGTGCCTGATTTACAGGGACTGGCGGAGCGGGATTTGCATATTCTGGGACTGTGTCGTCCAAATAGGACGAAATGAAAATATCAGCTGCGGTCGGTTTGTGACGTAGCTTGAGCGGAACTAATGGTGGCGGGAAATTACTGGATGCCTCCGGGGTCGCTTTTGGCAAGCCCTCGGCAAGAAGAGGATACATACCCTTAATAAGGGCATGCCTCTGTCTGTCTGACTGTTCGGTTTTAATTCGTTCACCTATCTCGATTAATTCTTTTTCTTGTGCTCGCTCTAAGGATTCTCTACTTAATTCAGACTTTCTGATTTCTTTTTCGGTTCTTTTATGAGATTCTTTGTGCCATAACTCAATGGCATCTTTCTGTGACTGTCTGGCTTTCTTTTTCCATAATGCCTCTTCTACTCTCATGATGCACTCGGCATCCCACGTACCTGATACGGGCCATCTATACTTTTCTTCCAAACCTCTGGTATACTCTACCCATAAATCTAGATACAATATGGCGCTTATGCCATGCTTCTGATACATGAAATGACCTGGACTGTCCCTAGGCGGAACAGGAACTGCTGCTTCTAGCAGACCTTTTCTGGTTTTTAACTGACGCAGTTTTGAAAAGAGCGGCATGACTGAACTATAATCTGGACACAACACAATACGATACACGATAATTACTTCACACTCATACCACGACATTAAAATACATGAATAACATTCAGAATAACAGTTCGAACAGAATACTACCTGGAATACGGAAAACAGAATACATGAATTTTCTCGAGAACAGAACTGACTAGAACAGGAACTAGATGCACTGCTAAAACAGTACTAAACTTACCGGTCTCATAAAGAGACACGTCAGGACCCGCATCCACCGAAGTGGACACTTCGTTTGGGATATGTGTACCACCAAAACCCCACGGACCAGAGTCAATTAGATTGACCCTGTCTAGATACTACCCCAGCAACGGTACTCACCGGGCAGCAAGAACGGAAGGCCTCGGACTGGACTGGACTGCTTCGACGCCGGACGGACGAACTTCAGACTTCTGTTACAGGTGGGCCTCCGGATACCTCGGACCTTGGACTCTCGGCTTGGGCTCTGGTCGGGACTCGCCGCGTTCCTCCACCGCCTCGTCTGGATGCTGGACCGCCACCTCCGTCTCCTCCGTGGGCCTGAGGGATACTTGAAGCAGAAATATCTGCACGTGCACGGTATGGTTCCGTCACGGCTGCAGAGGGTCAGGGGGCACGCGTGGCTTCACCGGCGCGTGGGGAAAGGGCAAGTTCCTGTTCGGGCGCCATTATGTGGTATATAAATAAATAATACCGGATCTAGGTTTGACTAGGCATAGCAATAACAGATAGCTCAATAAATAAGAGTCAAGATTCGAGGTAGTAGGAGTTTGCAGGTTTAATACAGCATAAAGGACAGGAACAGGACAACCTGCACAGGAATAGGATGGCAGGGCCCGGCAGCTGCCGGGGCTGGATCTGGGATGAGCGCGCTAGCATTTAATAACAATACACAAGCATATATAGTAAAACAGTTGCATTACAGTACATATGATAGGCGGAGCAGTGGGTGGAGCAAAGGGTGTGACGCGTAGCAGTCGCGAAAGATAAGGGTGAAAGTGGGTGTAACAGGGCGTATACATAGACAGGTGATGCAAACGTAGCAGAATATGTCATGAATGGGGCGGAAACATGGAGGGGGCTACCTAAGGAGCCGGGACCTCTAACCTGATGGTGCGCGCAAGCTGGCAATGATGTGTTACTAGGAGAAGCTGGGGGCTACGAACTCTTGTGCTAGGAGCAGAGACTGAAGTCTGGAGAGTCAGGGCGACATGTACCTAAGCAGTATCTAGTATCTGATGTTTAGAGAACATGTTGATAGAATCCAAAAGTTATCGGGGTAAAGGCGAACAGACTCTAAGACTGGAGCATGCATTATTCTATATGTAGTGCGTGATGAAGAATATTAAATGATCATTAATACAGTATTTCTCTAACATGGAGACGTAAAGGCTAGACTATGACGGTAACTATTGATGCGATTCAGTAGCTTTAAGAATGCAGAGAAGGAGGGCTGGACTGATAACTAGGATCATAACATACTCTTGGCAGACTCAGAGGCAGAGCCAGGCTGAACCGGGCACTGTGAGGCAGGAAGTAAGTGAAGGGTCAGGGATACAGGTGGGGGCTGTATCGCTCCTCAGCGAGGCTCAAGAGACAGGAGCTGAATCTGGTGTCCGGGCCCTTTTGAGGCCTAGAAACGGGGACTTTACAATGGAATAACGTGCACACTGAGAAACGTGGCAACGTAACTTTACATAGGCCTGATACTCGTAGCTTTCACGAGAACTGGAAACTGGCATACTAGAGATGGACACAACTGTAATTGCGTCTTTAATCAAACATGGGGGATACATATGCATATTTAATCATGCACACATAACATAAGATGGAGGACTCGTAGGGACACAGAACATGGCAAAATTTACTTTTCCACAGCCGGGAAACCTCCGGGTAGCTGCGCGCTCTATAAAATTAAATATAATAATAATAATAATAATAATAATAATAATAATAATCTTCGAAGGACGGGAGAAGAACTGGAAAGTTTATCGCCATCTCCAGGAGAGAGGGGAACCAGATCTGAGCTTGCCAAAAGGGAGCAACTAATACCAGAGAGGTGGACTGTCGGCGATCCTGAGAAAGTACTCTGTTGATCATGAGGAAAGGAGGAAAGGCATAGTTGAGGTGACGAGACCAATCCTGAAGGAAGGCATCCGTTGCCAGAGCCAGGGGGTCTGGCCGCCAACTGAAGAACCGAGGCAATTGTGAGTTGAGCCGGGAAGCAAAGAGATCGATAGAGAAGGGACCCCATTTGTGAAAAAGAGAAAGGAAAACAGGAGGGACAAAGCTTCCAATCGCTGGAGTCTCGGAGGAACCTCGAGTGCCAATGCGCCACTGAGTTGAGGTCTCCTGGGAGATACTCTGCTGTTAAGGAAAGCTGATGAGCTAGACAGTACTCCCACAGGCTTTTCTCTAAATCCGCTAGAGGTTTGGATTTGGTCCCACCAAGATGATTGATATAGCGGACCGCAGAAACATTGTCCATACGCAGGTGGATGGAACAACGGATTCTGTCTTTTGACAGGCTTTGAAACGCAAAGGAACCTGCAAGCATCTCTAAACAATTGATGTGCAATTTGGACTCCTCTGAAGACCATGTACCTCCAGTCAAGATTGGATCACATCGGGCGCCCCAACCAGACAGGCTGGCATCGAATTCTAACACAAGATCTGGGGCTGAGGCGAAGATAGTGCGCCCGTTCAACGCATCTAAATGGTCTATCCACTATTGAAGTTCGTTGCGGGATTCGAGATCTAGGGCGACGAGATCTGCGTAGGCAAGACCTTGGCGAGGATGCCTGATTTTTAGTCTTTGGAGAGCACGATAGTGGAGAGGACCTGGGAACATGGCCTGAATGGAAGAGGAGAGAAGACCGACGATCCTGGCCAAGGACCTGAGGGACAGAAGAGAGGACTGAAGGATGGAAGCAATCTCTGCTTTGATTCTGGAAACCTTGGAAAGAGGAAGACGGAGAGAGGCAGCAACTGAGTCCACTAGGAAACCCAAGAACTCCATGTTCTGAGATGGAGTCAGAGACGACTTCTCGACATTGATGAGAAAGCCAAGGTCTAGGAGAAGAGACCGAGTTGTCTGTAAATCTGACAGCAGACACTGTCTGTCTGAGTTCAAGATCAGAATGTCATCTAAGTAGATGATGAGTCTGATCCCGAGAGAGCGAAGGAAGGTGACCACTGGCCTCAATAGTTTTGTGAAGCACCATGGTGCCGAAGAGAGACCAAAGGGAAGAGAGGTGAAACAGTAGGTCACTCCTGACCAATGAAATTTCAGGAACTTCCAATGAGACTGGTGAATAGGAACAGTAAGATAGGCGTCCTGCAGGTCCAAACGAACCATCCAATCCTTGGGGCGAAGAGTGTCCCGTAAATGAAGAATCGTCTCCATTTTGAAGTGACGGTACACCACAAACTGGTTGAACCACTTCAAGTTGATTACTGGACGTAGCTTCTTGTTTTTCTTTTGTACCAGAAAAATGCAGCTTTAGAAAGCCTGAGGAGTCGAAGGGAAAAATCCGGATGGCTTGTTTCAGAAGTAAAGAATTGACCTCATTTGAGATTAGATCGTCCCTATGGGAGGAGAAGACGAGAGGAGGAGGGAAAGAGGTTTGGACAGGCGGAGAAGAGAGTTCTATAAGATAGCCCTGAACAGTGTTTAAGACCAAGGGGTCTGAAGTTATAGTGTGCCATTTTGCCAAAAAGAGTTTTAGGTGACCCCCTACAGGAGGGGAAAAAGAAAGGCTTACCTTGCTGGTTGGAGTTGGAGTTGCGGTAGCTTTTTTTCCTCTGCCCCGGAAGCCACGGCCTCGTTGTGGGTAGAATTAGGGTTTGTAATCCTGTGTGTTACTGTAGGAACCTCTGGAGCCTTGGTTGTAAGGACGGCCGGAAGAGCGGCCTCTGCCTCGTCCGGCCCGTCCAAAAACACGAGGAGTAAAGACCCTTTTGATGGACTGTTGGGCTTTGTCCAAAGAGGCAAAGGTAGAAACGAACCTGCTGAGGTCACGAACCAGGTTGTCACCAAAAAGGAGACCGTTAGCTTTGGAGCCGGGATCCATAGGGGCGAGATTGGCGAGTTTGGGATCCAATTTGATCAAGAGGCCTTTGCGACGTTCGTGAGTAATGGCCGAATTGGCGTTACCTAGGAGGCAAAACGCCCGTTGTGCCACAAAGAAATGTCTTCAGCAGAGAGTTCCGAACCTTCCAGGCGGGCAGACTCCGCCATATCAAAGATCCGGGCCAGAGGACCCACAATATCCAACAGTTTGTCCTGGCACGTGGACCATGCCTTATCTACCCCTTTGCGGGGGTCCTTGCCAAATTTGGAGAAGAAAGTGAGAAGGGGCTGATCTATGGAGGGAACCAGGCTGATTTTGTCAGGCAGGGCGGGTTTTGGACATTCAGATTTGAGTCTGGACCGAACCGCGGTCTCCAGGGGAAGGCGCAGACGTGCCGAGATATATTCCCCAACATGATGAGAGGGGAGCAATTCAGTGGAATTGGGATGACCAATAGAGGAGGGATCAAACATGGGGAGACCCTCAGAGTCATAAATCGGCTCCAAAGTGAAGGAATCGGACTTGACAAGTTTGGAAGGGGGGTCAACCACATTGAAAAGGTCAAACAAATCATCATCGGTGTCCAAGACGGTGGAAATAACCAATTTTTTAATTGGTGACTCTGCGTGCTTTGACTTTTGCTTTCTCTTGCCCTCGGAGCCAACAAACCCCTCCTTGCCAGGAGGCCTGGGAGGCACTAAGTCCTCAGTCATAAGCGAGGAAGACTCGCTGGTCAACAGTGACGCTTTTTTAGGAGCACGAACAGAAGCAGAGTGGCCCACCTTACGTTTTCTGCTATCCCGCGCAGATTGGGCCAGAGCCTTGGACATCATACTGAGCATGGTATTTTCCATAGTTTTGGACATGCGTCTCATAGACAGTTCAACCGCATGCTCCACAGAATTGTTAATAAATATATTCAAACCCTGTTTAAATGAATCATTGTCCTCTTTTGTAGGGACCTCCTCAGAGGAACTATCATGTTCCATAACCACAGAGAAAAAGACAAGGCAGCTAGGGGTTAAAAATGAAGCAAAGGAGCACTAGGGGCGTGTACGGGGGTGGGTCGAGCACCAAAGGAAGAGCTGACGAGAGGCAAGGAGCGGTGAAGGAGAAGGCAGGCTGCGTCGTGGGCTCTGAATTAGGACGACCTCGGAAAAACCCTCGGAGGAAAGTGGGAAAGAGGCGCGAAGACGCGCGTGAGAAACAGAGCCGGGAGATACCACCGCGGCGGGTTGGGGGGGGGGAAGGCTTGCTAAAGCCGAGCAACAGTGAAGCAAAGGAGCGCGTCAAGCGCTAATGACAAGCGCGAAGCAGCGCAACCCCAAATAGAAACAGGCAATAAGCACAATTATTAATAAACCAAGCACAACGCAGTTATAAATACTGGGAGCAAAGATAAGAGACACTTTTTTGACTGCGAGCAGCAAGAAAAGAGGAAGCTGCGCAGTCAGTTTGGTCTCTTATCTATGTTCCTTATGGTGATTGGTTACTGAGTTATCGTTTTTTCTCGTTCCTATGGCCCAGTTGTCGTCTGGCCCCCTGGGAACTATGGTTTCACTTATCTTGGCTGCTGTAATAAATATGCAAGATAAGAATGCATAATAAAATTATTGTTTAAAGATGCCCAACAAAAGAATGGAAAGGCAGAATTGTTTGAGGGAAATACAACTTAGTTTGTGTTTGAGGTGCAGTTGCTAATCCATACTAATATAATAAAGAGAGAGCACAAACCTTTGAGGCGGGTAATCTCAGGAACCACAGCACCAATCACAACACCCAATACAGCGTTGGAAAGGGCAGTTGCAGCAGAAGAACATAGGCTATGCAGACGCCTACCATATACATGGTAGAGAAGTGTGGCTCACTGGTTAGAGGAGGCAGACCTGGAAGCAGAGGTCAGCCCGGGACCAGGGTTCAATTCCCGGCTCGGCGGGGTCTTGAGTCCTAAAATGTCCATGGACTCGACAATTCTCGCTCCGGTGCCTACTCGATTCACGGGTTCACACTCTGCGACTCTGGGCAATAGCTTGCTTAATCTCCACAACGGCCCCTCGCGGCGGGATGCCTGGCTTTCACCTTGCGGATACCCTGCCAGGGTTATCTCACAGGGGAATACCAGGACGGGTTCCCTAAGCAAGCGCTTAGAAACCGCTTGGTGATTTGCGCTATATAAATTCCTGTACATTTACATTTACATACATTTAAAAGGTAAAAGAACTGTGCCAGCAAAGTAGTCCCTTGTGGGCGTGTCTGCGTTGTGCTGTGGCGTGTGCTGGGGGCGTGTGGTACTGTCGTGTTCATATCTAGGACCCTAATTCTATATTCCCGATTTATGCCCTTGTGAGGTTATAATCAATAATATCCTGATAAAGGCATAAGAATCAGATACATATTCAGTAATAGCCCATGCAGTCCAAAGCACAGCACGGCTACTCCCATCGACTCCTAGAAAGCACAACGCGTTCTTTAAACAAACCAAGCCTCCAGCAGCCCGGGAAATCCACCATGCTTTTGTTTTGATTTGAACAAGAACTCCTGAAGTCCAGAAAGAACTGTTAGTTCTTAGTGACGTCTTATGTCCAACCTTACGTCAAACCCGGCACCTTCCAGGTATAAAATACCAACAGTTGCCTTAAGCAAACACACGGTGGTTTGGAGCAGAGCGGCCATCTACTTGCCCGAGAGCCCAGCTGATGCGAGAGCCCACGGAAAGCCGCCCCTCCTGTTTGACGCACTGAGAGAGACGCTGTCTTTTTCTCCAGCCGAGAAAATCCAGCTCCGGTGTTTCCAGCCTACCCTTGCAGGTTGCTGGGATATCGAGTCCTGAGAAAAGAGATACCAGACCTCCCACATTCTATTACCAAGGTACGGAGCTGACTAAACCCTTAAGAGAATTCTTGATGCAGATTCTTGGCAAAATAATCTTAACCAATTTAACTTAAACTGCTACTTACTCATCCCTTCCCACGTATTAGGCTTAGGTCAGGTACACTGGGGTAGGCTTAGTTAGAAGCACCAGTTGAGTACGTTAGTCAATGTATTTATGTATGTATATATTTTATCCATTTTAAAGTATCATATGGCTAAGAAACCATATCAATGCTTTTACAGTATTATTTCATAATACTACTTTTACTGTACGCACTTTACTTTACTTTAAGTATTGCAATTGTGGCAATTCATTTCTCTTGCATGAGAAAGAAGACTGCTCAATAAATAACACCTTTTTATTGAAAACGCCCGTCTCTCTATTTCTCTGCACTCTGGTGAAACTAAGTATGCACTGCTGACTGAGTGAAATAGCTCAAATAGTTAAATAATACAAAATCATCCAAAAAGGCTCTTGAAAATTTTCTTCTTTTATTCCTTTTCCAATTCCAATCCCAAACCAACACGTTTCGCCGAGGTTATTAAACACCTATCGGCTTCATCAGGGTCGCCTGTACTCGGGACGCCAAGACAACGTGGGAGGGAAAGGTGCAAAAATAAAGGGCGTCGGAGTGAAAGCTGGGAGATATGAAGTGAAGCTAAAGATTAAGATAAACAGGCGAGATATAAAGCGATTTGAAATTAGAAACAAGCAAGTTGGACTCAAACGATAGACTGAATAGTGTTCCAGAAACTATGAGTACATAAGAGGCTTTTAGTCCGACCGGAGGATAACAGCGAATAATATAACGAGCACTCTCCCTAAAGATAAGAGGCAGGAGTTTATATGAAGATAAGCCCTGATGAAGCTGATAGATGTTTAATAACCTCGGCGAAACGCGTTGGTTTGGGATTGGAATTGGAAAAGGAATAAAAGAAGAAAATCTTCAAGAGCCTTTTTGGATGATTTTGTATTATTTAACAATTTGAGCTATTTGGAGCTGTTATAAGTGGAGTGCTTCAATGTGTGTGGATTTTTAAGGTGTGCCTAATCATTTTGATTACGCAGGGAGGAGTTGGGTGTTTTCCTGCCCTGAACATTGTAAGCACCCGGAGGAAACAGAAACTGTAGTGAGTAAATATAAGTGTGTATTGCTTCTTGAGCGCTTTTGAAACTCCTTGAGCACCCAGGGTTATAATGAGTGAAATAGCTGTCTATTGTTTTCACACGACTCTAGAGATACACTCTTATTCTGAGGGAGCAAAGTTGTCATGTTTATGCGGTTGTCGGAAACTGAATCCCTTCTTGTCTGAGCCAGGGGAGCTTGTCCCTCCCTATTCATTCAAGAAAGTTTCCAGTGACCTCTGAGCTAGCTGGCGCAAACCTAAATTAAGTTTAACATAGTCAGTAGAGACCTAGATCACCTAAGTCCTACGTCTACACTGCTGTTTATGTTATTCCAATGCGCAGAGCCTATTGGGAAAATAGGAACTACACTACATGACACCCAACGTTTGGTAGGGCGATAATCTAACGCAAGACCCTAGAGTAACTCAGTCGTGCTTTTTCACACAGAACCCTTTCCCCGTAAAAACTCCAATAGACATCTGGAGTGGGTGAAAGGTTAATATCCGCCAGAACTTAGTAGGATGAGAATCCTATGTATTAGTTTTTGGTTTGATCAACGTTGAAGGATACAGTGTTCCAAAATATTGTGCACCTAATCTTTGTTTCCTTGAAACTCGATCTGCAACAGAAAACTTTCAGTCAGTTAAATGGCAGAAAGTGACGAAGAGAGGGAGCGAGCAAGAATAGCAGCTCGACTTTTAGAGGAAGACACAAGTGTCCAAGAAACTGACCTGGATGCAATAATCATTCTGGTCAATATAAGAAGAACTATAACTCTAAAACGTATAGAAAATGGACTGACAGCACGATGTGGTACAGTCATATTCGTGATAGAGGCACATGAATATCGGCAGACAGAGGTATTCTATTCATGGATACATTTTCCAGGAGCACATGCTGTGACAAAAGACTTCCACTATTACGAAATAGAGGAACCTCCGGAGGAATACACTCCTTTTGAGGAGGTTGAAATCCCACTAAAATACCAAGAGCACCTGCTCTGGTTTAATGGCGCCCTAAAACATAATAATCACATCACCAGGCACGGTCCACTAGGTAGACAAGAAGCAACGGGGCCGTTCCTATGCAATTATGCAACACACCCAGACTATGAAATAATGTCAAACGAAGAACTCCTAGTTAAACTAAAAGAATTAACAAAGGCATATAGAGAATTAGTTCAAGTGGCAAGGGATGATATAAAGAACCTCCAGAAATTGAAGGAAACAGATATAGCAGAACAACCATTTGAACTCGCCAGAATCATAGAAAAATCCTATGAAGAGCTAGGAAGAGATAGTTTGGGTGGGAAACCGGTAAAACCCCAACTAACTGAAAATCCTGAAAAAACATTCATTAAAAATAATGTAAAAACTCCAAAAAAGAGTTGGGAAGGTAATAAACAAACCATTCCCAGGGAAAAACGTTTCCAGTCCAGAGGAAGGTCTCCTCAGCGTAGGAGAGATCTCCAGGCCGAGAAGACAAGTCTCCCCAAAGGGAGCCCTCTGAAAAAAAGATATAACCTTAGTGAGGTACTGGGTTTTTCAGAACCGGTACTGATCCGGTAACCCAGCGGTGCCAGGGTACACCCAAAGACCTCGAGTTCTTCCTGATTCAGACCACAGAAACTCAGAGTCTTCTAAGTGAAGTCAAAGATCGATTTTATTGGCTGCAACCAAGGTAACAAGCGTTCTAGAAGTACAACACACAGGAAGTATGTTCTCAGGAGACTGCCGCAATTCACGAAGTCAGGCTTCTCTTTTTATGCAAAATAATAAGCTTCAGGCAAACATTCCTAGATTTTCGGGATACTATTCACATATTTCGAACACAAATAAGTAACAGAGTTAAGATGACAAGCTCACATTTTGGTTGTCCAATCCATAATGAATTGCCCGTCAAGGTCCGGCATTTCCATCAGATATCGGTGTTCCCCCAATAAAACGAGCACGTCCCCATCATAAAACAAGTCAGAGAAAAAGAGTGGAGCCAGGTGGGGGCAAGATTCGGCAGGGTGTGTGTATGTGTTGAAAGGGTTTTATGGCCGGTTGCCTAGATGCTATCTCGACCGGCCACTGGGAGAGGAACTGACCAAACGAGTTTAGCCTGGGGCGATGGTTTCAACCTGCCCAGGTCACGGGGAAGTCAATCAAGGAGTACGTGTCCTTTTGATATTGAATTAAGCCTATGTGAAGGGCAACACACAAAATGGCTGCCATATACAAAATGGAAGCCAAGGGTTCAAGGTACAATTGACGATTTTGAGGAGAAATCATTACTCGAACGCGACGAAAATGCTTGTACATAATGTACTGGTCGTTCTCGGTCTTTTGATACCAAATTCGTCATGTTACGACGAAGTTTTATTCTCGAGTCCAGAATTGTTACACGAGTTCGGGATTTTCAGTACTACAAACCCTCCTTTTGCCCTTACATAGGCAAGTTAACCTAATCTCATGCTAATCTGAGTCTAGGTCGATATTCCTAAAGTCATTGAGATGTTGCTGTAACATCATCCTAGTACTTAGCTCGTCTCTGGATACAGGTTTCCTTACACATGATGTGACACAGAGGCCACATATTGCAGGAGCACACTGCACGCATAGACAGAACAGGAAAAGGATGGCTAAGACCATCCCAATGACCATCAGAATTTTCCATCCCCAGCCGGATATCAGTTCCCAGAACCACCCCATTAATGACCAATCTCCTTTATCCACATGAATAGATTCGGAAATCTTATGCAGTTTGGAGATGGCCTGGTACACTGTTGGAGCGTTATCTGGGATGAAAACGCAGCAGCTCGATTGGATCAATCTACATACCCCACCTCGGTCTGCAAGTATGACATCTAAAGCAACCCTGCTCTGAAGGGTCATAAGACGATCCGACTGGAGCTCAGCAGTCAAGTTACTAAGGGCACCAGCAGTTTCAATCACGGTGGACTCAACTACCCTTGTCAATTGCCTTATGTTCCTGCTGTTTACCATGGGTCCCCAGAACGGCAGAAAACCTCTTGCAAAGTCCCCAAATTCTTGACCTGCAGTGTCTTCTTTACTCAAGACACCTCTAACTATCCTTGTCCTGTGGTAATCCGCCGCTGCTGTGTAGGTGGGAGGCAACAGGAAGGAAACAAAACATGAGCCCGAGAAGTCAGGGGGCAACCATGTATAGGCTCTATCATGACAGATGAAATAAGTACCCTTAGCTGCTAAAAACGCTGGGGAAGTCTGAGACCCAAAAACATATGTTTCTGTACAGACACTTTTCCCTAACTGAGCTCTGGGATTATTGTCAATACCTTGCAGACACATGTTTCCATGATGGGGTACAATCCACATCGGGGAAGACCTTTTCGCTTGCTGTTTCTCACTTAAAGTGGCTCCATATCCGGTCACGTTCCAACCTACATATGCAGATATCTCATCATTCGGAGTATCTTCATTAGAAGTTACTTCCTTAATCATGTCAACTATTCCTTTGACTAGGGCGCTAGTCTTGAGGTTGTCTTTTACAGGACGTAGGGGTTGGACTTCTCGTGCATATATGAACATCGTTCTGTATGCCCACACAGAGCCATTACGACTGAAAGGCAGGACTAGATAAGGGATACCTTTATCAGTAGTGTGAGGCATAAGGCCGCAAACCCAACAGTTAGTTGTGTTCATTACTAGCTGGTGCTGGTGCAAGAGCTGAACGAAGGAGTTATTAATGAACTCTAATCTTCTATTGGATTCATGGTCAGGAAGGGAGTGGAAAGAATGAGAGGAGACAGTAGGAGGAGGAGGTGTAGGGGGTGTAGGTGGTGCGAATGTTACATGAAAGGAGAATAAAACATATCCTATTAAAAATATCATCACACTGAATATCATGAAAATGCACAGAATTAAAGAACTTTTCTTTGTCATCACTCTACATAATTTGTGTTCAGAGTTCGTTTGTTTGGCAGGTCTCTCCATTTCAGAAAACTCCATCCTCTCTAGAGTGCTGCCCGCGGTGGGAGGTTGATTCTGCTAAGGGATGCTTCTGTCAGTCCAGGGCAACTCCCTTAGACAAACCAGAACTACCGACCTAACGTCGTCAGCTGCACCCCAAAGACTTTTTGGCAACCGCGGCCCTAGCAGCGGAACCCGGATGGCGGTTCGAAAAACAAAAATGAGCAAGTTTTCTTCTAATGGGAGAGCTGCGCTTTAAAAGTACTTGGAGGAAAAAAGGAATGTTTTATTAGTCCATAGGTACTTGGAGGGAAAAAAATAATTTTTTATTAGTCCATAGGTCTTGGTCTCAAATTATACCGTTTTCGTCCTGGTACTGTGTGGTCCTGAAACAAAAGTTCAGGCTCCAAAGTGTTCAATCGCTTTGACGGTGGCACAGCTTCTTGTAGAATGTTCTCGTTTTCACGTTCAGAGTTAGTTCCATTTACTCGTGCATCACTGAAAGGTACAAATTTCGGCACGGTGCTAGTCTCTGAGTCAGCGACACCTTCCTGGACCCACTGGTCATATGGTAGAGGAAGAGGGATCCTCTTACAGTGGACCCCGTGGATCCAGTGTTTCCTCCCCTCCACTCGGACCGCTGATCTTGTGGAGAGAAGGACGAGGTGCGGTTCGGTCCACCTGGGCTGGTCGTTTTTCGTTCTCTGAAAATTCCTCACGAGGACCCAGGATCCAGGGCTGATTTCATGGCCTGGAGTTTCAGAGACTGGAGGCAGGGTGTCGTTGACCTGTTGATGCAAAACACGCAATTTAGCCATCAATTCATACAGGTAATCAAGTAAAACAGGATGTTCTAGTTCGCTAAACTTTTTGGGCCTAGGCACTCCCCATATGTTGGCCGGGCGGCCAAAGACTATCTCATAGGGGCTAAGTTTCACTCGCGAATGCACAGTCATTCTGGTGATAGGAGTGCTAAGGGTAGAGCGTCAGTCCATTTAAGACCTGTGCTTGCTTGGAATTTGGCTAATTTTAACTTAAGCGTGCCGTTGTAACATTCTACTAATCCAGCTGATTGGGGGTGATTTGCAGCGTGGAACTTCTGCCGAATACCTAGCCCTTCGCATACAGTCTTCATCACACGACCCACAAATTCACTCCCGTTATCACTCCAGATCATTCTAGGCATTCCGAATCTAGGGAAGAACTCTTTCACAAGGGCTTTCGCTGTGGACAAGGCAGTATTGTCTTTTAGGGGATATGCTTCTACCCATCTTGAGAAGGCACAAACAACAACTAGCACATGTTTTAAATTGTTGCACCTCTCCATGTGGATGAAATCTAGCTGCAAAACCTCGAACGGATACGTGGGAGGTGCAAAATGACCAGCTGGAGTTGGGGTTCCCCTACCAGGATTGTGTTGCAGACACACCATGCAATTCTTGACGACATTCTCTGCACATTTGGGAATCCCTGAATTTTGCCATACTGGGGCCAACAACTTGCAAATCCCTTTCACGCTGATATGAGCCATTCCATGAGCCATTGTCACTACTGCAAGCACATACGCATCGGGTAACAGCCATCTCTGATGCTCAGACAATTCAATCCAACAACCATTCGCATCCATTCTACCCGTACTTTCTCTCCACGTGTTCAACTCTTCAGCTTGAATAGACTTCACACTCTCTACCGTGTCTTCACACATTCCCACATCACCAACCCATCTTGCAGGTCCTGCAACATACATTCGGCTCATCACATTCTTCGCAGTTTCTTTCGCGATTTCGTCAGCAAAGGCATTTCTACGACCAACATCATCATTCACCCTCTTGTGAGCACTACATTTCACGTTCGCTACTTGCAGAGGCCAGGTCAGTGATTAAAGAAGCTCATTCACCAACTGACCATGCTGAATCTTAGCTCCATGCGAAGTCAGGAATCCACGTTCTCTCCACAATCGTCCAAAACTGTGAGCCACACCAAATGCATACTGACTGTCAGTATAGACAGTTACTTTCATTCCTTTCGACAACACACATGCTCTCCTGAGTGCAATCAATTCTGCTGCTTGAGCTGAATTATGTGGAATACGTGCAGTTTCAACAATCGTGTGCAAAGTCGTGACAGCATATGCTGCAGTCGCGTCACCATTCGGTAGCTTGAAACATGAACCATCCACCCACAATGTACCATCACATTCAGTAAGAGGAGTATCATATAGATCTACTCTCCATTTCGTTTCTTCTTCTGTCTTAAGAAAACAATCATGCGGCAACAATGTGGCTGGGTTTAATGTGCTGCATCGTTTTATGTGGACGTGACTCGCTAGCAAGGTCAATTCGTAACCGGACAATCGAGCACTAGTTAAGTGCTGTGTCCTGGTTCTGTTTAACAATATGTCTACTGCATGTGGGACCATAACAACTAAAGTGTTATCCATCACTATACCGGCAGACTGTCGAATAGAAACAGCTGCTGCTGCTGTAGCTCTTAAACAACTTGGCAATGCTTTAGCCACTGGGTCTAAAGTCGACGGAAAATACGCACATGGACGCTGTTTGTTTCCAAACCCACCTCTGCTGTGACTACTGGTTTAACAAACAATTGCGTCAGTACTGATAATGCACATCCTTGTTTCTCATGGACATATAATGTAAAGGGCTTACTGTAGTTGGGGGTACCTAACACAGGAGCCGAACACAATGCATCACGTAGTTCAGAAAAACTTTTCTGGAACGGGATTCGGTGTACCTTTACACGTTAATGCCACCAAAGGTTTGGCCAATAACGAAAAATTTGGAATCCACTGTCTACAGTACGATGTAATACCCAAGAAAGCTCCTGCTTTATACAAAAATCATGTAGGATAGGATGAGGACTCACCTCACCACAAGATCCAGTTAAAAAATCAGCCCACTGCACAAAGGCAGTATCCAGTTAAGCAAGAAGCTAAAAAACAAGTCAGGGAGATCTTAGATCAACTTGAATACCAAGGGGTGATCGAAACATGCACCTCTCAAATGAACAATCCTTTGTTTCCTGTCTCCAAGCCAGACGATTCATATAGTCTAGTTTTGGACTACAGACACCTTAACTCCTGTTGTAAAACATTTGCAGTACAAAACTCACATAGTGCAGCACTAATGAATAACATTGAGCGCCAAAAATATAAAACGACATTAGACATCTCTAATGGATTCTTCTGTCAAAACATTGCACCTGAAAGCAGGTAGTTGACCACTTTCTCAATATTTGGATTGCAAAAACAATTTTGCCGACTCCCACAGGGATTCAAGAATAGCCCAGGATTATTCTCAGCAAGGGTAACAGAGTTACTACAAATATATGATGATGAAGCTTTATCATATGTCGATGACATCTATCTCACAGATGATGACCTGGAGACTCACTTAAAAAGGGTGAACACCATAATACTTGGTTTCGCTTCAGAGGGTTACAAATTCAACTTTAAAACTTACTGTCTTATTTTTAGGATATGAATTATCAAGTGAAGGCAAAAGCCTGGCAGACAATTTCTTAGAGAAATGTGCAGTACTCCAAGCACCAAAAACGCTGAAGAATTTACAATCACTACTAGGATTCCTGAATTTCTGAAGAACATACATTCTAAATTATGCTGAGAGGGTTAAACCTCTCTATGAATTAATAAGACCAATTTGGTATTTATTTCATGGATGGATTGAAATATTGTTATATTTATATATGAAATTGTCTTTAAATATGAAATGCTAATAAAAAATTATAACACAGATTTCAAACAAACCAATTGGACTCAGAAACACACAGAGATTTTGAGATCATTGCAAACAGACATGTTAACTAAAACAAAATTGCAAACACGTGAAAATACACGCAATCTTGTAATCCGAGTCATCCTAGGAAGATACAGATTCACATACCTGACCTCTAATGAGGGAGAAAAGGTACCTATAGCTTACAAATCACATTTGTACACTGAGGCTGAAATAAAATTCATTTCTACAGAAAAAATTCTGACTGCGGTACAAACTGCTGTAGCAAAAGAAAGAGCCCTAGCCCAAGGCAGAAGAATAGCTGTTTTTTCAGCAGAATCAGCCCTTGAGGCATTGACAAGTTCGCGTAATCTGGTTAAAGGGGTATTAGATCCAAAATGGATAGAATGGGAAAATTCATTTGCTACAGAAGACGTGAAATACTATTTTGACCCAAAACTGAAAAAACTAGATGATCTAGTATATGAACGAAAATATCCTCTGCCAGCTGAAATTCTGCCTCTAGAACAATATACCTGCGTAATCTATATGGACAGATTCGCACAACACTATGATGTAGAAAATAAGTCCTATGATGCAGCGTGCGTGATTGTTAAAGGTCGCTGGAGCTCTGGTAAATTCAAACCAATGATTACAAAAACTGAATCACTCAGGAAATGTTTATTTATTTATTTATTTTATACACTTATAAGGCGCGCAGCTACCCAAAAAGGGTTTCCCGGTGCCGAGACACAGTACAAGATAGATTTAGTGAAAAACGGAGCAAGCAGAATCTATTTCTCAAATAACCAGGTCTTGATGCTTCTCCTGAACCTGGCATAGTTCTCCTCCTTGCGTATGTGGGGAGGGAGTGAATTCCAGAGAGTGGGTCCTAGATGTGAAAAGGACCTCCCTCCCATTCTTGCTAACCTGAACATAGGTACACAGAATTTAGCTGCTGATTGTGAACGCAGGTTCCGTTTTGGAAAGTAAGGGCGGGCTAATGCCTGAAGATATTTGGGTGCCGTGCCAGCTTTAGTCAGTCAGAATAACTTTATTCGGCTTACTCAAAAGCCATACAAAGCAGGAAAAATAAAATACATTTCATATAGAATTATCCTAATTACACAGAAAACATTAAATGAATAGCAGTTTAACATACAATTGAAAAATATATCATTTACACATAAGTATAAAAAGGTAAAAAACATTTTACTCTAAAACTAATCTTGACAGACAGCTTTTGCCCTTGAGGCGGCTACCAGAAAACTAGCAATGCAAAAAGTAACATGGGGATTGGGTAATAATTGTAGATAGAGCAAAGCCGGTCTTACTTGGGTGAAGCCGGCCTTTTTGAGTATGGGCAACAAATATTTTTTCTGAGGTTCTGAAAACAACCCGCAAAACATAACAAAATGCATCGTGTCCTGCACTGAGAACTGGTCACAGCTACAGGGCAGAGCTAATTCTGGTTTCTGACAGTTTTTAAAAGAACCTAAATAAAAATGTAACAAATTAAATCTAAATTTGGTTAAAAGAAACCTATGTAAGGGGATTGTTACAAAACCAAGGTAGGGTGCAAGTGTTAATGAGTTGACCAATAAACAGTGGTCCCTTACTGCCGGTTTTACCAATTTGCGTTCTTCACGGCATGCTTCCTTCCTTTCCAGAAACTACATTTTTACAAATTCAATGTCTTGGATCTTAATATTCTCGGGGGAGGAAAAAAGATCCGGACGACCAAGATCTGAAAATGCCCTGCTCAAATAAGCCACCCAAGGGATCTTTTTGGATCTGTCCAAGGACAGCACGTCAGACATGATCTTGTGGTTCAATGGGAGTTCTTCATTCATCCACATTTTCAGCCAAAGGATCAAGGGGGCCATGCTCAGCTTGTCAGAAAGAAACTGTAGGCCCACTTCTTTATGGATCGAATACGTTGGGATCGACTGGGGAACAGAAAGTAGGGTTCTGATGAATCTATTTTCCGCTTTTTGAATTGGTTCCACATTTACATAACCCCACAATGCGGACCCATATAAGGCAATGGCTACGGGTTTACTGTTATAGATTTTTAATATAGCTTCCATGGGCCTAGCCCCTAGCCTGCCGGCGAAGCCCAGGAGCGCTGAAGATGATCTGATAACAGCCAACCTCTTAGCTCTTACCTGCGGACCCCAGGACCCTTTCTGGTCGAACAGTACATCTAAGTAGGGGAATGTAGATACCCTAGAGACTGTGTCCCCCCTGCATGTGAATGTTTTGTTTCTCTTCTTACGACACTCTCGACCCACCACCATTGTGTGTGACTTGGTTACGTTTATCTTGAGATCCAATTGCTCCATAAACGAACCAAATGCATTCAAAAGGCACTGGAGTCCAACACCCGTGCGGGCAATCAGCACGGCGTCATCCGCATATAGGAGCGCCGGGATCTTAATTGCTCCCACACGCGGGACGTCGGCTTCCTGTCCGCCCAGGTGTGCACCCAGGCCGTTAATATAGATGGTGAAGAGCAAGGGGGCTAAGATGCAGCCCTGCCGCACCCCCCTTAATGATCTAAAGGGAGTGGTACACCTGCCCTCATTTGTCACACGTACACTAGAAGAGAGTTCTTGATGCAGGGTAGCTATAAAAGTGACCAAGGCCTCATCAATACCCATCTCTAACAAGATGGCCCACAACTTCGACCTGTTGACTAGGTCAAAAGCCGAGGAGAGTTCCATAAATGCAAGATATATGGACCCCTCCTTGGCCACAGTATATTTGGAGATGAGCAGATGTAAATTAACGCACTGTTCAATGGTGCCCTTTCTTTCCCTAAAACCATATTGAATTTCAGCCAACCCACCACAGTACTCAACATTCTCCCTCAACCTGGTTAGAAGAACTCTACCTAAATTTTTTACTGACGAGTCCAGGAGGGATATAGGCCTATAACAGGCTGGATCATCCCGCGAACCCTTTTTAAAAATTGGAACAATGGTAGAGGTGTCCCAAGAGGCAGGTGCAGAATTACCATTAACGGCATTAAACACGTTTGCCAGAACTTCAGCCCACAGTTTTGGTGAGTACAAGAAAAAGTCAGCAGGCACACCGTCAGGGCCAGGTGCCTTGTGCTTTTTAGTGGCCAAAATAACTTTTTCCACCTCATTTCGGTTAAAAAAAATGGGGCGGATGACTGAGGTTTTCAACGGAACATCATTAGTCGCATCAACAGTGTCCCCATAGACATTTTTGAAGTGTGTCAGCCATTTATCATCGGAGACGACACAGTCCATAGATTCATTGCTGTCATCCGAAAAAAAGGGCTGCTTGATGGTCTCCCAGAATTTTGCTATCTTTCAGGACTGCCACCGAGAGGAGACTGTCCCATGCTTCTTGTTTAATAGTATCCTTTCGTTTTTTGACAGCTAGCTTATAGATCTTCCTAAGTCTGGTGATCTCACTTTTTACCCTAGGGGTATTTTTTAGGGCTACCAGCAGTGATCTATGTGCTTTAGAGCAAGCTGAATCAAACCAGCGCTTAATTCCTGGGGTACCTTTTTTTGTCTTTGCTATAAGATCCTGTGATACCTGCCCGCATATTCCTTCAAATGCCTCGACAATTTCTTGACCCTGGGCACATGGGTTTTTACAAATCTCAACCTGGTCCTTAATTTTGACATAGTTTTCTGCATAAAATTTCTCCGGTACCACCTTGGCCCATTTCAAGCGTCTACCTTGATCTGAAGTCTTCAGAGGGTGGGCAGGCCTTATTATCAACGGGGATGGGCCCATATGACCTCCCCACGCTACTTCTAATTCTACCGGGTTATGATCGCTAAAGTGTGATTGTACTGTGCGATAAGAAATCGCCCGGTTTAAGATTCCCAAGGATATAAATATGTAGTCTATGATTGTACCTTGGGGAACGCCAGTAAAAGTTGGCAATCTAGTGCCCCCATCTGGTTCGTGCAGATCAAAGTTAGCAAGAAAATCTTCCAAATCCTCTCCCTCTGCAGCGTGTTCAAAATGGGGTCCCTCTAAACCATCATCCCGTTCCATGCTACTTTTCGTGCAAATTAAATTACACGGATGAATGTTAAAATCACCTAATAAAATGTATTCAGTATCAAACTTGGTATTCTGACTGACCAAATTTAAAATATTGTCTAAATCGGTGATATTTTGACCTCTGTGGTCGCAATTCCCTGAGTTATAAAAATTTATAAAGATAGTCCTGCTAATGTTAGTCACTCTTTCAACCATCAAAATGTTTGGCGAGTTGGTGCTAATCTGCCTACAGCTACCCTTTAAGTCTAATGAGAACAAGATCAGCAGGCCTCCCTTTGCCCTCCCCATACGACTGGGAACAGCTGGTTTGGTAAAACTAATAAACCCGTCCCACCACAGGTTAGCAGAGATATCCCAGGTTTCCTGGAGGGCAATAATATGGTGACCTAAAACAAAGTTTGACCATAACTTATCCTGTCGCTTACCGTTTAACCCTGCTATATTCCAACTTATCAACTTGCACGAGTCTCTGGATGACTTAGGTTCAGGATACCCCACCAATGCCCCTGCATTATTATCTGGTGGTTGAATTGGGTCATTTGAACCTGCTTTCGATAGACTCTGTGTCTTGTCTCCAGCAATGCGCTGATTCACGCAGTGCTCAGGCAAATGTGACATAGGAGGGTGGACATGTCTAGGTATGATTTGTTCTCCCTGCCCCATCGGAGGGATGAGCTCGTCAGGATATAATCCCTTAATGTGTGGACTATTCCGATCTAATTGTTGGTTTAAATCATTATTTCCCAGATTAGTGACCTCTATATGTCAGTCGCAGTCGTTTAAGTTGGACAAGACTCCGTACCTGTTCCCTGTTCCAAAACCCCAATCAAATGGGGTGGCCGCCTGGCCCCAACCATTCACTACTGTGTTCCACACGGGCTGTGGGGTGTTGGGGCGCATCAAAAACTGTTCATTTCCCGGCCTAGCCATGAAGCCGTGTCCATATCCTCTATTATCAAATCCCGGGGTACTTACTCCCCACCTATTTGTGTTGGGCCAATTTAGACCCGGGGTTCTGGCCATTTGCCCACTTGGGAAGTTGTATTGCCCTGTCCCATGGCTAATCATCGAGTGTGGACGGTCATTGTTAAATCTAAATCTATTTTCCCCGCCCCAATAAGTGGCTCTTGCATACCTTCTAGGCCTGGGAATATTAGGGGAAGTCACATTATGATTTTTATTATAAAAGAATTTCAGGGTAAGCGGAATTATGGAACCGCTTCTACGTTGAGGTGGGAAGATATTAGCAAGGATATTTGGGAGTACTTCTGCGCTGGCAAAATTTAAAACTACGCAGTCCCCTTTAAATTTCTTTTGCTTATTCCCAATCCATGGTACCCTCCTTGACGTGACAATTTCCCCTGCTAGCTGGTCAACTCCCTGGGATGCCATATACATATTGTTGGAAAGCCAGTGTAAAGCTTTGTCTTTTAGTCCTTGAGAGGTTTCTTTTTGCTCAGGGGGTAGGACAGGAACATTCGCTAATACTAGGACTAGGGGTGAGGCTGCCATGATGAATTGTGTTGAATCCTCCCCTAAGTTCAGTGTTGCTGGCACAGCAGGTGCTAAAGTTGGCGACTCTCTTGTTACAACCTGGCTGGGCTCAGATGATGGTAACTGCCCTGCCAAAGTGGGCTGTACTTGGCCTTCCATGAGGCATGTATCAGGGCCCGTACCCACCTCTGCTGTGACTACTGGTTTAATAACATGGGTGGCTAAATTTTCCAAATCGTTGACCACCTTAGTTTGCGACCCACCCATCTTTTTCACTTCTGCTGTTAGTTTATCTATTTTCCCGATGAGTGGCTTAATAATGGTCCTAATTTTAATGTCTATCATTTCCGAGATCCTATTAAATAGGTCATCGTCAATGATTTGCCTAAACTCTTCTGGGTCTTCATGCTCCACATTTTTCACTTTATGTCTAGGTGGTGGGGTAGGCTTTTTCTTTCCTGTCTGCTTGGCCCCACGTTTAACTTGTGACTTTCTGCAGTTTCTCACTGGCCGGGCAACAGGCGACGGAAGTGGAAGGACTTCCGCTGCGGTATTGTACTGTTGCTCGGAGTCAGACACTACATGTAGTGAGAGGTCAATTAACAAGTCAGAATTTTCTATGACGTTGCTAATGTCTTGGGAATTTGTATCGAGAATCAAGGTCGTGGGATCAGATGGACGAGTCCCAGACAATTGTGCATCAGGGGCAGGACTCAGTGGGCGCAAAATTGGGGATTGACTCAAGCCTAGAGATTCCCTTCTCTCGTTATTTTTTTTCTTCACCAACTGAACTAGGAAAGAGTCTAAAGTATTAAGTGGTTCTGACGTCACAGGGGCCGATTTTCTAGGCATGTTTATAAAGTTCAAGAATACTAACAAGGGTCAAGTATGGCACTCAATAGGTTGGAGAATATGGTAAAGCTAGGTCACAATATTAACAGGGCTATTATATAAAATGAATCATAACAATGCTATACAACAAGAAACAGTTTCAATTAGTCAGCAAGAACCTGCTTTAGTTGAAATAGGCAAAGTCTAGACCTTTTCCTGTGTCAGAGAAATCGGTAACAGTCAGTGTCAATAAGCAGAAAAGATTTCCTCGTTTAACACAGTACCTTGGCTTGTCCACAATGAGGTGTTAGAGAGGTGGCCCGGCCCGGCCTCCTTCGGCCCCTGACGGCCACAGACGGTCCCGCCCTTGTCCCGGGCTTCTCCCGGCACGCTCCCGCGAAGCGGAGATAGTGGGCAGCTTTGAACTCTGTTCCTAGTAGCCAATTGGTTAGTGGACAGGGGGGTGTGGCCAGCGGGGAGAGCAGCCCAGGTGTGTTGAATGGGCGCGCAGGGGCTCCTGGACAATGGAGTCCCTGCCTGCGTGCTCACAGCCCCGCCGGCACTCTCACCTGCCCGCGCCTCCTCTTCCCAGCACCCACGCAGTCAGCCTCCTCAGGGACACGAGGCGCTGCGGGGCCCGCGAAGCTGGTCCGGCGAGGTTGGTCTTGGTGGCCGCTGGGTAGCTTTAGTAGCTGAGTAGCTTCAGGACGGTGAGTTCCTCTGCAATCCAAAGTCAGCTCCGCAGTTGAAGAAAAGGGTTCCCAGTGGTATGTGGTGCAAAACGGCTTAAGAGGCAGTCGAGCGGGGGGCGTGGCCAGCAGGGAGAGCAGCCCAGGTGTGTTGAATGGGCGCGCAGGGGCTCCTGGACAATGGAGTCCCTGCCTGCGTGCTCGCAGCCCCGCCGGCACTCTCACATGCCCGCGCCTCCTCTTCCCAGCACCCACGCAGTCAGCCTCCTCAGGGACACGAGGCGCTGCGGGGCCCGCGAAGCGGGTCCGGCGAGGTTGGTCTTGGTGGCCGCTGGGTAACTTTAGTAGCTGAGTAGCTTCAGGACGGTGAGTTCCTCTGCAATCCAAAGTCAGCTCCGCAGTTGAAGAAAAGGGTTCCCAGTGGTATGTGGTGAAAAACGGCTTAAGAGGCAGTCGAGCGGGGGGCGTGGCCAGCGGGGAGAGCAGCCCAGGTGTGTTGAATGGGCGCGCAGGGGCTCCTGGACAATGGAGTCCCTGCCTGCGTGCTCGCAGCCCCGCCGGCACTCTCACCTGCCCGCGCCTCCTCTTACCAGCACTCACGCAGTCAGCCTCCTCAGGCACACGAGGCGCTGCGGGGCCCGCGAAGCGGGTCCGGCGAGGTTGGTCTTGGTGGCCGCTGGGTAGCTTTAGTAGCTGAGTAGCTTCAGGACGGTGAGTTCCTCTGCAATCCAAAGTCAGCTCCGCAGTTGAAGAAAAGGGTTCCCAGTGGTATGTGGTGAAAAACGGCTTAAGAGGCAGTCGAGCGGGGGCGTGGCCAGCGGGGAGAGCAGCCCAGGTGTGTTGAATGGGCGCGCAGGTGCTCCTGGACAATGGAGTCCCTGCCTGCGTGCTCGCAGCCCCGCCGGCACTCTCACCTGCCCGCGCCTCCTCTTCCCAGCACCCACGCAGTCAGCCTCCTCAGGGACACGAGGCGCTGCGGGGCCCGCGAAGCGGGTCCGGCGAGGTTGGTCTTGGTGGCCGCTGGGTAGCTTTAGTAGCTGAGTAGCTTCAGGACGGTGAGTTCCTCTGCAATCCAAAGTCAGCTCCGCAGTTGAAGAAAAGGGTTCCCCAGCTTTAATCCTGAACATGTAGCTCAAGGCTTTGAACCTAATCCGGTTCTCAACCCTGAGCCAATGCAGGTCCCTCAGGTATTTTGATACGCTGGTTGTTTTGGGGATGTTGCATAGTAGTCTGGCGGCTGAATTTTGTACTAGTAGCAGTCGCCTAACCACGGCCTGATTAGAGCCAAGGTACAGGATGTTGCCGTAGTCAAGCCTAGAAGTTATGAGGGCATTGACTACGGTCTTTTGGGTAGTGGAGGGCAACATCCACAGGATTTTTCTTAGCCACTTCATGATGGTAAAACAGAGGCCAGCTACCTTGTTAGCCTGTTATATCATGGAGAGAGCATTATCCATAAGTACCCCCAGATTACGTACATGAGTGGCTGGTTGGGGAAGTTTTCCCAGGCAAGAAGGCCAATGTGCGGGGTTCCATAGGTCATGGTTTTTCCCCAGAAGGAGGACCTCCGTTTTTTCTCCATTTAATTTCAACTGGTTGTTTGACATCCAGCTGAAAATGTCGTGGAGACCTTGTTTAAGAGTAGAGGGAGCTGAGGAATTGGATTCAGACAGTGAAAAGATGATCTGAGAATCATCTGCGTAGGTCATGAGGGTAAGTCCTGATTTGTCTGCAACATCTGCCAAAGGACGAAGGTATAAGTTGAAGAATAGAGGGCTCAAAATGCAGCCTTGAGGTACTCCATGGGGGGCGCTGAAAGTTTCAGAGCAAGCAAGAGAGGAGGTTATCTGAAACGTCCGATTTGTCAGAAAAGACCTGATCCATTCAAGTGCAGTTCCGCAGATGCCATTCCTATTCAGTGTAGTAAGTAGCTTTTCATGCGAGATGGTGTCAAAGGCCGCACTCAAATCAAGAAGAATGAGTGCGACCGTTTGACCCTCGTCCAGGAGTTTTCGGATGTTCTCAGTTACTCCTAGCAGAGCAGTCTCAGTAGAGAAACCTGCCCTGAAACCTGACTGTGTCGGATGAAGAGGGAATTTTCTTCAGTGAAGTGGGTTAGAGCGGCGTGAATATGTCTTTCTAGAATTTTCGAGAAAGCTGGTAAGAGTGATATGGGTCGATAGTTGGCCAGTATCTCAGGATCGGCTGTGGGTTTCTTTAAAAGACGACTGACCATGGCGTGCTTCCAAAGTGTAGGCACGGTCGAGAGCCTAAGAGAGGAATTTAAAGTGTCAGTGATAATGTTCAAGGAGGGAACCTCCAGTTTTTTCAAGACACTAATGGGTATAGGGTCGTGGGGGGAGCCAGACTTTATGGTTTTGAGGGTAGACATCAGTGTCTCAGTAGTCATCAAGGGCCAGTGGTCTAAAAGGTTTGTGGCACAGAGTGTGGACTCTGAGTCGTCTTGTGGAGCTGTTAAACAAGTAATCTGGTTTATGTCGCTGATTATTTTGTCAATTTTTTCTGTGAAGAAAATGGCGAGATCTTGGCATTGAACTTTGTTAAGCGGGCGCGTGGTAGCAGTAGTTTGTGCACCTGCTAATTCCTTCACAGTATTGAAGAGCGTTCGTGCCTTATTAGTTGCTGTGTTTATGGAGTTTGCAACGTAAAGGGCTCGGGCCTTAGAACAGGCCGTGTGATAGTTATTTCTTGCTTTTAGATATATCACTTTTTTTTCAGGTGCGTAGTCTTTTCGCCACTGTCTTTCAAGTGATTTACACTTAGATTTCACTAATTTTAAATGGTCATTAAACCAGGGAGCTGGGGGGCGATGATGAGTTCCCTTGATGTGAAGGGGGGGGAGACAAATGTCTGCGGCGTCACTGAGCCATGAGTGAGTTGCATTGGCAATGTTTTCCATATCATTGCTCTGAGTTGGAGGATTTATGGTTAAGGTGTGATTAAGTTGAAGAGTGTTAAGTGTCTTCCAGTTCTTCATAGAGGTAGCTGGACAGCCGGGCCGCAGCTGGGTGGAGGCTGGTAGTTTTAGACTGAGCTGGATTAGGTAATGATCTGACCAACAGACAGGTGTTGTTTTTAGCCATCTCAGGTCATTAATATTAGAAAGAATTGGGTCAAGCAGGTGACCTGCTTTGTGCGTGGGTCCGGAATTTAGTAATCTCACATTTAATGCTGTTAAATCGTCCAGTAGATTAGAGCATGTGGCATTCGAAAGATCTTCTAGATGCAAATTTAGATCTCCTATCAGCGAGAAATTTTTTGAGGAAAGATGGAAAGGCATGATGTGATTCGCTAAGTTCGGAGCCCACGTGGTAGCAATTCCAGGGGGCCTGTAAATCAATAAACCAGAAAAAGTAAAATTGGGATTTAGGGTGATTTTGTAGAACGCAGATTCACATTCGGGTATTTCAACCGGCACAAGGCTACAAGTTAGTTCTCTACTAAAGATGATGGCGATCCCGCCACCAATTTTACCCACTCTATCTTTCCTAACTATGGCGTAGTTAGGGGGGAGAGCAGTGGCTACATCTGGGCCAGCGCTGTCGTGAAGACAAGTTTCTGTTAGGAAAAATGCACTGGGTTTGCTGTGGAGCGGCAGTTAATACTGTAAAAAGAAAAATCTAGGGCCTTGGATTTGGATTTGTGTCTCGGGGTCAAACTACCTACTATCGGGTCAGGGTGGGGTATGAAGTTAGCGAGAGCGAGCTGGCAGTTAGGACATGAGGTTATACCTGCTTGGTCAGGCCTAAGTGTAATACAATTAGCATGAAAGGTGGGGCATAAAGCCCGTAGTTGTTCAGAGTTCATACCTGGGTTCCGTATGGCCGGATCGACATAGCTTACGGCCCCGTGCTCTGTCCTGGCCCGGACGGGCCCAGATGGGCTGGTCGTTGGCTTGTCTTCGGCGCATATACTGCGCTGACGCTGCACATTACCGCTGCGCGTTTTAGGGGATATTAGGCTTATGTAGAGGATGGGCTCGTATTCAGCTGCGCCTCTACAACACTCCCCCAATCAGTGCCTGGACCGGGAGGGAACCCGGAAGAAGGTACCGCCTTTCACCCACAACTCAAACAAGCCTAGCGCTTGCGGTGGACCGGGGTTTCATGGGCGTCAAGTGGCTCTTGTGATTAGTAGCTCCAAACGCAGTTAAAAGGAACACAGTGCAATTATTAACATCAATCACACGGTGATAGGAAAAATCTTTCACATCCGCGCTGCCACATACGTTCGTAACAACACGCGGGTGAGTGTCAGTATCAGATTCTATTTTTTTAAAAAGGTACAAAGTGCAATTTAAAATTTTAAACAATCAGGAAAGTCTCAAGGTTAGTGTTAGAGATCAATTCGACTTGCTTTCAGTTTGCGCTACAACAACAAATCTTTCCAGTGTCATCAGGAAGACTGTCAGGATTACTGATTACATTATACATGTTCAGCTCAGCGAGCTGAAAACAGAACTGTAAAGATGGCGCTTGAAAATGCCGATCGCGAATTCCCCACACTAATAGTGTGCGATTCGTATTTCTGTGTCAAATCCTACAACAGTGACATGCAGACATGGATCAAAAACGGTTACAAAGATGACACAGGTGCTACAATAAAGCATAAAAGGCTTTGGGAACAGGTAGTTCTTTTACAGAAAGAACTACGAAGGACTCATGTGATACACGCATTGAGTCATCGACATGATGGCGTTCACGTTGCAGGGAATTCATTGGCTAACACAGCCACAGCGGAAGCGGTTCAACTGGCTTCCGTAGCCACTGAAAAGCGTTCAGAAAAACACATAGATGGGGAAACCATGCTGGCGCTAAAAGCCTCATTAAAAGGCGATTATGCAGCATTACCTCTCAACTATCCACTCAGTAATACATACATAATTGATGCAAACTCCGTTCTGTTTGCTCGAATCCCTGGAGTGGGGGATAGGGTAATTCCAAACACGAACCGGAGAATCTTCTTACTACAAGAAGCACATATGGGTTTGGGTCTGAGGCACCAAGAGATCCTGAAATCTCTGATGGAACTACAATCGGAGTACTGGTGGCCGGGAATGAGCGTAGATATCTACTATTTTGCAAAAAATTGCAAGGACTGCAACAGAGATCGCAGTTGTGAACCGGACCAGCCTATAGCCCAGATACCACTATTAGATAGAATCAGGCTATCTATAGCACAGAAATCCAGTCGGAGAAATGCGTCCCCATAATAATTAAGACTGAATTCACTTAAAAATGTAGACCCCAGCACTCGGCTGACGCCAGAACTGTTATAAAAGATTTGCGAGTCTTTATCGGCACATACGCAATTGGCATGCTACATTCTGATCAAGGTCCTGCGTTTAGCTCTCGAGCTTACAAAGAGGCCATGAACAGTATGGGCATCACATTGCTGTACTCTTCTAGCTTCCATCCTGAGGGAAATGCGGTTGTGGAAAGAAAAAACCGGGACATAAAGCAATCTATAACGGCGAGGGTATTAGGTTCGGGTGATGGGTGGGTCAAACATTTAACAAGTGTCCAACGTAGTCTTAACAATCTGCCAAGAAACTCTCTAAAAGGTCTCACTCCATACAAACTATTGTTCGGAACTAGAATGCATATTCAGGACCTTGATAGTCACACTTCAGTGGTAGAAGAAAAAACCTTTGATATCAAAGATCGTTTGGCAGTTTTACAGGATTTAAATGAAACAAGAAAAAACCTGAATAACATAAAGTTGAAACAACAGTCGACAGCCACTGAAGAAAAACCACCTGTCCCAGCAAGACCGGTCTGGATTCCAAAGATTGGGGATCTGGTCAGAGAAAAGATAGCGGTAAAGAAGGAATTTGGGCCTTCTTACAGAAAAGCAGTACCTGTCTTAGCTATCAACGGAACAAGATCAGTTGTACTACCGACACTTGCTGGTAAAAAGGAGAACCGAGTTGTATCCATCGACCTAGTAAAACCACAATCATGTGGCCGATAATAAGTAGTAGGCCAAGTGGACTCCCAAGAAATAGCAGAATACCGAAATTTGCTACAATCCAAGAGGCTCATACTGAGAGACTAATCACATTTGATAAACCAACAGTGAATAACAAAGGACTATGCAATAATGCCATGGAACTAGTGCCTCTTGAAACCCAAATAACTACAGTTCGTCAAGAAACACCTGTCTACAACGATGTAGCCTCGGACTATGCAAATGAAACAAATAAAAATGCAAAAGCAAATGAAAATCCGGAAGCAATTCCAACAATTGACAGAACTGCATCAGGCTACTTCATCAATTTTGACGATTTCTCTGAAGATCCAAGCGAGCATGAAGAAACGCCTCCAACTAAAACATTTAAAAATAAAGTAATTGAACTTTTTCACCAACTAAAAGAAACATATCTAATTTCACTATGGATTGAATTTTGGATTGTGTTGGGTGTACTTTTCCTCCTGCTTTGGCTCATCATGGTTCTATGTTTGGGAAAATTCATTGAGGGGAAATATAGTACAAACAGCAAGTCAGAACATCAACTTGGTCCTGTAGCCTCAAACATCCTCTCACATCGAGAAAAGAGAACTGTCATCAGTGAACATCACAGCCAATCCAATACCCGGTGGGATAGCATGGGACAGAACTGATTATGACATTTTTGGCCCGGTCGAGCTCTTGAAGTATCTCCACCAGTGACTTTGTGACACCTAGTACCTTCTCTGATGACTGGGACTTTGAAAACATTAATAATATGATGTCACATTTAGTAATGTCAGCCAAATTTACAGAACATGATTATTTACAGGGTTCATCCAATTATGAAGAGCTATACTGCTACAACCATTATGGTGATCACGATTTGAATAAAACTGCTCAGCCTAGAAATGTTTTTTCTTAAAACCAGTGGGAACACTGTCCAACTCCACCAAAAGGCAGTTCGAAAACATTTTTGGAGAAATTCCAATACTTCTCAGGGTTTAATAACAGTGATCCAGGAACGTTTTATTTTAAAATGATAAATAGAACAGGAATGAAAACAATGTTCACAAATACTAAATTGATTTATTCAGAAAAATTTTAGGACAAAATGTCTACATTTGGTTTCCAATTTTGGAAAAACACCATTGAAACAAAAACAATCTGGGGTTCCAAAGATTGGCAAGTACAAGGCCTAGAAGCACTATTTAGGGCCTGCATGATCCCAGAACAAATGATATTCTTGAATGACACAATTCAACAAACTACTTGTCTTGGCCTAGCTAAGATAAAAGACTTAAATACACTGTCTATTCCGAAACCCATACCTGATAGTGACAGCACTACTGATGTGGAAATAGACGTATCTCATATTTTACACCAAAACAGAACACATACTGATTGGAAAAAGTGGTTGATCTGGCCAACAGACACGAATAACTGTCAAGATAGATTCCTGAACAAAACACGGGTTCAAAATGACCAGACCAGACCCTAGATACTCCCAGAGACAACATCCAGGGATAGTTACAACATACAGTGTAGGGAAACTATGCCTTGAGTGGCTACAGAAATCCACACTGGCTGAAATTAAGCAACACTTGACTTTACTTAAAGACGGTGCTGACTTGCGTGATTTCATAATGGGACCACGCAAACAGCATCAAAAACGTTTCATAGCGGCCGGTATATACGCTGCATACAACGAAGCATGGAAAGTAATGCAAATTGAAACAGCAGAAGAAATACGAGAAATTGATTGTATAAATTTGGAAAAATCACTTTCTGTTGTGGACAATGGGTTAACGACTCTGTCTTCCAGAATATATTCACTGGACAGCATTGTATCATCTGCTTTTGATATAATAGAGCAGGACTTACTAATGTTACAACATGGTCAGTCTCAATTACGTTCTATTGTACAGCTTGGCTGGACGTTGCAAAATCTGCGTTCAGGCTACGTACCATGGCGTTTAATCAACACAACGTCATTTTTCGGTATCTTTAACCTTACTGATAAACAAATCAGTTTGGCACAAAAAGGAGCAGACTATACGATTCTGAGCATTGAAAAACTCGAGAGATTACCATTGACAATGTCAGAGAGACCTGTCATTGAATGAATAATACATGGAACGATTACAATTCCGATTACAACTTTCCAGTTTAAATACTGCCAAGAGTATATACCAGCAGGCCAGTATGAAAGGTTGGGTAAAGAATACATCAAATCAACCTGGGATTTACCTTATACACACAGATGTTATAGTGAAGGAAACAAGGAGGTATTTCTTAGTGGTAAAAATTGTAAAAAATCACTAAGCGGTACACTTCTGTGTCAAGGTATTAATTTGCATGGAGCCTGCGAAGGATCTTCAAACAACCTTTCATGTCACCTGCATGGCATGCCTGCAAAACAGATAGAGCCATTTTTTAGACCACTTTATTTTTATTTTTTATTTATTTTTTTATTTTTTTTATTTAACTCAATCCAAACAGGTACATAGCAAAAGGGTATTACAGACTGATCATAGGAACAAAAACATGATGAATAAAATACATATTAAATTCAAAATCTTAAGACACAGTACTCATGATCAAAGGAATTTAGCATATTCAAAAAACTTTTTCTTCTTTTTTTCCTTTTTTCCTTCTTTCCCTTCCTTTCCCCTCCTCCCTCTCCCCTTCTTTCCTCTCTTTTTCTTCTTCCTTCTTTCACATTCACTAAGAAAGAAAAAGGAGCAATAAGTCAAGATTCAAACAAAAAATAAAAAAAAATAAAAAAAATATAAATGGGTGGATTTAATCCTAATTTCCACCTCAGAACTGGAGACCAGATTGATTCGCCCAGCTTTTTCCATTTACTTCCTCTTGTTGAATATATGGCTCTTTCGAAACTAAAAACAGCTAAAAACCGAGCTAGCCACATCTGAAAGCTTGGTGGTTCAGCTTCTTTCCATCGAGCCGACAGAATAATTCTAAGCACCGCAGTGCCTATAAATAATAGATTTTGCTCACTTTTTGGTAGGGCGATTGAAGAATCATATCCAAGAATAAACAATGAATCTGTCTCTGGAAGATTATGGCCGAACAGCACCTCCCAAAAATTTGCAATCATTTGTTTAACTTGACTAAGCTTGGGGCAGCTGCTTAGCATATGTATTAAATTGGCTGGTCCTTGTGAACATCTTGGACAGAAATTGTTCTCTCTTTTACCCCAGGAGTATAATTTAGCGGGTGTATAGTAGAGGTCAAAAATTGTTTTGTATGTTTGAGCTTTAAGGTTACTGGCCCTAAACAGTCGTTGGCTCAGCTCAATACTCTTATAGATATCAACATTCGGATTGCTAAATTTAATAGCCCAATTAGATTCAATCTTTTCCAGATCATCTTGCAGATTTACAAGAAGAAGGTTATATATAGCCCCAATTCGTGTGCTAGGCCTATTAATGACCTCACACAAGTCTATTTTTCCTAGCCCAAGGGTAGATCTTTTCGCCTTAAGGTTTGTATATAATTGAATATATTTAATATAGTCACCATTGGAAAGATGATATTTATCCTTTACATGTGAAAAAGTGGTTTCTAAGCCATGTATCAAAAAGTCTTTGACACGCAGGATCCCAAGTCTCTGCCATTTTCTTGCTATGGTATCGTTCGAAAATGCTGAGAACGCTTTCATATGCCATAAGGAGGTGTACCTATTCACATTACTAATATGCAAATGTTTAGCAACTTTGCCCCAAACCTTAAGTGCACCGTTTATAACTTCATATTTTCGATCATGTGAATAGCCTTGTGCCTCCTTCTGTTGTAAAAGCAATCCATTGGCCACATTTCCCAATAATAACTCATAAATTGAGGGTGGAGTATTATTATTCATAAAGGGTGTTGTTTGTAAATTAAAGCTAATCAATGGGGTCATTTGTTTAAGGTGTGCAGCCCAATAATACATACTAATATTGGGTATTGCCATCCCACCCCTTTCACTAGGAAGCGACATTAATTTATAAGACCTTCGAATTTTGCCATGTTGCCAGATAAACTTAATCATAAGGGATTCAAGAGTTTTCAGAATCTTAGGGTCAATAGCCAATGGTATTGCTCTAAACAAGTAGAGGCATTTAGGGAGTATATTCATCTTTAGAAAATTAGCTCGTCCTATAATGGTCAGATGAAGTCCATTTACTCTGTCCAGATCTTTTTTTATACATTGAATTAAAGGGTTATAGTTATAGTTAATTAGAGATTTAATAGCGGGAGTGATAACAATTCCTAAGTATGTAGCACTTACTGCTTTTCTTTGATCGTTATAGTCAATGTTGTCCGTACATAGTACAATTGTCTTTGTCTTATTCAAGGAATATCCAGAATAGATGCCAAATTCTGTGGTTATGGCTTCAATTTCCCCCATAGCTTCAACCGGGTTTGATGTTACAACCGCGATATCATCAGCATATGCTAGTACCTTAGTGGAGAAAGAGCAAAGAACAATTGGAGTGATAGAGGGGCTCTCAATTATTTTTAAAATCAAAGGGTTAATATATAAGGCAAATAATAGGGACAACCTTGCCTCGTGCCTCTAGTTATATTAATATTATAAGATTCGGAGCCCATCAGTTGTATTTTAGCTTTAGGAGACAGGTAGATAGATCGTATTGCTTTAATAAATTTGGGGCCGAAATTATTGAGCTTCATAGTCGCCCACAGGAAATTCCACGAGACGCGATCGAACGCCTTTTCAGCGTCTAGTAGTATCATTGACATTCACCCCCCCCGTGACAGTCATGGCATCAAACAAGGCTATTGCCCTGGAAGTATGATCTGTTGTTCCTTTACCTGGTACGAAGCCATGCTGCCACGGGGAGACGAGTTGCTCAATGACCCTGCTAAGTCTCATGGCTAACCTTGGCATACAATTTGGAGTCCGCATTGATTAACGATATGGGTCGATATGATGTTAATTGTTCTGGTGATTTTCCTTTTTTTGGAAAGACAATTATATTAGTGTTATTCCAGGAATCCGGGATTATCCCGTTCCACTGGATACCTAAAAAGAGATCATGCAGTATTGGACCCAATTGAAAGCTTAGAATTTTATATAGATCTATAGGTAGTTTGTCAGGGCCTGCTGCTTTACCTGAAGCTAGTGCGGTTAGTGATAATTCATCTAAGGTGATCTCACCTTCCAGATCCTGACGTGTAGTATCGTCTAATTTTTTTAGGCCTTCGGTATTATTAATAAAGTTGTTCAAAAACTCATATTCTGTACTTGTCGATGGAATAGAATCCTCCGTATAAAGATTTTGGTAATACTGATGGAATAGAGCAATGATCTCGTCTGATTGTGAATATGATTTACCATTCACCATTATTGACTTAATCTGATTAGAAACATTCCTTTGTCTAGTGTATAACGCCAACTGTCTCCCCACTTTTTCTCCATTCTCATAAGTATCTCTTCTATGAGCAGTATACGTTTGAGCTGCTTTTTGGCTAAGGTTGTTGTTTAGCTCATTTCGTTATAAAGTAACTAAGTACATTAACTGGGTAGCATCTAACCCCTGAGAAATAGCTGTGGTATGTTCCTCCTCCGCCTTAGCCAAGGCTAATACCCTAATATTAAACTCGTTCTTATTTAATTCTCTTACTCTTGCTTGATAGCTAATAGTCTCCCCCCTAAGAGCTGATTTATAAGAGTCCCATACAGTGTTTCTGGGGGCACTAAAGCGATTAATGTCAAAATATTCCTCCGTCCATTTCTTAATATAACTGATATATTCATTGTCAACTAGCAGTTTCCGATCAAATGACCATTGTCTATGTTGTTTTCCACTTGTTAGACCACTTTCTAACGGTAGTTACATTTTAATGAGTGACCACAGCTGTTGTGGCATGCTGCCAGGAAAAGCCTATCTGACAACTGTGACTTCCAGGGCCATTTGCTGTATGCAAGTATTGTATCCACACAGCAATCCAGATATGGGGGCTGCGTTATGGCCTCGGTTGAATATCTCTTCTATTCGAATTGATACTTTAAGCAGAATGAAGTCTATTCTTTTACAAACGACTGTGCCTTTAACATCATCAAAAGAAACATATGATCTGCAAGTTGCAAGGACAGCAGCAGAGATACATACCCTTTTATCAACTAATTGCCCCGTACATTTCGTAGAAGTGTGAAGCCAAATTTTAAACATGTCTGATACCAGTGGCATCGCACATGTATTTAAGACATTTTTTTCAGGACTGTTAGCACCCTTTGAAACAGTTCTGGGCATCTTCCCGAATTTTGTCCATTCTGTCTTTGGCGGGCTACCCTTAATCTTGGGACTCGTGGCAGGAGTTTTATTTTTGCGCCTTCTACTCCGATATGGCAAGTCAATCCACAGACAAGACTCTAGCAACAATGGAAGAAACAATCCTAGCAAGACGATACCGAGACCGTATCACTAAGGTCCTCGGATTGGCCCGGCTAAGAGATCTAAGTACAACCTGGTTTCTTTCATTCAGACCGATCTGGCAAGATTGCATCATACCTGTGCTTCGATGTCTGCTCTGCGGAGAAGAATGCGTGTTGGACGTCTGTCTTACACTACAATCAGCAGTACCAATGGAAATCGATACTTTGCTAGGTCCTGTAACGACTCATGCATCGTGTTGTCCCCAGCGGCTACCGATTCTGATGACGACATTCGTTGAGACTTCCCCACTACGTGTAGGTGGTGGTGAGGTACGAGAGGAAAGCAGCGCCGAACAGGTACAGCCTTCTGTGAGCATTGCTGATCCAACCATCGATGATAGTAATCACGCAGAGAACTGCGCAGTTGCAGTATTTTCGAACTTAGCCGAACTTTCACCTGATGTGTAAGACCAATTTTTTGCAGGTCTGTCTGAAATAATGTTCTCTCCAATCAACGAGAATAACTCTTAATAAAAACAATGAGCACACAGCGTTCCCTGAACTCTGAATTCGGCCTTCAGTTTTTGATAAACAAAGCTACAGAAAATATTTGGAACTATTTTCCCTCTGAAAGCGAAATTATTTTTGCCCATTTTTCAAAATATTTACCTTTTATTTTGGCACATTGTCTCTGTTTAAAGTAGAACTATTCTTAGAGAACAGAGCTTCTATTTTAGGATACTAGAGACAATATTTTACCTCAGCCTCTAGCACATATACAGCAATTTGTATAAATATGTGATGAAATGGTCTCAACCTTCTTTTCTGTATTTAGAGCCATTTCATGTGTAATTTTCGCAATTCATTCAGCTGATATATATATGCATTTATCTGAATGATGACACTGCTTGAAAAGCGTACAGTACCAACACTCATTTTTTGTGTATTTACTATATACCATTTCAAATGTGAAATATGTATTTTGGGGTGGGTCGGAAAACATACATGCATCATTGAATGTTTACTATTGCTTAGTTTTTAGTAATGATGGACATCAATCCGTGGAGTGGGTGTCGTGTTCATATCTTGGACCCTAATTCTATATTCCCGATTTATGCCCTTGTGAGGTTATAATAAATAATATCCTGATAAAGGCATAAGAATCAGATCCATATTCAGTAATAGCCCATGCAGTCCAAAGCACAGCACGGCTACTCCCATCGACTCCTAGAAAGCACAATGCGTTCTTTAAACAAGCCAAGCCTCCAGCAGCCCAGGAAATCCCCCCTGCTTTTGTTTTGATTTGAATAAGAACTCCTGAAGTCCAGAAAGAACTGTTAGTTCTTAGTGGCGTCTTATGTCCAACCTTACGTCAAACCCGGCACCTTCCAGGTATAAAATACCAACAGTTGCCTTAAGCAAACACGCAGTGGTTTGGAGCAGAGCGGCTATCTACTTGCCCGAGAGCCCAGCTGATGCGAGAGCCCACAGAAAGCCGCCCCTCCTGTTTGACGCACTGAGAGAGACGCTGTCTTTTACTCCAACCGAGAAAATCCAGCTCCGGTGTTTCCAGACTACCCTTGCAGGTTGCTGGGATATCGAGTCCTGAGGAAAGAGATACCAGACCTCCCACATTCTGTTACCAAGGTACGGAGCTGACTAAACCCTTAAGAGAATTCTTGATGCAGATTCTTGGCAAAATAATCTTAACCAACTTAACTTAAACTGCTACTTACTCATCCCTTACCACGTATTAGGCTTAGGTCAGTACACCGGGGTAGGCTTAGTTAGAAGCACCAGTTGAGTACGTTAGTCAATGTATTTATGTATGTATATATTTTATCCATTTTAAAGTATCATATGGCTAAGAAACCATATCAATGCTTTTACAGTATTATTTCATAATACTACTTTTACTGTACGCACTTTACTTTACTTTAAGTATTGCAATTGTGGCAATTCATTTCTCTTGCATGAGAAAGAAGACTGCTCAATAAATAACACCTTTTTCTTGAAAACGCCCATCTCTCTATTTCTCTGCACTCTGGTGAAACTAAGTATGCACTGCTGACTGAGTGAAATAGCTGTCTATTGTTTTCACACGACTCTAGAGATACACTCTTATTCTGAGGGAGCAAAGTTGTCATGTTTATGCGGTTGTCGGAAACTGAATCCCTTCTTGTCTGAGCCAGGGGAGCTTGTCCCTCCCTATTCATTCAAGAAAGTTTCCAGTGACCTCTGAGCTAGCTGGCGCAAACCTAAATTAAGTTTAACATAGTCAGTAGAGACCTAGATGACCTACGTCCTGCGTCTACACTGCTGTTTATGTTATTCCAATGCGCAGAGCCTATTGCGAAAATAGGAACTACACTACAGTACGTTCCGTCCTTCATGCCATGTCTCATATCTTGTGCTAATCCCACCCTGCTCCCTTTAAATACCCCTGCACCCCATAATCATAACCCACCCTTACTCCTTAAAATACCCCAAAACCCTTAAACACTAACCCATCTTAACCCTATAAATATACCCTGTACCCCAAAACCCAAATCTATCCCTAAACCCTAAAAATACCCCTGTAACCCAAAACCCAAACCTAGTCCTGAACCCAATAAATACCCCTGTACCTCAAAACCCAAACCTACCCCTGAACCCAAAATACCCCTGTACCCCTTCACGCAAACCTAGCCCTGAACCCTAAAAATACCACTGTACCCCAAAACCCAAACCTACCCCATAACCCTAAAATACTCCTGTACCCCAAAACCCAAACCTAGCCCTGAACCCTTAAAATATCCCAGTACCCCAAAACCCAAACCTACCATTGAACCCTAAAAATACCCCTGTACCCCAAAACCCAAACCTAGCCCTGAACCCTAAAAATAACCCTGTACCCCAAAACCCAAACCTACCCCTGAACCCTAAAATACCCCTGTACCCCAAAACCCAAACCTAGCCCTGAACCCGAAAAATACTCCTGTACCCCAAAACCCAAACCTAGCCCTGAACCCTAAAACTACCCCTGTACCCCATAACCCAAAACTATATCTGAACCCATAAAATAGCAAAAAAAAAAAAATATATATACCTCAGTACCCCAAAACACATACCCATACTTACCTTATCCAAACATTAAAAAAACATGCTTTTACCATTCATGCATTTACAACAAATTTCGTTGTAAATGTATGCCTGGTAAAAGCAAATAAAATGAAATGCCATGCGTTATAATGGCATTGCGGAGTCATGGTACTTTTGTAATGAAAGTATGCGGAGTGATGGTATGCGGAAAGAAAGTTGCGGAATAATGGGTGTTTACCCTCCCCCGGTAAGTACATTGGTGGCACGGCGGCCCACATCTCCAGCAACATACTCATATTTTTTCACCACCGATTTGAAAAATGCACAGGTCTCTCTCATTGATGGCCAGCACCGACATACCCTTTTAGACACACTTCTCGCCACAAGTTCTAGAATTGCAAACTCTAGAGCTGGGGAGCTACGTTCGAATCTCAGCATCAGGTCAACATACTGTGATTCCAGGCAAATCCCTTTGTCTCCCCGTGCCTACCAGAAATGAATGTGTTCTTCTGTAATGTAATTTGTGCTCATGCCATGTTGTCGAGTTCGCGCTGTATAATATTGCACGGAAAAATAAAGTAGGGAAACTCGAGTTCACACACTGTTATGTTATGTTATGTTATGTTACGTAGCTTTTATATAGCGTACGGCTACTCGATAGGAGTGTCCCGACGCTTTTCCACCAGCGGCTCATAATGAAGTAACACAACACGGCTAAAAACAGAGAACATCAAGGAAAAGTGAAAAAACAGAAGCAAAAACAAACTAAGAATTAAAAAGCCAAGTCTTCAGGCCCTTCCTAAACTGGAGCAGATTGGCAGTGCTGCGAAGTGGAAGAGGAAGCAGGTTCCAGAGCTGGGGAGCTCTGCAACTAAAGGATCGCCCTCCGGCGCGGGCCTTCCTCACCCGCGGGACCACAGCTTTGAAGAGGGATTCCGAACGGAGGGAACGGAGTGGACGATAGAAATTCAGTCTCCGCTGCAGATATCCCGCCCCTGATCCATGCAAAGCTTTATGCATCAGGGTCAGGGATTTAGACTGGATCCGCTTCCTGATGGAGAGCCAATGAAGCGTCTGAAGTAACCCGGAAGCTCGGGCTCGTCTACCTAACCCAAAAATCGCCCGGGCAGCGGAGTTCTGCACCACCTGAAGGCGCTGGACCAAGCAGTCGGGGAGGCCAAGAAAGAGTGCGTTAGCATAGTCCAGCCTCGAGCCGACAAGAGCTTGGACAGTAATTCTCCTGTGCTCCTCAGATAACAGAGGCAAAAATTTGCGGAGCATCTTCACTACTGAACGCGCACTCTTAAGTACATCAGCAGTGCACTGTGAATCGGAGCGTTTCACAGGCTTGTCACAGATAAGAAATGCTATCAAAACGAAATCCTACAAAGCAATATACTACTGGCCGGCAGCAATTCATACCCTGACAACGTCGGGACGGGCTGCTAGTATTGTTTAAAGCTGTGTAACATAACAAATGAAAGGCAGCATTGTCTGAGGTGGATTTAAGGTAAATTTAAAGCTGAAAGTAAATGTTGTACTCTTGGTCTGTTTTTGCAGTAAGTAAAGGGTAACTTTTTCCAATGTACTCTGCACACATCCTTTGTTTTTGCAGTCACAACTATTGCTTAAAGTTGTCTAACAAAAGAACTGAAAGGTGAATTGATTGAGGGAAATTAGTTTGTTTTATTTATTTAATTATTTTTATTTTATTTATAAAGTTTTGTATAGTGCAAAGATGACCCCAAAGGGTATCAGAGCACTTGACATTTTTAGAAGAGTAGGAAATAGTAAAGGGAAAATGACAAAGAGGGTAACAAAGAATATCATACCATAGCGTACTAGGAGGAGAACAAACATTACTTAATAGGGTATATCAGACGACCCTGAGCTTCACAGTTGTTTGACCAGTAAAGAATGTAGTCAGAGGGGCATTGAGAAAAACAGACGAGCCATGACCATTTACGGCAAGAACTTGTTCATTAGGATTATTTTTACTTCCTGTTTGAAGGCAGCCGTGGAGGAGATTCTGGGGACTTCCGATGGGAGAGAGTTCCAGATCTTCGGGGCCAAGCCAGCGAAAGCTCTGTGCCTCGTTCTCTTTTAGTGAAAAGTCTGAGGTTTTAAGAGGAGAAAGTTTGCACTACTTTATGGCATACCCCTCCAGATAATTTTAGCTATAATTCAGGCAACAAGGGGTTTTGAAATGGAGGGCTTTGTGAGTAAAGCAGGCAATCTTTAGCTGTATTCTTGCTTTGTAGGGCATCCAATTTAGAGATCTTAGGGCTGGGGATATGTGAGCGGTAAGTGGGGCCAAGGTATATTTGGGGAGGCCACAGAACATAGCGCTGCCATGGTCTAGCCTCAGCAAGACAAGCACTTGAACCATCTGCTTGAAGTCATCTTGCGGAAGTAATGGTTTGAGATTTCTTAGAATCCTCATCTGGTGGTTAGCACCCTTGCACACCTTAGTAATATGATTCTTCATGTTCAAGTACATGTCCTTTGTGATTCTGAGAGCTTTATCTGAATCAATGACGTGAAGAGAGCAGTTGAAGGCAGTGAGGTGTTTCATCCAGAGGTCTAAATTGTGGGTGTGATTAGGAGGAGATATAAGAAGGAATTCTGTTTTGGCGGTGTTCAGCAGGAGGTGGTTCTCAGTTAGCCAGTTTTGGGTATTCATCAGGGTACAGTTGAGTGAGGTGAAGTCTTCAGAGAAGTTGATTTTCAGGTAAAGATGTGTGTCATCCGCATATATATGAAAAAAAAATCTTCGTGGAGTTTAGTGCATTTTCTAACGGTTCAAAGAATATATTTAAGAGTATGGGAGATAGGGCAGACCCTTGTGGTGCCCCCATGGAGACTGTAGAGGGCTGGGATAAGGATTGATTCACCATGACTCTTTGGGATCTATTGTGAAGGAAGGACGAAAACCATTCCAATACCAGACCGGAAAGGCCCATCCTGTGTTCAAGAATGGATAAGACCGAATAAAGTCCAAGGAGAATTAGAAGGCAGGTTTTGTTTTGGTCTAACATTTTTAAAATGTCATCCATGATGTGAGTGAGCACCGATTCCATGCTGTGACAACTCTGAAAACCAGATTGATGTTGATCCAGGAGTTGGAAATTCTCTATGTGAGTGAAAAAATCCGATTGCACACATTTTTCTAGGAGATTATCCAGAGTGGGGATGTTGGAGATGGGGCGAAAGTTTTTGAGATCAGTTCTGTCTGCATTATGTTTTCTAAGAATGGGAGAGACCTGAGCTGCTTTTAGGCATTCGGGGATCGTGCCTTGTGATAATAAAGTGTTGACAATCTTTGTCCAAGGGGGGATGAAGGCATCCTTGATTTCTTTGAAGACAGTCGGTGGCAACAGGTCACTGAAGTGATTAGATGGATTGATACTAAGAAGGGTTTTGTAAATGACTCTTCACCGAGGGGAGTAAAAGTATACCAAATAGCCTTGTTCTTGGTGCTAAGACTAAGTGGATCGAGCCTCTCGGAGTGAGCAGGAGGAGACTCAATCTTGTATGAAGGAAGAAGAGCCTTCTCAGATTCAAGGTCAATACTGATGAGTTTTGTTTTCTCCATAAAGAAAGCAGCCAGATCATTGAATGAAGGCGAGCCGTCTCCTGAGTCAAGGTGGTTGGGTGCTTTTGCTGATTGTTGTTTGACAGAGTTTAGGTTGTCGTTGAACCAGGGTTTGGAGATTTTGGAAGAGACATTTGCTTGATGTAGAGGTGCTATGGAATCCATGATACAAGAGATAGTTGAGTTATAGAAATCAGTGAGTTCATGCACATCAGTCATGTCATCTTGGGAAGACAAGACATATGTAATATGTCTAATAAATGTAATTTGGTTGCTAGAACTTCAGTTTTAATATTCCTGAGGTCCCGTATCCATTTGTTAAATATTGGACGGATTTGTTAGCATGAGCTTGGTAGGATGATCCTTCCAAGTCTCATTGCCACCTTTCCATTCTCAGGACCATGCCCTGCACCATGGGGGGCCTCAGCGCTCTATTTTGAGCCCCTTGTTATTCAACCTTTATGTGAGTCCCTTGGCGGAGGAGGCTAGAGGCAAGGGGCTGTCCTTGGTGTCGTATGCCGACGACACCCAGCTGGTGATCGCCTTCTCCAAAAACTGTCGTACCAATCTGAAGAAGTTTAAGGAGGATCTGCCGGTCATGTCGAACTGGATGAAGGCTAACTGTCTTCAATTAAACGCCAGCAAGTCTGAGATCCTATTGTTCGGCAAGGACCAGGAGCTCTGGTCCAAACGATGGTGGCATGACATCTTAGACCCGCCCCGTCACCCAAGGAGGCTGTAAAGAACTTGGGTGCTTGGTTGGATACTGGGCTGACTTTCAAGAAACAGACATGAGTTGTCGCCGCTGCCTGCTCTGGGCTCTTGAGAGGATTGAGGCCCTTGCTTGGGTTTTTTCCTTCCAGGGTGCGCCAAACCATCGTAAAGGCCTCCATTCTTGCTAGGCTCGATTATGGCAATTCTTTATATCTGGGCACCAAAAAAGCCTTTATTAAACGCCTGCAGAGGGTCCAGAATGCGGCTGCACGTATGTTAGTGGCTCTACCAAGATCTCAGTCGGTGGCACATATGCTTCCCAGGCTACACTGGCTGCCCATTGAAGAACGCATTCAGTTTAAAGTGCTATGCATCTCTCATAAAATCTTGATGCACCAAGCACCTACAGGGCTTTCTGGTCTATTGACGCAGTATATGCCCAGGCATGCTTTGAGATCTGCCAATCATGAGCTTGTTTGTGTCCCCCGAGTCTGGAGAGCGAGGGCGGGGGCCGTTCGCTCGGCCTCTTGGCGGCCAAATTGTGGAACTCCCTCCCAGTACATATTCGTGACATCCCTCATCTTTTGCCATTTCGCAAGTCTGTAAAAACCTGGCTGTTCCCTATTGTTTGAGGTTTAGCCGCTTCTGGGTTTCTCTATCTTTTTCCTTGGGATTCTGGTTGCGCTGGGACGCCTCGTCGCTGAGGCGCATTATAAATAAATACATAAATAAATATATATGGTAAAACAGCTGGCTTCACATGCCCTCTGAAGTTTTAGCCTAAGACTGCTTGTCCATGCTACCACTAGGATAGCTGGTCTATAAGGTTGACTTTACAACCACCATCAATAAGGGTCGTTTAGACTGGTGCAAGGTGCCCACTAGAATAATGGACATCATATGCCAGGCTAACTTCTCACAGGGAGTAGGGGAGAGAAGCAAATTAATAGCATCCATGGACTAAACAAAAAATTGCACAACCTATCACATCACTACATCTGCAGTAAATTACTTGTTGGATAGGGCACAAAACTTAGCCTTGACTCTCCACATAGCCATCAAGTAACAGGTAAGTCCAAAGACCAATGGCTGGCTAAGGTTGGTTCTGAGAATCCTTAGGGCAACTTTATGTTTCTAGTGCCCAGATTTCAACACTGGGGTAATAGCCAACATCGCCTATTGCTGTGGTAGGCCGGGCAGAAGAACAGGGCATGTTCTACAGTTTCCTTGGTGTCCCACAGGCTGGGCATCACCAGTCAGCAGCCCTAGGGACATTAACCCATCTGACAGTAAAATACCAAAGGGGGTGGGTTCCATAGCATATTTGCAAGAACAAATGCCAGACCAAAGGAGATTCAATGTTATCCAGGAGGTCTTCTCTACTATTGGCAGCAGGGGATTCCACAGGGCTCGGCTTTAAACCCCACTCTGTTAAATCTGTATATGCGCCCCCTTGCAGGTGTCATAGAGTACCACGGCTTTAACATTGTGTCATACGCTGATGACACACAGCTCATTATTACCCTATCCCAGGATGGAGGAGCCTCTGCAACCTGGCTGAGATGCTGCCTGGTAGACCTGGCGGAGTGGATGTCTCAGAGTTGCCTCAAGTTAAATGCTGGTGAAATTGAACTCCTACTTGTAGGGAAATAACCTTCTATCTGGTCCTCGGCGTGGTAGTCAGACGTATTAGGGCTTGTACTGACAGCTGCGCCAAAGGTGAAGAACCTTGACATATGGTTTGATACCAAACTATCTTTTGACAGCCAGATTTCCTATCTGGCGGGAAAGTGCTTCAGAATTTTGAGAAATCTGAGTAAAATCTTAGCTTTCTTCAGGTGGTGACCAGGAAATCAGTAATCCAGGCACTAGTTATTTCTAGGCTGGTCTACTGTAACATGCTGTATCTTGGTGTCTTACTAGGCAAACTAGCTAAACTGAGAGTGCAGAATGTTGCTGTACTGCTGCCGCTTAACATTCCGAGGCAGGTATCTATTGGGTCTACTTTTGACACTTTACACTGGCTCCCTGTTAGGAAGAGAGTTCTTTTCAAGGCTTTGTGTTTTTGCCAAAAAAATCCTGATTGAAAAGGATCCCTGATAATTACACTCCTTGGCAAAATTGTGTGTACTGGGCAGAAATTTCAGATCGGTGTATTACTACTTCCTGGGTAAAAGCTCGACTGGGCAGATGTTCTTTCTGCTTTTTTGCCTCTAAATTATAGAAATCTTAGCCTCTTGATCTGTGACAGGAAGGATCTGTATTAACTTTCCATAAGAAACTTAAGACATGGTTCTTATGGCAACCTTAGAGGGTAGCTGGCCCTTTTTGGGGGTGGGGATGAACACTGTTCACTTAGCGCAGGGAAACACCACCTGGAGTAACCAGGTGCTCTATAAATCATTTATATATTATATACAGGCGCAATGTTATCACGCTAAATTAAGAGGGCCCAGACAAACCTGTAGCCTTCATCACCAGGTGGTTAGTCTCCTGGGAACAAAGGTGGCGTGCTATAGAAAGAGAAGCTTTTGCTGTGGTCTGGGCACTGAAGAAGTTGAGGCTATGCCTGCCTAGTAATCACTTCCTGAGTCATACTGACCACAGGCCCCTAAGGTGGCTCATGCAAATGAGGGGTGAGAGTACAAAATTGTTGAGGTGGTCCATTTACCTAGAGGGTATGGACTTCAAGGTGGAACAAAGACTAGGGGAAGAAAGCGCCATTGCTGTTGTTTATCCGGGTTCTTTCTCCGCATTTATCAGAAGATTTTTTAACATAATAGTAGCAGAAGATGACTGAACCTCGGTCTTCATTAGGAAATCACCTTGAGGGTGACGAGGTAATGAGAGTAGAATTTTCTTTATCAGTACCTGAGGATACCTGGCAAATGTATACAAGAGAGTGGGCTGTCAAACAGACTCCAGTTCTGTAGAGAAACCAAGTGAGGTGGTATAAACACTCTATTCCACGCCATTCTCTTATGTAGTGAGCCCCGAGCACTGGCTCCATTTCTTATGAAGCCAGAAGCAAAGCAGGATATTAAAACACTGCTAAATCAGCTACAATATTAGGGCATTAACGTGCTGTGTCTTTCACCAATGGACACTCCTCTTTTTCCAGTTTTAATATCATATGGATCATATAGAATCGTTTTAGATTATAGGAATCTAAACACACAATCTAAACACACATATTTCCACACAAACATTTCAAAATGCCCACAACACATCATTAATGACAAATATAGTACAGGAAAAATATAAACCAACCCTGAGCATTTCCAACAGGTTCTTCAGTCAGAACATAGCGTCTGAAAGTGAGATTCCAACCGCCTTAAGTTTCAATGGAGTGCAATATTCGTTCAAAAGCAGGGTCGGACTGGCCATAGCGAGCACCGGGCGTTTCCCCGGTAGGCTGCTGGGGGCGGGTTTTGGGCCCCCGGGGGGGCCGTTTTTGTTGCCGGGGGTCGGCAATATCAGCCCCCTGTAACAAAATCGGCCGAAACCCACCCTCGCACACTGCTCGACTGCACTCCCCCTCACCCCAGGGGATGGCCGGCTGAGCAGTGGGCCAAGGCCGGTTTCTGTTCCCAGTCCGGCCCTGTTCAAAAGATGACCCATGGGATAAAAGAATAGCTCTAGCCTATTCTCAGCACACATAATGGAGATTTTAAAACCTGATCCCGAGATTCTATCAAACAGTGATGACAATTACCTATGCTAATGACCATACTAACATCAAATGGTTGCAAAGTTCCATTTAAAAAGTCTGAAATTGCCTGACTGACCGTGACTTTTCTTGGTTATGAATTATCAAATGAGGGCAATGGACTGGTACTCAATTTCCTTCAGAAGTAACATTCTCTGTTGGATTTTCTCACCTTCAGGCAAATTTACTTGACAAACTATGCTGAGTGGTTACAGGTTGCTGAACATGTGTTCACGAGCATTGGAAAGCACTGTGAAAAAGTTGCTTATTTCTCTATTTGATTATGAAACCGGTACTAATTAGGTGAAATCTCTGTCCGCATGACATAATGAATGACTTTTTAAAATATCCACGTAGGTCCAGCCCATCCATATATTCTGCAAAACGCTTGACCGGGGTGCGCAATGAGTTCGGGGTGCGGCCCATTAGGACCGCATCATCAGCGTAAAGTAGTACGGGCAACGATTTCCCATTAATTATAGGGACATCGGGGGTTGAATGCTTCAGATGATCGTTCAGTCCATTAATGTAAATAATAAAGAGCTGGGGTGCTAAAACGCACCCCTGTCTGATTCCCTTCCTATCTTAATAGGACCTGATAACTCCCCCGCCCAGTCCTATCCGTACCTGTGTCTTGAGGTCGGTGTGCAAAAATGCTAAAAAGTGGACTAATGATTGATTCAAACCATAATTTATTAAAATAGACCAAAGTTTGGACCTAATAACTAAATCAAAAGCGGATGATAGGTCCATGAATTCTAAATAAATGGGGGAAGAGCGGGCGGTATTATATTTGTTAATGACCAAGTTAAGATTCAAACATTGTTCTACTGTGCCAACCCTGCTTCTAAAACCCAATTGACACGGGGATAAAATGCCACTTTCCTCTGTCCAGTCTGAGATCCTATTATAAATACCACGACCCAGGATCTTTAGGGTGTTGTCAAGCAGAGAGATCGGTCTGTAATTAACCGGTTCCGATCTATCACCCTTTTTATATATTGGGACAATTACACTTGTCGCCCACGTATCAGGCATGGGAGCTTCTGGGAGACTATTAAAAACTTTCAATAGAACTGGGGCCCATAGATCCGGCTTTAACTTTATAATGTCTATGGGCTACCCATCAGGTCCAGGGGCCTTATTACCAAGACTCTGTGCAATCGCATCCTCTACTTCTGTCAGTGTTATCTGTAGATTGCCTAAATGGCCCTGCACATACTGATCTGGACTATGTGATGGTGAGGCATAGATTTTTGAAAAATAATTTACCCATGAGTTACTAGTAATAGTACAGCTAATTGATGTTAACTGTTAGCCCATATTACGTAAATCTCTTACTGTAGACCAAAAAGGGTTGCCAGACATCCCCCCAGCTGTTTCCACAAGGGCTTCCCATCGTTCGCTCAGGAGGGTGCCCTTGCGCTCATATATAGCGGTTTTATAAACTTTCTTGGCTGCACTTATATCTGCGCTAACTCTCGGTTTGGCTGTTAGGGCCTTACCCAGGCTCCTATTAGCTTCAGAACAATTGTGATCAAACCATCTTGGGTCTTTTGGGACCTGGCGACGTGGCAATGATAGTAAAGATCTAATCACCGAACAGAGTTTTGTAAAATCTCCGATTATACTGGGACAAGGGGCTCTAATCGATAGGCATGAGGCAATTAAAGACGAATGCTTTTCTAATAAAGTCTTAGTTATTGCCCCGATATCCACCCCCCTCCAATTTAATCTTAAATTATCTGTTGATGGAGTTATGTCCCTCGCCCCTTGTGCAGTAACATACACTGGGCGTGGTGCTAATCTTAGTACCACTGTCAGTGGGTTATGGTCCCCAAAGTCTGTTACGAGGACCTCTTTGGCCAATAGGCAATCTGCAAGCTGGGGAGTAACAAAGATAAAATCAATGGTAGAGGCGCTATTCCTTCCTCTAAATGTCGGTGCCAATTGGTTAGTAGAGGGTAAGCCAAAATCCATTACATTGCTAAGAATATGTTCCCTAAGAAAGGAGTCTAGTTCCAACCCCCTCCGTGCAGCTGGGTCTAACTGTTGTGTGCCTATACCTCCAGTATCTGTTGGTAATTTAGCATTAAAATCCCCTCCCAGGAGAATCCCCATTCCCTCATCTGTGTCTAAGACTTTCTCTAATTTTGAAATGAATTTGAAAAGCATGATGAAATTCTTATTTGGAGCAGAGTGGAAGTCATTATTATAGAAATATATTAAATAGAAAGGGACATGTTGTTTATATTCTATCACTTGTATATTGGGACTGCTTATATGTATTGTCTTAAAGCTCCCTCCTGAAGCTATACTTATCCCAATAAATAAGCCCCCAACTGCTCATCCAAAGTTAGGCTTAGGTCCTACTAAATTGAAACAGTGGAAGCCTTCTATGTGCAGATCATGTGTGGCCCATGTCTCCTGGAGTATTATTATGTCCTGGAAGGATAGTGTCCATAGCCAGTCAGTGTCAGCTAGTCAAGATTCTAAACCAGCAACATTCCAGCTCAGGATTCTGAGGTCTAGATCATTTTTACTTCTGATGCTGTTGTGGGATGGCTCAGCTATTGTCCGACACCCATTGGCACTTGGCCAGTGCCACCCTCTGCCTGCTCACTTTAATCAACAATAATTATTGGTTGAGTATTACACACTTCCGGACCTTCCTGTTTCTTACTATTAACAGTTCGACATATGGATAATGGATCACCCGGTCTCTTGTCCTTTACCAACTTATCTGACAGTCAATCTTGTGCATCTAGGTTAGAAAAAGCTATGTCAAACCGATTCTATGTTGGCACGTTAAACGCGTACCTCCCCTGATTATGCACGATAGCTGGAGGATCACGTCTATACACAGGCAAGAGTGGGGGGGTCCCGATAAAAGAAACCCAATGGTAACATTTATATCCCTTCCCTGCCTATGTCCCTTGTCTCTACTCTCTCCAAAATACTTTGCACTACTTCCGGGGACCCAAAATTCAGTACTATACAATCCCCTCTGATAGTTTTGGTTGATGTCCCTATCCAAGCGACCCTTCTAGCCATTTTAAAATCTTGGAACAGGCAGCTACCCAGCCCTGTCTTAGTATCCAATAAGTGGAGTGCCCTATTTCTTAGTGAGCTCCAATGCTCCACTATATTGGGTGTTATAGGTGGTACATTTGAAAGGACAATAACATATGGAGTACATTCCAGGGGCAGGTTGAGATAACCCTTACTGTGAATATTTTGGGCAGTGGTTAGGCAGGCCTGATTCAAGCCCCCATTATTTCCCCCACGTTTTACTCTCCCACTATTGATAGAATTGCATGGAGTAAAATTTGTACAGATGGTGTGTGGTATAGGGACATGTATACCTGTTCTAATGGTATCAACATTTGTTTTTGGGAGCTGGTTGGTTACAGGTACTGCATGTGTGCTAGGCCCCCCCAGGACTGCTAAGGCTCCATTTGGTGGACAACTAGGCTCGGTCGGGAGTTTTAGCTCAATGATGTTTAAACTTGTGTTAATGTCTGCAAGTTTGCTTAATAGTGGGTTTAGAAGCGCTTTAAATTTATCTTCTAACTTAGTTAGTAACCCATCTTCCAAATTAGTTTGGGGTTACTTGCAGGGACATTGACAAACGGTGACTCGTGGACCGGTAGGGCTGATAATAGTTATCTCATCAGAGGTGCCTGCCTTACCTCAGGCAGAGCCTTTAGTTTTGGCTACCTTACTACTTTGTTGGATTGTAATGGGTAAACCCCTTGCCTTCCTTTTCCACGTTGTTTTCAAGGCCGTACTCCCCCCAACCTGCCGTTGTCGTGTGGATCGGGTTACAATTTGCGGTGGTGATGAAGGAGATGGAACCACTAAAGTGACTGTAGATCCTGCAGTTATAGATGGTAAGTCTGCAACTACCGTCACGGGCTCGATAGACCCAGTAGCCGACTGGTGAGTACTGGCCAAGCCACGTTCGGCAGAGTTTGAAATGTTTAAAAGAGATCCACCTAAGGGGGGTTCCATAGACAATCTATGCATCTCTAATGATAGCCTTTTTTCTGTAATTGCAATCTGGTGATTTAAAAGCGATTCTGCCCTGGTAATGAAGGCACTAAGGTGCCCACAACCCCATGGCTCCCAACCCCCTTACGTGAACTCATTATGCAACAGAGAACACCCAACAAGGTACAACTATGTCACACAGTTTACAAAAAGATAATAGGAGAAAATGTCACTGACCACTTTAACAAGGTGAGGCCAAGTCCGATGTTACAGTGCAAAAGGGGGTGGCCCTGCCCTGCCCTGCCTTATCCTGCCTTATCCTGGCTTATCCAGGCTTTGACGGGCAAGGCCCGGGCGCATCCCGTGCTGCGGGAGTGTATGGCCGGTCTTAAGGGCCTCAGGCGCCCTGTTACCGCGTCACAACCCTGCGCGCCGCGAGGCCCCCTGGGAGTTGAAGTCCGGGGCGCCGCGTGTGACCAGCGCGTCACCGTCCACTACACCACCAGCAGGGGATTAAGGCTCCAGAGGGTCCGGGAAGCTCAGAAACTGCTCCGCCGAAGGTCCAGGTAGGAACAGCAACAATGCCCCTAGCAGCCCGCGCTGCGGGTGTGTATGGCCTGTCTTAAGGGCCTCCGGCGCCCTGTTACCGCGTCACTACAGTGTGCGCCGTGAGGCCCCCTGGGAGTTGAAGTCCGGGTCCTCGCGTGTGACCAGCGCGTCACCGTCCACTACACCACCAGCAGGGGATTAAGGCTCCAGAGGCTCCGCCGAAGGTGCAGGTAGGAACAGCAACAATGCCCGCTGAAACATTGTAATTGCCATATGTTTTGAACGTTTCAATGAACAATGTGATGATTCTGGATTCTATTTCAGAAGACTGGGATACGAAGACTATAAAAAGAACGATGTCTGATTTGCAGGCATATACAACTGTGAACAATAAAAATCTATTTTTGAATGCATTTAATTATGAAGAATTGTATGGCTTTCATCAATATGCACACTATGCTATACATCCAACTAGTTATCCTAGAGAAATATACAATTACACACAGCGGGAGAATTGAAATGCTCACCCCTTGTCATCTGAATTTCCTAATGAAATTCCCCTATTTCTAGAGTGAAGACAAGTCCGATCCCTCATCCGTCTAGTTTTTCACAACAACTCCTGAAAATCTTAATTACCACCAACAAGGAGATTTATTAAGAGGAGTACAATCAGAATTTGGCCATACAGGCAAAGTAGTATTGGAAAGAAAATATTGACGAGATAATTGTTTGGGGAACCAAATATTGGCAAATGCAAGATAAAGAAACCCTATTTAGAGCATGCATTAATCAATCAATCAATCAATCAATCATGCCATTTGTATAGCGCACTAGTGGGAGGGTCTCAAGGCGCTTGGGGGGAGGGGTATGCTACTGCTCGAACAGCCAGGTCTTGAGTTGTTTCCTGAAGGCGAGATGGTCCTGGGTCAGCCGAAGGTGGATGGGGAGGGAGTTCCAAGTCTTGGCAGCTAGGTAAGAGAAGGATCTTCCTCCGGCGGTGGCTCTTCGGATGCGTGGTACGGCTGCGAGGGCGAGGCTGGTGGACCTTAGCTGGCGGGTGGGCGTGTAGAAGGTCAGGCGGTCGTTGAGGTACTTGGGGCCCAGGTCGTGGAGAGACTTGTGTGCGTGGGTGAGGAGCCGGAACGTGATCCTCTTGTCGACAGGGAGCCAGTGCAGGTTCCTCAGGTGGCTGGAGATGTGGCTGCGTCGGGGGACATCCAGGATGAGTCGGGCGGAGGCGTTCTGGATGCGCTGGAGTCTTTTCTGTAAGATTGTAAGGTCATTGAGGAGATCTTTCTTGATGTTTTCGGTCTTCAGATTAAATAAAGCAGAGAATTTGTCACAAGTGGGTTGAGTACGAGAGATGTCTTGTAGTTGTTGGGGTTCATCCTTAGATTGGGATTTGATTAATTCAAAAGGTTTTTGGGGACGATTTCTTGCTTGGTCTAATTGATGGGTGAAAAATTCGGCTTTAGTGCGTTTGATCTTTCTATAATAATCATTTCTCTTATTCCTTAGAATTTTAAGGTGCTTGGAAGATGGGACTGATCTCCAAATGCGTTCAGAAGTTCTAAGAGCGCGTCTGTCATTGTTCAGCAGGTCATTGTACTGAGGTTTAGAGTTTTTCGAGGAAACTCTCTTTAGTTGCAGAGGGGCAACCTCATTGATAACCGCAGCCATTGAGTTAAGGTAGTGGTTGGAGAGGTCATGTACGTTGGAAAGCCGGACGGAGGCTGGAATAGTTTATGGATGTAGGCGGGCAAAGTGTTGGGGTTGAGTATTTTCAAGTCTTTTTTCTATATCTTTGGTTTAGTGAATTGGGCTGCGTTGAGTTTCACGGTTTCCCCGATAAAGAAAGTGATGATGTGGTGGTCTGACCAATCACAGGCAAGGATTGAGTCAAGCTGAATGGAGTTACTTTTAGAAATTATTAAATCCAGGATTGCACCTTTGTTGTGTGTGGGGCTGTTGCAAATTTGGGTGAGGTCGAGCGCGCCGATGAAGTTTTTGAGACTGTTGACCATTGAGTTGTTGATGTCGTTCCAGTGGAGGTTGAAGTCGCCTAGGAATATTTGAGTGTTTTGTCGTCCGGTGGTCGTTGTGACCATGTCCATGAAGTGTTCAGTGAAGGTAAGGTTCTCAAAAGGTGGATGATATATGAAGTGTAGGGAGCATACTGGAGTGCCATTGCTGGTGATGTCGATGCATATGTATTCACAAGAGGAGAGTGTGGGGGATAAGGCTCTGTTTACTGAGATGGTGCTCCGGTGTATGCATGCTATTCCTCCCCCAGATTTTTTGCTTCTATCCAGTCTGATGATGTCGTAATTTGGTGGTACCAGAATGTCCAAGAGGGGCGAGGAGGATTCAGTTAGCCACGTCTCTGTTAGCACAAGCAAGTCAAGCTCATGAAAGAAGATGAGGTCGCATCGTTTTTTAGTTCAAATTTTGAGGAGGCTTGGCTGTGGTTCCGGCGTAGAGGGCGTTTCCGTAGTCCAGTCGGCTGGTGACGAGTGCCTGGGTGACAGTCTTCCTGGTCTCGGTCGGGATCCAGCGGAAGATCTTGCGAAGCATACGCAGGGTGTTGACGCACGATGAGGAGACGGCGTTGACTTGTCTGGTCATCGAGAGGGAGGGGTCTAGGATAAAGCCCAGGTTGCGTGCGTGGTCGGTTGTCTTGGGTGCGGTGCCCAGGGCTGGGGGCCACCAGGAGTCGTCCCAGGCGGAGGGCGAAGATCCCAGGATGAGGACTTCCGTCTTGTCCGAGTTCAGTTTCAGGCGGCTGTCCTTCATCCACTCGGCGACGTCTTTCATCCCTTCGTGTAGGCAGGTTCTGGCGGTGTCGGGGTCTCTGGTGAGGGAAAGGATCAGCTGGGTGTCGTCGGCGTAAGAGATGATGTTGAGGTTGTGCTGGCGTGCGATGGCTGCGAGAGGTTTCATGTAGATGTTGAAGAGGGTGGGGCTGAGTGAAGATCCTTGCGGGACGCAGCAGATGACTTCGGTGCCCTCGGAGCGAAACGGGGGAGGCGGACTCTTTGTGTTCTTCCGACGAGGAACGAGATGATCCCCTCCAGTGCCTTCTCATGGATACCGATGTTGCTGAGGCGCTGGACTAGGGTGCGGTGGCAGACCGCGTCGAACGCAGCGGAGAGGTCCAGGAGGATGAGGGCCACTGTTTCCCCCTTGTCGAGCAGGGTCCGGATGTCGTCGGTGGCTGCGATGAGGGCGGTCTCGGTGCTGTGGTTGGCTCTGAAGCCGGACTGCGAGGGGTCGAGGGATCCGTTCGTCTCGAGGAAGGCGGTCAGCTGTCTGTTGACGATCTTCTTGATGACTTTAGCAGGAAAAGGGAGGAGCGAGATGGGGCGGAAGTTTTTGAGATCGGTGGGGTCTGCTGTAGGTTTCTTCAGGAGGGCGCTGATCTCGGCGTGCTTCCAGCTCTCCGGGAAGGTGGCGGTGTTGAAGGAGGCGTTGATGATGTTCCGGAGTTGGGGTGCGATGGTGGAGTCGGCCTTGTTGAAGACGTGGTGTGGGCAGGGGTCGGTCGGTGATCCGGAGTGGATGGTGTTCATCGTGCGGGCTGTGTCTTCGGTGGTCACCGTGGTCCAGGTGCGAAGGGTGGCGGTGGGGGGTGTTGGTTCGACGGTTGGGTGCGTGGGTAGGGCGCCGAAGCTGTTGTGGATGTCGGCGATCTTGCGGTGGAAGAACGAGGCGAGGGAGTCGCAGAGGTCTTGTGACGGAGTGATGTCGTTGGTGCCGGTGCTGGGGTTGGAGAACTCCTTGACGATAGTGAAGAGCTCTTTGCTGTCGTGGGCGTTGTTGTCCAGTCGTTCCTTCAGGGATTTCTTCTTGGTGGTGCGGATGAGCTGGTGGTGCTTGCGGGTAGCGTTTTTGAGGGCGGTCATGTTGTCGGTGGTCCGGTCGAGGAGCCAGGCTTTCTCGAGGGTGCGGCAGGTCTTCTTGGAGTCCTTGAGGTCGTCGGTGAACCAGGATGCCTTCTTGCTTCTGGGTCTGCTGGGAGGGTTCTTTAGTGGCGCGAGGTCGTCGGCGCAGGCAGTCAGCCACTGTGTGAATTTGCGGACTGCTTCGTTGGGGTCCGTTGTGTTGGCGGGTGGGCTCTGGCTGAGGGAGGTGGTGAGCTGGTCTGCGGTGATCTTGCTCCAATTCCTGTGAGGTACCTGTTGCGGGTGGTGGTGGGTCGTGGATCTTTTGAAGCTGAAGTGGACGCAGCTGTGGTCGGTCCAGTGGAGTCCGGTGGCGTGGCTGAAGGTGATGTACTTGCTGGAAGAGAATACGGGATCAAGCGTGTGGCCGGCGTAGTGGGTGGGGGTATAGACAAACATGATTTTCCTGAATGAAACAATTCAGCAGACTACCTATCTGTGATTTGGAATTATAAAAGCCCTTAAATAGTCCTCTATACGAAAGGTTTAATCAACACTGTTCACCAATTGGTGACCGCAAATTAATATTTCAGGCTCTGAAATAAATGCTATGATCAAGAATGGAACTTTTAATTCCACACATTCCTCTCCTGAAGGTTTGATATTATGGCCGTATGATTAAAAGAACAAAAAGAAATGGGGTCCTATGGGGAGCCACAAACGGTGGTTCCAGTGGGAAAAACTACCCACTGGAACCACCGTTTGTGGCTCCCCATAGGACCCCATTTCTTTTTGTTCTTTGTTCTCCCCTGGTCCATAATCATCACCAGTAGGGGGCCTCCTTTATTGTTACTTACGTATGATTAAAAGAACATACATGCATTATTTCCTGTCCAACACCCATGCATTACACAGCACACATGCACAGAGGAATAATCCTTCAAGTATACTTTTTGTGTAGAAGAGTATCCCTTTCAGCACAAAACCTATCGGACTACAACGTAGGCACCTAAGCGTCGTGGAACAAGGGTGCCTGTGAAGGCGTTAGGCACCCAGAAGTGCGCCAGCGCTACAAGAGTGTTGAACTGCGCCATATCTTAGTAGATACGCCACATTTCTGCTCTCTCCCTTTGACGCCACGCAGCACAGCAATTTCCCTGGCTGGTTTTCATAAAATGGAACGTGAGGAACAACGCCATATCTAATAAGATGTGGCGCTGTTTTCCTCTCTTCCTGCACTGGTGCACTTTTGGCTACCATGTACCAATGCACACACCCTTGCAGCACAGTGCAGGGGTGTGTGCATTCTGTGATTTATAGTTTTTGCATTAAAAGGGAGCCTTCTAGTCCAAAAGCTATCCTTTAGCAATTTTCCTGCATTGTATTGCGTGCTGGACAATGCAACATGCACGCAAAGTTGCCAAAATGAGTAGAAATTAAAATGTTTCTTCTTGTTGCACCTGAGTAGGAGGTGTAAGATTGTGGTGCAAATCCCTGTCTATGATTGTTTATAGATATGGATTTGCACCACATATTTAAGAGGTTGCATTGGAATGCTTATGCACCTCCCACGGAACACCCCCTTCACACAAAATAATGTAAAGCAGCGCATACTGTAACTTTGCTTTACTTTGGGAAACTATCCAATAGACATCCTGTGTGATTGCGTTAGATAGTAAATCCCAATGTAACACTTTGCGTTAGGCGTACATTATAAAAATACCATAAACCCAGTAAAAAACGTTAACAAATCTGAGCCGAGGTTTGTTTCATTTACATGTTTCATGGATATTTTGATCCAGATTTACAGACGTCATGGAAAGCAGCATAGCAGCCAAAGTTGCTGTGCGGGTCTGCATTGCGTGAGAGGGAGAGAGCAAGAAAGCACCGGGTACAGATTTACTAAGCCTTTGCATTACGTAAGTTGACGAATCGAAATCACAAATGCTTCAGTCACATTTACAAAGCCATGCAAGAAGAGATTTGCGCCGCCTTACCTGGCTTTGTAAAGAAATGTAACACCACACTGCGGCTGCTCTTCGTTGCCTTACATTTCGAGCTGGAAGCAATTATGTGGGTGGAGCATGGATATTTCTGGGGATCCACCCATGGATTTGATGCGGTTCTAGATTGACAACGCTTTGTAAACCTGGGAGTGCCTCAAATCAGTACAACTAGCCGAGGATGGCTTTACAGGGAGAAAAACCGAAATTCTCCTTATTTTTTTCCTCTTTCTATGCATGATGCATTCTGCAGCAAATGTATCTTGCTGAAATAATAGTAAATATATCCCCATATCTACTAAGATATGGTGCTTGCCTACTCTCTCTCCCTAGCGGTGGTACACAATTGGGCTGCCTAGCGCCATTCACACGCCTTTGCAAGATACGGCAAGTGTGTGCATGATGTCTAGCATAGGTTTTGTATATGAATGGTACCTTTCAAGTACAAAATACAATGCCATCTTGCTCCTCGAGCCTGGAATGCACTGCCACTGTCACTTAGGAAATGCGGGACCCTCTTGTCTTTTAGGAAAGAGCTGAAGACGTGGTTGTTCTGCAATTAACTCCCCTGGTCGTGATGGTTGTGTTGTGTTGGGTCTGACAGCGCCGGGACACTCGGTCCGAGTAGCTGAGCGCTTAATAAAACTCGTTAAAACTCGTTATAACATAACATAACATGCCTCGACAGCTATGACAACTTTTCCCACTTTGAATATGGGCTATGCAGTACAGCACACATTCCTGCACATAAACAACCAATGGTGTTTTGCTGTATCCAAATGTGCTGCGCGACTCAGCACACATTGAAACAGAAACGAGGAGAAATTGAACATTTCTCCTCCTTTCGCCAGGGTAAGACCCCGTTTTCCATGGTCTTAATTTTGGCGCTGCCCCATATTTACGCCACCTTTGTAAATACGGAGCAGCGACAAAATCAATCGGTGTTGCGGTGGAATGCCCACGGCAACACTCATTGCCCTCCCCTTTCACGCTATAGGAAAGGATGCCTTATTTACCATGCTTCCTTGTAAATAGGGCAAAGTCCCTATCGCCACCTTAACGTTCAAAAAAGTAACTTTGTGGTGCCGATAGGGTCTTGTAAATATGCCCCTGAGTGTTCACACTGAATATGCTTTCTCAATATTTGCAGATAATTTACAGGTAAATATAAAATAAATGCCCAGAATTTAACGACAAGTGTCTCTTGCTGTTATGTGGGTGGTATGTTTGCAGACAATATATTATGGTTATGCTGTGTTAAAAATGTATATGGGCAATTTTATATAAAGTCCTGTCCATATATATCATGTCTGGCCCTGTGCAGAATCTTAATACAGAATCAATTGGCTGGTATTTTACTCTGGAAACGGTGGCTACCCTATCAGTAATTTGCCTTTCTCCTTGATTGCCATGTCAGAAGGCAACTGTAATACCTTGTTACAGTTGAGGAGCTAGGTAATTTCTTAAGTAGTGTCATAACTCACCTGTTCATAATTGGACATTTCTTTTACATGCATGCCAATAGACCCGAGTCATGTGGGAGACTACTGATTTTTCAAACCAAAAAGTACCTTATTTTAGCAGTCTCCCACCTGAAATTACCTCTGCTTCAATAGAAGTCAATAGGGAAATCCCTTGAGTATTTTTTCCAAAATCTCCAACTTCCTTGTTCTAAGAGGTTGGCTTGGATGCTTTTACGTAGGGACCGCAGGCTCCCACACAGTGCACGAGTCGGGGTATCACGCGGGAGGACGGCGTCCCCCCACTTATTTTACAGGGTGTTCTCTGTCCACCCTGCTCCTCTAAAGCTGGATACTCGACCAACCAAGCTTTTCCAGGTGATTGCCGCTGAATCCGGGATTTCTCTGTCTGCCGGTCACCACGCCCCTGCACTTAACTTTCTTAGAAGGCCTAAATTGACTTTCCCGCCCACCTCCCTGCGCTACCTATCACCGCTCTTGCCTTGCATTTTTAACCTGCCGCAATCGCCTCGCATCCTTTGCCGGGCTGCTGCAGCTGGTCGCCTTTTGGTGGCCACGCCCTGTATTATGCACTGAGATGGTGCACCAGGAGAGCTCATGGGGCTCAAAGGGCTTCAGATCCCCAATCGTCTGTCATCCCGACCTGAGACAGCTACCTGGGCACACACAAAGACTGTTTTTGAGCTGCTTTAGGCTGGCTGGTCTGGTGTCAGTCTAATTGCAGCCGCACCCGAGTACTTCACAGGTGTTTAAAAGGGATATATGATTAAACAACTACTGCCTAAACCACGAATTCCTTAACCACGAAGGCTAAACAACTAGCAATGCCTAACCACTACATTTTTTACAACGAGTTCCTAAACCACGAAAAATATTAAATTGCTCATTACCCATTTACACCACTTCTTTTTAATCTACATGCTTTTGACATTTAAAAAAAAAAGAAATGTAATTAGTGATGATTTTTTTTTGTCTGCCCTCTCAACTGAAAAGGAAAGCAAGAACTCCCAACCCTCTGCAGGCTGCTGCTTGCATGGCGAAGCAGACAAGAATGGGCACTGGTCCCGCCGCGAGTGCCAGTGCCTGGCACATCCTGCCCAGCGATACGTGTGGAATGATTGTGTGGGGCTGGCCAGAGCCTGCTTCTCTCTCAGTAATAGCTGCTAGAACCGGAATTTGGCTAGTGTCAGCAGTGAATCGGACGCTGGATCTCCCGACTGCAATTTTTGGCTTCTGTAGTTTATGGGTTCACAGTTGATACACATCTTGGAGTTTTCGCAAAAATGCTAATTTTCACATTAGTTTTTTCAATGTTCTTTCATTGATTTAATATAAATTGACATTTCCCTCCGTAGTGTCAGTACTATATCCATCAAATGTAAATCTTCCTGAAACATTTCTTCTAACCTGTTTTATAAATAATCTAGGGTAGTTATTGGTAGTGTTGGTCCCTGAAGTGTTTCCACTGTATGCTTTGAATACGGGTGCTTTGCATTAAAGACAGCACATGAATATACAGACATTCACATCACATGGAGAAATGCTCCATGTTTCTGGAGTTTACATACAGCCTCTTCACACATTCTTAGCACCACCCGGTACAACCAGCCCTCTGTAACATGGCGGGCACTGCAGTCATGGGTCTGTACAAACATATCCTGCTTCGGCTAGTACACAGGAGATGATGACGCACAAAGCATATGAGGCAATTTCGTCCGGGGTAAATGAAGCACTAACAAGTGTCAGATCACGCAACAGGAAATGTTTAAAAAAATGCATGAAGGAAATAAACCAAAAGAGAATATTTTGTAATTGAGCAAACATGAAAAGAAAAAAAAGAGAGCTGTTTAGCACCTGTTTACGGCACTTCACTGGGGCATATTATCAAGGGGGTTTATCTCTGCTTTTTTGGCTTTAAAAGCCAAGAAAGCGGAGATAATTTTATCTCCCTATTACCTAGCTGTCACTAACACCAATTAGCGACAGCTAGTAGGAGATAGCGACCATCTTGGGCCCCGCTTTGCACGTCAGAGAAATTTATCACTAATGACATGCAAAGTGGGCATGCCAAGATGTTAACGACTGGAAACAGTCGCTAACATCGCTATCTCCTATTACCAACTTTTGGAGATATTCGCGCTAAACGCGAATATGTCCAAAAGCTAACACCTGCCCCTGAGCAGTTCTTAGCCATGTTATCCAATGGTAGGTGGATAACATGGCTAAGAGCATTAGCTCGGTAATGCATGAATATCGCTGACTTTTCAGCGATATTAATGCATTTCGGCCGATTTTTATCGCTTAGGAGATAAACCTTGATAATAGCAAGGTTCCTAAGCGATAAAAATCGCCGCAGCTCAGCGATAAAAATATTGCCGCTAAGCCAACATAGCGATAATTATCGCTAGTTGTTGGTAAAATGCCCCACTACCACAGACACATCCTCGGGCGCCAGCAATGATCGTAATTGTCTTTACAGACAACACATATCCATTTAAATACTGCGCTATACTTTAGCAACATTATGAAAGGCAGTTCAGGCCGTGCTGCTTCCCCGCGCTTAGCTTTGCCAAGTGAGTCATACCTGGGGGCGAAGATCGTGTCAGGTCAAGAGGGGAGAGACTCGTGGTTTATGAAAGTCGTGCTTAAGGAAAGTCGTGGTTTATAATTGTCGTTGTTAAGGATTGGTCGTTGTTCAGGTAAGTCATTTCAAAAACTTCGTTGTTGAGGATGTTTCCCGTTTAAAAGACCCCGAAATGTGGCTCTAGTTGCGCCTCTGGGGCCTCATTGATGAGAAATGACACATCGCTGCGTAAAAGCAGCGATGCGTCACTTCTCAGTGCGCACTCCTTGCGACATTCCTGATGCGTAATATTTAATCTATGACGCATCATGTCGCAAAGAGTTACAGATACGTCAGTATTTCTGACGTATCTGTGAGCGCAAAAGTGACGCATTGCTGGAGTGTGTCACAAAAGTGACGCAACTCCAGCAATGCTTCCTTTCACATGGGGCAAGCCCCATGTGAAAGGGCTTGCGTCAGTCTTACACCTGCTGTGAGGCAGGCGCAAGATTTTGACGCAACGGCGTCCTAGAAGTGACGCAGTGAAATCTCATAGGTTTTACTGCGTCACTTCTACAAGGCTTTTTGCGGGAGAACGCCCCCCCCTGCATACATTATACCTGACGCAGGCATAATGTAGCGCAGGGGTTTACAAAGTGACGCATCTGCTTAGATGCGTCACTTTGTAAATAGTGCGCAACAGGATGCATGTTTTACGCTGCCGATGAGTCACAAAAAGTGACGCATCGGAAGCGCAAAACTGACGCAAAGCCTCATAAATGAGGCCCCTGGTACCAGGTAAGGATACGAGCCGGGGCCAGATCCCTGCGCTCCCCCTCAGCAGAATAGGGCCTGCCGGCCGCCTCTAGCTGGTTGTCTGCTATGAAGCAATGGATGGCGCATGTGGTGTTTCTCGAGTTAAATTCCGCTGGTGTCAGAATGAAAGACTCAAATAACGCAGGCCTATCCTGAATTTTCCATGAGTGGCGCGTGCATGTTGTGATGTTCTGGGCTCATTTCTGTTCACATACCGGAGTCCCTTCCATTTTACAAAGTGCAGAGGGCAGCATCGGTGAGTGAAGCAGAGAAGAACTACTGACAATTCAGCCTGCAGGTTTCACCGAGAAGCCCCATAGACTGGGTTCATGTTTGGTGTTGATGCCAGGAAGCCTGGCATGCACATGCTTCTCTGGTCCACGGTGTTAGATTTGTAGTGCAGTTGCTAAATGGTGGTAGCTCCCACAAAAATAAACGTCTTGTGTGGTTGCCTCTTAATGAACATGACTGTGAAAACGGTATGGCAGTGGCTGCAATTGTTGCCTTCCCATAGAATCTAATATACCATATCATATTCTTGCAAGAGCAGCTACAGTGAATGTAAAGGAATTTCCACAGCCTCGCATGTGCCACATAGGTAGGTTATGTAGATAGGGGCAGATTTATGAGGCACTTGCGCCACGTTTACGCCGCTGTTGCGTCACGCAAGGCGGCGTAAACGTGGCGCATCCCTACGAACGATTTACAATGTGACGCATCTAGGCAGATGCGTCACGTTGTAAAGCCCTGCGCCGCTTGTGGGCGTTCCGGCGCAGGGTGGGCGTTCCGGGGCAGGTGCGCCTCGCAAAAGTGGCTGAGTGAAATCTATAAGATTTCACTCAGTCACTTTCTGGCCAATGCTGCGTCAAAAGCCTGCGCCTGCTTGAAGCAGGCGTAGGTCTTGACGCAGCATTGTTAAGATGGGGCACCCCCGAGCCTTGCTGGAGCTGCGTCGCGCTTGCGACGCAACTCCAGCAATGCGTCACCTTTACGTCACAGATGCGTCACGCATCTGTGCCGTTTTTGCCCCATGGTGCGCCGCATTATAAATGCGGCGCACCATGGGTGGCGGAGCTGTGGCGCACTGTGGCGCACATTAACTGGCGCATCCCTGGGGATGCGCCAGTTAACATAAATCTGCCCCAGAGTGTGTAGTGTGTGTTTGTACAGGTGACACCCAGCAAGGGTGGCCTTGCTCTTGAATTGCTGCAGGTTCAGCTGTTTAAAACGACACGAGGGCTGCAGGTGCCTTGGTAACGTCTAACTCCCTCCTATTGCTATGAACTCCCAATCAAAACCTCCTAGACCTTTCCCTCTTCTAACCCCCAGTTTTCATTTTCAATCCAACCAACAAAGTAACATATTCTCTGCTCATTTCAACTTCATGTTTCAAGCAGCCTGATTCATGAAGCTAAATTGCACTCGCAGAATCTTGCCTTTTGCGAGTGCAATTTTGGCATTTGGGATTCACAATCCCAAATGCAAAAATCGCTAATAAAGAATTAGCAAATATGCGAGGATTAGCATTTAAGGAATATCTATTAGAGATTCCTTAAATGCTATTCATGACACTTTCAAAAATTGCGATTTTGCAAATTTGGGCCGCTATTTACCGAGAGGTCAGACCTCTCGGTAAATACCAAAAACTCAGAAAAATGCTTTTAAAAGCATTTTTCCAAGTTGCATGTTGCACACACACATGTCCTTTGGACATGTGTGTGCGCAACACCTGTTCAAATGTGCATTTTGGCACCCTTAAAATCGCTATCTTATTTGCGAGTAGTAAATTGCTACTCGGCCCATAGGAATGAATGGGGAGTTATTCCTTTTTTTGCGAGTAGGAAATTTCTACTCGCAAACCGTACATGAATCAGGCTGTTGATCTTGTGATCATGAATCAGGCTGTTAATCTTGTGATGTCACTAAACATCGAACCGATGCAGAACTGTATACTATCATACCAATATTATTACCAATTAAGTCGGGCAACTCCTCCAGGAATTGCCTTTCAAAAATTGTGAAGAATGATAATCACTGTCACACAAAGTACAAGTAACTATCAAATCCACATTTTATGGATTGAAACCAGTTTCCAAGAACGTTTCCAAGAATAGCAGCAAACAGGTAATGGACATCCTCACGATTATAATCACTTATGAAGGTGAGAGTGACGCTGCCATTTGTTGAAATGAACAATCTATAGTATTGTAGTAAATCTCAGCATATTGTAGAACATATGAATCAATACATTATGTTATATTCCATGAGAATGAAAGAGAAGTGACTTGTGGCGCTGTATGTAAATATCTTGCAAAGGATTGTGGGGACTGTGGGTGTTGCGCTCACCGTCTGGCGATGCTGCAGAGTTGCCTCATCTCACAGCAGCGCAGCCCGTCTGAAAGGCGCTTTGCATCGATCATGGAAGGATGGAAAGTTGAGTTGCTTTTGCTCTGATCCAAACATAGGGGTACCGCCTTCACCCAGGTGACATGGAGGTTGTGGGGTAACGGGGTGTGACCATGTGAGATGGAAGGGGGGTGAGAGCGAGATGTGGGGGTAGTGGGGACAATGGGAGTTAATAAGTGCTAAACACGGTGCCCAGAGCATATTACAAGACAAATATTAACAGCAGTATAGGAAGAATCACTGGCGCCAGTCAGCGGGAGGTGCTATGAACAACCTTCATGCAGAGTGTCTCCTCCCCTCGCATGGACTTGAACCCACAACCCATAGCAGGAGGCCAGGAGCCTGTTTCTGTACCAGGCAGCGGCGACCGTGGCTGAACCCACCGTGCTGCCTGTTTGTACTGAAGGAGCCTGCCCTCTGGCGACAGACTTGAGCACTGCACTCCCGGCTCTCCCCCTGACTGAGATGGGCCCTGTGGGGCTTATTAATGAGCCCCTGCGTCACTTTTGCGCCATGATTGCGTCTCTTTTTGTGACGCACAAGTAGCGTTATAAAATGCGCCATTTTGCGCCATATTTATGAAGTGACGCATCTAGGTAGATGCGTCACTTCATAAACCCCTGCGCTGCATTATACCTGCATTCGGTATAATGTATGCAGGGTGGGCGTACCCCCCCACCCTCCCAAGAAAGGGTCGTAGGAGTGGCACAGTGAAATCGATGAGATTATGCTGCGCCACTTCTAGGACACCAATGCGTCAAGACCTTACGCCCGCCTCATGGCAGACGTAAAGGTGACGCAGGCCCTTTCACATGGTGCTTGCCCCTTGTGAAAGGAACATTGCTGGAGTTGTCAGGTTTCCGACACAACTCCAGCAATGTGCCACTTTTTGCGCTGACAGATACGATGGGGCAGATTTATGAGGCCCTTGCGCCACGTTTACGCCGCTGTTGCGTCACGCAAGGCGGCGTAAACGTGGCGCATCCCTACGAACGATTTACAACGTGACGCATCGAGGCAGATGCGTCACGTTGTAAAGCCCTGCGCCGCTTGTGGGTGTTCCGGCGCAGGGTGGGCGTTCCGGGGCAGGTGCGCCTCGCAAAAGTGGCTGAGTGAAATCTATAAGATTTCACTCAGTCACTTTCAGGCCAATGCTGCGTCAAAACCCTGCGCCTGCTTGAAGCAGGCGTAGGTCTTGACGCAGCATTGTTAAGATGGGGCACCTTGCTGGAGCTGCGTCGCGCTTGCGACGCAACTCCAGCAATGCGCCTCCTTAACGGCACAGATGCGTCACGCATATGTGCCGTTTTTGCCCCATGGTGCGCCGCATTGTAAATGCGGCGCACCATGGGTGGCGGAGCTGTGGCGCACTGTGGCGCACATTAACTGGCGCATCCCTGGGGATGCGCCAGTTAACATAAATCTGCCCCGATGTATATATCCTTCCTTGTGACATGATGCGTCACATTGTAAATATGACGCATCATTGGTGTCGCAAGGAGGGCGCACTGAGAAGTGGCGCATCACTGCTTTCACACAGCAATGCGCCACTTCTCGTAAACGAGTCCTTGTGTGTTTCCGTACTAGGCCGGAAGGAACAGTTTGCTCGTGGATGCAACACCGGTCACATACATTGAAACATCATTCGTCTTAATCTCTGGAATTAGAGGATCATGTTTAAAGCCACTGACATGCAATGGAAAAAGCTTCAGGGTGTAGATATGAAGGATACTGATTAGAATATAATAGGTTTTCTTTTACAAAAATATCAGGCGGATAGTTCTGGACTTCATTAACAAAATTCTGGGATTGTCTATCACACCAACTCGCAAGATTGAAACAAGCATTGGCATAGCCAATAGGTCTCGCTTTGGGACTTTATAAGTGTTTAGCCATGCAACAGTTGATATTGTTGCACCAAGAATATTGTGCTGGATAACTAAACACTTATAAAGTCCCAAAGGCGAGACCTATTGGCTATGCCAATGCTTGTTTAGGACTTATGCCTTGCTCCCACATCTAAGGATATTTATTGTAAGTCACCGTGTAGTTCCATTACCTTCTAAAAGAATTCGACCGTGACCTTGCTGCGCTGATCACGGAAGTCCTTCGTGATTCCCAATAGCCTTATAATTTGAAACAAACTGATCTTATATTATGACTGGGCCGTTTAAACGTAGAAACTTTCATCAAATGGGAAGACCTCTGTCGGTGTTTAGTAGGATTGCAGTCTTTAGTCTTTCAGAAATCCACCGAGAGGCCATCGCAAACAAGCTTCTGGCAAGGGGGGACCCAGGGAGAGCCAGGCGCGAGCCGGTCTCTCCCTGGGTAGGTTCGCGCGAGAAGCAGGAAAGCAGGTGTGGGCTGATTAGGGAAGTGATATAAGGGGGTTAGGCTGGCAGTGGGGTAACTGCGTAGCGGGAGGCTAGTAGGGAGGTTTGTTTTGCGGCGCTCGTGTTTTACCTTGTGTCCTGGGGCATGGAGGAAGCGGCGGAGGTCCGGAGGGCTGTGAGGATCCTTTGTGAGGCGGGGCGCGAAGACCTGCTACGGCCGGGTGTTCCGGCGGAGGCGTGGGTCGGGTTGTCCCGCCCCCCTCGCAGGGCGTCTGAGGGCGTCTCCAGGGCGGTCGAGGCCTGCCTCTTGCAGGGCCTGGAGGAGGAGCAAGACGGAGACGCGGCTATGCCGGAAGACGGGCCTGGGCCGGTGTCGCCCGCCGTCGATATGGAGCCCTCACTGGATGCCCCGGGCGCCCCTCAGCAGGTATGTGCTTTGCCATTTATTCTTGCTGACACGCGTGGGGCGCCCGGGGGGAGGAGGGGCCGCTCGGTGGGCCGGCAGGCACCGAGCCCCAGCGGGCTGGTGCGGGGGAAGTCGGGGAAGCCTCCGGCGGGCCCAAAGCCCAAGCGTGGGAGGAGCCTGGATGTGCCTGGGCGTGTACAACCCCCCCCCCCTGCAGCGGTGCCCCCTGCCGCCCCCCCTGCGGTTCCTCAAATGCCGGCCGGGGCCTCGCCTTACCTGTGGCTGAACGGGCAATGTTTCCTGCTCTCCCCCGCTGTGCCGGGGCCTGGTACGGCCCCTCACCTCCCTTTTGGTTCCCCACCCCAAGGTGGGGCTGATGTACGGCCCTTGCCGGACGCGTTACCTGCCTGCCCCCTCCCTGAAGCCCCGCCTCCTGCTGCTGTTCTGCCCTCTGCGGGTGCTGCACCCAGTGGGCTGCCACCCCCGCCTGCACAGTCTACGGACGCTGGTGTGCCTGGCCTGGGAACTGCCACCCCCCCTCATTTGGCTACGGGTGGGAGGGGTTTGCTCCATGGGGGGGCGCACGCGGGCACTGGTCCTTCCCTGTTCCCGGTCCCCAGGGGTCGGCCGGGTGGCCGTTTTGGGTGTCCTGAGCCTGGGGCGGTGGGTGGCCATGGTTTGGCGTCGGCGACCAGTTCCTTGGGGGGTGATGGCGTTTTCGTTTCCGGGGAGCCTGTTCTGGGGTCCTCTTCCTTTTCTGGCTCGAGCGGCCGCAGTTTTCGTCCGGCGCCTTCGGCTGGGCGGCTGCCGGCTGTTTCTACGGGCCCGGGAACTGTCCACACGGCTGTTTCCAGTGGTGGGCTTCACGGGGGGCTATCTGGAGCGGATAGCTCGTCTACAGCTTTCAATGTACACAGTTTTCAGCCTATTGATTGGCAGTTTTATGATGGGGGTATTGGTGATGGGGCTATGCCCAGTGGCAGTGACCAAGTTTTATTTTCTGATGAAGCTTTCTGTGCTAATTTTCGTGAGGAGGATTTGGAGGAAGGGGAATTGAGAGACACCAATGTTGGGCTTTTGGCAGCACGGGCCCAGGGGGGTGGGTTGGGGCAACCCCCTGTCTCTCGTGTTTCGCAGGAGTCTCGAGCGGACCGTGCCGGTGTACGAGGGGCAGTGAGTTCTGGACCTTCGCAGAAGGAGCGTGGGGCTGTCACACTGCAGTCGGAGCAGTTGCCCAGAGGTAAGGATGGGTGGTGGTCTGTGTGGCAACCTAGGGAGAGTCTCCCTGTGAAGAGTACAAGGTCTATTGGTACGGGTGATGGGGTTGTGGTTGAGCGAGTCGCTCTGGCACCAAGGCTTGAGCGGCCTGTACTTTCGAACGTTTCTACGGGGGATGGGGTTGGGGTTGAGCGAGTCGCTCTGGCACCGAGGCTTGAGCGGCCTGTATTTTCGCATGTTTCTACGAGGGATGGGGTTGTGGTTGAGCGAGTCGCTCTGGGACCGAGGCTTGAGCGGCCGGTATGTTCGAATGTTTCTACGGGGCAAGTTGCCAAAGAGGTTTCTACTACTGGGAATGGTGGAATGGTTGCCCCACAGGTGGCGGAGGATAGTATCCTGCCGAAAAAGTTGCCTTATTCTGGGGTGGGAATGCCTTTGGGGTCTCATTTGTCCGAGAAAACGAAGAATCTGATATGGTCTGGGGCATTTGTGGATGTTTTTCGACTTCTTCATAGAGATATTCAGGCAAAGGAGGGGTCGAAGGAGGAGGAACTAGAACTGGCGCGGCGGCCCCGTGTTCCGAAGTCTATAGAGAATTGGACTTCGGCCTTTCTGATTTATGCCAGTGTTTATTGTCAACGTCATCCTGAGAAGGCAATTGCTATGTTTAAATATGCAGATATCGTCCGCAAGGCTCACAGTTATTTTGGTGGCTTTGCATGGTTGTCCTATGATGACGAATTTCGGGCCCGCATGAGCGCTTTCCCCGAGCGTTCGTGGGGTGAGGTTGACTCCGAATTATGGTTACAGTGGATGGCATCGGCAAATCCGCCTGCTACGACCCACACGGCTAGTGGTCAGCCGGTGCATTATCGGCCCTTTTCAGCTCGCCCCGCTCAGTCTGGGGCGGGGGTTTGGGGCAGAGGTCAAGCAGCCGCCACTGGCACTTGCTGGCACTTTAACCGGGGTTCCTGTAACAGGCCAGCTTGTAGGTACAAGCATGAGTGTTCCCAGTGTGGGGGAAAGCACTCCCTCACCCACTGTTTTCCTGGACAACGTTTGGGCGATCAGGGACGAGGTTCCGGGGGTAGGGGACAGCACCAACAGCCTGTTTACAAGGGCTCCTACTCCTATTAGGCAGACGGTCCTCGATCTCTGGCTGGTGGATTATCCAGATTTTGATGCCGCTAAGATTCTGTCTTGGGGTTTCAAAATTGGTTTTCGGATTGGATATCAGGGACCCAGGGTGGGCAGGTGGTCGGATAATTTGAAGTCGGCGAAGGAGAGTCCCCATGTGGTGCGGAAAAAACTGGATGCCGAGCTGGCGGCTGGTAGGATTGCTGGTCCTTTTGTATCTTGTCCTCTGCCTGACTTGATTGTTTCACCCCTGGGCGTGGTGCCCAAGAAGGCGGCAGGAGAGTTTCGTCTTATCCATCACCTGTCCTGGCCCGAGGGTACCTCCATTAATGACTTCATCGATCCGGCCGACTCGAGTGTTGCTTATGCCTCGGTGGACGATGCCTTACGGCTCGTGCGCATGGCAGGTGTTGGGGCATTGCTGGCGAAGAGCGATATTCAGTCGGCTTTCCGGCTTTTGCCCATCCATCCTTGGGATTTCAGTCTGTTAGGAATGCAGTTTGATGGTTGTTTCTATGTGGATCGAGTGTTGCCTATGGGCTGTTCAGTGTCCTGCTCCCTGTTTGAAACTTTCAGTACCTTCCTGCAGTGGAGATTCACTTTTGTTACTGGCCACGTCCTGGTCTGTCATTACCTTGATGATTTTCTTTTCATTGGGGAAGGTCGCTCCGGGCAGTGTCAGTCGGCTTTGAACAGCTTTCAGGCCCTGGCGGAGGAATTGGGTGTTCCTTTAGCGCCGGACAAGACTGAGGGCCCATGTACGTCCCTGACTTTCTTGGGGATTGAAATTGACACGCTGTCTATGGTGGCGCGATTGCCTGCAGCAAAAGTGACGGAAATGTCTGACTTCATCCAACTGGTTTTGAGGGAGCGGAAAGTAGTTTTGAGAACTGTCCAGAAGCTGTTGGGGTACCTCAATTTTGCTTGTCGGGTTGTTCGGGCGGGCAGGACGTTCTGTAGACGTCTGGGTCTGTCCATGTCCGGTGCGAGCCTTCCCCATCATCGGGTACGCATTACCACCGCTGTCCGTGCTGATCTGACAGTCTGGCTTAGTTTTCTGCAGGAGTTCAATGGCGTGTCCTTGTTTTTTGCGGATGAGGACATGGTGTGGCAAGTACAGTTGTTCACTGATGCTTCTGGGGCTCATGGCTTCGGAATCTTTTGGGACGGTCGGTGGTGCGCGGCCGGCTGGCCGGCGCTCTGGCGGGACCAAGGTCGTAGCATAGCATTTCTGGAGCTCTTCCCACTGCTGGTTGCTTTGTATCTGTGGGGGGATGAGTTTCGGAATCGATCAATTTTGTTTCATGTGGACAATTTGGCAGTTGTACATCTTGTCAATCACCAGAAGGCTCGTGATTTGCGGGTGTTGCGACTCCTGCGCGCATTCATGCTGCGGTGTCTGCAATTAAATATTGTCTTTAAAGCACGGCATGTTCCTGGCACTTCTAACTGCATCGCTGACTCTTTGTCTCGATTTCAGTGGGCCGAGTTCCGCAAGTTAGCTCCTGGGGCGGACCTGGAACCAACAGCAATCCCACAGTACGTATGGGCCATGGGGGATTGAGGGTTCACCAATTAGTCGAACATTCGGTGGCCGCCTCAACGAGGCAGGGGTATGTGAAGGCTTGGAGCGAGTTTCTGCAGTTCGGTAAGGAGTGGGTGGGCCCGGCTGGGGCTGGTTGGTCTGATGAACGTGTTATCTTACAGTTTGTGTTGCATTTGACAGACAAAGGTCTATCGCCCACTACCATTTCGGGCAAGTTGGCTGGGATTTCTTTTTATGGGCTACTTTGGTGGGGGAGGGATCCGGTTGGGGGGGTGTTGGTTCGTAAAATGTTGAAAGGTTTGGCTAGGCTTCGGGCTGGTGGTCCGCAGCTACGGCAGCCAGTGACTTTTGAGTTGCTTCAGTTGTTGTTACCAGAGTTGGAGTTGTGTTGTCATGATGCTTTTGAGTGTGCCAAGTTTCGTTTGTGTTTCATTTGGTTGTTCTTTGGGGCATTTCGGGCTTCGGAATTGTTGGGGTTACGGGGTAGGGTAGGCATGACTAGCAGTGAGGTAGTGTTGGAGAGTGACAGGGTGCGGCTGTGGCTGCGGGCATCCAAAACCGACCAGTTGGGGAGGGGTAAGTGGGTGTTCCTTGGCAGGAGTGGTGTTTCTGCTTGTTGTCCGGTTGGGGAATGGGAAGTGTTTGTATCATCTCCATATTTTCTCCAGGGGTCTATATTTTGTCATGTGGATGGTAGTCCCATTGTGGCTTCCCAATTGCTGGCTGTCTTGCGCAAAGTTTTGTTGCGCTTGGGGAAGGATCCGGTTCAGTTTGGTACCCATTCCTTCAGAATTGGTGCGGCGACGGAGGCCGCTCGTTTGGGGTGGGACTGGTCCCAGATCAGACGCATTGGTCGTTGGCGTTCCAAGTGCTGTGAGAAATATGTGAGGAAATAGTGAATTTTTTGGATTGTCTAACATTTCTTTCTCTCCTAGGTCCTTGGCCGTCGGCCCCCGGAGGCAAACGGAGGGTTTGGATACTAGGGCACTCTTTTATTAAACGTGCAGCTTGCGCCGCTGCCACTCAGCTCTGTGGGAGATCGCTGGGTCTCAACAGCGCGGAACATGAAGTCTCCTGGCATGGAACAGGGGGCATGCGGTGGGGTGGGCTTTTTCCCGCCTTAGCTGCCTTGGTTTCCCAGTGTTTGGGGGGCCCTCCGGATCTCTTGGTGCTCCATCTTGGCGAGAATGACTTGGTTTCTCTCTCTGGGTTAACTTTGTTGAAACTCATGAAGCAAGATCTGGAAATTATCAAAACCACATGGGTGAGCACCATGCTGATATGGACTGAGTTTGTGCCTCGTCTGCAGTGGCGTGGAGCAAGGAACCATTCCGCCCTTGAAAAGGCCAGGAGAAAAGTGAACAGGACAATGCGACCTTTTTGTCATAATTTGGGTATCTACTGTTTGAATCATTATCATTTACAGGTCTCGGAACATCATTTATTTTGTGAGGACGGTGTGCATCTCTCGGCTTTGGGTATTTCTTTTTACCTTTTAGAACTCAGGGATTTGATTAGTAAGGTTCTTCAGGTACAGTTATGGTGTGCTCCTGCCTGTCCTTTTGGTGGGGCAGGAAAACACTAAAGGTTTTCCTGGGTGGCGGGTTTTTGGTAGTGGGGGTGGGCAGCCTGGAGCGGGTTGGCCATCCTGAAGGGTAGCGTGGGTAGGTTAGGGGTAGTAGATAGGAGTTTCGTTCTGGGTTTTGGGATTCAGGTTTTCTAAGATCATTGTAGAGTTGGTTTTTGTAAATAAATAAATAATGAAATGTGTTTCGTGAAAATTATGATGCACCTGTCCTAAAATAAAGTGGCCTTTTTTGCTCCTAAAAGAGAGATGTGGACAATGATTTCTTGCGCGAGGGGGGACCCAGGGAGAGCCAGGCGCGAGCCGGTCTCTCCCTGGGTAGGTTCGCGCGAGAAGCAGGAAAGCAGGTGTGGGCTGATTAGGGAAGTGATATAAGGGGGTTAGGCTGGCAGTGGGGTAACTGCGTAGCGGGAGGCTAGTAGGGAGGTTTGTTTTGCCCCACCCACCCTCCCTCTTTTTCTTTTCCATTTGGGTGGGGGGTGTGTTTTTTCTTCTGTGGTACCCTAGGTGCTGCTCCTTTCTTGGCCTGCCACGGTTAGGATGGGTGCCTTTGTTCTACTTATAGGCGGGTTTTTGGTAGTGGGGGTGGGCAGCCTGGAGCGGGTTGGCCATCCTGAAGGGTAGCGTGGGTAGGTTAGGGGTAGTAGATAGGAGTTTCGTTCTGGGTTTTGGGATTCAGGTTTTCTAAGATCATTGTAGAGTTGGTTTTTGTAAATAAATAAATAATGAAATGTGTTTCGTGAAAATTATGATGCACCTGTCCTAAAATAAAGTGGCCTTTTTTGCTCCTAAAAGAGAGATGTGGACAATGATTTCTTGCGCGAAGCCACCAAACCCATAATGCATTGCCTTTATGCAAATACTCGGCACTACATCAAAACACACAGTTTGAATCTACAAACATTATTTTTGTCTTTGCCCTGCAAACTATGTGCTAGCAAAAATCGGCTTTTCCTAATTTCGATGGTCACTATAAAAGTTAGCGTTTTAATTGTCTTGTGGTAAATCTTATTTGAGAATCTACTGACAAATTGGAATTACTTAGCATAACATTATCTATGGGCTTGTAATGTAAATTAGTTGTGTTTGTTGTATCGGTATTCTACAATTGTATATTAGAAACCTAACATTTAATCATTTTATGCATGTTAATCTTTACTTTTTTTTTTTTTGAGTCTTCACAAAAATCTTTATTTAAAGTTTAGCAGGTAACACAGCTGTGCGCCTACATCCATAGACTGGCCGGCAGGTCACAATACGATCATTGCGTTCTGTCACGGTGTATTGGCTAGCAAGCCATTGATTAACACAGCATGCCGCCTACAACCACACAGGGCCGGCCGCGTATGAAATCAGCGGTCACTGTGCCAGCCTGGTATCCTGCCCCCATATCCGCGCATGCCCCCCTCTCCCACCTCGCTTTTATGCCCATCTGTCTCAGTTCAGTATGACGTCAGTGCAACTGACGGGGAGAGGTAGCACAGCGCAATCCATGCTCTGTAGGCATGTGTTAGACTCAGTTTTTTTTAATCAAACTTTTCAACTTAACATAAATGTTATTCTTTACTCTTCGCTTCGGGTACAGCCGAAGTTCCGTTTTATTTGACTATTCTTCTTAACTCCCTCCCAATCAAGGAGGCCTGAGCTCTTGCTCGACACGAGCAGACAAAAGCAACAGAGCTTCGAGCCGAGGAACCGACGAAGTGATTCAGTTTGTTTAATTTATTTATTTATTTATTTATTTATTTATTTATTTATGCATTTTTATATAGCGCGGACTTTACCCGAAGGTGTCAGAGCGCTTCACAATAGGAACAGAACTGATACATGAGAACATTACAAGTGAACAAAACACAAAAGCAAAAGTTACATTAAATGACAAATGACAATCATGAGCCAACAAAATACAAGAGGTAGCAAACGGTGCATTACAAAAGTGACAATCGTGAGCCAACAAAATACAAGAGGTAGCAAACGGTGCATTACAAAAGTGACAATCGTGAGCCAACAAAATACAAGAGGTAGCAAACGGTGCATTGCAGGAGGAAAAAGTGACGTGTGCAGGTTACAAAAGCGTACAAAATAAACATAGAGGTATAATACTGCAATATATGGAGGACACTCAAGCACAAGAACAAACGTTACGTAGGCACTGGTGGCACTTTTGCAGGTATCAAACAAACAAATGTAAGAGGTAGAAAACAGTGTTACAAGAGAAAGTGACGGGTGCATGTTGCACACGAGTCCCAGACACAGGTAGAAGGATAATACTGCAGTAAAAGGCAGACTCTCAAACCACAGGAACACACTGGGAAGGCACTTCCATAGTCATGTAAAGTAGATTTTTCAGTAATTGAAGGGCTTCCTTCAGATAATAGAGAGGGCATGGATTACATTTGGAAATGTCTTTGAAGAAGGAGAACTTTGAGGTCAATTTTGAAGGCCTGGGAGGAGGTGGTGGTCCGGAGCTGAGGCGGAAGTGAGTTCCAGATTCTCACTGCGCTGCCTGAAAAGGATTGGGCCATCGATCTCTCCTTCTTGAAAGTGGGAGGTTCAAGCAGTAGATTTTCCGCATTTCGTGATGGTCTAGAGCCTCCAGAGAGTTTCAGTTTATTCGCCAGGTAGCGCGGAGAGGAGGAATGCAAGGCTTTGTGGGTGATGCAGGCAGTCTTGTAGATGGCTCTAGCCTCGGGAAGCCAGCGGAGGGAGGATAACATGGGAGTGATGTGGTCGCTTCTTTTGGCCCCATAAATGAAACGAGCTGCTGAGTGTAGAACAGACTTAAGGGGGGATAGGTGGGATTTGGGGAGGCCAGTCAGAAGAGAATTGCAGTAGTCCAGTCTGGAGAGGACCAGTGATTGGACCAGGGTTTTAAGGTCATGCACCGGGAAGAAGCGACGAATCCCCCAAAGAAGGCGTAGTTGGTATCGGGCAGACTTTACAATTGAATTAATGTGGGAGAGTAGATTGAGTTTTGTGTCGAATATGACACCAAGGGATTTTGCGCTGTCGACAATGATGGGTTTAATGTTCAGCAGATTCATCTGGTCCATCCATGATTGCACCGGGGGAGGAGAAAGTGAGGAGGAGAGGAGGAGGAATTTAGGGGCATATTATCAACACAGGCGATAAAATTATCGCTGCTTTTATCGGCAGAAAACTGCCGCAAAAGCGGCTTTAGCGGCAGTTTTCTGCCGCAAAAGCGGCTTTAGCGGCAGTTTTCTGCCGATGAAAGCAGCGATAATTTTATCGCCTGTGTTGATAATATGCCCCTTAGTTTTGGAGGGGTTCAGAATCAGTTGATGTGTTTACATCCAGTTATGAATGGAGTTGAGGGTAGAGCTTAGGACAGAGAGATCGTGAGTGGAGGCAACCTTGAGGTAGATTTGAGTGTCGTCAGCGTAGAGGTGATAGTTGACCCCAGATTTACTTAGGAGATTTCCCAGAGGTTCCAAATAGAGATTGAACAATGTGGGTGCAAGAATAGAGCCTTGGGGAACACCTTGACCCACCGCCAAAGGAGGTGAAAGACTGTCCGCTATTTTAAATCATTTGGGATCTATCAGAAAGTAATGAAGCAAACCATATAAGCACAGTGCCTTCCATGCCCATTCTCTGTTGAAGGGTGTTGAGGAGGGTGTTGTGGTTGACAGTGTCAAAGGCTGCCGAAAGGTCAAAGAGAATTAGAAGACAAGACCCCCCCGAGTCTAGTATTCGCAGCGCGTCATCGATCACTTGCAGCAGGGCAGTTTCAGTGCTGCAGTTTTGGATGATCAAAAACCACCACTGGGTCTGTGCCCCCAACAGCAAGGCTAAGCCACAAAGTATCAATAAACAAAAGAAATGCCAGTACTGTCACAACTAATTATTTTTAATTCCTCAGACCATAAGAATGGTGCACTATGGTCGAATAACACGCAAAAGTTTGAATGAATCCTCTATTTTATTTAAAAAAAATTTGAACAAGGATTATTGGTTATTATTTCACCAATCCATTATACATTTACACAACCTCTCCTCTATCTACATATATTTACACAATATTCACAAAAAACATTTACAATATTAACAATATCAACATTGTTGGAACAATCATACCCTCATACATTCACATCCATACACAACAAAAATTGTTATCACAAAACCTGGAATCAAAAATAATCACAGTAAGCCATATACAATACATTTTCAACGATGAAACTTTTTATGGAAGTTTTTTATATTACTCCTTTGTTTAGATGGCGAAAAAGTTGTCTACGCGTTTCGAACTCACACTATTCGCGGAGTTCTCATCAGGACAAATTAGCTGTGGAAAAAAGGAGAACAAAAGCCTTCCTTTAGGGTCATTTCAGAAATGATGGTAACCTTACTTGCAACCTCTATTACTCAAGCCTCCGTGTCTTACCTCTAAAGACTAATAGAGCAGTCTGGGGTTACGTAAATCACCCGTCGAGATCACCAGTTATCCAAATCAAACCATCTGTATTGAAGAAACAATCAATCACCAAATCATTTCAATGCCAATCTTACTTTCTCAACAGACAAAGTGAGGGTGAACTTACTTTAATTAAAGATGGAGGTCGCATGTGGAACATGAAGTGTGGCCAGTCCTGTGGTAGAATGTACAAGAGTACATATTTTTAGGATCATTTCTTTTTAATCGACTTTCTAAGTAAGCATATAAATGTTGATGCTTACTTGTCAGATATATGACCGCTAACCGCAATGGTTAATCGCAGGACGCAGGCGCTCACTGCAAAGAAGAAGTAGGTGAACGGTTAGTTCTACCAAACCATTTAGATGCGAGCATCAGTGCGAAATAGTTGCATTAATTTGTCACACAAGGTTCTACCTGGTTGGCCCGGAGTTCTGAGTGTCCCCGCTGTGCTGCACACCTCGGCGCTGTAGTCGATGGCTGTGCTCTTCCGTAGGGCGAATTTTCTGTCCCCGCTGCCCCCGAAGGAAATCACGAGGGGCTTGTGGTCTCTAAAACAACGGTGTACAAGCTGTTAACACCGCCGCCCATGTTCTTTGCATGCATGCATCTTCCAATTGTTTGATTCAAACCCGGTTGCACAATAATAGAGCTTACCCGTCTCGTTATGAGTTTCTTACTGTCATCAGTAACGCATACGGGAATCGCTCTCCGCCGCACTTCCGGTTCCGTGAAAGGATCCTGGGAGTTGTAGTTGACTTGCAGCTGGCGCTCTTATATTCACAACTGTAATTCGAATATCAGTGCGTGGTGAAGGATTGGCCACTCTGTTTTCAGTATGTTTACGGGTGGTCAAGAAACCCCCAAGGGTGGTTCAAACCATTTATAAAATTATCTCATTCTTATCGTGTTGTTTGAAATGGCTATCGTGGCGGCCATATTGGAGTGGATTCCATGGTAACTTGCACAGTATGTTTTCGGATGTCTGTTAATTGCTGGGACAAAAAAGTAGGCATTTGAGCCAGTTTACAGATGCTGTTTCTCCAAAGAAGAATGTGTTTGGTCTCAACTTAGTTTGTATATTTCAGAGAGCTCATTGAGTCCATGAGTGGCGGTGTTAAATTTCACAATTAACAGCCTCCTGTTTGGACAATTTCAGGTCCTGGTCTCCTCCTCTTATGTCTTTCTCTACTTTAGAGATAACAGTCCACATTACGTCAGATTCTTTATGATTGTTTATTCGCCAATGGTTCACCAATGGAGCTGTCAACACGTTGTTCTTAATTCTTGATTTGTGTTGTTGGATCCGTGCTCGAACTTCTTGATTTGTCTTTCCAATATATATGAGTCCACATGGACACTTAATACTGTAGACAACATATCTTGATCTGCAGTTGGTGAAGGCATCATGTTTCCATCCTATTTTATTGTGGCTAAAAAATGTACCCTCCACAGTTGTACTACAGCATTTACATGACCCGCATTTGTGATGGCCCTGAATGGGAGGTAACCTCAACATTGTTCTTGAATCAGGAGCTGTTGTCTGCGGCAATGCCGCGCGTATTAGTTGATTGGCATATGCATCTATTAAAAAACTTGGATGAAACCTTCAGCAAAGAACCACTTTTTGCATTCAAGAAAAATTCAAGTATTGCCAATCAACTAATACGCGCGGCATTGCCGCAGACAACAGCTCCTGATTTAAGAACAATGTTGAGGTTACCTCCCATTCAGGGCCATCACAAATGCGGGTCATGTAATTGCTGTAGTCCAACTGTGGAGGGTACATTTTTTAGCCACAATAACATAGGATGGAAACATGATGCCTTCACCAACTGCAGATCAAGATATGTTGTCTACAGTATTAAGTGTCCATGTGGACTCATATATATTGGAAAGACAAATCAAGAAGTTCGAGCACGGATCCAACAACACAAATCAAGAATTAAGAACAACGTGTTGACAGCTCCATTGGTGAACCATTGGCGAATAAACAATCATAAATAATCTGACGTAATGTGGACTGTTATCTCTAAAGTAGAGAAAGACATAAGAGGAGGAGACCAGGACCTGAAATTGTCCAAACAGGAGGCTATGTTAATTGTGAAATTTAACACCGCCACTCATGGACTCAATGAGCTCTCTGAAATATACAAACTAAGTTGAGACCAAACACATTCTTCTTTGGAGAAACAGCATCTGTAAACTGGCTCAAATGCCTACTTTTTTGTCCCAGCAATTTAAAGACATCCGAAAACATACTGTGCAAGTTACCATGGAATCCACTCCAATATGGCCGCCACGATAGCCATTTCAAACAACACGATAAGAATGAGATAATTTTATAAATGGTTTGAACCACCCTTGGGGGTTTCTTGACCACCCGTAAACATACTGAAAACAGAGTGGCCAATCCTTCACCACGCACTGATATTCGAATTACAGTTGTGAATATAAGAGCGCCAGCTGCAAGTCAACTACAACTCCCAGGATCCTTTCACGGAACCGGAAGTGCGGCGGAGAGCGATTCGCGTATGCGTTACTGATGACAGTAAGAAACTCATAACGAGATGGGTAAGCTCTATTATTGTGCAACCGGGTTTGAATCAAACAATTGGAAGATGCATGCACGCAAAGAACATGGGTGGCGATGTTAACAGCTTGTACACCGTTGTTTTAGAGACCACAAGCCCCTCGTGATTTCCTTCGGGGGCAGCGGGGACAGAAAATTCGCCCTACGGAAGAGCACAGCCATCGACTACAGCGCCGAGGTGTGCAGCACAGCGGGGACACTCAGAACTCCGGGCCAACCAGGTAGAACTTTGTGTGACAAATAAATGCAACTATTTCGCACTGATGCTCGCATCTAAATGGTTTGGTAGAACCAACCATTCACCTACTTCTTCTTTGCAGTGAGCGCCTGCGTCCTGCGATTAACCATTGCGGTTAGCGGTCATATATCTGACAAGTAAGCATCAACATTTATATGCTTACTTAGAAAGTCGATTAAAAAGAAATGATCCTAAAAATATGTACTCTTGTACATTCTACCACAGGACTGGCCACACTTCATGTTCCACATGCGGCCTCCATCTTTAATTAAAGTAAGTTCACCCTCACTTTGTCTGTTGAGAAAGTAAGATTGGCATTGAAATGATTTGGTGATTGATTGTTTCTTCAATACAGATGGTTTGATTTGGATAACTGGTGATCTCGACGGGTGATTTACGTAACCCCAGACTGCTCTATTAGTCTTTAGAGGTAAGACACGGAGGCTTGAGTAATAGAGGTTGCAAGTAAGGTTACCATCATTTCTGATATGACCCTAAAGGAAGGCTTTTGTTCTCCTTTTTTCCACAGCTAATTTGTCCTGATGAGAACTACGCGAATAGTGTGAGTTCGAAACGCGTAGACAACTTTTTCGCCATCTAAACAAAGGAGTAATATAAAAAACTTCCATAAAAAGTTTCATCATTGAAAATGTATTGTATATGGCTTACTGTGATTATTTTCGATTCCAGGTTTTGTGATAACAATTTTTGTTGTGTATGGATGTGAATGTATGAGGGTATGATTGTTCCAACAATGTTGATATTGTTAATATTGTAAATGTTTTTTGTGAATATTGTATAAATATATGTAGATAGAGGAGAGGTTGTGTAAATGTATAATGGATTGGTGAAATAATAACCAATAATCCTTGTTCAAAAAATTTAAAAATAAAATAGAGGATTCATTCAAACTTTTGCGTGTTATTCGACCATAGTGCACCATTCTTATGGTCTGAGGAATTAAAAATAATTAGTTGTGACAGTACTGGCATTTCTTTTGTTTATTGGCAGTTTTAGATGAATCCGGACTGAAAATTGTCAAGAAGATCATTGTCCTTGATATGACGAGAGAGTTGTTTCGCAACACATCTTTCTGTGATCTTCGCAAGAAAGGGTAGGTTAGTGATGGGGCGGAAGTTGTTGAGGTCATTCGCATCTGCAGTGGGTTTTTTAAGCAGAGGGGTGACCTGCCCAGTTTTGAAGGGAACAGGAAGGGAGCCTTGACAGAGGGAGAGGTTGACCAGAGTGGTCCAATAGGGAAGAGAAAGGGTATAGAAGTCAATGGCAATGGCACTGGGGATGGGGTCGAGCGAGTGGTTGGAGGGCTTTGTTTCGAGGATGCACTTGAGGAGGACATCTTCAGAGATGGGGTCGAAGTTCTGCCAGATGGCTAGTGATTTGCGCTCCTCTGGAGGGGTAGGATGAGCGACCTGAACCACAAGTGATTTCTCTTTTTCGTCTAAGAATACAGCGAAATCAGCAGCTTTCTTTGTAGAATCCTCCAATTTGGAGGTTAGGGGAGAGTAATTAGAGTTCTTGATGAGATCAAATAGTTTTTTGGGTCTATTTTTGGCTGAGTCAAGGAGTGTTCTGAAGTGTGATGCTTTCCCTAGGAAGATGTGCTTGTGGTACTCGGATCTTGCTGAACGAAGCGTGGCCAAATTATCGGTGGAGGGTGCTTGCCTCCATTGTTTCTCCAGGAGTCTTAGGTGCTTCCTTTCTTCATATAGGGATTTGCTGAACCAGGGTGCTGAGGGAATGGGCCTGTTATTTTTGCTTTGGAGAGGAGCGACGCTATTGATTTCGACTGCAAGGACTGAGAGGCATTGTGAGGTGAGATCATCAACATCTAGGTTCGGGTCTAGCCTTGGAAGTGACAGCAAAGCTGATTTACAGAGGGAAACAGTGTCAATATTTTTAGCGTCACGGAACCAGGAGGTAGCCCTCTTAGGCTGGCCAAGAGTAATAGAGTGTGCTAGGAGAAGAGAGAATGGAATGAGGAGGTGGTCAGACCAGTCTACGTGAATAGGGGTAGCGATAGAAAGCATGCCTGCTTTAGAAATAACAAGGTCCAGGATTGAGCCCTTAGAGTGTGTTGATTCTGTGCAGTGTTGGGTAAGATCGTTTGTAGAGAGGAAGGAGGCCAGCAAGTTCGCGGAAGAGTCTTGCAGGGAGCCCCAGTGGAGAGTGAAGTCACCCACGAAGGTCTGATTGTCACTTTGTGCGTATTGGTCGCTGATGAAGTCAGTGAGTTCCTCCATAAATGAAGGGCCACTGCCAGGTGGGCATATATGACATGGAATCTAAGGGGTGAGCGGTGGTGAAGTTGAAGCTCAAGAGATAGACATTCAAAAGTGCGGAATACGCTGATGGGAAAAGCCTTGAGTTGAAGGGAGTTTCTAAAGATGACTGCAACACCTCCCCCAACTTTGATAGGTCTGTCATTCCTGAAAATAGAGTAGCCAGTGGGTAGGAGTAGATCAAACATGATTTGAGAGGTATCGTTGAACCAGGTCTCTGTTAGGAAGAGCAGGTCAATATTGTGAAGGGTGATGGTATCAGAGATTTCGAGTTTGTGCTTTATTTCAGATCTGCAGTTGTGGAGCAGGCAGCGCAGTTCTGTCGAGACTGTTTTGGTGACGGGGCACTTGGGCAAAGAAGGGTGATAGGGATATTATACCTATATGGGGGTGCCCGGGAGTGTCTAGGTGGATGCTTGGTTCTGACAGAGGAGATGGTTGGAATAGAGTAGGTAATTGGGTTACTCGGAGATGCTGGTTGAAGAAGGGTGGCGTTCAAAGGCTTGTGTGAGTGAGCGATGTTTGCAGACGACAGATTATGCTTGGCTATAATGGTGTGAGGGGGCGAGGTGCATCTCGTGCCCTCAGCTGTGCCTATATGAGCCGAAAGCCAGCGACTCATAGTTAGGGACACTGGTTTTATGCGATTCAGCATCGTGTTTTGCATACTTATGGATTTGTAACATAATTCATCATCTGCTGCATCTGTGTTGTATTTACATGACTTAGGGCCAGATGTATGTAGCCGTTTGCGATTCGCAAACGGCGTTTGCGAATCTCAAACTGTGTTTTGGTATGTATGAGCAAAATCGCAAAATAAGGAATCGCAAAAATTGCGATTCCTTATTTTGCTCAAGCATTTAAGGAATCACAATTTCGCGATTCCTTAAATGCTATGCATCAAACATTTTTTTTTGCGAATCCACATTAAGAAATCTTGGCATTTGTAAAGGTGCCATGTGACGCTCATAGATGCCCTAAGGGCATGTATGTGTGCCATATGCGCACACATGTACATTTCAGGCGTGCAGCAGGGTGTCCTTAAGACACCCTTGCGCCCTTGAAATTATTCTCAATTTGCGATTAGCAAATTGCGAATCGCTAATTGAGAATTACTTCCCATTCATTCCTAAGGGCCTCCTGGCCCATAGAAATGAATGGGAAATTATTCCTTAATTGCGATTAGGAATTTTAAGAAATCGCAAAAAAATTGCGAATTTCTAGATACATACCATTTTGCAATTCTCAAATAGCGATTCTCAAAAAATCGCAATTAGAGAATCGCAAAAGGGTATCTTGATACATCTGGCCCTTAGATGTATTGATATTACAAATAACAATGGCTTTTAATTTTTTTAAATAATTAATACTTAAATAAAAGTTACTGTAATTTATAATGGCAATAGCCTAAACTTTTGTAAATAACTTTTGTGAAGATTATATTCAATGAATTTTATTGTGACGAAAATCCAAGAACAGAAGTGAAATATTAACATCTTTTTGTAACATTTGTAATAAAGCTTGAAACATTGAAAGAACATATTTGAACCAGTTGTTGTTGAATGGTTGCACAGATTGATGCTCTGGTGGTGCTGAGTGATGTTGTGGTGGCGACGAGTGATGCTGTGGCGTTCAGTGATGCTGTGGTAGCGCATAGTGATGTTGTTGTGCCCCTGAGTGATGCTGTGGTGATGCAATAGATAGAGTGAGTGATAGATAGAGGGAGGGCAATAGATAGATAGAGGGAGGGCCATAGCGGGAGGGCGATAGATAGATTTAGGGAGGGCGATATATAGAGGGAGGGAGGGCGATAGATAGAGGGAGGGAGATATAGTGAGGGCGATAGATAGAGTGATGGAGGGCGATAGAGTGAGGGCGATAGATAGAGGGAGGGCGATAGATAGATAGAGGGAGGACGATAGATAGAGGGAGGGCGATAGATAGATAGAGTGAGGGAGGGAGATAGATAGATAGAGTGAGGAAGGGCGATAGATAGAGTGACGGAGGGCGATAGATAGATAGAGTGAGTGCGATAGATAGAGGGAGAGAGGGCGAAAGATAGATAGAGGTAGGCCGATAGATAGATAAAGGGATGGCGACAGAGGGAGGGCGATAGATAGATAGAGGGAGGGAGGGCGATAGATAGTGGGAGGGAGATAGAGTGAGGGCGATAGATAGAGAGAGGGAGGGCGATAGAGTGAGTGAGGACGCTAGAGTGAGTGAGGGCGATAGAGTGAGTGAGGGCGATAGAGGGAGTAAGGGCGATAGAGGGAGTGAGGGCGATAGAGTGAGTGAGGGCGAAAGAGTGAGTGAGGGCGATAGAGAGAGTGAGGGTGGTAGAGTGAGGGCGGTAGAGTGAGAGTGGTAGAGTGAGGGCGGTAGAGTGAGTGCGATAGAGTGGTAGAGTGAGGGCGGTAGAGTGGTAGGGTGAGGGAGGTAGAGTGAGTGCGAGAGGGCGGTAGAGTGGTAGAGTGAGGGCGGTAGAGTGAGGGCGGTAGAGTGATAGAGTGAGGGCGGTAGAGTGAGTGCGAGAGGGCGGTAGAGTGGTAGAGTGAGGGCGGTAGAGTCGTAGAGTGAGGGCCGTAGAATGTGGGCGGTAGAGTGGTAGAGTGAGGGCGGTAGAGTGGTAGAGTGAGGGCAGTAGAGTGGTAGAGTGAGGGCGGTAGAGTGAGGGCGGTAGAGTTGTAGAGTGAGGGCGGTAGAGTGGTAGAGTGAGGGCGGTAGAGTGAGGGCAGTAGAGTGGAAGAATAAGGGCGGTAGAGTGAGGGCGGAAGAGTGGTAGAATGAGGGCGGTAGAGTGAGGGCGTTAGAGTGGTAGAATGAGGGCGGTAGAGTGAGGGCGTTAGAGTGGTAGAGTGAGGGCGGTAAAGTGGTAGAGTGGTATAGTGAGGGCGGCAGAGTGAGAGTGGTAGAGTGAGGGTGGTAGAGTGAAGGCGGTAGAGTGGTAGAGTGAGGGCGGTAGAGTGAGAGCGGTAGAGTGGTAGAGTGAGGGCGGTTGAGTGAGTGCGGTAGAGTGGTAGAGTGAGGGCGGTAGAGGTGTAGAGTGATGGCGGTAGAGGTATAGAGTGGTAGAGTGAGGGTGGTAGAGTGGTAGAGTGAGGGCGGTAGAGTGAGGGCAGTAGAGTATAGAGTGAGTGCGGTAGAGTGAGGGCGGTAGAGTGGTAGAGTGAGGGCGGTAGAGAGAGGGCGGTAGAGTGGTAGAGTGAGGGCGGTAGAGTGAGGGCAGTAGAGTGGTAGAGTGAGGGCAGTAGAGTGGTAGAGTGAGGGCGGTAGAGTGAGAGCGGTAGAGTGAGGGTGGTAGGGTGGTAGAGTAAGGGCGGTATAGTGGTAGAGTGAGGGTGGTAGAGTGAGGGCAGTACAGTGATATAGTGAGGGCGGTAGAGTGGTAGAGTGAGGGCGGTAGAGTGAGGGCGGTAGAGCGTTAGAGTGAGGGTGGTAAAGTGATGGCGATAGAGTGAGGGCGGTAGAGTGAGGGCGGTAGAGCGGTAGAGTGAGGGCGGTAGAGGGGTAGAGTGAGGGCGGTAGAGTGGTAGAGTGAAGGCGGTTGAGTGAGGGCCGTAGAGCGGTAGAGTGAGGGCGGTAAAGTGGTAGAGTGAGGGCGGTAGAGTGGTAGGGTGAGGGCGGTAGAGTGAGGGTGGTAGAGTGGTAGAGTGAGGGCGGTAGAGTGGTAGAGTGACACATGCGGGAGAAGGAAGACTCCTTAGGAGAGAGTGTGATGAGGGTGATGATAGAGAGAGCAAAGAAGAGGACACCAGTTTGCAGAAAAAATTACTATTTTGCACTGGTTCGTTTGTGTAAAGCTCCTGAATACTGGCGTTCATTTCATGACGGAGTTGCTGAAGTGCGAAATAGACCCCCCATCGAACGGCGCTACTCTGCAGTATCCAGACTGCCCGCGGCTGATTTACAAACGTACACTACTGCGTCTAGAGCTACATATTATCGCGACAGCGAAACCTGAGGATAATCTTGCACCGTTCTCTGAGGTTGATCCTTGCCACGAGACGCCACTGATTCTTGAAACTAGCGGCCGGTGCTCCTCTGTGAACCTTGAGTTGAGTTCAAGCCCCCTACATGACCCTACTAGGACCACTATCAGATGGCTTCACATGATTCTAGAAACCCCTGAAACCACGTTTGCACAGTCTTTAATAGATCGCTTTTGAAAGGAACCCAGTGAGTGACTCCTTCTGACCACTATCCTGGGTTGGAGGTTAAGATATAAGAAAAGAAAAACTGCTATTTTATGTCGTGTTGTCCCCTACTCCGTGGTACCTCTTCGCCCTAGCGAAGGAGCGGCCTGATTGGGCCTTTACACCGAAAGGCACGTCTGCGTGGTTCTTGTTGGTGGCAGGATCTCATATGTTCAAGACAATCCTTTTTCCATCTTTTGACTTCCCCACTGCTCCCTTTTGTTAATAAAACAATGTCCACCTTAATTTCATTTAAAGGCTTTGATGTACCATTGATACTGTTGTGTATGGATATAAAATTGTTAATTGTAAATTGTAAATTGATACTTGTATAGCGCACTACTCACCCGCAAGGGTCTCAAGGCGCTTGTACGAATACCGCTGTGGAACCCATCCTGGCTTTCCTTGTGAGGCATCCATTCCTGGGCACCCCCAAGGTGGAGGCCGGCATGCTTAGCGTTGTGGGGGCCGTTGTGGAGATTAAGCAAGCTATTGCCCAGAGTTGCAGAGTGGGACTCCATGATTGGAATAGGCACCGAGGCGAGAATTATCAGGTCCGTGGAATTTTTTGAGCCGAAGACCCGCCGAGGCGAGGAATTGAAACCTGGTCCCGGGCTAGACCTCTGCATCAGGGTGTGCCGCTCTAATCATTGAGCCACACTTCTCCTCATATATATATATATATGATAGAATGATTGAATGAGAGGTAGTGGAAGTGATATGGTTATGATTTGAATATATGATGTGTGCGGGGTTTGTGGGACCTTATTTTCTATTTCATATTGAGATTTTATATATTTTAACGTATGTAATACTGTCTACCAAATGTGACAAATAATGAAATCTAAAAAAAATCAATATAATGATGAATAAACTTAGAATCTAGTAACCGTTGTGTTTTGGCTCTGCAATTACGTTGTTGTCACCCCCCCTGAGCTTTAGGATCCTCTTGTAGGACCTTTACTATATAATGCTGGCAGGGTTCTGTTGTTGATTCTTTGCGCAAGCTCCTGAATACCATCTGGTGCATGTGCGTTGTGTATGACTCGTAAGTAAGCAAAGATTCTGCATTGCCTGTGGCCCAGTACTGAACCAACCCCTGCAGCTGCTGCATAATTCCCTCCAATCGCACACAGATGTGCCAGGGCACTCCAAAAACAAGCTCTGGCATTACTCTGATGGGGCGGGAAAGCGGCATCCTTTGAAGTCTGATTGGGGGTGTGGGCGGGGGAGCGGCTTCCTTTGAAGTCTGATGCCGAGGCATGGTGTGGGATGTGGCTGCCGATGTGCATGCGCCTGCCTCAAATGAATTGTATGCGATCCGCAGTTTGGTAGACTTTTCTAAAGCCTTACTATAAATTTCGCCTATCATCCCTATGGGATGGAATAGGCGAGACCTAAAAAAACCATGCCATCCTGTTTATGCGCACTACAAGGCTCATTGCAAAGGTTAACTGGTCATCTTTCATTTTCAAAATTATATATTTGGTTGTTAAACTATTACTAAAGAGGTAAAATCTTTGCCCAGGCAGTACTACCATGTGTAACGAGCATTGGTAAGATCCCTTTAGGAGAGCGATGTGTACATTAATCCTGTCAAAATAGGCTAAAACAGACCTAATCTTTTTGGGATTGTTGAGCTTGCATACGTTCTATGTTAAAAACGTTGTTGCACTACCCATGTCAGCAGCACATTGTCATTTTAATTGCACATTTCCAACCACCCGGCAAGCCTAGATACTAGATCATAGGCATCATAAAAGCAGAGTACCATACTTGCTTTGAACGCTCCCCAACACACCCACCCTCCTCCCACTTCAGCAGCACCAACACGCTAAAGTCATGCTCCAGTCCCGTTAACCACCCTCCCCAACAACAAAACATCCTAAGAACCCTGCATAAGTTGAAATCATCTAGAACATGCTACACATATTGCAATTGTAACAGTTCCCCTCATGAAGCCCTACCCCCTCCCACTTTAGCAGCCCCAACATGCCAAAGCCATCCCCTAAGAAGAGTAAAACAACACAATGCAAAAACATGCACAAAAGATATATGCGGGGTACTTCCATAGGGGGTCACTGGAACACAATCAGCCTCCCGGATGTGAAGGGAGATGGCTGAACAACATCATTTAAACACATCCATTATAGTATGCATGCAGCAGAGCAATATTACAATAAACCAGGTGTTTGCAGTCAAAACAAGTATCCAGGCCGTGCATTCCAGTATTCACAAAGGCAACCAGCATTATAGGATCATGCAGACAGCCAGGTGCAGACATATAGTTACGTATGCAGGTCTTAGTGTATTGGAGTGCTCTCCTCAATAGACCCGACCATCACGGTTTTTGTAGTTCGTTGCATCTTCGGTTATGCCGCTAAAAGAACTAGTTTCAGGTTCTCTCATCCCTATATACATGAAAGTAAACAGTAGTGTGGTGGTGATCAAATAGCTAATTACAGGCATATAAGTACTTATACAGGCCTCATTGTGAAGATGCGTCCGCCAGTAGGCCTGTTAAATTCCGAACAGTTCGATCCGTTGAGCAGTCAGTCATACAATTATTCCTCCTCGTCCTCCGGAGCGTTGGATTGCTCTCGCAATGTAGGTGCAGATTCTGGCTTTATCCACCATAGCTATGCATAATCTGGCAGGATACAACATGGCATACAGCACTTTCTCCGCAATCAGCAGCTTCTTGACAGACTGAAATTCCAGACTGTCGGCCTGGACCATCGCCGTGAAATCCGGAAAAAAGGACTAATTGTTGCCTTGATGAGATATTGCACCCTTCTCTCTGGACATTCGCAGGATCGAGTCCTGATCCCGGTAATTCAGAAGATGGGCAATAATAGGCCTTGGAGGGGCCCCAGGTTGAGGATGGGTGGCCAAGGCCCGGTGAGCTCTCTCAACCACCAGCATTAAAGACAGGTGCTCAGATCCAAAGATGTCGCGAATCAGGTCCTCAACATACGTCTCCATCCTTCCTGTGTTGGTCGATTCCGTGACCCATGACCCTGATGTTGTTACGGCGGGACCTAGCTTCTAAATCCTCGTTCTTCGCTTGGATTACTGCGAGTACCTTCTCCATGTCGAGTGTCTTGGTGGTAACAGCGCCTAGACTGTCCTCAGTGTTCGATATTCTTTTTTCTGCTTCGCCCAGTCTAGCGCCATGTTTGTCCAGCTTAGCAGACATATGGTCGATTCTAGGATTGAGAGCGTCACTTTTACTGTCGATAGATTGCAGGCTGCTCTGCATGGCCAACAGCGTGGATTCCAGGGGGTGCTGCTGGAGCGTCCAGTTCAGAGTCAGATGTGGCCCCCCCACTGTGCCTTACTCGATTTCCAAGCTTCAAAATTGAGGCGTGGCTGAGTTTTGTCTGGTTTACCCATTTTGTGTCCAGTTAAGTACAGTAAGAAACCTCTGCCGGTCACACCCCACATTCAGACTGCACAATGCTGCCCTAGCAGTAGGTTGGGCATGCAGACTCAGCAGTAGCAGACTGTTGTGCCCACCACAGCGATCCAAATGTGATCCACTCACAAAGTGGTACGCTCAGCTCCAGTGCCCACTGCTCCCCAGAAAGCCAAGTAACAGCCAATGGTTGTAGTGGGGACGCAGTACGAACCTCAGACTTGAACTATGTCCCAGGTCACCTTCATGCTTGCCAGAGTAGTGACCCCAGAGTAGCACAGGGGCGTAAATGCAGTACAGGCCTGCGCCCCCCAAACACGCCGTTCTAATTGTAAAGGCGGCACTCAGTCACCTCATGCACAGTATGTCCCACCAATATCACATAGGAAAGCGAGCAGGCCGGGGAATCAGCTTCACCTATCGATCCATGCTCCCACCCGACAGGATCTGCAGATATGGGTAAGGTCCAGAGCATCAGGGCATGGGCTTCTTCAGAGGTCCTCGTATCGCAGACACGCAATGTTATGTGCAGATTGGGCAGGTTACGCACTTTTTAGGAGTCACCCCGCAAGACCTCCGGTAATGTTGTCTGCGGCCCAGCAGGGACACGGTGCGAGGCCTCCAAGCGCCTGCACCTCTCTCTAAGCTCCCTCCTACAGAGCAGCGTCCAGCCAGGGAGTCCAGTCCCGACTTCTATTATGCTGCCCCCAGGGGTGGTCACTCACCGCAGTTGTAGCCAGGGGCAGCGAGTCCCAGTCGCGGACACCTCCACAGCTCCGATTCCTGCAAAGGGCTGTGCGCGGCCTGCAGCTGCCAGTGCCCGCCTTTGATCACGCGTAGCAGGGATCGCTGCTCTCACCCAGGGCCTACCCACAGTCCCGAGGGCTCTACTGTAGATTTAGGTAGGTATCTCAGCACTCCAGCCGCCAATCCGGGAACCCCCCCAGCCGGAGAGAGCTTCTCAAGTATTTTGGTGGACCGATCTCTCCCCTCGCTCATGGCTCGCCGAGTCTACATGTAAGGGCTGCAAGGCAGCCGCCCGCCGCCATGATGTACACAGGCTCGATCAAACAGGGCCATTGGATCACTATTTTCTGCATCCAGCAACTCTACGAATTCACCTCCGCTGCACTTAGGGTGTCATGACAGCTTCGCCCCAAGGGTGCAGGGCGAAGGATGGCGTGATGAGAGCAGGATAATTGTCGATCGAGAGTTCAGCCAGCGAATCTGCACTAAGACACAGCCATCTTGCCCTACGCCCTCTAGCGTCCACAGTTCCCCCAAATGTGATCTGATTGCATGAGCTAAGAGTGAAAGCTATTTGTTTCTAGAAGCTCAGCAAAAGTGTGTCCTTGAAACTCGTTTTTTGGCGCAGTAAAGTTTATGATAAAACTCAGGTTATGGGTGAGGTGCGTTCGCAAATATTGTTCAAAGCTGTCTAACAACAAATGAAAGGCAGCATTGTCCAAGGTAGAATAAATGTAAGGTGAGAGCTGAATGTTGCTGTCTTTTTCACTTTTTGGACATCCATGAGCTAAAATATGTGAAGGGTAACAATTTCCCATGTACCTTTCACACATCCTATGGCTTTGCAGTCATAATGTAGATTTTCCTAGTTGTTATGACGGAAAGTCTTAATTTTATTAAAGACACGGAGGCAAGTACTATGCATTCTTATCTTGCATATTTATTACAGCAGCCAAGATAAGTGAAACCACAGTTCCCAGGGGGCCAGGCGACAACTGGGCCATGGGAACGAGAAAAAACGATAACTCAGTAACCAATCACCATAAGGAACATAGATAAGAGACCAAACTGACTGCGCAGCTTCCTCTTTTTGCTGGCGAGCTGGTCAGATAACATTCGAAAACAAAGGAAAAATAGCCAAAATTAAAGAAAACGCCAAAGTCCAGGAACAGACATCTTGAACCAAAAGGAGCCAGGGCATCAGTCCAACGTGGGCATCCGCAGAGGGTTCCAGAAGAGCCGGAGTGACAGTCCAAGAGGGTGAGGAACGAAACCGCTGGAGAGAAGACCTCCTTTGATGAAGCAGGTGGCAAGGCCGGATTCGCTGCAGGGAGGGAGAACACAAGTTAGTAGTGTAGTGGTGGGATAATACTCGCCTCCGTGTCTTTAATAAAATTAAGACTTTCCGTCATAACAACTAGGAAAATCTACATTTTATGGCAAGACCGGAGGCTCCTATTATGCTTGTTCAAAGCATATCAATAACATCAGAAGCTACTGAATGAATCGGCTTACAATAAAACATATGAAACATACTGTCATTGGACCAATCGGCTGATCTCAGAATGTCCTCCAAGCGGGAGCCAGACCAAAAGGCCTTCGAAGCCATGGATCCACTGGCCGAATGCGCTCCGAAAACGAAGACGTCAATACCGGCAAGGGACATAACCCAACGAACCCACCTGGCAAGAGTAGGGGAGGAGACAGGAAGGTGGGGTTTTCGGAAAGTGATAAGGAGTTGGGAACAAGAGGGCGCTCTGAGATCAGCTGTTTTCTGTTCCTACACCTTCAAACACTGTCCTACACATAATTGGGGGTGGGCAGGAAAATAAGGATAAAAAACAGATTCTAAATTAGTCTTGGTTCATCTGCGAATCTGGAACAACACACCTGTAGGGGAAAATTGACGAGAAGAAACATCTAAATCTCTAACATCAGATACTCTTTTAATGGATATTAAACATAATAACATAGTAAGCTTAGCAGATAACATTTTGAGAGATAAGGCAGAATTTTCTGGCCAGTCCGTAAACAGTTTAAGCACCACAGAAACATCCCATAAAAAGGTATACTTAGCCAACGTAGGTTTGGAGCAGCGAACACCTTTGAGGAAGCGACAGATCAAAGGATGAGCGCCAACTGGTTTGCCATCGATCTGGGAGTGGTTGAGAGAAATGGCTGAACAATAGAGGTTGATAGTACGATAAGCCTTGCCGGCACTGGCTTCAGAAGCCAAAAAATTAACGATCAAATTCAGAGGGGCTGAAAGGGAATCGATATTCCTTTCCAAACACCAGCTTGCCCAAAGAGACCATGTGGAAAAGTCAGCCCATAACGCTCCTGATGCCCAGGCTGCTGGCGCAAGACGCCTCTTAGTTCCCATCTTGAATAATTACCAAATAAAGAGACGGGCGCTGGAAGCAGGAAAACAAGAACAGAGTTTTATTTCTCATGAGGAGAGCCTGTCATTTCGGACACTCGCATAGTGTCTTCAGGAGGTGCTCTAACAAGTTTCTCTGAGGCTTCGTCTTTTATACACATGTTTATGGTACACAAACATCCTTCATTACAATCAAGGCATTGTGAAGTATGAAGATGACATCCCTAATACCCCCCCCCCCCAGTTCCGGCCCTTTCCAACACGTGGCTACAGTAGAGGCCCTTACCCTCCATACAATAGGAGGGGGCTGTCACGCAGCTGAGTGTTCTGTCGATTCCTTTGGAATGTGTGCGCCTGATTGAATCTCAGGGGGTGGGGAGGTCATGATCAATAGTAGCTCCTTTGAAGAGGGGCGAGTGCATACAGTAGTGGGCAATAAACTGTTAAACTGTATCCTCAGGCTGAGGGATGACCAGCGGTCCGTGCAAACAATCAGGCTCAGAGGAAGGGGTCATCAAAGGAGGGGTATTCATGGATGAAAAGGAGGTGTTGGTCAGGCGCGGGGTGTGATTTCTCAGAGCCAGGGTCATGCGGAAGGGGAAGGGTTCATGACTTGTGCATGTGAGAGTGGGGGCGGTCGGGGTGCATGGGGGATGCTTGCAGGGTCAGGGAAGGGCGCTGATGATCGATCGCGAACAGGGAGACCATGGTACCTAAAATGGCTGTTGTATATATGTGCGCATGGGTCTATGCTGGCGGGATAACACAGTCAGTGTTTTGCAATATCCGTTCTGCTTACGACAAGGGGTACAGTGAACACAAATGAACGCCGCTTATGTGTATATACATTGCCAATTTCAACAGTCGCCGCTTTTTAACATACGCTAGTTCATTTGTGTTTACCCCAACTGATGGAGTGTACATATAATCATGTGTGGCCAAATGAAAATAGCGTTTGTCAATACTAGCAGATCGCATGTAACCATATACAGTCGATACGATTGGCGGAATGCAGTACATATGAATTTACATTTGTTGGATTATTTATACAAGGCTAGAGATCGGCATAGTACTTAGTCGGGGTCAATCAAGAAAAACATTCTGACGCATTATAGAATCAAGTTCTGACTTTCTCTCCGGTGACATCAACATAGAGAAAAAGTGCTCTGATACCTTTGGGTTTTGTCAGCGCTATAAGAGACTTTTGGAAAACTAAATACATGAGTGACCGATGAAACATTTTTGAAAGCAATAAAAATGGCTGAGGGAGGAATTCAGTTTGATACAAGCAATTAGTCAAAGGGAGGGTAGAAAGTTCAAAAAAGGGGGGGGGTCTTTGTCACAATGTCTTTTTAACAGAGTCCGTCTTCTTTTGTTGGCGCTGTTGAGCACCGGCGGTGGAGCTATAGGTCCAGCTCGTATTCATCCTTATGCGTTGCAGGGTGCAATCAGTCATCTGCTATTAGATCACAGTCCTGTTTCCTAACTGATCTTCTTAGGGGTGCCTCATGCTGGGCACCAGCGTGTCTTTCTTCTTTCGTGGCAAAACCCTTATGCTATCTAAAGGCTGCTCTTCTTTTCTGAGTCAAAAGTTATGCGAAAAGGGCGATGTTGTTGAATAATCGAGGGAGGAGAGGGCGGAGTGGGATCAGATCTTTGAACACACCAAGGGACCAAAAGGAGCAAAGGACGTTGAGCAGGCAGGCCCATCAGTCGGGCTCGAAAGGGACGGGGACTTCAGGCACGAGTGGGTCAGCGAATCGAGGGCTTCAAGACAGCCCTTCATTCCTTCATCTGCCGAGTTTGAGAGTGGTGCCTCGTCCCGCGTCTCGTTGCTCTGCGACTCCATCTTTGGTCGAGGTCACACGTGCTTCATGATCTGTGGCCAGGCTGTGCGTCACGTCCATCTCCTCTCCTCCGGTGATTATATCTTTAAATGAGTACAAAACAAGTTTTTTAGAAAAACTGGTAGGAGAAGGCTTTTATACATCTCAATTCCATCCTCAATCCTACGTAGGTGGAGGATATGTTCATCGATCACAGTCAGAAGTCATCACTTATGGAGTATGTAGGAGGGCATTTCTACTGAATTCGTAAACCTATTTGGCGTTCATTCGTGATGTACGTGGGGGGAAATCGGACTAGGTACTGACAATCTTACATTTCCCTTCGGGGTCGGCTAACTCTTGCAAGTAGGGGGTTATCATCATGAGAGGGGGAACAGAGGTGAGACATGCTTTACTTGGGGAGCGATAGTTAACTAAGGTCATCAATTACACTTCGGGGATAGCTGATATGGAGCTGGGGTCAATCGGGAGAAGCGGGGACGCTTTGGACATTCGCACTTAAGTGCAGAGGGGTGGGGCAATCTGGGCATTGGGGATTGCATTAACAAACTGAAAAACAGAAGACCATTGACGTTATAGTCCCCCTATAAAAAGGCCAGATTAGGGGACATCAGTCGTCTGACCTGTCCTTTCTTTCATTACCAACTCGGGCTCTATCGTTTTGCAGAAAGGAGAGGTAGTAATATGGCAAGTTACAATCGTTTTAGTTCCTGTCAATTTTGCCGAACACCTTTGTGTTCGAAGAGACCCAATTAGGTTCGTGCCGGTGGGGCACAACGTCCTTGCACAAGGGAGGAGGGAACAGGGGGACCCTCAGAGAGAGAGAGAGAGTCGCCCGCACTCTAAACGAACCAGTTGGTACACGTATGGCGTGGAGAGAGAGAGAGAGAGAGAGAGAGAGAGAGAGAGAGAGAGAGAGAGAGAGAGAAACGTGTACAATAATGGTCCATTCAGTGCGCACACAACACAGAACAGCAGGGGTTAAGTAATACGGAAACACAGGCAGAGGGATGACGTAGATCCACACATTACGTACACACAAACTCAGACGGGGGAGACAGTACATGTATCATATACAAAAATCCAAGACAAAACATAGAACAGTTATTGGCCAAAATTATCTTTTCCTGTATGCTGTGCATCCTTAGCATCCTAAGCTCTTTTTACCTTTTTCTTCTCTTTTATTCGTCGGCTACCTTCACTGGTGGCTTTGATTGTACCCACTTATGCCTTTGGTAATTGGTCAAGAACTAACCTGATCGGGCTAAGGTGTTTCCAGCCTTAGGCAACAGTGAGTGTCAGTTGGGAGGACAATGGGGTAGCTTTGAGTTTCATGTCTATGAGGGTGCGAAGAAGGATGTAGTAGATTTTAAATGTAAACCTCACCTCAAAATATTCCTTAAACGTTCCCTATTTAGTTAATTGTAGGATGCTTATTCATTAGTGCACGTCATTTTAGTTGTACTATTCGGGGTGCCAAGCGAAGTTATATTTTGTAGTTTCCCCTTCAGGCTGCCCTCCCAGGCGCTAAGTTCAGGGAGAGAAATAGTCATTGTTTGCATGTCCTGTGTAGGCACCATAATCAAATCCCTTTTTCCCATCTCTTCGTCCGCTAGACCACTATTTTTTTTTTTTCGTACTTTTTACTCGACGTTCTGATGTGACCTGCAGAAAGAGGGAAAAAGAAGGGGGCGGGGGCAGCATTTAAACAACATATTAGCGCGCATAAACCCGAAAAGGCTTTTACTTACTACATACTCGGCCTATCTCCACAGGATGCAGTCCCTGCCAACTTGGCGTTTAAGCCCAGGTGGACCCTTTAGCGTGGGAGAGATTTTTATCGGAAGCTTGTGGATAGCATAGGTCGCCCAAGTGTGGTATTACGGATCGTGTGCAGGGGGGGGTCAAGTGGCGCTCCTTCGGGGTGACTTAGGGGTATTTTAAAACAATTTTCCTGATACAGGTAGCATATAAAGTATAGGCTAAATACCAGGATCTTTTAGCGGTTGCTTTAGGCTGTACAAAAATGCAAACCACATACAACCAAAAACCTGGACCGTTCAAATTTGCAACGTTTCTGCATACTATATTTTTCAACCCTTAACTAATTGAGCTGAGCCATTACACCTGTAATTTAGTTACATCGGAAATAGTAGTCATTTATTCGAAACTTACCAATTTACGCGTGACAACTGCGTTTGCTTTTTCCAAAAATCTTTAATAAGGATGTCGGTGCACACATACGGGCCTACAACTTCGTGGGCCGGCCACTGAGCAGGCTGGAACTGTACATGTGGGAATACTTAGTAGTGGAAAACTTAATGGAGTCGGTGGTCGTTAATTTCATAAAAAGTGCGACAAGTGCAATAAAAATCATATCGAAACTTTAGTGTGAGCGAGTATCATAAGCATTGAAATTCGAACTCTCAATAATCATGATGCGCCAAAACTTAACAACGATTCATTGTCCGAATGTTCAATCGGTACCCATCTCATGTCAAATTCATTGTCCTTCATTGTCCGAACACATAATCAGTACCCACCCCATATCAATTCATTGTCCGAACTGACAGTATACATCCTATATCAATCCATTGTCCGAACATATAATCAGTACACATCCTATATCAATCCATATGTTTAAAAACTACATACATATCCCATGACACCAAGGTTGAGCAATCGGGGTACAACAAGGAGTTGAAAGTTTCATTTGTACCGGCGCCATTTTGGGTGCAACCAGGCAGATCCAGGCATAGTCTAAATCTCCACTGACTCGTGGTTGGCCCAGAGCCTCTTTCGGCAGTCCAAAAGTTCCGTTAAAGGGCAAAAAGAAAGGATCGGTGGTCTGAACCATCAGTCAAAGGGGGAGGGAGGCAACAATTTTCCTACCGGGTCATACTGGGTTTTCACCGGAACTGATCCGAACTGTAGTCTGCAGGATTCTAGTCATTCAAACTGAGGCTGGCGCCAGCATGGGAGCGCCGATGTCTCGCGGCTACATTTTCATCGTTCCGTGGGCAATCATGGCAGTCATTCCCCATCGGGGGTGTCTGCGGGGGTCGGGGACTCCCGCGGCTCCTATAGAATCTTCAAGGTCGAGGAGAACTTTTATGATGGTGGGACTCGTTTCTTAATCAACAAGCAGCCGGGCCATCTCTTCACCCCGGGCCCGCTCCAGCAGGATCGTCCGCCATTTTACGAGTGGGCGAACCCATGTCGGGTGAGTGGAGCGTTGGGGGTGCCGCTGGGGGCCTCCACCTGGGGAGGTGGGAGAGGCTCGTTCGCGCCGCCTCTCCCTCCCAGCGCACCCCACGCCGTTTTCCTCGGCGCTAATATACATGATGGCCGGACCAGGCGATGAGAGAGGGGGGGGGGTCGGAGGCATAGGCAAGACATCCCCCCCCAGGTTGTCGCAGCCATTATTGAAGAAGGGGCGCCCAGTACGTTTCGGGCCGGGCCTCCGGTTGATGGCGGCCGGACGCTCTTCGCCACGGCCCCAGGAACGGGTCCCTTGGTTCATCCTGGGGACAGACCTTGGCGCGGGGTGCCGCCTCCGGGCTATTCGCGTAGTGGTCTCTCCACCCCCAGGCCTCTTATGGAAGCCGGACCAGGCGATTAAGAGGGGGGGGGTCGGAGGCATGCGCAAGACATCCCCCCCGTGTTGTCGTAGCCATTATTATTGAAGAAAGAAAGAGGGGGGGGGTCGGAGGCATGAGCAAGACATCCCCCCCCAGTGTTGTCGCAGCCATTATTAAAGAAGTGGGGACGGCTGGACCCCGTCGGCCTCGGCTCTTCTTCGGGCCCACCTTACTCGATGACCTCCGGCCGACAGCTGGCAGCAGGACCCGCCCTACACGTGTTGAAGATCTCGTCTTCCGGATGGGCGTAGCCGCGAACCAGTTGCACTTCGGGAGTTTTCAGAATGGGGGTAGGTATCTGCTGACTTGTATCTATCTCATGTTACCGTTATTGGGGCGTGGCGGGCGGTGGGACAGGCATGTTTGGAGCAGTGAGGGGTGGCGAAGCCTAATTGCCTTGTGGCCGTCGTGATGTCAAGCTTGGCTTCTCTCACCATTTTCATGTTTCTTATTACGGGCTTATTCCTAACGTTTCTCATTTCTAGCGAAATCATGTATTTTATCGTGAGCTATTTCTAACGTTTTCTTATTTGTTGCGAAAATCAAAAACTCATCAGTGGCCTACTGACTTTACTTGATTCCTTTTGTTTTCCCTAACGATTTTTATATATTTTTTATCTGCTAGCACGATACAGCGGCTAATCCGCATTTTTCTTTATATTTGTCCTTTTTATTAGGGGTGTCCTCCGGGCTGAGCCGGATGACCTACCTCTAATAAATGGTCCGGGTGGAACCAGTTTACCAATCAGTGGGGAGTAGATAGGCATGACAGATTACAACGGGGGACAAAGGTCCACGTTACCTACCCTTCACTGCTTGCAAAGATTAGATAGAATATATTTTTTCTACGTTATTTGCAAACAGGGAATGCCTCGAACGAACTATTCCTTGAACAATAAAATGTCCAAGTAATCAATCAATCAATCAGTGGGGAGAAAAAAATGGGCATGACGGATTACAATAGGGGGCAAAAACCTGCATTACCCATCCTTCACTATCTGCAAAGGGAGACAGGATATTCCTATTCTTCCCCGTTTGTAGACAGCGAATGTCTCAAAGAGCAACAGAGCAACCAGTCAATGAACAATACCAGTATTTAAATACCGATTCCAATGTAAACAATCAATCAATCAATCAATCAATCAATCAGATGGATAAAGCCATCCTACCAATCGGACGTAAAGACGTCCTTCTTAACCTTACCCGGGACGGACCGTGTGGGCAATTCTTCGCCTTCCTTTTTCCAGCGCCCGATCGTTCTCTTTCTCCATGTTTTTACCGCAGCATTCCTGTGGGATTCCAGTCAGGACAGTAGGTCACTTGAGAGAGGTCCGTTCGGAATCGGTGAAGTTCATTCAATCGGCAGCTGGACGAGGGCCGTCTCAAGGCAGGTATACTCCAATCGTTTAGATGTTCACCCCATTGTCTGGACCTCTCTTACCGGACCTTATGTCGCTGATGGGCCCCGCGTTGGGACGCCAATTGTGGAAAAGTCAGCCCATAACGCTCCTGATGCCCAGGCTGCTGGCGCAAGACGCCTCTTAGTTCCCATCTTGAATAATTACCAAATAAAGAAACGGGCGCTGGAAGCAGGAAAACAAGAACAGAGTTTTATTTCTCATGAGGAGAGCCTGTCATTTCGGACACTCGCATAGTGTCTTCAGGAGGTGCTCTAACAAGTTTCTCTGAGGCTTCGTCTTTTATACACATGTTTATGGTACACAAACATCCTTCATTACAATCAAGGCATTGTGAAGTATGAAGATGACATCCCTAATACCCCCCCGCCCTCCCAGTTCCGGCCCATTCCAACACGTGGCTACAGTAGAGGCCCTTACCCTCCATACAATAGGAGGGGGCTGTCACGCAGCTGAGTGTTCTGTCGATTACTTTGGAATGTGTGCGCCTGATCGAATCTCAGGGGGTGGGGAGGTCATGATCAATAGTAGCTCCTTTGAAGAGGGGCGAGTGCATACAGTAGTGGGCAATAAACTGTATCCTCAGGCTGAGGGATGACCAGCGGTCCGTGCAAACAATCAGGCTCAGAGGAAGGGGTCATCAAAGGAGGGGTATTCATGGATGAAAAGGAGGTGTTGGTCAGGCGCGGGGTGTGATTTCTCAGAGCCAGGGTCATGCGGAAGGGGAAGGGTTCATGACTTGTGCATGTGAGAGTGGGGGCGGTCGGGGTGCATGGGGGATGCTTGCAGGGTCAGGGAAGGGCGCTGATGATCGATCGCGAACAGGGAGACCATGGTACCTAAAATGGCTGTTGTATATATGTGCGCATGGGTCTATGCTGGCGGGATAACACAGTCAGTGTTTTGCAATATCCGTTCTGCTTACGACAAGGGGTACAGTGAACACAAATGAACGCCGCTTATGTGTATATACATTGCCAATTTCAACAACCAGGCGGATTTGTATGCTTTGGAAGTTCCAGGGGCTCAGGCTTGGCTAATAAAGAGAGCAGCCTCTTGCGAAATGAGGATGTTGGAAGAGGAAGGCCGGAAACTTTCCAGGCCGTCAGAGTCAAGGAGTTGTCCAGGAGGAGATTGTGGCGATCGCCTCGGGGATTGAGAAGAAGATGTATGTCAGACCCTTGGCTACTATTGCGGAGCAAGCTGGGCTCTCCTTATGCTCTTCCTATGCAGATGACACACAGATCATCTTTTCACTCTCCACCAGCCATCACTCCACTACATCCTCCCTCTGCTATGGTCTCAACAACATTGCCTCCTGGATGCATGACAACAAGATAAAATTGAACGGAGGGAAAACAGAACTTCTTCTGGTTGGCAACAACACCGCCTTATGGGGACCCTCTTATTGGCCTGCTCAAATGGGCACCCCTCCTAACCCATCTAAAACAGCTCTCAACTTGGGCATAATTTTTGATGACCAGTTGTCCATGAGGCAACATGTTGTTAGAGTCTCTTCCACTTGCACAACTATTCTCAAATGGTTGAAGAAAATCACATGGATGCTTCCTTTGGACACCCAGAAAACCATAGTCCAGGCGCTAATAACATCTCGCCTGGACTATGGTAATGTTCTTTTTCTGGGGGCGGGCAAAGAGGTAATCCGTAAATTGCAGACGGTTCAGAACATGGCAGTGCGTCTGCTATGTAAACTACCCTACAAGTCTTCTACCTCCCCTTCCCGCCGTAGCCTTCATTGGCTTTGTATTGATAGTCGCTGTAAATTTAAGGCACTCTGGGGCATATTATCAAGGGGGTTTATCTACGCTTTTTTGGCTTTAAAAGCCAAGAAAGCGGAGATAAAATTATCTCCCTATTACCTAGCTGTCGCTAACACCAGTTAGCGACAGCTAGTAGGAGATAGCGACCATCTTGGGCCCCACTTTGCATGTCAGTGATATTTATCACTAATGACATGCAAAGTGGGCGTGCCAAGATGTTAGCGACTGGAAACAGTCGCTAACATCGTTATCTCCTATTACCAACTTTTGGAGATATTCGCGCTAAGCGTGAATATCTCCAAAAGCTAACACCTTCCCTGAGCAGTTCTTAGCTATGTTATCCAATGGGAGGTGGATAACATGGCTAAGAGCATTAGCTCGGTAATGCATGAATATCGCGGACTTTTCAGCGATATTCATGCATTGCGGCCGATTTTTATCGCATTTGCGATAAACCTTGGTAATACCAAGGTTTATCTGCTATAAAAATCGCCGCAGCTCAGCGGTAAATTTTTGTCTCTAACCAAGCAATAGCGATAATTATCGCTATTGCTTGGTAATATGCCCCTCTGTTTTATACACAGAATTAATACTGGCAAGGCCCCTCAATATCTGAGATCTTTGATTCATCTGTACTCTCCCTCCCGCACTCTTCGTTCTTCCAGTCAACACAAACTCCAGATTCCCAGGATTAGGAGAGCCAGAATGGGTGGTCGCTCTTTTGCTTTTCTGGCCCCATCCCTGTGGAACTCTCTCCCTCTACCCCTTCGGATTGAACCTAATTACCAAAAGTTCCGCAGGAATCTAAAAACTTGGTTATTCAATAAATAAACTATTTCGGCAGGCACACCTCCCTTGTTGGTTTAGCGCCGTGTGGTATATAAATAAATAATACCGGATCTAGGTTTGACTAGGCATAGCAATAACAGATAGCTCAATAAATAAGAGTCAAGATTCGAGGTAGTAGGAGTTTGCAGGTTTAATACAGCATAAAGGACAGGAACAGGACAACCTGCACAGGAATAGGATGGCAGGGCCCGGCAGCTGCCGGGGCTGGATCTGGGATGAGCGCGCTAGCATTTAATAACAATACACAAGCATATATAGTAAAACAGTTGCATTACAGTACATATGATAGGCGGAGCAGTGGGTGGAGCAAAGGGTGTGACGCGTAGCAGTCGCGAAAGATAAGGGTGAAAGTGGGTGTAACAGGGCGTATACATAGACAGGTGATGCAAACGTAGCAGAATATGTCATGAATGGGGCGGAAACATGGAGGGGGCTACCTAAGGAGCCGGGACCTCTAACCTGATGGTGCGCGCAAGCTGGCAATGATGTGTTACTAGGAGAAGCTGGGGGCTACGAACTCTTGTGCTAGGAGCAGAGACTGAAGTCTGGAGAGTCAGGGCGACATGTACCTAAGCAGTATCTAGTATCTGATGTTTAGAGAACATGTTGATAGAATCCAAAAGTTATCGGGGTAAAGGCGAACAGACTCTAAGACTGGAGCATGCATTATTCTATATGTAGTGCGTGATGAAGAATATTAAATGATCATTAATACAGTATTTCTCTAACATGGAGACGTAAAGGCTAGACTATGACGGTAACTATTGATGCGATTCAGTAGCTTTAAGAATGCAGAGAAGGAGGGCTGGACTGATAGCTAGGATCATAACATACTCTTGGCAGACTCAGAGGCAGAGCCAGGCTGAACCGGGCACTGTGAGGCAGGAAGTAAGTGAAGGGTCAGGGATACAGGTGGGGGCTGTATCGCTCCTCAGCGAGGCTCAGGAGACAGGAGCTGAATCTGGTGTCCGGGCCCTTTTGAGGCCTAGAAACGGGGACTTTACAATGGAATAACGTGCACACTGAGAAACGTGGCAACGTAACTTTACATAGGCCTGATACTCGTAGCTTTCACGAGAACTGGAAACTGGCATACTAGAGATGGACACAACTGTAATTGCGTCTTTAATCAAACATGGGGGATACATATGCATATTTAATCATGCACACATAACATAAGATGGAGGACTCGTAGGGACACAGAACATGGCAAAATTTACTTTTCCACATTCCCTCCTTGTCACTACGTTTCCATCAGGAAACATCAATATTCATGATACCATCTATCATTTCATACAGTATCATTTGCTCGACTCGAATTTTCTGGGAACGGGTTTTAGAACGGGACTTGGGACTAGGAATACAAGAGGTAGCACAAATGCCACAAATCGCAGGGCCACATTGTATACAGAGGCAGCAGCTGAATATGATCGCTACTGCAATACCTAGAAAGGACAAGACTTTCCATCCCCAAGCGGAAATTATATTCCAGAACCAACCGGACCATGTCCATGTGCCTGGATCTTGGTGTAACAGATGGGCAATTTTATGGAGTCTGGTTATAGCTGAATAAACAGACGGTGCGTTATTTGGAATGAAAATGCAGCAACTAGATCCGATGACTCTACAGGCCCCGCCCCTATCGGCCAATATGACGTCAAGGACGAGACGATTCTGTAAAACGACAAATCTCATAGCAGATTGCTCTTCAGTCAAGTTACCTAGGGCAGAGGCAGTCTAATTTACTACAGCTTCAAGGGTTCTGGTCAACCTACGGATTAGCTTACTGTTCTGGATAGGGCCTATAAAGAAGAAGAAACCTCTATTGAAATCTGTATACTGTTCTAGAGCAGTTTCAGTATAATCGACAATTGGGGACTCAATCTCCCTTCTATGTCTAAGGTGTACTAGATGTGTGTTTCTATGATAATCAGATGGGGCTAGGAAAACTGGTGGCAGTAGGAAGGCAATGTAACAGGTTCCCTCCCAATCGAGGGGCAGACGAACATATGCGGTTTGACCACAAATAAAATAAGAATGACGTGAAGCTTTGAAAATAGATTTCCCACTGTCACTATACTTGACAATAGTAGTACAATCGCTGTGTCCTACATGTACGGAACCATTATTTCGGACACATAATTCGCCTTTGACTGGTAGTACCGAAATAGCAGGTAAGTCTGGAGTAGTATCAGACTGAACATTCAGGACCATAAAATTCGAAGAATAATTACCTAAATTGTAAACTTCATTTTCTAGATCTAACCCTGTTCTGTGGGGACGACCTTGCTTGTCTGGAAAACATGTACTGTTAAGAAAAGACATATCTGTTGAGGATGACGTTAACGTGGACCATGCTCCACACGAACCATTATGAGAAAATGGATAAGGAAAGAGTGGCAGAACTCCCTTCGGTGTCTGGAAAGGGGGGAGTCGACCACACACCCAACAATTAGTGGCATTGCTGGTCTGGTGTGAATAATGTAACATGCGGATAAAAGAATTGTTACGCATAGCGAGGCGGTAAGAGAGTTCATGAGGAGGCAGATCACTAAACGTGTGCTCTACTGTAACATTAGAAGACTTATTTACATGAGAAACTGGAAAATACAGATAAAACGCATAACTGGTGCAGGAAATCATAATACTGAGAAATAATATGAAACATAGAAAAACGATACATCGGATTGAGTTTTGACTAACTCTCTCACTATGGGGGTCTATTTTATACATGTCAGAAACCGGTCTAACCGTTTCACCTAGGGGAGGACTTAGACAATCAAACTGGCTGACTTATTTTACTAGACCTTAACTTTTTCTTATACTCCTGTTGCGGAGTTGTCTCTAACAGGGAGGGTGCAGTATCAGTGTCTTTTGCGGGACAGTCCTTAAGAATAGTACTTTGGCAGTCCTTTAAATCCTGGGAAATGTTCTTTGAGACTGGCTTCAATCCATAAAATCTTTTGATGTGTGAAAGATGCACCCAGCCTTTGCATCCCTCCAACTTCACGGCTGTACGGGTGGCCAGGAGGACCTGTCGGGGCTCCTTCCAGCGAGGCTCCAGCGGACTTGAGCGATCAAAATTTCTCACTAAGACCATGGATCCGGGAACGATTTCATGCGGTGCCACCTCGGTATTGTCTGGAAATGCGGCGGCAACCTGTGAACGACAAGAGTTGAGGGCAGACATCAAGGAAGCTAGGTAATCTGTCAGCATATTACTTGAAACATCGGTAATACTTCGAGGTCTAGGAGTACCCCACATGTTAGGGGGGCGGCCGAAAACGACCTCATACGGGGACAGACCTGATCTGGAATGTGCGACCATGCGCATATAGAACAGGGCAACTGGCAGAGCTATTAGCCAGTCCACACCTTTCTCTTGACAAACTTTTGCAATTCGGATTTTCAGGGTCTGATTATGTCTCTCTACGAGACCGGCTGCTTCAGGATGGCGTACACAATGGAGCTTCCACTGGTACCCTAACAAAAGGGAAACGTGCTTCATGAGTTCAGATGAGAATGGCTGGCCGTTGTCAGAATATACGACCCTAGGGAGTCCGTAACGGGGGAAGAACTCACGAACCAACTGCTTGGCAGTGGTCGCGGCTGTGTAATCTGGAACTGGATATGCCTCCGTCCACCTGGACAAAGCGCATACAACTACAAGGACATACTTGAAACCTCGACATCGCTCCATCTGAATGTAATCCATCTGGAGGACTTAAAAAGGGTGGTCAGGGGGCTGGAATCCACCTTGTTCCACCGGGACACTTTTACCTGGATTAAACTGACAACATATCATACAGGTACGGACTTTCTGCTTGGCTGCAGCTCGTAAATGCTTGTTGAACCAAATATTCTGGATACTGTCTAATATTGCTTTTTCTCCTAAATGTGCTGGACTATGTGCGGTATTAATAATGACTTGAACCATAGAGTCGGGGAGAAACCATGTGGTTTTTCCCTTCGTCACCCATCCCTGATCTGTCTGGACCCCTCCTTGTTCGGACCATTTCTTGATTTCTTCGGGAGTAGCATGTAACTGGATATCTATGACATCTTGTGTAGGGTCTTTAACTGTCATACATGTAGTCGGATCTGGAGTAAGTGTCTGTGTTGGCTTAACTGAAATGTCTGGAGCCTGTGCTGTAAGCTTGGCTGTGCGATCTGCTAGATCATTACCTTGGGAAATAGTGTCAGTAACTTTCGTATGTGCTTTGCATTTCATGATAGCAATGGATGTCGGTAAGTGTATGGCATCTAACAGAGCTTGAATAAGGAGACCATGCTGAATCTTGGTTCCATGAGAAGTCATGAAACCTCTCTCCTGCCAGAGCACTCCGAAGTCGTGTACAACTCCAAATGCGTAACGTGAATCTGTGTAAACATTAACTTTCAGGTTCTTGGCGTGTATGCAGGCTTGAGTCAGAGCAACTAGCTCTGCTGCTTGAGCAGACAGGGTGTCAATGCGGTGTGTCTCTATAACTTCGGTGTCGGTAGTCACTGCATACGCGGCTACTAGTTCTCCTGTACTTGTTCTCATGCATGAACCATCCACATAAAGTGTCAGGTCGGGATCTGGTAATGGAATATCTGTCAGATCTTGTCTTGGCTTTGTCATGATGTTAACTACTTCCACACAGTCGTGTGTGGCAGGATTCAAAGTAGCTGACGGTAACAGTGTAGCAGGATTTAGAACGTTGCAGCGTCTGATTTCTATGTGTGGCTGAAACAGTGTCAATTCATAACCTGTTAAATGTGCAATTGTCAAGTGCTGAGTTTGTGTTCGGTTTAAAAGAACTTCCACGCAGTGTGGAACTTGTACTGTCAGGGAGTGTCCTAAGACTATGGAATCACTTTGTCTGATAGCTAGTGCTGTGGCTGCAACTGACTTGAGGCACGCAGGCAGAGCCTGGGCTACAGGATCTAATGTGCTCGAAAAATAAGCACAAGGCTTGTATTGTCCTGCTTGATCTTGTGTGAGGACAGATAATGCTGTACCTTCGCGTTCTGTGACGAAAAGTGTAAAAGGCTTACTGTAGTTCGGTGTTGCTAGAACTGGAGCTTGACATAGGGCTTTCTTTAACTCATTGAAACTAAGTGCATGTTCAGATGTCCAAGGGAGGACAGTCGATACGGCTGCCTCCTGTGTCGTTAACTGTATCAGTGGTTTAGCTAGAAATGCATACTGAGGAATCCATTGTCTGCAATAGGAAGTAAGGCCGATAAAAGCACGTACCTCCTTCTGGGTCTTGGGCTGAGGAAGACTCGCTATTAACTGGATACGGTCTGGTGTCAACTGCCTACCCCTCTTGGACAGTAAGTGTCCTAAGTAGATCACTTGCTGGACACAGAATTGAAGCTTCGAAGGGGACACCTTGTGTCCCATCTCGGCTAGGAAATACAAGACTGTAAGTGAGGCTCGCTCGCAAGCACGTTCAGAACGGGCTGTGATCAGTAGATCATCAACATACTGGAGCAGGGCAGTGTCAGTTGGCATGTGAATGTTGTCTAGTTGTCTCTTGAGTGCTTGACTATAAATACTAGGACTTTCTGTGAAACCTTGAGGAGCGCGTGTGAACATATAGCTCCTTCCATTTAAACAAAATCCGAAAAGAAACTGGCTGTCTGGATGAATGGGGACACTGAAAAACGCGTTCTTGAGGTCTATGACTGTAAAAAATGAAGCTTCGGAATCAATGGCTGTCAATAGGGAAGAGATATCTGGGACAACTGGGTACTGGGGAATAATACATTTATTAAGTTCTCGAAGGTCAATCACTAAACGATATACTGGAGGTGCATTTGGATCAGTACGTTTCATGACAGGAATGATCGGAGAATTACATACATTGGAGTCGGTTTCTACAACTACTCCCTGAGCCATGAGCTCGTCAATAATTTTGGATAAGGCTGCTACAGCCTCTGGTGGCAATCTGTACTGTCTTATTCGTGGTAACACTACACCTGGCTTGAGAGTCACACGATGGGGTGTGATTTGCATAAAACCAACATCAGTTGGACCTTGCGCCCATAGATGCTGCGGAACATTGGACAATCTGGGATCAAAATCTCGTAATACATAGTGACCCTTGAAGTCGCGTAGGAACAATCGTATTCCCTCTGGGGAGCAGCATATAACTGCACCTAACTCTTTCAGTGTTTTAATGCCTAACAAATTCTCTGGACATGACTTCGTAAGTAACAGATCAGTAGTGCGGGACAATGGACCTACTTCTAGAGTAACTGGCTTTGATATTTCATTTACAATAGGCTTTCCTGAAAATCCAAGGGAAACATTTCTAGAGCCTGAGAGCGGAGCCCCTGGAACTTCGGCGTGACTTATAGTGGTCCTACTTGCCCCTGTATCAATCAGAAACGTTCTGTCTTTCCCTAATACTTGGGATCACTGACATAATATCGACGACACAAATATCGAGATACACAAATATCGAGTCAAAAATATCGATTGACAAAATATCGACTCCCTATCTTCAAACAGGTAAGTACCAAAATATCGACTCCAAAATATCGACTTACAAAAATATAGACTGTCAAAATATCGATTTTTTAAAATGTCTTAAAAGTAAGTTAAAACTAATATAGTAATAAATATATTTAATATAAACTTAGAAATAATTATTAAAAAAATATAATTTTAATAAATAATTTATATAATTAAAAAAATTATATCACCAAAAATTACACACACACATATATATATATATATATATATATATATATATATATATATATATTTACACATATTATTAAATAAACATATATAACATTTTAGAAAATGTTTAAAATTTATTGTTACAACTATAGTGAGTTCAACATTAGCAAAAGTGTTGGATAGCGTAGAGGTAAAATTTACTACTCCCACTCCAGTGGGTGCAACAGTAGGGAAAGCGCTGGAAAGCGTAGAGGTTAAAATTACTATTCCCACTCCAGGGATGTATGACGTTACAACGCATACTTTTACAACGCCTACCATTACAACAAAACTTTTACAACGCAAAAACTTTTACAACGCATACATTTACAACGCAAGATTTTACAATGCATATACCTTTACAACGCATACCATTACAACATAAGTATTGGTAAGTATATAATAATTTTTTGAATATAAATTAATAAAAAATATTATAATATAATTTAATATAATTTAATTTTATTAAAAAAATGTAATTTAAATGTAATTTTACTTTATTTTTACAAAGTACCCCTGTACCCCAAAAACCCAAAACTGACCCTGAACCCTAAAAATACCCCTTTACCCATAAACTGAAAACTGACCCTGAACCCTAAAAATACCCCTTTACCCAAAAACTGAAAACTGACCCTGAACCCTAAAAATACCCCTTTACCCAAAAACTGAAAACTGACCCTGAACCCTAAAAATACCCCTTTACCTACAAACTGAAAACTGACCCTGAACCCTAAAAATACCCCTTTACCCCAAAAACTGAAAACTGACCCTGAACCCTAAAAATACCCCTTTACCCAAAAACTGAAAACTGACCCTGAACCCTAAAAATACCCCTTTACCTACAAACTGAAAACTGACCCTGAACCCTAAAAATACCCCTTTACCCCAAAAACTGAAAACTGACACTGAACCCTAAAAATACCCCTTTACCCAAAAACTGAAAACTGACCCTGAACCCTAAAAATACCCCTTTACCCAAAAACTGAAAACTGACCCTGAACCCTAAAAATACCCCTTTACCCAAAAACTGAAAACTGACCCTGAACCCTAAAAATACCCCTTTACCCCAAAAACTGAAAACTGACCCTGAACCCTAAAAATACCCCTTTACCCAAAAACTGAAAACTGACCCTGAACCCTAAAAATACCCCTTTACCCAAAAACTGAAAACTGACCCTGAACCCTAAAAATACCCCTTTACCCAAAAACTGAAAACTGACCCTGAACCCTAAAAATACCCCTTTACCTACAAACTGAAAACTGACCCTGAACCCTAAAAATACCCCTTTACCCCAAAAACTGAAAACTGACCCTGAACCCTAAAAATACCCCTTTACCCAAAAACTGAAAACTGACCCTGAACCCTAAAAATACCCCTTTACCCAAAAACTGACAACTGACCCTGAACCCTAAAATTAAAATATTTATCAATTAATCAATTATAATTAATTACCAATAATATTTTAATTAATTACCAATTAATAATTAATTAACAATTAATTTTTTAAAAATATCAATAAATAAATTAACATATTTAATTAATTATAATTAAATTACTTCCCACCCTATTCCCCTATAAACCCACAACCCGCTACAGAAAATAAATTACTAAAATTAAAATATTTATCAATTAATCAATTATAATTAATTACCAATTATATTTTAATTAATTACCAATTAATAATTAATTAACAATTAATTCTAAATATATATCAATAAATAAATTAACATATTTAATTAATTAGAATTAAATTACTTCCCACCCTATTCCCCTATAAACCCACAACCCGCTACAGACTTATATTACACAAAAAATAAAAATTATTATTAACTTACCTTAAATTCGATATTTTTGTTGTCTATATTATGTCTAGTCGATATTATGTCCATTCTATATTTTTGATTCGATATTATGTCCATTCTATTCGATATTAATTTTCTCTAGTCGATATTTTTGTTGTCTATATTATGTCTAGTCGATATTATGTCCATTCTATATTTTTTACTCGATATTCTGTCCAGTCGAAATAATTGACTCGATATTATGACTGTACACCAATACTTGACTGTGAACATAGGGACCTTCTTGATCTACAGGTATCTCGATGAGAGGCAAGCCTACCTCCCTCTCTAGGCTGTTTCATGAATACGGTTGATACTCTGGATACTCGGACTGTGCATACTGGTACATCTGCTGTGTAACATGCTGTGTTGCAGCGATAGGCTGCGGTGCTGTAACTGTCTGTGGTGCATTCTGTGACTGAGGAGTCTGTGTAACTTGTTCTTGTCTAGGCGGACGTGGTCTTTCTTTAGTCTTACCGGTAGCTATGTTGTGTTTCAGAACTGCACACTCGTTTATAAAATGACCTGGCTGTTTACAATAATTGCAGTTCCCTTTAACGGGAGCTGCAGGATGACTGGCTTGATTTGGTCCCCTCTTCTGACTGTCTTGAGGAACAGATTGTGCAACTAGTACTTTCATTTTCGTGTCTTTCATACGTTTTCTCTCGTGATCTTGCTCTTCTCTGATTCTATTCTGGTGGTATTGAAGCATCTGTAACATTTGGGACGGGGTATTAGCTTGCCAGGTACTTTCGACTTTCAAAACTCGGTTTTTAATTTGTGGACTTGAATTCTCGACTAATTTAGTAACAAAAAGATGAGGGTATGCTTCACTACTTGTCTTGAGGCCACTGTTGATGCTAAAACATTTCTCAAATCTGGAATAATAATCACTAATATCTTCATCTTGTTTCTGTTTACAGGCTGAGATTGCATCCCAGTCTTCTTTTCTTTTTTTTTTTTTTTTGAAAACCTTTATTGTACAAAGAAAGCTCACAAATACGGGCCTACAACCCACGAGGGCTGGCCACCACATGGTAGATAACGTAATAAATGAAAAACAAATGTTCAACAGGATATATCACTAGGAGCACAGGAGAAACAATAAGAGCATCGAGCAATCAGCAAGAACAGGACAATAAAAGGTTAATTTTCTAATGCGGGGTGGGAAAACAGAAGAGTCATGGGCCGTGCAAAAAACAACCAGGGAGGGGCCGCGGCAAGCCGCCATCTTACGATCACAGAATGACAAAAGAGGCCATACCAACATAGCTATCAAAGAGTATAAACGTAATCGGAATATAAAGAAACGACAATGGCATCAATCAAACCGCACCTACCCGTCGCCGCCCCCACCCAAATTGAGGAGACATGATCAAAAAAGCCCACATAATAAAAGACAATACGATACGCATCCCAACAAAATAAAAGGACCCCCATAAAGGAGGAAAAAGGGGAGAGGGAAAAAGGGGGAACAAAAGAAGGGACTCCCACCAAACCACGCACCCCCAGGAGTGAAAGCAGGATAATAGAGTCCGGCAAGCGACATAGCAATAATCGATACCAAATTACCCAGCGAGCTACAATCAGATACACACCGGAATACGAAAGACACAGAAACTCCCCAGGGGGATACAGGAGGAGACGGAGTCCCGGAAAAAGTGAACACACAAGAGCCATAGAACAGAAAAAGAGGAAATAAGGGAGGAAAAAGACCCCCCAATACGGACAGACCCCCACCAACCCACCCCTAAAGCCCACCCTGCACCCCTGCAGAAGGCTACGGCCTACCCCCCCGCAGCGTGCCTGTCGCCCTAATCAGAACCCGAAATATAGCGGAGCAAAGTTAAGTCGGAAACAAAGACAAAAATGGGAAGGGAAGAGAAGGAAACGAGGGATGGGAAACACACACAGACATACACGAGGGAGGGCCGGGAGACAGGAGTAAACGCACCCAGCCACCCGCCTGAGTCGAGGAGGCGAGTCCCCGGGAAGCCAGAGAACATCGGGTTAAAGTCTAGGGGCACCAGTCAATCACACAGAACCATACCGGGACAGGTTGACCATCCAAACCAGTGCAAGACTACCGCACACAGATGCCAATATACATCAGCCCTGTCCTTGTTTGTCCAAAGTGGAAACGGTCCGATCCAGCGAGGACCAGGTTACGAAGAACAGGAGATAGACAGCAGGAAGATCCAACGGCAGTCCGGAAAAGGCACGTAAAGTGGAACACGGACGATCCAGGAAAGTAACGAAGTGTAGCAAACGATGCAGGCACAAGTCCAAGGATATGTCCAGAAGAACCGACCCATCTGGGCCAGCACAGGAGACATCGCCGGGCAGCAGCGACCGAAAGGAAGCGGGAGAGTCATGAAGGCCAGGCCAAGTAAAATCCAGCTCCCGGGCCCGGGAAAAAGAAGGTAGAGCAGGAGGAGGAGGCGCCATCAAGTTCCGTACAGCAGCAGACGCGGTCGGAGCCGGGGCCAATTCCGCCAGGATAATTCCAGCCGCACCCCGCGGCGGCACAAGGACATCTGGCCGTGGGGGCCCAGGAGGCCCGCCGCGAGGAACCATCTCCGAAGCTAGGATAGGCGCGGTCACACAGCGCCGCCAGGAGAGCAGGGTGTCCAGTAACTCCTTAAGTGTAGGAAAACATTCACAGTATCCGGTACCCGGGCCACGCGGCGGGCCCCCAGCGCTCGCCCAGGCCCGGTCAAGACCCCCGGGGTCGGTCGCCATTTTGAGAGTCCGACAAGGCAGCGCGGCTGTAAATCTCCGCCGGGGCGGCAGTAAGGCAAACAAAGTCCCGCTGACCGGCAGCAGAGCACCCCGGGCAGGAAGGGGGGCCACCAGAAGAAAGGGATTCGCCGGCCACCCAACGCCGCCGGTCCCGCTCTCCGAGTCCGGGCGGCAAAATCAAAATGGCCGGACCGGAGAACAAAGGGAGAGCAAGCCGGACACACGAGGAGCTCAGACCACGGAATGCAGCGCCTCCACCATAGGCCTCCTCCCCACAGGAATCGGCCAGGAAGGACCTCCGGCCCACACGAACAACGGCCCTCCGACCACCTCCTCCACGCCCCGGAGGGCAGATCCGCAGACTCCGTCTGGCCCGGGAGCCGGCAAGAAGATCCAGGCCAGTCCGCCTCCGATACCCCAACACAATCGGGGGCACTGCACCGGATCCACAGCAGCCAGGATAACCGGAACAAGAGGTAAGTGCCTGCAAGGCGTCGTAGCACCACCACTCAGCAAACAGGGCTATCCGGGGCAGGATTACAGCAGGATAAATGTGAAAACCCAGGCGGGCGAACGGAGCCGAGCTAAAGCGCGGCCATCTCGGTCGCGAGCTAGGCTCCTCCCTCCAGTCTTCTTTTCTAGTTGTCAATAATCTAGGCAAAACTTGTATTAATAATTCTGGTAATTCTTTACATTTATCTCCAAGACCGGTACCTGGTACTCGTGCCTTATCTTCGGCTTCTAGAACTGCCCAATCGATCTTTTTCTCTCCCACCTCCCAATCTTTTTCCTTGAGTTTTTCATATACCCCTGCGGGCAACAGGACTTTTAACATTTTAATGATATCTGGATACGTGTATTCTCCCATACGGAGCATGTCTTTTAATTCTCGGTGGAACCCTGCTGGATCTTTGTCATGACAGGGAATTAACTTTTTCATCTCTAAGAGTTCCATCTTTGTAATCGGAGTGTAAACAAACACTCGTTGCATTTCACCACCGTCTGTCTTAATTGGATGTACTTCTCGTAACGGATTCTGTCTGTCTATGTAAAAGGGTTTACTTTCTGGGGGTGAGACATGAACAAAATGTGGGTTCAGAAACGTTCTGTATTTGTGGCGCTGTTCTAGAATGACACTAATCAAATCGGTACCTAAACCTTTCCATTTGTACTGGAGTAACTCGTTCAGGACATCGTGTAACGGACCTGGATCAGAATGTTGATCCTCATACAATGTAATGAGGTGCTGGATCATATACATACCCGCCAGTCGTTGCTCGGCTGGGGGCATTTTCAGAAACATTTGTGCCACTATTCCGTCTGGAAAAGTGGTAGAATCAGTAATCCATCGGACTGCTGATCGGACTAGTTCTTGTTCATGCATGGTACTTAACTCGCTATAACCGATTCGTGATTTCAGAATGTGATCGGTAGCTTGAAATACTTGTTCTAGAGAACCTTGTTCTGATGCTGGATGGTGAAAAACTGGCTTGTATTCTAGACGTAAATGGCGATCTGGAAATCTAGATTTTCCTACATACGCTATTCTGTCGGGATTCTCGTCCTCTACCTCTTCAGTATCAGAGTTACTTTCTTTCTCGCTTACTCGTGTTTCTTTGCGTTGTTCATGTATCCTTATTATTTCTTTACGAATCTTCTTGTACATATTCTCTATACTACTGATGGTGTTATGCTTACCCTCGGCTATATTATCACTCCACCTTGTCAGGACTTTCATTTCGGCTCGATCTTTGGTCGGATAATCTTGTTCTCGTATTAAACAATTAATCAGAAACTTTAATAGCATGAGCTGGACTTCAACTTTTCTTTGGCACATGACGTCACTAATACTTTCTGGATCATTCCCTGTACGGATGAAACGATATATTCTGTCTAGATCTTCTTTCATATCTGGTAGGGTGACTAGATACTCGGTCACCTTTCTCACGCGTAATGAATATAAAACCATATTATCCTCGCCTGGGACTGGATCATAGCCACATTCGGTAAGGGCTTTTCTTATTTCTGCAACAGACTGATATCTGGGCGTACGCTGTGACGCTTGTGCATGTAATTCGGGTAACGTTAAACGCTTGTGTGGCGGCGGGGTTCCTGGAGGACCTCCCCCTGCGGCCCCTAAACTAGAGTCGTCTACTGATGCTCTTCGTCCTGGCAGAGTGGGAAATGGAAATGCAGGCTGGACTTGTATGGCGGGCTGGACCGGGGGTACCGTAACAGGTACTCCGGTGTCTGGAGGAGCGGGAAGTGCCTGATTTACAGGGACTGGCGGAGCGGGATTTGCATATTCTGGGACTGTGTCGTCCAAATAGGACGAAATGAAAATATCAGCTGCGGTCGGTTTGTGACGTAGCTTGAGCGGAACTAATGGTGGCGGGAAATTACTGGATGCCTCCGGGGTCGCTTTTGGCAAGCCCTCGGCAAGAAGAGGATACATACCCTTAATAAGGGCATGCCTCTGTCTGTCTGACTGTTCGGTTTTAATTCGTTCACCTATCTCGATTAATTCTTTTTCTTGTGCTCGCTCTAAGGATTCTCTACTTAATTCAGACTTTCTGATTTCTTTTTCGGTTCTTTTATGAGATTCTTTGTGCCATAACTCAATGGCATCTTTCTGTGACTGTCTGGCTTTCTTTTTCCATAATGCCTCTTCTACTCTCATGATGCACTCGGCATCCCACGTACCTGATACGGGCCATCTATACTTTTCTTCCAAACCTCTGGTATACTCTACCCATAAATCTAGATACAATATGGCGCTTATGCCATGCTTCTGATACATGAAATGACCTGGACTGTCCCTAGGCGGAACAGGAACTGCTGCTTCTAGCAGACCTTTTCTGGTTTTTAACTGACGCAGTTTTGAAAAGAGCGGCATGACTGAACTATAATCTGGACACAACACAATACGATACACGATAATTACTTCACACTCATACCACGACATTAAAATACATGAATAACATTCAGAATAACAGTTCGAACAGAATACTACCTGGAATACGGAAAACAGAATACATGAATTTTCTCGAGAACAGAACTGACTAGAACAGGAACTAGATGCACTGCTAAAACAGTACTAAACTTACCGGTCTCATAAAGAGACACGTCAGGACCCGCATCCACCGAAGTGGACACTTCGTTTGGGATATGTGTACCACCAAAACCCCACGGACCAGAGTCAATTAGATTGACCCTGTCTAGATACTACCCCAGCAACGGTACTCACCGGGCAGCAAGAACGGAAGGCCTCGGACTGGACTGGACTGCTTCGACGCCGGACGGACGAACTTCAGACTTCTGTTACAGGTGGGCCTCCGGATACCTCGGACCTTGGACTCTCGGCTTGGGCTCTGGTCGGGACTCGCCGCGTTCCTCCACCGCCTCGTCTGGATGCTGGACCGCCACCTCCGTCTCCTCCGTGGGCCTGAGGGATACTTGAAGCAGAAATATCTGCACGTGCACGGTATGGTTCCGTCACGGCTGCAGAGGGTCAGGGGGCACGCGTGGCTTCACCGGCGCGTGGGGAAAGGGCAAGTTCCTGTTCGGGCGCCATTATGTGGTATATAAATAAATAATACCGGATCTAGGTTTGACTAGGCATAGCAATAACAGATAGCTCAATAAATAAGAGTCAAGATTCGAGGTAGTAGGAGTTTGCAGGTTTAATACAGCATAAAGGACAGGAACAGGACAACCTGCACAGGAATAGGATGGCAGGGCCCGGCAGCTGCCGGGGCTGGATCTGGGATGAGCGCGCTAGCATTTAATAACAATACACAAGCATATATAGTAAAACAGTTGCATTACAGTACATATGATAGGCGGAGCAGTGGGTGGAGCAAAGGGTGTGACGCGTAGCAGTCGCGAAAGATAAGGGTGAAAGTGGGTGTAACAGGGCGTATACATAGACAGGTGATGCAAACGTAGCAGAATATGTCATGAATGGGGCGGAAACATGGAGGGGGCTACCTAAGGAGCCGGGACCTCTAACCTGATGGTGCGCGCAAGCTGGCAATGATGTGTTACTAGGAGAAGCTGGGGGCTACGAACTCTTGTGCTAGGAGCAGAGACTGAAGTCTGGAGAGTCAGGGCGACATGTACCTAAGCAGTATCTAGTATCTGATGTTTAGAGAACATGTTGATAGAATCCAAAAGTTATCGGGGTAAAGGCGAACAGACTCTAAGACTGGAGCATGCATTATTCTATATGTAGTGCGTGATGAAGAATATTAAATGATCATTAATACAGTATTTCTCTAACATGGAGACGTAAAGGCTAGACTATGACGGTAACTATTGATGCGATTCAGTAGCTTTAAGAATGCAGAGAAGGAGGGCTGGACTGATAACTAGGATCATAACATACTCTTGGCAGACTCAGAGGCAGAGCCAGGCTGAACCGGGCACTGTGAGGCAGGAAGTAAGTGAAGGGTCAGGGATACAGGTGGGGGCTGTATCGCTCCTCAGCGAGGCTCAGGAGACAGGAGCTGAATCTGGTGTCCGGGCCCTTTTGAGGCCTAGAAACGGGGACTTTACAATGGAATAACGTGCACACTGAGAAACGTGGCAACGTAACTTTACATAGGCCTGATACTCGTAGCTTTCACGAGAACTGGAAACTGGCATACTAGAGATGGACACAACTGTAATTGCGTCTTTAATCAAACATGGGGGATACATATGCATATTTAATCATGCACACATAACATAAGATGGAGGACTCGTAGGGACACAGAACATGGCAAAATTTACTTTTCCACAGCCGGGAAACCTCCGGGTAGCTGCGCGCTCTATAAAATTAAATATAATAATAATAATAATAATAATAATAATAATAATAATCTTCGAAGGACGGGAGAAGAACTGGAAAGTTTATCGCCATCTCCAGGAGAGAGGGGAACCAGATCTGAGCTTGCCAAAAGGGAGCAACTAATACCAGAGAGGTGGACTGTCGGCGATCCTGAGAAAGTACTCTGTTGATCATGAGGAAAGGAGGAAAGGCATAGTTGAGGTGACGAGACCAATCCTGAAGGAAGGCATCCGTTGCCAGAGCCAGGGGGTCTGGCCGCCAACTGAAGAACCGAGGCAATTGTGAGTTGAGCCGGGAAGCAAAGAGATCGATAGAGAAGGGACCCCATTTGTGAAAAAGAGAAAGGAAAACAGGAGGGACAAAGCTTCCAATCGCTGGAGTCTCGGAGGAACCTCGAGTGCCAATGCGCCACTGAGTTGAGGTCTCCTGGGAGATACTCTGCTGTTAAGGAAAGCTGATGAGCTAGACAGTACTCCCACAGGCTTTTCTCTAAATCCGCTAGAGGTTTGGATTTGGTCCCACCAAGATGATTGATATAGCGGACCGCAGAAACATTGTCCATACGCAGGTGGATGGAACAACGGATTCTGTCTTTTGACAGGCTTTGAAACGCAAAGGAACCTGCAAGCATCTCTAAACAATTGATGTGCAATTTGGACTCCTCTGAAGACCATGTACCTCCAGTCAAGATTGGATCACATCGGGCGCCCCAACCAGACAGGCTGGCATCGAATTCTAACACAAGATCTGGGGCTGAGGCGAAGATAGTGCGCCCGTTCAACGCATCTAAATGGTCTATCCACTATTGAAGTTCGTTGCGGGATTCGAGATCTAGGGCGACGAGATCTGCGTAGGCAAGACCTTGGCGAGGATGCCTGATTTTTAGTCTTTGGAGAGCACGATAGTGGAGAGGACCTGGGAACATGGCCTGAATGGAAGAGGAGAGAAGACCGACGATCCTGGCCAAAGACCTGAGGGACAGAAGAGAGGACTGAAGGATGGAAGCAATCTCTGCTTTGATTCTGGAAACCTTGGAAAGAGGAAGACGGAGAGAGGCAGCAACTGAGTCCACTAGGAAACCCAAGAACTCCATGTTCTGAGATGGAGTCAGAGACGACTTCTCGACATTGATGAGAAAGCCAAGGTCTAGGAGAAGAGACCGAGTTGTCTGTAAATCTGACAGCAGACACTGTCTGTCTGAGTTCAAGATCAGAATGTCATCTAAGTAGATGATGAGTCTGATCCCGAGAGAGCGAAGGAAGGTGACCACTGGCCTCAATAGTTTTGTGAAGCACCATGGTGCCGAAGAGAGACCAAAGGGAAGAGAGGTGAAACAGTAGGTCACTCCTGACCAATGAAATTTCAGGAACTTCCAATGAGACTGGTGAATAGGAACAGTAAGATAGGCGTCCTGCAGGTCCAAACGAACCATCCAATCCTTGGGGCGAAGAGTGTCCCGTAAATGAAGAATCGTCTCCATTTTGAAGTGACGGTACACCACAAACTGGTTGAACCACTTCAAGTTGATTACTGGACGTAGCTTCTTGTTTTTCTTTTGTACCAGAAAAATGCAGCTTTAGAAAGCCTGAGGAGTCGAAGGGAAAAATCCGGATGGCTTGTTTCAGAAGTAAAGAATTGACCTCATTTGAGATTAGATCGTCCCTATGGGAGGAGAAGACGAGAGGAGGAGGGAAAGAGGTTTGGACAGGCGGAGAAGAGAGTTCTATAAGATAGCCCTGAACAGTGTTTAAGACCAAGGGGTCTGAAGTTATAGTGTGCCATTTTGCCAAAAAGAGTTTTAGGTGACCCCCTACAGGAGGGGAAAAAGAAAGGCTTACCTTGCTGGTTGGAGTTGGAGTTGCGGTAGCTTTTTTTCCTCTGCCCCGGAAGCCACGGCCTCGTTGTGGGTAGAATTAGGGTTTGTAATCCTGTGTGTTACTGTAGGAACCTCTGGAGCCTTGGTTGTAAGGACGGCCGGAAGAGCGGCCCCTGCCTCGTCCGGCCCGTCCAAAAACACGAGGAGTAAAGACCCTTTTGATGGACTGTTGGGCTTTGTCCAAAGAGGCAAAGGTAGAAACGAACCTGCTGAGGTCACGAACCAGGTTGTCACCAAAAAGGAGACCGTTAGCTTTGGAGCCGGGATCCATAGGGGCGAGATTGGCGAGTTTGGGATCCAATTTGATCAAGAGGCCTTTGCGACGTTCGTGAGTAATGGCCGAATTGGCGTTACCTAGGAGGCAAAAGGCCCGTTGTGCCACAAAGAAATGTCTTCAGCAGAGAGTTCCGAACCTTCCAGGCGGGCAGACTCCGCCATATCAAAGATCCGGGCCAGAGGACCCACAATATCCAACAGTTTGTCCTGGCACGTGGACCATGCCTTATCTACCCCTTTGCGGGGGTCCTTGCCAAATTTGGAGAAGAAAGTGAGAAGGGGCTGATCTATGGAGGGAACCAGGCTGATTTTGTCAGGCAGGGCGGGTTTTGGACATTCAGATTTGAGTCTGGACCGAACCGCGGTCTCCAGGGGAAGGCGCAGACGTGCCGAGATATATTCCCCAACATGATGAGAGGGGAGCAATTCAGTGGAATTGGGATGACCAATAGAGGAGGGATCAAACATGGGGAGACCCTCAGAGTCATAAATCGGCTCCAAAGTGAAGGAATCGGACTTGACAAGTTTGGAAGGGGGGTCAACCACATTGAAAAGGTCAAACAAATCATCATCGGTGTCCAAGACGGTGGAAATAACCAATTTTTTAATTGGTGACTCTGCGTGCTTTGACTTTTGCTTTCTCTTGCCCTCGGAGCCAACAAACCCCTCCTTGCCAGGAGGCCTGGGAGGCACTAAGTCCTCAGTCATAAGCGAGGAAGACTCGCTGGTCAACAGTGACGCTTTTTTAGGAGCACGAACAGAAGCAGAGTGGCCCACCTTACGTTTTCTGCTATCCCGCGCAGATTGGGCCAGAGCCTTGGACATCATACTGAGCATGGTATTTTCCATAGTTTTGGACATGCGTCTCATAGACAGTTCAACCGCATGCTCCACAGAATTGTTAATAAATATATTCAAACCCTGTTTAAATGAATCATTGTCCTCTTTTGTAGGGACCTCCTCAGAGGAACTATCATGTTCCATAACCACAGAGAAAAAGACAAGGCAGCTAGGGGTTAAAAATGAAGCAAAGGAGCACTAGGGGCGTGTACGGGGGTGGGTCGAGCACCAAAGGAAGAGCTGACGAGAGGCAAGGAGCGGTGAAGGAGAAGGCAGGCTGCGTCGTGGGCTCTGAATGAGGACGACCTCGGAAAAACCCTCGGAGGAAAGTGGGAAAGAGGCGCGAAGACGCGCGTGAGAAACAGAGCCGGGAGATACCACCGCGGCGGGTTGGGGGGGGGGAAGGCTTGCTAAAGCCGAGCAACAGTGAAGCAAAGGAGCGCGTCAAGCGCTAATGACAAGCGCGAAGCAGCGCAACCCCAAATAGAAACAGGCAATAAGCACAATTATTAATAAACCAAGCACAACGCAGTTATAAATACTGGGAGCAAAGATAAGAGACACTTTTTTGACTGCGAGCAGCAAGAAAAGAGGAAGCTGCGCAGTCAGTTTGGTCTCTTATCTATGTTCCTTATGGTGATTGGTTACTGAGTTATCGTTTTTTCTCGTTCCTATGGCCCAGTTGTCGTCTGGCCCCCTGGGAACTATGGTTTCACTTATCTTGGCTGCTGTAATAAATATGCAAGATAAGAATGCATAATAAAATTATTGTTTAAAGATGCCCAACAAAAGAATGGAAAGGCAGAATTGTTTGAGGGAAATACAACTTAGTTTGTGTTTGAGGTGCAGTTGCTAATCCATACTAATATAATAAAGAGAGAGCACAAACCTTTGAGGCGGGTAATCTCAGGAACCACAGCACCAATCACAACACCCAATACAGCGTTGGAAAGGGCAGTTGCAGCAGAAGAACATAGGCTATGCAGACGCCTACCATATACATGGTAGAGAAGTGTGGCTCACTGGTTAGAGGAGGCAGACCTGGAAGCAGAGGTCAGCCCGGGACCAGGGTTCAATTCCCGGCTCGGCGGGGTCTTGAGTCCTAAAATGTCCATGGACTCGACAATTCTCGCTCCGGTGCCTACTCGATTCACGGGTTCACACTCTGCGACTCTGGGCAATAGCTTGCTTAATCTCCACAACGGCCCCTCGCGGCGGGATGCCTGGCTTTCACCTTGCGGATACCCTGCCAGGGTTATCTCACAGGGGAATACCAGGACGGGTTCCCTAAGCAAGCGCTTAGAAACCGCTTGGTGATTTGCGCTATATAAATTCCTGTACATTTACATTTACATACATTTAAAAGGTAAAAGAACTGTGCCAGCAAAGTAGTCCCTTGTGGGCGTGTCTGCGTTGTGCTGTGGCGTGTGCTGGGGGCGTGTGGTACTGTCGTGTTCATATCTAGGACCCTAATTCTATATTCCCGATTTATGCCCTTGTGAGGTTATAATCAATAATATCCTGATAAAGGCATAAGAATCAGATACATATTCAGTAATAGCCCATGCAGTCCAAAGCACAGCACGGCTACTCCCATCGACTCCTAGAAAGCACAACGCGTTCTTTAAACAAACCAAGCCTCCAGCAGCCCGGGAAATCCACCATGCTTTTGTTTTGATTTGAACAAGAACTCCTGAAGTCCAGAAAGAACTGTTAGTTCTTAGTGACGTCTTATGTCCAACCTTACGTCAAACCCGGCACCTTCCAGGTATAAAATACCAACAGTTGCCTTAAGCAAACACACAGTGGTTTGGAGCAGAGCGGCCATCTACTTGCCCGAGAGCCCAGCTGATGCGAGAGCCCACGGAAAGCCGCCCCTCCTGTTTGACGCACTGAGAGAGACGCTGTCTTTTTCTCCAGCCGAGAAAATCCAGCTCCGGTGTTTCCAGCCTACCCTTGCAGGTTGCTGGGATATCGAGTCCTGAGAAAAGAGATACCAGACCTCCCACATTCTATTACCAAGGTACGGAGCTGACTAAACCCTTAAGAGAATTCTTGATGCAGATTCTTGGCAAAATAATCTTAACCAATTTAACTTAAACTGCTACTTACTCATCCCTTCCCACGTATTAGGCTTAGGTCAGGTACACTGGGGTAGGCTTAGTTAGAAGCACCAGTTGAGTACGTTAGTCAATGTATTTATGTATGTATATATTTTATCCATTTTAAAGTATCATATGGCTAAGAAACCATATCAATGCTTTTACAGTATTATTTCATAATACTACTTTTACTGTACGCACTTTACTTTACTTTAAGTATTGCAATTGTGGCAATTCATTTCTCTTGCATGAGAAAGAAGACTGCTCAATAAATAACACCTTTTTATTGAAAACGCCCGTCTCTCTATTTCTCTGCACTCTGGTGAAACTAAGTATGCACTGCTGACTGAGTGAAATAGCTCAAATAGTTAAATAATACAAAATCATCCAAAAAGGCTCTTGAAAATTTTCTTCTTTTATTCCTTTTCCAATTCCAATCCCAAACCAACACGTTTCGCCGAGGTTATTAAACACCTATCGGCTTCATCAGGGTCGCCTGTACTCGGGACGCCAAGACAACGTGGGAGGGAAAGGTGCAAAAATAAAGGGAGTCGGAGTGAAAGCTGGGAGATATGAAGTGAAGCTAAAGATTAAGATAAACAGGCGAGATATAAAGCGATTTGAAATTAGAAACAAGCAAGTTGGACTCAAACGATAGACTGAATAGTGTTCCAGAAACTATGAGTACATAAGAGGCTTTTAGTCCGACCGGAGGATAACAGCGAATAATATAACGAGCACTCTCCCTAAAGATAAGAGGCAGGAGTTTATATGAAGATAAGCCCTGATGAAGCTGATAGATGTTTAATAACCTCGGCGAAACGCGTTGGTTTGGGATTGGAATTGGAAAAGGAATAAAAGAAGAAAATCTTCAAGAGCCTTTTTGGATGATTTTGTATTATTTAACAATTTGAGCTATTTGGAGCTGTTATAAGTGGAGTGCTTCAATGTGTGTGGATTTTTAAGGTGTGCCTAATCATTTTGATTACGCAGGGAGGAGTTGGGTGTTTTCCTGCCCTGAACATTGTAAGCACCCGGAGGAAACAGAAACTGTAGTGAGTAAATATAAGTGTGTATTGCTTCTTGAGCGCTTTTGAAACTCCTTGAGCACCCAGGGTTATAATGAGTGAAATAGCTGTCTATTGTTTTCACACGACTCTAGAGATACACTCTTATTCTGAGGGAGCAAAGTTGTCATGTTTATGCGGTTGTCGGAAACTGAATCCCTTCTTGTCTGAGCCAGGGGAGCTTGTCCCTCCCTATTCATTCAAGAAAGTTTCCAGTGACCTCTGAGCTAGCTGGCGCAAACCTAAATTAAGTTTAACATAGTCAGTAGAGACCTAGATCACCTAAGTCCTACGTCTACACTGCTGTTTATGTTATTCCAATGCGCAGAGCCTATTGGGAAAATAGGAACTACACTACATGACACCCAACGTTTGGTAGGGCGATAATCTAACGCAAGACCCTAGAGTAACTCAGTCGTGCTTTTTCACACAGAACCCTTTCCCCGTAAAAACTCCAATAGACATCTGGAGTGGGTGAAAGGTTAATATCCGCCAGAACTTAGTAGGATGAGAATCCTATGTATTAGTTTTTGGTTTGATCAACGTTGAAGGATACAGTGTTCCAAAATATTGTGCACCTAATCTTTGTTTCCTTGAAACTCGATCTGCAACAGAAAACTTTCAGTCAGTTAAATGGCAGAAAGTGACGAAGAGAGGGAGCGAGCAAGAATAGCAGCTCGACTTTTAGAGGAAGACACAAGTCTCCAAGAAACTGACCTGGATGCAATAATCATTCTGGTCAATATAAGAAGAACTATAACTCTAAAACGTATAGAAAATGGACTGACAGCACGATGTGGTACAGTCATATTCGTGATAGAGGCACATGAATATCGGCAGACAGAGGTATTCTATTCATGGATACATTTTCCAGGAGCACATGCTGTGACAAAAGACTTCCACTATTACGAAATAGAGGAACCTCCGGAGGAATACACTCCTTTTGAGGAGGTTGAAATCCCACTAAAATACCAAGAGCACCTGCTCTGGTTTAATGGCGCCCTAAAACATAATAATCACATCACCAGGCACGGTCCACTAGGTAGACAAGAAGCAACGGGGCCGTTCCTATGCAATTATGCAACACACCCAGACTATGAAATAATGTCAAACGAAGAACTCCTAGTTAAACTAAAAGAATTAACAAAGGCATATAGAGAATTAGTTCAAGTGGCAAGGGATGATATAAAGAACCTCCAGAAATTGAAGGAAACAGATATAGCAGAACAACCATTTGAACTCGCCAGAATCATAGAAAAATCCTATGAAGAGCTAGGAAGAGATAGTTTGGGTGGGAAACCGGTAAAACCCCAACTAACTGAAAATCCTGAAAAAACATTCATTAAAAATAATGTAAAAACTCCAAAAAAGAGTTGGGAAGGTAATAAACAAACCATTCCCAGGGAAAAACGTTTCCAGTCCAGAGGAAGGTCTCCTCAGCGTAGGAGAGATCTCCAGGCCGAGAAGACAAGTCTCCCCAAAGGGAGCCCTCTGAAAAAAAGATATAACCTTAGTGAGGTACTGGGTTTTTCAGAACCGGTACTGATCCGGTAACCCAGCGGTGCCAGGGTACACCCAAAGACCTCGAGTTCTTCCTGATTCAGACCACAGAAACTCAGAGTCTTCTAAGTGAAGTCAAAGATCGATTTTATTGGCTGCAACCAAGGTAACAAGCGTTCTAGAAGTACAACACACAGGAAGTATGTTCTCAGGAGACTGCCGCAATTCACGAAGTCAGGCTTCTCTTTTTATGCAAAATAATAAGCTTCAGGCAAACATTCCTAGATTTTCGGGATACTATTCACATATTTCGAACACAAATAAGTAACAGAGTTAAGATGACAAGCTCACATTTTGGTTGTCCAATCCATAATGAATTGCCCGTCAAGGTCCGGCATTTCCATCAGATATCGGTGTTCCCCCAATAAAACGAGCACGTCCCCATCATAAAACAAGTCAGAGAAAAAGAGTGGAGCCAGGTGGGGGCAAGATTCGGCAGGGTGTGTGTATGTGTTGAAAGGGTTTTATGGCCGGTTGCCTAGATGCTATCTCGACCGGCCACTGGGAGAGGAACTGACCAAACGAGTTTAGCCTGGGGCGATGGTTTCAACCTGCCCAGGTCACGGGGAAGTCAATCAAGGAGTACGTGTCCTTTTGATATTGAATTAAGCCTATGTGAAGGGCAACACACAAAATGGCTGCCATATACAAAATGGAAGCCAAGGGTTCAAGGTACAATTGACGATTTTGAGGAGAAATCATTACTCGAACGCGACGAAAATGCTTGTACATAATGTACTGGTCGTTCTCGGTCTTTTGATACCAAATTCGTCATGTTACGACGAAGTTTTATTCTCGAGTCCAGAATTGTTACACGAGTTCGGGATTTTCAGTACTACAAACCCTCCTTTTGCCCTTACATAGGCAAGTTAACCTAATCTCATGCTAATCTGAGTCTAGGTCGATATTCCTAAAGTCATTGAGATGTTGCTGTAACATCATCCTAGTACTTAGCTCGTCTCTGGATACAGGTTTCCTTACACATGATGTGACACAGAGGCCACATATTGCAGGAGCACACTGCACGCATAGACAGAACAGGAAAAGGATGGCTAAGACCATCCCAATGACCATCAGAATTTTCCATCCCCAGCCGGATATCAGTTCCCAGAACCACCCCATTAATGACCAATCTCCTTTATCCACATGAATAGATTCGGAAATCTTATGCAGTTTGGAGATGGCCTGGTACACTGTTGGAGCGTTATCTGGGATGAAAACGCAGCAGCTCGATTGGATCAATCTACATACCCCACCTCGGTCTGCAAGTATGACATCTAAAGCAACCCTGCTCTGAAGGGTCATAAGACGATCCGACTGGAGCTCAGCAGTCAAGTTACTAAGGGCACCAGCAGTTTCAATCACGGTGGACTCAACTACCCTTGTCAATTGCCTTATGTTCCTGCTGTTTACCATGGGTCCCCAGAACGGCAGAAAACCTCTTGCAAAGTCCCCAAATTCTTGACCTGCAGTGTCTTCTTTACTCAAGACACCTCTAACTATCCTTGTCCTGTGGTAATCCGCCGCTGCTGTGTAGGTGGGAGGCAACAGGAAGGAAACAAAACATGAGCCCGAGAAGTCAGGGGGCAACCATGTATAGGCTCTATCATGACAGATGAAATAAGTACCCTTAGCTGCTAAAAACGCTGGGGAAGTCTGAGACCCAAAAACATATGTTTCTGTACAGACACTTTTCCCTAACTGAGCTCTGGGATTATTGTCAATACCTTGCAGACACATGTTTCCATGATGGGGTACAATCCACATCGGGGAAGACCTTTTCGCTTGCTGTTTCTCACTTAAAGTGGCTCCATATCCGGTCACGTTCCAACCTACATATGCAGATATCTCATCATTCGGAGTATCTTCATTAGAAGTTACTTCCTTAATCATGTCAACTATTCCTTTGACTAGGGCGCTAGTCTTGAGGTTGTCTTTTACAGGACGTAGGGGTTGGACTTCTCGTGCATATATGAACATCGTTCTGTATGCCCACACAGAGCCATTACGACTGAAAGGCAGGACTAGATAAGGGATACCTTTATCAGTAGTGTGAGGCATAAGGCCGCAAACCCAACAGTTAGTTGTGTTCATTACTAGCTGGTGCTGGTGCAAGAGCTGAACGAAGGAGTTATTAATGAACTCTAATCTTCTATTGGATTCATGGTCAGGAAGGGAGTGGAAAGAATGAGAGGAGACAGTAGGAGGAGGAGGTGTAGGGGGTGTAGGTGGTGCGAATGTTACATGAAAGGAGAATAAAACATATCCTATTAAAAATATCATCACACTGAATATCATGAAAATGCACAGAATTAAAGAACTTTTCTTTGTCATCACTCTACATAATTTGTGTTCAGAGTTCGTTTGTTTGGCAGGTCTCTCCATTTCAGAAAACTCCATCCTCTCTAGAGTGCTGCCCGCGGTGGGAGGTTGATTCTGCTAAGGGATGCTTCTGTCAGTCCAGGGCAACTCCCTTAGACAAACCAGAACTACCGACCTAACGTCGTCAGCTGCACCCCAAAGACTTTTTGGCAACCGCGGCCCTAGCAGCGGAACCCGGATGGCGGTTCGAAAAACAAAAATGAGCAAGTTTTCTTCTAATGGGAGAGCTGCGCTTTAAAAGTACTTGGAGGAAAAAAGGAATGTTTTATTAGTCCATAGGTACTTGGAGGGAAAAAAATAATTTTTTATTAGTCCATAGGTCTTGGTCTCAAATTATACCGTTTTCGTCCTGGTACTGTGTGGTCCTGAAACAAAAGTTCAGGCTCCAAAGTGTTCAATCGCTTTGACGGTGGCACAGCTTCTTGTAGAATGTTCTCGTTTTCACGTTCAGAGTTAGTTCCATTTACTCGTGCATCACTGAAAGGTACAAATTTCGGCACGGTGCTAGTCTCTGAGTCAGCGACACCTTCCTGGACCCACTGGTCATATGGTAGAGGAAGAGGGATCCTCTTACAGTGGACCCCGTGGATCCAGTGTTTCCTCCCCTCCACTCGGACCGCTGATCTTGTGGAGAGAAGGACGAGGTGCGGTTCGGTCCACCTGGGCTGGTCGTTTTTCGTTCTCTGAAAATTCCTCACGAGGACCCAGGATCCAGGGCTGATTTCATGGCCTGGAGTTTCAGAGACTGGAGGCAGGGTGTCGTTGACCTGTTGATGCAAAACACGCAATTTAGCCATCAATTCATACAGGTAATCAAGTAAAACAGGATGTTCTAGTTCGCTAAACTTTTTGGGCCTAGGCACTCCCCATATGTTGGCCGGGCGGCCAAAGACTATCTCATAGGGGCTAAGTTTCACTCGCGAATGCACAGTCATTCTGGTGATAGGAGTGCTAAGGGTAGAGCGTCAGTCCATTTAAGACCTGTGCTTGCTTGGATTTTGGCTAATTTTAACTTAAGCGTGCCGTTGTAACATTCTACTAATCCAGCTGATTGGGGGTGATTTGCAGCGTGGAACTTCTGCCGAATACCTAGCCCTTCGCATACAGTCTTCATCACACGACCCACAAATTCACTCCCGTTATCACTCCAGATCATTCTAGGCATTCCGAATCTAGGGAAGAACTCTTTCACAAGGGCTTTCGCTGTGGACAAGGCAGTATTGTCTTTTAGGGGATATGCTTCTACCCATCTTGAGAAGGCACAAACAACAACTAGCACATGTTTTAAATTGTTGCACCTCTCCATGTGGATGAAATCTAGCTGCAAAACCTCGAACGGATACGTGGGAGGTGCAAAATGACCAGCTGGAGTTGGGGTTCCCCTACCAGGATTGTGTTGCAGACACACCATGCAATTCTTGACGACATTCTCTGCACATTTGGGAATCCCTGAATTTTGCCATACTGGGGCCAACAACTTGCAAATCCCTTTCACGCTGATATGAGCCATTCCATGAGCCATTGTCACTACTGCAAGCACATACGCATCGGGTAACAGCCATCTCTGATGCTCAGACAATTCAATCCAACAACCATTCGCATCCATTCTACCCGTACTTTCTCTCCACGTGTTCAACTCTTCAGCTTGAATAGACTTCACACTCTCTACCGTGTCTTCACACATTCCCACATCACCAACCCATCTTGCAGGTCCTGCAACATACATTCGGCTCATCACATTCTTCGCAGTTTCTTTCGCGATTTCGTCAGCAAAGGCATTTCTACGACCAACATCATCATTCACCCTCTTGTGAGCACTACATTTCACGTTCGCTACTTGCAGAGGCCAGGTCAGTGATTAAAGAAGCTCATTCACCAACTGACCATGCTGAATCTTAGCTCCATGCGAAGTCAGGAATCCACGTTCTCTCCACAATCGTCCAAAACTGTGAGCCACACCAAATGCATACTGACTGTCAGTATAGACAGTTACTTTCATTCCTTTCGACAACACACATGCTCTCCTGAGTGCAATCAATTCTGCTGCTTGAGCTGAATTATGTGGAATACGTGCAGTTTCAACAATCGTGTGCAAAGTCGTGACAGCATATGCTGCAGTCGCGTCACCATTCGGTAGCTTGAAACATGAACCATCCACCCACAATGTACCATCACATTCAGTAAGAGGAGTATCATATAGATCTACTCTCCATTTCGTTTCTTCTTCTGTCTTAAGAAAACAATCATGCGGCAACAATGTGGCTGGGTTTAATGTGCTGCATCGTTTTATGTGGACGTGACTCGCTAGCAAGGTCAATTCGTAACCGGACAATCGAGCACTAGTTAAGTGCTGTGTCCTGGTTCTGTTTAACAATATGTCTACTGCATGTGGGACCATAACAACTAAAGTGTTATCCATCACTATACCGGCAGACTGTCGAATAGAAACAGCTGCTGCTGCTGTAGCTCTTAAACAACTTGGCAATGCTTTAGCCACTGGGTCTAAAGTCGACGGAAAATACGCACATGGACGCTGTTTGTTTCCAAACCCACCTCTGCTGTGACTACTGGTTTAACAAACAATTGCGTCAGTACTGATAATGCACATCCTTGTTTCTCATGGACATATAATGTAAAGGGCTTACTGTAGTTGGGGGTACCTAACACAGGAGCCGAACACAATGCATCACGTAGTTCAGAAAAACTTTTCTGGAACGGGATTCGGTGTACCTTTACACGTTAATGCCACCAAAGGTTTGGCCAATAACGAAAAATTTGGAATCCACTGTCTACAGTACGATGTAATACCCAAGAAAGCTCCTGCTTTATACAAAAATCATGTAGGATAGGATGAGGACTCACCTCACCACAAGATCCAGTTAAAAAATCAGCCCACTGCACAAAGGCAGTATCCAGTTAAGCAAGAAGCTAAAAAACAAGTCAGGGAGATCTTAGATCAACTTGAATACCAAGGGGTGATCGAAACATGCACCTCTCAAATGAACAATCCTTTGTTTCCTGTCTCCAAGCCAGACGATTCATATAGTCTAGTTTTGGACTACAGACACCTTAACTCCTGTTGTAAAACATTTGCAGTACAAAACTCACATAGTGCAGCACTAATGAATAACATTGAGCGCCAAAAATATAAAACGACATTAGACATCTCTAATGGATTCTTCTGTCAAAACATTGCACCTGAAAGCAGGTAGTTGACCACTTTCTCAATATTTGGATTGCAAAAACAATTTTGCCGACTCCCACAGGGATTCAAGAATAGCCCAGGATTATTCTCAGCAAGGGTAACAGAGTTACTACAAATATATGATGATGAAGCTTTATCATATGTCGATGACATCTATCTCACAGATGATGACCTGGAGACTCACTTAAAAAGGGTGAACACCATAATACTTGGTTTCGCTTCAGAGGGTTACAAATTCAACTTTAAAACTTACTGTCTTATTTTTAGGATATGAATTATCAAGTGAAGGCAAAAGCCTGGCAGACAATTTCTTAGAGAAATGTGCAGTACTCCAAGCACCAAAAACGCTGAAGAATTTACAATCACTACTAGGTTTCCTGAATTTCTGAAGAACATACATTCTAAATTATGCTGAGAGGGTTAAACCTCTCTATGAATTAATAAGACCAATTTGGTATTTATTTCATGGATGGATTGAAATATTGTTATATTTATATATGAAATTGTCTTTAAATATGAAATGCTAATAAAAAATTATAACACAGATTTCAAACAAACCAATTGGACTCAGAAACACACAGAGATTTTGAGATCATTGCAAACAGACATGTTAACTAAAACAAAATTGCAAACACGTGAAAATACACGCAATCTTGTAATCCGAGTCATCCTAGGAAGATACAGATTCACATACCTGACCTCTAATGAGGGAGAAAAGGTACCTATAGCTTACAAATCACATTTGTACACTGAGGCTGAAATAAAATTCATTTCTACAGAAAAAATTCTGACTGCGGTACAAACTGCTGTAGCAAAAGAAAGAGCCCTAGCCCAAGGCAGAAGAATAGCTGTTTTTTCAGCAGAATCAGCCCTTGAGGCATTGACAAGTTCGCGTAATCTGGTTAAAGGGGTATTAGATCCAAAATGGATAGAATGGGAAAATTCATTTGCTACAGAAGACGTGAAATACTATTTTGACCCAAAACTGAAAAAACTAGATGATCTAGTATATGAACGAAAATATCCTCTGCCAGCTGAAATTCTGCCTCTAGAACAATATACCTGCGTAATCTATATGGACAGATTCGCACAACACTATGATGTAGAAAATAAGTCCTATGATGCAGCGTGCGTGATTGTTAAAGGTCGCTGGAGCTCTGGTAAATTCAAACCAATGATTACAAAAACTGAATCACTCAGGAAATGTTTATTTATTTATTTATTTTATACACTTATAAGGCGCGCAGCTACCCAAAAAGGGTTTCCCGGTGCCGAGACACAGTACAAGATAGATTTAGTGAAAAACGGAGCAAGCAGAATCTATTTCTCAAATAACCAGGTCTTGATGCTTCTCCTGAACCTGGCATAGTTCTCCTCCTTGCGTATGTGGGGAGGGAGTGAATTCCAGAGAGTGGGTCCTAGATGTGAAAAGGACCTCCCTCCCATTCTTGCTAACCTGAACATAGGTACACAGAATTTAGCTGCTGATTGTGAACGCAGGTTCCGTTTTGGAAAGTAAGGGCGGGCTAATGCCTGAAGATATTTGGGTGCCGTGCCAGCTTTAGTCAGTCAGAATAACTTTATTCGGCTTACTCAAAAGCCATACAAAGCAGGAAAAATAAAATACATTTCATATAGAATTATCCTAATTACACAGAAAACATTAAATGAATAGCAGTTTAACATACAATTGAAAAATATATCATTTACACATAAGTATAAAAAGGTAAAAAACATTTTACTCTAAAACTAATCTTGACAGACAGCTTTTGCCCTTGAGGCGGCTACCAGAAAACTAGCAATGCAAAAAGTAACATGGGGATTGGGTAATAATTGTAGATAGAGCAAAGCCGGTCTTACTTGGGTGAAGCCGGCCTTTTTGAGTATGGGCAACAAATATTTTTTCTGAGGTTCTGAAAACAACCCGCAAAACATAACAAAATGCATCGTGTCCTGCACTGAGAACTGGTCACAGCTACAGGGCAGAGCTAATTCTGGTTTCTGACAGTTTTTAAAAGAACCTAAATAAAAATGTAACAAATTAAATCTAAATTTGGTTAAAAGAAACCTATGTAAGGGGATTGTTACAAAACCAAGGTAGGGTGCAAGTGTTAATGAGTTGACCAATAAACAGTGGTCCCTTACTGCCGGTTTTACCAATTTGCGTTCTTCACGGCATGCTTCCTTCCTTTCCAGAAACGACATTTTTACAAATTCAATGTCTTGGATCTTAATATTCTCGGGGGAGGAAAAAAGATCCGGACGACCAAGATCTGAAAATGCCCTGCTCAAATAAGCCACCCAAGGGATCTTTTTGGATCTGTCCAAGGACAGCACGTCAGACATGATCTTGTGGTTCAATGGGAGTTCTTCATTCATCCACATTTTCAGCCAAAGGATCAAGGGGGCCATGCTCAGCTTGTCAGAAAGAAACTGTAGGCCCACTTCTTTATGGATCGAATACGTTGGGATCGACTGGGGAACAGAAAGTAGGGTTCTGATGAATCTATTTTCCGCTTTTTGAATTGGTTCCACATTTACATAACCCCACAATGCGGACCCATATAAGGCAATGGCTACGGGTTTACTGTTATAGATTTTTAATATAGCTTCCATGGGCCTAGCCCCTAGCCTGCCGGCGAAGCCCAGGAGCGCTGAAGATGATCTGATAACAGCCAACCTCTTAGCTCTTACCTGCGGACCCCAGGACCCTTTCTGGTCGAACAGTACATCTAAGTAGGGGAATGTAGATACCCTAGAGACTGTGTCCCCCCTGCATGTGTATGTTTTGTTTCTCTTCTTACGACACTCTCGACCCACCACCATTGTGTGTGACTTGGTTACGTTTATCTTGAGATCCAATTGCTCCATAAACGAACCAAATGCATTCAAAAGGCACTGGAGTCCAACACCCGTGCGGGCAATCAGCACGGCGTCATCCGCATATAGGAGCGCCGGGATCTTAATTGCTCCCACACGCGGGACGTCGGCTTCCTGTCCGCCCAGGTGTGCACCCAGGCCGTTAATATAGATGGTGAAGAGCAAGGGGGCTAAGATGCAGCCCTGCCGCACCCCCCTTAATGATCTAAAGGGAGTGGTACACCTGCCCTCATTTGTCACACGTACACTAGAAGAGAGTTCTTGATGCAGGGTAGCTATAAAAGTGACCAAGGCCTCATCAATACCCATCTCTAACAAGATGGCCCACAACTTCGACCTGTTGACTAGGTCAAAAGCCGAGGAGAGTTCCATAAATGCAAGATATATGGACCCCTCCTTGGCCACAGTATATTTGGAGATGAGCAGATGTAAATTAACGCACTGTTCAATGGTGCCCTTTCTTTCCCTAAAACCATATTGAATTTCAGCCAACCCACCACAGTACTCAACATTCTCCCTCAACCTGGTTAGAAGAACTCTACCTAAATTTTTTACTGACGAGTCCAGGAGGGATATAGGCCTATAACAGGCTGGATCATCCCGCGAACCCTTTTTAAAAATTGGAACAATGGTAGAGGTGTCCCAAGAGGCAGGTGCAGAATTACCATTAACGGCATTAAACACGTTTGCCAGAACTTCAGCCCACAGTTTTGGTGAGTACAAGAAAAAGTCAGCAGGCACACCGTCAGGGCCAGGTGCCTTGTGCTTTTTAGTGGCCAAAATAACTTTTTCCACCTCATTTCGGTTAAAAAAAATGGGGCGGATGACTGAGGTTTTCAACGGAACATCATTAGTCGCATCAACAGTGTCCCCATAGACATTTTTGAAGTGTGTCAGCCATTTATCATCGGAGACGACACAGTCCATAGATTCATTGCTGTCATCCGAAAAAAAGGGCTGCTTGATGGTCTCCCAGAATTTTGCTATCTTTCAGGACTGCCACCGAGAGGAGACTGTCCCATGCTTCTTGTTTAATAGTATCCTTTCGTTTTTTGACAGCTAGCTTATAGATCTTCCTAAGTCTGGTGATCTCACTTTTTACCCTAGGGGTATTTTTTAGGGCTACCAGCAGTGATCTATGTGCTTTAGAGCAAGCTGAATCAAACCAGCGCTTAATTCCTGGGGTACCTTTTTTTGTCTTTGCTATAAGATCCTGTGATACCTGCCCGCATATTCCTTCAAATGCCTCGACAATTTCTTGACCCTGGGCACATGGGTTTTTACAAATCTCAACCTGGTCCTTAATTTTGACATAGTTTTCTGCATAAAATTTCTCCGGTACCACCTTGGCCCATTTCAAGCGTCTACCTTGATCTGAAGTCTTCAGAGGGTGGGCAGGCCTTATTATCAACGGGGATGGGCCCATATGACCTCCCCACGCTACTTCTAATTCTACCGGGTTATGATCGCTAAAGTGTGATTGTACTGTGCGATAAGAAATCGCCCGGTTTAAGATTCCCAAGGATATAAATATGTAGTCTATGATTGTACCTTGGGGAACGCCAGTAAAAGTTGGCAATCTAGTGCCCCCATCTGGTTCGTGCAGATCAAAGTTAGCAAGAAAATCTTCCAAATCCTCTCCCTCTGCAGCGTGTTCAAAATGGGGTCCCTCTAAACCATCATCCCGTTCCATGCTACTTTTCGTGCAAATTAAATTACACGGATGAATGTTAAAATCACCTAATAAAATGTATTCAGTATCAAACTTGGTATTCTGACTGACCAAATTTAAAATATTGTCTAAATCGGTGATATTTTGACCTCTGTGGTCGCAATTCCCTGAGTTATAAAAATTTATAAAGATAGTCCTGCTAATGTTAGTCACTCTTTCAACCATCAAAATGTTTGGCGAGTTGGTGCTAATCTGCCTACAGCTACCCTTTAAGTCTAATGAGAACAAGATCAGCAGGCCTCCCTTTGCCCTCCCCATACGACTGGGAACAGCTGGTTTGGTAAAACTAATAAACCCGTCCCACCACAGGTTAGCAGAGATATCCCAGGTTTCCTGGAGGGCAATAATATGGTGACCTAAAACAAAGTTTGACCATAACTTATCCTGTCGCTTACCGTTTAACCCTGCTATATTCCAACTTATCAACTTGCACGAGTCTCTGGATGACTTAGGTTCAGGATACCCCACCAATGCCCCTGCATTATTATCTGGTGGTTGAATTGGGTCATTTGAACCTGCTTTCGATAGACTCTGTGTCTTGTCTCCAGCAATGCGCTGATTCACGCAGTGCTCAGGCAAATGTGACATAGGAGGGTGGACATGTCTAGGTATGATTTGTTCTCCCTGCCCCATCGGAGGGATGAGCTCGTCAGGATATAATCCCTTAATGTGTGGACTATTCCGATCTAATTGTTGGTTTAAATCATTATTTCCCAGATTAGTGACCTCTATATGTCAGTCGCAGTCGTTTAAGTTGGACAAGACTCCGTACCTGTTCCCTGTTCCAAAACCCCAATCAAATGGGGTGGCCGCCTGGCCCCAACCATTCACTACTGTGTTCCACACGGGCTGTGGGGTGTTGGGGCGCATCAAAAACTGTTCATTTCCCGGCCTAGCCATGAAGCCGTGTCCATATCCTCTATTATCAAATCCCGGGGTACTTACTCCCCACCTATTTGTGTTGGGCCAATTTAGACCCGGGGTTCTGGCCATTTGCCCACTTGGGAAGTTGTATTGCCCTGTCCCATGGCTAATCATCGAGTGTGGACGGTCATTGTTAAATCTAAATCTATTTTCCCCGCCCCAATAAGTGGCTCTTGCATACCTTCTAGGCCTGGGAATATTAGGGGAAGTCACATTATGATTTTTATTATAAAAGAATTTCAGGGTAAGCGGAATTATGGAACCGCTTCTACGTTGAGGTGGGAAGATATTAGCAAGGATATTTGGGAGTACTTCTGCGCTGGCAAAATTTAAAACTACGCAGTCCCCTTTAAATTTCTTTTGCTTATTCCCAATCCATGGTACCCTCCTTGACGTGACAATTTCCCCTGCTAGCTGGTCAACTCCCTGGGATGCCATATACATATTGTTGGAAAGCCAGTGTAAAGCTTTGTCTTTTAGTCCTTGAGAGGTTTCTTTTTGCTCAGGGGGTAGGACAGGAACATTCGCTAATACTAGGACTAGGGGTGAGGCTGCCATGATGAATTGTGTTGAATCCTCCCCTAAGTTCAGTGTTGCTGGCACAGCAGGTGCTAAAGTTGGCGACTCTCTTGTTACAACCTGGCTGGGCTCAGATGATGGTAACTGCCCTGCCAAAGTGGGCTGTACTTGGCCTTCCATGAGGCATGTATCAGGGCCCGTACCCACCTCTGCTGTGACTACTGGTTTAATAACATGGGTGGCTAAATTTTCCAAATCGTTGACCACCTTAGTTTGCGACCCACCCATCTTTTTCACTTCTGCTGTTAGTTTATCTATTTTCCCGATGAGTGGCTTAATAATGGTCCTAATTTTAATGTCTATCATTTCCGAGATCCTATTAAATAGGTCATCGTCAATGATTTGCCTAAACTCTTCTGGGTCTTCATGCTCCACATTTTTCACTTTATGTCTAGGTGGTGGGGTAGGCTTTTTCTTTCCTGTCTGCTTGGCCCCACGTTTAACTTGTGACTTTCTGCAGTTTCTCACTGGCCGGGCAACAGGCGACGGAAGTGGAAGGACTTCCGCTGCGGTATTGTACTGTTGCTCGGAGTCAGACACTACATGTAGTGAGAGGTCAATTAACAAGTCAGAATTTTCTATGACGTTGCTAATGTCTTGGGAATTTGTATCGAGAATCAAGGTCGTGGGATCAGATGGACGAGTCCCAGACAATTGTGCATCAGGGGCAGGACTCAGTGGGCGCAAAATTGGGGATTGACTCAAGCCTAGAGATTCCCTTCTCTCGTTATTTTTTTTCTTCACCAACTGAACTAGGAAAGAGTCTAAAGTATTAAGTGGTTCTGACGTCACAGGGGCCGATTTTCTAGGCATGTTTATAAAGTTCAAGAATACTAACAAGGGTCAAGTATGGCACTCAATAGGTTGGAGAATATGGTAAAGCTAGGTCACAATATTAACAGGGCTATTATATAAAATGAATCATAACAATGCTATACAACAAGAAACAGTTTCAATTAGTCAGCAAGAACCTGCTTTAGTTGAAATAGGCAAAGTCTAGACCTTTTCCTGTGTCAGAGAAATCGGTAACAGTCAGTGTCAATAAGCAGAAAAGATTTCCTCGTTTAACACAGTACCTTGGCTTGTCCACAATGAGGTGTTAGAGAGGTGGCCCGGCCCGGCCTCCTTCGGCCCCTGACGGCCACAGACGGTCCCGCCCTTGTCCCGGGCTTCTCCCGGCACGCTCCCGCGAAGCGGAGATAGTGGGCAGCTTTGAACTCTGTTCCTAGTAGCCAATTGGTTAGTGGACAGGGGGGTGTGGCCAGCGGGGAGAGCAGCCCAGGTGTGTTGAATGGGCGCGCATGGGCTCCTGGACAATGGAGTCCCTGCCTGCGTGCTCACAGCCCCGCCGGCACTCTCACCTGCCCGCGCCTCCTCTTCCCAGCACCCACGCAGTCAGCCTCCTCAGGGACACGAGGCGCTGCGGGGCCCGCGAAGCTGGTCCGGCGAGGTTGGTCTTGGTGGCCGCTGGGTAGCTTTAGTAGCTGAGTAGCTTCAGGACGGTGAGTTCCTCTGCAATCCAAAGTCAGCTCCGCAGTTGAAGAAAAGGGTTCCCAGTGGTATGTGGTGCAAAACGGCTTAAGAGGCAGTCGAGCGGGGGGCGTGGCCAGCAGGGAGAGCAGCCCAGGTGTGTTGAATGGGCGCGCAGGGGCTCCTGGACAATGGAGTCCCTGCCTGCGTGCTCGCAGCCCCGCCGGCACTCTCACATGCCCGCGCCTCCTCTTCCCAGCACCCACGCAGTCAGCCTCCTCAGGGACACGAGGCGCTGCGGGGCCCGCGAAGCGGGTCCGGCGAGGTTGGTCTTGGTGGCCGCTGGGTAACTTTAGTAGCTGAGTAGCTTCAGGACGGTGAGTTCCTCTGCAATCCAAAGTCAGCTCCGCAGTTGAAGAAAAGGGTTCCCAGTGGTATGTGGTGAAAAACGGCTTAAGAGGCAGTCGAGCGGGGGGCGTGGCCAGCGGGGAGAGCAGCCCAGGTGTGTTGAATGGGCGCGCAGGGGCTCCTGGACAATGGAGTCCCTGCCTGCGTGCTCGCAGCCCCGCCGGCACTCTCACCTGCCCGCGCCTCCTCTTACCAGCACTCACGCAGTCAGCCTCCTCAGGCACACGAGGCGCTGCGGGGCCCGCGAAGCGGGTCCGGCGAGGTTGGTCTTGGTGGCCGCTGGGTAGCTTTAGTAGCTGAGTAGCTTCAGGACGGTGAGTTCCTCTGCAATCCAAAGTCAGCTCCGCAGTTGAAGAAAAGGGTTCCCAGTGGTATGTGGTGAAAAACGGCTTAAGAGGCAGTCGAGCGGGGGCGTGGCCAGCGGGGAGAGCAGCCCAGGTGTGTTGAATGGGCGCGCAGGTGCTCCTGGACAATGGAGTCCCTGCCTGCGTGCTCGCAGCCCCGCCGGCACTCTCACCTGCCCGCGCCTCCTCTTCCCAGCACCCACGCAGTCAGCCTCCTCAGGGACACGAGGCGCTGCGGGGCCCGCGAAGCGGGTCCGGCGAGGTTGGTCTTGGTGGCCGCTGGGTAGCTTTAGTAGCTGAGTAGCTTCAGGACGGTGAGTTCCTCTGCAATCCAAAGTCAGCTCCGCAGTTGAAGAAAAGGGTTCCCCAGCTTTAATCCTGAACATGTAGCTCAAGGCTTTGAACCTAATCCGGTTCTCAACCCTGAGCCAATGCAGGTCCCTCAGGTATTTTGATACGCTGGTTGTTTTGGGGATGTTGCATAGTAGTCTGGCGGCTGAATTTTGTACTAGTAGCAGTCGCCTAACCACGGCCTGATTAGAGCCAAGGTACAGGATGTTGCCGTAGTCAAGCCTAGAAGTTATGAGGGCATTGACTACGGTCTTTTGGGTAGTGGAGGGCAACATCCACAGGATTTTTCTTAGCCACTTCATGATGGTAAAACAGAGGCCAGCTACCTTGTTAGCCTGTTATATCATGGAGAGAGCATTATCCATAAGTACCCCCAGATTACGTACATGAGTGGCTGGTTGGGGAAGTTTTCCCAGGCAAGAAGGCCAATGTGCGGGGTTCCATAGGTCATGGTTTTTCCCCAGAAGGAGGACCTCCGTTTTTTCTCCATTTAATTTCAACTGGTTGTTTGACATCCAGCTGAAAATGTCGTGGAGACCTTGTTTAAGAGTAGAGGGAGCTGAGGAATTGGATTCAGACAGTGAAAAGATGATCTGAGAATCATCTGCGTAGGTCATGAGGGTAAGTCCTGATTTGTCTGCAACATCTGCCAAAGGACGAAGGTATAAGTTGAAGAATAGAGGGCTCAAAATGCAGCCTTGAGGTACTCCATGGGGGGCGCTGAAAGTTTCAGAGCAAGCAAGAGAGGAGGTTATCTGAAACGTCCGATTTGTCAGAAAAGACCTGATCCATTCAAGTGCAGTTCCGCAGATGCCATTCCTATTCAGTGTAGTAAGTAGCTTTTCATGCGAGATGGTGTCAAAGGCCGCACTCAAATCAAGAAGAATGAGTGCGACCGTTTGACCCTCGTCCAGGAGTTTTCGGATGTTCTCAGTTACTCCTAGCAGAGCAGTCTCAGTAGAGAAACCTGCCCTGAAACCTGACTGTGTCGGATGAAGAGGGAATTTTCTTCAGTGAAGTGGGTTAGAGCGGCGTGAATATGTCTTTCTAGAATTTTCGAGAAAGCTGGTAAGAGTGATATGGGTCGATAGTTGGCCAGTATCTCAGGATCGGCTGTGGGTTTCTTTAAAAGACGACTGACCATGGCGTGCTTCCAAAGTGTAGGCACGGTCGAGAGCCTAAGAGAGGAATTTAAAGTGTCAGTGATAATGTTCAAGGAGGGAACCTCCAGTTTTTTCAAGACACTAATGGGTATAGGGTCGTGGGGGGAGCCAGACTTTATGGTTTTGAGGGTAGACATCAGTGTCTCAGTAGTCATCAAGGGCCAGTGGTCTAAAAGGTTTGTGGCACAGAGTGTGGACTCTGAGTCGTCTTGTGGAGCTGTTAAACAAGTAATCTGGTTTATGTCGCTGATTATTTTGTCAATTTTTTCTGTGAAGAAAATGGCGAGATCTTGGCATTGAACTTTGTTAAGCGGGCGCGTGGTAGCAGTAGTTTGTGCACCTGCTAATTCCTTCACAGTATTGAAGAGCGTTCGTGCCTTATTAGTTGCTGTGTTTATGGAGTTTGCAACGTAAAGGGCTCGGGCCTTAGAACAGGCCGTGTGATAGTTATTTCTTGCTTTTAGATATATCACTTTTTTTTCAGGTGCGTAGTCTTTTCGCCACTGTCTTTCAAGTGATTTACACTTAGATTTCACTAATTTTAAATGGTCATTAAACCAGGGAGCTGGGGGGCGATGATGAGTTCCCTTGATGTGAAGGGGGGGGAGACAAATGTCTGCGGCGTCACTGAGCCATGAGTGAGTTGCATTGGCAATGTTTTCCATATCATTGCTCTGAGTTGGAGGATTTATGGTTAAGGTGTGATTAAGTTGAAGAGTGTTAAGTGTCTTCCAGTTCTTCATAGAGGTAGCTGGACAGCCGGGCCGCAGCTGGGTGGAGGCTGGTAGTTTTAGACTGAGCTGGATTAGGTAATGATCTGACCAACAGACAGGTGTTGTTTTTAGCCATCTCAGGTCATTAATATTAGAAAGAATTGGGTCAAGCAGGTGACCTGCTTTGTGCGTGGGTCCGGAATTTAGTAATCTCACATTTAATGCTGTTAAATCGTCCAGTAGATTAGAGCATGTGGCATTCGAAAGATCTTCTAGATGCAAATTTAGATCTCCTATCAGCGAGAAATTTTTTGAGGAAAGATGGAAAGGCATGATGTGATTCGCTAAGTTCGGAGCCCACGTGGTAGCAATTCCAGGGGGCCTGTAAATCAATAAACCAGAAAAAGTAAAATTGGGATTTAGGGTGATTTTGTAGAACGCAGATTCACATTCGGGTATTTCAACCGGCACAAGGCTACAAGTTAGTTCTCTACTAAAGATGATGGCGATCCCGCCACCAATTTTACCCACTCTATCTTTCCTAACTATGGCGTAGTTAGGGGGGAGAGCAGTGGCTACATCTGGGCCAGCGCTGTCGTGAAGACAAGTTTCTGTTAGGAAAAATGCACTGGGTTTGCTGTGGAGCGGCAGTTAATACTGTAAAAAGAAAAATCTAGGGCCTTGGATTTGGATTTGTGTCTCGGGGTCAAACTACCTACTATCGGGTCAGGGTGGGGTATGAAGTTAGCGAGAGCGAGCTGGCAGTTAGGACATGAGGTTATACCTGCTTGGTCAGGCCTAAGTGTAATACAATTAGCATGAAAGGTGGGGCATAAAGCCCGTAGTTGTTCAGAGTTCATACCTGGGTTCCGTATGGCCGGATCGACATAGCTTACGGCCCCGTGCTCTGTCCTGGCCCGGACGGGCCCAGATGGGCTGGTCGTTGGCTTGTCTTCGGCGCATATACTGCGCTGACGCTGCACATTACCGCTGCGCGTTTTAGGGGATATTAGGCTTATGTAGAGGATGGGCTCGTATTCAGCTGCGCCTCTACAACACTCCCCCAATCAGTGCCTGGACCGGGAGGGAACCCGGAAGAAGGTACCGCCTTTCACCCACAACTCAAACAAGCCTAGCGCTTGCGGTGGACCGGGGTTTCATGGGCGTCAAGTGGCTCTTGTGATTAGTAGCTCCAAACGCAGTTAAAAGGAACACAGTGCAATTATTAACATCAATCACACGGTGATAGGAAAAATCTTTCACATCCGCGCTGCCACATACGTTCGTAACAACACGCGGGTGAGTGTCAGTATCAGATTCTATTTTTTTAAAAAGGTACAAAGTGCAATTTAAAATTTTAAACAATCAGGAAAGTCTCAAGGTTAGTGTTAGAGATCAATTCGACTTGCTTTCAGTTTGCGCTACAACAACAAATCTTTCCAGTGTCATCAGGAAGACTGTCAGGATTACTGATTACATTATACATGTTCAGCTCAGCGAGCTGAAAACAGAACTGTAAAGATGGCGCTTGAAAATGCCGATCGCGAATTCCCCACACTAATAGTGTGCGATTCGTATTTCTGTGTCAAATCCTACAACAGTGACATGCAGACATGGATCAAAAACGGTTACAAAGATGACACAGGTGCTACAATAAAGCATAAAAGGCTTTGGGAACAGGTAGTTCTTTTACAGAAAGAACTACGAAGGACTCATGTGATACACGCATTGAGTCATCGACATGATGGCGTTCACGTTGCAGGGATTTCATTGGCTAACACAGCCACAGCGGAAGCGGTTCAACTGGCTTCCGTAGCCACTGAAAAGCGTTCAGAAAAACACATAGATGGGGAAACCATGCTGGCGCTAAAAGCCTCATTAAAAGGCGATTATGCAGCATTACCTCTCAACTATCCACTCAGTAATACATACATAATTGATGCAAACTCCGTTCTGTTTGCTCGAATCCCTGGAGTGGGGGATAGGGTAATTCCAAACACGAACCGGAGAATCTTCTTACTACAAGAAGCACATATGGGTTTGGGTCTGAGGCACCAAGAGATCCTGAAATCTCTGATGGAACTACAATCAGAGTACTGGTGGCCGGGAATGAGCGTAGATATCTACTATTTTGCAAAAAATTGCAAGGACTGCAACAGAGATCGCAGTTGTGAACCGGACCAGCCTATAGCCCAGATACCACTATTAGATAGAATCAGGCTATCTATAGCACAGAAATCCAGTCGGAGAAATGCGTCCCCATAATAATTAAGACTGAATTCACTTAAAAATGTAGACCCCAGCACTCGGCTGACGCCAGAACTGTTATAAAAGATTTGCGAGTCTTTATCGGCACATACGCAATTGGCATGCTACATTCTGATCAAGGTCCTGCGTTTAGCTCTCGAGCTTACAAAGAGGCCATGAACAGTATGGGCATCACATTGCTGTACTCTTCTAGCTTCCATCCTGAGGGAAATGCGGTTGTGGAAAGAAAAAACCGGGACATAAAGCAATCTATAACGGCGAGGGTATTAGGTTCGGGTGATGGGTGGGTCAAACATTTAACAAGTGTCCAACGTAGTCTTAACAATCTGCCAAGAAACTCTCTAAAAGGTCTCACTCCATACAAACTATTGTTCGGAACTAGAATGCATATTCAGGACCTTGATAGTCACACTTCAGTGGTAGAAGAAAAAACCTTTGATATCAAAGATCGTTTGGCAGTTTTACAGGATTTAAATGAAACAAGAAAAAACCTGAATAACATAAAGTTGAAACAACAGTCGACAGCCACTGAAGAAAAACCACCTGTCCCAGCAAGACCGGTCTGGATTCCAAAGATTGGGGATCTGGTCAGAGAAAAGATCGCGGTAAAGAAGGAATTTGGGCCTTCTTACAGAAAAGCAGTACCTGTCTTAGCTATCAACGGAACAAGATCAGTTGTACTACCGACACTTGCTGGTAAAAAGGAGAACCGAGTTGTATCCATCGACCTAGTAAAACCACAATCATGTGGCCGATAATAAGTAGTAGGCCAAGTGGACTCCCAAGAAATAGCAGAATACCGAAATTTGCTACAATCCAAGAGGCTCATACTGAGAGACTAATCACATTTGATAAACCAACAGTGAATAACAAAGGACTATGCAATAATGCCATGGAACTAGTGCCTCTTGAAACCCAAATAACTACAGTTCGTCAAGAAACACCTGTCTACAACGATGTAGCCTCGGACTATGCAAATGAAACAAATAAAAATGCAAAAGCAAATGAAAATCCGGAAGCAATTCCAACAATTGACAGAACTGCATCAGGCTACTTCATCAATTTTGACGATTTCTCTGAAGATCCAAGCGAGCATGAAGAAACGCCTCCAACTAAAACATTTAAAAATAAAGTAATTGAACTTTTTCACCAACTAAAAGAAACATATCTAATTTCACTATGGATTGAATTTTGGATTGTGTTGGGTGTACTTTTCCTCCTGCTTTGGCTCATCATGGTTCTATGTTTGGGAAAATTCATTGAGGGGAAATATAGTACAAACAGCAAGTCAGAACATCAACTTGGTCCTGTAGCCTCAAACATCCTCTCACATCGAGAAAAGAGAACTGTCATCAGTGAACATCACAGCCAATCCAATACCCGGTGGGATAGCATGGGACAGAACTGATTATGACATTTTTGGCCCGGTCGAGCTCTTGAAGTATCTCCACCAGTGACTTTGTGACACCTAGTACCTTCTCTGATGACTGGGACTTTGAAAACATTAATAATATGATGTCACATTTAGTAATGTCAGCCAAATTTACAGAACATGATTATTTACAGGGTTCATCCAATTATGAAGAGCTATACTGCTACAACCATTATGGTGATCACGATTTGAATAAAACTGCTCAGCCTAGAAATGTTTTTTCTTAAAACCAGTGGGAACACTGTCCAACTCCACCAAAAGGCAGTTCGAAAACATTTTTGGAGAAATTCCAATACTTCTCAGGGTTTAATAACAGTGATCCAGGAACGTTTTATTTTAAAATGATAAATAGAACAGGAATGAAAACAATGTTCACAAATACTAAATTGATTTATTCAGAAAAATTTTAGGACAAAATGTCTACATTTGGTTTCCAATTTTGGAAAAACACCATTGAAACAAAAACAATCTGGGGTTCCAAAGATTGGCAAGTACAAGGCCTAGAAGCACTATTTAGGGCCTGCATGATCCCAGAACAAATGATATTCTTGAATGACACAATTCAACAAACTACTTGTCTTGGCCTAGCTAAGATAAAAGACTTAAATACACTGTCTATTCCGAAACCCATACCTGATAGTGACAGCACTACTGATGTGGAAATAGACGTATCTCATATTTTACACCAAAACAGAACACATACTGATTGGAAAAAGTGGTTGATCTGGCCAACAGACACGAATAACTGTCAAGATAGATTCCTGAACAAAACACGGGTTCAAAATGACCAGACCAGACCCTAGATACTCCCAGAGACAACATCCAGGGATAGTTACAACATACAGTGTAGGGAAACTATGCCTTGAGTGGCTACAGAAATCCACACTGGCTGAAATTAAGCAACACTTGACTTTACTTAAAGACGGTGCTGACTTGCGTGATTTCATAATGGGACCACGCAAACAGCATCAAAAACGTTTCATAGCGGCCGGTATATACGCTGCATACAACGAAGCATGGAAAGTAATGCAAATTGAAACAGCAGAAGAAATACGAGAAATTGATTGTATAAATTTGGAAAAATCACTTTCTGTTGTGGACAATGGGTTAACGACTCTGTCTTCCAGAATATATTCACTGGACAGCATTGTATCATCTGCTTTTGATATAATAGAGCAGGACTTACTAATGTTACAACATGGTCAGTCTCAATTACGTTCTATTGTACAGCTTGGCTGGACGTTGCAAAATCTGCGTTCAGGCTACGTACCATGGCGTTTAATCAACACAACGTCATTTTTCGGTATCTTTAACCTTACTGATAAACAAATCAGTTTGGCACAAAAAGGAGCAGACTATACGATTCTGAGCATTGAAAAACTCGAGAGATTACCATTGACAATGTCAGAGAGACCTGTCATTGAATGAATAATACATGGAACGATTACAATTCCGATTACAACTTTCCAGTTTAAATACTGCCAAGAGTATATACCAGCAGGCCAGTATGAAAGGTTGGGTAAAGAATACATCAAATCAACCTGGGATTTACCTTATACACACAGATGTTATAGTGAAGGAAACAAGGAGGTATTTCTTAGTGGTAAAAATTGTAAAAAATCACTAAGCGGTACACTTCTGTGTCAAGGTATTAATTTGCATGGAGCCTGCGAAGGATCTTCAAACAACCTTTCATGTCACCTGCATGGCATGCCTGCAAAACAGATAGAGCCATTTTTTAGACCACTTTATTTTTATTTTTTATTTATTTTTTTATTTTTTTTATTTAACTCAATCCAAACAGGTACATAGCAAAATGGTATTACAGACTGATCATAGGAACAAAAACATGATGAATAAAATACATATTAAATTCAAAATCTTAAGACACAGTACTCATGATCAAAGGAATTTAGCATATTCAAAAAACTTTTTCTTCTTTTTTTCCTTTTTTCCTTCTTTCCCTTCCTTTCCCCTCCTCCCTCTCCCCTTCTTTCCTCTCTTTTTCTTCTTCCTTCTTTCACATTCACTAAGAAAGAAAAAGGAGCAATAAGTCAAGATTCAAACAAAAAATAAAAAAAAATAAAAAAAATATAAATGGGTGGATTTAATCCTAATTTCCACCTCAGAACTGGAGACCAGATTGATTCGCCCAGCTTTTTCCATTTACTTCCTCTTGTTGAATATATGGCTCTTTCGAAACTAAAAACAGCTAGAAACCGAGCTAGCCACATCTGAAAGCTTGGTGGTTCAGCTTCTTTCCATCGAGCCGACAGAATAATTCTAAGCACCGCAGTGCCTATAAATAATAGATTTTGCTCACTTTTTGGTAGGGCGATTGAAGAATCATATCCAAGAATAAACAATGAATCTGTCTCTGGAAGATTATGGCCGAACAGCACCTCCCAAAAATTTGCAATCATTTGTTTAACTTGACTAAGCTTGGGGCAGCTGCTTAGCATATGTATTAAATTGGCTGGTCCTTGTGAACATCTTGGACAGAAATTGTTCTCTCTTTTACCCCAGGAGTATAATTTAGCGGGTGTATAGTAGAGGTCAAAAATTGTTTTGTATGTTTGAGCTTTAAGGTTACTGGCCCTAAACAGTCGTTGGCTCAGCTCAATACTCTTATAGATATCAACATTCGGATTGCTAAATTTAATAGCCCAATTAGATTCAATCTTTTCCAGATCATCTTGCAGATTTACAAGAAGAAGGTTATATATAGCCCCAATTCGTGTGCTAGGCCTATTAATGACCTCACACAAGTCTATTTTTCCTAGCCCAAGGGTAGATCTTTTCGCCTTAAGGTTTGTATATAATTGAATATATTTAATATAGTCACCATTGGAAAGATGATATTTATCCTTTACATGTGAAAAAGTGGTTTCTAAGCCATGTATCAAAAAGTCTTTGACACGCAGGATCCCAAGTCTCTGCCATTTTCTTGCTATGGTATCGTTCGAAAATGCTGAGAACGCTTTCATATGCCATAAGGAGGTGTACCTATTCACATTACTAATATGCAAATGTTTAGCAACTTTGCCCCAAACCTTAAGTGCACCGTTTATAACTTCATATTTTCGATCATGTGAATAGCCTTGTGCCTCCTTCTGTTGTAAAAGCAATCCATTGGCCACATTTCCCAATAATAACTCATAAATTGAGGGTGGAGTATTATTATTCATAAAGGGTGTTGTTTGTAAATTAAAGCTAATCAATGGGGTCATTTGTTTAAGGTGTGCAGCCCAATAATACATACTAATATTGGGTATTGCCATCCCACCCCTTTCACTAGGAAGCGACATTAATTTATAAGACCTTCGAATTTTGCCATGTTGCCAGATAAACTTAATCATAAGGGATTCAAGAGTTTTCAGAATCTTAGGGTCAATAGCCAATGGTATTGCTCTAAACAAGTAGAGGCATTTAGGGAGTATATTCATCTTTAGAAAATTAGCTCGTCCTATAATGGTCAGATGAAGTCCATTTACTCTGTCCAGATCTTTTTTTATACATTGAATTAAAGGGTTATAGTTATAGTTAATTAGAGATTTAATAGCGGGAGTGATAACAATTCCTAAGTATGTAGCACTTACTGCTTTTCTTTGATCGTTATAGTCAATGTTGTCCGTACATAGTACAATTGTCTTTGTCTTATTCAAGGAATATCCAGAATAGATGCCAAATTCTGTGGTTATGGCTTCAATTTCCCCCATAGCTTCAACCGGGTTTGATGTTACAACCGCGATATCATCAGCATATGCTAGTACCTTAGTGGAGAAAGAGCAAAGAACAATTGGAGTGATAGAGGGGCTCTCAATTATTTTTAAAATCAAAGGGTTAATATATAAGGCAAATAATAGGGACAACCTTGCCTCGTGCCTCTAGTTATATTAATATTATAAGATTCGGAGCCCATCAGTTGTATTTTAGCTTTAGGAGACAGGTAGATAGATCGTATTGCTTTAATAAATTTGGGGCCGAAATTATTGAGCTTCATAGTCGCCCACAGGAAATTCCACGAGACGCGATCGAACGCCTTTTCAGCGTCTAGTAGTATCATTGACATTCACCCCCCCGTGACAGTCATGGCATCAAACAAGGCTATTGCCCTGGAAGTATGATCTGTTGTTCCTTTACCTGGTACGAAGCCATGCTGCCACGGGGAGACGAGTTGCTCAATGACCCTGCTAAGTCTCATGGCTAACCTTGGCATACAATTTGGAGTCCGCATTGATTAACGATATGGGTCGATATGATGTTAATTGTTCTGGTGATTTTCCTTTTTTTGGAAAGACAATTATATTAGTGTTATTCCAGGAATCCGGGATTATCCCGTTCCACTGGATACCTAAAAAGAGATCATGCAGTATTGGACCCAATTGAAAGCTTAGAATTTTATATAGATCTATAGGTAGTTTGTCAGGGCCTGCTGCTTTACCTGAAGCTAGTGCGGTTAGTGATAATATAACTTCATCTAAGGTGATCTCACCTTCCAGATCCTGACGTGTAGTATCGTCTAATTTTTTTAGGCCTTCGGTATTATTAATAAAGTTGTTCAAAAACTCATATTCTGTACTTGTCGATGGAATAGAATCCTCCGTATAAAGATTTTGGTAATACTGATGGAATAGAGCAATGATCTCGTCTGATTGTGAATATGATTTACCATTCACCATTATTGACTTAATCTGATTAGAAACATTCCTTTGTCTAGTGTATAACGCCAACTGTCTCCCCACTTTTTCTCCATTCTCATAAGTATCTCTTCTATGAGCAGTATACGTTTGAGCTGCTTTTTGGCTAAGGTTGTTGTTTAGCTCATTTCGTTATAAAGTAACTAAGTACATTAACTGGGTAGCATCTAACCCCTGAGAAATAGCTGTGGTATGTTCCTCCTCCGCCTTAGCCAAGGCTAATACCCTAATATTAAACTCGTTCTTATTTAATTCTCTTACTCTTGCTTGATAGCTAATAGTCTCCCCCCTAAGAGCTGATTTATAAGAGTCCCATACAGTGTTTCTGGGGGCACTAAAGCGATTAATGTCAAAATATTCCTCCGTCCATTTCTTAATATAACTGATATATTCATTGTCAACTAGCAGTTTCCGATCAAATGACCATTGTCTATGTTGTTTTCCACTTGTTAGACCACTTTCTAACGGTAGTTACATTTTAATGAGTGACCACAGCTGTTGTGGCATGCTGCCAGGAAAAGCCTATCTGACAACTGTGACTTCCAGGGCCATTTGCTGTATGCAAGTATTGTATCCACACAGCAATCCAGATATGGGGGCTGCGTTATGGCCTCGGTTGAATATCTCTTCTATTCGAATTGATACTTTAAGCAGAATGAAGTCTATTCTTTTACAAACGACTGTGCCTTTAACATCATCAAAAGAAACATATGATCTGCAAGTTGCAAGGACAGCAGCAGAGATACATACCCTTTTATCAACTAATTGCCCCGTACATTTCGTAGAAGTGTGAAGCCAAATTTTAAACATGTCTGATACCAGTGGCATCGCACATGTATTTAAGACATTTTTTTCAGGACTGTTAGCACCCTTTGAAACAGTTCTGGGCATCTTCCCGAATTTTGTCCATTCTGTCTTTGGCGGGCTACCCTTAATCTTGGGACTCGTGGCAGGAGTTTTATTTTTGCGCCTTCTACTCCGATATGGCAAGTCAATCCACAGACAAGACTCTAGCAACAATGGAAGAAACAATCCTAGCAAGACGATACCGAGACCGTATCACTAAGGTCCTCGGATTGGCCCGGCTAAGAGATCTAAGTACAACCTGGTTTCTTTCATTCAGACCGATCTGGCAAGATTGCATCATACCTGTGCTTCGATGTCTGCTCTGCGGAGAAGAATGCGTGTTGGACGTCTGTCTTACACTACAATCAGCAGTACCAATGGAAATCGATACTTTGCTAGGTCCTGTAACGACTCATGCATCGTGTTGTCCCCAGCGGCTACCGATTCTGATGACGACATTCGTTGAGACTTCCCCACTACGTGTAGGTGGTGGTGAGGTACGAGAGGAAAGCAGCGCCGAACAGGTACAGCCTTCTGTGAGCATTGCTGATCCAACCATCGATGATAGTAATCACGCAGAGAACTGCGCAGTTGCAGTATTTTCGAACTTAGCCGAACTTTCACCTGATGTGTAAGACCAATTTTTTGCAGGTCTGTCTGAAATAATGTTCTCTCCAATCAACGAGAATAACTCTTAATAAAAACAATGAGCACACAGCGTTCCCTGAACTCTGAATTCGGCCTTCAGTTTTTGATAAACAAAGCTACAGAAAATATTTGGAACTATTTTCCCTCTGAAAGCGAAATTATTTTTGCCCATTTTTCAAAATATTTACCTTTTATTTTGGCACATTGTCTCTGTTTAAAGTAGAACTATTCTTAGAGAACAGAGCTTCTATTTTAGGATACTAGAGACAATATTTTACCTCAGCCTCTAGCACATATACAGCAATTTGTATAAATATGTGATGAAATGGTCTCAACCTTCTTTTCTGTATTTAGAGCCATTTCATGTGTAATTTTCGCAATTCATTCAGCTGATATATATATGCATTTATCTGAATGATGACACTGCTTGAAAAGCGTACAGTACCAACACTCATTTTTTGTGTATTTACTATATACCATTTCAAATGTGAAATATGTATTTTGGGGTGGGTCGGAAAACATACATGCATCATTGAATGTTTACTATTGCTTAGTTTTTAGTAATGATGGACATCAATCCGTGGAGTGGGTGTCGTGTTCATATCTTGGACCCTAATTCTATATTCCCGATTTATGCCCTTGTGAGGTTATAATAAATAATATCCTGATAAAGGCATAAGAATCAGATCCATATTCAGTAATAGCCCATGCAGTCCAAAGCACAGCACGGCTACTCCCATCGACTCCTAGAAAGCACAATGCGTTCTTTAAACAAGCCAAGCCTCCAGCAGCCCAGGAAATCCCCCCTGCTTTTGTTTTGATTTGAATAAGAACTCCTGAAGTCCAGAAAGAACTGTTAGTTCTTAGTGGCGTCTTATGTCCAACCTTACGTCAAACCCGGCACCTTCCAGGTATAAAATACCAACAGTTGCCTTAAGCAAACACGCAGTGGTTTGGAGCAGAGCGGCTATCTACTTGCCCGAGAGCCCAGCTGATGCGAGAGCCCACAGAAAGCCGCCCCTCCTGTTTGACGCACTGAGAGAGACGCTGTCTTTTACTCCAACCGAGAAAATCCAGCTCCGGTGTTTCCAGACTACCCTTGCAGGTTGCTGGGATATCGAGTCCTGAGGAAAGAGATACCAGACCTCCCACATTCTGTTACCAAGGTACGGAGCTGACTAAACCCTTAAGAGAATTCTTGATGCAGATTCTTGGCAAAATAATCTTAACCAACTTAACTTAAACTGCTACTTACTCATCCCTTACCACGTATTAGGCTTAGGTCAGTACACCGGGGTAGGCTTAGTTAGAAGCACCAGTTGAGTACGTTAGTCAATGTATTTATGTATGTATATATTTTATCCATTTTAAAGTATCATATGGCTAAGAAACCATATCAATGCTTTTACAGTATTATTTCATAATACTACTTTTACTGTACGCACTTTACTTTACTTTAAGTATTGCAATTGTGGCAATTCATTTCTCTTGCATGAGAAAGAAGACTGCTCAATAAATAACACCTTTTTCTTGAAAACGCCCATCTCTCTATTTCTCTGCACTCTGGTGAAACTAAGTATGCACTGCTGACTGAGTGAAATAGCTGTCTATTGTTTTCACACGACTCTAGAGATACACTCTTATTCTGAGGGAGCAAAGTTGTCATGTTTATGCGGTTGTCGGAAACTGAATCCCTTCTTGTCTGAGCCAGGGGAGCTTGTCCCTCCCTATTCATTCAAGAAAGTTTCCAGTGACCTCTGAGCTAGCTGGCGCAAACCTAAATTAAGTTTAACATAGTCAGTAGAGACCTAGATGACCTACGTCCTGCGTCTACACTGCTGTTTATGTTATTCCAATGCGCAGAGCCTATTGCGAAAATAGGAACTACACTACAGTACGTTCCGTCCTTCATGCCATGTCTCATATCTTGTGCTAATCCCACCCTGCTCCCTTTAAATACCCCTGCACCCCATAATCATAACCCACCCTTACTCCTTAAAATACCCCAAAACCCTTAAACACTAACCCATCTTAACCCTATAAATATACCCTGTACCCCAAAACCCAAATCTATCCCTAAACCCTAAAAATACCCCTGTAACCCAAAACCCAAACCTAGTCCTGAACCCAATAAATACCCCTGTACCTCAAAACCCAAACCTACCCCTGAACCCAAAATACCCCTGTACCCCTTCACGCAAACCTAGCCCTGAACCCTAAAAATACCACTGTACCCCAAAACCCAAACCTACCCCATAACCCTAAAATACTCCTGTACCCCAAAACCCAAACCTAGCCCTGAACCCTTAAAATATCCCAGTACCCCAAAACCCAAACCTACCATTGAACCCTAAAAATACCCCTGTACCCCAAAACCCAAACCTAGCCCTGAATCCTAAAAATAACCCTGTACCCCAAAACCCAAACCTACCCCTGAACCCTAAAATACCCCTGTACCCCAAAACCCAAACCTAGCCCTGAACCCGAAAAATACTCCTGTACCCCAAAACCCAAACCTAGCCCTGAACCCTAAAACTACCCCTGTACCCCATAACCCAAAACTATATCTGAACCCATAAAATAGCAAAAAAAAAAATATATATATACCTCAGTACCCCAAAACACATACCCATACTTACCTTATCCAAACATTAAAAAAACATGCTTTTACCATTCATGCATTTACAACAAATTTCGTTGTAAATGTATGCCTGGTAAAAGCAAATAAAATGAAATGCCATGCGTTATAATGGCATTGCGGAGTCATGGTACTTTTGTAATGAAAGTATGCGGAGTGATGGTATGCGGAAAGAAACTTGCGGAATAATGGGTGTTTACCCTCCCCCGGTAAGTACATTGGTGGCACGGCGGCCCACATCTCCAGCAACATACTCATATTTTTTCACCACCGATTTGAAAAATGCACAGGTCTCTCTCATTGATGGCCAGCACCGACATACCCTTTTAGACACACTTCTCGCCACAAGTTCTAGAATTGCAAACTCTAGAGCTGGGGAGCTACGTTCGAATCTCAGCATCAGGTCAACATACTGTGATTCCAGGCAAATCCCTTTGTCTCCCCGTGCCTACCAGAAATGAATGTGTTCTTCTGTAATGTAATTTGTGCTCATGCCATGTTGTCGAGTTCGCGCTGTATAATATTGCACGGAAAAATAAAGTAGGGAAACTCGAGTTCACACACTGTTATGTTATGTTATGTTATGTTACGTAGCTTTTATATAGCGTACGGCTACTCGATAGGAGTGTCCCGACGCTTTTCCACCAGCGGCTCATAATGAAGTAACACAACACGGCTAAAAACAGAGAACATCAAGGAAAAGTGAAAAAACAGAAGCAAAAACAAACTAAGAATTAAAAAGCCAAGTCTTCAGGCCCTTCCTAAACTGGAGCAGATTGGCAGTGCTGCGAAGTGGAAGAGGAAGCAGGTTCCAGAGCTGGGGAGCTCTGCAACTAAAGGATCGCCCTCCGGCGCGGGCCTTCCTCACCCGCGGGACCACAGCTTTGAAGAGGGATTCCGAACGGAGGGAACGGAGTGGACGATAGAAATTCAGTCTCCGCTGCAGATATCCCGCCCCTGATCCATGCAAAGCTTTATGCATCAGGGTCAGGGATTTAGACTGGATCCGCTTCCTGATGGAGAGCCAATGAAGCGTCTGAAGTAACCCGGAAGCTCGGGCTCGTCTACCTAACCCAAAAATCGCCCGGGCAGCGGAGTTCTGCACCACCTGAAGGCGCTGGACCAAGCAGTCGGGGAGGCCAAGAAAGAGTGCGTTAGCATAGTCCAGCCTCGAGCCGACAAGAGCTTGGACAGTAATTCTCCTGTGCTCCTCAGATAACAGAGGCAAAAATTTGCGGAGCATCTTCACTACTGAACGCGCACTCTTAAGTACATCAGCAGTGCACTGTGAATCGGAGCGTTTCACAGGCTTGTCACAGATAAGAAATGCTATCAAAACGAAATCCTACAAAGCAATATACTACTGGCCGGCAGCAATTCATACCCTGACAACGTCGGGACGGGCTGCTAGTATTGTTTAAAGCTGTGTAACATAACAAATGAAAGGCAGCATTGTCTGAGGTGGATTTAAGGTAAATTTAAAGCTGAAAGTAAATGTTGTACTCTTGGTCTGTTTTTGCAGTAAGTAAAGGGTAACTTTTTCCAATGTACTCTGCACACATCCTTTGTTTTTGCAGTCACAACTATTGCTTAAAGTTGTCTAACAAAAGAACTGAAAGGTGAATTGATTGAGGGAAATTAGTTTGTTTTATTTATTTAATTATTTTTATTTTATTTATAAAGTTTTGTATAGTGCAAAGATGACCCCAAAGGGTATCAGAGCACTTGACATTTTTGGAAGAGTAGGAAATAGTAAAGGGAAAATGACAAAGAGGGTAACAAAGAATATCATACCATAGCGTACTAGGAGGAGAACAAACATTACTTAATAGGGTATATCAGACGACCCTGAGCTTCACAGTTGTTTGACCAGTAAAGAATGTAGTCAGAGGGGCATTGAGAAAAACAGACGAGCCATGACCATTTACGGCAAGAACTTGTTCATTAGGATTATTTTTACTTCCTGTTTGAAGGCAGCCGTGGAGGAGATTCTGGGGACTTCCGATGGGAGAGAGTTCCAGATCTTCGGGGCCAAGCCAGCGAAAGCTCTGTGCCTCGTTCTCTTTTAGTGAAAAGTCTGAGGTTTTAAGAGGAGAAAGTTTGCACTACTTTATGGCATACCCCTCCAGATAATTTTAGCTATAATTCAGGTAACAAGGGGTTTTGAAATGGAGGGCTTTGTGAGTAAAGCAGGCAATCTTTAGCTGTATTCTTGCTTTGTAGGGCATCCAATTTAGAGATCTTAGGGCTGGGGATATGTGAGCGGTAAGTGGGGCCAAGGTATATTTGGGGAGGCCACAGAACATAGCGCTGCCATGGTCTAGCCTCAGCAAGACAAGCACTTGAACCATCTGCTTGAAGTCATCTTGCGGAAGTAATGGTTTGAGATTTCTTAGAATCCTCATCTGGTGGTTAGCACCCTTGCACACCTTAGTAATATGATTCTTCATGTTCAAGTACATGTCCTTTGTGATTCTGAGAGCTTTATCTGAATCAATGACGTGAAGAGAGCAGTTGAAGGCAGTGAGGTGTTTCATCCAGAGGTCTAAATTGTGGGTGTGATTAGGAGGAGATATAAGAAGGAATTCTGTTTTGGCGGTGTTCAGCAGGAGGTGGTTCTCAGTTAGCCAGTTTTGGGTATTCATCAGGGTACAGTTGAGTGAGGTGAAGTCTTCAGAGAAGTTGATTTTCAGGTAAAGATGTGTGTCATCCGCATATATATGAAAAAAAAATCTTCGTGGAGTTTAGTGCATTTTCTAACGGTTCAAAGAATATATTTAAGAGTATGGGAGATAGGGCAGACCCTTGTGGTGCCCCCATGGAGACTGTAGAGGGCTGGGATAAGGATTGATTCACCATGACTCTTTGGGATCTATTGTGAAGGAAGGACGAAAACCATTCCAATACCAGACCGGAAAGGCCCATCCTGTGTTCAAGAATGGATAAGACCGAATAAAGTCCAAGGAGAATTAGAAGGCAGGTTTTGTTTTGGTCTAACATTTTTAAAATGTCATCCATGATGTGAGTGAGCACCGATTCCATGCTGTGACAACTCTGAAAACCAGATTGATGTTGATCCAGGAGTTGGAAATTCTCTATGTGAGTGAAAAAATCCGATTGCACACATTTTTCTAGGAGATTATCCAGAGTGGGGATGTTGGAGATGGGGCGAAAGTTTTTGAGATCAGTTCTGTCTGCATTATGTTTTCTAAGAATGGGAGAGACCTGAGCTGCTTTTAGGCATTCGGGGATCGTGCCTTGTGATAATAAAGTGTTGACAATCTTTGTCCAAGGGGGGATGAAGGCATCCTTGATTTCTTTGAAGACAGTCGGTGGCAACAGGTCACTGAAGTGATTAGATGGATTGATACTAAGAAGGGTTTTGTAAATGACTCTTCACCGAGGGGAGTAAAAGTATACCAAATAGCCTTGTTCTTGGTGCTAAGACTAAGTGGATCGAGCCTCTCGGAGTGAGCAGGAGGAGACTCAATCTTGTATGAAGGAAGAAGAGCCTTCTCAGATTCAAGGTCAATACTGATGAGTTTTGTTTTCTCCATAAAGAAAGCAGCCAGATCATTGAATGAAGGCGAGCCGTCTCCTGAGTCAAGGTGGTTGGGTGCTTTTGCTGATTGTTGTTTGACAGAGTTTAGGTTGTCGTTGAACCAGGGTTTGGAGATTTTGGAAGAGACATTTGCTTGATGTAGAGGTGCTATGGAATCCATGATACAAGAGATAGTTGAGTTATAGAAATCAGTGAGTTCATGCACATCAGTCATGTCATCTTGGGAAGACAAGACATATGTAATATGTCTAATAAATGTAATTTGGTTGCTAGAACTTCAGTTTTAATATTCCTGAGGTCCCGTATCCATTTGTTAAATATTGGACGGATTTGTTAGCATGAGCTTGGTAGGATGATCCTTCCAAGTCTCATTGCCACCTTTCCATTCTCAGGACCATGCCCTGCGCCATGGGGGGCCTCAGCGCTCTATTTTGAGCCCCTTGTTATTCAACCTTTATGTGAGTCCCTTGGCGGAGGAGGCTAGAGGCAAGGGGCTGTCCTTGGTGTCGTATGCCGACGACACCCAGCTGGTGATCGCCTTCTCCAAAAACTGTCGTACCAATCTGAAGAAGTTTAAGGAGGATCTGCCGGTCATGTCGAACTGGATGAAGGCTAACTGTCTTCAATTAAACGCCAGCAAGTCTGAGATCCTATTGTTCGGCAAGGACCAGGAGCTCTGGTCCAAACGATGGTGGCATGACATCTTAGACCCGCCCCGTCACCCAAGGAGGCTGTAAAGAACTTGGGTGCTTGGTTGGATACTGGGCTGACTTTCAAGAAACAGACATGAGTTGTCGCCGCTGCCTGCTCTGGGCTCTTGAGAGGATTGAGGCCCTTGCTTGGGTTTTTTCCTTCCAGGGTGCGCCAAACCATCGTAAAGGCCTCCATTCTTGCTAGGCTCGATTATGGCAATTCTTTATATCTGGGCACCAAAAAAGCCTTTATTAAACGCCTGCAGAGGGTCCAGAATGCGGCTGCACGTATGTTAGTGGCTCTACCAAGATCTCAGTCGGTGGCACATATGCTTCCCAGGCTACACTGGCTGCCCATTGAAGAACGCATTCAGTTTAAAGTGCTATGCATCTCTCATAAAATCTTGATGCACCAAGCACCTACAGGGCTTTCTGGTCTATTGACGCAGTATATGCCCAGGCATGCTTTGAGATCTGCCAATCATGAGCTTGTTTGTGTCCCCCGAGTCTGGAGAGCGAGGGCGGGGGCCGTTCGCTCGGCCTCTTGGCGGCCAAATTGTGGAACTCCCTCCCAGTACATATTCGTGACATCCCTCATCTTTTGCCATTTCGCAAGTCTGTAAAAACCTGGCTGTTCCCTATTGTTTGAGGTTTAGCCGCTTCTGGGTTTCTCTATCTTTTTCCTTGGGATTCTGGTTGCGCTGGGACGCCTCGTCGCTGAGGCGCATTATAAATAAATACATAAATAAATATATATGGTAAAACAGCTGGCTTCACATGCCCTCTGAAGTTTTAGCCTAAGACTGCTTGTCCATGCTACCACTAGGATAGCTGGTCTATAAGGTTGACTTTACAACCACCATCAATAAGGGTCGTTTAGACTGGTGCAAGGTGCCCACTAGAATAATGGACATCATATGCCAGGCTAACTTCTCACAGGGAGTAGGGGAGAGAAGCAAATTAATAGCATCCATGGACTAAACAAAAAATTGCACAACCTATCACATCACTACATCTGCAGTAAATTACTTGTTGGATAGGGCACAAAACTTAGCCTTGACTCTCCACATAGCCATCAAGTAACAGGTAAGTCCAAAGACCAATGGCTGGCTAAGGTTGGTTCTGAGAATCCTTAGGGCAACTTTATGTTTCTAGTGCCCAGATTTCAACACTGGGGTAATAGCCAACATCGCCTATTGCTGTGGTAGGCCGGGCAGAAGAACAGGGCATGTTCTACAGTTTCCTTGGTGTCCCACAGGCTGGGCATCACCAGTCAGCAGCCCTAGGGACATTAACCCATCTGACAGTAAAATACCAAAGGGGGTGGGTTCCATAGCATATTTGCAAGAACAAATGCCAGACCAAAGGAGATTCAATGTTATCCAGGAGGTCTTCTCTACTATTGGCAGCAGGGGATTCCACAGGGCTCGGCTTTAAACCCCACTCTGTTAAATCTGTATATGCGCCCCCTTGCAGGTGTCATAGAGTACCACGGCTTTAACATTGTGTCATACGCTGATGACACACAGCTCATTATTACCCTATCCCAGGATGGAGGAGCCTCTGCAACCTGGCTGAGATGCTGCCTGGTAGACCTGGCGGAGTGGATGTCTCAGAGTTGCCTCAAGTTAAATGCTGGTGAAATTGAACTCCTACTTGTAGGGAAATAACCTTCTATCTGGTCCTCGGCGTGGTAGTCAGACGTATTAGGGCTTGTACTGACAGCTGCGCCAAAGGTGAAGAACCTTGACATATGGTTTGATACCAAACTATCTTTTGACAGCCAGATTTCCTATCTGGCGGGAAAGTGCTTCAGAATTTTGAGAAATCTGAGTAAAATCTTAGCTTTCTTCAGGTGGTGACCAGGAAATCAGTAATCCAGGCACTAGTTATTTCTAGGCTGGTCTACTGTAACATGCTGTATCTTGGTGTCTTACTAGGCAAACTAGCTAAACTGAGAGTGCAGAATGTTGCTGTACTGCTGCCGCTTAACATTCCGAGGCAGGTATCTATTGGGTCTACTTTTGACACTTTACACTGGCTCCCTGTTAGGAAGAGAGTTCTTTTCAAGGCTTTGTGTTTTTGCCAAAAAAATCCTGATTGAAAAGGATCCCTGATAATTACACTCCTTGGCAAAATTGTGTGTACTGGGCAGAAATTTCAGATCGGCGTATTACTACTTCCTGGGTAAAAGCTCGACTGGGCAGATGTTCTTTCTGCTTTTTTGCCTCTAAATTATAGAAATCTTAGCCTCTTGATCTGTGACAGGAAGGATCTGTATTAACTTTCCATAAGAAACTTAAGACATGGTTCTTATGGCAACCTTAGAGGGTAGCTGGCCCTTTTTGGGGGTGGGGATGAACACTGTTCACTTAGCGCAGGGAAACACCACCTGGAGTAACCAGGTGCTCTATAAATCATTTATATATTATATACAGGCGCAATGTTATCACGCTAAATTAAGAGGGCCCAGACAAACCTGTAGCCTTCATCACCAGGTGGTTAGTCTCCTGGGAACAAAGGTGGCGTGCTATAGAAAGAGAAGCTTTTGCTGTGGTCTGGGCACTGAAGAAGTTGAGGCTATGCCTGCCTAGTAATCACTTCCTGAGTCATACTGACCACAGGCCCCTAAGGTGGCTCATGCAAATGAGGGGTGAGAGTACAAAATTGTTGAGGTGGTCCATTTACCTAGAGGGTATGGACTTCAAGGTGGAACAAAGACTAGGGGAAGAAAGCGCCATTGCTGTTGTTTATCCGGGTTCTTTCTCCGCATTTATCAGAAGATTTTTTAACATAATAGTAGCAGAAGATGACTGAACCTCGGTCTTCATTAGGAAATCACCTTGAGGGTGACGAGGTAATGAGAGTAGAATTTTCTTTATCAGTACCTGAGGATACCTGGCAAATGTATACAAGAGAGTGGGCTGTCAAACAGACTCCAGTTCTGTAGAGAAACCAAGTGAGGTGGTATAAACACTCTATTCCACGCCATTCTCTTATGTAGTGAGCCCCGAGCACTGGCTCCATTTCTTATGAAGCCAGAAGCAAAGCAGGATATTAAAACACTGCTAAATCAGCTACAATATTAGGGCGTTAACGTGCTGTGTCTTTCACCAATGGACACTCCTCTTTTTCCAGTTTTAATATCATATGGATCATATAGAATCGTTTTAGATTATAGGAATCTAAACACACAATCTAAACACACATATTTCCACACAAACATTTCAAAATGCCCACAACACATCATTAATGACAAATATAGTACAGGAAAAATATAAACCAACCCTGAGCATTTCCAACAGGTTCTTCAGTCAGAACATAGCGTCTGAAAGTGAGATTCCAACCGCCTTAAGTTTCAATGGAGTGCAATATTCGTTCAAAAGCAGGGTCGGACTGGCCATAGCGAGCACCGGGCGTTTCCCCGGTAGGCTGCTGGGGGCGGGTTTTGGGCCCCCGGGGGGGCCGTTTTTGTTGCCGGGGGTCGGCAATATCAGCCCCCTGTAACAAAATCGGCCGAAACCCACCCTCGCACACTGCTCGACTGCACTCCCCCTCACCCCAGGGGATGGCCGGCTGAGCAGTGGGCCAAGGCCGGTTTCTGTTCCCAGTCCGGCCCTGTTCAAAAGATGACCCATGGGATAAAAGAATAGCTCTAGCCTATTCTCAGCACACATAATGGAGATTTTAAAACCTGATCCCGAGATTCTATCAAACAGTGATGACAATTACCTATGCTAATGACCATACTAACATCAAATGGTTGCAAAGTTCCATTTAAAAAGTCTGAAATTGCCTGACTGACCGTGACTTTTCTTGGTTATGAATTATCAAATGAGGGCAATGGACTGGTACTCAATTTCCTTCAGAAGTAACATTCTCTGTTGGATTTTCTCACCTTCAGGCAAATTTACTTGACAAACTATGCTGAGTGGTTACAGGTTGCTGAACATGTGTTCACGAGCATTGGAAAGCACTGTGAAAAAGTTGCTTATTTCTCTATTTGATTATGAAACCGGTACTAATTAGGTGAAATCTCTGTCCGCATGACATAATGAATGACTTTTTAAAATATCCACGTAGGTCCAGCCCATCCATATATTCTGCAAAACGCTTGACCGGGGTGCGCAATGAGTTCGGGGTGCGGCCCATTAGGACCGCATCATCAGCGTAAAGTAGTACGGGCAACGATTTCCCATTAATTATAGGGACATCGGGGGTTGAATGCTTCAGATGATCGTTCAGTCCATTAATGTAAATAATAAAGAGCTGGGGTGCTAAAACGCACCCCTGTCTGATTCCCTTCCTATCTTAATAGGACCTGATAACTCCCCCGCCCAGTCCTATCCGTACCTGTGTCTTGAGGTCGGTGTGCAAATATGCTAAAAAGTGGACTAATGATTGATCCAAACCATAATTTATTAAAATAGACCAAAGTTTGGACCTAATAACTAAATCAAAAGCGGATGATAGGTCCATGAATTCTAAATAAATGGGGGAAGAGCGGGCGGTATTATATTTGTTAATGACCAAGTTAAGATTCAAACATTGTTCTACTGTGCCAACCCTGCTTCTAAAACCCAATTGACACGGGGATAAAATGCCACTTTCCTCTGTCCAGTCTGAGATCCTATTATAAATACCACGACCCAGGATCTTTAGGGTGTTGTCAAGCAGAGAGATCGGTCTGTAATTAACCGGTTCCGATCTATCACCCTTTTTATATATTGGGACAATTACACTTGTCGCCCACGTATCAGGCATGGGAGCTTCTGGGAGACTATTAAAAACTTTCAATAGAACTGGGGCCCATAGATCCGGCTTTAACTTTATAATGTCTATGGGCAACCCATCAGGTCCAGGGGCCTTATTACCAAGACTCTGTGCAATCGCATCCTCTACTTCTGTCAGTGTTATCTGTAGATTGCCTAAATGGCCCTGCACATACTGATCTGGACTATGTGATGGTGAGGCATAGATTTTTGAAAAATAATTTACCCATGAGTTACTAGTAATAGTACAGCTAATTGATGTTAACTGTTAGCCCATATTACGTAAATCTCTTACTGTAGACCAAAAAGGGTTGCCAGACATCCCCCCAGCTGTTTCCACAAGGGCTTCCCATCGTTCGCTCAGGAGGGTGCCCTTGCGCTCATATATAGCGGTTTTATAAACTTTCTTGGCTGCACTTATATCTGCGCTAACTCTCGGTTTGGCTGTTAGGGCCTTACCCAGGCTCCTATTAGCTTCAGAACAATTGTGATCAAACCATCTTGGGTCTTTTGGGACCTGGCGACGTGGCAATGATAGTAAAGATCTAATCACCGAACAGAGTTTTGTAAAATCTCCGATTATACTGGGACAAGGGGCTCTAATCGATAGGCATGAGGCAATTAAAGACGAATGCTTTTCTAATAAAGTCTTAGTTATTGCCCCGATATCCACCCCCCTCCAATTTAATCTTAAATTATCTGTTGATGGAGTTATGTCCCTCGCCCCTTGTGCAGTAACATACACTGGGCGTGGTGCTAATCTTAGTACCACTGTCAGTGGGTTATGGTCCCCAAAGTCTGTTACGAGGACCTCTTTGGCCAATAGGCAATCTGCAAGCTGGGGAGTAACAAAGATAAAATCAATGGTAGAGGCGCTATTCCTTCCTCTAAATGTCGGTGCCAATTGGTTAGTAGAGGGTAAGCCAAAATCCATTACATTGCTAAGAATATGTTCCCTAAGAAAGGAGTCTAGTTCCAACCCCCTCCGTGCAGCTGGGTCTAACTGTTGTGTGCCTATACCTCCAGTATCTGTTGGTAATTTAGCATTAAAATCCCCTCCCAGGAGAATCCCCATTCCCTCATCTGTGTCTAAGACTTTCTCTAATTTTGAAATGAATTTGAAAAGCATGATGAAATTCTTATTTGGAGCAGAGTGGAAGTCATTATTATAGAAATATATTAAATAGAAAGGGACATGTTGTTTATATTCTATCACTTGTATATTGGGACTGCTTATATGTATTGTCTTAAAGCTCCCTCCTGAAGCTATACTTATCCCAATAAATAAGCCCCCAACTGCTCATCCAAAGTTAGGCTTAGGTCCTACTAAATTGAAACAGTGGAAGCCTTCTATGTGCAGATCATGTGTGGCCCATGTCTCCTGGAGTATTATTATGTCCTGGAAGGATAGTGTCCATAGCCAGTCAGTGTCAGCTAGTCAAGATTCTAAACCAGCAACATTCCAGCTCAGGATTCTGAGGTCTAGATCATTTTTACTTCTGATGCTGTTGTGGGATGGCTCAGCTATTGTTCCGACACCCATTGGCACTTGGCCAGTGCCACCCTCTGCCTGCTCACTTTAATCAACAATAATTATTGGTTGAGTATTACACACTTCCGGACCTTCCTGTTTCTTACTATTAACAGTTCGACATATGGATAATGGATCACCCGGTCTCTTGTCCTTTACCAACTTATCTGACAGTCAATCTTGTGCATCTAGGTTAGAAAAAGCTATGTCAAACCGATTCTATGTTGGCACGTTAAACGCGTACCTCCCCTGATTATGCACGATAGCTGGAGGATCACGTCTATACACAGGCAAGAGTGGGGGGGTCCCGATAAAAGAAACCCAATGGTAACATTTATATCCCTTCCCTGCCTATGTCCCTTGTCTCTACTCTCTCCAAAATACTTTGCACTACTTCCGGGGACCCAAAATTCAGTACTATACAATCCCCTCTGATAGTTTTGGTTGATGTCCCTATCCAAGCGACCCTTCTAGCCATTTTAAAATCTTGGAACAGGCAGCTACCCAGCCCTGTCTTAGTATCCAATAAGTGGAGTGCCCTATTTCTTAGTGAGCTCCAATGCTCCACTATATTGGGTGTTATAGGTGGTACATTTGAAAGGACAATAACATATGGAGTACATTCCAGGGGCAGGTTGAGATAACCCTTACTGTGAATATTTTGGGCAGTGGTTAGGCAGGCCTGATTCAAGCCCCCATTATTTCCCCCACGTTTTACTCTCCCACTATTGATAGAATTGCATGGAGTAAAATTTGTACAGATGGTGTGTGGTATAGGGACATGTATACCTGTTCTAATGGTATCAACATTTGTTTTTGGGAGCTGGTTGGTTACAGGTACTGCATGTGTGCTAGGCCCCCCCAGGACTGCTAAGGCTCCATTTGGTGGACAACTAGGCTCGGTCGGGAGTTTTAGCTCAATGATGTTTAAACTTGTGTTAATGTCTGCAAGTTTGCTTAATAGTGGGTTTAGAAGCGCTTTAAATTTATCTTCTAACTTAGTTAGTAACCCATCTTCCAAATTAGTTTGGGGTTACTTGCAGGGACATTGACAAACGGTGACTCGTGGACCGGTAGGGCTGATAATAGTTATCTCATCAGAGGTGCCTGCCTTACCTCAGGCAGAGCCTTTAGTTTTGGCTACCTTACTACTTTGTTGGATTGTAATGGGTAAACCCCTTGCCTTCCTTTTCCACGTTGTTTTCAAGGCCGTACTCCCCCCAACCTGCCGTTGTCATGTGGATCGGGTTACAATTTGCGGTGGTGATGAAGGAGATGGAACCACTAAAGTGACTGTAGATCCTGCAGTTATAGATGGTAAGTCTGCAACTACCGTCACGGGCTCGATAGACCCAGTAGCCGACTGGTGAGTACTGGCCAAGCCACGTTCGGCAGAGTTTGAAATGTTTAAAAGAGATCCACCTAAGGGGGGTTCCATAGACAATCTATGCATCTCTAATGATAGCCTTTTTTCTGTAATTGCAATCTGGTGATTTAAAAGCGATTCTGCCCTGGTAATGAAGGCACTAAGGTGCCCACAACCCCATGGCTCCCAACCCCCTTACGTGAACTCATTATGCAACAGAGAACACCCAACAAGGTACAACTATGTCACACAGTTTACAAAAAGATAATGGGAGAAAATGTCACTGACCACTTTAACAAGGTGAGGCCAAGTCCGATGTTACAGTGCAAAAGGGGGTGGCCCTGCCCTGCCCTGCCTTATCCTGCCTTATCCTGGCTTATCCAGGCTTTGACGGGCAAGGCCCGGGCGCATCCCGTGCTGCGGGAGTGTATGGCCGGTCTTAAGGGCCTCAGGCGCCCTGTTACCGCGTCACAACCCTGCGCGCCGCGAGGCCCCCTGGGAGTTGAAGTCCGGGGCGCCGCGTGTGACCAGCGCGTCACCGTCCACTACACCACCAGCAGGGGATTAAGGCTCCAGAGGGTCCGGGAAGCTCAGAAACTGCTCCGCCGAAGGTCCAGGTAGGAACAGCAACAATGCCCCTAGCAGCCCGCGCTGCGGGTGTGTATGGCCTGTCTTAAGGGCCTCCGGCGCCCTGTTACCGCGTCACTACAGTGTGCGCCGTGAGGCCCCCTGGGAGTTGAAGTCCGGGTCCTCGCGTGTGACCAGCGCGTCACCGTCCACTACACCACCAGCAGGGGATTAAGGCTCCAGAGGCTCCGCCGAAGGTGCAGGTAGGAACAGCAACAATGCCCGCTGAAACATTGTAATTGCCATATGTTTTGAACGTTTCAATGAACAATGTGATGATTCTGGATTCTATTTCAGAAGACTGGGATACGAAGACTATAAAAAGAACGATGTCTGATTTGCAGGCATATACAACTGTGAACAATAAAAATCTATTTTTGAATGCATTTAATTATGAAGAATTGTATGGCTTTCATCAATATGCACACTATGCTATACATCCAACTAGTTATCCTAGAGAAATATACAATTACACACAGCGGGAGAATTGAAATGCTCACCCCTTGTCATCTGAATTTCCTAATGAAATTCCCCTATTTCTAGAGTGAAGACAAGTCCGATCCCTCATCCGTCTAGTTTTTCACAACAACTCCTGAAAATCTTAATTACCACCAACAAGGAGATTTATTAAGAGGAGTACAATCAGAATTTGGCCATACAGGCAAAGTAGTATTGGAAAGAAAATATTGACGAGATAATTGTTTGGGGAACCAAATATTGGCAAATGCAAGATAAAGAAACCCTATTTAGAGCATGCATTAATCAATCAATCAATCAATCAATCATGCCATTTGTATAGCGCACTAGTGGGAGGGTCTCAAGGCGCTTGGGGGGAGGGGTATGCTACTGCTCGAACAGCCAGGTCTTGAGTTGTTTCCTGAAGGCGAGATGGTCCTGGGTCAGCCGAAGGTGGATGGGGAGGGAGTTCCAAGTCTTGGCAGCTAGGTAAGAGAAGGATCTTCCTCCGGCGGTGGCTCTTCGGATGCGTGGTACGGCTGCGAGGGCGAGGCTGGTGGACCTTAGCTGGCGGGTGGGCGTGTAGAAGGTCAGGCGGTCGTTGAGGTACTTGGGGCCCAGGTCGTGGAGAGACTTGTGTGCGTGGGTGAGGAGCCGGAACGTGATCCTCTTGTCGACAGGGAGCCAGTGCAGGTTCCTCAGGTGGCTGGAGATGTGGCTGCGTCGGGGGACATCCAGGATGAGTCGGGCGGAGGCGTTCTGGATGCGCTGGAGTCTTTTCTGTAAGATTGTAAGGTCATTGAGGAGATCTTTCTTGATGTTTTCGGTCTTCAGATTAAATAAAGCAGAGAATTTGTCACAAGTGGGTTGAGTACGAGAGATGTCTTGTAGTTGTTGGGGTTCATCCTTAGATTGGGATTTGATTAATTCAAAAGGTTTTTGGGGACGATTTCTTGCTTGGTCTAATTGATGGGTGAAAAATTCGGCTTTAGTGCGTTTGATCTTTCTATAATAATCATTTCTCTTATTCCTTAGAATTTTAAGGTGCTTGGAAGATGGGACTGATCTCCAAATGCGTTCAGAAGTTCTAAGAGCGCGTCTGTCATTGTTCAGCAGGTCATTGTACTGAGGTTTAGAGTTTTTCGAGGAAACTCTCTTTAGTTGCAGAGGGGCAACCTCATTGATAACCGCAGCCATTGAGTTAAGGTAGTGGTTGGAGAGGTCATGTACGTTGGAAAGGCCGGACGGAGGCTGGAATAGTTTATGGATGTAGGCGGGCAAAGTGTTGGGGTTGAGTATTTTCAAGTCTTTTTTCTATATCTTTGGTTTAGTGAATTGGGCTGCGTTGAGTTTCACGGTTTCCCCGATAAAGAAAGTGATGATGTGGTGGTCTGACCAATCACAGGCAAGGATTGAGTCAAGCTGAATGGAGTTACTTTTAGAAATTATTAAATCCAGGATTGCACCTTTGTTGTGTGTGGGGCTGTTGCAAATTTGGGTGAGGTCGAGCGCGCCGATGAAGTTTTTGAGACTGTTGACCATTGAGTTGTTGATGTCGTTCCAGTGGAGGTTGAAGTCGCCTAGGAATATTTGAGTGTTTTGTCGTCCGGTGGTCGTTGTGACCATGTCCATGAAGTGTTCAGTGAAGGTAAGGTTCTCAAAAGGTGGATGATATATGAAGTGTAGGGAGCATACTGGAGTGCCATTGCTGGTGATGTCGATGCATATGTATTCACAAGAGGAGAGTGTGGGGGATAAGGCTCTGTTTACTGAGATGGTGCTCCGGTGTATGCATGCTATTCCTCCCCCAGATTTTTTGCTTCTATCCAGTCTGATGATGTCGTAATTTGGTGGTACCAGAATGTCCAAGAGGGGCGAGGAGGATTCAGTTAGCCACGTCTCTGTTAGCACAAGCAAGTCAAGCTCATGAAAGAAGATGAGGTCGCATCGTTTTTTAGTTCAAATTTTGAGGAGGCTTGGCTGTGGTTCCGGCGTAGAGGGCGTTTCCGTAGTCCAGTCGGCTGGTGACGAGTGCCTGGGTGACAGTCTTCCTGGTCTCGGTCGGGATCCAGCGGAAGATCTTGCGAAGCATACGCAGGGTGTTGACGCACGATGAGGAGACGGCGTTGACTTGTCTGGTCATCGAGAGGGAGGGGTCCAGGATAAAGCCCAGGTTGCGTGCGTGGTCGGTTGTCTTGGGTGCGGTGCCCAGGGCTGGGGGCCACCAGGAGTCGTCCCAGGCGGAGGGCGAAGATCCCAGGATGAGGACTTCCGTCTTGTCCGAGTTCAGTTTCAGGCGGCTGTCCTTCATCCACTCGGCGACGTCTTTCATCCCTTCGTGTAGGCAGGTTCTGGCGGTGTCGGGGTCTCTGGTGAGGGAAAGGATCAGCTGGGTGTCGTCGGCGTAAGAGATGATGTTGAGGTTGTGCTGGCGTGCGATGGCTGCGAGAGGTTTCATGTAGATGTTGAAGAGGGTGGGGCTGAGTGAAGATCCTTGCGGGACGCAGCAGATGACTTCGGTGCCCTCGGAGCGAAACGGGGGAGGCGGACTCTTTGTGTTCTTCCGACGAGGAACGAGATGATCCCCTCCAGTGCCTTCTCATGGATACCGATGTTGCTGAGGCGCTGGACTAGGGTGCGGTGGCAGACCGCGTCGAACGCAGCGGAGAGGTCCAGGAGGATGAGGGCCACTGTTTCCCCCTTGTCGAGCAGGGTCCGGATGTCGTCGGTGGCTGCGATGAGGGCGGTCTCGGTGCTGTGGTTGGCTCTGAAGCCGGACTGCGAGGGGTCGAGGGATCCGTTCGTCTCGAGGAAGGCGGTCAGCTGTCTGTTGACGATCTTCTTGATGACTTTAGCAGGAAAAGGGAGGAGCGAGATGGGGCGGAAGTTTTTGAGATCGGTGGGGTCTGCTGTAGGTTTCTTCAGGAGGGCGCTGATCTCGGCGTGCTTCCAGCTCTCCGGGAAGGTGGCGGTGTTGAAGGAGGCGTTGATGATGTTCCGGAGTTGGGGTGCGATGGTGGAGTCGGCCTTGTTGAAGACGTGGTGTGGGCAGGGGTCGGTCGGTGATCCGGAGTGGATGGTGTTCATCGTGCGGGCTGTGTCTTCGGTGGTCACCGTGGTCCAGGTGCGAAGGGTGGCGGTGGGGGGTGTTGGTTCGACGGTTGGGTGCGTGGGTAGGGCGCCGAAGCTGTTGTGGATGTCGGCGATCTTGCGGTGGAAGAACGAGGCGAGGGAGTCGCAGAGGTCTTGTGACGGAGTGATGTCGTTGGTGCCGGTGCTGGGGTTGGAGAACTCCTTGACGATAGTGAAGAGCTCTTTGCTGTCGTGGGCGTTGTTGTCCAGTCGTTCCTTCAGGGATTTCTTCTTGGTGGTGCGGATGAGCTGGTGGTGCTTGCGGGTAGCGTTTTTGAGGGCGGTCATGTTGTCGGTGGTCCGGTCGAGGAGCCAGGCTTTCTCGAGGGTGCGGCAGGTCTTCTTGGAGTCCTTGAGGTCGTCGGTGAACCAGGATGCCTTCTTGCTTCTGGGTCTGCTGGGAGGGTTCTTTAGTGGCGCGAGGTCGTCGGCGCAGGCAGTCAGCCACTGTGTGAATTTGCGGACTGCTTCGTTGGGGTCCGTTGTGTTGGCGGGTGGGCTCTGGCTGAGGGAGGTGGTGAGCTGGTCTGCGGTGATCTTGCTCCAATTCCTGTGAGGTACCTGTTGCGGGTGGTGGTGGGTCGTGGATCTTTTGAAGCTGAAGTGGACGCAGCTGTGGTCGGTCCAGTGGAGTCCGGTGGCGTGGCTGAAGGTGATGTACTTGCTGGAAGAGAATACGGGATCAAGCGTGTGGCCGGCGTAGTGGGTGGGGGTATAGACAAACATGATTTTCCTGAATGAAACAATTCAGCAGACTACCTATCTGTGATTTGGAATTATAAAAGCCCTTAAATAGTCCTCTATACGAAAGGTTTAATCAACACTGTTCACCAATTGGTGACCGCAAATTAATATTTCAGGCTCTGAAATAAATGCTATGATCAAGAATGGAACTTTTAATTCCACACATTCCTCTCCTGAAGGTTTGATATTATGGCCGTATGATTAAAAGAACAAAAAGAAATGGGGTCCTATGGGGAGCCACAAACGGTGGTTCCAGTGGGAAAAACTACCCACTGGAACCACCGTTTGTGGCTCCCCATAGGACCCCATTTCTTTTTGTTCTTTGTTCTCCCCTGGTCCATAATCATCACCAGTAGGGGGCCTCCTTTATTGTTACTTACGTATGATTAAAAGAACATACATGCATTATTTCCTGTCCAACACCCATGCATTACACAGCACACATGCACAGAGGAATAATCCTTCAAGTATACTTTTTGTGTAGAAGAGTATCCCTTTCAGCACAAAACCTATCGGACTACAACGTAGGCACCTAAGCGTCGTGGAACAAGGGTGCCTGTGAAGGCGTTAGGCACCCAGAAGTGCGCCAGCGCTACAAGAGTGTTGAACTGCGCCATATCTTAGTAGATACGCCACATTTCTGCTCTCTCCCTTTGACGCCACGCAGCACAGCAATTTCCCTGGCTGGTTTTCATAAAATGGAACGTGAGGAACAACGCCATATCTAATAAGATGTGGCGCTGTTTTCCTCTCTTCCTGCACTGGTGCACTTTTGGCTACCATGTACCAATGCACACACCCTTGCAGCACAGTGCAGGGGTGTGTGCATTCTGTGATTTATAGTTTTTGCATTAAAAGGGAGCCTTCTAGTCCAAAAGCTATCCTTTAGCAATTTTCCTGCATTGTATTGCGTGCTGGACAATGCAACATGCACGCAAAGTTGCCAAAATGAGTAGAAATTAAAATGTTTCTTCTTGTTGCACCTGAGTAGGAGGTGTAAGATTGTGGTGCAAATCCCTGTCTATGATTGTTTATAGATATGGATTTGCACCACATATTTAAGAGGTTGCATTGGAATGCTTATGCACCTCCCACGGAACACCCCCTTAACACAAAATAATGTAAATCAGCGTAAACTGTAACTTTGCTTTACTTTGGGAAACTAAACAATAGACATCCTGTGTGATTGCATTAGATAGTAAATCCCAACATAACACTTTGCGTTAGGCTTACATTATAAAAATACCATAAACCCAGTAAAAAACGTTAACAAATCTGAGCCTAGGTTTGTTTCATTTACATGTTTCATGGATATTTTGATCCAGATTTACAAACGTCATGGAAAGCAGCATAGCAGCCAAAGTTGCTGTGCGGGTCTGCATTGCGTGAGAGGGAGAGAGCAGGAAAGCACCGGGTACAGATTTACTAAGCCTTTGCATTACGTACGTTGCGGAATCGAAATCACAAATGCTTCAGTCAGATTTACAAAGCCATGCAAGAAGAGATTTGCGCTGCCTTGCCTGGCTTTGTAAAGAAATGTAACACCACACTGCGGCTGCTCTTCGTTGCCTTACATTTCGAGCTGGAAGCAATTATGTGGGTGGAGCATGGATATTTCTGGGGGTCCACCCATGGATTTGATGGGGTTCTAGATTTACAACGCTTTGTAAACCTGGGAGTGCGTCAAATCAGTACAACTAGCAGAGGATGGCTTTACAGGGAGAAAAAACGAAATTCTGCTTATTTGTTTCCTCTTTCTATGCATGATGCATTCTGCAGCAAATGTATCTTGCTGAAATAATAGTAAATATATCCCCATATCTACTAAGATATGGTGCTTGCCTACTCTCTCTCCCTAGCGGTGGCACACAATTGGGCTGCCTAGCGCCATTCACACGCCTTTGCAAGATACGGCAAGTGTGTGCATGATGTCTAGCATAGGTTTTGTATATGAATGGTACCTTTCAAGTACAAAATACAATGCCTCGACAGCTATGACAACTTTTCCCACTTTGAATATGGGCTATGCAGTACAGCACACATTCCTGCACATAAACAACCAATGGTGTTTTGCTGTATTCAAATGTGCTGCGCGAATCAGCACACATTGAAACAGAAACGAGGAGAAATTAAACATTTCTCCTCCTTTTGCCAGGGTAAGACCCCGTTTTGCCTGGTCTTAATTTTGGCGCTGCCCCATATTTACGCCACCTTTGTAAGTACGGAGCAGCGTCAAAATCATTTGATGTTGCGGTGGAATGCCCACCCCTTTCACGCTATATGAAAGAATGCCTTATTTACCATGCTGCCTTGTAAATAGGGCAAAGTCCCTATCGCCACCTTAACGTTCAAAAAAGTAACGTTGTGGTGCCGATAGGGTCTTGTAAAAATGCCCCTGAGTGTTCACACTGAATATGCTTTTTCAATATTTGCAGATAATTTACAGGTAAATATAAAATAAATGCCCAGAATTTAACGACAAGTGTTTCTTGCTGTTATGTGGGTGGAATGTTTGCAGACAATATATTATGGTTATGCTGTGTTAAAAATTTGTATGGGTAATTTTATATAAAGTCCTGTCTATATATCATGTCTGGCCCTGTGCAGAATCTTAATACAGAATCAAATGGCTGGTATTTTACTCTGGAAACGGTGGCTACCCTATCAGTAATTTGCCTTTCTCCTTGATTGCGATGTCAGAAGGCAACTGTAATAACTTGTTACAGTTGAGGAGCTAGGTAATTTCTTAAGTAGTGTCATAACTCACCTGTTCATAATTGGACATTTCTTTTACATGCATGCCAACAGACCCGAGTCATGTGGGAGACTACTGATTTTTCAAACCAAAAAGTACCTTATTTTAGCAGTCTCCCACCTGAAATTACCTCTGCTTCAATAGAAGTCAATAGGGAAATCCTTTGAGTATTTTTTCCAAAATCTCCAACTTCCTTGTTCTAAGAGGTTGGCTTGGATGCTTTTACGTAGGCACCGCAGGCTCCCACACAGTGCACAAGTCGGGGTACCACGCGGGTGGACGGCGTCCCCCCACTTATTTTACAGGGTGTACGCTGTCCACCCAGCTCCTCTAAAGCTGGATACTCGACCAACCTAGCTTTTCCAGGTGATTGCAGCTGAATCCGGCATTTCTCTGTCTGCCGGTCACCACGCCCCTGCACTTAACTTTCTTAGAAGGCATAAATTGACTTTCCCGCCCATCTCCCTGCGCTACCTATCACCGCTCTTGCCTTGCATTTTTAACCTGCCGCAATCGCCTCGCATCCTTTGCCAGGCTGCTGCAGCTGGTCGCCTTTTGGTGGCCGTGCCCTATATTATGCACTGAGATGGTGCACCAGGAGAGCTCATGGGGCTCAAAGGGCTTCAGATCCCCAATCGTCTGTCATCCCGAGCTGAGACAGCTTCCCGGGCACACACAAAGACTGGTTTAAGCTGCTTTAGGCTGGCTGGTCTGGTGTCAGTCTAATTGCAGCCGCACCCGAGTACTTCACAGGTGTTTAAAGGACCCCGAAATTTGGCTCTAGTTGCGCCTCTGGTACCAGGTAAGGATGCGAGCCGGGGCCACATCCCTGCGCTCCCCCGCAGCAGAATAGGGCCTGCCGGCCGCCTCTGGCTGGTTGTCTGCTATGAAGCAATGGATGGATGGCGCGTGTGGTGTTTCTATTCTATCTCGAGTTAAATTCCGCTGGTGTCAGAATGAAAGACTCAGATAACGCAGGCCTATCCTGAATTTTCCATGAGTGGCGTCTGCATGTTGTGATGTTCTGGGCTCATTTCTGTACACATACCGGAGTCCCTTCCATTTTACAAAGTGCAGAGGGCAGCATCGGTGAGTGAAGCAGAGAAGAACTACTGACAATTCAGCCTGCAGGGTTCACCGAGAAGCCCCATAGACTGGGTTCATGTCTGGTGTTGATGCCAGGAAGCCTGGCATGCACATGCTTCTCTGGTCCACGGTGTTAGATTTGTAGTGCAGTTGCTAAATTGTGGTAGATCCCAAAAAAATAAACGTCTTGTGTGGTTGCCTCTCAATGAACATGGCTGTGAAAACGGTATGGCAGTGGCTGCAATTGTTGCCTTCCCATGGAATCTAATATACCATATCATATTCTTGCAAGAGCAGCTACAGTGAATGTAAAGGAATTTCCACAGCCTGGCATGTGCCACATAGGTAGGTTATGTAGATAGTGTGTAGTGTGTGTTTTTACAGGTGACACCCAGCAAGTGTAGCCTTGCTCTTGAATTGCTGCAGGTTCAGCTGTTTAAAACGACATGAGGGCTTCGAAGCAGGTGCCTTGGTAACATCTAACTCCCTCCTACTGCTATGAACTCCCAAACAAACCCTCCTAGACCTTTCCCTCTTCCAACCCCCAGAATTCATTTTCAATCCAACCAACAAACTAACAAATCCTCTGCTCAAATCAGTTTCATATTTCTTATTCTTGTGATGCCACTAAACAAATCTAACCGATGCAGGGCTTGAGCATTACCCCCGATACGGAAATATCACTTAATATGCATTATAAGTGTATCTAATCTAAACAACAAAAAAGTCACGCAAGTCCTCCAGGAATCGTCTTTCAAAAATTGTGAAATATGATAAGTCCCTGTCACAGAAAGTACAAGTCACTAACCAATCTACGATGGTAAGAACTGAGAAAGGTCATTCTCGCAACAATTACATCACAGTTACTGGACATCCTGATGATTATAATCACTTATCAAGGTGAGAGTGACGCTGCAGTTTGTTGAAAAAAACAATCTATTGTCTTGTAGCAAATCTCAGCTTATTGTAGTACTTATGAATGAATACATTATGTTATATTCCATAAGAAGGAAAGAGAAGTGACTTGTCGCGTTGTATGTAAATATCATGCAAAGGATTGTGGGGACTGTGGGTGTTGCGCTCACCGTCTGGCGATGCTTGTAGGACACCCCCGCGCCGCACGGCCACCAGCTGCTGCGTGTGCCCCCTAGCCTCGCTCCCTGCCCCGCTGCCTGCCTCGCTGCCGCTGACCACGCCCCCTCCTTCGAGCGGCGTGGTCCGTGAGCGCCTGCCGGTTTCTCCCGACTGTTTTTCATTTGTTTTGTCTTTTCCTTCCTTTGTGCCTGTTTTTATTTGAATCTGTGCCCGTAATTGTGGTTTTCCTTCCTGTTTGGCCGCTGTCTCGCCGTCCTCCGCTCTCCCTCCCCGCTTCCCGCCACCGCCGCTTACCCCGCCCCTTTTTCCCTTCTGTACCCTCCCCGCTCCCGCCTCCCAGCTGCTCCGCCCACCCGCGCACTTGGCCTTATATGGCGACCGTGCGACGCAGGTGAGTGTGACATACTTGTAGGACACCCCCGCGCCGCACGGCCACCAGCTGCTGCGTGTGCCCCCTAGCCTCGCTCCCTGCCCCGCTGCCTGCCTCGCTGCCGCTGACCACGCCCCCTCCTTCGAGTGGCGTGGTCCGTGAGCGCCTGCCGGTTTCTCCCGACTGTTTTTCATTTGTTTTGTCTTTTCCTTCCTTTGTGCCTGTTTTTATTTGAATCTGTGCCCGTAATTGTGGTTTTCCTTCCTGTTTGGCCGCTGTCTCGCCGTCCTCCGCTCTCCCTCCCCGCTTCCCGCCACCGCCGCTTACCCCGCCCCTTTTTCCCTTCTGTACCCTCCCCGCTCCCGCCTCCCAGCTGCTCCGCCCACCTGCGCACTTTGCCTTATATGGCGACCGTGCGAACGCGCAGCGTTCACGCGCAGCGGGCACGCCGATTGTGCGCCGAAGGCGCGCCCAAGGTAAGCCCGTCTGCGCCCGTCCGCGACCGCGCCCAGCGCCAGGACCCCTGGCCCACGAAGACCCCGAACGACCCGCCTGACGTACACCGCCGCCACCCTCATCGCTCTCAACACCGGCCGACTCCCAGGATGCTACCGAGCCACTCCAAAGCACACCCACAGACCCTTCAGCTGCCACGCCTGCAAGTTCTCCTGCATCCGGACCTGCCTCGCACCAGCACCAGCCAAGCCGAACACCAGCAGCACCCACCTCAAGTGCATCCTGCTCAACACCCGCTCCGTTCACAGACACGCCATCGAACTCTGGAACCTCCTCGACACCACAGCCCCTGACGTTGCCTTCCTCACGGAGACCTGGATGAACGCCTCCTCAGCTCCCGACATCGCCATCGCCATCCCAGAGGGCTACAAGATCACCCGGAGGGATCGCACCGCCAACCAGATGGGAGGAGGCATCGCCATCATCCACAGGAACACCATCCGTATCACGACCAGCACCGACAACACCCTGACCACCGCCGAACACCTGCATTTCCAGATCCACACCGACCCGAAGACCACCCTCAGAGGCACCCTGATCTACCGACCTCCGGGACCACGCACCCAATTCAGCGAGGACATCGCCGACTTCGTCAGCCCGCATGCCCTCCCCTCCGCCGACTACATCCTCCTGGGGGACCTCAACTTCCACCTGGAGAACAACAACGACCGCAACACCAGCACCCTGCTCGACAACCTCGCCAATCTTGGACTCAAGCAACTGGTGTCCACCCCCACCCACCTCGCCGGACACACACTCGACGCAGTCTTCTCATCCAGCACAGACATCGCCTTCAGCCACGCCACAGAGCTTCAATGGACGGACCACAGCTGCGTCCACTTCACCTTCAAAAGAACGACGACCCACCACTACCAGCAACAGGCTGCCCGCAGAAGCTGGAACAAGATCACAGCCGACCAGCTCGCCACCTCACTGAGCCAGCACCCGCCTGCCAGCTCAGCGAACCCCAGCCAGGCCGCCGTCAACCTCACAAAGTGGATCAGCAACTGCGCAGACGAACTCACCCCGCTGAGGAGCCCGCCCAGCAGACCCGGCAGCAAGAAAGCCCCATGGTTCACCGACGAACTCAAGAGCTCCAAGAAGAACTGCCGAGCCCTCGAGAAAGTCTGGAGAAGGGAACCAACACCGGACAACATGACCACCTTCAAGCTTGCCACCCGTAAGCACCACCAGCTGATCCGCGCCGCCAAGAAAACTGCATTCAAGGACCGGCTGGACAACAACGCACACAACTGCAAGGAACTCTTCAACATCGTGAAAGAGCTTTCCAACCCCAGCGCAGGAAACAACGACATCACCCCATCGCAAGACCTCTGCAACTCCCTCGCCTCATACTTCCACAACAAGATCGCGGACATACACAACAGCTTCAACAACCAACCAACGCACACCAAGACCGAACAACCACCCCCCACCACCACCCTCCACGCCTGGACTCCGATCAGCACCGAAGACACCATCCGCACGATGAACTCCATCCACTCCGGATCGCCGACCGACCCCTGCCCTCACCACGTCTTCAACAAGGCCGACGCTGTCATCGCACTCCACCTGCGAGACATCATCAACACATCCTTCGACACCGCCACCTTCCCTGAGAGCTGGAAGCACGCCGAACTCAGCGCTCTACTCAAGAAACCCACAGCGGACCCCACCGAACTCAAGAATTACCGCCCCATCTCGCTCCTCCCGTTTCCAGCCAAAGTCATCGAGAAGACCGTCAACAAGCAGCTGGCCGCCTTCCTTGAGACGAATGGATCCCTCGACCCCTCACAGTCTGGCTTCCGAGCCAACCACAGCACCGAGACCGCCCTCATCGCCGCCACCGATGACATCCGAGCCCTGATGGACAAGGGAGAAACAGCGGCCCTCATCCTCCTAGACCTCTCCGCGGCATTCGACACTGTCTGCCACCGCACCCTAGTACAGCGCCTCAGCAACGTCGGAATCCAGGAGAAGGCTCTGGAATGGATCATCTCCTTCCTCGACGGAAGAACACAGAGAGTCCGCCTACCACCGTACAAGTCAGAGGCCACCGAAGTCATCTGCGGCGTCCCTCAAGGATCCTCGCTGAGCCCCACCCTCTTCAACGTCTACATGAGCCCCCTCGTGGCCATCGCACGACAACACAACCTCAGCATAATCTCCTACGCCGACGACACCCAGCTGATCCTCTCCCTGACCAACGACCCCGCCGCCGCCAGAGCCAACCTGCACGAAGGGATGAAAGAGGTAGCCGAGTGGATGACGACCAGCCGCCTGAAACTGAACTCGGACAAGACGGAGGTCCTCATCCTGGGCTCCTCACCCTCCGCCTGGGACGACTCCTGGTGGCCTCCCGCCCTGGGCACCGCACCCAAACCGACAGACCACGCACGAAACCTGGGCTTCATCCTGACCTCCTCCCTCTCCATGACCAGACAAGTCAACAACGTCTCCTCGGCGTGCTTCAACATCCTACGCATGCTACGGAAGATCTTCTGGTGGATCCCCACCGAGACCAGGAAGACCGTCACCCAGGCCCTCGTCACTAGTCGACTGGACTACGGCAACGCCCTCTACGCCGGTACCACCGCCAAGCTCCAGAAGAGACTCCAGCGGATCCAGAACGCCTCAGCCAGACTCATCCTCGACATCCCACGAACCAGCCACATCTCCGGACATCTGAGAGACCTGCATTGGCTCCCCGTCAACAAAAGAATCACCTTCCGCCTCCTCACCCACGCACACAAAGCCCTACACGACCAAGGCCCGAGCTACCTCAACAACCGAATCAACTTCTACGCTCCCAAACGCCACCTCCGATCAGCCAACCACGCCCTCGCCGCCGTCCCCCGCATCCGAAGAGCGACTACAGGAGGAAGGTCCTTCTCCTACCTGGCCGCCAAGACCTGGAACTCCCTCCCGACCGACCTGCGCCTGACCCAAAACAACCTCTCCTTCAGGAAGAAGCTGAAGACATGGCTGTTCGAGCAGTAGCGGCACCCCCTCCCCCCAGCGCCTTGAGACCCTACGGGTAAGTAGTGTGCTCTATAAATGTCTTGATTGATTGATTGATTGATGCTGCTGAGTTGCCTCATCTCACAGCAGCGCAGCCCGTCTGAAAGGCGCTTTGCATCGATCCTGGAAGGATGGAAAGTTGAGTTGCTTTTGCTATGATCCAAACATATGGATACCGCCTTCACACAGGTGACATGGACGTTGTGGGGTAACGGGGTGTGACCATGTGAGATGGAAGGGGGGTGAGAGCGAGATGTGGGGGTAGTGGGGACAATGGGAGTTAATAAGTGCTAAACACGGTGCCCAGAGCATATTACAAGAAAAATATTAAAAGCAGTTTAGGACGAATCACTGGCGCCAGTCAGCGGGAGGTGCTAGGAACAACCTTCATGCAGAGTGTCTCCTCCCCTCGCATGGACTTGAACCCACAACCCATAGCAGGAGGCCAGGAGCCTGTTTCAGTACCAGGCAGCGGCGACACGGGGCTGAACCCACCGTGCTGCCTGTTTGTACTGAAGGAGTCTGTCCTCTAGTGACAGACTTGAGCACTGCACCCCTGCTCTCCCCTGACTGAGATGGGCCCTGTGGGGCTTATTAATGAGCCCCTGCGTCATTTTTGCGCCATGGATGCGTCACTGACGCACCAGTGGCGTTAAAAAATGCGCCATTTTGCGCCATATTTATGAAGTGATGCATCTGCATTCGGTATAATGTATGCAGGGTGGGCGTACCCCCACAAGAAAGGGTCGTAGGAGTGGCACAGTGAAATCTATGAGATTTTGCTGCGCCACTTCTAGGACACCAATGCGTCAAAACCTTACGCCTGCCTCATGGCAGACGTAAAGGTGACGCAGGCCCTTTCACATGGTGCTTGCCCCTTGTGAAAGGAAAATTGCTGGAGTTGCGTCAGGCTTCCGACACAATTCCAGCAATGTGCCACTTTTTGCGCTGACAGATACGACGTATATGTCCTTCCTTGCGACATGATGCGTCACATTGTAAATATGACGCATCATTGGTGTCGCAAGGAGGGCGCACTGAGAAGTGGCGCATCACTGCTTTCACACAGCGATGCGCCACTTCTCGTAAACGAGGCCTTGTGTGTTTCCGTACTAGGAACAGTTTGCTCGTGGATGCAACACCGGTCACATACATTGAAACATCATTCGTCTTAATCTCTGGAATTAGAGGATCTTGTTTAAATAGCCACTGACATGCAACGGAAAAAGCTTCAGGGTGTAGATAGGAAGGATGCTGATTAGAATATAATAGGTTTTCTTTTACAAAAATATCAGGCGGATAGTTCTGGACTTCCTTTCAAAAATTCTGGGCTTGTCTATCACACCAACACGCAAGATTGAAACAAGCATTGTCATAGCCAATAGGTCTCGCCTTTGGGACCTTATAAGTGTTTAGCCATGCAACAGTTGATATTGTTGCACCAAGGATATTGTGCTGGATAACTAAACACTTATAAAGTCCCAAAGGCGAGACCTATTGGCTATGTCAATGCTTGTTTAGGACTTATGCCTTGCTCCCACATATAAGGATATTTATTGTAAGTCACCGTGTAGTTCCATTACCTTCTAAAAGAATTCGATGTGACTTTGCTGCTCTGATTCTGGAAGTCCTTCGTGATTCCCAATAGCCTTATAATTTAAAACAAACTGAGGGGCATATTATCTAGAACAGGTGATAATGATCGCCTATCAAGGTCATCCGCATTTTTTTCATAGCTTCCTTTCCTGGACACATTTTGCATGTTTATCGACCTATTATTAAGGAGTCAATAACATGCTATGGTGTCCGGAAAAGGCCGCGAAATCTCCTGCTAACATGCGGTACATATTCATGCGATAGCTTGGGAGATGTGCGTAAGCGCTGCGTTAGCGGCGATAATATTTGCATTAACGAGAAATCATGCCTTTAAACCCCCTTAAAACCTCATGTATGACATGACTAGCAGCCCGTCCCGACGTTGTCCGGGTATGAATTGCTGCCGGCCAGTAGTATATTGTTTCGTAGGATTTCGTTTTGATAGCATTTCTTATCTGTGACAGGCCTGTGAAATGCTCCGATTCACAGTGCACTGCTGATGCACTTAAGAGTGCGCGTTCAGTAGTGTGTGAACTCGAGTATCCCTACTTTATTTTCCTTGCAATATTATATAGCGCGAACTCGACAACATGGCATGAGCACAATTTACATTACAGAAGAACACATTCATTTGTGGTAGGCACGGGGAGACAAAGCGATTTGTCTGGAATCACAGGATGTTGAGCTGATGCCGAGATTCGAACGTAGCTCCCCCTCTCTAAAGTTCGTAATTCTAGAACTTGTGGTGGGAGGTGTGTCTAAAAGTGTATGTCGGTGCTGGGCATCAATGAGAGAGACCTGTGCATTTTTCCAATCGGTGGTGAAAAAATATGTGTATGTTGCTGGAGATGTGAGCCACCGTGCCACCAATGTACTTACGGGGGAGGGTAAACACCCATTATTCCGCAACTTTCTTTCCGCATACCATCACTCCGCATACTTTCATTACGAAAGTACCATGACTCCGCAATGCCATTATAACGCGTGGCATTACATTTTATGGGGCAGATTTATGAGGCCCTTGCGCCACGTTTGCGCCGCTGTTGCGTCACGCAAGGCGGCGTAAACGTGGCGCATCCCTACGAACGATTTACAACATGACGCATCTAGGCAGATGCGTCACGTTGTAAAGCCCTGCGCCGCTTGTGGGCGTGCTAACGCGGGATTACTGGTTACTAATTATCTTACCAAATCCCAAACTATGTCGACTGAATCGTTGGTACCTGTCGTTGAGTAAAGGTAATCTCGTAATAAGTCAATCAATTTAAGAACTTACACCACTCTAAATGACCACTGACCAAATTTAAGTTTTAAAGATTTAATATAAAGTCAAAGATAACTGAAGATACAAACTTCTCAAAATGAGATTCAAAAGGTAAATTGGTATCACTATAAACATGAACTTCTTGAATAATCTAAGTCTGAAGAACAAAATAATAAGTACAAGCTCAAAAACCATAAGGGTTGTCAAAATAGATATAAGTTGCAATCTCAAAGTCATTACAGAAAAGAAAATTAAGTTAGTCTGTCCCTACACTATACTAAGTGACATCCCTACTTAGCAAGATCTTAACCCTCTAGGTGTCAGCCGTGGTGACTTCCTAAGAAGATCACGCACTTCTCTTTGTCTCTTCTCTGATGATGGGTCTCTCCTGATCAGTCTATCTGCCTACCCATCCGCTTCCTCAGGCTCCCAAAATCATCTGCTCTGCTCTCCTCCCGGGTCTCTTTCCCTAATACCAAATCACATTTCCAATAGAAACGCCCCTTGGGACGCCCCTCACGTGGTACATCTTTGCGCGGCAAACTCCATGATGGTACTCTTGAAGACCCTCGTTATAGTTGACCTTGGTTCCCAGGCTTCTTCTTCCAGTGCGCTGATACCCCCTGAAATTCCTGGAAACTCCTACAGGCCTGCGCAAGGCGCCACTGAACAAAGTCCCTTTCATTCGAGCTGATTAGGACCCTCGCACCTGCATACAGCTCGTCCTGCAGTGGGCCTCAAATTCCAGACTCCACCATATCTTTAGTCATAAAACACTCTCAAAGCTCGGTGCTGGACACCTCGCGACCTCTTCTCTAACGAGCACATGACGATTTACCCGACATGACATTATCTCCTCTGGCCTACTTGATTTACATGCAGCAGGTCCCTGCACTCTTAAAACGTTAACTTGATTTAAACAGCAAACATTCTTAACTAGCATACGTTTCTAAAATAACACATCTATAAAGCATATACTTTTAACCCTAAGTTCAATAGTACATTTGGAAGAACCATGTCAACCTTATCTCACATTATTTTAGCAGCACGTTCAGGTTTGCTGTGAATTGCCCTAAGGCCTACACATAATACTGGATTTTCAAAGTTACATTTAATTCGGACATGATTCTTTTAACATGAGAACATGAGGTTTTCACATACATTCCAACATTTCTACATTAATCTCACACCGTTATAATTATAGTTACTCTACTTAACATTCTATACATTTCACTACTGAATATAAACCACTCTGTATATTTCACTCCTGGATATAAAACACTCGTGTGCAAAACATGTTTAAACTAACTACGTGCTTGTAAATATGGCGTACTTATACATTTTTTCAAACTTGTGCTCTCTCAGTCCCCCCTTTGATGACCTTCAGGGGTCATCATCACCAAGACACTAAAAATGTAGAACCTTTTAAAGTGAAGACAAGGCAGTTCCACCTCTTTTCATACTCTCTAATGCTTTCAGACTCTTATATTGAGTGTCCTGCATCGCTGTCAACTCTTCTTCCTGTTTCTTCATAGCTCTCTGTAACCTATTTGCTCTATAACATTGATACAAACGCACCAAACCCCACAAAGTGATTACACAAATCACAATTATGATGATGGGTTTCAGTATGTACCAAACGATACCCTTTCCTAAGTTGGCAAACCAACTTCCAACTTTACCCATTCCATGACCTACTTTTTCCCACACATTTACCTTTGCTAGGTCCTCAATTTCGTAGTGTATGGCAGTGATATTTTGTATATACTTCTCTAAAGGTTTTGAATTGTCTGGAATGTAAGTACAGCATTCCTGGACCTTCAAGGCCTTACAGACTCCTCCCCCTTTTGCCAACAGAACATCTAAAGCAAGTCGGTTCTGAAGAACCATTGCCCTAATCGATTGCATCTCACCTTCTATCAGCATCAATGATCTTGCAGTACTAGCAGATAGCCTATCTACGACTGTAGCTAACCTCCTAATTTTGATGTCATTCATTATCAATCCTAAGAAAGGGAATGCAGCACCGAGTACATCTCCAACTACTTCTGCTGCACCCAGCCCTCGCTTCCATCTAGTTGATATTTCCTTCTTAGGCGTGTCTAAATTCTCAACATGATATATTTTAGGGAAGACAACAGCCAGATAGCATGATCCGTACCAATTATCTGGTAACTTCACATAGGCATTTCTTCCACATACAAAATATACATTTGGTATTGCTTGCATCCCTTTCAAAAAGTTCTTAGAGTAATACTCCAATTGAAAGGCATGTTCACAATGGACTTGACCTACATAAAAGTTTTCATAATATGAGTAACTCCTGTGAATGCACAGTTTTCCCCGTTTATCCTTATCCAAAGCAATTGGACCAATACTACCCTTTCTTTGGTGTGCCCTCTCCTCCTTGGTCCAATCTGTTTCCCATTGTCCTGATGCTTTCAAAATCTTCTGCCTCCTGTATCTAGTATCTACCTGTGCTATAAACTTTTTCTCAACTTCTGATATTTGACAAGTCAGATTGTTTCTTCGAGCATGTGAAGTATCTAACGTTTTCCATGGAATAAACCATTTGTGTAATCTGTCTTCGCTTTTGTAGTAGTCCCATTTGTTCAAATGCTTGAAATTCGGAACCTCTGGCAATGTCGAGTCGAAATTCGAGAAATAATACTCGAATCCTTCTCGTCCATAAAACATGCTCAACAATAAACTGCACGTTATTCCATATGTCAACGGAAGATGATGGTATCTGATACCCTCCTCCACTGAAGCTGGTAATTGCATACAAACGTAACAATCCTTTACTTCCATGGCATCAACATATTCATAAAGCAATTTAGCATAAGCATTTGACTTGTAATTTCCCTGTGACTCGTCGGTGTGAAGCCTTTTTATTTCTGCATCTAACAATGCTTTGTCTTTCTCATTGATGTTTCCCTTCTCTTTAATAATGGTAGTTTTCGGTGTTGACACTCCCGTATCCTCCTTGACTGCGGTTTCATCCCCCTCGTGTCCCACTAGGAATGAAACAGTTACCACTAAAATTATAAGAGAAACCACTACTCCTAAAAGTGTAACAGCTATACATTTTGCCCTGCGGTTCGGGTTGCCAGCCTCCATGTTCTCAAACAGTGTAGTTTTTGACTTTCTTCCAGCATTCACTTCCTCTTCTTTTCAAACAAAGTCTTTCTCTCTTGCAATGTCTTTCTTTGAACACTTGGAAGCTTGACAATTTGTTTCCGCAAAACAGTTCAAAGTCCAGTAAAAATAGACAACCCTAGCCCTTCTCCATCCGCTAAAAGGAAACCCCTACCATTTTTTTTTTCTTCTTCCACTCGGCGCTAGGTTATCTTGCAACAAATTTACAATTTCTTTTCAAAAGTCTTATTTTCGTCTGAAGTTATGTATGACTCAAGGAGTGATACTACGTCTTCATAAATGTCCATCCGAAGTATCATTCCCTCAGGTTCTGGGCAGTTCGTGCCACACCATGGAAAGTCAACTTTTTCTAGGATTATTCTCCTTATTTCGCTCAAGACAAGTGGACGGACAAAATTGAGAGTTAGCGTTTTTTCAATTTCCACTCCTGGTACTATCAGTTCTACATCCACAATTACAAAGGGGTCCGTTCTAATCAAGATCACTTTCTTCACCTTTCCAGTTCTGCGCCCCTTTGAAGACATTCACAATATGGTATTAATCCACAACAATAAGCGCTCCTAGCATTTCTACTACTCGCTCAAGCATTTCCAAACGAAGAAGAGTTCCCTCCAATATTGGATATCGTGAACAGCAAACTGGAAACTCAACTGTCTCTAAAATCAATTTTCTTATTCCACTCAGGAGAGCAGGATGAACGATGTTGAGTGTCAGCAACCTCTCGGTCTCCGCTCCTGGTAGTAGAAACCTTATTTGCACTGTGATGATCGGGTCAGTTCTGATCAGTTCCACTTCCCTGATCCTCCCTGTTCTGTGTCTCCCAGACATCTGCAACGAGGTAGGTCCAGTCGGGAGTAGAGTATCTTCTACTAGGCACTCGCACCCTCCTTGATCTTCTAAGACCCTCCTCGGCTTGATCCTGGATATCTTCTTCTGGATCTGAGTCTTCGGATATAGGAGTAAGCGTTTCTTCCTGGGCCGACCTCAAACTTAGCCTTCTTCTCCTAGTTGGCCAAGTGGCAGCTCCAAGCCTTATTCTCCTATTCCTTGTCCTCTCACTTGATTCTTGGTCGCTCCGATACGGATCTGAGTCTGAGTCGTATTCACTTCTGCTCTCTCCTTCAGTTGCGTCTTCTGTCTCACTGCCGTCCTGCCTTTGCTCTTCTTCTGAATCCGTTGCGTTCCCAACTTCTTCTGACACCCCCTCAGCCGCCTCTATCCCTTCTTGCGACTCTTCTTCCACTTCCGGGCTTTCGTCTGGGATGGGAGCTGTTCCTTCTAGAGGTGCTGGAACTCTGCGAGTATGGGAAGCATGGATCCAATTTGGCAGCCCCCCGCACTTCACCGCGGTGTTCGTTATCAGGATTACCTGAAAGGGCCCACGCCAGCGAACATCTAGGCAGTTCTTCCGGACGTGTTTTTTAACTAAGACCCAGTCCCCTGGGTTCAGGTCATGACACAGGTTCCTCGCTGCTGGAACTTCAACTGCATGCACCTGAAGGGACACAGAATGGATGGCGTCAGACAGTCCTTTACAATAATCCAAGATCAGATCATCTGTAATATTCAATAGAGCAGTAGTTGGAACTGTAGGAAGTCTCATGGCCCTCCCCATCAGGATCTCGTGGGGAGAGAGACCTGTCCTCCTATCAGGTGTGCTGCGCATGCTCATGAGCACTAAAGGAAGAGCATCTGGCCAACTCAAGGATGTGGATGCCACTACTTTAGCCAATCTATTCTTCAAAGTGCCATTCACTTGTTCCACAATTCCTGAAGCTTCTGGTCGATAACTACAATGCAGCTTTTGATCGATATTCAGTGTGGAGCACAACATCTTCACTATTTCGCTGTTAAAATGTTTTTCTCTGTCAGATTCCAAAGAGGCAGGCACCCCGAAGCGCGGTATCAACTCCCTGAGCAACAATTTAGCCACTGTGAGTGTATCGCACCTACGTGTAGGGTACGCTTCAACCCATCTGGAAAATACGCATACAATCACCAACACATACCGAAGGCGATTGACTCTTGGCATTTCGATGAAATCTAGTTGCATTCTATTGAAAGGCCCCCCCGACCTCCCAATGTGACTCAGTGTGACTGGTGTTCGTTTGCCTACGTTCAGCTGTTGGCAAGTAACACATCGCTTACATACTGATTCTGCTGCTATTCTGAATTTCGGGCAATACCAAGTCTGCCTAAAAACTCTCATCATAGCATCCCTTCCTAGATGTACTGGACCATGTATTTCTCTCGCCATGGGATTAGCTAATTCTTCAGGTAACACAGCTCTCCCATCTGCTGAAACCCAAAAATCCATTTCACTTCGCACACAACCTGCTATTTCCCATGCCTTTTTCTCTGTTTCAGGTGCGTTCTCCTGCATTATTCTTAAATCCTCCCAAGTGTCTACAGTTTCTAACATCATACTTAATTCAGTCTTTTCTTCTGCACCTTCTATTTCCACCTTTGAGAAAGAATAACTTTGTTCCGCACAATAGCGTGCGACTTCATCAGCATATCTATTACCTTGTGACACAAAATCTGTATTCTTAGTATGAGCTACACACTTCACTACTGCGATGTCAACAGGACCTTGTAATGCTTCTATCAGCAATCGCACAAATTCTCCATTTCGAATGGGCGAACCAGAGGAGGTCATGTAACCCCTCTGAGACCACAACTGCCCGAAATCATGAACCACACCGAAACCATATTGGCTGTCCGTGTAGATGGTGACTCTCTTTCCATTTCCTACTATGCAGGCACGAGTTAGGGCAATAATCTCTGCTACCTGTGCGGAATGTACTCCTTCCAGGCAAGCGGCTTCCACAACTCCAGTAATGGTACAAACAGCATAAGCTGCTCTCAACCGACCAGTATCGTCTCTTAAACATGAGCCATCAACAAAGTAAATTTCATCGGGGTCTGACAATGGCTCATCCACAATATCTGGTCTGGGTTTCGTGCATAGTTCAGTCACATCAAGGCAATCGTGGTCTTCACATCCTTCGCCTTCTATTACCGTAGGTAATGGCATCAAAGTAGCAGGATTCAAGACAGAGCATCTCCTGAGAGTCACGTTTTCTGCGGCAAGTATAACTTGCTCGTAACGCGTGAGCCTGCTATTGGTCAGATGCTGCGTCTTCGTCCTGGTCATTAACAATTCAACTGAATGTGGTACATACACCACTACTGGATGTCCCATCACAATACTCTCGCTCCTTTCAATGCTGACACCCGTTGCAGCAACGGATTTGAGACATCCGGGCAACGCTGCGGCTACTGGATCTAATGTAGCCGAAAAATATGCAACTGGTCTACGGGCATTACCGTGGGTCTGTGCCAAGACTGACAAAGCACATCCCTCTCTCTCACAGCAATAGAGTGAAAATGACTTTTCGTAATCTGGCATTCCCAGAGCCGGAGCACGACATAAATCGTCTCTCAGCTGTAAAAACGCCACCAGACATTCTTCATCCCATGGTACCGGATCACTCACCTCCTTGTGCGTCAGTTTCTGTAAGGGCTTTGCTTTCAGTGAAAAGTTAACTATCCACTGTCGGCAGTAACCCACCATTCCTAGGAACATTCTAACTTCTCTCTGTGTTGTAGGCGCATTCATTTTCATTATCGCCTCCATCCTCTCCGGGGACACCTTACGTTTCCCTTTTTCTAACCTGTGCCCTAGATACTGTACTTCTGTCAAACAATACTGCAACTTGCTCGGAGATACCTTATGTCCATTTTCAGCTAAATGATTCAGTAAGGCAATTGAATCTGCTTTACAAGCTTCCTCTGTCTCTGACGCAACAAGTAGGTCATCTATGTACTGTACCAGAACCGAGTTCTGTGGCAGTACTAGATTCTCAAGATTCTTCTTCAACAACTGATTAAAGATGGATGGGCTATCTGTGAATCCTTGTGGGATTCGACACCATGTTAAAACGCGATCTTCCATTTTAAAAGCAAAAAGATACCTGCTCTCTTCATCCAATGGGATTGAAAAGAAAGCCTGACAAAGATCTATCACTGTGAACCATTCTGCTTGACATGGTATTTGAAACAATATCACTGATGGATTCGGTACCACGGGACAACATGAAACGACTATGTTGTTAATTTTTCGTAAATCCTGAACTATCCTAAACTTCCCGCTAGGTTTCTGCAAACCCATAATCGGGGAGTTACAAGGACTACCCACGATTTCTTTCAGTATTCCCTGCTGTATCATTGACTCGATCACAGGTTTTATTCCCGCAATCGTTTCCTGGGACAATTTGTATTGAGGCGTTCTTGGAAACTCAACATTTGGTTTTACCAATATTTTTACCGGTTCTACCCCTTTAATCAATCCTATTTCTTCTCCTGTGAAATCCCATACCTCTGACGCCACCGCATCTCTTAAATCTTGGGGGAGATCTTCTATTGTCAGAGTAGGATATAGTTCTACACAAGATTTTGAATTGGCCACCTTAAAAGTAGCATCTTCGTCGGTAGTCTGTACCTCCACTCCTTGCGGGGTGCAGTATATGGTGCAGTTCAATTTGCACAACAAATCCCTTCCTAACAGACATACCGGACTTGAGTCACAAACCACAAACTGATGTTCGTTCATATGATTTCCTATTTTCACAGATACTGGTTCTGTCAAAGGACTGGTCATTCTTTTATTTGCGACTCCTACCACCTGAATTGTTTCCCCTGACATTGGCAAGTCTGGAACCACCGCTGATCTCAGAGTCGAACGAGTAGCCCCAGTGTCCACTAAGAACGTAGTGGGACACCCTGCCACTTCTGCCTCAACAAATGGCCCTCTTTGATCCACTTCTAGGACTGCCCCGAGGGTACAATCCTCTTCACTGCTCACCCGTTGTCCTGTCAATGGGTCAATGTAATAACACTTTTCTTCCTCAATAAACAGAGGCATTTGTTTAAAGACCTTTCCTCCAGCTGCTATCTTCGGTGGCTGTGGGAATTGGGCCCGTGGAGCCGAAGTCCCCCCTTTGGCCACCTTACTGCTCGGAACTGTCACCTTTTGCACTGGGTCTTCTTGGACCTGCTCTTCTACTTCTAGCTCTCCATTTTCAGGGTTAAAGGGACACTCGCGTCGCCAATGCCCCACCTGGTGACACTGATGACACTTTGTCGTTTTCTTTAAAGTGGCAAAGTCTATCCTAGGTCTCTGCCCTTCCTCATTGTCCTTATTCTGACCGTTTGGTTTTCGTCCCATCCCCTGTTTCTGCTGGCCACCCTTCCCAGCGGACTGCATTTGCACCACCATCAATTTCTCCTTTAGATTCTTGGCTTTAGAATCTATCTCGTCACTGCAGTACCTCGCATAACGTAAAATCTCATCTAGTGGTTTGTTCTGCCAACAGATTAAATGTTGCTGTATCATCAAACAAATATCAGGTCTCAACCCCAAGACAAACTTTGACACAAACTGCCCTATATCTTTGGGATCCATTACATCTAGTCCACTGTATTGCTTGAATGTTTTCAATAATCTTTCATAAAACTCGTGAACTGTCTCCTTGGGTTCCTGCCTTGTTCGGTCTATTTTTACCCAATCTATGTCCTGTGGTGGTACCTTATCTTTCAGCCATGCTATTACCCTTTCGTACTTTTGCATGACAATCTCGGACGGTCCATTTGTCCGAGCATCCCTCACTGGTTCAGTATTTGGCCATTCAACACTAGTCTTGCACGGGGTCCACAAATCAGATGGGACCACGATGTCAAACAACGTGTTCAAATCTATCCACAATACTTTCGAGATTTTGACAAACCTCTCTACCTGTTTATACCATTCGACTGGATTGTCCCGCAACTTCGGAAATGAGTTGGTGAATGCAGCTAAGTCTCCTCTACTCCAGGGCACATGTACATAATTTCCATTTGATATTTCTCGCAAAGGGAATGCCTCCATCTGCATTACCCTTCCCTCAGGGGTCATCACATTTGTACTTCGCCTAACTGTGCCCTTTTTCGACCACCTTTCTTCCCATTTATCCAGTTCCCTCCACACTCTTATCCCTGATACCAGCTCTCTTATGTGTGTTTTTAATCCAGTAGTTCTCTTCTCATCTAGATCCTGGTCTGCGTACTGTAATCTGTGGTTACTCTGTAATGCCCTTGTCCTAGACAAATCCACGGCATATCTATCTGCCAAATCAGTCAGTTTCTCATGAAACGCTCTAGCTTTCCTAGTAATATCCTTTGCCATGAACAATAACTCATCCTGTTCATACAATTCTATCCTTTCCAAAGGCAATGTTCCATCTATTATCTCATCAACATCTGATTTTAAACTAGTAACATCAAGCCTTTTTGCCTTAATTTCAGCTTTCAAGACACTTAATTTAGCTCCTCCATCCGCATCTCTCCCATCCCAGCTCCGAGATCTACGTTTAGGTATTGGTGAATTATAGGGAGTCCTCCCCTGTTCCCATCTCTCTAAGTCCCATGCCTTTCCATCTTCTCGGGGTGGGTGGTGAAACACTCCTTCATGCCTCCTAGCCTCTCTCTCCCCATCCTGGCTAGTTTCACGGGATGCAGGGTAAGATGTTCCATTACTCCCTCTTTCTTCCCTACTTCCCTGTGATTCCTGATTATTCGAGGCATGGCGGGACCTATCGCTGTTCTCCTTTCTCCAATGTTGAACGTCTTCCCCAAGTGTATGATGAAGGCACCTAAACCTATTCTGAAAAGCCCGTACCGCCTCATCTCCTCCTTTCCCCCAGAGACGGGACATTTCCTCACATTCTACAATCCTAGTATTTTGTTCCGGCTGTTCTCTCTGATTTGTAGGACATGCATCCCCTCTATTCTCTTGACTTTGGCCTTCCCGGCCCTGACTACTCTCGCTGGCCCCACAATGAGATACTGTCCCATTGCCCCTGGTATCCCACTCTGGTTCCGTCCTTGTCCTGTTACTCGGGGATACTATGGACCCGTCCCATTCCCTCAAATCAGCTCTTAATTCTGAATAGGGTCTTGGCCGTGGTCCCCTTAGATCCATTGGTCCTCTCGGACCTCCCTGTTCTGAATTGGGACCGACAGTTGTGTCTAATGGGGTGTTCCATGTTACCGAACCTGGCAATTGTTTCCATGCATTTGTCACATCATTCCTCCTTTCCATCTCAATCCTTTCTCTATCCAATTGCCTTTGTTGTTCCTCTCTATCTCTCTCAGGGTTATAGATCGAAACTATGGGTCCTATGGTAACAGGCACTTGAAGAGCGTCTGGCAATCCCACAGACTCAACCCTTTCTGTGGTTGGCGTTTTCTGCACCACAAACCTTCCCACTACACTCTGTACAGTGTTGTTTGGAGGTGTTTCTCCACTTTTGATAGGTGTCCATTCCGATATAGGGAGTGGTGTATATCCCTCTATGTCATTTCCATCTTCCCTTGCGAGCCCTCTATCTTCTATTAACCCCACTCTCGGAGGTGGTCTATCCATTAACAATCTGTTTATCAGATTGTCCTCCGACTCGCTTTCCTCGTCTTCTTCCATGAGGTTTCCTCCTCCTGACACCTCCCTCATCGGATACATTTTCTCCACCTCAATAGTCTGTACTCTCCAACGCTTTTCCTCCTCATCCCATTTGGAATCTCGCACTGCCCTTACCGATCGCGTCAGTCTTTGTTGACGCCTGTTCAAATTTCGGTCGTGTGCAGCCTTAATCCATGCATTAAGAGCCTCAAACTGTGTTGGTCTGGGCGAGGGTTTCAATGAGGACATGGTTGCTTTTAGCCGATGTAACACCTCTAATTTAAACGTCCCGTACCTCGGGAACTGCATTTCCTCATTCCCTCCCGTAAGCTTATTCCAAGCCCCAATCCATAATATCGTATGCAGCCCCACATTCGTTGCCATATAATGAGCTGGCGTACCCTCTGGGGGAGCCTCTTCCCCGTAATAATGTTCACTTCGTTTACGTTTAAAAATCCCTTTCAAACACTTAAAACACTTCATGATTTCTCTTTTCTCCGCGTTTGTTTACTTCCTGATGACACTCCACCAATCTCAGCCCCGTTCTCACTAACTGGCCTATCCGTACGCGACTTTCCTCCGACGTCACTCTAGTCGCCCAACCAGAGCGCGGCTCTAGCTAACGTCACACCAACCGCTCAATCACAGCGCGGCTCTAGCCGACGTCACCCGTCCCCCTTCGCAGCAGTTCCCCTCCTTTCTCAGCTCGTCTCCTCGGTCATGCACGCATCCCATTCATACTCTGAAAAATGATTACTTCCGTCCAAGCGATCACCTTTCTTGACTGTACGCCCACAGTCTTTCTGTAGTTGTCACCTTAACTTGGCAAAATGTCTTTCCGTTTACTTCCAGACAATCGCCTTCTCCGATAGGTTACTCACACGCAGTAACTTTCGACCAGCGTCCGTTACTCATACATTCACTCTTACACTCCCCCTATCTTGGATCCACGGCGGTCAATGGTACCTCGTGACCTCCGTACTATGGTCGACAACTACCCTGGATGTTCGATACACCCAAAACCACTTAAGCTCTGGCCTGAACTTAAGATTTCACCAGTTCACCCGTTTACCAGGTTACCAGCTTACCAGGTTGCGCGCGCTCACAACCTTCTCTCATTCACACTACAGGCATTCAACTCCGCAAGACATTACAATACAAATACAACACAAAACACCGCAATCTGTTCACGCATGACCCTTTTTATACTCACTCTCCGATACTGCTGCTTTTCTCGCACCGTCTGCACCTTTCGGCACACGATTCTTCTGCTGCTCGTCTCTCGGCGTCTCGGGCCTTGGGGTAAACTAACCTCTCTAGATTACCTTCCTCAAGAAGATAACCATCCTCACTCTGCTACCAACTGCTAACGCGGGATTACTGGTTACTAATTATCTTACCAAATCCCAAACTATGTCGACTGAATCGTTGGTACCTGTCGTTGAGTAAAGGTAATCTCGTAATAAGTCAATCAATTTAAGAACTTACACCACTCTAAATGACCACTGACCAAATTTAAGTTTTAAAGATTTAATATAAAGTCAAAGATAACTGAAGATACAAACTTCTCAAAATGAGATTCAAAAGGTAAATTGGTATCACTATAAACATGAACTTCTTGAATAATCTAAGTCTGAAGAACAAAATAATAAGTACAAGCTCAAAAACCATAAGGGTTGTCAAAATAGATATAAGTTGCAATCTCAAAGTCATTACAGAAAAGAAAATTAAGTTAGTCTGTCCCTACACTATACTAAGTGACATCCCTACTTAGCAAGATCTTAACCCTCTAGGTGTCAGCCGTGGTGACTTCCTAAGAAGATCACGCACTTCTCTTTGTCTCTTCTCTGATGATGGGTCTCTCCTGATCAGTCTATCTGCCTACCCATCCGCTTCCTTAGGCTCCCAAAATCATCTGCTGCTCTCCTCCCGGGTCGCTTTCCCTAATACCAAATCACATTTCCAATAGAAACGCCCCTTGGGACGCCCCTCACGTGGTACATCTTTGCGCGGCAAACTCCATGATGGTACTCTTGAAGACCCTCGTTATAGTTGACCTTGGTTCCCAGGCTTCTTCTTCCAGTGCGCTGATACCCCCTGAAATTCCTGGAAACTCCTACAGGCCTGCGCAAGGCGCCACTGAACAAAGTCCCTTTCATTCGAGCTGATTAGGACCCTCGCACCTGCATACAGCTCGTCCTGCAGTGGGCCTCAAATTCCAGACTCCACCATATCTTTAGTCATAAAACACTCTCAAAGCTCGGTGCTGGACACCTCGCGACCTCTTCTCTAACGAGCACATGACGATTTACTCGACATGACATTATCTCCTCTGGCCTACTTGATTTACATGCAGCAGGTCCCTGCACTCTTAAAACGTTAACTTGATTTAAACAGCAAACATTCTTAACTAGCATACGTTTCTAAAATAACACATCTATAAAGCATATACTTTTAACCCTAAGTTCAATAGTACATTTGGAAGAACCATGTCAACCTTATCTCACATTATTTTAGCAGCACGTTCAGGTTTGCTGTGAATTGCCCTAAGGCCTACACATAATACTGGATTTTCAAAGTTACATTTAATTCGGACATGATTCTTTTAACATGAGAACATGAGGTTTTCACATACATTCCAACATTTCTACATTAATCTCACACCGTTATAATTATAGTTACTCTACTTAACATTCTATACATTTCACTACTGAATATAAACCACTCTGTATATTTCACTCCTGGATATAAAACACTCGTGTGCAAAACATGTTTAAACTAACTACGTGCTTGTAAATATGGCGTACTTATACATTTTTTCAAACTTGTGCTCTCTCAGGCGTTCCGGCGCAGGGTGGGCGTTCCGGGGCAGGTGCGCCTCGCAAAAGTGGCTGAGTGAAATCTATAAGATTTCACTCAGTCACTTTCAGGCCAATGCTGCATCAAAAGCCTGCGCCTGCTTAAAGCAGGCGTAGGTCTTGACGCAGTATTGTTCAGATGGTGCACCCCCGAGCCTTGCTGGAGCTGCGTCGCGCTTGCGACGCAACTCCAGCAATGCGCCACATTTCCGGCACAGATGCGTCACGCATCTGTGCCGTTTTTGCACCATGGTGCGCCGCATTATAAATGCGGCGCACCATGGGTGGCGGAGCTGTGGCGCACTGTGGCGCACGTTAACTGGCGCATCCCTGGGGATGCGCCAGTTAACATAAATCTGCCCCTATATGCTTTTACCACGCATACATTTACAACGAAATTCGTTGTAAATGCATGAATGATAAAAGCATGTTTTTTTAAAATGTTTGGATAAGGTAAGTATGGGTATAGGGGTATATGTTTTGGGGTACTGAGGTATATGTTTTGGGGTGTTTGGGTATTTTAAGGGTTCAGATATAGTTTTGGGTTCTGGGGTACAGGGGTATTTTTAGGGTTCATGGCTAGGTTTGGGTTTTGGGGTATAGGGGTATTTTTAGGGTTCAGGGGTAGGTTTGGGTTTTGGGGTACAGGGGTATTTTAAGGGTTCAGGGCTAGGTTTGGGTTTTGGGGTACAGGGGTATTTTTAGGGTTCAGGGCTAGGTTTGGGGTTTGGGATACAGGGGTATTTTAGGGTTCTGGCTAGGTTTGGGTTTTGGGGTACAGGGGTATTTTTAGGGTTATGGGGTAGGTTTGGGTTTTGGGGTACAGGGGTATTTTAAGGGTTATGGGCTAGGTTTGGGTTTTGGGGTACAGTGGTATTTTAGGGTTCAGGGGTAGGTTTGGGTTTTGGGGTTCAGGGGTATTTTTAGGGTTCAGGGGTAGGTTTGGGTTTTGAGGTACAGGGGTATTTATAGGGTTTAGGGATAGGTTTCGGTTTTGGGGTACAGGGTATATTTATAGGGTTAAGATGGGTTAATGTTTAAGGGTGTTGGGGTATTTTATAGAGTAAGGGTGGGTTATGATTATGGGGTGCAGGGGTATTTAAAGTAGGGGTGGGCGGAATTGGCGCGAACTTGGTACAATAAATCCGCAGTATTTCGTTCCGTCAGATTTCCAATTATTAAAACAGCAACCTCATATATTCAAGGTAAAATAACAAGTATTTCTACATGCTAAAATGCATATAGTCATTTCACAAAATTGAAATTAGCTTCCAGCAAGCAGTGAGAGAGGTGATGATTTTGAGATCAAGCCCCTGCAAATCATTATGGGACGAGATTAGCAGTGGGAAGTGAATATTATAGTATCCAAATAATTCTACAAAGAGCTGCAGTTTACCTCGTTGTCCCTAGATGTCCCTGATGAGGCAAATGCATTAGCATTTAAAATATTACAATTCAAGCTGCAGTTCACCTCGTCGTCCCTAGATGTCCCTGATGAGGCAAATGCAATAAGCATTTAAAATATTATACGTCAAGCTGCAGTTCACCTCGCCGTTCCTAGATGTCCCTGATAAGGCAAATGCAATAGCATTTAAAATATTATACATCAAGCTGCAGTTCACCTCTTCGTCCCAAGATGTCCCTGATGAGTAAAATTCAAAAACATTGAAACCCTTTCATGAATGCTAAAAATTATGCTAATCTTATCCCATAATGCTTTGCAGGGCCTTTTAGTTGTATTTTTGGCCATAACTGTGCTTGGGGTGGTTCTAAGAGAATGGGACCTCCAATGAATTACTATTTAAAGGGAGCAGGAATGTATAGAACCTGGGAAGAAAAAACAACACTCATGACTGAATTCCCCCAGCGATTGTCACGCCCCCAGCACACACCCACAGCACAATGCAGACACGCCCACAAGGGACTACTTTGCTGGCACGGTTCTTTTACCTTTTAAATGTATATGGTGGGCGTCTGCATAGCCTATGTCCTTCTGCCCTAACTGCCCTTTCCAACGCTGTATTGGGTGTGTGGATTGGCGCTGTAGTTCCCGAGTTTACCTTGCCAAAAGGTGTCTGTTCTCTCTTTATAATAGTAGTATAGATTAGTGGCACAACTAACATGGCAGGCTAAAAACAGTTAAAAATGTATGTTTAACAGTAATCTTAACATTAATGTAATGAACATGGTGGATGGTGTGAAATAGGGGGCATATTACCAACAACTAGCGATAATTATCGCTATGTTGGTTTAGCGGCGATATTTTTATCGCCGAGCTGCGGCGATTTTTATCGCTTAGGAGCCTTGCTATTATCAAGGTTTATCTCCTAAGAGATAAAAATCGGCCGAAATGCATGAATATCGCTGAAAAGTCAGCGATATTCATGCATTACCGAGCTAATGCTCTTAGCCATGTTATCCACCTACCATTGGATAACATGGCTAAGAACTGCTCAGGGGCAGGTGTTAGCTTTTGGAGATATTCGCGAATATCTCCAAAAGTTGGTAATAGAAGATAGCGATGTTAGCGACTGTTTCCAGTCGCTAACATCTTGGCACGCCCACTTTGCATGTCATTGGTGATAAATATCACTGACATGCAAAGCGGGGCCCAAGATGGTCGCTATCTCCTACTAGCTGTCGCTAACTGGTGTTAGCGACATCTCGGTGATAGGGAGATAATTTTATCTCCGCTTCTTGGCTTTTAAAGCCTAAAAAGCGGAGATAAACCCCCTTGATAATATGCCCCATAATGTTTTACTGCTATGTACCCCCTTACAACACAACAACACCACTGTACATAGTAAGGGGCTAATAATACAGCATGACCGCTACCTCTTTGGTGTCTCTGGCTCCTCAGATGGGGATCTTGGCTAGTCTCCCCTATGTACCACCATGCATCACCATCTTTAGTCTGGTTTTTAGCAGGTGTTAAAATCCTGCGTTCTTTGGTGCCTAGCGTGATTTTTGTTAGCGCGGGTCATTTTTGATAATACTGCAATGTACTTTTAGTAACTTTTACAGTGAAATTTAGGTCATTAACGCCCACCTTGCATGACATTTGCGATAAATATCGCTGACATGCAAGGTGATAGAAAAATCGGCAGCTAACGCCGGAAAGCTTGCGCTAACGCATGTTAGCACAGGCTTGCTAATAGGGCGACAAAAATATCGCTGCTTTATCGGCAAAAAGTACCGCTAAAGCGGCGATAATGCCCTTGATAATATGCCCCTTAGTTTATATTATGACTGGGTCGTTTAAACGTAGAAACTTTCATCAAATGGGAAGACCTCTGTCGGTGTTCAGTAGAATTGATGGGGCAGATTTATGATAACTGGCGCATCCCCAAGGATGCGCCAGTTATTGTGCGCCGCAGCTCCGCCACCCATGGTGCGCCGCATGTACAATGCGGCGCACCATGGGGCAAAAACGGCACAGATGCGTCACGCATCTGTTCCGTAAAAGTGGCGCATTGCTGGAGTTGTGTCGCAAGCGCGACGCAGCTCCAGCAAGGCTCGGGGGTGCCCTATCTGACCAATGCTGCGTCAAGCCTTACTCCTGCTTCAAGCAGGCACAGGGTTTTGACGCAGCATTGTCCTAAAAGTGACTGAGTGAAATCTTGTAGATTTCACTCAGCCACTTTTGCGAGGCGCACCTGCCCCGGAACGCCTACCCTGCGCCGGAACGCCCACATGTGGCGCAGGGCTTTACAACGTGATGCATCTGCCTAGATGCGTCAAGTTGTAAATGGGTCGCAGGGATGCGCCACGTTTACGCCACCGCTGCGTGACGCAGACGTGGCGCAAGTCCAACATAAATCTGCCCCTGCAGTCTTTAGTCTTTCAGAAATCCACCGAGAGGCCATCGCAAACAAGCTTCTGACAAAGCCGCCAAACCCATAATGCATTGCTTCTAAGCAAATACTCAGCACTACATCAAAACACACAGTGTGAATCTACAAACATTATTTTGGTCTGTGCCCTGCAAACTATGTGCTAGCAAAAATCGGCTTTTCCTAATTTCGATGGTCACTATAAAAGTTGGCGTTCTAATTGTCTTGTAGTAATCTTATTTGAGACTCTACTGACAAGTTGGAATAAGTCAGAAAGATGGCCACGTGAGTGTTCTTATTAATAAGCCTTTTTTTGTTTATGACTTCTTTTTCGAGTCTATTGCTTCTTATGTGGGTCTGATGATAGAGCTCAGGGAAAGGTTTCACATTAATGGAGGACTTCATTAATTATTATTAAATAGTGAGGTCTCACTACAAAGTTAAATGAAAGTTAATTATGTTAATTTCGATTAGGTAACGTAACATTATCGAATGGATTGTAACGTAAAAATTGGACCGGTACCCTATAACTGTCAATCAGAAACCTACCATTTAGTCATTTTATGCATGTTATTCTCTACTCTACAGCCGAAGTTCCGTTTTATTTGACTATTCTTCTTAACTCCCTCCCAATCAAGGGGGCCTGAGCTCTTGCTCGACACGAGCAGACAAAGCAACAGAGCTTCGAGCCGAGGAACCGACGAAGTGATTCAGTTTGTTTAATTTGCCCTCAGCTGTGCCTATATGAGCCGAAAGCCAGCGACTCATAGTTAGGGACACTGGTTTTATGCGATTCAGCATCGTGTTTTGCATACTTATGGATTTGTAACATAATTCATCATCTGCTGCATCTGTGTTGTATTTACGTGACTTAGGGCCATATGTATGAAGCATTATTGCATTCGCAAACGCCGAAATTCGCCGAATTTCGGCGTTTGCGAATGCAATTTTATGTCAAGAACGGAGGCTCCTATTATGCCTTCTTTTCTTGCTTTATTTCCATTAGCAGCAAGATAAGCAAGAAACTACAATACCCAGAAGGCATAGCAGAAAAACTACTGGCCAATGGGATTAGAAAAAACAAACAATAAACCAATCACGCTGTAGATAGTATATATGGCCCAATCTGACCATGTGTAGTCCTCTTTTCTTGCTGCTACGCAGTCAGATAAGTCGCATATCTATTTACTCTATTGCTTATATTGTTTATTTGACATTTTGGGTTGTTTAATTACTTGTTTCTTTTATATGCCCTTCGAGCACTGCTTACGCTCGTTCTCCTTTGGTGCCTTCGAGCGCTCCTCACGCTCGTTTTCCCTGTTATCTCCGGTCCCGTTTCGGACCCGTTTCCCCCCCCCCCCCCCTCGCGCGCTTTGCTGGTGGTTCCTCCCGCTGCGCGCCTCCTTGCCTGCATTTCCTGCACCGCGTTGTTGTCGCAGCTGCTCTGAGTGCTTCGTTTTTCCCTCAGCTTTGCCGGCGTCTCTCCTCTCACGGTGCCTGCCCCGGGGGAGTGTCTTTCCCTCTGCCTTGCACACTGACACACGCCCCCTTACCAGCCTGTAACCCTTTCCTCACTGCCATTTTCGTTTTTTCCTTATGGAGGTTTCCAGCTCCCCTGAGCTTGATAATGAAGAAAGTGAATCTTTCAAAAATGACCTTAGCCATTTTATTAATAATTCTGTTGAGACAGCTGTGGAAGCTTCTATGCACCGCGTTTCCAAGCACATGGAAAACTCTCTTTTGAGTATCATGACCAAAGCTTTGGCCCAGTCTGCGGGGAAATGCAGAAAGCGTAAACTGGTACCCTCCACTTCTATTTCTAAAAAAGTGTCACTTTTGGGTCGCGAGTTGTCCTCGCATTTGACTGAGGGCTCAGTCCCTCCCAGGCCTCCTACCACGGAGGGGTTTAAAGCTACTGTGGGCAAAAGTAAGTCCAAAATTAAAAACGTGGAGGTTCCTAAGAAGCTGGTCATTGATTCCATCCCTGACACGGATGATGATGATGGTGATGATGATATGGGTGACACTGACGATTTGGCAGACCTCTTTCAACTTGATCCTCCTTCTCCTAAGAAGGCTAGACTTGATGCCTTCGCATCCCAACCTGTTCTTGACGCGGAAGGCAATCCTATGTTTGACCCTTTTACTATCCGACACCCCAATTCCACAGAATGGTTCCCCTCCCCCCATGTGGGTGAATACATCTCCTCTAAGCTTCGCCTTCCCCTTGACAAATCTGTCAGAGCTAAGCTCAAATCTGAATGCCCTAAGCCTTCCTTACCTTCTCACATTACTGTCACTCCTTCTATCGATCAACCTCTCCTTACTTTCTTTTCAAAATTTGGCAAAGACCCTCGTAAGGGCGTTGACTGAGCTTGGTCCACTTGTCAGGACAAATTATTGGATGTTGTTGGTCCCTTGGCCCGAGTACTGGAGATGGCGGAGACAGCTCGCCTTGAGGGTTCTGATCTCAATCCTGAGGATATTTCCCTATGGCTTTAAAGATCCTTTTGTCTGTTGGGTAATGCCAACGCCGCCATTATTCACGAACACCGCAAGGGCTTGCTGATCAAGTTGGATCCGAAGTTGGCGAACCTGGCTTCCCAGGATCCTGGTGTGAAGGCGGATGGTCTTCTATTCGGCGATTCCCTCGTCAAGGACCTCAGTCGCTATGTATCTACCTTTGCCTCTTTAGACAAAGCCCAATTCTCCATTAAAAAAGTCTTCGCCCCTCGGGTTTTTGGCAGGGCCGGCAGAGGCAGGAACCGCTCTTCCGGCCGCGGTTATCAAAACCAAGGTTCCAGAGGAGCAGCCAATTCCGGCTATCAGGAATACAAGCCACAGTTCTACCCCAGCGAGGTCGTGGCTTCCATGGCCGTGGACAAAAAGGCTTCCGCAACAGCAACAACAACGCCAATTCTCAAGGTAAGCCCTCACCTCCAATCGGAGGTCGTCTGTTTCTTTTTCTTCACAAGTGGCGAACTCTCACAGCGGACTCTTGGGTCCTCAATTCTGTCCAAGGTTATCTCATAAAATTCTACGCTCCTCCTTTCCAGGATACTTTTCCTCAGCCTCTGTTTTTTTCCGCAGACGTAGCTCTGCTTGTTTCACAGGAGATTCAAAATCTTCTCATCAAACGAGCTGCCCTAAAAGCTTAAAAGCTCCCTTCGATCCCTCAGGTTTCCTAAGCTCTCTCTTTTTGGTCCGGAAAAAGAACAAAAAGGTTCGTCCTGTAATCAATCTCAAGTGGTTCAACCAGTTTGTGGTTTATCAGCATTTCAAGATGGAGACCATTATCCATCTCAGAGACACCTTACGTCCATCGGATTGCATGGTCAGACTAGACCTGCAAGATGCCTATCTCTTGATTCCCATTCACGACTCTCACACGAAATATCTTCAATTTCAGTGGCTCGGTGTCACTTACCGCTTTTGTTCGCTTCCTTTCGGTCTTTCTTCCGCTCCTTGGTGCTTTACCAAGGTGATGAAATCTGTTGTGTCTTACCTTCGGTCCCTAGGTATTCGTCTTATCATCTATCTGGACGATATTCTTCTCATGCACGCCGACAGTCTCTTCTTGCCAACATCGGCGTTACTCAGTCTCTTCTCCTCGATCTCGGCTTCTTGATCAATTCCGACAAGTCCATGTTGATTCCATCTCAAAGTATAGAGTTTCTGGGTTTCCGAGTGGATTCTTCCACCGCTTCGCTTTACCTTCCACACTCCAAGGTCTCCGCCATTCGATCAGAGATACGTCACGTTCTCCAACTCTCCAAAATGTCTCTTCGCTCCCTTGCAAGGATAGTGGGGCTTCTATCAGCGTCTATTCAAGCCATCTTTCCCGGTTCTCTTCACTATCGCGCTCTGCAGCGCTTGAAGATAAGACATCTCCGCAAGGGACTGGCGTATTCAGATCTCATTCAACTAGACCTAGAGTCCCGCCTCGAACTTCAATGATGGATCGACCATTTAGATGCGTGGAACGGAAGGACGATCTTCGCTACGGCCCCAGATTTTGTCTTAGAATCAGATGCCAGTCTGTCGGGTTGGGGCGCCCGATGTTGTTCAATCTCGACTGGAGGTACATGGTCTCCAGAGGAGTCGTCATTGCACATCAATTGTTTAGAGATGCTGGCATGCTCCTTTGCAATCCGCAGTCTGGCAAAGAACAAGGCAAGTTGTTCCATTCTTCTTCGGATGGACAATGTTTCTGCGGTCTGCTACATAAACCATCTCGGTGGCACAAAATCCAAGCCACTCGCGGAACTCGCAAAGAGCCTTTGGGAATTCTGTCTCCAACACAAACTGTCTCTTCGGGCGGAGTACCTGCCAGGCAATCTAAACGCCATAGCAGTTTGGCACTCTCGTTATCTTCGAGATTCAAGCGATTGGAAGCTTCTTCCCTCCGTCTTTCTTTCTCTCTCCAGGAAATGGGGCCCTTTCTCTATCGATCTTTTTGCTTCCCGTCTCAATTCTCAACTTCCCGCTTTCTTCAGTTGGCGGCCGGATCCTCTCGCTTTGGCGACGGATGCCTTCCTCCAGGACTGGTCTCTGCACCTCAACTATGCTTTCCCTCCATTCCTGATGATCAACAGGGTGCTTGCTCAAGTCCGACGTCAGTCGACCTCCTTGGTTCTTCTAGCTCCTTTCTGGCAAGCTCAAATCTGGTTCCCTTCGCTCCTGGAGTTGGCAGTAGACTTTCCAATACTTCTTCCTTTCAGCAAAGACCTTCTTCTAGACCCTCAGGGTCTTCCCCACGCCATGATTCTAGACCACTCCCTGGTTCTTTCCGCTTGGAAAATTTCCGGCCTTCCTCTTCTGACATCGTCGTTTCACAGGAAGCTTCACTCTTTATCAGTCAAGCTTGGGCCCCGGGCACTTCCTGATCCCTTTTCAGCCCCTCTAAGTTTTGTGGTTAACTTCTTGGCCTCAGAGGCAAGCGCGGGTAAATCTTACCGCACTGTTAACCTTTACAGATCTGCTATTTCTCTAAACCACTGTCCCATTGACAATAAGCCGGTAGGTACTCATCCTTTGGTGTGTCGTCTTCTCCGAGGAGTCAGATTCTCGAAACCTCCGTTGGCTAAGTATTCAGTTTTATGGGATGTTAATTTGGTATTCAAATTGTTTATTTCATGGCCTGACAATGATGCTCTCTCTCTCAAAATGCTTTCAGTCAAACTTACCATGCTTTTGTGTTTAATATCAATCAAACGTGTTTCTGATTAAAAGCTTTGGATTTGTCATCCAGGCCATTTTCACCTTCTGGTATTTTGTTTCAGGTTCACAGGCGTACCAAAACCAATTTACAATCTGTGTTCTATCCCTATTTCCCTTCCCAACCACAGCTCTGCGTTGGTCAATGTCTCAAATGTTATGAACAAAAACTGCTGATCTCAGAACCTCCTCTCATTCGCAATTGCTCATTTCTTTTCGCAAACCCCATCATCCTTTTTCCTCTGCCACGCTCGCCCGTTGGGTGCGTTGGATTATGTCCCTTGCGGGCATTGACGTTACCGCCTTTGGTGCTCACTCTGCTAGGGGTGCTATGGCCTCTAAAGCCTTTTGGGCAGGCTTTCGTTTGGAGGATATCCTGAAATCAGCAGATTGGTCAAATGATTCAGTTTTCAAAACGTTTTATTGCAAACCTGTTGTTACTGCTTCTTCTTTAGTGGTTAATATGCTTTGAACAAGCAGAATAGGAGCCTCCGTTCTTGACATAAAATGTAGATTTTCCTAGTAATTATGACGGAAAGTCTTAATTTTATTAAAGACACGGAGGCGAGTATTATCCCACCTCTGCATTACTAATTATGTCTGTTTTCCCACCCTTAGGAACTCCGGCTTTACCACCAGCCTCCTCTTAAGACTGAATCTACTTCTATGGATCACCTCTCTTCATCAGGACCCTCTTCAGCTTCCCTCCATCAGCATCCTGCAGTTCTGGGTTTCCATCAGGATTTGTTTGCTTGTATTATGACCTTTTGCATTTTGTTCGCTATTTTTCCTTTCTTTATGCATTCTAATTGACTTTCTCGCACAAGAAAAGAGGACTACACATGGTCAGATTGGGCCATATATACTATCTACAGCGTGATTGGTTTATTGTTTGTTTTTTCTAATCCCATTGGCCAGTAGTTTTTCTGCTGTGCCTTCTGGGTATTGTAGTTTCTTGCTTATCTTGCTGCTATTGGAAATAAAGCAAGAAAAGAAGGCATAATACTTGCCTCCGTGTCTTTAATAAAATAAAGACTTTCCTTCATAATTACTAGGAAAATCTACATTTTGCAAAAAGGTATGTATCAAGGCAAAATAAGGAATCGCAAAATTTGCGATTCCTTATTTTGCGATTGCATTTAAGGAATCACAAATTTTGCGATTCCTTAAATGCAATGTAAGAAGCCAAAAAAAAATGCAAATTGGCTTTAAGGAATCGCAAATTACCACCAACTTCTAGTGGGTGGTAATATGCGAATTTCTTGACAAATGCAAATATTTGCGTTTTTCAATGTGCCATGTGATGCACATACATGCCCTTAGGGCATGTATGTGCCCCACATGTGCACCCATGCTTATTTCAGGGGTGCAACAGGGTGTCCTTTGGACACCACTGCACCCTTGGAAATATTCTCAATTTGCGATTAGCAAATTGTGAATCGCAATTTTCCCTTTCATTTCTATGGGCCAGGAGGCCCATAGAAATGAATGGGAAGTATTCCTTAATTGCAAATTCGCAATTTGCGAATTTGCAATTAAGGAATATCAAGAAATCGCAAAAAAATTGAATTTTTCTTGATACATACCATTTTGCGAATCTGAAATAGCGATTTCTTAAAAATCGCTATTACAGATTCGCAAAATGGTTCCTTGATACTTAGGGCCAGATGTACATAGCCGTTTGCGATTCGCAAACGGTGTTTGCGAATCTCAAACTGTGTTTTGGTATGTATGAGCAAAATCGCAAAATAAGGAATCGCAAAAATTGCGATTCCGTATTTTGCTCAAGCATTTAAGGAATCACAATTTTGCGATTCCTTAAATGCTATGCATCAAGCATTTTTTTTGCAAATCCACATTAAGAAATCGCAAATTACCGCCAACTTGTAGTTGGTGGTAATTTGCGATTTCTTTTACAAATGCACTTTTTGGCATTTGTAAAGGTGCCATGTGACGCTCATACATGCCCTTAGGGCATGTATGTGCGCCATATGCGCACACATGTAAATTTCAGGGGTGCAGCAGGGTGTCCTTAAGACACCCTTGCACCCTTGAAATTATTCTCAATTTGCGATTAGCAAATTGCGAATCGCTAATTGAGAATTACTTCCCATTCATTCCTATGGGCCTCCTGGCCCATAGAAATGAATGGGAAATTATTCCTTAATTGCGATTAGCAATTTGCTAATCGCAATTAAGGAATTTTAAGAAATCGCAAAAAAATTGCGAATTCCTAGATACATACCATTTTGCAATTCTCAAATAGCGATTCTCAAAAAATCGCTATTTGAGAATCGCAAAAGGGTATCTTGATACATCTGGCCCTTAGATGTATTGATATTACAAATAACAATGGCTTTTAATTTTTTTAAATATTTAATACTTAAATAAAAGTTACTGTAATTTATAATGGTAATAGCCTAAACTTTTGTAAATAACTTTTGTGAAGATTATGTTCAGTGTATTTTATTGTGACGAAAATCCAAGAACAGAAGTGAAATATTAACATCTTTTTGTGACATTTGTAATAAAGCTTGAAACATTGAAAGAACATATTTGAACCAGTTGTTGTTGAATGGTTGCACAGATTGATGCTCTGGTGGCGCTGAATGATGTTGTGGTGGCGACAAGTGAGGCTGTGGCATTCAGTGATGCTGTGGTAGTGCATAGTGATGTTGTTGTGCCCCTGAGTGATGCTGTGGTGATGCAATAGATAGAATGAGTGCGATAGACAGAGGGAGGGCGATAGATAGATAGAGGGAGGGCCATAGCGAGAGGGCGATAGATAGATAGAGGGAGGGCGATATATAGAGGGAGGGAGGGCGATAGATAGAGGGAGGGAGATAGAGTGAGGGCGATAGATAGAGTGAGGGAGGGCGATAGAGTGAGGGCGATAGATAGAGGGAGGGCGATAGATAGATAGAGTGAGGGCGATAGATAGAGGGAGGGCGATAATAGATAGAGTGAGGGAGATAGATAGATAGATAGATAGAGTGAGGGAGGGCGATAGATAGATAGAGTGAGGGCGATAAAGTGAGTGCGATAGATAGAGGGAGGGAGGGCGATAGATAGATAGAGGGAGGGCGATAGATAGATAAAGGGAGGGCGATAGAGGGAGGGCGATAGATAGATAGAGGGAGGGAGGGCGATAGATAGTGGGAGGGAGATAGAGTGAGGGCGATAGATAGAGTGAGGGAGGGCGATAGAGTGAGGGCGATAGATAGAGGGAGGGCGATAGATAGATAGAGGGAGGGCGATAGATAGAGGGAGGGCGATAATAGATAGAGTGAGGGAGGGAGATAGATAGATAGATAGAGTGAGGGAGGGCGATAGATAGATAGAGTGAGGGCGATAGAGTGAGTGCGATAGATAGAGGGAGGGAGGGCGATAGATAGATAGAGGGAGGGCGATAGATAGATAAAGGGAGGGCGATAGAGGGAGGGCGATAGATAGAGGGAGGGAGGGCGATAGATAGTGGGAGGGAGATAGAGTGAGGGCGATAGATAGAGTGAGTGAGGGCAATAGAGTAAGTGAGGGCGATATAGTGAGTGAGGGCAATAGAGTGAGTGAGGGCGATAGATAGAGTGAGGGCGATAGAGTGAGGGCGATAGAGTGAGTGAGGGCGAAAGAGTGAGTGAGGGCGATAGAGGGAGCGAAGGCGGTAGAGTGAGGGCGGTAGAGTGAGGGTGGTAGAGTGAGGGCGGTAGAGTGAGTGCGGTAGAGTGGTAGAGTGAGGGCGGTAGAGTGAGGGCAGTATAGTGAGGGCGGTTGAGCGAGAGCGGTAGAGTGGTAGAGTGAGGGCGGTAGAGTGAGTGCGAGAGGGCGGTAGAGTGGTAGAGTGAGGGCGGTAGAGTGGTAGAGTGAGGGCAGTAGAGTGAGGGTGGTAGAGTGAGGGCAATAGAGTGGTAGAGTGAGGGCGGTAGAGTGGTAGAGTGAGGGCGGTAGAGTGAGGGCGGTAGAGTGGTAGAGTGAGGGCGGTAGAGTGAGGGCGGTAGAGTGGTAGAGTGAGGGCAGTAGAGTGAGGTGGTAGAGTGGTAGAGTGAGGGTGGTAGAGTGAGGGCGGTAGAGTGGAAGAGTGAGGGCGGTAGAGTGGAAGAGTGAGAGCGATAGAGTGAGGGCATTAGAGTGGTAGAGTGAGGGCGGTAGAGTGAGGGTGTTAGAGTGGTAGAGTGAGGCCGGTAAAGTGGTAGAGTGGTATAGTGAGGGCGGTAGAGTGAGGGCGGTAGAGTGGTAGAGTGAGGGTGGTAGAGTGAGGGCGGTAGAGTGGTAGAGTGAGGGTGGTTGAGTGAGAGCGCTAGAGTGGTAGAGTGAGGGCGGTAGAGTGGTAGAGTGAGGGCGGTAGAGGTGTAGAGTGAGAGCGGTAGAGGTATAAAGTGAGGGTGGTAGAGTGGTAGAGTGAGTGCGGGAGAGTGGTAGAGTGAGGGCGGTAGAGTGAGGGCAGTAGAGTGGTAGAGTGAGTGCGGTAGAGTGAGGGCAGTAGAGTGGTAGAGTGAGGGCGGTAGAGTGGTAGAGTGAGGGCAGTAGAGTGGTAGAGTGAGGGCAGTAGAGTGGTAGAGTGAGGGCGGTAGAGTGAGAGTGGTAGAGCGGTAGAGTGAGGGTGGTAGGGTGGTAGACTGAGGGCGGTAGAGTGGTAGAGTGAGGGCGGTAGAGTGAGGGCAGTAGAGTGATAGAGTGAGGGTGGTAGAGTGAGGGCGGTAGAGCGGCAGAGTGAGGGCGGTAGACTGATGGCGGTAGAGCGATAGAGTGAGGGCGGTAGAGTGAGGGCGGTAGAGCGGTAGAGTGAGGGCGGTAGAGTGAATGAATGAATGAATTAATGAATATGAATAACTTTATTGTGTGGTTACTTAAAACCATTACATTAAGACCAAAGTATAAAATTACAAAAGTTAAAACCAGAAATGTTTCTACAGGCAAGCATTTATGAAAAGTTCCCAGAGTTCAAAACGGCACACGCAGTCGGGGACCTGGAAGGGCCACCCGGGGTCCCACAACAATGTCTCTATTCCTGTGCGCCCTTAGCTGCCATCAGCTCGGACCGGGTCTGTTGTATAAACTTTCCGAACAAGGCCATCTGTTTTACTATGCTCAAGGAGTATAAATGATGGATTGCCTCCTTAGCTGTGCGTGACCCCGTGTCCCTGAGAATGGGCCTGAGGTAGAGGGTGCGGGGTGCACGTAGGGCAGGGCAGCAGAATAGTAAGTGGGCCAATGACTCACGGTTGTAATTACAGAGTCTGCATTCCCTAGCTCCTGTGCCAGCATTTCCCGGATGGTATAGTTCTTTGAGCGGGAGGGGGTGCAGTCTGTAAGCTAGAATCTTTTGGAGGGCTGGGAGACCCACGGCCTGCATGAGATGGTTTCGAGGGTTGTACACAGTGTGCGGCAGGCATAGAGACTCATGGAAGGCTCTTTTCGCGAGAGACTCAAGGTCCAAGTCCCGAGAACAGGCACGCACTTGCTTTTTTATCGCGTATTTGATGGTCGTGTAGTTGATGAGGTCTGGATTCCACGACTCGATCGCCAAGTTAAGTTGGGTCTTTGCCGATTCAATGGTAGCTGACCAGGGGTTCCCGGGTACCATGAAGATATGTTTCAAGACAGCCTTCAGTGTGTTGTCGCGTGCCGCTGTTGTAAGGTAGTAATATTTGCTTAGGGCTGCCATCTCTTCCAGATTTTGTTGGTTGAGTGAAAATTCCAGACGAATTAGAGTGTTTCTTGTGCATTTTGGTAAATGGTACAGTCTCTTATATGCCCCGCAATGAATTTTTTCCAACTCCTTGTTCAGTTTGCCTGGGTACGCCTGTTGTGCGTAATTGAGGGCCGGCATTAACTTGGTCTTGAGGACTCTTTGAATGGCAATTGATGATGGACTGTATAAAGAGGCTTGTAGTTTGCATAGGGCGAAGGTGATGGTCTTCCCTTTACCCTGAGTTTTCTTTAGATGGGTGCCACACAGCCCCGATTCGTGAAAGGAGACCCCCAGGTACGTGTATTTCTGTGTGCTATCCAAGGTCAAATGGCCGAGGCTCCATTTTGTTCTTTTTTTTTTGGGGTAGTGCCCAAAGATGACTATTTTTGACTTGGTCGGGTTTGCTACCAGCCTGTTTTTGTTGTTGTATGTTGCCAGGGCAGTAAGTGCCTTTTGGAGCCCTATTTTTGTGTGATCCAGAATTACGAGGTCATCCGCGTATTGCATAAAATGAATTTTGGTTGCCCCGATCTTTGGCGTTGCTAAGGCGGCCCCCGACAGGGCTATCTCCATGTCTGCTGTATATAAATTAAACAGCAGGGGTGCCAACGCGCACCCTTGTTTTAAGCCACGGTTCGTTTCAATCTTGTCGGTTGCAGAATCGCTTGAAAGTTTAATTCTTACCCAGGTGTTTTGATATAAGGATTGTATCGCTCTTAACAGAGAGGGGTCGATGTTCCAATGGACCAGCTTTCTCCATAAGATGTTGCGATCTACTCCATCGAACGCAGCTGAGTAATCGATGAAGCAGGCGAATAATGGGAGGCTTTTTACGTAGCCGCGCTCGATTGGCTAGGTAGGAAAGTGCAATGATATTGTCTACAGTCGAGGACCCTGGTCTAAAGCCGGTTTGACAGAATGGCAGGAGATTTTCTTCGCTTGCCCAGTCTGTAAGGTCCTTCAGGATGGAACTAGCGTAGGCTTTGCCCTCGATGTCCAAGAGGGCGATCATGCGGTAGTTCGTTGGATCCAATTTAGTCCCTTTCTTATGGATAGGGTGCAAGAGCGAGCCTCGCCATGAGTCCGGCACATCCCCCGTTAGCCAGCAATCAGTGTATAGGTAGGTCAGATTTTCGGACCAGAATTCAATGTTTGATTTGAACAAGTGGCCTGGGAAGCCATTGGGGCCCGGTGCGCCATTTGGTCTGATTTTTTAAATATTTTGGACACTAGAGATTTTCCGGGAGGGGGCGTTGTTTCGATGATTAAAGCCGGATTCTCTCTTAATAGGGGCGTGTCGTGTGGCTGAGTGAATGGTCGTTCTTCGTTGTAGAGCGCTTTTACGTGAGAGACCCAGGCTGATGCCTCAAGGGAGTTTTCTTTGAGGTTTGTGCCTCGACCAAGGTGACTTATGAAACTCCAGAACTCTTGTGATTTCCCGGGGCTCAACAAATCGAAGATTTTCAGCCACTGAGCCTCACAATGGTTACGCTTTGCAGCCCACACTTTTTTAGAGTGGCTCTTTGCAGCCTCCTGCAGTTGTATTTTGTTTGTGATTGAGCGGTTTTTACTGAGGGCTTTTCGTTTTTTATTTAAGTCCTTTGCACTTGTTTTAATTTCTGCATTAAATCCAAAGGCCGTCGGGGGGTGCCAGTAGATTGTCCTTTGTTTGTCCCCGCGTCCCCGGAGTTTTGCCGCTAAAGTAACGGTGATTCCATCCCAAATTGCTATTGCGTCGTGGCTGTGTATGCGCGGTGGCCAACCTGCCCACGAGTTTGCCCAGTTATTGAAAATTGCAGTGGCTACATGTCCCCATTTAATTCTTCTGGGCAGCTTTATTAATTCTTGGCCGTCCGTTTCCCCGATGCATACGGGCCTATGTTGTGAATTCACTAATAAGTTCATGGTGATTGTTAGAGCTGCATGGTCGCTGTCATTGCGTTGGTGTACAATGAAGTTTGTCATTTGGGCTTGCAGTTTATCGCTTAGGATGATGTGGTCGATCGTCGTTTGATTGTTGTATGTAGGACCGACCAAGGCTCCCGGGGTGTTCTTTAAGAGCACTGTGTGCGCCGTCGCCAGTTTGTAGGATTTTAAAAGTTCATTCAGTGCTTTGGCGGCCCCGCTCTGTTGATTTAGCTCAGTAGAGACCCCTATATTGTGGATGTTAAAGTCACTGAGGATAATACAGTCTAAAGATGAATGGTGTAGCAGTAAGGTTTCTAGTTGTTTTCCAAGTGTGAGTGAATTAGCTGTGTTCTCCTGCAAGTTATGGTAGATGTTGATTAGTAATATTGGAACAGTGCCGTTGATGGAATGGGGGAATTTCAGAATGCCCGCCTGAAGGGTGTCTGGTTGGTTATGAAACTCCATGAATTCTATATTCAACGAGTGTTTAATGTAGACACAAGTCCCCCCCTGAGGGTCTTCCAAATATGTTGTTCTTTTTTGCTGCTTTGCCATATTCTGCATATCCTCTTAGCGACAGCGGTTGGGTCAGCCAAGTTTCCTGTAAGCATATGATGTCTGCTTCCTCCAAGAATTTCACCGCGGCTTGATTCAGTAGCAGCTTTTTGAGGCCTGAGACGTTCCACGTTAATATTTTTAAGCTCTCGGTAATTCTCTTTTTGTCTAAAGTTTTGACTCGCTCAATGGGAGTGTGTTGGTAAGATCGGGCTAAATTTGCAGGACAGAGTGTGTTAGGAGCTGGAATTTAGTGCTGATGACAGCCAGGACCAATCTTTGCTTGCGTGACCCCTGGTTATGCACAATCGATTTCCTTGGCTGGGATTAGTTGTAATCTTGATTGGGGTTCCATTAATTGAGCTAGTATTTATGCTGCCTTTACATCCCTGGAGAACGGGCACAACTTTTGGCCGATGGTTGGAAGAAGCATTTACGCGTGTGGTTCCAGCCACGCCCTGTTCCTGGTTGTCCAGCTTAGAGTGTAACATCAGGGTTTTTAAAATTGAGGGATATTTTTGTGCCGGGTTTGCCTTTATCTTTATGCCCCAACTTTCCAGTAGAGAATGTTGGCTCCTCAGTGCCTCCGCCAGGGCTGGGCTGATGAAAGTTAATTTCATTGTTTTTTTTTTTTTCCTCCTCATCCGGGGGCAGGAAAGAGATGGTTTCGATGTCTGTGGTTTTTATGCCTTCCAGTCCCGGGATGTTTGCGCAGAGTGTTAAAAGATTTCTGCGGTTGAGGATGTCCCATTTTCCTTGCGAGGTATATTCTGGGTGTAACAGTATTTTCCGTTCCTTCGCGATTGCTTGACTTGCAAAGCTTACGCTGGCCTCGTTGAGCCGAATTTTTCCCTGAGTACCGGTTGGAGGTAGCAGTGTCGGACCGGGCTGGTAAGAGTTTGTCTGCTGTTTTAGCCCTGTTGTAGGTTGTGGCGTCTCAGTGGGCATTGCGCTGGGTGGGCTGTTCTTCCATAGCCTGTTCACGGCGTGCTCCAGTTTAAGGCATGTTGACCCGGGGGGGCGCTCTGAAAGTCTCCAATGGTGTCATTGGGAGTTTTTGTGTTATCAGAGTCTAATGCTCCACTCAGTGTACACTTAGTTTGTGCAGAGTACTCATAGCTTGTTTGTCGGGACTCCCGCTCGTGTGGCATAGCTATATTTGCTTCATCGTGGTTATGTGCCTGCGGTTCATGCGCGTTTTTTTGTATTATCGAAGCTGTAGCAGGTTGAGGGGCCGCAGGAAGGGCTGGCAAGCTTAGATCCGGTGCTGAAGTGACTATGTGTGGATTTCCCGCAGTAGGTTCGATTGCTTCTGTGGTGTGCATAGTGGCTGCCAGGTTGGGTGTTTCAGCTGTTATGGTGTTACCGGAAGACTGCTTATTGGGCCGTAACCAATTATGAATAACGCTGGTGGCATATGCATTGTTTTTCTTCTCCTTGTTGAGTTTTCTTAATTTTTTCTTGTTTTTCCTTGACAGATTTTGCGACTCTGGGCTGGACGGTTTAAGGGTTTGTTGAGATACTTGGTTTTCAGCCTTGATCACGGTAATTCTTGTTCCACGAGCGGTGGGCGTTGTGGTCGAGGCCATGGAAGCAGTCTTTTTCGAGCTGCTTGGGCAGAGGGTTGCTGGGCCATTATCCATAGAGTGTGTCTGTGTGGAACCCTGTTTGATTAAAGGCATGCTCCTCTGGCAGTTTTTTTTTGTTTGCTTCGCCCTTGAGGTCCTCTATTAATGTGGTCATGATGTTTGAGAGTTTTTCTAGGCTCTGCAGGATCGGACTGCAACTACATGACTCTGGCTTGAATTGTGTGCTGTCCTGCGCTCTGCGTATCAGAGCGTTCAAGTTGTCCAGTTTTGAGTCTATCCCAGAGATCAAGTTTGCCACTATTTGTAGTATATTGATCTGGACATCAAGCTTGTCCGCGTGCATTATCGCTGCTCCTGTCATTGAGAGAAGGGCTTCGCTGATCAGTGATAGATGATTTGTGTTTGCAAAGCCGCTATCAGAGAGCGGGGGCAGGGCCGTTTTATCGTGTTCCAGGGAACCCGGTCTTGGCGACTTCAATAGCTGGTTTGGGGTCCTGACGAGGGGTTGTCGGGTTGCTCCTTTCTTTATAGAGGGAGTGCCGTAGGCCGGGCCTGAGTGCATCGCTATGTTGGGGGAAGTTGTTCCTTTCTTGTCGACATAAGTGCTGTCTGAGGTGTCGAACTTATTGGCTTTGATTGAAGGAGGGATGCTCCGCTGACAGTCCTCTGGTGGAGGAAGAATTAGGGCCGTTGTGTTTGCTTGGATGGGCCCGAGCGCCACCCTATCTGATGTCATAAGTTTGGGAGGTATTCCGCTCTGGAGATTAAGTATTGTTGGTGAGAGGGGAATCCTGTTGGCCCGAGGACTTGAGAGTGTTGGACTCGGCCCTTCCTCCCTTGCTTGCGTGGTAGGTGATCTGTTCGAAGTCCTAGGACAGGTGGGAGGGGAGGTTGTTTTGGGGCTCAAAAAGCTTCTTATATCTCTGTTTCCAGCGGGGCAGTTTGAGCGTTCTTTAGTGCTGGGCCTGGGCTTGTACGCATTTAACTTCGGAGGGCTATAAGGCTTCCCCGTGATGTCAGTCGGGGGGTGAGCTGTGAGGAAGTGAACCGGCAGTTCCTCTGTAAAATCGATGTGGGGTCCCGGGAAGGTTGGAGTTGCTCCAGTCGCACCCGCTGATCCTGAGTGTTCCCCATCCCAGGGCCCTGGGCCTTGATAAGTCCCCCCTAGTTCTAATACTGGAGGATAAAATAGCTTCGCCTTCCGTCTCTTGGCAGAGCTGTGTGGCCGGAGCCTCTCCTGGGATTGGATTAGGGTGGAGTTTCTGGTCCTCATTTTCGAATTGGTTTGGGTGGCTTGCTGGCTCCCAGGCAGCTGCTACTTAGTTGGTAGAACCCACGTGGTAAAAGGAATCTGTGGAATCTCCTGGGATCGCCTGGGGACTCCTGCTGTATTGAAAGGTGCCCTGGCTTCCCTGCTGCTGCAAATCCAGTGCTTGTGCTTATGCTGGTAGGCGAGCACTTGTTACCCAGGAGAAGGACCAAGCTGTGAGCAAAAAACTGTGGCGGCCCCTGGTCACAGGGAAAACGTTGTTCAGCTTCGCCTAGATGATGTTCCGCGGCTCTGAGCTCTGGTTATGGGTCTGCTGTATGCCAGCCGGTGCTTTGCGGGGAGTTGTGATTTGGAGGCTCGGGGCTCTGGCTCTGGCCTGCTGCTGGATGCTATACTCCCGTCACGCCCGTGGCCCCCGTTGATGCGGGCAGTGCTAGGCTTGGTGCCCCCTGGCCCCCTGGCCTCCAGGCCCTGTGGAGGGTTGTGGGGAATTTTGGGGGTGGCGCAGGCAAAATCCGTCCCGCACCTGGGCGACCCTGAGCGGGCCTGGCCCCCCTCAGCCGCTCTCCCCCCTGCGCCAAGACCTGTGGCAAAGTCCGCTGCTCCGGCAGCTCACTCTGGGGCTGGGGGGGGCGGGGGAGTACAGGCAATAAGGTGGTGAGTGCCTGTGGGCCGGGGGCTGTGATGCCGCTTGCTTAGCGGTTTGCTTGCTGCTTTCTGTGCCTTGTGCAGTCCGCCGTCCGCCGGCTGCAGGTGAGAGCAGCTCCGCTCGCCTTACTTGCTTCACTTGCACCTTTTAGAATTCGCCTTTTAGAATTAGCCGCTCCTTTTAGAATTCGCCGCTATTTCGCCGCTTTTTCACCAGCCGCTGTAGCAGGTGAAGCCGCGGCTGCAGGTGACAGAAAGCAGCAGGGTAGCAACGGCGGCGGGAATGACTGGTGTTCGCTTTCGCTTTCCGCTTACCGCTTCCCCACCGGGCTGTGGCGGACTATGGCGGGCTGGGCTGCGGCGGGCTGCGGGGGGCAGTTGCGGCATCTCTGGCTCTGTCGGAAGCGTCTCGCGGTTCTGGCGATCCTGGCGTCCTGCTGCTTGCCGCAGCTGCTCTCTGGCGCTCCCTGGTCTGGCGGTAGAGTGGTAGAGTGAGGGCGGTTGAGTGAGGGCCGTAGAGCAATAGAGTGAGGGCGGTAGAGTGGTAGAGTGAGGGCGGTAGAGTGGTAGGGTGAGGGCGGTAGAGTGGTAGAGTGAGGGAGGTAGAGTGAGGGTGGTAGAGTGGTAGAGTGACACATGCGGGAGAAGGATGACTTTTTAGGAGAGAGTGTGATGAGGGTGATGCTAGAGAGAACAAACAAGAGGATACAAGTTTGCAGAAAAATTACTATTTTGCACTGGTTCGTTTGTGTAAAACTCCTGAATACTGGTGTTTATTTCAATGACGGAGTTGCTGAAGTGCGAAATAGACCCCCCATCGAACGGCGCTACTCTGCAGTATCCAGACTGCCCGCGGCTGATTTACAAACGTACACTACCGCGTCTAGAGCTACATCTTATCGCGACAGCGAAACCTGAGGATAATCTCGCTCCATTCTCTCAGTTTGATCCTTGCCACGAGACGCCACTGATTCTTGAAACTAGCGGCCGGTGCTCCTCTGTGAACCTAGAGTTGAGTTCAAGCCCCCTACATGACCCTACTAGGACCACTATCAGATGGCTGCACATGATTCTAGAAACCCCTGAAACCACGTTTGCACGGTCTTTAATAGATCGCTTTTGAAAGGAACCCAGTGAGTGACTCCTTCTGACCACTATCCTGGGTTGGAGGTTAAAATATAAGAAAAGAAAAACTGCTATTTTATGTCGTGTTGTCCCCTACTCCGTGGTACCTCTTCGCCCTGACGAAGGAGCGGCCTGATTGGGCCTTTACAGCGAAACGCGCGTTGGCGTGGTTCTTGTTGGTGGCAGGATCTCATCTGTTCCAGACGATCCTTTTTCCATCTTTTGACTGCCCCACTGCTCTCTTTTGTTAATGAAACATTGTCCGCCTTGATTTCATTTAAAGGCTTTGATGTACCATTGATACTGTTGTGTATGGATATATGATAGAATGATTCAATGAGAGGTAGTGGAAGTGATATGGTTATGATTTGAATATATGATGTGTGCGGGGTTTGTGGGACCTTATTTTCTATTTCATATTGAGATTGTATATATTTTAACGTATGTAATATTGTCTACCAAATGTGACAAATAATGAAATCTAAAAAAAATCAATATAATGATGAATAAACTTAGAATCTAGTAACCGTTATGTTTTGGCTCTGCAATTACGTTGTTGTCACCCCCCCTGAGCTTTAGGATCCTCTTGTAGGACCTTTACCTTATAATGCTGGCAGGGTTCTGTTGTTGATTCTTTGTGCAAGCTCCTGAATACCATCTGGTGCATGTGCGCTGTGTATGACTCGTAAGTAAGCCAAGATTCTGCATTGCCTGTAGCCCAGTACTGAACCAACCCCTGCAGCTGCTGCTTAATTCCCTGCAATCGCACACAGATGTGCCAGGGCACTCCAAAAACAAGCTCTGGCATCGCGCTGAGGGGGGCGTGGAAGCGGCATCCTTTGAAGTCTGATTGGGGGTGAGGGCGGGGGAGCGCCTTCCTTTGAAGTCTGATGCCGAGGCATGGTTTGGGATGTGGCTGCCGATGTGCACGCGCCTGCCTCACATGAATTGTGTTTGGTAGACTTTTCTAAAGCCTTACTATAAATCTCGCCTATCATCCCTACGGGATGGAATAGGCGACACCTAAACTAAACCATACCAACCTGTTTATGCGCACTACAAGGCTCTTTGAAAAGGTTAACTGGTCATCTTTCATTTGCAAAATTATGTATTTGGTTGTTAAACTATTACTAAAGAGGTAAAATCTTTGCCCAGGCAGTACTACCATATGTAACAAGCATTGGTAAGATGCGTTCCCTGTAGGAGAGCGATGTGTACTTTAATCCTGTCCAATTAGACTAAAACAGACCTAATCTTTTTGGGATTGTTGAGCTTGCATACGTTCTATGTTAAAAACGTTGTTGCACTACCCATGTCCGCAGCACATTGTCATTTTAATTGCACATTTCCACCCACCCGGCAAGCCTAGATACTAGATCACCGGTTTGGAGACACCTGTACTAGATCATAGGCATCATATAAGCAGAGTACCATACTTGCTGTGAACGCTCCCCAACACACCCACCCTCCTCCCACTTCAGCAGCCCCAACACGCTAAAGTCATGCTCCAGTCCCGTTAACCACCCTCCCCAACAACAAAACATCCTAAGAACCCTGCATAAGTTGAAATCATCTAGAACATGCTACACATATTGCAATTGTAACAGTTCCCCTCATGAAGCCCTACCCCCCTCCCACTTTAGCAGCCCCAACATGAGGTTCTCTCATCCGTATATACATGAAAGTAAACAGTAGTGTGGTGGTGATCAAATAGCTAATTACAGGCATTTAAGTACTTATACAGGCCTCATTGTGAAGATGCGTCCGCCAGTAGGCCTGTCAAACTCCGAACAGTTCGATCCGTTGAGCAGTCAGTCATACAATTAGTCCTCCTCGTCCTCCGGAGCGTTGGATTGCTCTCGCAATGTAGGTGCAGATTCTGGCTTTATCCACCATAGCTATGCATAATCTGGCAGGATACAACATGGCATACAGCACTTTCTCCGCGATCAGCAGCTTCTTGACAGACTGAAATTCCAGACTGGCGGCCTGGACCATCGCCGTGAAATCCGGAAAAAAGGACTAATTTTTGCCTTGATGAGATATTGCACCCTTCTCTCTGGACATTCTCAGGATCGGATCACTGAAATAATATCGAGGGTCAAAATATCGACTTGCAAAAATATCGTGGACAAAATATCGACAGTCAAAATATCGAGTTTGTATCTACAAACAGGTAAGTACAAAAATATCGAGTACAAAATATCGTTTACAATAATATAGTTGTAAAAAATATCGACTTTATTAAAAACAGTGTTAAATTAAATTAATATGAAAATTTAATTACTAAAACATACTTAAAAATACTTACATTAACTTATAATAATAAAATAATAAATGAAAATATTTAAAAAAAAAATTTACAATCTTATTTGTTAAAACATATATATATAGTAACATACTATAATTAAATAAGATACTATTATATTACCGTACGATACCAAAGAGTGCAAGCGTAGGGAAAGCGTTGGATAGCGTAGGGGTTAAAATTACTATTCCCACTCCAGTGGGTTCAACAGTAGGGAAAACTGACCCTGAACCCTAAAAATACCCCTTTACCCAAAAACCCAAAACTGACCCTGAACCCTAAAAATACCCCTTAACCCAAAAACTGAAAACTGACCCTGAACCCTAAAAATACCCCTTTACCCAAAAACTGAAAACTGACCCTGAACCCTAAAAATACCCCTTCACCCAAAAACTGAAAACTGACCCTGAACCCCAAAAATACCCCTTTACCCAAAAATTGAAAACTGACCCTGAACCCTAAAAATACCCCTTTACCCAAAAACTGAAATCTGACCCTGAACCCTAAAAATACCCCTTTACCCAAAAACTGAAAACTGACCCTGAACCCCAAAAATACCCCTTTACCCAAAAACTGAAAACTGACCCTGAACCCTAAAAATACCCCTTTACCCAAAAACTGAAAACTGACCCTGAACCCTAAAAATACTCCTTTACCCAAAATTAATTAATATTATTTAATTACCAATTAATTATTAATTAACAATAACAATAAAGTAAATATATTAGCACATTAGCTGTAATTAATTTAATTTAATAATTAATATTTTTTTTCTCAAAATAATTAATTAACAATAACTAAAAATTATATATAGAAATAAATTACTCTAATTAATGTAATTAACTAATTAATTACCAATTAATTACTAATTAAAAATATGTAAAAAATTATATTAATTAATTAACTAATTAATATTAATTAATTACCAATTAATTATTATTTAAAAATATTTACAAACATATATTAATTAATTAATTATTATTAAATTACTCCCCACCCTTATCCCCTATTAACCCAACATCCCGCTCCTAAACATTAACTACAATTTATATTACTAATAATATTTTTTTTTATTTATTTAACCTTTTTTCTACATATTATAGAAATTTTTTACTTTGACTATTTATATATATTTTGTCGATATTTTTGTACTCGATATTTTATTATTCTCGATATTTTTAACTCGATATTTTGTCCATTCGATATTTTGGAGTCGATATTTTGTCTGTGCACCCTCAGGATCGAGTCCTGATCCCGGTAATTCAGAAGATGGGCAATAATAGGCCTTGGAGGGGCCCCAGGTTGAGGACGGGTGGCCAAGGCCCGGTGAGCTCTCTCAAACACCAGCATTAAAGACAGGTGCTCAGATCCAAAGATGTTGCGAATCAGTGCCTCAACATACGTCTCCATCCTTCCTGTGTTGGTCGATTCCGTGACCCGTGGCCCGTGACCCTGATGTTGTTACGGCGGGACCTAGCTTCTAAATCCTCGTTCTTCGCCTGGATTACTGTGAGTACCTTCTCCATGTCGAGTGTCTTGGTGGTAACAGCGCCCAGACTGTCCTCAGTGTTCGATATTCTTTTTTCTGCTTCGCCCAATCTAGCGCCATGTTTGTGCAGCTTAGCAGACATATGGTCGATTCAAAGATTGAGAGCGTCACTTTTACTGTCGATAGATTGCAGGCTGCTCTGCATGGCCAACAGCGTGGATTCCAGGGGGTGCTGCTGGAGCGTCCAGTTCAGAGTCAGATGTGGCCCCCCCCACTGCGCCTTACTCGATTTCCAAGCCTCAAAATTGAGGCGAGGCTGAGTTTTATATGGTTTACCCATTTTGTGTCCAGTTAAGTACAGTAAGAAACCGCGCGCATTGAGGTTTCTGTGAACTAACGCCCTAGCTGTTGCCAGACCAGCGCTACAGGAGTAGCATTTCAAAAACTTTTCTTACCGTCCACAGAGGGAGGAGGAAGCCAACGCGAGGCCGCAGAGGAGGTGAGAGGCGCGGCCCCGGGACTGCGAGGAACAGCGTCAAGTCCATCAGCTGTTTCCTCTTCCCGCGTGAGCCGCGCCCCCTCCCAGTGCCCGCCCCCATCAGGTGCCTATAACCTCTCGCGGCCCCCGCTTCGCGGGAGCCGCTCGCATTGAGGTTTCTGTGAACTAACGCCCTAGCTGTTGCCAGACCAGCGCTACAGGAGTAGCATTTCAAAAACTTTTCTTACCGTCCACAGAGGGAGGAGGAAGCCAACGCGAGGCCGCAGAGGAGGTGAGAGGCGCGGCCCCGGGACTGCGAGGAACAGCGTCAAGTCCATCAGCTGTTTCCTCTTCCCGCGTGAGCCGCGCCCCCTCCCAGTGCCACGCCCCCTATTTACTTTCAGTGATTTAAGCAAGCCCCTCAACGCGCAACGCGGGACGCGCGCGGGTCGCAGCCCGGGGCGAAGCCCGGGCCAAGAGCGGGCCCGTTGTTGCCCGTTAGTGACCGGCAGAGACCGGACCGGGCCACCCCCTTTTCAACTTTGAAATTGCAGCCAACAGGCATCATTATGCCACCGAAAACTAGGAGTTCTTCAAAGACCAAATCTAAACACGCACAAGAGGTCGCTCAAATCACGGGTCCCATTGATCTATTTATAACACGGACTCATGAGGCAATAAACCAGAGTATCGCCCTGATGGAGAAAAGAGTGTCATTAGACCTCATGAATGCAAACGCAAAACGTTCCTCCTTAGGCGCCATAGCAAATGCTACTTCTCCAATTTATCTTAATTCACAAAACTGTTCCCTTCCCGTGACTCTGTCAGTTCCTGATATAAACACTGTGCCATCAGTAGTGGATCTGTCTGTAACACAATCTGAGTCAGACCCCTCGCAATCCACTGACGACCTGGAAGCAACTCCAGATTTGGAGATTTGCCAAACCCAGGGGGAAACAAGTGCAAGCATGAACCTCTACTCCCAAGGAGTAAGGGAAGGAGCCATCCCAAAACAAAGTAATATAATACCACCCGGAAATACTGTTACCACTGCCCCTTGTCTAGATCATGTTTCAACTCATGTACACCCCACAACCCAACTAAACGCACTGCCTCCCCCCGTAACTAATCTACCATTCTTGAAAACCTCAATTGAGGCTTCTGAAAACTCTTGCAGAACATGTAAAGTCACCGCGCAAGTTCTGACGACAATAAAAGACCTCCTTTTCCAGCACCTAAAACCCATCCAACTCAGTATTAGAAATGTAGAAGCTCAGTTGAACATAATTTCTGCAACACTCCTTGACACTAATACGCGCATAGAAGTAAAGGGTCAGCGAAATCCACCTCAGCTACTCAAAACACAAATCCAAGCGCAACCACGTAAAACAGCAAACTGTCCAAATCCAATCACTATACCACGAAAAAGCCATCATCAAAACACCGCAAATCAAAATCCGCCACCCCTAACGCCCAAACCACAACGGAGTAATATCCCGGTTGCATCAAATCACCAATCGAAAAACACAGACTCAGCTATCCTAGAGACCCCAGGAACAGCGACAAATAACAACACAAACAAGGCCCGTTCTGGTAAAGAGCCAGCTTCCCTCCCATCAAAACCAGCGGCCTCCCAGCTGTCCCCAAGGAACATCACGAAAACATTACCAGCAACCAGACGCCCAGCCCATTTGCCCCCAGGAGCTACCCCCTACACAATAGTTCTCACAGGCGTACCTGAGAAAACTGATGACACTCCTGAAACTGCATGGTCACTTAAGAACAAGGTCATGCAGTGGCTAAGTATTAACAGGCCCTTAGAGTCCCACATTTCGGGAGGAATTTCCACAGTCCGTAGGGTAGCCTGGGTAGGCAAAACCACGAAAACAATCCGCGGAGACTGCATCATAGTAACATGCAGAGATCCCTCCGCAGTTGACTATATTTGCTCCTGGCCAACTCTTGAAAAAAAGGGAGGGATTGATGCCCGTCATCTCTCGTTCTTCTACCCCCCAGCGAGGCAGCATCGTAACACCCCGCCTTGGTCATGGCACCAAACTCCCAGGGAACCATGGAACCAAGAGCCATGGGATCACTTGGAGTACACCCATGAACATGGTGGCAGAAACGGGCCGAGAGATCGGCTGAGGCAATATTGGCAAGAAAGACCTTATCAACCCTATGAAGGCTGGCAGGGCCTTCCGACTCAAAATCGCTTTGACTGTTTGGAGATGGTCGATTGACCACCCAGGGAGGGATCCAGCCACGCGAAACCTCAGTCCCCAACTCAACCAGTAAATTCAGTACAATACTCAGCACTTCCAGATTTCCCTCCTGAATATAATAACAATCCATTACAGAAAACACTAACCACTAGCAAGAATGCTCTGATAAAAGTCGCCCAACCAAACTCTCCACTAGAAGGCGAAACCATTTCCGGCTCGTGTCATCAGCCAACAGTAGCCTCTAGGGCCCCAGCCGAACTCCACCAGGCTATTCCACGAGAATCATTAGAAACTACGCCTGCAAATACTTTGCCAAATACTTTGCCAACCGTATCAAGCACTCCAACGGTTATCGCGAAACTGGGCGCTTCAATTGCATATTGGAACATCGCAGGTTTGACCTCAAAAATAACATCATCTTCGTGGCTTGACACAGCAAAGCAACACCATATACTGTGTCTGCAAGAAACCTGGTGTACAACTCCACTACATCTTGCAGGTTATAAAACCATCTTCACCCAGGCAGTACCCGGAAATATGGGCAGACCAAAAGGGGGGCTCGCAACTTACATCGCCAATACCCTCCCACTTAGAGTGAAATTGCTAAAGGAGTCATCCACCTTCCAAATTATCCAAATTATGCAGGTCACGCAGACAGTAGCACTTACAGTCAGTAAATTCATACTCATAAACTACTATAATAATTTAGCCTCTTTGGAATGTTGGTCTAATTTAGTTGAGATAGTCGCATTTCTAATCTCCTTACAACATGATAATAAAACTTCCCCTACTTATTATATCTGGGGCGGTGATTTTAATTCTCCTATGTGCACAAACCACAAAAACGGTAATTGCGGTCTCCAGAACGAACTTGGCAACCCCATTCCTCACTTTGCACATTCGCTATGCGGAAACAAACTCAACGAAATCCTCTTCTCTCTAGATTTGGACTTCGTAAATGAATTAGTCGATCCGCAGCGTGACTATCTGCCCACCTTCCATGGGCGAGGCTGTGCTACAACTATCGACTATATAATAGTATCAAATTCATTAAAAGGTCAACTAATGAACTATGAAATTGGGACTAACCCAATAAGTGATCATTACCCGCTTAGCGTGACAATCAACATGTTGCAAGCAGGAGTACACTCCGCAAAGCCTAGTTCCCTTGAACAACACCTAGTGTCCATGAAGAAGCTGAATGGGTACACAATCAAATGGGCAAAGATCGACCCCGCAGAGATGACACAGAGGATCTGTGGAAAAACCCACCACTGGCTATCCAAATGTATGTCTCCAGAAGAGTCGCCAGAAACGATTGTCAGATGCTTCCAAAACATCCAAGAAACAATAAGGGACGAGCTATTTGTCAACTTAAAAAACAAGACTAAGCTCCCGACCACAAGGTGGTTTGATTCCACCTGTCGAAAGGCACTTACAGCCCTAAAAGAAGCCTTGCGCAAGCCCACGAGAGACTCGGATGAAATCTCTCAATTGAGGAAAAACTATAATTCTGCTCGGAAAGACCGGAAAAAGCAGATTAAACGAGACCTTTGGCTGCGCTTACATGACAGTGCCCAAAGGAAAGACAGCACTACATTCTGGGAAGTCGTAAGATCACCATTTATGGCCAACAGTACCGATCCCGACCACCTTGATGTGGCAATAACGGAGGCCGAATGGGTCCTCCATTTTTCCAAAATCTTCGGAACTCCATCCGATGCACCATCAAGCACACCAATCAATGACTTTCGTGTGGAGCAAAACGACATTTATCCGATCAATATACGTTTTTCCCTCAACGAAATTACAAAAGCAATCAAGGCCTCAAAAACTGGAAAGGCCCCAGGTCCCGACGGGGTCCCAATGGACCTGTTCCTCTATGACGTGGACTTTTGGTCGAAAATAATCTTACGGGTCATGTCAGCAGCAGCCTCAATTGGCCTCTTCCAATCTTGGTCTACCTCAATTTTATTACCAATTTTTAAAAAAGGCGACCGCAATGATCCCGCATGCTACAGACCAATCTCCCTTCTGGACTCCATGGGTAAGATCGCAGGTCGACTACTCCTGGACCGACTGCAATCTTGGGCCCGGGAGAACAACATCATAACCGACCTGCAATATGGCTTCCAGAAGGGGCTTGGAACTGTGGAGCAGGCTCTCAACCTTGTCCTCCTGGCTGGAAAATATGTCCGCGCCAAAGGAGGAAATATCTTCCTTGTTTATGTCGATCTAAGCGCGGCATTTGACTGTGTCCAGCATGCGAAGCTTTGGCAACTATTATCAGACCTTGGTGTGGACCCTCCCATACTAACCTTCCTAAGAGAACTTTATTCTACTGCGGAAGGTCAAGTTCGATTTGGCACCAGTGGAGAACTGTCACGACCCTTTCAAATAAGGAAGGGAGTAAGACAGGGATGCGTACTGGCCCCATTCCTGTTCAACCTATATACAAACGGGCTTGAACAGGCAATGCTGGAAGGGTGCCAGGACCTGCCACAGATAAATCGTCGGCCGATACCCACCCTTTTGTATGCCGACGACTCAGTAATCTTAGCACGTACCCCAAACCAACTTCAGTTACAACTTGATAAATATATTTCATTCATGGACTCACTTGATCTTAAAATCAATATCAAAAAGACATTCACAATGACAATTGGCCCAAGGACAAAAATTTCTAAACCCATAATGGTCAATAACAACAGACTTGAAAAAACTTCGGTATATCCATACCTGGGCATCCTAGTGGACGATGCAATGAACTGGCAAAAGGCAATTGAAGCAAGAAACCTACATTTCCGTCGAGTATCATCTGCACTAACCTCCTTTTCGAGGAAAATGGGGAAACCGGCACCACCTGAACTTTTAACTATATATTACGCAAAATGCCACAGTGTGGCTACTTATGGAGCTGGAATCTGGGGTCACGGACGTATCGACCAGCTCCAGGTCACCGAAAATGCCTTCATAAAATATATTTTAGCCCTCCCACGGAGCTCTCCGATATTTGCCTCTCATCGGGAGCTTGGCATGGACTATATCATCGACACCATACGCTGCCAGCCAATTTTACTGGGGCACCGGATATGGTGCAATCCTGAATGCCATTTAACCCGCTCCCTCATTACTGACTGTCTAGGCCTGACAAACTGGCGAAAAATCCCGTGGCTAAATTACATATGTAATTTCTTTAAAGATATGGAGTGCGAACAGTACTTCGACGAGCCTCCCTCAGTCGAAGATATTTCCAGGAAAAAATTAAAGCAAATGTGCTTGGGCCACCTGAGAGACCTCCGCAATCAGGCAGAGATCATCAAATCGCAAAATGAAAAAATATGTGCCCAACAGCAGGGAAAAACCATACAGCCTTATTTGACATACTTTTTATCCAATTATGAAAAGTACCTTCTTACAAGACTACGTTTTGATGTATTTTTTCGGCTGGTGTCTTTTCCGGAGACGCAGAATTGGTCCCTTAACCTGACGAGGTGTCCCTGCGACGGAGTCTCGACACAAAATACGATTCACGTCGTTCTCTTCTGTAAATATTATAAACCAGCAAGAAAGACATGGATCATTCCGATTCTTCGTTCCAGTGGACTAAGGCATTCCTACCCAGCACTCTCCTATTTACAATCTTTAAAAACGCCACATGAAGCCAAATGCATAGCGACCTTTCTTAAATCAGTTATAACAACGCGCCGTAACATCCCCAGTTAAATTGATAAACTATAACTATAAGAATGTTCCCACTGTTTTAAAATGTTCCTTTTCTTTCCTTACCTATAATGATTTAAATCCTTGTATGATTCTGTTCTTTTTCTAAAAAACTTTGTATTTGAAACTTTTTTTAAAACTGTACTTTTTATGGTTATTGAATCTGATAATCGAATAAAAGTTGTTGAAACACTGAAACAGTAAGAAACCTCTGCCGGTCACACCCCACATTCAGACTGCACAATGCTGCCCTTGCAGTAGGTTGGGCATGCAGACTCAGCAGTAGCAGACTGTTGTGCCCACCACGGCAATCCAAATGTGATCCACTCGCAAAGTGGTACGCTCAGCTCCAGTGCCAGTGCTCCCCAGAAAGCCAAGGAACAGCCAATGGATGTAGTGGGGACGCAGTACGGACCTCAGACTTGAACTATGTCCCAGGTCACCTTTATGCTTGCCAGAGTAGTGACCCCAGAGTGGCACAGGGGCGGGAATGCCGTACAGGCCTGCGCCCCCCAAACAAGCCGTTCTAATTGTAAAGGCGGTACTCAGTCACCTCATGCACAGTATGTCCCACCAATATTTAATTGCAAGTTTATATAGCGCTAGGATCGACTCCCGGAGGAGTATCTCCGCGCTTCGACCGCTGCGAAACCCTTCCTGGCTTCCCTGAGAGATGGTCCCTTAATGGGTACCTCCAGGGTGAGACCAGGCATCCCCGGCGGTCTGGTGGGGCCGTTAGTGAAGATGAGGCAAGCTAATGCCCAGAGTTGCCGAGTGTGATCGCTGATCAGAGTGGGCACCGAGGCGAGAGAATTATCGAGTCCGCTGACCCTGGTCCAGAAACCTGCCGCGTCGGGAATCGAACCCTGGTCCCGGGCCGTCCTCTGCTCTCGGGTCTGCCGCCTCTAACCAGTGAGCCACACCACTTCATATCACATAGGAAATCAAGCAGGCCGGGAATCAGCTTCACCTATCGATCCACGCTCCCACCCAACAGGATCTGCAGATATGGGGAAGGTCCAGAGCGTCAGGGCATGGGCTTCTTCAGAGGTCCTCGTATTGCAGACACGCGATATTATGTGCGGATTGGGCAGGTTATGCACTTATTAGGAGTCACCCCGCAAGACCTCCGGTAATGTTGTCTGCGGCCCAGCAGGGACACGGTGCGAGGCCTCCTAGCGCCTGCAACTCTCTCTAAGCTCCCTCCTACAGAGCAGCGTACAGCCAGAGAGTCCAGTCCCGACTTCTATTGTGCAGCCCCCAGGGGTGGTCACTCACCGCAGTTGTAGCCAGGGGCAGCGAGTCTCAGTCGCGGACACCTCCACAGCTCCGATTCCTGCAAAGGGCTGTGCGCGGCCTGCAGCTGCCAGTGCCCGCCTTTGATAACGCGTAGAAGGGATCGCTGCTCTCGCCCAGGGCCTACCCACAGTCCAGAGGGCTCTGCTGTAGATTTAGGCAGGAATTTCAGCACTCCAGCCGCCAATCCGGGAACCCTCCAGCCGGAGAGAGCTTCTCAAGAATTTCGGTGGCCCGATCTGTCCCCTCGCTCATGGCTCGCCGAGTCAACAAGGAAGGGCTGCAAGGCAGCCGCCCACTGCCATGATGTACACAGGCCCGATCAAACAGGGCCGCTGGATCACTATTTTCTGCATCCAGCAACTCTACGAATTTACCTCCGCTGCACTTAGGGTGTCGTGACAGCTTCGCCCCAAGGGTGCAGGGCGAAGGATGGCGTGATGAGAGCAGGATAATTGTCAGATAGAGAGTTCAGCCAGCGCAGCTGCACTAAGGCACAGACATCTTGTCGTACTCCCTCTAGCGTCCACAGTTCCCCCAAATGTGATCTGATTGCATGAGCTAAGAGTGAAAGCTATTTGTTTCTAGAAGCTCAGCAAAAGTGTGTCCTTGAAACTCATTTTTTGGCGCAGTAAAGTTTATGATAAAACTTAGGTTGTGGGTGAGGTGCGTTCTCAAACATTGTTCAAAGCTGTCTAACTTAACAAATGAAAGGCAGCATTGTCCAAGGTAGAATAAAGGTAAGGTGAGAGCTGAATGATGCTGTCTTTTTCGCTTTTTGGACACCCATGAGCTAAAATATGTGAAGGGTAACAATTTCCCATGTACCTTTCACACATCCTATGGCTTTGCAGTCATAATTATTGTTTAAAGATGCCCAACAAAAGAATGGAAAGGCAGAATTGTTTGAGGGAAATACAACTTAGTTTGTGTTTGAGGTGCAGTTGCTAATCTATACTACTATTATAAAGAGAGAACTTGCACCTTTTGGCCAGGTAAACTCGGGAACTACAGCACCAATCACAACACCCAATACAGCGTTGGAAAGGGCAGTTGCAGCAGAAGGACATAGGCTATGCAGACGCCCACCATATACATTTAAAATGTAAAGGAACCGTGCCAGCAAAGTAGTCCCTTTTGTGGGCGTGTCTGCGTTGTGCTGTGGGTGTGTGCTGGGGGCGTGACAATCGCTGGGGGCTTTCCGTCACGAGTGTTGTTTTTTCTTCCCAGGTTCTATACATTCCTGCTCCCTTTAAATAGTAATTCAGTGGAGGTCCCATTCTCTTAGAACCACCCCAAGCACAGTTATGGGCAAAAATACAACTAAAAGGCCCTGCAAAGCATTATGGGATAAGCTTAGCATAATTTTTAGCATTCATGAAAGGGTTTCAATGTTTTTGAATTTTACGCATCAGGGACATCTTGGGACGACGAAGTGAACTGCAGCTTCATGTATAGTATTTGGAGTGCTATTGCATTTGCCTCATCAGGGACACTTAGGGACGACGAGGTGAACTGCAGCTTGATATATAATATTTTAAATGCTATTGCATTTGCATCATCAGGGACATCTAGGGACATGAGGTGAACTGCAGCTTGATGTGTAATATTTTAAATGCTATTGCATTTGCCTCATCAGGGACATCTAGGGACCATAAGGTGAACTGCAGCTTGATGTATAATATTTTAAATGCTATTGCATTTGCCTCTTGGGGACAACTGGGGAGAACGAGGTGAACTGCAGCTCTTTGTAGAATTATTTGGATACTATAATATTCACTTCCCACTGCTAATCTCGTCCCATAATGGTTTGCAGGGGCTTGATCTCAAAATCATCACCTCTCTCACTGCTTGCTGGAAGCTATTTTCACTTTTGTGAAATGACTATCAGCCTGATTCATGAAAAACGGGATTTGCGATTCTCAAATAGCGAAAAATTGCGAATCGCTATTGAGAAATCGCAAATCTGAATTCATGAAGATTAGCGATAAAAAATTGCGATTCGAACGCAGGCGCAAATTCCGTTTGCGATTAACGATAATCGCAGAAAAATCGCTATTTCCGGCTACCCGCGTCGGGATTGCGATATCGCAAGTAGCGATATTGCTATTTGCGATATCGCTAATTGCGAGATCGCAAAATCGCGAGATCGGGAAAACGGGAAGTCGCATTTCGAGCACAGTGATGACATCACAACCAGGAAGCAGCCAGTTCCCACCCCCATTCACCACAGTGAGGCAGACCTCGAGTGAGCAAGTGGGAGAGCTCCTGCTATTCTACTGTTGATTCCAACTCTGCAACAACATTGCTGCCATGTCTGAGGAAGCTGTTCCTGGCCCCTGCAACACCACAGGGCGGAAGAGGAAGCTGGAGCATTTGATCGAAGGGGTGGTGGCCAACCACTCCAAACTGTTTGGCTCAGACTCCAGGAGGGTGCCGGAGCAAGAAAAAAGGAGGATCTGGCAGGGAATAGCGTCCGCCGTCAACTCCATGGGAGTGGCCGATAGGTCACTCGACGAACTGAAAAAAAGATGGCACGACATCAGAGGTCGTGCCAAAGAGAAGGTGGCGGCGCGCCTTAGAGAGTCATCGGGCACTGGAGGGGGAGGACCTACAGTCCCTCCAAACACCCCCATGGAGGACCAGGTAGAGAACACCCTGGAGACAGAGGCGGTCATCGGAGTGACTCATCTGGACTCATCCCGCCCCACGCAACACACCCAAGGTAAGTGGCATGCGACTGCGACCCTGTCCCCTATGAATGTCCATGACCATATAGGCTCCCATAATGTTCCATAGTCATGCCAATGTTGCACATCAGTGAATGCCCTGAAGCATTGTGGGACATGTAGTGTGCCCACAATGTAGTAGTACCACAATGCAGCCAGACAGGTTCCAAAGTACGCAAAGCCACACCCAGTCAGGGAATGTCACCCAGCATGCATGTAGCAACTGCACGTCTGACAGATACATGCAACTAATGATCGTCCACTTACCCTCACAGGTGGCGCTGAAAGCAGCGACAGCGAAAGGCTGCTAATAGATGAGGAGGCCCAGGAGGAGGAGGAGGTGCTGCCACTGACACAGGCACCAGCCCCTGCCGCAGCAGCAACACCAGCAGCCAGGTCCACCAGCAGTGTTCCCCCTGCGTCTGGCGCACCAACTACAGCCGCAGCCAGGCCCACGACTAGTGTGCCACCAGTCCCTGCCGCACCAGCAACGCCTGCTGTGACACCACCAGCAGCTGGTGCTACTACATCCGGGCCCGCGGCAACACAGCGGCCAGCCACTGTCTCAGGCCAGCAGAGCAGGCGTGGCAGGTCTCGCTAGCACACAAATGCAGCAATCACCAGGAGGGGCAATGGACAGGGGCTGGCGCGAATGAGCGTCGAAAGACGCATGTTGCGTATCCATCAGCGGCAGGCACGGCAGCAAGGTGCCATACAGCTACAGCTGTACAGGATTGGGCGCAATGTGGCCGGAGTGGGGGACCACATGGACCGCATGACGGCGGCCATGGCAGGTGTGGGGGACCGCATGGACAACATGACTGCAGCCATGGCAGGGGTGGGGAAGGGAATGGCCCGCATGACTGCAGCCATGGAGGCCAACACTGCAGCGATGACAACACAGCGCAACGCAGCACGCCGGCGCCACCATCAGATTTTGACCTGGCTGGCGGCCTACACCAGGTCCAATTATGTTGCAGCAAATGCCACATCACAGTTGTCACGGCGGTCCCTTGCACAGCAGCACCAACTTGTCCAGTGCTGTGAGGATATGACCAGGGTCCTGGAGCACCTGACCACGGCGGTGACAGCACTACACCCTCCTGCTCTACCTTCCACTGTTGGGGGTGATGATGTCAGTGAGGGGACATCGAGCATGAGCAGCCACTCTGCCTCACAAGTAGGGCCACTCAGGCGCAGCACCAGGCCCACGGCAGGTTCACGTGCCCCGGAAGAGGATGAGCCTCAGAGGCGCTTGGGAGGTACGCGCAGGAGGCGCAATTGACTACATATGACTATCACAGGCACAGGCTGAGTGTAAGCCTGCCCTGTCCATTCACACAGCAGTATGCAGTAATACTGTTGGCAAAGAAGAAAGTTAAACTGGTTCCATTATTGTGATTGAAACAATTATATTTATTTTTGCAGCACACATTAGCGTTGTGTCATTATTAAATTTTGCATGCATTTGTGATTTGTGGAGTGAGGGAAGAGGGTGCACTAAAAACTGTTCACTGTGATGTGGTTGCGACGTCTGTGGCCTTCAGCTGGGTTCTCCCCGCATGCATGGCGCGCATGTGCAGGTGGCCGGTTGTCCCCTTCAGATTCACTGCCAGAGATGTCGACAGGTATCCGGCGCTTGGTTGCAATGTTATGTAGTATTGCGCAGACAGCCACAATGCGGCAGCACACTGCAGGACTGTAATACATGGCCCCACCTGTCTTGTGCAGTATGCGGAACCTGCTCTTGAGCAGCCCAAAAGTCCTTTCTATGCAATTCCTTGTCCGTATATGTGCAACATTGTAGCGCCGTTGCTGGGGTGTAGCAGGGTTGAGGTATGGGGTGAGGAGGTATTCACGGAGGGCGTAGCCACTGTCACCTGAATGAGAGGAGCAGAGGGTGATTGCCTGTGCTGCGCAGCTACCTAATAGCAATGTGACATTGTCGACAAAGTGTACTTACCAAGTAGGTGTCCTTCCCCGAAGTCTCCCCTGGCCAGTCGTGTGTGTGGAGGCCGCTGTGCCGGAATATGAAGGAGTCATGGGTACTCCCTGGGTACTGGGCCACAATGTCAGTGATGTATGTCTTAGCATTGCAGACCATATGTATGTTGAGGGAGTGGTAGGACTTGCGATTGCGGTACATATACTCCGTGGCAGCTGGTGGGCAGATGGCGATGTGGGTACAGTCTATGCATCCGAGTACATGTGGAAAATGGGCTACATTGTAGAATTGTAGCTTGGTCAAGTCCAATTCCTGTTGGCTGGTGGGAAATTTGATGTGACGGTGTAGCTGGGTGAGCATAGCGTCAACAAAAGTCTGGAGGCAGCGTGACATGGTGGGCTGGGATATCCCCCAGCAGCCGCTACTATCCCCTGGAAGCTCCCGGAGGCCAGGAGGTGCAGGCTACACAATACCTGCACATGTGTAGGCACCGCATTGGTACGCCTTGTTGGGTGCTGTATCAGGGGGTCAAGGTCCTGTATTAGCTGCATTATCATTTCCCCATTCAGCCTGTATTTTGCATATATCTGCTCTCTGGTTTGGCCCAGCAAGGTGACCCGCTGGCGGAAAATCCTGTCCTGGATCCAGCGTCTCCTCCGTGCTGCTCGCTGTAGCCTTCGACGCCTGACCACCATGTACATTCCTGGCATTGTGGAACTCCTAATGCTGCTGCTGATTGTCCTTATGTGTGATTGGTCAGGCCTGAACCTGTTACTGATTGGCCAACGGTTTTTTGAAAGAAAATTTTTGATGGCTTTTATGGTTACCACCTGCTTTGAGTTGTCCTTAATTTGCGCCGCGCAAACAGCGATTTTTGGGTTTTTCGCTATTTGCGATTTTTTATGCATGCCGATTGCGATTGTATAGCGAATTCGCTATTTATTTCGCAGAATCCGTGGTTTGTCGCATTTTCCGATTAGCTAATGCTCTCCTACCGGGATCCTTCGAATATAATTGCGAATTCGCTATTGTGTGTTTGCGATTTCGCTATTTTCATGTTGAATGCCGATTACGGATATTGCGCCCGCAATTGCATTTTCGCAGCGATTGCGGGCGCAATTTTGCTTCATGAATCAGGCTGTAAATGCATTTTAGCATGTAGAAATACTTGTTATTTTACCTTGAATATTTAAGGTTTCTGTTTTAATAATTGGGAATCTGACGGAACGAAATATTGCGGATTTATTGTACCAAGTTCGCGCCAATTCTGCCCACCCCTACTTTAAATACCCCTGCACCCCATAATCCTAACCCACCCTTACTCTATAAAATACCCCAACACCCTTAAACACTAACCCATCTTAACCCTATAAATCTACCCTGTACCCCAAAACCCAAACCTATCCCTAAACCCTAAAAATACCCCTGTACCCCAAAACCAAAACCTAGCCCTGAACCCTATAAATACCCCTGTACCTCAAAACCCAAACATACCCCTGAACCCTAAAAATACCCCTGTACCCCAAAACCCAAACCTACCCCTGAACCCTAAAATACCCCGGTACCCCAAAACCCAAACCTAGCCCATAACCCTTAAAATACCCCTGTACCCCAAAACCCAAACCTACCCCTGAACCCTAAAAATACCCCTGTACCCCAAAACCCAAACCTAGCCCAGAACCCTAAAATACCCCTGTATCCCAAAACCCAAACCGAGCCCTGAACCCTAAAAATACCCCTGTACCCCAAAACCCAAACCTAGCCCTGAACGCTTAAAATACCTCTGTACCCCAAAACCCAAACCTACCCCTGAACCCTAAAAATACCCCTATACCCTAAAACCCAAACCTAGCCCTGAACCCTAAAAATACCCCTGTACCCCATAACCCAAAACTATATCTGAACCAATAAAATACCCAAACACCCCAAAACATATACCTCAGTACCCCAAAACATATACCCCTATACCCATACTGGCCTTATCCAAACATTTTTTTAAAAACATGCTTTTACCATTCATGCATTTACAACGAATTTCGTTGTAAATGTATGCGTGGTAAAAGCATATAAAATGTAATGCCATGCGTTATAATGGCATTGCGGAGTCATGGTACTTTCGTAATGAAAGTATGCAGAGTGATGGTATGCGGAAAGAAATTTGCGGAATAATGGGTGTTTACCCTCCCCCGTAAGTACATTGGTGGCACGGTGGCCCACATCTCCAGCAACATACTCATATTTTTTCACCACCAATTGGAAAAATGCACAGGTCTCTCTCATTGATGCCCAGCACCTACATACACTTTTAGACACACCTCCCACCACAAGTTCTAGAATTGCGAACTTTACAGATGGGCAGCTACGTTAGAATCTCGGCATCAGCTCAACATCCTGTGATTCCAGGCAAATCGCTTTGTCTCCCCGTGCCTACCACAAATCAATGTGTTCTTCTGTAATGTAAATTGTGCTCATGCCATGTTGTCGAGTTCGCGCTATATAATATTGCAAGGAAAATAAAGTAGGGAAACTCGAGTTCACACACTACTGAACGCGCACTCTTAAGTGCATCAGCAGTGCACTGTGAATCGGAGCGTTTCACAGGCCTGTCACAGATAAGAAATGCTATCAAAATGAAATCCTATGAAACAATATACTACTGGCCGGCAGCAATTCATACCCGGACAACGTCGGGACGGGCTGCTAGTATTGTTTAAAGCTGTGTAACATAACAAATGAAAGGCAGCATTGTCTGTGGTGGAATTAAGAGGTTGGCTTTGATGCTTTTACGCAGGGACCGCAGGCTACCACACAGTGCACAAGTCGGGGTACCACGCGGGTGGACGGCGTCCCCCCACTTATTTTACAGGGTGTACACTGTCCACACAGCTCCTCTAAAGCTGGATACTCGACCAACCTAGCTTTTCCAGGTGATTGCGGCTGAATCCGGCATTTCTCTGTCTGCCGGTCACCACGCCCCTGCACTTAACTTTCTTAGAAGGCATAAATTGACTTTCCCGCCCACCTCCCTGCGCTACCTATCACCGCTCTTGCCTTGCATTTTTAACCTGCCGCAATCGCCTCGCATCCTTTCCAGGCTGCTGCTGCTGGTCGCCTTTTGGTGGCCGTGCCCTATATTATGCACTGAGATGGTGCACCAGGAGAGCTCATAGGGCTCAAAAGGCTTCAGATCCCCCATCGTGTGTCAGCCCGGGCTGAGACAGCTTCCCGGGCACACACAAAGACTGGTTTGAGCTGCTTTAGGCTAGCTGGTCTGGTGTCAGTCTTATTGCGGCCGCACCCGAGTACTTCACAGGTGTTTAAAAGACCCCGAAATTTGGCTCTAGTTGCGCCTCTGGTACCAGGTAAGGATACGAGCCGGGGCCAGATCCCTGCGCTCCCCCTCAGCAGAATAGGGCCTGCCGGCCGCCGCTGGCTGGTTGTCTGCTATGAAGCAATGGATGGATGGCGCGTGTGGTGTTTCTCGAGTTAAATTCCGCTGGTGTCAGAATGAAAGACTCAGATAACGCAGGCCTATCCTGAATTTTCCATGAGTGGCGTCTGCATGTTGTGATGTTCTGGGCTCTTTTCTGTACACATACCGGAGTCCCTTCCATTTTACAAAGTGCAGAGGGCAGCATCGGTGAGTGAAGCAGAGAAGAACTACTGACAATTCAGCCTGCAGGTTTTAACGAGAAGCCCCATAGACTGGGTTCATGTCTGGTGTTGATGCCAGGAAGCCTGGCATGCACATGGTTCTCTGGTCCACGGTGTTAGATTTGTAGTGCAGTTGCTAAATGGTGGTAGATCCCCAAAAAATAAACGTCTTATGTGGTTGCCTCTCAATGAACACGGCTGTGAAAACGGTCTGGCAGTGGCTGCAATTGTTGCCTTCCTATAGAATCTAATATACCATATCATATTCTTGCAAGAGCAGCTACAGTGAATGTAAAGGAATTTCCACAGCCTGGCATGTGCCACATAGGTAGGTTATGTAGATAGTGTGTAGTGTGTGTTTTAACAGGTGACACCCAGCAAGTGTGGCCTTGCTCTTGAATTGCTGCAGGTTCAGCTGTTTAAAACGACACGAGGGCTTCCAAGGAGGTGCCTTGGTAACATCTAACTCCCTCCTACTGCTATGAACTCCCAAACAAAACCTCCTATGCCCACATGCATCAAAGTCCATTTTTGCGATTCCTTATTTGCGATTTTTAGGGAATCGCAAATGAGGAATCGCAAAACGGGATGCATGATTGAAATTGCATAAAATGTGCGATTCTGTAAAAATCTCAATTTTTACCGAATTGCAAATATTATGCGAATTCCAATTTGCAATTTCGCAATTCCCATTGATTCCTATGGGCCAAAAGGCCCATAGGAATCGATGGGAATTGCGAATTCGCAAATTGGAATTCGCAAAATGTTAATGCATTCCATGGGTGCAAGGGGGGGGTCCAAAGGACCCCCCCCTGCACCCCTTAAATGTATTTTAAAGTGCATGTTTCACACACACATGTCCTAAGGACATGTGTGTCTGTAACATGACAGTGTTTTAAGATGCATCTTTGTGCATTTTGACACATTTTCGCAAATTACCACGAGGTTCAACCTTGTGGTAATTTGCACCCCCTAATTGCGAATTCGCAATTTTAAAAATAATCATGCATTGCTTTTAAGGAATCGCAAATTTGCGATTCCTTAAAAGCAATCGCATTTTTGGAATTCGCTAAAAATAGCGATTTTACCAAAAATGCTTGATGCATCCCAGAAACCTATTTAGGAATCGCAAACGGCCGAATTTTGCGATTCGCACCGTTTGCACTTCCTAAATAGGTTGATGCATGTGGGCCCTAGACCTTTCCCTTTTCTAGCCCCCAGTTTTCATTTCCAATCCAACCATCAAACTAACAAAACCTCTGCTCAAATCAATTTCTTAATCTTGTGATGTCACAAAATAAATATAACCGATGCCGGGCTTGAACATTACAAGTGTGCTAATATTAACAGCGAGTAAGTCAGGCAACTCCTCCAGGATTTTTTTTTTTTTTCTTTTTTCTACGTGTCAGGGCGTCATTTCCGGTTCAGATACATCAATCGTCACCATCCACAACACCCTATTTATTCGTAAGTCGTTGGTAACAAACTTGGCAACAAGTGCGCAAGCTATCCCATTGACCTTTTACCTGTGAAGGAAAAAGGTCACGTTAATAAAATACATACAGTAAATTATTAGTACATTCACTCCACCTGTCTTCATCCGTTTTCTCCTCTCTCCGGTCGCCCAAACAGGTTCCTGGATTGAAGGAAAAAAATAAGAAGAAGTAGGTTAGTGGTCCCTCCGGCGCCCCTTGCGAGTGCAAGCTGGCCTCCGTTGGGGTTGTTTTCGTTCCCTGAGTCTTTCTGGGGCCTCCGCGTGAACGGGCCGCCCCTTGGGCACTCAGATTTCGTCTTCACTGTCCTCATCTGATCCGCCCAGTGCTGCGTAGTCGCGCAGGAGGCTGTGGATCATCTTACGGCATCCCAGGGTTGATGTCTCCTTTTTCCCTACTACCAGGCGGTTTCTGGAGAACAGAAGAACATATTTGAAGCAGCACAGGAGCCTCCAGCATCCCTGGCGGTCTTCCAGTGCGAGTGTCCCTGGGAATAGTCCATACATCACCGAGGCAGCCGTGATGCAGGTCGTAGGTATCCAGGCCGTAAGCTCTGTGGCTATGGCTTTCAGCAGGTCCTGTGCGTACGAGCACTCCCAGAAGAGATGGTATGTTGTCTCGTCCGCGGTGCACCCTCTGGGGCAGGACTTGTATCGGTTGAGTCTTCTTGCGTGCATGAAGGCTCTCACAGGGATTCCTCCTTGGATGGCCATCCAGGCGGTGTCCTTGTGCTGGTTTGTCAGGCGTTTGGAAGCGACGTTTCCCCACACGTGGTCTGCAGTGGCTGAGGGGAGAGCGCCGATCGGCTCGCTGATGTCTCTGGCACGTATCTGTCGTTGGACAAGTCGGGGGGTCCATCCGGCGGAGCTACATGCCTCCAGGCCGAACTCCTTTACAAACTTCTCCACTTCTTTGTAGTACCATGGGGTCTCCCAGTTGTACGGGACGGTCATCAGCCACTCTGCCCATCCCAGGCGTCTCCACGTTGGCAGCAGGAAGAAGCGTGCCATCAGAAAGCCGGCATGGCTCTTGTCTTCGGCCCTCAGGGTGGTCCTCACGCAGTTGCACACGAAGGTTCCCCTCAGGATGGTGGCGATGTCCGGCACTCCCTTGCCTCCCTTGTCGTGGGTTTTGAACATCACCGCCCTCTTCACTCTGTCCATCTTCGAGCTCCAGATGAAGTAGAAGATCATTCTCGTGATGGCCTTGGCCGTACTGGTCTGCACCGGCCATACTTGAGCGACGTACTGGAGCACTGGCAGGGTCTCGTTCCGCAGGACCAAAGACTTCCCTTCGATCGTCAGCTTCCGGAGGCTCCAGAGTCCCAGCTTCTGTCGAGTCTTCGCCAGTCTTTCCTCCCAGGTCCTCTCCACTGCACCTTCTCCGCCGAACCAGACTCCAAGGATCTTGAGGGAGTCCTGCTTGATGGGGAATGGCAGTGGGTCCTGAGGGAGGGCCCAGTGTCCGAAGAGTAGGGTTTCTGACTTGGCGCTGTTGATCTTCGCTCCTGATGCCTTTCCAAACTCGATACAAGTTCTTTCCAGTTCCCTTATGGACGGTCCGTCCGCGCAGAATACTGAGACGTCGTCCATGTAGAGGGAGCATTTCACTTCTCCGTTTCTTCCGCTTCCCGGTGCCTTCACTCCTCTGATGTTCCTGTTCTGCCGGATGCGTTCCGCGAGGAGTTCAATGACGCATATGAACAGGAGGGGGGAGAGCGGGCATCCCTGCCTCACCCCCGATAGGACCGGGAAAGGGTCGGTACTCCAGCCATTCACTGTTGCCGTGCTGGAGATGTCTGTGTACATTGTTTTCACCACGTCGCAAAAGAAGTCCCCCAGGCCCAGTGCCCTGAGTGCCCGGTCCATGAACTCATGGGAAACGCGGTCGAACGCCTTCTCCTGGTCCAGGCTGACCAAGGCCGTTGGGACCTTGCGGCCCTTGACGTACTCGATCGTGTCCCGGACCAGGGCCAGGCTGTCCGCGATTTGCCGTCCCGGTATACCACAGGTCTGGTCCGGGTGGACTATCTTCGCTACCACTTTCTTTAGGCGGTTGGCCATTACCTTCGCGAGAATCGTGTAGTTCACATTGAGGAGAGAGATAGGCCTCCAGTTCTTGAGGTCTTCTCTCTCTCCCTTCTGTTTGTACAAGAGTGTTATCATACCCTCTCGCAGGGATTGCGGCATACTGCCCTTGCCCACCATCTCCTCGTAGAGGTCCAGCAAGTCAGGCCCGATCAGATCCCACAGTTCGACATATAGTTCCACTGGGAGACCGTCATTCCCGGGTGTCTTGCCTCTCTTGGAGGTTGTGGCGGCCAAGTGCAGCTCTTCCAGGGTGAAAGGCGCGTCCAGGCCTTCTCTCTCTTCCGGACCCAGTGTCTTTGAGATGCCCTCCAGGAAACTGTCCGCCTGGGCCCTCTCCGACGCCTTCGGTGAGTAGAGTTTGCCGTAAAAGTCGGTTACGACTTTCATGACGTCCTCTTTCTCATTTTGGAGGTTGCCCTCCGAGTCCCGGAGTTCCACCAGCGGTGTGTGGGCTGAGTGAATTTTCTTAAAGAAGAACGAGTTGCATTTCTCGCCCTTCTCGAGGTTCTCGGTTCTGGTCCTGAAGATGATTTTCTTGGATTCTTCCCTAAAGTGCTCCGTGAGCCCTTTTCGGGTGTCTTCCAGGTCTTCATCCACGTCCCATCCCCTGAGCTCGAGTTCGTACAGTTGCTGCAGTTTGCTCTGCAGCTCCCTGAACGTCCTCTTCTTTTCCCGTGCAGCAGCTCTGCTTGCATCCTGGAAGAAGCTCTGGAACCTGACCTTCACCCATTCCCACCACTCGCTGGCGGATTGAAAGAGGCCCTTCATGTCCTTCCACTCTATGTACACGTCTCTGAGGTTCGCCACTAACTCCTCGTTGTCCAGCAAAGAGCAGTTCAGCTTCCACGAACCTGGGCCAGCGGGGAACTTCCCTGTAAGTTCCCCCTCGAAGCTGACTGCTCTGTGGTCAGAGAAGTGGACGGCGACCATGGAGCTTCGCCCAGGCTTCACTGTTGGGGAGGTGAGTAGGAGGTCGATCCGTGAACGCACGGATCCATCCGGCTTACTCCAGGAGTAATTCCTGGCGTTCGGCCCTATGCTCCCGATGACGTCCTGGAGGGACGCCTCCTTTATCATCTCCACCAACAGCCTGGACGTCACATCCATTCCTGCAGAGCCTGACCCACTGCGTCCATCCAGCTCTACTATGCAGTTGAAATCACCACCCATCAGAATGGTTCTGGAGGTCACGAGTTGCATCCTGAGCACCCTGAACATCTCGAGTCGCTCATTCTTCTCCGGGGGGGCATAGACGTTGATGAGCCGAACGGGCTCACCGGCCCACGAGCCGTCCACGACCAGCACTCTGCCGTTGACCTGCTCGGTGACCTTGTCCACGGTGAAATGCCTTCCCCTGATCAGAATGGCCACTCCAGATGATTTGCAATCGTTCCCTCCAGACCAGAAAGCTGGCCCGTGCGTCCACTGCCGTTCAAGCTGGCTGTACAACTGGGCGTACGGAATCAGATATCTCGGTTCTGGGTGGCCAGGAAGCGCAACGTGCCGACCCGCCTGACCTGATCCTTCATGCTTCTGACGTTTAGGGTGAGCAATGATACAGCCATTGTCTCTGTGCTAACGGTCAGTGTTCGGTATCGGTACCTACTGGGGTTGAAGGCCCTGGGTGTCCCTACTGTGGTGGTAGGTTCTCCTGGTCGTCAGTTGATCCCATTCTTCTGCGGCGTCTCCTGGGCAGAGGAAGACTTCCTCAGTTCCTACTACCAGGTCCCAGTGGTCCGGTACGGGTATGGCCCCCAGGCTGGCGAGTTGGCGGTGGAGGTCCTGGAGGGTTGACTCCTCCTCCTCTTGCTCGCCTCTCTTTCCCTCTTCCATCTCCTCCTCCTCCTCGTCGCTGACTATGAGGATATGGTTGTCTTTTTCTGTTTCCTCGTCGTCGGTGCCCTCGTTGTTCACCTTCTTGCTCTTCAGGAAGTCCTCCTTCACTTGGAGCTTCCTTTTCTGGGGGCCTGTCCGTTGGGTGGTGTCTTCTGGCCCCTCCTCGTCCTCCAGCGTCTCCGTCTTGGATTCCGTTGGTGGTGGTTTTTGTGCTGCCGCCGACTGGATCCTTGCGCTGGAGCGTACTTGCTCGAGTTTCGCGGCTTTCTGCCGCAGTGACTGGGCTTGTACTGTCGCCCACCCCTCCTTTAAGGGCTCCCGGGCGACCTTGTCTTTCTTCTTACCCTTCTTGGCTCCCTTTGCCTTGGTAGAGCCCTTTTTCTCCTCCTTTCTCTCCTCCTTGGTCTCTGTTTCTGGCGCTGGTGCCGTCTCCACGGCGGCCTCCGCTGTCGGTGCTGTTTGTGGAGCTCCGTCATTGGGGGGTTCCAGGTGTTCCTTGGCTGTTTGTTCCACAGCCTGTGTGGGTTCCCTCGGGGTTTCCATTTGCGGGGCCTTCACTGCCTCTCCGCCCTCGGGTTCTCCTTTGGGGGTCTGGGGTTCCTTGGCTGGTGCCGTCACAGTAGGTGGTGGTCCTGTGTTCGGTCCTGCTTTGGGGCCCTCTGCGTTGCTCTGGCCTGGTCCTGTGGGAGTTGGTGCTTTGGGGCCCTGGCCTTTCTGGTCAACCTTCCTGGGTGTCGCTGTTGTTGTCCCCGTTTGGTTTCTGGCGTCCTTCAGGAGGGTGTTCAGGTCGGCGTTGGCTTTTGCTGAGAGCGTCGGCCTGGTCTGTCTCCATGCTGAGTTCCAGGCTGGGCTCGCTGCAGCGGCCGCTGCGTACGTCTTCGGCAAATCAGACTTGGGGCATCGGTAGTACGTGTGACCCGTCTCTCCACAGAGGTTGCACTTCCTGATCCCTTTGCATGTTTTTGCGTCGTGGCCGGACTGCTTGCATATCCAGCAGAATTTCACAGGGCAATCCTTGCCGGCGTGGCCCGTGCCTTCGCGCTTCCTGCAGGTGAAGGGTTGTCCTGGGTACTTGATCCTCCCCATGTCTGATCCTAGGTAGAAGCTGGCCGGTGGGTGTTTCAGGCCATCTCTCCCTGATGGGTCTTTGTGGAGGTTGATCTGTGCCTGCCAGGTCGTGTTCCAAATTCCGTTAGCGTCCCTGACCTTGGTAGGACCTGTCAGGATGGTGCCGTATCTTTGGAGGAGTGACGCGATGTCCGTGTCTGGGATGTGGGGGTTGGTCATCTCAACCGTTATCCTCTTCTCCGTGGATGCTGGCTCCATTCCTGTCGTTACACTGAAGTTGCTGTAGGGTGTCTCCTCCTTTTTCCCTTGAAAGAAGTCCCAGTACTTCTTGAAGAGTGCTTGGGTGAAAAAGCTGAGGAGGAAGATCATGCCTGACGCGGATGCCTGGCAACTCAGTATCTCGTCCCCTTGGACCCCTGCTAGTTTGAGGATTTTATTCACGAATGAGGCTCGCTCCATTCGGGGTCCAGTTTTGTCTTTTATCTCCCACCGCATGAGCTGGGTGTGCCGGTGGGTGATGCTGTACCCATTGAAGGGTTCGGGGCCTGTCCCCTGCCTGGTCCCTGCCTGACCCTTCCCTCCACTCCCTGGTTTGGCTGCCTTGGGGTTTCCAGGGGCACCTGTTGGCCCTCCTCGTGCCTTTGGCCCTTGGGCCTGGGGTACCGGGGGTTTGGGGGGGCCAGCCTTCCCTGCGCTGGTGCCCGTTGTTACAGGTGCCTCCTTAATCGCCACCTTGCCGCTGTCCCCAGGGGGTAGGGGGTTGGGTTTCTGGGGGTCCGGCTGGGGGATGCCTTCTGGGGTGGTCACTGAGGATTCAGTGTCCATGTCCTCCATTTGGTTGGCTGAGGGAGTGTGCCTGGTAATTACTGGGGTACCACTGGGTTACCAAGTTCGCCCTCAGACCGTCCGCCTGGGTTCCTGGGGTGTCTCCCAACAGACCTTAGAGGTCTGTAGTGCAAGAAACACTGACCAGTCACTCCCAAGACCTAGGGCAGGGTTATAGGTGTCTCCACCTAAGCATAAATCCCCTTACCAGAGGTCTGGGTGCTGTTCAGGCCTGTGAAGGATGTTAGGAGGTGTTTTAAGCCTCCAGCATTAGTCCACCCAAACGCCAGGAGAGAGAGAGTTAAAAGCGCGCAACGTTACCTGTGCTCTAGGAGCTGGCCGCAGGCCCTTGGGGGTTCTACTTTGCGTTCCTAGTGAACAAACAGGCACCAGCACGCTGGTGTCCCTCCTCCGCCTTAATTAAAAGTGCGTCGGGCCGTCTCGAAAATTTGCATACATTTGCATAAAGCAAATTTATTCGCCTCCACAAGTCGAAGTCGTAGTACAATCCAAAATCAAATTTCAACTGCGCAGAAACCGCGCTGTGAAACTGATAAGAACAGATTTTTTTTTGTTTTGATTTTTTTTTTTTTTTTTCTACGTGTCAGGGCGTCATTTCCGGTTCAGATACATCAATCGTCACCATCCACAACACCCTATTTATTCGTAAGTCGTTGGTAACAAATTTGGCAACAAGTGCACAAGCTATCCCATTGACCTTTTACCTGTGAAGGAAAAAGGTCACGTTAATAAAATACATACAGTAAATTATTAGTACATTTACTCCACCTGTCTTCATCCGTTTTCTCCTATCTCCGGTCGCCCAAACAGGTTCCTGGATTGAAGGAAAAAATAAGAAGAAGTAGGTTAGTGGTCCCTCCAGGGCCCCTTGCGCGTACAAGCTGGCCTCCGTTGGGGTTGTTTTCGTTCCCTGAGTCTTTCTGGGGCCTCCGCGTGAACGGGCCGCCCCTTGGGTACTCAGGTTTCGTCTTCACTGTCCTCATCTGATCCGTCCAGTGCTGCGTAGTCACGCAGGAGGCTGTGGATCATCTTACGGCATCCCAGGGTTGATGTCTCCTTTTTCCCTACTACCAGGCGGTTTCTGGAGAACAGAAGAACATCTTTGAAGCAGCACAGGAGCCTCCAGCATCACTGGCGGTCTTCCAGTGCGTGTGTCCCTGGGAATAGTCCATACATCACCGAGGCAGCCGTGATGCAGGTCGTAGGTATCCAGGCCGTAAGCTCTGTGGCTATGGCTTTCAGCAGGTCCTGTGCGTACGAGCACTCCCAGAAGAGATGGTATGTTGTCTCGTCCGCGGTGCACCCTCTGGGGCAGGACTTGTATCGGTTGAGTCTTCTTGCGTGCATGAAGGCTCTCACAGGGATTCCTCCTTGGATGGCCATCCAGGCGGTGTCCTTGTGCTGGTTTGTCAGGCGTTTGGAAGCGACGTTTCCCCACACGAGGTCTGCAGTGGCTGAGGGGAGAGCGCCGACCGGCTCGCTGATGTCTCTGGCACGTATCTGTCGTTGGACAAGTCGGGGGGTCCATCCAGCGGGGCTACATGCCTCCAGGCCGAACTCCTTTACGAACTTCTCCACTTCTTTGTAGTACCATGGGGTCTCCAAGTTGTACGGGACGGTCATCAGCCACTCTGCCCATCCCAGGCGTCTCCACGTTGGCAGCAGGAAGAAGCGTGCCATCAGAAAGCCGGCATGGCTCTTGTCTTCGGCCCTCAGGGTGGTCCTCACGCAGTTGCACACGAAGGTTCCCCTCAGGATGGTGGCGATGTCCGGCACTCCCTTGCCTCCCTTGTCGTGGGTTTTGAACATCACCGCCCTCTTCACTCTGTCCATCTTCGAGCTCCAGATGAAGTAGAAGATCATTCTCGTGATGGCCTTTGCCGTACTGGTCTGCACCGGCCATACTTGAGCGACGTACTGGAGCACTGGCAGGGTCTCGTTCCGCAGGACCAAAGACTTCCCTTCGATCGTCAGCTTCCGGAGGCTCCAGAGTCCCAGCTTCTGTCGAGTCTTTGCCAGTCTTTCCTCCCAGGTCCTCTCCGCTGCACCTTCTCCGCCGAACCAGACTCCAAGGATCTTGAGGGAGTCCTGCTTGATGGGGAATGGCAGTGGGTCCCGGGGGAGGGCCCAGTGTCCGAAGAGTAGGGTTTCTGACTTGGCGCTGTTGATCTTCGCTCCTGATGCCTTTCCAAACTCGATACAAGTCCTTTCCAGTTCCCTTATGGACGGTCCGTCCGCGCAGAATACTGAGACGTCGTCCATGTAGAGGGAGCATTTCACTTCTCCGTTTCTTCCGCTTCCCGGTGCCTTCACTCCTCTGATGTTCCTGTTCTGCCGGATGCGTTCCGCGAGGAGTTCAATGACGCATATGAACAGGAGGGGGGAGAGCGGGCATCCCTGCCTCACCCCCGATAGGACTGGGAATGGGTCGGTACTCCAGCCATTCACTGTTGCCGTGCTGGAGATGTCTGTGTACATTGTTTTCACCACGTCGCAAATGAAGTCCCCCAGGCCCAGTGCCCTGAGTGCCCGGTCCATGAACTCATGGGAAACGCGGTCGAACGCCTTCTCCTGGTCCAGGCTGACCAAGGCCGTTGGGACCTTGCGGCCCTTGACGTACTCGATCGTGTCCCGGACCAGGGCCAGGCTGTCCGCGATTTGCCGTCCCGGTATACCACAGGTCTGGTCCGGGTGGACTATCTTCGCTACCACTTTCTTTAGGCGGTTGGCCATTACCTTCGCGAGAATCGTGTAGTCCACATTGAGGAGAGAGATAGGCCTCCAGTTCTTGAGGTCTTCTCTCTCTCCCTTCTGTTTGTACAAGAGTGTTATCATACCCTCTCGCAGGGATTGCGGCATACTGCCCTTGCCCACCATCTCCTCGTAGAGGTCCAGCAAGTCAGGCCCGATCAGATCCCACAGTTCGACATATAGTTCCACTGGGAGACCGTCATTCCCGGGTGTCTTGCCTCTCTTGGAGGTTGTGGCGGCCAAGTGCAGCTCTTCCAGGGTGAAAGGCGCGTCCAGGCCTTCTCTCTCTTCCGGACCCAGTGTCTTTGAGATGCCCTCCAGGAAACTGTCCGCCTGGGCCCTCTCCGACGCCTTCGGTGAGTAGAGTTTGCCGTAAAAGTCGGTTACGACTTTCATGACGTCCTCTTTCTCACTTTGGAGGTTGCCCTCCGAGTCCCGGAGTTCCACCAGCGGTGTGTGGGCTGAGTGAATTTTCTTAAAGAAGAACGAGTTGCATTTCTCGCCCTTCTCGAGGTTCTCGGTTCTGGTCCTGAAGATAATTTTCTTGGATTCTTCCCTAAAGTGCTCCGTGAGCCCTTTTCGGGTGTCTTCCAGGTCTTCATCCACGTCCCATCCCCTGAGCTCGAGTTCGTACAGTTGCTGCAGTTTGCTCTGCAGCTCCCTGAACGTCCTCTTCTTTTCCCGTGCAGCAGCTCTGCTTGCATCCTGGAAGAAGCTCTGGAACCTGACCTTCACCCATTCCCACCACTCGCTGGCGGATTGAAAGAGGCCCTTCATGTCCTTCCACTCTATGTACACGTCTCTGAGGTTCGCCACTAACTCCTCGTTGTCCAGCAAAGAGCAGTTCAGCTTCCACGAACCTGGGCCAGCGGGGAACTTCCCTGTAAGTTCCCCCTCGAAGCTGACTGCTCTGTGGTCAGAGAAGTGGACGGCGACCATGGAGCTTCGCCCAGGCTTCACTGTTGGGGAGGTGAGTAGGAGGTCGATCCGTGAACGCACGGATCCGTCCGGCTTACTCCAGGAGTAATTCCTGGCGTTCGGCCCTGTGCTCCCGATGACGTCCTGGAGGGACGCCTCCTTTATCATCTCCACCAACAGCCTGGACGTCACATCCATTCCTGCAGAGCCTGACCCACTGCGTCCATCCAGCTCTACTATGCAGTTGAAATCACCACCCATCAGAATGGTTCTGGAGGTCACGAGTTGCATCCTGAGCACCCTGATCATCTCGAGTCGCTCATTCTTCTCCGGGGGGGCATAGACGTTGATGAGCCGAACGGGCTCACCGGCCCACGAGCCGTCCACGACCAGCACTCTGCCGTTGACCTGCTCGGTGACCTTGTCCACGGTGAAATGCCTTCCCCTGATCAGAATGGCCACTCCAGATGATTTGAAATCGTTCCCTCCAGACCAGAAAGCTGGCCCGTGCGTCCACTGCCGTTCAAGCTGGCTGTACGACTGGGCGTACGGAATCCCGCATTCCTGCAGAAAGCAGATATCTCGGTTCTGGGTGGCCAGGAAGCGCAACGTGCCGACCCGCCTGACCTGTTCCTTCATGCTTCTGACGATTAGGGTGAGCAATGATACAGCCATTGTCTCTGTGCTAACGGTCAGTGTTCGGTATCGGTACCTACTGGGGTTGAAGGCCCTGGGTGTCCCTACTGTGGTGGTAGGTTCTCCTGGTCGTCAGTTGATCCCATTCTTCTGCGGCGTCTCCTGGGCAGAGGAAGACTTCCTCAGTTCCTACTACCAGGTCCCAGTGGTCCGGTACGGGTATGGCCCCCAGGCTGGCGAGTTGGCGGTGGAGGTCCTGGAGGGTTGACTCCTCCTCCTCTTGCTCGCCTCTCTTTCCCTCTTCCATCTCCTCCTCCTCCTCGTCGCTGACTATGAGGATATGGTTGTCTTTTTCTGTTTCCTCGTCGTCGGTACCCGCGTTGTTCACCTTCTTGCTCTTCAGGAAGTCCTCCTTCACTTGGAGCTTCCTTTTCTGGGGGCCTGTCCGTTGGGTGGTGTCTTCTGGCCCCTCCTCGTCCTCCAGCGTCTCCGTCTTGGATTCCGTTGGTGGTGGTTTTTGTGCTGCCGCCGACTGGATCCTTGCGCTGGAGCGTACTTGCTCGAGTTTCGCGGCTTTCTGCCGCAGTGACTGGGCTTGTACTGTCGCCCACCCCTCCTTTAAGGGCTCCCGGGCGACCTTGTCTTTCTTCTTACCCTTCTTGCCTCCCTTTGCCTTGGTAGAGCCCTTTTTCTCCTCCTTTCTCTCCTCCTTGGTCTCTGTTTCTGGCGCTGGTGCCGTCTCCACGGCGGCCTCCGCTGTCGGTGCTGTTTGTGGAGCTCCGTCATTGGGGGGTTCCGGGTGTTCCTTGGCTGTTGGTTCCGCAGCCTGTGTGGGTTACCTCGGGGTTTCCGTTTGCGGGGCCTTCACTGCCTCTCCGCCCTCGGGTTCTCCTTTGGGGGTCTGGGGTTCCTTGGCTGGTGCCGTCACAGTAGGTGGTGGTCCTGTGTTCGGTCCTGCTTTGGGGCCCTCTGCGTTGCTCTGGCCTGGTCCTGTGGGGGTTGGTGCTTTGGGGCCCTGGCCTTTCTGGTAAACCTTCCTGGGTGTCGCTGTTGTTGTCCCCGTTTGGTTTCTGGCGTCCTTCAGGAGGGTGTTCAGGTCGGCGTTGGCTTTTGCTGAGAGCGTCGGCCTGGTCTGTCTCCATGCTGAGTTCCAGGCTGGGCTCGCTGCAGCGGCCGCTGCGTACGTCTTCGGCAAATCAGACTTGGGGCATCGGTAGTACGTGTGACCCGTCTCTCCACAGAGGTTTCACTTCCTGATCCCTTTGCATGTTTTTGCGTCGTGGCCGGACTGCTTGCATATCCAGCAGAATTTCACAGGGCAATCCTTGCCGGCGTGGCCCGTGCCTTCGCACTTCCTGCAGGTGAAGGGTTGTCCTGGGTACTTGATCCTCCCCATGTCTGATCCTAGGTAGAAGCTGGCCGGTGGGTGCTTCGGGCCATCTCTCCCTGATGGGTCTTTGTGGAGGTTGATCTGTGCCTGCCAGGTCGTGTTCCAAATTCCGTTGGCGTCCCTGACCTTGGTAGGACGTGTCAGGATGGTGCCGTATCTTTGGAGGAGTGACGCGATGTCCGTGTCTGGGATGTGGGGGTTGGTCATCTCAACCGTTATCCTCTTCTCCGTGGATGCTGGCTCCATTCCTGTTGTTACACTGAAGTTGCTGTAGGGTGTCTCCTCCTTTTTCCCTTGAAAGAAGTCCCAGTACTTCTTGAAGAGTGCTTGGGTGAAAAAGCTGAGGAGGAAGATCATGCCTGACGCGGATGCCTGGCAACTCAGTATCTCGTCCCCTTGGACCCCTGCTGGTTTGAGGATTTTATTCACGAATGAGGCTCGCTCCATTCGGGGTCCAGTTTTGTCTTTTATCTCCCACCGCATGAGCTGGGTGTGCCGGTGGGTGATGCTGTACCCATTGAAGGGTTCGGGGGCTGTCCCCTGCCTGGTCCCTGCCTGACCCTTCCCTCCACTCCCTGGTTTGGCTGCCTTGGGGTTTCCAGGGGCACCTGTTGGCCCTCCTCGTGCCTTTGGCCCTTGGGCCTGGGGTACTCGGGGGTTTGGGGGGGCCAGCCTTCCCTGCGCTGGTGCCCGCTGTTACAGGTGCCTCCTTACTCGCCACCTTGCCGCTGTCCCCAGGGGGTAGGGGGTTGGATATCTGGGGGTCCGGCTGGGGGATGCCTTCTGGGGTGGTCACTGAGGATTCAGTGTCCATGTCCTCCATTTGGTTGGCTGAGGGGGTGTGCCTGGTAATTACTGGGGTACCACTGGGTTACCAAGTTCGCCCTCAGACCGTCCGCCTGGGTTCCTGGAGTGTCTCCCAACAGACCTTAGAGGTCTGTAGTGCAAGAAACACTGACCAGTCACTCCCAAGACCTAGGGCAGGGTTATAGGTGTCTCCACCTAAGCATAAATCCCCTTACCAGAGGTCTGGGTGCTGTTCAGGCCTGTGAAGGATGTTAGGAGGTGTTTAAGCCTCCAGCATTAGTCTACCCAAACGCCAGGAGAGAGAGAGTTAAAAGCGCGCAACGTTACCTGTGCTCTAGGAGCTGGCCGCAGGCCCTTGGGGGTTCTACTTTGCGTTCCTAGTGAACAAACAGGCACCAGCACGCTGGTGTCCCTCCTCCGCCTTAATTAAAAGTGCGTCGGGCCGTCTCGAAAATTTGCATAAATTTGCATAAAGCAAATTTATTCGCCTCCACAAGTCGAAGTCGTAGTACAATCCAAAATCAAATTTCAACAGCGCAGAAACCGCGCTGTGAAACTGATAAGAACAGATTTATTTTTTTTTGATTTTTTTTTCTACGTGTCAGGGCGTCATTTCCGGTTCAGATACATCAATCGTCACCATCCACAACACCCTATTTATTCGTAAGTCGTTGGTAACAAATTTGGCAACAAGTGCACAAGCTATCCCATTGACCTTTTACCTGTGAAGGAAAAAGGTCACGTTAATAAAATACATACAGTAAATTATTAGTACATTTACTCCACCTGTCTTCATCCGTTTTCTCCTCTCTCCGGTCGCCCAAACAGGTTCCTGGATTGAAGGAAAAAAATAAGAAGAAGTAGGTTAGTGGTCCCTCCGGGGCCCGTTACGCGTACAAGCTGGCCTCCGTTGGGGTTGTTTTCGTTCCCTGAGTCTCTCTGGGGCCTCCGCGTGAACGGGCCGCCCCTTGGGTACTCAGGTTTCGTCTTCACTGTCCTCATCTGATCCGTCCAGTGCTGCGTAGTCGCGCAGGAGGCTGTGGATCATCTTACGGCATCCCAGGGTTGATGTCTCCTTTTTCCCTACTACCAGGCGGTTTCTGGAGAACAGAAGAACATCTTTGAAGCAGCACAGGAGCCTCCAGCATCCCTGGCGGTCTTCCAGTGCGTGTGTCCCTGGGAATAGTCCATACATCACCGAGGCAGCCGTGATGCAGGTCGTAGGTATCCAGGCCGTAAGCTCTGTGGCTATGGCTTTCAGCAGGTCCTGTGCGTACGAGCACTCCCAGAAGAGATGGTATGTTGTCTCGTCCGCGGTGCACCCTCTGGGGCAGGACTTGTATCGGTTGAGTCTTCTTGCGTGCATGAAGGCTCTCACAGGGATTCCTCCTTGGATTGCCATCCAGGCGGTGTCCTTGTGCTGGTTTGTCAGGCGTTTGGAAGCGACGTTTCCCCACACGTGGTCTGCAGTGGCTGAGGGGAGAGCGCCGATCGGCTCGCTGATGTCTCTGGCACGTATCTGTCGTTGGACAAGTCGGGGGGTCCATCCGGCGGGGCTACATGCCTCCAGGCCGAACTCCTTTACAAACTTCTCCACTTCTTTGTAGTACCATGGGGTCTCCCAGTTGTACGGGACGGTCATCAGCCACTCTTCCCATCCCAGGCGTCTCCACGTTGGCAGCAGGAAGAAGCGTGCCATCAGAAAGCCGGCATGGCTCTTGTCTTCGGCCCTCAGGGTGGTCCTCACGCAGTTGCACACGAAGGTTCCCCTCAGGATGGTGGCGTTGTCCGGCACTCCCTTGCCTCCCTTGTCGTGGGTTTTGAACATCACCGCCCTCTTCACTCTGTCCATCTTCGAGCTCCAGATGAAGCAGAAGATCATTCTTGTGATGGCCTTGGCCGTACTGGTCTGCACCGGCCATACTTGAGCGACGTACTGGAGCACTGGCAGGGTCTCGTTCCGCAGGACCAAAGACTTCCCTTCGATCGTCAGCTTCCGGAGGCTCCAGAGTCCCAGCTTCTGTCGAGTCTCCGCCAGTCTTTCCTCCCAGGTCCTCTCCGCTGCACCTTCTCCGCCGAACCAGACTCCAAGGATCTTGAGGGAGTCCTGCTTGATGGGGAATGGCAGTGGGTCCCGGGGGAGGGCCCAGTGTCCGAAGAGTAGGGTTTCTGACTTGGCGCTGTTGATCTTCGCTCCTGATGCCTTTCCAAACTCGATACAAGTCCTTTCCAGTTCCCTTATGGACGGTCCGTCTGCGCAGAATACTGAGACGTCGTCCATGTAGAGGGACCATTTCACTTCTCCGTTTCTTCCGCTTCCCGGTGCCTTCACTCCTCTGATGTTCCTGTTCTGCTGGATGCGTTCCGCGAGGAGTTCAATGACGCATATGAACAGGAGGGGGGAGAGCGGGCATCCCTGCCTCACCCCCGATAGGACCGGGAAAGGGTCGGTACTCCAGCCATTCACTGTTGCCGTGCTGGAGATGTCTGTGTACATTGTTTTCACCACGTCGCAGAAGAAGTCCCCCAGGCCCAGTGCCCTGAGTGCCCGGTCCATGAACTCATGGGAAACGCGGTCGAACGCCTTCTCCTGGTCCAGGCTGACCAAGGCCGTTGGGACCTTGCGGCCCTTGACGTACTCGATCGTGTCCCGGACCAGGGCCAGGCTGTCCGCGATATGCCGTCCCGGTATACCACAGGTCTGGTCCGGGTGGACTATCTTCGCTACCACTTTCTTTAGGCGGTTGGCCATTACCTTCGCGAGAATCTTGTAGTCCACATTGAGGAGAGAGATAGGCCTCCAGTTCTTGAGGTCTTCTCTCTCTCCCTTCTGTTTGTACAAGAGTGTTATCATACCCTCTCGCAGGGATTGCGGCATACTGCCCTTGCCCACCATCTCCTCGTAGAGGTCCAGCAAGTCAGGCCCGATCAGATCCCACAGTTCGATATATAGTTCCACTGGGAGACCGTCATTCCCGGGTGTCTTGCCTCTCTTGGAGGTTGTGGCGGCCAAGTGCAGCTCTTCCAGGGTGAAAGGCGCGTCCAGGCCTTCTCTCTCTTCCGGACCCAGTGTCTTTGAGATGCCCTCCAGGAAACTGTCCGCCTGGGCCCTCTCCGACGACTTCGGTGAGTAGAGTTTGCCGTAAAAGTCGGTTACGACTTTCATGACGTCCTGTTTCTCACTTTGGAGGTTGCCCTCCGAGTCCCGGAGTTCCACCAGCGGTGTGTGGGCTGAGTGAATTTTCTTAAAGAAGAACGAGTTGCATTTCTCGCCCTTCTCGAGGTTCTCGGTTCTGGTCCTGAAGATGATTTTCTTGGATTCTTCCCTAAAGTGCTCCATGAGCCCTTTTCGGGTGTCTTCCAGGTCTTCATCCACGTCCCATCCCCTGAGCTCGAGTTCGTACAGTTGCTGCAGTTTGCTCTGCAGCTCCCTGAACGTCCTCTTCTTTTCCCGTGCAGCAGCTCTGCTTGCATCCTGGAAGAAGCTCCGGAACCTGACCTTCACCCATTCCCACCACTCGCTGGCGGATTGAAAGAGGCCCTTCATGTCCTTCCACTCTATGTACACATCTCTGAGGTTCGCCACTAACTCCTCGTTGTCCAGCAAAGAGCAGTTCAGCTTCCACGAACCTGGGCCAGCGGGGAACTTCCCTGTAAGTTCCCCCTCGAAGCTGACTGCTCTGTTGTCAGAGAAGTGGACGGCGACCATGGAGCTTCGCCCAGGCTTCACTGTTGGGGAGGTGAGGAGGAGGTCGATCCGTGAACGCACGGATCCGTCCGGCTTACTCCAGGAGTAATTCCTGGCGTTCGGCCCTATGCTCCCGATGACGTCCTGGAGGGACGCCTCCTTTATCATCTCCACCAACAGCCTGGACGTCACATCCATTCCTGCAGAGCCTGACCCACTGCCTCCATCCAGCTCTACTATGCAGTTGAAATCACCACCCATCAGAATGGTTCTGGAGGTCACGAGTTGCATCCTGAGCACCCTGAACATCTCGAGTCGCTCATTCTTCTCCGGGGGGGCATAGACGTTGATGAGCCGAACGGGCTCACCGGCCCACGAGCCGTCCACGACCAGCACTCTGCCGTTGACCTGCTCGGTGACCTTGTCCACGGTGAAATGCCTTCCCCTGATCGGAATGGCCACTCCAGATGATTTGCAATCGTTCCCTCCAGACCAGAAAGATGGCCCGTGCGTCCACTGCCGTTCAAGCTGGCTGTACGACTGGACGTACGGAATCCCGCATTCCTGCAGAAAGCAGATATCTCGGTTCTGGGTGGCCAGGAAGCGCAACGTGCCGACCCGCCTGACCTGATCCTTCATGCTTCTGACGTTTAGGGTGAGCAATGATACAGCCATTGTCTCTGTGCTAACGGTCAGTGTTCGGTATCGGTACCTACTGGGGTTGAAGGCCCTGGGTGTCCCTACTGTGGTGGTAGGTTCTCCTGGTCGTCAGTTGATCCCCATTCTTCTGCGGCGTCTCCTGGGCAGAGGAAGACTTCCTCAGTTCCTACTACCAGGTCCCAGTGGTCCGGTACGGGTATGGCCCCCAGGCTGGCGAGTTGGCGGTGGAGGTCCTGGAGGGTTGACTCCTCCTCCTCTTGCTCGCCTCTCTTTCCCTCTTCCATCTCCTCCTCCTCCTCGTCGCTGACTATGAGGATATGGTTGTCTTTTTCTGATTCCTCGTCATCGGTGCCCGCGTTGTTCACCTCCTTGCTCTTCAGGAAGTCCTCCTTCACTTGGAGCTTCCTTTTCTGGGGGCCTGTCCATTGGGTGGTGTCTTCTGGCCCCTCCTCGTCCTCCAGCGTCTCCGTCTTGGATTCCGTTGGTGGTGGTTTTTGTGCTGCCGCCGACTGGATCCTTGCGCTGGAGCGTACTTGCTCGAGTTTCGCGGCTTTCTGCCGCAGTGACTGGGCTTGTACTGTGGCCCACCCCTCCTTTAAGGGCTCCCGGGCGACCTCGTCTTTCTTCTTACCCTTCTTGGCTCCCTTTGCCTTGGTAGAGCCCTTTTTCTCCTCCTTTCTCTCCTCCTTGGTCTCTGCTTCTTGCGCTGGTACCGTCTCCACGGCAGCCTCCGCTGTCGGTGCTGTTTGTGGAGCTCCGTCATTGGGGGGTTCCGGGTGTTCCTTGGCTGTTGGTTCCGCAGCCTGTGTGGGTTCCCTCGGGGTTTCCGTTTGCGGGGCCTTCACTGCCTCTCCGCCCTCGGGTTCTCCTTTGGGGGTCTGGGGTTCCTTGGCTGGTGCCGTCACAGTAGGTGGTGGTCCTGTGTTCGGTCCTGCTTTGGGGCCCTCTGCGTTGCTCTGGCCTGGTCCTGTGGGGGTTGGTGCTTTGGGGCCCTGGCCTTTCTGGTCAACCTTCCTGGGTGTCGCTGTTGTTGTCCCCGTTTGGTTTCTGGCGACCTTCAGGAGGGTGTTCTGGTCGGCGTTGGCTTTTACTGAGAGCGTCGGCCTGGTCTGTCTCCATGCTGAATTCCAGGCTGGGCTCGCTGCAGCGGCCACTGCGTACGTCTTCGGCAAATCAGACTTGGGGCATTGGTAGTACGTGTGACCCGTCTCTCCACAGAGGTTGCACTTCCTGATCCCTTTGCATGTTTTTGCGTCGTGGCCGGACTGCTTGCATATCCAGCAGAATTTCACAGGGCAATCCTTGCCGGCGTGGCCCGTGCCTTCGCACTTCCTGCAGGTGAAGGGTTGTCCTGGGTACTTGATCCTCCCCATGTCTGATCCTAGGTAGAAGCTGGCCGGTGGGTGTTTCAGGCCATCTCTCCCTGATGGGTCTTTGTGGAGGTTGATCTGTGCCTGCCAGGTCGTGTTCCAAATTCCGTTGGCGTCCCTGACCTTGGTAGGACCTGTCAGGATGGTGCCGTATCTTTGGAGGAGTGACGCGATGTCCGTGTCTGGGATGTGGGGGTTGGTCATCGCAACCATTATCCTCTTCTCCGTGGATGCTGGCTCCATTCCTGTCGTTACACTGAAGTTGCTGTAGGGTGTCTCCTCCTTTTTCCCTTGAAAGAAGTCCCAGTACTTCTTGAAGAGTGCTTGGGTGAAAAAGCTGAGGAGGAAGATCATGCCTGACGCGGATGCCTGGCAACTCAGTATCTCGTCCCCTTGGACCCCTGCTGGTTTGAGGATGTTATTCACGAATGAGGCTCGCTCCATTCGGGGTCCAGTTTTGTCTTTTATCTCCCACCGCATGAGCTGGGTGTGTCGGTGGGTGATGCTGTACCCATTGAAGGGTTCGGGGGCTGTCCCCTGCCTGGTCCCTGCCTGACCCTTCCCTCCACTCCCTGGTTTGGCTGCCTTGGGGTTTCCAGGGGCACCTGTTGGCCCTCCTGGTGCCTTTGGCCCTTGGGCCTGGGGTACCAGGGGTTTGGGGGGGCCAGCCTTCCCTGCGCTGGTGCCCGCTGTTACAGGTGCCTCCTTACTCGCCACCTTGCCGCTGTCCCCAGGGGGTAGGGGGTTGGGTTTCTGGGCATCCGGCTGGGGGATGCCTCCTGGGGTGGTCACTGAGGATTCAGTGTCCATGTCCTCCATTTGGTTTGCTGAGGGGGTGTGCCTGATAATTACTGGGGTACCACTGGGTTACCAAGTTCGCCCTCAGACCGTCCGCCTGGGTTCCTGGGGTGTCTCCCAACAGACCTTAGAGGTCTGTAGTGCAAGAAACACTGACCAGTCACTCCCAAGACCTAGGGCAGGGTTATAGGTGTCTCCACCTAAGCATAAATCCCCTTACCAGAGATCTGGGTGCTGTTCAGGCCTGTGAAGGATGTTAGGAGGTGTTTTAAGCCTCCAGCATTAGTCCACCCAAACGCCAGGAGAGAGAGAGTTAAAAGCGCGCAACGTTACCTGTGCTCTAGGAGCTGGCCGCAGGCCCTTGGGGGTTCTACTTTGCGTTCCTAGTGAACAAACAGGCACCAGCACGCTGGTGTCCCTCCTCCGCCTTAATTAAAAGTGCGTCGGGCCGTCTCGAAAATTTGCATAAATTTATTCGCCTCCACAAGTCGAAGTCGTAGTACAATCCAAAATCAAATTTCAACTGCGCAGAAACCGCGCTGTGAAACTGATAAGAACAGATTTTTTAATTTTTTTTTTTCTACGTGTCAGGGCGTCATTTCCGGTTCAGATACATCAATCGTCACCATCCACAACACCCTATTTATTCGTAAGTCGTTGGTAACAAACTTGGCAACAAGTGCGCAAGCTATCCCATTGACCTTTTACCTGTGAGGAAAAAGGTCACGTTAATAAAATACATACAGTAAATTATTAGTACATTTACTCCACCTGTCTTCATCCGTTTTCTCCTCTCTCCGGTCGCCCAAACAGGTTCCTGGATTGAAGGAAAAAAATAAGAAGAAGTAGGTTAGTGGTCCCTCCGGGGCCCCTTGCGCGTACAAGCTGGCCTCCGTTGGGGTTGTTTTCGTTCCCTGAGTCTTTCTGGGGCCTCCGCGTGAACGGGCCGCCCCTTGGGTACTCAGGTTTCGTCTTCACTGTCCTCATCTGATCCGTCCAGTGCTGCGTAGTCGCGCAGGAGGCTGTGGATCATCTTACGGCATCCCAGGGTTGATGTCTCCTTTTTCCCTACTACCAGGCGGTTTCTGGAGAACAGAAGAACATCTTTGAAGCAGCACAGGAGCCTCCAGCATCCCTGGCGGTCTTCCAGTGCGTGTGTCCCTGGGAATAGTCCATACATCACGAGGCAGCCGTGATGCAGGTCGTAGGTATCCAGGCCGTAAGCTCTGTGGCTATGGCTTTCAGCAGGTCCTGTGCGTACGAGCACTCCCAGAAGAGATGGTATGTTGTCTCGTCCGCGGTGCACCCTCTGGGGCAGGACTTGTATCGGTTGAGTCTTCTTGCGTGCATGAAGGCTCTCACAGGGATTCCTCCTTGGATGGCCATCCAGGCGGTGTCCTTGTGCTGGTTTGTCAGGCGTTTGGAAGCGACGTTTCCCCACACGTGGTCTGCAGTGGCTGAGGGGAGAGCGCCGATCGGCTCGCTGATGTCTCTGGCACGTATCTGTCGTTGGACAAGTCGGGGGGTCCATCCGGCGGGGCTACATGCCTCCAGGCCGAACTCCTTTACGAACTTCTCCACTTCTTTGTAGTACCATGGGGTCTCCCAGTTGTACGGGACGGTCATCAGCCACTCTGCCTATACCAGGCGTCTCCACGTTGGCAGCAGGAAGAAGCGTGCCATCAGAAAGCCGGCATGGCTCTTGTCTTCGGCCCTCAGGGTGGTCCTCACGCAGTTGCACACGAAGGTTCCCCTCAGGATGGTGGCGATGTCCGGCACTCCCTTGCCTCCCTTGTCGTGGGTTTTGAACATCACCGCCCTCTTCACTCTGTCCATCTTCGAGCTCCAGATGAAGTAGAAGATCATTCTCGTGATGGCCTTGGCCGTACTGGTCTGCACCGGCCATACTTGAGTGACGTACTGGAGCACTGGCAGGGTCTCGTTCCGCAGGACCAAAGACTTCCCTTCGATCGTCAGCTTCCGGAGGCTCCAGAGTCCCAGCTTCTGTCGAGTCTTCGCCAGTCTTTCCTCCCAGGTCCTCTCCGCTGCACCTTCTCCGCCGAACCAGACTCCAAGGATCTTGAGGGAGTCCTGCTTGATGGGGAATGGCAGTGGGTCCCGGGGGAGGGCCCAGTGTCCGAAGAGTAGGGTTTCTGACTTGGCGCTGTTGATCTTCGCTCCTGATGCCTTTCCAAACTCGATACAAGTCCTTTCCAGTTCCCTTATGGACGGTCCGTCCGTGCAGAATACTGAGACGTCGTCCATGTAGAGGGAGCATTTCACTTCTCCGTTTCTTCCGCTTCCCGGTGCCTTCACTCCTCTGATGTTCCTGTTCTGCCGGATGCGTTCTGCGAGGAGTTCAATGATGCATATGAACAGGAGGGGGGAGAGCGGGCATCCCTGCCTCACCCCCGATAGGACAGGGAAAGGGTCGGTACTCCAGCCATTCACTGTTGCCGTGCTGGAGATGTCTGTGTACATTGTTTTCACCACGTCGCAGAAGAAGTCCCCCAGGCCCAGTGCCCTGAGTGCCCGGTCCATGAACTCATGAGAAACGCGGTCGAACGCCTTCTCCTGGTCCAGGCTGACCAAGGCCGTTGGGACCTTGCGGCCCTTGACGTACTCGATCGTGTCCCGGACCAGGGCCAGGCTGTCCGCGATTTGCCGTCCCGGTATACCACAGGTCTGGTCAAGGTGGACTATCTTCGCTACCACTTTCTTTAGGCGGTTGGCCATTACCTTCGCGAGAATCTTGTAGTCCACATTGAGGAGAGAGATAGGCCTCCAGTTCTTGAGGTCTTCTCTCTCTCCCTTCTGTTTGTACAAGAGTGTTATCATACCCTCTCTCAGGGATTGCAGCATACTGCCCTTGCCCACCATCTCCTCGTAGAGGTCCAGCAAGTCAGGCCCGATCAGATCCCACAGTTCGACATATAGTTCCACTGGGAGACCGTCATTCCCGGGTGTCTTGCCTCTCTTGGAGGTTGTGGCGGCCAAGTGCAGCTCTTCCAGGGTGAAAGGCGCGTCCAGGCCTTCTCTCTTTTCCGGACCCAGTGTCTTTGAGATGCCCTCCAGGAAACTGTCCGCCTGGGCCCTCTCCGACGCCTTCGGTGAGTAGAGTTTGCCGTAAAAGTCGGTTACGACTTTCATTACGTCCTCTTTCTCACTTTGGAGGTTGCCCTCCGAGTCCCGGAGTTCCAACAGCGGTGTGTGGGCTGAGTGAATTTTCTTAAAGAAGAACGAGTTGCATTTCTCGCCCTTCTCGAGGTTCTCGGTTCTGGTCCTGAAGATGATTTTCTTGGATTCTTCCCTAAAGTGCTCCGTGAGCCCTTTTCGGGTGTCTTCCAGGTCTTCATCCACGTCCCATCCCCTGAGCTCGAGTTCGTACAGTTGCTGCAGTTTGCTCTGCAGCTCCCTGAACGTCCTCTTCTTTTCCCGTGCAGCAGCTCTGCTTGCATCCTGGAAGAAGCTCCGGAACCTGACCTTCACCCATTCCCACCACTCGCTGGCGGATTGAAAGAGGCCCTTCATGTCCTTCCACTTATGTATACGTCTCTGAGGTTCGCCACTAACTCCTAGTTGTCCAGCAAAGAGCAGTTCAGCTTCCACGAACCTGGGCCAGCGGGGAACTTCCCTGTAAGTTCCCCCTCGAAGCTGACTGCTCTGTGGTCAGAGAAGTGGACGGCGACCATGGAGCTTCGCCCAGGCTTCACTGTTGGGGAGGTGAGTAGGAGGTCGATCCGTGAACGCACGGATCCGTCCGGCTTACTCCAGGAGTAATTCCTGGCGTTCGGCCCTATGCTCCCGATGACGTCCTGGAGGGACGCCTCCTTTATCATCTCCACCAACAGCCTGGACGTCACATCCATTCCTGCAGAGCCTGACCCACTGCGTCCATCCAGCTCTACTATGCAGTTGAAATCACCACCCATCAGAATGGTTCTGGAGGTCACGAGTTGCATCCTGAGCACCCTGAACATCTCCAGTCGCTCATTCTTCTCCGGGGGGGCATAGACGTTGATGAGCCGAACGGGCTCACCGGCCCACGAGCCGTCCACGACCAGCACTCTGCCGTTGACCTGCTCGGTGACCTTGTCCACGGTGAAATGCCTTCCCCTGATCAGAATGGCCACTCCAGATGATTTGCAATCGTTCCCTCCAGACCAGAAAGATGGCCCGTGCGTCCACTGCCGTTCAAGCTGGCTGTACGACTGGGCGTACGGAATCCCGCATTCCTGCAGAAAGCAGATATCTCGGTTCTGGGTGGCCAGGAAGCGCAACGTGCCGACCCGCCTGACCTGATCCTTCATGCTTCTGACGTTTAGGGTGAGCAATGATACAGCCATTGTCTCTGTGCTAACGGTCAGTGTTCGGTATCGGTACCTACTGGGGTTGAAGGCCCTGGGTGTCCCTACTGTGGTGGTAGGTTCTCCTGGTCGTCAGTTGATCCCCATTCTTCTGCGGCGTCTCCTGGGCAGAGGAAGACTTCCTCAGTTCCTACTACCAGGTCCCAGTGGTCCGGTACGGGTATGGCCCCCAGGCTGGCGAGTTGGCGGTGGAGGTCCTGGAGGGTTGACTCCTCCTCCTCTTGCTCGCCTCTCTTTCCCTCTTCCATCTCCTCCTCCTCCTCGTCGCTGACTATGAGGATATGGTTGTCTTTTTCTGTTTCCTCGTCGTCGGTGCCCGCGTTGTTCACCTTCTTGCTCTTCAGGAAGTCCTCCTTCACTTGGAGCTTCCTTTTCTGGGGGCCTGTCCGTTGGGTGGTGTCTTCTGGCCCCTCCTCGTCCTCCAGCGTCTCCGTCTTGGATTCCGTTGGTGGTGGTTTTTCTGCTGCCGCCGACTGGATCCTTGCGCTGGAGCGTACTTGCTCGAGTTTCGCGGCTTTCTGCCGCAGTGACTGGGCTTGTACTGTCGCCCACCCCTCCTTTAAGGGCTCCCGGGCGACCTCGTCTTTCTTCTTACCCTTCTTGGCTCCCTTTGCCTTGGTAGAGCCCTTTTTCTCCTCCTTTCTCTCCTCCTTGGTCTTTGTTTCTGTTTCTGTTTCAATGTTTTTGAATTTTACTCATCAGGGACATCTTGGGACGACGAGGTGAACTGCAGCTTGATGTATAGTATTCGAAATGCTATTGCATTTGCCTCATCAGGGACATCTAGGGACGGCGAGGTGAACTGCAGCTTGATATATAATATTTTAAATGCTATTGCATTTGCATCATCAGGGACATCTAGGGACATGAGGTGAACTGCAGCTTGATGTGTAATATTTTAAATGCTATTGCATTTGCCTCATCAGGGACATCTAGGGACCATAAGGTGAACTGCAGCTTGATGTATAATATTTTAAATGCTATTGCATTTGCCTCTTGGGGACAACTGGGGAGAACGAGGTGAACTGCAGCTCTTTGTAGAATTATTTGGATACTATAATATTCACTTCCCACTGCTGATCTCGTCCCATAATGGTTTGCAGGGGCTTGATCTCAAAATCATCCCCTCTCTCACTGCTTGCTGGAAGCTAATTTCACTTTTGTGAAATGACTATATGCATTTTAGCATGTAGAAATACTTGTTATTTCACCTTGAATATAGGAGGTTTCTGTTTTAATAATTGGAAATCTGACGGAACGAAATATTGCGGATTTATTGTACCAAGTTCGCGCCAATTTCGCCCACCCCTACTTTAAATACCCCTGCACCCCATAATCATAACCCACCCTTACTCTATAAAATACCCCAACACCCTTAAACACTAACCCATCTTAACCCTATAAATCATCCCTGTACCCCAAAACCCAAACCTATCCCTAAACCCTAAAAATACCCCTGTACCCCAAAACCAAAACCTAGCCCTGAACCCTATAAATACCCCTGTACCTCAAAACCCAAACATACCCCTGAACCCTAAAAATACCCCTGTACCCCAAAACACAAACCTACCCCTGAACCCTAAAATACCCCTGTACCCCAAAACCCAAACCTAGCCCATAACCCTTAAAATACCCCGGTACCCCATAACCCAAACCTACCCCTGAACCCTAAAAATACCCCTGTACCCCAAAACCCAAACCTAGCCCAGAACCCTAAAATACCCCTGTATCCCAAAACCCAAACCTAGCCCTGAACCCTAAAAATACCCCTGTACCCCAAAACCCAAACCTAGCCCTGAACCCTTAAAATACCCCTGTACCCCAAAACCCAAACCTACCCCTGAACCCTAAAAATACCCCTATACACCAAAACCCAAACCTAGTCCTGAACCCTAAACATACCCCTGTACCCCATAACCCAAAACTATATCTGAACCATTAAAATACCCAAACACCCCAAAACATATACCTCAGTACCCCAAAACATATACCCCTATACCCATACTTGCCTTATCCAAACATTTTTTAAAAACATGCTTTTACCATTCATGCATTTACAACGAATTTCGTTGTAAATGTATGCGTGGTAAAAGCATATAAAATGTAATGTCATGCGTTATAATGGCATTGCGGAGTCATGGTACTTTCGTAATGAAAGTATGCAGAGTGATGGTATGCGGAAAGAAATTTGCGGAATAATGGGTGTTTACCCTCCCCCGTAAGTACATTGGTGGCACGGTGGCCCACATCTCCAGCAACATACTCATATTTTTTCACCACCAATTGGAAAAATGCACAGGTCTCTCTCATTGATGCCCAGCACCGACATACACTTTTAGACACACCTCCCACCACAAGTTCTAGAATTGCGAACTTTAGAGATGGGCAGCTACGTTAGAATCTCGGCATCAGCACAACATCCTGTGATTCCAGGCAAATCGCTTTGTCTCCCCGTGCCTACCACAAATCAATGTGTTCTTCTGTAATGTAAATTGTGCTCATGCCATATTGTCGAGTTCGCGCTATATAATATTGCAAGGAAAATAAAGTGGGGAAACTCGAGTTCACACACTACTGAACGCGCACTCTTAAGTGCATCAGCAGTGCACTGAGAATCGGAGCGTTTCACAGGCCTGTCACAGATAATAAATGCTATCAAAATGAAATCCTATGAAACAATATACTACTGGCCGGCAGCAATTCATACCCGGACAACGTCGGAACGGGCTGCTAGTAGCCTTATAATTTAAAACAAACTGAGCTTATATTATGACTGGGTCGTTTAAACGTAGAAACTTTCATCAAATGGGACAACCTCTGTGGGTGTTCAGAAGAATTGCAATTCTATTACAGGACCGGAGGCTTCAGATTATGCTTCTCAAACTTTACTGCATCAACACAGCAGCCAATGAAAATGCAACATTTTCACAATAATCAATAAAGTTACTACATTTCCCATGAACACCATGGCTATAGGCACGCCCCCACAGTCCATAAGAACCCCTTGCGTGCATTTCACATCCTCTTTCTTTGCTGCTCAAGCCAGAGTTAAGTGCACCTCCCCTTGGGTTCCCTCACTCTGCTTGTGTTTGGGGTTTTTCCCTGTGGGGTTAATTTGCTGATTACTGTGCCGATTAAGGGCAGTTGGTAACCTTGTGCGGATCGCTCCGCGTGCTCAGTAGATTATTCTTGTTTCAATGTTTATTTGATGCGCTTTGTAGTAGGTTTTCAGCGAGCGCTGCAGCACTTAGCTCTGACCTCTTGTGAACCACGTTGATGAGCCGGTGATCGGGGGTTGCTCCCGCTAGACCACGCGCTTCAGGAGCGCCGATAGAAACGGTCTCTGACCGGCAGGGGGGCCGCCGCGCACCTCACAGAGCCCGGTACCGGCAGCCTAGATGCGCGCAGAGGCTTCCCTAATCAGCCCTGACGCTCAGGCCGCGTGGCTCTCGGCCGACGCGCACGCCCCAGGCGCTTACCAATTTGGGCTGTTTTTCAGTAGAATTGGTAGCGTTTGGGCGGCGCGCCTCGCTCCGACTCCTCGGCTTCCTGGAACGCGTTTTTTGCGCGTTCTACACACCGGCAGGACCCCCTGTGAGATCGCCAGCGTAGTAGACCAGCTGGTTGTAAAAAATCATTGGCCCAGAGTGCGCACACGCTCCAGGGACATAAAGGGCCAGGGTCTCTGACCTATCTGATTACAGCATTGCTGAAGGGGTTTGGGAAACGTTGCCTTAATTTGTTTTATCTGTGTGCTTGGGCTGACCCCCCCCCCAATACCCCCATTACACCCAGGGTGTTTTTGATTTATCTGCAGTGTGTGTGCCTTCACCATGGAAGGTTGGGTGAAGTATCCAGATGAGGAATACAATGATGGGGAAGAAATTATGGATGGACAGCAGGAGGCTGTCCTTGAAGATAATATTGTGGAAGCCTTGGATGCCTCGGTCCAAGCTTCAGTGGCTAAAGCTATGGAGACGAAAGTCCCGCAGACAGTGCAACAGGCGCTTGCAGTGGCTCTGCGTCCTATTCGCAAACAACTGGAGGGTTTTGCCAAACGTCACGGTTATGAAGGGAAGAAGAAACAGAAGCAGGCAGCCACTTCTTCCGCGACAAGCTCGGCAGACAACACTCAATGGCCGCACGCTCACTCATTGGCCGCTCTGCCACCGAAGGAATCATATGACACCCAATATGTTGGTGGAAAGGCCATGGCTAAACGACCCATCCCTGTGGATACTGACACTACCACCACTAATACAGACACGGGTACCGATACTGATACCTCGGAGGAACACCCTCCTCCTCCTAAGAAGGCCAGAGTAGATCCAAAGCCGGCAGAGGACAGGATCAAGACCTTCAGCTTTGATCCTTCTGAGATAGTCCACCCGCGGTCTTCGGACTGGATCCCGCCGTCGGCGGTCTCTGAGTATTTGCACGAGAACCTCCGGAAGGGTTTCGGTAGAGAGGTTCGCAATCGCTTGCAGTCAGAATGCCCGCGCCCTGAAATTCCGGACGGCGTTGCGGACACTCCGGAAATTGACGCAAGCATGCTTACTTTCTTGAGGAAGTTCTCTAAGGATCCCAAGAGAGGATTAGACAGGGCTTGGCGGGGCTGCCAAGACAAGATGTTAGACGTCGTGGGGCCCTTGGCGAAAATATTGGAAATGGCCCTGAAGGCCAAAGAAGGACAGGAGGCGGTGGACCCGGATATCTTGGCGGGCTGGGCTCAGCGTGCCATTTGCCTAGTGGGCAACGCCAACTGCGCTATCTCGTCGGAGAGGCGCAAATCCCTGCTACTTCGTATGGACAGCAACCTAACAGAGCTGGCGGAGGCGGAACCGGGACCTCTGGCCGGAGGTTTTCTATTCGGTGATAGGTTTGTTAAAGATGTCACAAAGTACGTCGGTACTTTTACCGCCCTCGACAAGGCTCAGAGCGGGATAAAACGAGCCCTTACACAAGGGGTTTTCACCAGGGCCGGACGAGGCGGGGGTCGCTCGTCAACCGAGGATACCAGCAAGGCTCCCAACGTGGAGATTTTGGCCGCGGTCGTGGGGAGTGGGACTCCACCCGCGGTGGCACCTTCTACCCGTCCAAGAGGAGATTCAACCGAGGACGTTTCCAGTCGGGAAACAATAGAGCGTCCTTCAAATCACATCAAAATTCCGGTGAGTGTCACAGATGTTTCCCTTCTTCCATTGGGGGGGGCGCACGCAGCATTGCATGGCGCAGTGGCGAGCTTTGACGCAGGATGCGTGGGTACTACAGACCGTTCAGGGGTTTCACCTGGAGTTCTACTCCAGCGCAGGCGTTTCCCCCTCCACCTCTCCATTTTTCCCTACAAGATCGCAGTTTCATAGGCGAGGAGGTGGAAGATTTACTGAGGAAAGGGGTGATCTCTCGATGCATGGGAGGTCATCGAGCTTTCCTCAGCAACGTCTTCCTTGTCCAGAAGAAAGGGGGCGGCAACAGGTTGGTGCTCAACCTCAGGGACTTCAACCAATACTTGACATACAACCATTTCAAAATGGAGGGTATTCATCTCCTAGCAGACCTTCTACAGGAAGGGGATTGGTTCGTACGCCTAGATCTCAAGGATGCATATCTGTCTATACCGATTTTTCCTGCTCATCGCAGGTTTCTACAATTCATGTGGGACAACCACTGCTACGAATACTTGGCTCTTCCCTTCGGTCTATCCTCGGCTCCATGGTGCTTCACAAAGGTGATGAAGCCTGTGGTAGCATTCCTCAGGGAAAGAGGAGTACGACTGATCATCTATCTAGACGATATCCTGCTTATGGCGCAGGATCAAGTCGGTCTTCTGCGACATCTGACCATGACTACATCCTTGCTCCAAAGCTTGGGATTTGTAATCAATTCGAAAAAATCAGTGATGATTCCGACGCAGGCGATAGACTTCTTGGGGTTCATGATCAACTCCCAGACCGCACAACTGTGTCTTCCTCAGGCAAAGCTGCGGGACTTGAAATCAGAGATAAGGAGGTTGTTAGACAAGCAAGTGGTAACTCTCAGGACACTGGCCAGAGTTGTGGGTATACTGGCATCGTCCATTCAGGCCATTTTTCCGGGGCCGCTGCATTACAGGGCTCTCCAACGCCTCAAAATCCAGCACCTACAAAGAGGCCTCTCGTACACCGACTCGGTTCCCCTATCGGAGGAGGTGCGGACAGAGCTGCAGTGGTGGCTCAGCCACGTGGATGCCTGGAACGGCAGGGCGATCTTCGGATCCCAGCCGGAGGTAGTGATCGAGTCCGACGCCAGCAGGTGGGGCTGGGGCGCGCGCTGTGGAGGAGTTTCTACAGGCGGCAGATGGTCGGCACAAGAACTAGAGATGCACATAAACTGTTTGGAGCTGCTGGCGGGGTCGTTTGCGATTCGCACGTTATCCCCGAGGCAGACATCTTGTTGCATCCTCCTCCGCTTGGACAACGTGTCAGCGGTGAGGTATATCAACAAGTTGGGCGGCACGAGGTCGTCCATGCTGGTTCAGATAGCCAAGGATTTTTGGCACTACTGTCTTCAAAATCAGATCTCGGTTGTAGCGGAATACATTCCGGGTCAGGCCAATCAGGTAGCGGATTGGAATTCCAGACACTTGAGGGACTACAGCGATTGGAAGCTGCTCCCTCGTGTCTTTCAGTGGCTTCAGGCGACGTGGGGGCCGTTTCAGACGGACCTGTTTGCCTCCAGGCTAACGTTTCAAATTCGCCGGTTCTTCAGCTGGAGACCGGACCCGTTGGCGACGGCAACGGATGCCTTTCTTCAGGATTGGTCCCAGGGGATCCAATATGCCTTTCCCCCCTTCCTCTTGATTCCCAGGGTGATGACACAAGTGATCAGGCAGAAGGCGGAAATAGTCATGGTGACTCCATGGTGGACGTCACAAGCTTGGTTTCCCAAGCTTCTGCAGTGGAGCTGCGACCGCCCGCGGATGCTTCCGGATTCGAGAGGGTTGTTGCAGGGCCCTCAACAGGAGCAACACCCGTTGCTGGTCGAGGGCAGGCTATCGCTGATGGCATGGAGGCTTTCAGGGAACAGTGGCAGTTGCCGGGAATTTCGAGCGAAACTGCCGAGTTCATCAGACAGGCATGGGCGCCTTCCACCAGAAAGCGTTATTCCTCAGCCTGGAAGAGCTGGGTGGATTGGTGCGTGGGACGACACCTGGATCCCGTGGGGGCAGAGTTGTCCCAAGTTTTGAATTTTCTGACGGAAAAGGCCTTGCGTATCGTTCAGTGAATAATTTCCGTTCGGCAATTTCGGCGGGGCATACTCAGATAGACGGGAAACCGGTGGGTATGCATCCGATGGTATGCAAACTGTTAAAGGGCATCAGAGTTGCCAACCCACCCAAACCCAAGTATACCGGGTTGTGGGATGTATCTTTAGTACTAACCTTGTTCGACAACTGGCCGGTTAATGCTCTTCTGTCCAGGAAGCAGTTGTCGGCGAAATTGGCTATGTTGCTGTGTTTATCATCTTGCAGACGGTCTTCAGATGTGAGAGCGCTCGATGTTACAGGTAGAGTGTTTTCCCCGGAAGGGGTTTCTTTTCATATTACAGGTCGCACTAAGACTTTATCGAGACACATTTCGTACAATGCTTTTCCTACAAATGAAAAATTATGTGTGGTTCAGTGCTTGAAAGCATACGAGGAATGTACCAAGGCCTTACGGCCGCAGGGTTGTAATCAGTTGTTAATTGCTATTCAGAAACCCTTTAGGCCTGTGGTAGCGGCCACAATAGCTAGATGGCTTCGATATGTGATGAATGAAGCTGGTGTGGATACACAGATCTTTGGAGCTCACTCTGTGAGAGGCGCTATGGCGTCAAAAACATATGGTTTGGGTTCAAGTATCCAGGATATCATGCGTTGTGCAGACTGGTCGTCTGAATCGACATTTAAAACGTTTTATTATAAGCTGGTGGGAGATATCACTTCAGTTGTATTTACTCAGCGTTAAACTAGCATAATCTGAAGCCTCCGGTCCTGTAAATTAATTAAAAATTTGCTAGCATTCGCGACAAGAATTTTCAATTCTATTAAGGACAAGGAGGCGAGGATTATCCCACCCGGCTTAATGTACTGTATGTCATACGCTGGCCCACCCAATTATTCAGTGGTTACGGTGGTGTTATTTCCTTTATTTCAGTAGCTGAGAAAAAGTCGGACTGAAAGACGATGGACGTCAAGATGTTAATCTGAAGTTCTTCTTCCATGTTGGAGGATTTGTTTTGGTTCAAGTTATGGACTTTTCGCCTCAAAGAAAGAGGATGTGAAATGCACGCAAGGGGTTCTTATGGACTGTGGGGGCGTGCCTATAACCATGGTGTTCATGGGAAATGTAGTAACTTTATTGTTTATTGTGAAAATGTTGCATTTTCATTGGCTGCTGTGTTGATGCAGTAAAGTTTGAGAAGCATAATCCTCGCCTCCGTGTCCTTAATAGAATTGAAAAATCTTGTCGCGAATGCTAGCAAATTTTTGATCCTTAGGGGCAGATTTATGTTAACTGGCGCATCCCCAGGGATGCGCCAGTTAACATGCGCCACAGTGCGCCACAGCTCCGCCACCCATGGTGCGCCGCATTTATGATGCGGCGCACCATGGGGCAAAAACGGCACAGATGCGTGACGCATCTGTGCCGTAAAGGTGACGCATTGCTGGAGTTGCGTCGCAAGCGCGACGCAGCTCCAGCAAGGCTCGGGGGTGCCCCATCTCCACAATGCTGCGTCAAGACCTACGCCTGCTTCAAGCAGGCGCAGGCTTTTGACGCAGCATTGGCCTGAAAGTGACTGAGTGAAATCTTATAGATTTCACTCAGCCACTTTTGCGAGGCGCACCTGCCCCAGAACGCCCACCCTGCGCCGGAACGCCCACAAGCGGCGCAGGGCTTTACAACGTGACGCATCTGCCTAGATGCGTCACGTTGTAAATCGTATGTAGGGATGCGCCACGTTTACGCCGCCTTGCGTGACGCAACAGCGGCGTAAACGTGGCGCAAGTGCCTCATAAATCTGCCCCTTAGGGGCAGATTTATGTTAACTGGCGCATCCCCAGGGATGCGCCAGTTAATGTGCGCCACAGTGCGCCACAGCTCCGCCACCCATGGTGCGCCGCATTTGCAATGCGGCGCACCATGGGGCAAAAACGGCACAGATGCGTGACGCATCTGTGCCGTAAAGGCGGCGCATTGCTGGAGTTGCGTCGCAAGCGTGACGCAGCTCCAGCAAAGCTCGGGGGTGCCCTATCTGACCAATGCTGCATCAAGACCTACGCCTGCTTCAAGCATGCGCAGGCTTTTGACGCAGCATTGTCCTGAAAGTGACTGAGTGAAATCTTATAGATTTCACTCAGCCACTTTTGCGAGGCGCACCTGCCCCGGAACGCCCACCCTGCGCCGGAACGCCTCCTGATGGCGCAGGGCTTTACAACGTGACGCATCTCCTAGATGCGTCACGTTGTAAATAGGGCGCATTGTTTGCGCCGCCGTTGCGTCAAATAAAGTGACGCACCGGCGGCGCAAGGCCTTCATAAATCTGCCCCTTAGTCTTTCAGAAATCCACCGAGAGGCCATCGCAAACAAGCTTCTGGCAAAGCCACCAAACCCATAATGCATTGCTTTTAAGCAAATACTCGGTACTACATCAAAACACACAGTGTGAATCTACAAACACTATTTTTGTCTTTGCCCTGAAAACTATGTGCTAGCAAAAATCAGCTTTTCCTAATTTCGATGGACACTATAAAAGTTGGCGTTCTAATTGTCTTGTGGTAAATCTTATTTGAGACTCTACTGACAAGTTGCTGTAAATTAGAAAGGTTGCCACGTGCGTTTCTTTTTCCTGAGGCTTTTTTGTTTATGGCTCCTTTCTCGAGTCTATTGCTTCTTACGTGGGTCTGATGATAGAGGTCAGGGAAAAGTATCACATTAATGGAGGACTTCATTAATTATTATAAAACAGTGAGGTCTCACTACGAAATTAAATAAAAGTTAAATAAGCGTAACATTATCTAATGGATTGTAACGTAAATTTGTTGTGCTCGTTGTACCGGTACCCTATAACTGTCAATCAGAAACCTAACATTTAATCATTTTATGCATGTTAATCTCTACTCTTCGAGTACAGCCGAAGTTCCGTTATATTTGACTATTCTTCTCAACTCCCTCCCAATCAAGGGGGCCTGAGCTCTTGCTCGACACGAGCAGACAAAAGCAACAGAGCTTCGAGCCGAGGAACCGACGAAGTGATTCAGTTTGTTTAATTTGCCCTCAGCTGTGCCTATATGAGCCGAAAGCCAGCGACTCATAGTTAGGGACACTGGTTTTATGCGATTCAGCATTGTGTTTTGCATACTTATGGATTTGTAACATAATTCATCATCTGCTGCATCTGTGTTGTATTTACGTGATTTAGGGTCATATGTATGAAGCATTATTGCATTCGCAAACGCCGAAATTCGCCGAATTTCGGCGTTTGCGAATGCAATTTTGCAAAAAGGTATGTATCAAGGAAAATAAGGAATCGCAAAATTTCCGATTCCTTATTTTGCGATTGCATTTAAGGAATCGCAAATTTTGCGATTCCTTAAATGCAATGTAAGAAGCCAAAAAAAAAATGCAAATTGGCTTTAAGGAATCGCAAATTACCACCAACTTCTAGTTGGTGGTAATGTGTGAATTTCTTGACAAATGCAAATATTTGCGTTTTTCAATGTGCCATGTGACGCACATACATGGCCTTAGGGCATGTATGTGCCCCACATGTGCACCCATGCTTATTTCAGGGGTGCAACAGGGTGTCCTTTGGACACCCCTGCGCCCTTGGAAATATTCTCAATTTGCGATTAGCAAATTGCGAATCGCAATTTTCCCTTTCATTTCTATGGGCCAGGAGGCCCATAGAAATGAATGGGAAGTATTCCTTAATTGCGAATTCGCAATTTGCGAATTTGCAATTAAGGAATATCAAGAAATCGCAAAAAAATTGCATTTTTCTTGATACATACCATTTTGCGATTCTGAAATCTTAACAATCGCTATTACAGATTCGCAAAATGGTTCCTTGATACATATGGCCCTTAAGGCCAGATGTATGTAGCCGTTTGCGATTCGCAAACGGTGTTTGCGAATCTCAAACTGTGTTTTGGTATGTATGAGCAAAATCGCAAAATAAGGAATCGCAAAAATTGCTCAAGCATTTAAGGAATCGCAATTTTGCGATTCCTTAAATGCAATGCATCAAGCATTTTTTTTGCGAATCCACATTAAGAAATCGCAAATTACCGCCAACTTGTAGTTGGTGGTAATTTGCGATTTCTTTTACAAATGCACTTTTTGGCATTTGTAAAGGTGCCATGTGACGCTCATACATGCCCTTAGGGCATGTATGTGCGCCATATACGCACACATGTAAATTTCAGGGGTGCAGCAGGGTGTCCTTAAGACACCCTTGCACCCTTGAAATTATTCTCAATTTGCGATTAGCAAATTGCGAATCGCTAATTGAGAATTACTTCCCATTCATTCCTATGGGCCTCCTGGCCCATAGAAATGAATGGGAAATTATTCCTTAATTGCGATTAGCAATTTGCTAATCGCAATTAAGGAATTTTAAGAAATCGCAAAATAATTGCGAATTTCTAGATACATACCATTTTGCAATTCTGAAATAGCGATTCTCAAAAAATCGCTATTTGAGAATCGCAAAAGGGTATCTTGATACATCTGGCCCTTAGATGTATTGATATTACAAATAACAATGGCTTTTAATTTTTTTAAATATTTAATACTTAAATAAAAGTTACTGTAATTTATAATGGCAATAGCCTAAACTTTTGTAAATAACTTTTGTGAAGATTATGTTCAGTGTATTTTATTGTGACGAAAATCCAGGGAACAGAAGTGAAATATTAACATCTTTTTGTGACATTTGTAATAAAGCTTGAAACATTGAAAGAACATATTTGAACCATTTGTTGTTGAATGGTTGCACAGATTGATGCTCTGGTGGCGCTGAGTGATGTTGTGGTGGCGACGAGTGATGCTGTGGCGTTCAGTGATGCTGTGGTAGCGCATAGTGATGTTGGTGTGCCCCTGAGTGATGCTGTGGTGATGCAATAGATAGAATGAGTGCGATAGACAGAGGGAGGGCGATTGATAGATAGAGGGAGGGCCATAGCGGGAGGGCGATAGATAGATAGAGGGAGGGCGATATATAGAGGGAGGGAGGGCGATAGATAGAGGGAGGGAGATAGAGTGAGGGCGATAGATAGAGTGAGGGAGGGCGATAGAGTGAGGGCGATAGATAGAGGGAGGGCGATAGATAGATAGAGGGAGGGCGATAGATAGAGGGAGGGCGATAATAGATAGAGTGAGGGAGGGAGATAGATAGATAGATAGAGTGAGGGAGGGCAATAGATAGATAGAGTGAGGGTGATAGAGTGAGTGTGATAGATAGAGTGAGGGAGGGCGATATATAGATAGAGGGAGGGCGATAGATAGATAAAGGGAGGGCGATCGAGGGAGGGCGATAGATAGATAGAGGGAGGGAGGGCGATAGATAGTGGGAGAGAGATAGAGTGAGGGCGATAGATAGAGTGAGGGAGGGCGATAGAGTGAGTGAGGACGATAGAGTGAGTGAGGGCGATAGAGTGAGTGAGGGCGATAGAGTGAGTGAGGGCAATAGAGTGAGTGAGGGCGATAGATAGAGTGAGGGCGATAGAGTGAGGGCGATAGAGTGAGTGAGGGCGAAAGACAAACACAAATGTATGATCATCTATAATGTAATAGGAAGGCCTTCATTTATGTAAACGATTTTTGTATTGTTATCCTTTTAACTCTAGCAAATTGTAATAATTCTAACAATCTGGAATTATAATGTATCCACTCTAATTCATTGTGTATCCATTTTTTAGGGAGATTAAATTGACCCCTGTACTAAGACAGATATCAATTGTAGTCTTGACAAAGGTGGATAGAATTGTGAGAAACCACCGAAACGCGTCGACGCACTCCTCGGTATAATTTTCGACTCGGATATCTCTGTTGATACACTGTATTGTTATGTACACAACATTGGTGTCAGAAATAGAGTTTGAATATACGCTTAGTATTGTACGAGTTTAATGTCTTACTGTTTTCTGTCTCCATGTATCAATTTTGCTGGTCAATATTGAATGTCAGGTTTTTTATTGTTCTTTTATTACTTTCATTGTTTTAACTAAAATCTGTGTTAGGTGGTCTTATAACTGTCCACTTTTTTAATCATTGTATGTTTAATAAATTGTGATTCTTTTCCACATATATGAATTTTTTAACTGTTTTTGTCCATTTAAGTTTTATAATTCCTTTCAAGGGAATCTCTCCTTTTTACATTCACAGGCCCGATCAAACAGGGCCGTTGGATCACTATTTTCTGCATCCAGCAACTCTACGAATTTACCTCCGCTGCACTTAGGGTGTCGTGACAGCTTTGCCCCAAGGGTGCAGGGCGAAGGATGGCGTGATGAGAGCAGGATAATTGTCGGATAGAGAGTTCAGCCAGTGGAGCTGCACTAAGGCACAGACATCTTGTTGTACTCCCTCTAGCGTCCACAGTTCCCCCAAATGTGATCTGATTGCATGAGCTAAGAGTGAAAGCTATTTGTTTCTAGAAGCTCAGCAAAAGTGTGTCCTTGAAACTCATTTTTTGGTGCTGTAAAGTTTATGATAAAACTTAGGTTGTGGGTGAGGTGCGTTCGCAAATATTGTTCAAAGCTGTCTAACTTAACAAATGAAAGGCAGCATTGTCCAAGGTAGAATAAAGGTAAGGTGAGAGCTGAATGATGCTGTCTTTTTCGCTTTTTGGACACCCATGAGCTAAAATATGTGAAGGGTAACAATTTCCCATGTACCTTTCACACATCCTATGGCTTTGCAGTCATAATTATTGTTTAAAGATGCCCAACAAAAGAATGGAATGGAAAGGGAGAATTGTTTGAGGGAAATACAACTTAGTTTGTGTTTGAGGTGCAGTTGCTAATATTGTTTAAAGCTGTGTAACATAACAATGAAAGGCAGCATTGTCTGAGCATTGTCTGAGGTGGAATTAAGGTAAATTTAAAGCTGAAAGTAAATGTGGCTCTATTGGTCTGTGTTTGCTGTAAATAAAGGGGAACATTTTCCCATGTACTTTGCACACATCCTTTGTTTTTGCAGTCACAACTATTGCTTAAAGTTGTCTAACAAAAGAACTGAAAGGTGAATTGTTTGAGGGGAAAAAAACGTAGTTTGTTTTATTTATTTATTTATTTGTATTTTATTTATAATGTTTTGTATAGTGCGAACATGACCCCAAAGGGTATCAGAGCGCTTCACATTTTTGGAAGAGTAGGAAATAGTAAAGGGAAAATGACAAAGGGGGTAACAAAGAATATCATATTTATCTAATACCATAGCGTACTAGGAGGAGAACAAACATTACTTAATAGGGTATATCAGACGACCCTGAACTTCACAGTTCTTGGACCAGTAAAGAACGTAGTCAGAGGGGCATTGAGAAAAACAGACGAGCCATGACCATTTAAGGCAAGAACTTGTTCATTACGATTATTTTTACTTCCTGTTTGAAGGCAGCCGTGGAGGAGATTCTGGGGACTTCCGATGGGAGAGAGTTCCAGATCTTCGGGGCCAAGCCAGCGAAAGCTCTGTGCCTCGTTCTCTTTTAGTGAAAAGTCTGAGGTTTTAAGAGGAGAAAGTTTGCACTTCTTTATGGCATACCCCTCCAGATAATTCTAGCTATAATCCAGATAACAAGGGGTTTTGAAATGGAGGGCTTTGTGAGTCAAGCAGGCAATCTTTAGCTGTATTCTTGCTATGTAGGGCATCCAATTTAGAGATCTTAGGGCTGGGGATATGTGAGCGTTTCTTTTTGTACCGGTAATCAATCTGGCAGCAGCATTCAAGGAAGCCCTAAGTGGGGCCAAGGTATATTTGGGGAGGCCACAGAACGTAGCGCGGCCATGGTCTAGCCTCAGCAAGACAAGCACTTGAACCACCTGCTTGAAGTCATCTTGTGGAAGTAATGGTTTGAGATTTCTTAGAATCCTCATCTGGTGGTTAGCACCCTTGCACACCTTACTAATATGATTCTTCATGTTCAAGTACATATCCAGGGTAATTCTGAGAGATTTAGCTGAATCAATGATGTGAAGAGAGCAGTTGAAGGCAGTGAGGTGTTTCATCCAGAGGTCTATCTTGGGGGTGTGATTAGGAGGAGATATAAGAAGGAATTCTGTTTTGGCGGTGTTGAGCAGGAGGTGGTTCTCAGTTAGCCAGTTTTTGGTATTCATCAGGGTACAGTTGAGTGAGGTGAAGTCTTCAGAGAAGGTGATTTTCAGGTAAAGTTGTGTGTCATCCGCATATATATGAAAAAAAATCTTCATGGAGTTTAGTGCATTTGCTAACAATTCCAAGAATATATTTAAGAGTATGGGAGATAGGGCAGACCCTTGTAGGACCCCGATGGAGACTGTAGAGGGCTGGGATAGGGATTGATTCACCATGACTCTTTGGGATCTATTGTGAAGGAAGGACGAAAACCATTCCAATACCTGACCGGAAAGGCCCATCCTGTGTTCAAGAATGGATAAGAGGTTGTCTTGATTAACAGTGTCGAACGCCGAATAAAGTTCAAGGAGAATTAGAAGGCAGGTTTCGTTTTGGTCTAACATTTTTAAAATGTCATCCATAATGTGAGTGAGCACCGATTCCATGCTGTGACAACTCTGAAAACCAGATTGATGTTGATCCAGGAGTTGGAAATTCTCTATGTGAGTGAAAAAATCCAATTGCACACATTTTTCTAGGAGATTATCCAGAGTGGGGATGTTGGAGATGGGGCGAAAGTTTTTGAGATTAGTTTTGTCTGCATTAGGTTTTCTAAGAATGGTTGAGACCTAAGCTGCTTTTAGGCATTCGGGGATCGTGCCTTGTGATAATGAAGTGTTGACAATCTTTGTCCAAGGGGTGATGAAGGCATCCTTGATTTCTTTGAAGACAGTCGGTGGTAACGGGTCACTGAGGTGATTAGATGGATTGATACTAAGAAGGGTTTTGTAGATGTCTCTTCACCGAGGGGAGTAAAAGTACACCAAATGGCCTTGTTCTTGGTGCTAAGACTAAGTGGATCGAGCCTCTCGGAGTGAGCAGGAGGAGACGCAATCTCGTATGAAGGAAGAAAAGCCTTCTCAGATTCAAGGTCAATACTGATGAGTTTTGTTTTCTCCATAAAGAAAGCAGCCAGATCATCGAATGAAGGCAAGCCGTCTCCTGAGTCAAGGTGGTTGGGTGCTTTCGCTGATTGTTGTTTGACAGAGTTTAGGTTGTCGTTGAACCAGTGTTTGGAGATTTTGGAAGAGACATTTGTTCGATGTAGAGGTGCTATGGAATCCATGATACAAGAGATAGTTGAGTTATAGAAATCAGTGAGTTCATGCACATCAGTCATGTCATCTTGGGAAGACAAAACATATTCACATTTGGTTGGTAGAACTTCAGTTTTAATATTCCTGAGGTCCCGTTTCCATTTGTTAAATATTGGACGGATTTGTTAGCATGAGCTGAAAGCCATTTTGTATTTATGGCAGCCATTTTAGTTTGCCATGTGCTGCCACGTGCTCACCGTGTGCTCTGTCCTCCCTCAGTGTTGACTGCTCTTGTAATCTGCCTAGAAACGAACTATATTCAGCATCTTCCACCTTCGCACATGCTCAGTTGAGCTTGTAGCTGTCCTTGCAACTGTTGCTAGTATGTAAATGTCAGGATGTGTTTGCCAAAAACAGCCACTGTTAGCTCCTCCCACTTTGTTGAGCAAGCAGATCTTGCATGTCCATATTAGTCATTTTGCATGCTTACATGAGCCAGGACTGCCCCTTGGTCTTATACTGACTATGTAACCCTACGCATATATAAGGCCCCAGTTTTCTGTACTCCTCAGACTGCCTCATTCAGTTGCTAAGGCTTCTGTGTGACGTAGTCTGACTCATCTGAGGTTAATAAAGATGTAACTTTTATATTTCAGCTTCTGTGCCAATTTCTTCTTTGTTGGTTTAAGAGGACCAAGTATCAGTGTGACCCCTAGGAACGTTTCTTGATTCTTCACATTGTTTAATTTTCTTCAGTTGATCCCGCCTCAAGGACACCTCCCTATTAATAAAGAAGAAGATGCTGTAATGGTTGGACCAATCACAAGGGGTAATGGCATCCAATGTGATGGTATTTCCTTTTAATATGATGAGGTCTCGTTTGTAATGAGTTGGCCGGTCACAGAATTAGGTCGGCTCCAGACACGATAAGAATGAATACCGCTTGGTCCTTAGGGTTAACCCAGTGGAGGTTGAAATCACTGAGGAAGATTTGGGACATTGAGGAGTCGTCATTGGAAGCAATGATTTCCATTATTTTTTCAATGAAGGTGAGATTGTCTCCAGGGGGGTGGTAGAAAGTATGAAGTTTGCATATCGGGAGGTGATAACTTGAAATGTTGAGGCAAAGGTATTCAACTGAGGATTAGATGGTGGTCTCTGTGTGGGAAACCGATAGTGTATTCCGATGTATACAAGCTAATCCACCGCCCTGCTTTTAGGTCTGTCTAGGCGGATTATGTCATGACTAGGAGGAACTAAGAGGTCTAGGAAAGGGGTGAAAGAGGGATTTAGCCATATTTCCGTGAGGATGATGATATCTAGCTCATTGTTTTGGATGAGGCCAAAGATATCAGAGGCATGTTTACTGGCTGATCAGCAGTTGAGTAGAGTACATTTGAGCTGTACAGGCGTGTGGCATGTATGAGTCTGAATGATGTTCACTTGCTTGAGGTTTTTGCTATTTAAGACTCTGAGGTTGTGAGAGGGTTTCCTGTGCGGGTTGGTGTGAATGGCTTGAATTTGAGCCATAGGAGTCTTGACAGTGTCTAGAGTGATAGAGTAACAAAGGAGTAGATCCTCCATGTCACTGTTTGCAAGATCGACCTTCATTCTTTTAAGGTGGAAAGAGGTGTTAGGTAGGGGTAAGGTTTTAGAGATAGGGTGCGAGGAGTGTTTGACAAGGCCAGTGACTGCGATAGCGGGGGACTATGGGCAGCTTTCCTAAGGAAAGGACAGAACTGAGCAGGGGTATTTGCTCAAGTGAGAGTGCTTTCAGTTCATTGAGTTCATATGAGAAAAAGGTACAATTGGAGAGATAACTCGTCAAGACGCGCATCCAGGTCTGAGTGTTGAGTCAAGGATTGTAGTGTAGCTCCTATTTTCCCAATAGGCTCTGCGCATTGGAATAATACCTACAGCAGTAAAGGCCTAGGCCAGACGTTAACTAGGTCTACTACTGTCGATACTAGACTTAATTTTTGGGTTTGCCAGCTAAGCTCAGAGTTCGCTAGAAACTTTCTCGAATGTTCAAGGGAGGAATTAACTCCCCTGATTAGACAAGAAGGGATTTAGTTTCTGACAACCATAGAACATGACAACTTTGCTCTCCCCTAATCAAGAGTCAATCTCAAGAGTCGTGTGAGCACAAGGCAATTATTTTACTCAGTCAGTACGTGCATTCTTAGTCTCATCAGATTGTAGAGAAAAGGAAGAGACGGGCGTGTTCAATAAAAAGGTGTTATTTATTGATCAGTCTCTTTTCTCGTACAAGAGAAATGGATCGATATTATTGCAATACTTATAGTTAAGTAAAGTGCATACATTAAAAGCAATAGTATAAAATAATACTGTAAAAACATTGATATGGTTTCTGAGCCATATGATGTTTAAAATGATTAAAATATATTTACATACACATATACATTTGACTAAACGTACTCAACTGGTGTTTCTAAATACGCCTACCCCGTGTACCTGACCTAAGTCTAATGCGTGGGCGGGAATAGAAAGTTACAGTTTAAGTTAAGTTTGTTTTTGCCAAGTGAATAACTAAAGAATTCTCTGTGAGGGGTTATTCAGTTCTGTACCTGGAAGTTAGGATGAATGAGGAATGGTATCTCTTTCTCTGCTCTCGATATTCCAGGCTGCCTGCGAGGGCTGCCTAGAAGCGCCGGTGCTGGGTCTCTCGGGTTGAGATAGCAGCGCGTCTCTCAGCGCGTCAGGAAGGCGGGGCTGCTGCCAGCGGGGTCTGCTTCTGCTCTCGGCTTCGGCAAGGATGGCTGCTCCGTCTTGTCACCACGCGTGTCTTTGCATAGGGCAAGGTCGGCAATATTTATACCTTAAAGGTGCCGAGATTGACGTAAGGATGGACATAGATACGTCAATAAAGATGTCATACGACTTGCTCGTTAGCACATTCTTTACTAAAGTTCTCTGTGAAATCAAAACAATGGCCGCACGGATTATCCAGGTTGTCATAGGTTTGATTTGTTATGAGAACGTCGTATGCCTTATCAGGGGCTGGAGGAATGTCGCTTGTCTAATTAGATCTCAAGCGTTATGACCTAATCAGATGACACGTTCCTGTGCCGTAGTGTGACTGCGTCAGATAACGGTATCTGCATCATGGGGGTTTTCTTGCCTCATGGGCTGACTGTTAGTTAACTTGATAGTTAGTTTAACCAGAATAGGGTCAGGAATAGGGGGGCTGATTCAGAACCTATAGAAATACACGACACCCACTCCACGCTAACTATGGTCATATCTACTAATCTATGCATAGTATAACATAGTACAACATACTATAGAGTATAGTGTATACCTTACCACCCCAAAATACATAAATGCATTTTGAAATTTTCAAATATACTGAAAAATTGCAGTCATATATATTGTATGCACTTAAGCTATGAATTAAATGCAAAAGTAAACACGCATTTTTATGCATTATTGCTTATTGGTATATGAGAAATACACATGAAATGGCTCTTAATATGGCTATACAGAAAGGAAGTTCGAGACCATTTCATCACATAATAAAACATTTGTGAACATACCAGCGGGCAGCTAAAGTCTATAAAGTATCTAAAAATAGAAATTTTAGTTCTCTAGGAATAGTTTCTTACTTTAAGCAGAAGATCAGTGTCCCGGGAAAAAATATGTAGAAAAATATTTTAAGGGGCTTGCTGAAAAAAAAATTGCTGTCCGTGAACTGGAGTGAAATTGTTCATGTGACTTTATTTTTAAAGTTGAAGGCCGAATTCAGGGAACGCCGTGTGCGAGTTTACTCAAAAGTCTCTATTTCTGTTCTGGAGAGAACATCATATCATTCAGGCTTTCGAAAAAACTGTCAACAGCTTCATGGGAAAGTTCCACTAAGTCGGAAATAGGTGTAACCATGCATTCGTGCGCATGATTGTCTGCATTGACATTCTGATTCGCATCACTGACAGAAGGTCGTACCTGTTCGATGCTGCTTTCATCTTGAACTTCACTACTCTTCAATCGTAGTGGTGAAGATTCCAGGAATGCCGTCATCAGGATTGGCAGCCTTTGAGGGCAGCACAAAGCGTGAACCTTGGTAGGAACCAACAGTGTATCTGCATCCACTGGCGCATCCGATTGTAGCGTCAGACAGGTGTCTAACACGCATTCTTCTCCGCATAGCAGACACCTTAGTACAGGTAAAACACACCTTTGCCACATTGGTCGAAATGATAGAAACCAAGTCATGTTCAGGTCTCTAAGCCGGGAGAGTCCCAGGATTTTTGATATCCGGTCCCGGTATCCAATGGCTAGGATCGTATCTTCCATTGTCGCGAGAGTTTGATCTGTGACATGGGTTGCCATAACGAAAAATAAGGACTAGGAATAGGATTCCTGCAATTAGTCCCAGGATCAGGGGAAGTCCGCCAAAAATCGAATGGACGAAATCTGGAAAAATACCCAGTATGGCTTTGAATGGTGTTAATGCCATCGAAAATACTGTCTTAAATACCTTTGAGACCCCAGTGGTATCAGAAATATTTAAGATTTCGCTTAGGATTTCCGCGAAATGTACGGGGGAATTAGTTGATAATAATGTATGTATCTCTGCAGTCGTCCTTGCGACTTGTAGATCATACGTTTCTTTTGATGACGTGAGCCTTGTAGGCGTCTGAAGAAGCACTGTTTTCATTCTGCTTAAAGTGTCTATTCGAATAGAAGTAATTTTCAAACTGGGCCATGCCCTTGCCTCCCTGTCTGGAAAGGAGCTGGGGAACAAAGAACGTCCACAGCACTTGACCTTCGCCGTTGTAGTTACTAGATAAGGAGTCCCGGGCATAAGACTACAACATCTGCGGTCTACAATAAGAATGTAACTCCCATTATAGAGTCTTTGAAAGAATGGTTCTATTTCAGTTGCAGGTGCGCCTTGCTGGTGACATGAAAGGTTGTATGAATTCCCTTCACAGGCTCCGTGCAAACTAATACCGTTACACAGAAGCGTGCCGCTTAGTGACATAGCACAATTGTTGCCACTAAGAAACACTTTCTGTCCTTTATTACTGACATATGCATGTGAATAGGGCAGGTTCAAAGTTGTTTTAAGGTACCCCTTTCCCAATTTCTCGTACATGCCAGCCTGTATATATTTTTGGCAGTATTGAAACCTGAAGGTTGAGATTGGAATATTTATTATTCCGTGGATTATCCATTCACTGACAGGTCGTTCTGACATTGTCAATGGTAATCTTTCTAGTTTTTCAATGCTCAAGATTGTATAATCAGCACCCTTTTGCGCCATACCGATTTGTCTATCAGTAAGGTTAAAGATTTGGAATAGTGACGTTGTGTTGATTAAACGCCAAGGCACATAGCCTGAACGCAGATTTTGTAACGTCCAGCCAAGCTGTACAATGGAACGCAATTGTGACTGACCATGTTGTAATAACAGTAAGTCTTGCGATAATATATCGATTGCTGAAGACACAATGCTGGCCAATGAAAAAATTCTGGAGGACAGAGTCATTAACCCATTGTCCACTACAGAAAGTGATTTTTCCAAATTAATACGGTCAATTTCCCGTATTCTTTCTGCTGTCTCAATTTGAGTAACCTTCCAGGCCTCATTGTATGCTGCATATACAGAGGCTGCTATGAAACGCTTTTGACGCTGTTTGCGTGGTCCCAGTATGAAATCACGCAAGTCAGCACCATCAGTAAGTAAAGTTAGGTGTTGCTTAATTTCAGGCAGTGTGGAAGTTTGAAGCCATTGAAGGCATAATTTGCCCACACTGTAGGTTGTTATTATCCCTGGGTGATGTCTTTGGGGATATCTAGGGTCTGGCCTGGTCATTTTAAAACCCTGTGTTTTATTCAGGAATCTATCTTGACAGTTATTTGTATCTGTGGGCCAGATCAACCATTGTTTCCAATCAGGATGTGTTCTGTTTTGGTTTAATATATGGTTTACGTCTATCTCTTCATCTGTGTCAGAGCTATTGCTAAACATTATTGGCTTTGGAATAGACGGTTTATTTAAATCTTTGATTTTGGCTAAGCCAAGACAGGTGGTTTGTTGAACAGTGTCATTTAAAAATATCATTTGTTCTGGGATCATGCAGGCTCTAAACAAAGCTTCTAAACCCTGTACTTGCCATTCTTTTGTACCCCAAACACTTTTCAAATCAACATTTTTGTCCCAATAATCAAATCCAAAAGTATTCATTTTTTCAAAGAATGAATCTGAATATATCAATTTTGTGTTGGTTATCATGGTTTTCATCCCTGTCTTGTTTGACAATTTAAAATAAAATGTTTCAGCATTACTTATGTTAAAACCTGAAAAATATGAATATTTGTCATAAACGGTTCTAGAGCTCCCTTTTGGAGGTGTAGCACAATGTTCCCATTGATTATAATTTAAAACATTTCTAGGTTGTGCAGATTTATGTAAAAAATTGTTACCATAATGGTTATAGCAATACATACTATCATAATTTGTAGAACCTTGCAAATAATCATGTTTTGTAAATTTAGCAGACATTACTAAGTCAGACATCATGTTGTTAATGCTTTCGAAGTCCCAATCATCAGCAAATGAGTTTGGTTTTGCAAAATCACTCAAGGAGATCTTGATTTGGTGTGGATATTTCAGGATCTCGACCGGACCATAAATTTCATAGTCAGTGTTGTCCCAGGCTACCCCACCAGGTATCGGATTGGCTGTGAAGTTGGCTGAAGAAAGTTCTGAAGAAAGTTCTCTTTTCTCGACGTGTGAAGATGTGTGTGGTTTGAGGACCAAGTTGATGTTCTGACTTGCTGTGTCCATTTTAGCATATTTTCCCTCAATGAAGCGTCCCAAAGTAAATACCATGATGAGCCAAAGTATGAGGATAAATGCACCAAAACCCACCCAAAATTTAATCCATGGAGAAACCAGATATGTTTCTTTCAGTTGTTTCAAAAGTTCCTTAGCTTTGTCTTTAAAGGATTTTGATGATGGCTGTGTCTTTGATTCACTGAAGCCTTCAGAGGAATCATCGAAGTTGATGAAGTACCCGGATGCAGTTCTGTCAATTGTTCCAATTGCTTCAGGATTTTTGTTTCTTGCATTGTCACTTGGTACTTCATTGTAGATTGGTGTGTCTCTGCTAAATGTTTTTATTTGGGTTTTCAGAGGTCTTAGTTCTATTGCATTGTTGCATAGTCCTTGTTGTTCTTCTGTAGGCGTTTCGAATGTGATGAGCCTCTTTGTTAGGACCTCTGTACTGGTAGCAAACCTTGGTGTTCTGCTACTTATTGGGAGTCCACTTGGCCTACTGTTTGTTATCGGCCACATGTTGTGGTTTTACCAGGTCGATGGATACAACTCGGTTCTCCTTTTTTCCAGCAAGTGGCGGTAGTACAACTGATCTTGTCCCGTTGACAGACAAGACAGGAACTGCTTTTCTGTAAGAAGGCCCAAATTCCTTCTTTACCGCGATCTTCTCCCTGACTAGATCCCCGACTTTTGGAATCCAGACAGGTCTTGCTGGGACAGGTGGTGATTCTTCAGTGGTTGTTGGCTGTTGTTTCAACTGTATGTTGCTCAGGTCTTTTCTTGTTTTGTTTAAGTCCTGCAAAATAGCCAAACGGTCTTTGACATCAAAGATTTTTTCTATTACCACTGAAGTCTGACTATCAAGGTCAGAGATCAACATCCTAGTTCCGAATAATAATTCGTACGGACTGAATCCCTTCAGAGAATTTCTTGGCAAGTTATTTAGACTACGTTGGACACTTATTAGATGTTTGACCCACCCAGCTCCCGAACCTAATATCCTTTCTATTATAGATTGCTTTCTGCCTTGGTTTTTTCTTTACACCATCCCGTACCCTCAGGAAGGAAGTGAGAAGATTCCCGCTGGGCTGTGCTCATTTGGCCATGTTTCCCCCCCAGGCTGGATTGCCTGAGTGAAAACAATGGTCGAACGTAGCATGCTCTTAGCGTATATGCCATTTAGACTCGCAAATCTTTGTATAACAGTCCGGACGTCAGCCGAGTGCTGAGGATCTACATTATAAGTGGAAACTAGCCTGTATATGTTAATCGCAAGCCATTCTTTTTACTGGTGATGTTATCTGCAGTCAGATTCCACCGTATTTAATTTTTTCTCTCCCCACTGCGATTTCTGTTGCAGTTTGGGCAGTTTTTTACAAACATGGTATGATGTAGGCTCATGCCTGGCCACCAGTACCGTGATTGTAAATCTTCCAGAGAATCTTTTAGTTTGAGGTGTCCAAGACCCTCACCCATATGTGCGTCTGCGATTAACAAGCTTCTCCTGTCCATGTTTGGAATCACTCTTTCCCCCACTCCAGGGATTCGAGCAAAAGGGACGGAGTTTGCATCGATTATGTATGTATAATTGAGTGGATAGTTGATCGGTAACGCTGAGCAGTCGCCTTTTGATGACGTTTTCACCGCCAGCAATGTTTCACCGTCAATGTATTTTAATGTACGCTTTTTTCGAACTACGGGAGCCGATTTAGTGGCTGCCGCTGCGGCTGTTTCAGCCAATGAATTCCCTACAACGTGAACGCCATCACGTTGATGACTCAGTGTATGTATCACGTGAGTCTTTGGTAGTTCTTTTTGTAAAAGAGCTACTTGTTCCCATAGCATTTTATGCTTGATTGTGCCACCTTTCGCATCCTTGAAACCGTTTTGAAGCCAGATCTGCAAGTATTCATTGTAAGATTGAACGCAATAATACGAATCGCACACTATGAGTGTGGGGAATTCTCGATCGGTATTTTCAAGCGCCATCTTGAATGCGAGTAGTTCAGCTCGCTGAGCTGTGCAATCTCCTAGAGATTGGGTTTTAGTGAGGGTTGGTTTAAATTTCCCTTCGTGCCAGCGACCTTTAACAATCGCGCACGCAGCACTGTAAGCTTGTTTACCCCCTACTGCGGGTTGTGCTGATCCGTCTGTATATATTATACAGCCGTATTGGTCTAGAGGCAGAATTTCGGTTGGCGGAGGACATTCAAATTCATATTGGAGAAATTCTTGTGTTTTTAAGTAAGGATCAAATTCGTACACCACGTCTGTTGCAGCAAGAGAGTTAGCCCATTGTATCCATCTCGGATGGAGTGCTTTAGCATTTGGAATGCTTGCCTTTGTTACCGCCTCTAAGGCTGGTATTGGTGTCACGATTATTATTCGTTTACCTTGTGCCAGGGCTCGTTCTTTTGCTATAGCTGTCTGTGTTGCTGTAAGAATTTTTTCCGTTGGGCTAAATTTCATTTCAGCCTTAGTGTACAAGTGTGATTTAAATGCAATTGGTACCTTTTCTCCCTCATTAGAGGTCAGGTATGTGAATCCGCATCTTCCTGGGATGACTCGAATCACAAGGTTGCGTGTGTTATCACGTGTTTCTAATTTTGTTTTAATTAGCATGTCTGTTTGTAAGGATCTCAAAATTTCTGTGTGTGTTTGAGTCCAATTGGATCTTTTAAAGTCTGGTTTAATTAGATCATAAAGGGGTTTGACCCTTTCTGCGTAATTTGCAATGTATGTTCTTCCGAAATGTAGGAAGCCTAGAATTGACTGTAGGTTTTTTAGTGTTTTAGGAGCTTGGATTACGGCACATTTCTCTAGGAAATTGTCTGCCAGGCTTTTACCTTCACTTGATAACTCATATCCTAAGAATAGGACTGTCAGATGGGCAATTCTGGATTTTTTGAAGTTGAATTTGTAACCCTCTGCAGCGAACCCAAGTATTATGGTGTTCACCCTTTTCAAGTGAGTCTCCAAGTCATCATCTGTTAAGTAAATGTCATCGACATAAGATAATGCTTCATCATCATATAGTTGTAGTAATTCTGTTACTCTCGCTGAGAATACCCCCGGGCTGTTCTTGTACCCCTGGGCTAACCGACAGAATTGTTTTTGAGTGCCATTTACTGAGAATGCAGTTAAATATCTGCTTTCTGGTGCTATATTTTGACAAAAGAATCCATTGGAGATGTCCAAGGTAGTTTTGTATTTTTTGCGCACTATGTTATTCATTAGTGCAGCACTGTGTGAGTTTTGCACTGCAAAAGTTTTACAACATGTGTTAAGGTGTCGGTAATCCAAAACTAGACGGTATGAATTGTCTGGTTTGGAGACCGGAAACAAAGGATTGTTCATTTGTGAGGTGCAAGTTTCAATCACCCCCTGGTATTCTAGCTGATCTAGTATTTCATTTACTTGTTTTTTAGCTTCTTGCTTAATTGGGTACTGACTTTGTGCAGTTGGTTGTGATTTTAACTGGATTTTGTGAGGAGGAGAATCCTCATCCCATCCTACATGATTTTTATATAAAGCAGGTGCTAAGGCCACTGCCCACTTTCTAGCAAGTGTATATTTTTTATGAATCGGGATTTGATTCGAGAAGGCAGGCATAATTACTTCTTCGCCATGAGGGCACTCCCTGACAAACTCTGGTGGCCAGTCTTTTTCAGCTAGAAGGATGTCATAGCCTTTGGAGAGGTTATCCCAAAATAGTCCCCTTATTTTCCTAGTCTTATCTCCCTCTATACGTAATGTTATCTCGTATATCTTGTGGGGCTTGCTAACTCTGGTGTCTGCAGTTTCCACTTGAAGGTATTCATTCGTGTCCACTGTCTCCAGATGATTTATAAGGACTTTGCGAGCTATGCTCACCTCTGCTGCGCTGTCTAGCATTGTCTGAGCCCACTCTCCGTTTTTCAGTTGTGTCCTCAGTATTCTCGGCATTGTTAACTACCTTGATACTGGCTACCTTCTTTTTTGGAAATTGTAATTTCTTTTTTAGCTGAGCAGGTTCCTTGTCTTTGGACTTGGCGTGCTCTTCTGATCGTCCTCTTCTTTCCGATTTCTGCGAGGAATTCTGAAAAGATTGAGAGGGACGTGTATCAATGTCTTGATATCTATCAGGTTTTTTAATATTATCCCTATTTCTAAGGTTATATCTATTCCCAGAGGGGTCACTCTGCGGTGACCTCTGTCTTTGGTTTGGAGATTTCTCTCTTCGCCTCGGAGACCTTCCTCTGGACTGGAATTTCTTTTCTTTAGGATTGGATTGTTTGTTTCCATCCCAGTTCTTTTTTGGTGAATTATTATTAAAAATTATTTTTTCTGGACTTGTAGTCAGTTGCGGTTTTACTGGTATTCCACCTAGACTATCTCTGCCTAGTTCTTCATAGGATTTTTCTATGATTCTGGCAATTTCAGCTGGTTGGTCTGCTATATCTGTCTCTTTTAACCTCTGGCGGATCGCCACGTTTGCTGCTTCACCTTTTATGTTGGCTAGTAATATAGCCGAGACCTGCTTGAAGTCTTTCAGTAATTTCATACCAAGAGTTAAAGCAGATTCTGGACCGTATTCATCTTGAATTTGTTTTAGCACATCTGGTATCACCGAAATGGATGGGACACCGTGCGTTTTTGTGTAGATGGAAGCAAAGACTGTACCCCAAGTGTCACAGTCCTCAATGTGTGGTGCGATTCCCATTGGGAGACATATAGTCAGAATCCTGTGTTTTTCCAGCGGGGTGGTGTCAGGAAACACCGCCTCTATTTGGGTGATTTTCTGTGCCAACCAGAATGGTATTTGTTCCCGTTTAGCTGGAACTTTACCTAGGCAGGATTGGATGTTCTGTGGTGTAATTTTATTTGTGTTCCCCTGGTGAGGGGTCAGCTGTGGAAGTTTAATCGCTGGCTGAATTGTTGAAGTCCGCATTACATACTGAACTAATTGTCTATGAATTTTTAGTAGTTGTTTTAGCTGTATTAACAGCTCTGCTGCAGGCATTCTATCGATGTCTGGATGTGGTGTGTATCCGGCTAAGACCGGCCACGTTGCTCCTGGTCTTCCTAAAGGACCGAGCCTTGTAATGTGATTATTGTGTTTTAGGGCGCCATCAAATAAGAGCAAATGCTCTTGGAATTTGAGTGGTACTTCCACCTCCTCGAAAGGAGTGTATGTTTCAGGAGGTTCCTCTACTTTGTAATAGTGGAAGTACTTTGTTACAGCATTTGCTGCTGGAAAATGTATCCATGAATAGTATACCTCTGTCTGCCGATATTCGTGTGCCTCAATTACGAATATGACTGTGCCACCTCTAGGTGTCAGTCCATTTTCTATAAGTTTTAAGGTTATAGATCTCCTTTTTATGACCGGAATGAGTGTTATATTCGGGTCTGCTGCTTGCATGGTAGCATCAGCATCTGCGAGTTCAGTAGCTAATCTAACTGCCTCTCTTTCGTCATCACTCTCTGCCATTTTACAGACAGGATGGTATTATGTTTATTTGCAGATCAGGTTTCTTTATGGAAACAGAGATTAGATGCACAATATTTTGGAACTGTTTTTATCCTTCAACGTTGACTTAACCAAGAACCATACATAGGAGTTCCCTCCTGCGAGGTTTTGGAGGATATAACCTTTCACCCACTCCAGACGTCTTTGGAGTATTTGGGAAAAGGGGTCTGAGTGAGAAAGCACGACTGAGTTACTCTAAATGTCTTACGTTAGTTTTATCGCCCTTTCCAAACGCGTTGGGCGCCATGTAGTGTAGCTCCTATTTTCCCAATAGGCTCTGCGCATTGGAATAATACCTACAGCAGTAAAGGCCTAGGCCAGACGTTAACTAGGTCTACTACTGTCGATACTAGACTTAATTTTTGGGTTTGCCAGCTAAGCTCAGAGTTCGCTAGAAACTTTCTCGAATGTTCAAGGGAGGAATTAACTCCCCTGATTAGACAAGAAGGGATTTAGTTTCTGACAACCATAGAACATGACAACTTTGCTCTCCCCTAATCAAGAGTCAATCTCAAGAGTCGTGTGAGCACAAGGCAATTATTTTACTCAGTCAGTACGTGCATTCTTAGTCTCATCAGATTGTAGAGAAAAGGAAGAGACGGGCGTGTTCAATAAAAAGGTGTTATTTATTGATCAGTCTCTTTTCTCGTACAAGAGAAATGGATCGATATTATTGCAATACTTATAGTTAAGTAAAGTGCATACATTAAAAGCAATAGTATAAAATAATACTGTAAAAACATTGATATGGTTTCTGAGCCATATGATGTTTAAAATGATTAAAATATATTTACATACACATATACATTTGACTAAACGTACTCAACTGGTGTTTCTAAATACGCCTACCCCGTGTACCTGACCTAAGTCTAATGCGTGGGCGGGAATAGAAAGTTACAGTTTAAGTTAAGTTTGTTTTTGCCAAGTGAATAACTAAAGAATTCTCTGTGAGGGGTTATTCAGTTCTGTACCTGGAAGTTAGGATGAATGAGGAATGGTATCTCTTTCTCTGCTCTCGATATTCCAGGCTGCCTGCGAGGGCTGCCTAGAAGCGCCGGTGCTGGGTCTCTCGGGTTGAGATAGCAGCGCGTCTCTCAGCGCGTCAGGAAGGCGGGGCTGCTGCCAGCGGGGTCTGCTTCTGCTCTCGGCTTCGGCAAGGATGGCTGCTCCGTCTTGTCACCACGCGTGTCTTTGCATAGGGCAAGGTCGGCAATATTTATACCTTAAAGGTGCCGAGATTGACGTAAGGATGGACATAGATACGTCAATAAAGATGTCATACGACTTGCTCGTTAGCACATTCTTTACTAAAGTTCTCTGTGAAATCAAAACAATGGCCGCACGGATTATCCAGGTTGTCATAGGTTTGATTTGTTATGAGAACGTCGTATGCCTTATCAGGGGCTGGAGGAATGTCGCTTGTCTAATTAGATCTCAAGCGTTATGACCTAATCAGATAACACGTTCCTGTGCCGTAGTGTGACTGCGTCAGATAACGGTATCTGCATCATGGGGGTTTTCTTGCCTCATGGGCTGACTGTTAGTTAACTTGATAGTTAGTTTAACCAGAATAGGGTCAGGAATAGGGGGACTGATTCAGAACCTATAGAAATACACGACAGGATAAAGGCTGAGTGAAGAGATCCGGCGGAGAGGAGGGGCCTCGAGGGATGTCTGGATGGTCTGAGGAGGAAATGCAATGGTCCTGGGGAGAGAGTGCATCAGAAAAAATTGCAGAGTCCCTGTTTGCTTGGAAGGAGTGGCTGGGGAAGGAAGGAGGGTTGAGGGACAGTTGTGTTGTTTAATGGAGGTGGTCAAAGGGAGGTTGAGTGTGTTGGGATGAAAAGAGGCCATGAAAGGGGTTCTGTTGTGCTCCGACAGCAAAGAAGGCACTGTTGAGGTGCAGTCATGAATATTGTTTCAAAAGTTATGTAACATAACAAATAAAAGGCAGCATTGTCATAGGTGGGGTTAGAGTAAATATAAAGCTGAATGTAAATGTTGCCCTGTTTATAGTTTTTAAGACTCATGTACCTTTCACACATCATGTGTTTTTTCATTCACAACTATTGTTTAAAGCTGTCTAACAGAAGAATTGAAAGGCAGTATCGGTCGAGGGGAATAAAACTTAGGTTCTGGTTGAGATTCAGCTACAAATATTGTTTAAAGCTGTCTAACTTAACAAATGAAAGGCATCATTGTCCGAGGTGGAATAAAGGTAAATAAGCAAGCCTTGGAATAAAGGTAAATAAGCAAGCCCTCACATGCAAGGCCCTTTTTCTTCCTGGTTGCTAGCCCGTTGGCTAGTTAGCCCTCCAAAGACTTCCTTTTGAAACTACACTGCTTGCCTGGTTGCTTCGGGCTTGCTCCAGCTTCCCTGCAAAGGAGAAGCTCACCAGGCCTTGCTGGTCTGACCTAAAGCCAACCTTCACTTCCTGCGTGGGTTGCGTTTGCCAAGGCTTGTTGGGTCCAATCCGGATGCCGACACTGCCGACACTGCCGACAACTATATCTTTTGTGGGACAGCTCGAATCCAGCTCCTGGTCGTTCTCGGCGCCTCCTGGTCCTCATGGCTGCAGAGACAAGCTTGACCTCTTCACCTGATTGCATCTCAACATCGCCTAGTTCCTTCCTGGTTCCTTCCTGGTCACTGGCTAGTGGTCCAGACTCTGTCCCCTCTGCTTTCAGGTTCTTCACGACTTTGATCCACCCTTGGATCCACCCGGACACTTTACTTCTGGTCGCCTGCAGCACTTCTTTGCAGCTCTCCATAGGAAACAGTGACGAAACCCGACACGAAAAGACACCTATGCACCCGGCTTCCCTGGGTGAGGTAACTCGAGTGCTCCGGTGCTCCCGTGGGTGTTAACTATCCAAGTGTCCTAGTTTAAAAGGGTTTCACCGTAGTCCATCCGGAAGTGTCCTGAATCTACTACTTTGTGACTTTTACGTTCCCATTCTGACTCTATGGTAACTCGCGTGTCTGTTTAGACACTGCACACACCTCCCGTGGGCCTCCTACTTCCTAACCTTTGGTTGTCCAGTGTAGCCCCAGCGATTCCCTAGGCCCTAGGCCTATTCACTATTCCTGAAGTGGTTCTTATACCACTTACTTAGTATATGGTTCGTGAGGCTCCTAGGGCAGAATTGTATTTGTGCAACTTATAGTATGCTTAATGAGTAACTTGTAACGTATCTCGAACTCTGACCTCATAAAGAGTGCAGAGGGGTTGTGTTAGTAATAAATACATATATATTTGACTAGCAGCCCGTCCCGACGTTGTCCGGGTATGAATTGCTGCCGGCCAGTAGTATATTGTTTCATAGGATTTCATTATGATAGCATTTCTTATCTGTGACAGGCCTGTGAAACACTCCGATTCTCAGTGCACTGCTGATGCACTTAAGAGTGCGCGTTCAGTAGTGTGTGAACTCGAGTTTCCCTACTTTATTTTCCTTGCAATATTATATAGCGCGAACTCGACAACATGGCATGAGCACAATTTACATGACAGAAGAACACATTGATTTGTGGTAGGCACGGGGAGACAAAGCGATTTGCCTAGAATCACAGGATGTTGAGCTGATGCCGAGATTCTAACGTAGCTGCCCATCTCTAAAGTTCGCAATTCTAGAACTTGTGGTGGGAGGTGTGTCTAAAAGTGTATGTCGGTGCTGGGCATCAATGAGAGCGACCTGTGAATTTTTCCAATTGGTGGTGAAAAAATATGAGTATGTTGCTGGAGATGTGGGCCACAGTGCCACCAATGTACTTACGGGGAGGGTAAACACACATTATTCCGCAAATTTCTTTCCGCATATCATCACTCTGCATACTTTCATTACGAAAGTACCATGACTCCGCAATGCAATTATAACGCATGACATTACATTTTATATGCTTTTACCACGCATACATTTACAACGAAATTCGTTGTAAATGCATGAATGGTAAAAGCATGTTTTTTAAAAATGTTTGGATAAGGCAAGTATGGGTATAGGGGTATATGTTTTGGGGTACTGAGGTATATGTTTTGGGGTGTTTGCGTATTTTAATGGTTCAGATATAGTTTTGGGTTATGGAGTACAGGGATATTTTTAGGGTTCAGGACTAGGTTTGGGTTTTGGTGTATAGGGGTATTTTTAGGGTTCAGGGGTAGGTTTGGGTTTTGGGGTACAGGGGTATTTTAAGGGTTCAGGGCTAGGTCTGGGTTTTGGGATACAGGGGTATTTTAGGGTTCTGGGCTAGGTTTGGGTTTTGGGGTACAGGGGTATTTTTAGGGTTCAGGGGTAGGTTTGGTTTTTGGGGTACGGGGGTATTTTAAGGGTTATGGGCTAGGTTTGGGTTTTGGGGTACAGGGGTATTTTAGGGTTCAGGGGTAGGTTTGTGTTTTGGGGTACAGGGGTATTTTTAGGGTTCAGGGGTATGTTTGGGTTTTGAGGTACAGGGGTATTTATAGGGTTCAGGGCTAGGTTTTGGTTTTGGGGTACAAGGGTATTTTTAGGGATAGGTTTGGGTTTTGGGGTACAGGGATGATTTATAGGGTTAAGATGGGTTAGTGTTTAAGGGTGTTGGGGTATTTTATAGAGTAAGGGTGGGTTATGATTATGGGTTGCAGGGGTATTTAAAGTAGAGGTGGGTGAAATTGGCGCGAACTTGGTACAATAAATCCGCAATATTTCGTTCCGTCAGATTTCCAATTATTAAAACAGAAACCTCATATATTCAAGGTAAAATAACAAGTATTTCTACATGCTAAAATGCATATAGTCATTTCACAAAAGTGAAATTAGCTTCCAGCAAGCAGTGAGAGAGGTGATGATTTTGAGATCAAGCCCCTGCAAACCATTATGGGACGAGATTAGCAGTGGGAAGTGAATATTATAGTATCCAAATAATTCTACAAAGAGCTGCAGTTCACCTCGTTCTCCCCAGTTGTCCCCAAGAGGCAAATGCAATAGCATTTAAAATATTATACATCAAGCTGCAGTTCACCTTATGGTCCCTAGATGTCCCTGATGAGGCAAATGCAATAGCATTTAAAATATTACACATCAAGCTGCAGTTCACCTCATGTCCCTAGATGTCCCTGATGATGCAAATGCAATAGCATTTAAAATATTATATATCAAGCTGCAGTTCACCTCGCCGTCCCTAGATGTCCCTGATGAGGCAAATGCAATAGCATTTCAAATACTACACATCAAGCTGCAGTTCACCTCGTTGTCCCAAGATGTACCTGATGAGTAAAATTCAAAAACATTGAAACCCTTTCATGAATGCTAAAAATTATGCTAAGCTTATCCCATAATGCTTTGCAGGGGCTTTTAGTTGTATTTTTGCCCATAACTGTGCTTGGGGTGGTTCTAAGAGAATGGGACCTCCACTGAATTACTATTTAAAGGGAGCAGGAATGTATAGAACCTGGGAAGAAAAAACAACACTCGTGACGTAATGCCCCCAGCGATTGTCACGCCCCCCAGCACACACCCACAGCACAATGCAGACACGCCCACAAAAGGGACTACTTTGCTGGCACGGTTCCTTTACATTTTAAATGTATATGGTGGGCGTCTGCATAGCCTATGTCCTTCTGCTGCAACTGCCCTTTCCAACGCTGTATTGGGTGTTGTGATTGGTGCTGTGGTTCCCGAGTTTACCTGGCCAAAAGGTGCAAGTTCTCTCTTTATAATAGTAGTATAGATATGTACCTGTGTGTTGTCCTTTCATTTGGTATTCAAGGGATTATCAGCCTGATTCATGTACGGGCCGTTTTGCGTGGCCCTAATAGCGAATTATAGCGACTCGCTATTGAGGACACGCAAAACGGCATTCATGTAGGAATTGCTAATGAAATAGCGATTCCTACATGTTCTTTATTTGCGAGTAGCAAATTGCTACTCGCAAAAACTCCCCATTCATTCCTATGGGCCAAAAGGCCCATTGGAATGAATGGGGAGTATCCCTCATTTGCGAGTAGCAATTTGCTACTCGCAAATCAGATAGCGATTTTAAGGGTGCCAGGGGTGTCCAAAGGACACCCTGTAGCACCCCTAAAATGCACATTTGAACAGGTGTTGCGCACACACATGTCCAAAGGACATGTGTGTGTGCAACATGCAACTTAGAAAAATGCTTTTAAAAGCATTTTTCTGAGTTTTTGCTATTTACCGACAGGTCTGACCTCTCGGTAAATAGCGGCCCCAAAAGTGCAAAATCGCAATTTCTTGATGTGTCATGAATAGCATTTGAGGAATCTCTATTAGAGATTCCTTAAATGCCATTCCTCGCAAATATGCGAATTCTTAAATAGCGATTTTTGCATTTGGGATTGTGAATACCAAATGCAAAAATCGCACTCGCAAAGGGCCAGATTCTCAGAATCTGGCCCTTTTGCGAGCGCTATTGCCTACATGAATCAGGCTGTTAATATGTTAAAACAGCTGGCTTCACATGCCCTCTGAAGTTTTAGCCTAAGACTGCTTATCCATGCTAACACTAGGATAGCTGGTCTATAAGGTTGACTTTACAACCACCATCAATAAGGGTCGTTTAGACTGGTGCAAGGTGCCCACTAGAATAGCGGACATCATATGCCAGGCTAACTTCTCACAGGGAGTAGGGGAGAGAAGCCAATTAATAGCATCCATGGACTACACTAAAAATTGCACAACCTATCACATCACTACATCTCCAGTAAATTACTTGTTGGATAGGGCACAAAACTTAGCCTTGACTCTCCACATAGCCATCAAGTAACGGGTAAGTCCAAAGACCAATGGCTGTCTAAGGTTGGTTCTGAGAATCCTTAGGGAAACTTTATGTTTCTAGTGCCCAGATTTCAACACTGGGGTAATAACCAACATTGCCTATTTCTCTGGTAGGCCGGGCAGAAGAAAAGGGCATGTTCTAGAGTTTCCTTGGGATCCCACAGGCTGGGCATCAACAGTAAAAGACCAAAGGGGGAGGGTTCCATAGCATATTTGCAAGAGCAAATGCCAGACCGAAGGAGATTCAATTTTATCCAGGAGGTCTTCTCTACTATTGGTATCCTTGACGGTGAGAAATGCGTCACTACTAGAACTTTGGCTATTCTGGGAATGTATTGCGAGACCTTTATGCTGCCAGTAGGCTTTTTCAATAGTGTTTTCAGATATCCCCTCAGTCTTGTTGGGAGCAGTCCAGATAGTTGTAAGCTTAATTTCTTCCTGGATATTTTTTACATTCTTAACCCAGGGTATTTTACAAGAACCAGAGATACTAAGTACCTTTGCTAGACCTGCCCGATACTGTTGGAGCTCTGGAGTAACCCAGATCATCCTCCAATACAGGATAGGACGCATACCAATCTTATCTGACATTGCTCTCAACCCGAGATCAAGGCTGAGTGGAAAATAGGAAGAAGTTAGGAGAGCACCTACCAGTTGCCGAATGAACTGAAGTCAAGCGTAGATACATCCAGATGATAGAACCATGCAATAGCACTTGGTCCTGTCCTGTAGTTCTGGTACCAAAAGCTGCCCCACCAGGCACCACACCTGAACTGAGGTTCTGTGTGGACTATAGAGGGCTCAACTCAGTTATAAAAACAGATGCTCATAACAGCCCCAGGGCTGGTGAGCTGAATGACCGGTTTGGGGCTGCCCAGTATGTACGTACCTTTGATCTTACAAGAGGGTACTGACTGATAACCCTAACAGATGGTACCTAGGATTTGTCAGCCTTTGTTTACTCCAGAGGACCCTTACCTATTTTGTGTAATGCCCTTTGGACTCAAAAATGCCCTTGCCACCTTCTAGAAGTAGGTGAACCATCTTCTTGCTGGTATTGAGGCCTTCTCAGCTGCCTATATGGGTGACATAGCTGTCTACGGTAGCAACTGGAAGGACCACCTTTTTCATCTCAAGGAAATGCTTCTGACTCTGCAACAGGCAGGCCTGTTGATCAAGGCCAGTAAGTACCAAATAGGGCACAGGTCTGTGGTGTATTTGGGACACCTGGTGGGCAGGGGTAAGGTGCAGCCCCTCTGGGCAAAGATAGACTATCATGACCTGGAAGCCCCCCTAAAATCCAGACTGAGGTCAGAGTATTCTTGGGCCTGACTGGGTACTACAGGAGGTTTGTCAAGGAATATGGCATCATTGTTGCCCTCTTGACAGAGCTAACTTCTCAGCAGTGGTGGCTCCTCTGCGAAGGCAGAGAAGTGTTGCCCACTGCTTTTCAGCAGTGCTAAGAAGGAAAAATAAAATGATAACACAATGTTGTTATAATTTTATTTTTCCATGCTGCAGAAGGGTTTGGGGTGTGGCGGGCTGGGCTTGGCTGTCGTCAGAGCCAGCAGGGGAAGAGGAAATATGTGCACTTAAGTGCGAATGGTGGATTGGCTAGCTGTCTTGGGCCGGCCGAACAGTCATGCGCACGTAGCATGTTATCCACCCGGGTTGTAATGTATCTGAACGCCGTATGACAGCGCTCTGACCAATCACAACACTGCTAACAGCGGTGTTGTGATTGGCTTAGCGGAGCCTGTGTGCTTCCTGACTCTGGACCAGAAGAGAAGTGAATTAGAGAAAAAGATGGAGGCTAGTCGGCGGCCTTACAAAAGTAAGTGAAATTATTGTTTTTAAACCCCTCGCCCCACCACCCTCATTCACAACCAGCTACCACTGCTTCTAAGAAGCAGCCCAGAAATGTGATTTGGACAGAGGCATGCCAAAAAGCATTTGACTCCCTGATGATGACAGGGTGCTCAGCCAGGAGTTTATCATTCGGACAATGCCTCAGAACATGGCATCTGTCTGAATATTTATGATTCTTTCCCAAAGGAGGCTACAGATGCCCCATACTTCGTAGTCTGGCTTAAACCACATCGCTTTGCAGGGTAAAATGAAATCCGGTTCCCCAAATGAACTGGCCTCACTCATGAGTTTGGAGTGAGGTAAGGAGGGAATTCTCCCAGGGCTGGGTGACTGGCTCAACATGTCTTTTCCATCACCACCACCATTGCGCCCAAGCTATGCCGCACCATCAACTGCTACATCGAGACCGCCACCTTCCCTGATGACTGGAAACACCGAGAACAACCCCTGCAGAAGAAACCATCAGCTGACCCTACAGACCTCAAGAACTTCAGACCCATCTCCCAGCTCCCCTTCCCAGCAAAGGTCATAGAGAAAGCCATTGACGTCCAACTCTCAGAGTTCAACTAAGCCAACCACGTCCTGGACTGTACCAGCTTCCAAAGCAACCACAGCACCAACACTGCCCTCCTCTCCAACCGACTAAATCTGCTCCCTCTGTCACTGGAGAGAAACAGCAGACCTCATCATTATCGACCTCTGAGCTCCCTGCGACACCATCTCCCAACGCACCCTAATCACGGACTCCACGACGTCGGCATCCACGACAAAGCCCTGGCCTGGATCTGTTCCTTCCTCACCGGTAGAACACAGCGGGTCAGTGTTCCGCCGCTCCTCTCGAAACCCACTGAGATCAGCTGCGGAGTGCCTCAAGTCTACTCCTTGAGCCCCACGCTTTTCAACATCTACATGGCCCGCTCGCAGCCATTGTCAGGAGCCATGGACTCAACATTGTTTCCTACACCGATTACACCCAACTGACCCTCTCCTTCACCAACGAGCCCACCACCTCCAGAAACAACTTTCACAATGGGATGAAGGCTGTCACCACCTGGATTAGAGACAGTTGCCTCAAGCTTAACTTTGCTCACCATGAACCACCAGATCACCGATGTCACCTCATCATGCTTCTACACTCTTTGCCTGGTTCGGAAGACCATCAGATGGATCCCCAAAGAGGCTAGGGAAACATTCACCCAGGCACTCATTAGCAGCAGACTCGACTACGGGAAGGAACTCTACGCAGGCTCCACCCAGAAACTCCTCAGGAAACTTCAGAATGTGCAGAATGCTGCAGCCAGACTGCGCCTCAACATCCCCTGACACAGCCACATCTCTGAACACCTGCGAGAACTACACTGGCCCCCATTAAACAAAAGAGTTATGTTCAAGCTCCTTACACATGCCTACAAAGCTCTCCATGACGCCGGACCAGCATACCTGAACCACCGCCTCTCATTCCACATACCCACCAGTTACCTACGCTCTGCCCAACTGGCACTATCCAACATCCATCGGATCTGCAAGATCTTTCTCCTACCTTGACGCCAAATCCTGGAACGTCACGCCTCTCCACCTCAGAATCTCCCTGTCTCTGACATAATTCAGGAAGGATCTTAAGACTACCTCTTTGAAAGAACCACAGCGCCCATTTGGACCTGCAATCCTACCCCTACACAGCGCCTTGAGACCCTCACAGGTGAATAGCAGTGCTTAACAAGCATTGATTGATTGATGAAGGCAGGTTCATTTGAAGAAGAAGCAGGCCCTTGTTGTGGCGTAGTTGAAAAAGCCTGCCCTAGACCCAGCAAAACCAGAAATTCTGAGGCCTATTTCTCTGCTTCCGTTTTATGCCAAAGTGGCTGAAAAACAGGTGAGTGATCCGTGGATCAATTTTATTGAAGAGGAGGATCTATTATAGGAGACCAAATCAGGCTTTCGCTCACAGTTCAGCACAGAGTCGGCACTGCTGTTAGCATTCGATTCCCTGAGACAAATAGCGGACAGGGCAGTTTTGTACTCATCATGTTGGATCTAAGTGCAGCTTTTGATACCGTATCCTACAGCATTGTGCTGGAACCACTGTAGAATAACAGAGTTGGGGAGATGGCCTTGCGTTGGATAGCCTCCTTTTTTAAGAAGTGCACCTTTCATGTGGCTCAACAGCTGTTTTTTCAGAAGCTGGGTCACTGCAGCAGGGGATGCCACAGGGCTCAGCTTTAAAGCCCACTCTGTTAAATCTGTATATGCCCCCCCTTGCAGATGTCATAGAGTACCACGGCTTTAACATTGTGTCATACGCTGATGACACACAGCTCATTATTACCCTATCCCAGGATGGAGGAGCCTCTGCAACCTGGCTGAGATGCTGCCTGGTAGACCTAGCGGAGTGGATGTCTCAGAGTTGCCTCAAGTTAAATGCTGGTGAAATTGAAGTCCTACTTGTAGGGAAATAACCTTCTATCTGGTCCTCGGCATGGTAGTCAGACGTATTAGGGCTTGTACTGACAGCTACGCCAAAGGTGAAGAACCTTGACATATGGTTTGATACCAAACTATCTTTTGACAGCCAGATTTCCTATCTGGCGGAAAAGTGCTTCAGAATTTTGAGAAATCTGAGTAAAATCTTAGCTTTCTCCAGGTGGTGACCAGGAAATTAGTAATCCAGGCACTAGTTATTTCTAGGCTGGTCTACTGTAACATGCTGTATCTTGGTGTCTTACAAGGCAAACTAGCTAAACTGAGAGTGCAGAATGTTGCTGTACTGGTGCAGCTTAACATTCCGAGGCAGGTACCTATTGGGTCTACTTTTGCCACTTTACACTGGCTCCCTGATAGGAAGAAAGTTCTTTTCAAGGCTTTGTGTTTTTGCCAAAAAAATCCTGATTGGAAAGGATCCCTGATAATTACACTCCTTGTCAAAATTGTGTGTACTGGGCAGAAATTTCAGATCCGCGTATTACTACTTCCTGGGTTAAAGCTCGACTGGGCAGATGTTCTTTCTGCTTTTTGGCCTCTAAAGTATGGAAATCTTTGCCTCTTGATCTGTGATAGGAAGGATCTGTATTAACTTTCCATAAGAGACATGGAGGCATATTACCTAGAAGTGCGTTAGAAAACGCACAACGCACATTCCCATATCGCCGGCTATTGCCGTATTTCTTTGCCGTGATAGTGCGCAATTATCCATACGCATCACGTAGACGAAATGAAATCCGGCGATAGTCGGCGATATGGCACATTAGCGCATGAAAACAAACGTTGTTTTCTCACGCTAATGTGTGCCTTGATAATATGGGTGTGAAATCAGCGTAATGATCCACACCCCCATGTTATCAATGCTCTAAACACCTGGTCAGAGCAGGCGTTAGGAGACCTGCGATAAACGAGTTTATCGCAGGTCTCCCTCTCCCAACGCCTGCCTTGGTAATAGGGTGTTCCCACCTCCAACCACATTTTACATGTAGTTGGACATGGGAACGCCCACTTTGCATGTCATTAGCGATGTTTGTCGCCGACATGCAAAGTGGGCTTGATCCAGTCATTAAGATGCCCTTGTGGATAGGGCTCTAGAAGTATCGCCGCTTTCTCGGCACAAATCGCCAAAAAAAGTGGCGATAATTCACCTTGCTAATATGCCCCATGGTTCTTATGGCAACATTAGGGGCTAGCTCACCCTTTTTGGGGGTGGGGATGGACACTGTTCACTTAGCGCGGGGAAACACCACCTGGAGTAACCAGGTGCTCTATAAATCATTTATATATTATATACAAGCGCAATGTTATCACAGCTAAATTAAGAGGGCCCAGACAAACCTGTAGCCTTCATCACCAGGTGGTTAGTCTCCTGGGAACAAAGGTGGCGTGCTATAGAAAGAGAAGCTTTTGCTGTGGTCTGGGCACTGAAGAAGTTGAGGCTATGCCTGCCTAGTACTCACTTCCTGAGTCATACTGACCACAGGCCCCTAAGGTGGCTCATGCAAATGAGGGGTGAGAGTACAAAATTGTTGAGGTGGTCCATTTACCTAGAGGGTATGGACTTCAAGGTGAAACAAAGACTAGGGGAAGACCGCGCCATTGCTGTTGTTTATCCAGGTTCATTCACCTAAGGGATGAGGACTCCCTAGAGGTTGGCGAAGATCTCTCCACTTTCTGCTGGGGGGACACATGTTAGACCCATCATCCTTAGGGTGGTCTTTCCCCAACCATTTTGGCTGCTTACTTCCTTTTTTGCTGTATATTGTTGAGCACCTAGCCACTGTTGACCAGTGCTAAAGTGCAAGTGCTCTCCCCAAAACATGGTAACATTGCTGTATAATCAATTGACATATTTATTTGACTTGTAAGCCCCTTTTAAACCATATATCCAGGCTTTGTAAATTAAATGCTACTAATGGGCATGCAGCTTTGATTGTGCCACACACACAAGTAGCTTTCAAACCTGTCTCAGGCCTGCCATTACAAGGCGTGTGTGCAGTTTACTGCTACTTCGATTTGGCATTTAAACCCATTTGACAAGCCTTAAAATCCACTTATATAACACAAGGCACCCCTAAGGTAGCTATTATGTAGCCTGAAGGGTAGGGTACTGTGTCAGTAAAAGATAAGACATGTACTGTTAATCTTTGCATGTCCTGGTAGGGACAAACACCTAAATTCGTTTTTCACTACTTTGAGGCCTACTCCCCCAAAGGCTAGTATTGAGAATTCCTTAAAACACTTTTAAGCTGTAATTCCTGATGAGAAAGGAGTAGATGACTCATGTTTCATATCTTTGGAATGGTAATGATAAATCATCTTTACTGGTAAAGTTAGATTCAACATTACTGTTTTAGAAAGGACATTTTTAGAAAGTGGACATTTCTTTGTTATTACTGCTCTGTATGCCTTGCAGCCTGCCTCCAATACACTTCTGGGTTGGGTGACAGCTACTCTTTGTGAATTCTCTCTAGACAGCCACAAACACAAGATGGGTGGGTGCACAAACACAGTAAGGATGGATATGACAGAAAACTCATATGCATTCATCTACAGACTGATAGCTCTTCCTGGGCAGGAAGCGAGGGGGGAACTTACACATACATCTGTATAGGCAGTGCTCTGTTTACCACAAAAGGGCTCATTATCCACTACTGATAGCCTAGAGCCAGGGTTGGGAAGAAAGGGGGACCTGTGCACCTCAGGGGCCTGCTTTGAAGTCACCCCCACTTCAAAGGCACTACTGGGTATAAGAACTGGGACACTGAACCTATCAAGACAGTACACTACTGGACCTGTGAAGAACTCTACAAGAAGTAAAGACTGCTGTGCTACAAGAATTGCCACTCTGCTTGACTGCTGCTATGGAAGAATTGATTTTCTGCCAAGGCTGTGCTGCCCTGCTGCCTGCTGATGTCTGCACTGCTGAGGACAAGGATTTGACCCATCTCACTTGACCCGAGAGTGACTGCAAGGGCTTGCTGACTTGCCCCCTGTTCTGAACTCTCAGGACCATCAAAGACTTCCTGCAACCCTGCAACAGCGCTTGGACTTTGCCATCTGTGAGTCCTGTCCTGACAATTTGTGCCAATTCAGTCATGGGCCCGTGAAAGGTGATTTCTACTGGGCTGATCTATCAAAAGGGGTTCATCGCAGACTTTACGCCGATCGAAATCAACACATCGTCTTCTACACCGACGCAGCAGCTGCTCGACGGCATCCCTACGACAGACTGCGCTGCGTTACGACGACGGATAGCACGCCTTAACGACGATGCATCACCTGCATCATAAACGGTTTCATCGGGGAAGCCTTCATCGTCTGCGCAGATCGGAACCAACGTATCAAGTCTACGACGTCAACGCTTCCTCCAGCCAAGGTACTTTTTTCAGCAGAACCTGTGCGAGTCCTATAGTCAGCCTGCCCTCCATCACGGGCGGACAGAACTTTGGTCCCGCGCGACCTCAAGTAACCCCTAAGCGCTATTTGCTTCCAAGCACTGTATTTTGATTTAATCTCTACAGATTCATAACTCCAGTGCTACTAATTGAAGGTTTGCCGCTTTGGCCTTGTTTTGCTCATGAAAATATAATCTATTTTTCTAAACCTGTGTGGAATATTTTTGTGGTGTTTTAATTGTGTTGCGTGTGGGTCTGTTGCACAAATAGTCTACACATTGCCACTTTAGATAGGCCTGATTGCTCTGTGCCAAGCTACCAGTGGGTGAGCACATGTTTTCTTTTAGTGTGCATCTAGCTTACCCTGACTAGAGTGGTGGGTCTTCCTTTTACAGGGTGCATGCTCTAACAACCAGAAACCCCAGTTCTAATGAGAATATACCACACAGAATTAAATTAGTCTTCTGGCTGCATTTTTCAGAAGATTTTGACATAATAGTAGCAGAAGATGACTGGACCTCGGTCTTCATTGGGAAATCACCTTGAGGGAGACGAGGTAATGAGAGTAGAATTGTCTTTATCAGTACCTGAGGATACCTGGCAAATGTATACAAGAGAGTGGGCTGTCAAACAGACTCCAGTTCTGTAGAGAAACCAAGTAAGGTGGAATAAACACTCTATTCCACGCCATTCTCTTATGTGGTGGGCCCCGATCTCTGGCTCCATTTCTTATGAAGCCAGAAGCAACGCAGGATATTAAAACAATGCTAAATCAGCTACAATATTAGGGCATTAACGTGCTGTGTCTTTCACCAATGGACACTCCTCTTTCTCCAGTTTTAATATCATATGGATCATATAGAATCGTTTTAGATTATAGGAATCTAAACACACAATCTAAACACACATATATCCACTTACACATTTCAAAATGCCCACAACACATCATTAATTACAAATATTGTACAGGAAAAATATAAACCAACCCTGAGCATTTCCAACAGGTTCTTCAGTCAGAACATAGCGTCTGAAAGTGAGATTCCAACCGCCTTAAGTTTCAATGGAGTGCAATATTCGTTCAAAAGCAGGGTCGGACTGGCCATAGCGAACACCGGGCGTTTCCCCGGTAGGCTGCTGGGGGCTGGTTTTGGGCCCCGGGGGGGCCGTTTTTGTTACCGGGGGTCGGCAATATCAGCCCCCTGTAACAAAATCGGCCGAAACCCACCCTCGCACACTGCTCAGCTGCACTCCCCCTTATCCCAGGGGATGGCCGGCTGAGCAGTGGGCCAAGGCCGGTTTCTGTTCCAAGTCCGGCCCTGTTCAAAAGATTACTCATGGGATAAAAGAATAGCTCTAGCCTATTCTCAGCACACATAATGGAGATTTTAAAACCAGATCCCGAGATTCTGTCACACATTGATGACAACTGCCTATGCTAATGACCATACTAACATCAAATGGTTGCAAAGTTCCATTTAAAAAGTCTGAAATTGCCTAACTGACCCTGACTTTTCTTGGTTATGAATTATCAAATGAGGGTAAGGGACTGGCACTCAATTACCTAACACTTCCTGACACACTGAGGAAGTTACATTCTCTGTTGGATTTTCTCACCTTCAGGCAAACTTACTTGCCAAACTATGCTGAGTGGTTACAGGTTGCTGAACAGTATTTGATTATTAAACCGGTACTAATGAGGTGAAATCTCTGCCCAGACAGTATTAATTATTATGAGTAAAAAATACAAAATAATGAAGTGCTACTATCAAAAAAAGTACTGCATTAAACAGCATAATTTATATTTTCTTGCTGGATAATTTAGTCAATCCTGCCGCATAATTTGGTGCTCCACTGTCTCATAATTCCTGTGGCTCTGTTAATACTGACACCTTCTGATTAATGTTTTCCTCGCGTTTTTTCTTCCACTTTATTTCCCCTCATGTATCTTGGGATACACGGGCACAGGTTTACTAATGTTTCATGCGCCGCAATGTAGAAAGGCAAGTTGCTGTACTATGTTGTGGGAACCCTGACCTGCGCCATATATTCAAATATATGGTGCCGTTCCGATCTCTCCCAGGGATAGCACACTTGTGACTGCCCAAAGCAGACATCCTTCCTGCACTGTGGGCATGCCTTCCTACACAATACAATCCTAAGAAGCTTATTGTCCTTTGTATTTGCGCTGCAGATTTTAGCACAAATGAAAAGAGCAAGCAACAGGAATAAATAAAGATATTTCTCCTCATTACACCTGCCTTGGGTAGGTACACTATTTTTGTGGATTTCGGAGTTTACGGACTTTAGCAAATTTTACGTCATAATCCATAGTTGGATGCACGGAAACGCCCATGCTCCACCCATGGAACACCTCACTGATGCAAAGTAAGGCTGCAATACTTTTTGTTTTAATAAGTCAAGCAAATTGGGGTTTGGTGTATTTTAGTAAAATCCCCAAATCTGCAAAAATGTAGTGCAACTCAGAAGCCAAATATTAGTAAATCTAGGCTTTGCACAACCTGCGGGTGCGACTAAACAAAACTACTACGCAGCCTGTGCAACAGTTCAGGGTGTAGGTAAAGACAGTGAGTTCCACGCACACCAATGTTTGCAGAAATTAATTCCATGGTCCTTGCCCAGCAGAAGGCTGACCATCAGTTCCCAAACTAATAGTGGATGATTAAGGCTTCTGTTTGCAGGGTTACAATGTAGAGTTGAAACACTGGCACCTGAACAGACTCAAAAAGTCAAAAGGAAAAACAATTAAGAAAGGTAGCTGTCTTACAAGATAAGCTTCCATTATTCCATGTGGCACGAACTTTGGGCCATCAGTGGGACAGGATTCGTGCCCAAGGGAACTGTGCAGCTAACTTAGCTGCAAAGGCTGCAGTGCAGACTTAAATTGGAGACTTTAAGCAGGTCTCAGGCGAAGATCAACACAGATGCACCAGCAGTGATACAAGCAACAGTAAAGAGTGAAACACCACCAGACTTCTTTCCTCTTAAATGCTGCTACACCGTCAATTCAGATAAGACTTCTGGGGTTTTCATCCCCGGAGGGGAAACAAGATAATTCCTAATAAACTGTCTAGATAAGAATTAATCAAAGCAACCCATGAGGGGTTGGCGTCTGCTCATACTGGGATAAATGGGACCTGAGTAATGCAAAATCAACTCTACTGGTGGCCATGCTTACTTAAACAAGCCAGAGACTATGTTCGACAAAGTGATGATTGTCAAGAGATTAAAGATTCTAGTGTTAGAAAGCCCAAGTAGATTCCCCTCACAGTCTCCAATCTACAGTTTAGGATTTTACATTTAGACCATATCAGTCTAATAAATTATGCTAACCAATACATATTTGTGGCAATTGACTCATGTTCTCAATTCCTGTGGGTGTGTACCTGCAAAGCCTTACACTGATGCCATATCTGCCCTAAAAATATGCTTGTAATTCAACAATCCATTTTTAGCAGAGAATAACAGGTTAATTGTGCTCACTAATGTCACGCAAAAAAAGCCCGGATCCCACGATGCTCAGTTCAGGTCTTAGTCACCAGTTAGTTTGGAGTTCAGAGATCTTTAAATCCATTGCTTAGAAGAGTATTGGGAGGCACACTCCATACAAAGTACTCTTTTAAAATCCCATGTATGTATCAGATCTAGATAATCCTGGGAAGGAGACGGAAGAAATATAATTTCACAGGACCAACATTTAAATGTGCTACAGAGCATCCAAGAGGTTAGAAACAAGCTAGCTAATTGGAAACATAAAGAAGATAGCACTGAAAAAGAAGTGATAACAGCTGTTGACAGCTGGGTACCCAAAGTAGATGATCTAGTTCGATAAAAGATCCACGATAAACAAGCCTGTTGGCCATCCTACAAAACACACATTTCAGTTCTTGGGGTAAAAGGCAAACCAAGTGTTATCCTGCCTCCATTGTCTGCTTCAAAGAAAAACATAATGATGTCCACTGACCACAGTAAAAAGCACTATGTAACCGGTCTGGTACAGCAGAACATCCTGGACATCAAGAATGATGCAGAGTAGAACCTCACAGCCTCTTCCTACTCTGAACAAAGTACTTCTTAAAGAGCGCAGTAACATCACCAGCTTGAGTACCCAACCAGTGATACTTGAGTATAATGTATCTCCAGCTTTACATCAATTAATAGATTCCACGAAAGAATCTGATGCTGCAATTACTACAGTTGAACAAGTTCCAATCCAAACCGTGGTTTACTTTGAACCCCTGCATCAGTCAACACCTACTTAAATTATGCATTTTTGAGAAACAACACTGCATGAAAATGAATCTGAGTTTTGAACAGATTACTTTTCATCACACTCCCCAATCACTCTACACCACTGATATATTCCTGCTTATCATTGGTTGCATGACAGGTACTTTACACCATTGTGGTCCTATGTTTGGATTGACAGAGAAGTGTTTCTTTTCATCATGTGACTGCCAAAACAGATGGTGGTTCTGCTGCTACTGGATGAATGTTACGTCCCTGAAAGAACTGTTCCACAACCCATGGTATGAGAATTACAACTGGTCTTTATTGCCACAAAGCTCAACATGACATCTATGATGCAAAAATAACAGCTTATCCTGTGCCCTAGGGCATCGTTTGTGAAAGAGTTCTCTATCAGGTTATGGGACCCACTGAAAGATTGTAATTGCCATATGTTTTGAACGTTTCAATGAACAATGTGATTATTCTGGATTCTATTTCAGAAGACTGGGATACGAAGGCTATAAAAAGCATGATGTCTGATTTACAGGCATATACAACTGTGGACAATAAAAATCTTTATTTGAATGCATTGAATTATGAAGAATTGTATGGCTTTCATCAATATGCACACTATTCTATACATCCAACTAGTTATCCTAGAGAAATATACAATTACACACAACGGGAGAACTGAAATGCTCCACCCCTTGTCATCTGAATTTCCTAAAGAAATTCCCCTATTTCTAGAGTGAAGACAAGTTCAATCCCTCATCCGTCTAGTTTTTCACAATAACTCCTGAAAATCTTAATTACCACCAACAAGGACAATTATTAAGAGGAGTACAATCAGAATTTGGCCATACAGGCAAAGTAGTATTGGAAAGAAAATATTGACGAGATAATTGTTTGGGGAACCAAATATTGGCAAATGCAAGATAAAGAAACCCTATTTAGCGCATGCATTATACACAAACATGATTTTCTTAAATGAAACAATTCAGCAGACTACCTATCTGTGATTTGGAATTATAAAAGCCCTTAAATAGTCCTCTATACAAAAGGGTTTAATCAACACTGTTCACCAATTGGTGACCGCAAATTAATATTTCAGGCTCTGAAATAAATGCTATGCTCAAGAATGGAACTTTTACTTCCACACATTTCTCTCCTGAAGGTTTAATATTATGGCCGTATGATTAAAAAACTCTCCAACACCCATGCATTATGCAGCACACATGCAGAGAGGAATAATCCTCCAAGTATACTTTTTGTGTAGGAGAGTTTCCCTTCCAGCACAAAACCTATCCGGACTACAACGTAGGCACCTAAGCGTCGTGGCACAAGGGTGCCTGTGAAGGTGTTAGGCACCCAGAAGTGCGCCAGCGCTACAAGAGTGTTGATCTGCGCCATATCTTAGTAGATACGCCACATTTCTGCTCTCTCCCTTTGACGCCACGCAGCACAGCAATTTCCCTAGCTGGTTTTCATAAAATGGAACGTGAGGAACAGCGCCATATCTAATAAGATGTGGCGCTGTTGTCCTGCACTGGTGCACTTTTGGCTACCATGTACCAATGCACACACCCTTGCACCACAGTGCAGGTGGGTGTGCATTCTGTGGTTTATAGTTTTTGCATTAAAAGGGAGCCTTCTAGTCCAAATCTATCCTTTAGCAATTTTCCTGCATTGGATTGCGTGCTGGACAATGCAACATGCATGCAAAGTTGAGAAAATGAGTAGAAATTAAAATGTTTCTTCGTGTTGCACCTGAGTAGGAGGTGTAAGATTGTGGTGCAAATCCCGGTCTATGATTGTTTATAGATATGGATTTGCACCACATATTTAAGTGGTTGCATTGGAATGCTTATGCACCTCCCACGGAACAACCCCTTCACACAAAATAATGTAAAGCAGCGCATACTGTAACTTTGCTTTACTTTGGGAAACTATCCAATAGACATCCTGTGTGATTGCGTTAGATAGTAAATCCCAATTTAACACTTTGCGTTAGGCTTACATTATAAAAATACCATAAACCCAGTAAAAAACGTTAACAAATCTGAGCCTAGGTTTGTTTCATTTACATGTTTCAGGATATTTTGATCCAGATTTACAAATGTCATGGAAAGCAGCATAGCAGCCAAAGTTGCTGTGCGGGGCTGCATTGCGTGAGAGGGAGAGAGCAGGAAAGCACCGGGTACAGATTTACTAAGCCTTTGCATTACGTACGTTGACGAATCGAAATCACAAATGCTTCAGTCAGATTTACAAAGCCATGCAAGAAGAGATTTGCGCCGCCTTGCCTGGCTTTGTAAAGAAATGTAACACCACACTGCGGCTGCTCTTCGTTGCCTTACATTTCGAGCTGGAAGCAATTATGTGGGTGGAGCATGGATATTTCTGGGGATCCACCCATGGATTTGATGCGGTTCTAGATTTACAACGCTTTGTAAACCTGGGAGTGCCTCAAATCAGTACAACTAGCAGAGGATGGCTTTACAAGGAGAAAAAACGAAATTCTGCTTATTTTTTTCCTCTTTTTATGCATGATGCATTCTGCAGCAAATGTATCTTGCTGAAATAATAGTAAATATATCCCCATATCTTCTAAAATATGGTGCTTGCCTACTCTCTCTCCCTAGCAGTGGCACACAATTGGGCTGCCTAGCGCCATTCACACGCCTTTGCAAGACAGGGCAAGTGTGTGTGCATGATGTCTAGCATAGGTTTTGTATATGAATGGTACCTTTCAAGTACAAAATACAATGCCTCGACAGCTATGACAACTTTTCCCACTTTGAATATGGGCTATGCAGTACAGCACACATTCCTGCACATAAACAACCAATGGTGTTTTGCTGTATTCAAATGTGCTGCATAACTCAGCACACATTGAAACAGAAACGAGGAGAAATTAAACATTTCTCCTCCTTTCGCCAGGGTTAGTCCCCATTTTCCCTGGTCTTAATTTTGGCGCTGCCCCATATTTACGCCACCTTTGTAAATACAGAGCAGCGACAAAATCAATCAGTGTTGCGGTGGAATGCCCACGGCAACACTCATTGCCCTCCCCTTTTACGCTATAGGAAAGGGTGCCTTATTTACCATGCGGCCTTGTAAATAAGGCAAAGTCCCTATCACCACCTTAACGTTCAAAAAAGTAACATTGTGGTGCATCGTGTGTCATCCCGGGCTCAGACAGCTTCCCGGGCACACACAAAGACTGTTTTTGAGCTGCTTTAGGCTGGCTGGTCTGGTGTCAGTCTAATTGCAGCCGCACCCGAGTACTTCACAGGTGTTTAAAAGACCCCGAAATTTGGCTCTAGTTGCGCCCCTGGTACCAGGTAAGGATACGAGCCGGGGCCAGATCCCTGCGCTCCCCCTCAGCAGAATAGGGCCTGCCGGCCGCCTCTGCTGGTTGTCTGCTCTGAAGCAATGGATGGATGGCGCGTGTGGTGTTTCTCGAGTTAAATTCCGCTGGTGTCAGAATGAAAGACTCAGATAACGCAGGCCTATCCTGAATTTTCCATGAGTGGCGCGTGCATGTTGTGATGTTCTGGGTTCATTTCTGTACACATACCGGAGTCCCTTCCATTTTACAAAGTGCAGAGAGCAGCATCGGTGAGTGAAGCAGAGAAGAACTACTGACAATTCAGCCTTCAGGTTTTACCGAGAAGCCCCATAGACTGGGTTCATGTCTGGTGTTGATGCCAGGAAGCCTGGCATGCACATGCTTCTCTAGTCCACGGTGTTAGATTTGTAGTGCAGTTGCTAAATGGTGGTAGATCCCCAAAAAATAAACGTCTTGTGTGGTTGCCTTTCAATGAACATGGCAGTATGGCAGTGTCTGCAATTGTTGCCTTCCCATAGAATCTAATATACCATATCATATTCTTGCAAGAGCAGCTACAGTGAATGTAAAGGAATTTCCACAGCCTGGCATGTGCCACATAGGTAGGTTATGTGGATAGTGTGTAGTGTGTGTTTTGACAGGTGACACCCAGCAAGTGTGGCCTTGCTCTTGAATTGCTGCAGGTTCAGCTGTTTAAAACGACATGAGGGCTGCAGGTGCCTTGGTGACGTCTAACTCCCTCCTACTGCTATGAACTCCCAAACAAAACCTCCTAGACCTTTCCCTCTTCTCACCCCCAGGATTCATTTTCAATCCAACCAACAAACTAACAAATCCTCTGCTCATTTCAATTTCATATTTCTTAATCTTGTGATGCCACTAAAGAAATCTCACCGATGCAGGGCTTGAGCATTTATTTATTTATTTATGTATGTGTTTGTATAGCGCTAGAATCACTCCGACAGGAGTATCTCTGCGCTTTTTTGACCAGAAATCAGCAACACATTGACAATGGGGGGATGAGCTAGACTTCATTTTTAAAAAGAGCTGTTTTTAAAAGTTTGCGGAATGTCAGATGTTCTTTACATTGTCTTAAGGCCAGAGGTAACTTGTTCCACAGCTTAGGGCCAGTAGTAGACAAAGCTCTGCCTCCGTGTCTTAGTTTTTTTATGTGAGGGACCACAAGAAGGAGATTGTTACTAGATCTAAGAGATCGTACTGGAGCATAAGGAATGAATTTCCGTTCCAGATAAATTGGTCCCTGTGAATTCAGACATTTGTGGATCAGGCAGCATATTTTAAATTTGACCCTCTGTCGTATTGGGAGCCAATGTAGGCGGTTCAGGAGAGGTTTGGAAGCAGTTCTCGGAGGGGCATTCAGAACCAGGCGAGCCGCCGTGTTCTGGATCACCTGCAGTTTGTCCAACACTCCCTCATTGGCTGATAGTAACAGACCGTTACAATAGTCAATCCGGCTGAGGATCAACGCTTGGACAAGCGTTTTCCTTACTGCGTCAGGTAGAAGCGGAAAGACCTTACGGAGGAGTCCAATGGTGTGGAAGCAGATCCCCGATATATAGTTGGTATGCTGTTTAAATGACAGGTCATGATCAAATCTGACTCCCAGATTCTTCACAACCTGTTTGGGTTCAGAGACTGCTCCAAGCTCTGACGGCCACCATTCAGGAGTCCAGACTATTTTAGCGTCTCCAAATAGCATGATCTCCGTCTTGGTGACATTGTATTGGAGATAGTTGGTAGCCATCCATTTTGCCACTTCTTTCATGCCTGTCGAAAAAGAGTTTCTGACCTCAGTGGTGAGAGTTTTGAAGGGGAAAAGGAGCTGTGTATCATCTGCGTATGATATGGGGATATAGCCATATCTACGCAGAACTCCTGCCAGGGGTGCCACGTAGATATTAAAAAGAGTAGGGCTCAAACATGAGCCCTGTGGCACCCCTTTAGAAATCTCTATTTCCACCGAGCGGTATGCACCCATGGTGACTCTCTGGGTGCGGTCAGTCAGGAAACTCTTTAGCCAGTCAAGAGCCTTATTCTGAATGCCAGCGTTCGACAACCGTTGCGTCAGGATGGTATGGGACACGGTGTCGAACGCTGCTGATAGGTCTAATAGCACCAGGATGACTGAGAGGCCCTTGTCCTGGTAGGCATGGAGATCATCAGTAACAGACAAAAGAGTGGATTCTGTACTGTATTTGGGGCGGAACCCCGATTGGGATTCATCCAAGGCTTTTACCAATTCCACATGTGCAGATAGATGATGGTTAACATGCTTTTCTATAATTTTTCCCACAAAAGGTAGCAGGGAGATGGGCCTAAGATTCGTCAGGTCAGACCACGATAGGGCGGTGTTCTTCCTTATGGGTCTGACAAGCGCCCTTTTCCAATTTTTGGGGACAGCACCTGAGATGAGTGAAATATTTACTAGTTCACTGATCGTTGGACATAGAAGTTCATTGAGTGTGGGCATTAGTTTGGCAGGGATAGTATCCTCTGGACTACCGCTTTTAATTAGTTTTAAAAGATCCGAAGTTCCTTGCAAAGATATCGGAGGAAAAACGTCCAGCGAATGTACAACAGGTATGCATTCTGCAGGATCAGGGAAGGATTCTGTAATGGTCAATGGGGCCTGATTGGTCAAAATTATTTTTTCATAAATTTTATCGATCTTATTAGTGAAAAAACATGAGGTGTCTTCACACAGTTGTTGAGAAGTCATGTCAGGGGCTTCACATGCTTGGGGTTTAACAAAAGTCTGTAAAATTTGAAAAAGAATCCTTGGAGAGTTTCCGGCCTCTTGTATTTGGGATGCAATGTATGATTTCCGAGCACCACGAATTTCTTTATGATACGAGGACAGTGCACACTAATATTTTTCCTTATCCTCCAAAAGATGAGAGGTATTATCCCCGATACGGAAACAACACATAATATGCACTATAAGTGTATCTAATCTTAACATCAAATAAATCAGGCAACTCCACCAAAATTGTAAAATATGATAAATCACTGTCTCTCTCTCTCTCTCTCTCTCTCTCTCACACACACACACACACACACACACACACACACACACACACACACACACACACACACACACACACACACACACACACACACACACACACACACACACACACACACACACACACACACACACACACACACACACACACACACACACACACACACACACACACACACACACACACACACACACACACACACACACACACACACACACACACACACACACACACACACACACACACACACACACACACACACACACACACACCCCCCCCCCTCCCCCCCCCCCAGTGACGCTGCAGTTTGTTGAAAACAACAATCTATAGTATTGTAGCAAATCTCAGCATATTGTAGTACATATGAATCAATACATTATGTTATATTCCATGAGAATGAAAGAGAAGGGACTTGTGGCGCTGTATGTAAATATCATGCAAAGGATTGTGGGGACTGTGGGTGTTGCGCTCACCGTCTGGCGATGCTGCAGAGTTGCCTCATCTCACAGCAGCGCAGCCCTTCTGAAAGGCTCTTTGCATCGATCCTGGAAGGATGGAAAGTTGAGTTGCTTTTGCTATGATCCAAACATATGGATACCGCCTTCACACCGGTGACATGGACGTTGTGGGGTAACGGGGTGTGACCATGTGAGATGGAAGGGGGGTCAGAGCGCGAGATGTGGGGGTAGTGGGGACAATGGGAGTTAATAAGTGCTAAACACGGTGCCCAGAGCATATTACAAGAAAAATATTAAAAGCAGTTTAGGAAGAATCACTGGCGCCAGTCAGCGGGAGGTGCTATGAACAACCTTCATGCAGAGTGTCTCCTCCCCTCGCATGGACTTGAACCCACAACCCATAGCAGGAGGCCAGGAGCCTGTTTCTGTACCATTGATGTCGGTCCCCTATGTGAATCAGCTTTGCTTTCACTTCCAAGGCTAGACCCGAACATAGCTGTTGACGATCTCACCTCCCAATGCCTCACAGTTCTTGCAGCTGAAATTAATAACGTCGCTCCACTCAAAAGCAAAAGGATAAGGCCCACTCCCTCAGCACCTTGGTTCAACAAATCCCTTTATGAGGAAAGGAAGCAGCTAAGATTCCTGGAGAAGCAATGGAGGCAATTGCCTTCCACTGACAATTTAGCCTTGCTTCGCACAGCAAGATCCAAATACCACAAGCACATCTTCCTTGAGAAAGCGACGCACTTCAAACCCTCCTTGATTCCGCCAAAAATAGGCCCAAAAAACTATTCGATCTCATCAAGACTCCGAGCTGCTCTCCCCCAACCTCCAAGGTGGAGGATTCTACAAAGAGAGCAGCGGATTTCGCTACTTTCTTCGATGGAAAGGTGAAATCACTTGTGGATCAGGTTGCTCATCCTACACCTCCAGAGGAGCGCAAATCCTTAGCCATTTGGCAGAGCTTTGACCCCATATCTGAAGATGCCCTTCTCAAGTGCATACGCGAAACAAAGCCCTCCAACCATTCTCTTGACCCTATCCCCAGTGCCATTGCCTTTGACTTCTATACCCATTCCCTCTCCTATTGGACCACTCTGATCAACCTCTCCCTCTGGCAAGGCTCCCTTCCTGTCTCCTTCAAAACTGTACAAGTCACTCCTCTGCTGAAAAAGCCCACTGCTGATGCGAATGACCTCAACAACTTCCGCCCCATCACTAACCTTCCCTTTCTTGCAAAGATCACGGAAAGATGTGTAGCCAAACAACTCTCTCGTCATATCAAGGACAATGATCTTCTTGACAATTGTCAGTCCGGCTTCATTCAAAACTGCAGCACTGAAACAGCCCTACTGCAAGTGGTTGATGATGCGCTGAGGATACTCGACTCAGGGGGGTCCTGTCTGCTAATTCTCCTTGACCTCTCCGCAGCCTTCGACACTGTTAATCACAACACCCTCCTCAATATTCTTCAACAGAGAATGGGCTTGGAGGGCACTGTGCTTAAATGGTTTGCATCCTTCCTCTCTGACAGATCTCAAATGATCAAAATAGCGAACAGTCTTTCTTCTCCTGTGGCGGTGGGTCAAGGTGTTCCCCAAGGCTCTATACTTGCACCCACACTGTTCAATCTCTACTTAGAACCACTGGGAAACCTCCTAAGCAAATCCGGGATTCACTATCATCTCTATGCAGATGACACTCAACTATACCTCAAGGTTGCCTCCACTCATGATCTCTCCATCCTAAGATCTACTCTTGACTCCATTCAAAACTGGATGTCATCTCATCAATTGATTCTGAATCCCTCCAAAACTGAATTCCTCCTCTTCTCCTCCTCACTCTCTCCTCCCCCGGTTCAATCATGGATGGATCAGATGAATCTACTAAACAATAAACCCATCATTGTCGACAGCGCAAAATCCCTTGGTGTCATTCTAGACAAAAAACTCAATCTAACTCCCCACATCAATTCTATTGCAAAATCTGCTCGCTACCAACTGCGCCTTCTTTGGGGAATCCGTCGCTTCTTCCCGGAGCAGGACCTTATAACCCTGGTGCAATCGCTGGTCCTCTCAAGACTAGACTACTGCAATTCTCTTCTTACTGGCCTCCCCAAATCTCACCTGTCCCCACTTAAGTCCGTCTTCCATTCAGCAGCTCGTTTCATCTATGGGGCCAAAAGAAGCGATCACATCACACCGATGTTATCCACCCTCCGCTGGCTTCCCTTCGAGGCTAGAGCTATCTACAAGACCGCTTGTATCACCCACAAAGCCTTGCACTCCTCCTCTCCCCGCTACCTGGCGAATAAACTGAAACTCTCTGGAGGCTCTAGACCTTCACGCAATGCCGAGAATCTACTGCTTGAACCTCCCACTTTCAAGAAGGAAAGAACAATGGCCCAATCCTTTTCAGGCAACGCAGTGAGAATCTGGAACTCGTTTCCGCCTGAGCTCCGGACCACCGCCTCCTCCCAGGCCTTCAAAAGGGACCTCAAAGTTCTCCTCCTCCAGAGACACCTCCAAAAGTAATTCACGTCCTCTTGCTATTTGGAGGAAGACTTCCCACTACTGATATTTTCTACTTTCCATGACCATGGGAGTGCCTTCCCAGTGTTTTCCTGTGGTGGGAGTGTCTGCCTTTTTGCAGTATTCTCCATGTACTTGTGTTCGGTGCCCTTTTATAACATGCACACAACACTTTGCCCTTGTAACACACGGTTGCTACCTCTCACATGTTTTTACCTTTGATACTTGCACGAGTGCCACCTTGCCTACGTAACGCCTGTTCTTGTGCCTAGCACTTATTGCAGTATCATACCTCAAATTATACTCTGTTTTCTCTTATAACTGCACACTTGTCACTTTTCCTCTTGTGCACTTTTGACTACCTCATGTATTTTTGATTGTTCACAATTTTTACTACCTCAAGTATTTTGTTTGCTCACAATTGTCACTATTACCTTTACTACCTCATGTATTTTTGGTTGCTCACAATTTTTACTACCTCTAGTATTTTGTTTGCTCACAATTGTCACTATTACCTTTACTACCTCATGTATTTTTGGTTGCTCACAATTTTTACTACCTCATGTTTTTGTTTGCTCACAATTGTCACTATTACCTTATGTAAGTAACGTATGTTTTAGTAATCTGCTCTTTTGTAATGTTTCTCATTATGTTTCATTTCTGTTCCTAATGTGAAGCGCTCTGACGCCTTCGGGTAAAGTCCGCGCTATATAAAAATGCATAAATAAATAAATAAATAAAAATACCAGGCAGCGGGGACACAGGGCTGAACCCACCGTGCTGCCTGTTTGTTCCAAAGGAGCCTGCCCTCTAGCGACAGACTTGAGCACTGCACCCCCTGCTCTCCCTTGACTGAGATGGGCCCTGTGGGGCTTATTAATGAGACCCTGCGTCACTTTTGCGCCATGGATGCGTCACTGACGCACCAGTGGCGTTAGAAAATGTGCCATGTTGCGCCATATTTCTGAAGTGACGGATGCGTCACTTCATAAACCCCTGCGCTGCATTATACCTGCATGTATATATCATATAATGATAGAGCGCGCAGGTCACCCGACTATTATTTTACCAATATGCACACTTTGGCCCATAAATCAATTTTATCGCATTTACTTAATCGGGTAACCTACACTCTACTACCAGCAATTGAGTTTCTAACTTAGTCCTATTATCACCAACTTACCAATCCTTGTCACCGGATACCTATGACCACAATGAATCAGGGAGTTATCAGAAGATAAGTAGTCAAAATACATTTACTTTGCACTCATGTAATAACCACAGACTCAAGAAGTTTTGAAAACCTTTATCTAATCTTCATCAAGGTTAGCAAGCCAACAGTTTACAGCAAGCAAGCTATCGATAACCAAAATCATGAAAAGCGTATAACCATGTAAGAGTAAAATGATGCCTATCATTTAGCAAACTAAAGGGTAGGTAAGAACAAGGAGCATACTAAAAATGAAGGGGCATATTATCAAGGACAGGCGATACATTATCGCCGCTTTTATCGGCAGGAAACTGCAGATAAAGCGGCGATAATGGCCTTGATAATATGCTCTATGAATTCCAATCGAAGCCCATGTTAAATGTGAACACATCTAACATGGGCTTCGATTGGAATTCATAGAGCATATTATCAAGGCCATTATCGCCGCTTTATCGGCAGTTTCCTGCCGATAAAAGTGGCGATAATGTATCGCCTGTCCTTGATAATATGCCCCCAAATTTTATAGAGATCAGACTTCGGTTGATAATTTCTAAAGGACAGGAAAAATCAGGAACATACTAGAATATCACAGTTTAATTGTTTCCTAAGGGATGGGTAAGAAGAAGGAGCATAAAACTATAATGACGAAACTGACTTTATCATGTAGCTATAGGAAGTGTAAGAAAATGGAACACACTAATAATTCAGGAATAATCACTTTAAATTCAGTAAAGGGAGGGTAAAGAAAAAAGGAACATCTATTTATTCAGAGGAAAACAGTACTTAATACCCAGGACTAGGGAGATGGGGAGATAAGGGAACACGCTAATATGACAAGCTCAAGACTTTAATACTTTGTCAGTAAAGGAAGGGAAAGAAAAAGGAACATATGCAATTATGACTTCAGCAAGTTATTAGGAAGGGAAAGAAAAGGATGCAATTAAGTTTCCCTCACAGATTTATATTTACCTAGAACGGTGTGGAGACCAACCCTGGCCACGGGTCAGTTAAGGACAGAAGAAACCCCAAGAAAAGCGATTGCCAGTAGGCCAGCAGGTGCAGTATGGAAAACCAGGACAGGGAAGACCAGATTTGGATCAGAACCGGACCACAAAAGTTGAGACCAGCACCCGCAGTTCAGTTGCAACGCCTGCGTTACCCCTCTCTGCAGCTATCAGTCAGAACCCCGATTGGGTTATCAAATTCCCCAGCAAAGTGCTTCGCCAGCACTTAAGGTTCCCAAAACCCCGATTGGGTCAGTGAAAATTCAGACAGAGTGCTCCGCAGCACCTCTGTTCTCGATCAGCTATTGAGTGCGTTGGGTCAGTGACATGTCAGCTATTCAGACAAGTCGGACAATTTCTCCAGCTAAACCTACGCTAGTTATACTGTTTTCGGGTCAGTGTTCCACCCCCCAAATGTTGCAAGTGTAAGGATCCCCAATTTCGATTGGACAAAAGAACCGGACAGGTCATCACACCACCGAGGATTTGACTTTCTCAAGCCCCTTATTAGAATTTTTATCCCCGCCCATTGAATTTTGGGTTCCCATGACATATGCTTTACACATAACAATGGTGAATTTATTAACATATACATTGAATTTAACTGAGCACAGTTCAGTCTCTTCGACTAGGTGAGAGGGTTTTCTCCCAGGCACATCTTGGCTTGGCCTGCCATCTGGCTTCCATCCAAAGGTCATTTCAGTGGAGACTCGCAGATCTCGAGCAGACTCAGTTTCACACAAGATGGAGAGCAGCAAAAGATAGCAGGCCACATTTCGTAAGGTACCATGAAATGGAAAAGAACAGTTTTAGAACACAGAATACATGATTTCACTGTATACCATGAAAACTCTAAACTATTCCCATTACTTTATAATAACTATAGCATTAGGGTAAGTGCAGAACAAACAGCTTAGCAGAAGCAGGAATGCAAGCTTCAGGCATGTGAGAACACCAAACAGCCATCTTAGTTTTACTGCGCAAGTGCAAAGAGTTTCCCACCAAGACTGCGAGTACGTCACGTCACATGGGTATGACCGACGCATGCGCAGAAGAAATTCCCGCGCAGCAGCAGCCATTTTAATCGGCAAGCGTATTACTATTAGTAAACACATAGGCAAGCGTCACTGGGACACCCCAAATGTCAGAAAAGGGGCAAATTAATAAGACAAACAGGTTGATTTAGTTAGATTAACGTTAAGTGAGGTTCATGAATACAAGCAAGGCGCTTTACGTGCGAATCCTTGCTCCATTAATCCCCTCTTTGATGATATTTACTATCATCACAATTAGTGGAACCAGATGCAACTTGTCACATGTCACCCAATTCAATCTCTTCAAGTTTTCTATTCAGCTTTTTCTCAGCATTCTTATTAGGATGGGAATTTTTCACTCTTTTGTAAATCTTATTATTCAGTTCTTCTAATTCAAGCTCATCAACATTCCTTTTCACTCCTCTCCTATTCACAGTATATTTCTTTTTGTGCTTTCGACATTTGCAACATATGATTATTATGAACACTAATAACCCTATTCCGGCTATTGGCATCAGTATTTTGCTCACCAAACTGTTACCTAGGTTAGAGAACCAACTACCTACGGCGGAGAGACCATCAGTAAGTCTCTTCCAGGCACTGTCAACCTCAAGTGGTTTAAGCTCTTTTTCCAAATGTGTAATGTTCCTCACATACCCTTTAATTTCCACACTTTTGTCTGGTATGTAAGTGCAACAATGTTGCTAAGTGTTAATATTTGGTTAGGGTCAAGGTACGCAAAGAAAGCTTGAAATGTATGAAACCTTCATTGTACCAAAAATTTGAAACAAGCAAACAATGGTTTAATATAAACGCAGGGGTTTCTTGTTATTTCAATGTATGCATTTGCCAATGTTTGTTTATTTGCTGAGGAAAAGAAGCCACAGTAAGATTCCAGAATATGTAATAGAGTTAGCACGTGTAAACTGTCTGGGGCTCTGCGCGTGCAGCACGAGCTCATTAGCATGCTAACAACTATAAAAGTCGGCTTGGTGTTCAAGCCGACGCTTCGCTTCGTCAGAGCTTCATCACACGCATCCACGGAGGACGTCAGCTCGCGTCTTGGTTTCCTGCGATCCTGTACCTTCCCAAATTGGCTTCCTGCTCTCCTTCCCTCCCCGGTCGGTTCCCTGTTTTCAGAGTCCTCCCTAAAAACGTACCTGGTCATCGCGAAGGACCCCGGACGGCGTCTTCTGCTCTTGCCTTTCCCGACGGCTCGCTGGAAACGCATCTTCCTGCATCGGACAACCCATTTCCGCTTCCTGATTTCTTCCTCTCTGCAATCCAGCGCGTCATCTCCGGTCAGACTCCAAGTAAGGTTTCCTTAACCCCTTAATTCCTAAAGAAAGGAAAAGAACTCAGTTATTTGATTGATTCATCGCGAAAGAGGTAATTTCATGGTGAATAAATAATTAGACATTTTTTGACATTTGAAAACCGATTGAGGTAAAAGAGACTTGGACTTCCTGATAAACAGAAATGGATGTATTCAAATATGAACAATAAGCTTTGGAACATTTAAGAAAGAAAGCTATCGTGATTATTGTTTAATGTGAACCTTGCTTATATTGAATCAGAAGTTGTGAGTAAAACAACAAGCATTGACCAAGTCAAGGGTCTTAATTATAACCAGACATCTTTAGGGTGCGGTATCTTTCTCTTTTTGTTGTTTTAATTTATCTTTCAGATCAGAACCCAAATTCAGAAAATAACAACAGCAATACAGGTATGCCAAGTTGTTGAAAACTGTTAAAAGTTCTTACTAATACACTAATTTTTTGATGGTATTCATAATTAATATTGCAACAGAGTGTTTTGAATGTTTGTTTCATTTAAGGCTTTTCAAGACAGAAAGAGCTTGTAATTGTTGTTGAAGTGTAAGCCAGGGCTGAAAACAAAAAGGTATGTTTAATGCGAACAATTCTTTATAACTGGTGAAGATAAAGAGACAATCAAGTATATTGATTATTATTGTAAATTGTACTACAGTTATTGAAGGCCCGGCACACTTAGCTGAGAAACAACGTAGAAATCAGAAGAGCTCCTGTGTTTTTTCTCTTTGTTTCTCAATCCACTTCCCCTTTTCCCTTGCGGATAAATTCAGGTACTCAAGAGTTAATATCCCTGGTGCTTGATCTTGTTTGAGGGGGAGTTGGGGGTTTGCAGCAACGAAAGGAAACAACCTCAGCAGGATCGTGGTGTAACCTCAACAGAAAGCGAAGCCACAAAACAGTTTCCTTTGATTGCTGCAAACCAAGAAGGCTTTCTAAAATGGATGTGGAACAGTTGACTCAGTTAGTTCAAAGGTTGAATACTGAAATGCAGGAATTGCGTTCAGAGAATCAGCTGTTACGATTAGAATTAGATAAATTCTGGAATACTCTTCCTGTGTCCCTAAAGACAGAAACCAATCTTTTTCGTTTCCGTTAGGGACTTAAAACTTGGCTCTTCCAGCAGTAATATGTAGCCCTGTAAAATCAGCTCGCCAGTCTTTCTTCTTCAGTCTGTCCCTGAGCGCCGGGAAACCCACTGCGGGTAGCTGCGCGCTTTAGAAGTTCAAATAAATAAATAAATAAATAAATAAGACAAAATCAGGCTTTACAACTTGGAGAGATTCTTCAGATGAAGGGCGCCGCCCTGTTTTAGCAGCACCTAAATTTGGTGCAACAATGTTTGGTTCAGTGTCATCTCGAACTCAAGCGTCTTCTGAGTCCGATCAGCCAGTACAATTAACGGTGGTAACTCCCACTCCTGTTCCCTTGGCAAATCCTGAACGGTTCACCGGAGATACACATAGATTTGCAACTTTTATGAGTCAATGTCAGCTTCATTTCTTGTGCAAACCACAGGTTTTTATTAATGATACTTCTAAAGTTTCTTTTATTATTTCATACCTGGGTGGTGTGGCTGCGGATTGGGCCATGTCTCTTGTAGATAATAATGATCCTCTTTTGCATAACTTGAATAATTTTAAAACTGCTATGACCAATTTTTTTGCTAAACATGTTTTTCTACAAGCATCTGATAACGAGTTATTAAGCCTGCGTCAGGGTTCAAAGGATTTAGTGACTTCTATCACGACATTCAATAGGTTACTTGCAGAAACTCACTGGCCAGCTGACAAAAGAATGTCACTTTTTTACAGGGGTTTGAGAGATTAGATTAAAGACTCACTTGCTCATATCGTTGAATTACCAAACGATTTTAATGATTTTCAGGAATTTGTAGTTAAGTTAGACCACAGATTAGGAGAGCGTAAAGGTGAAAAAACTAAACATGATATTAAGAATCTTCATTTTAAATCAGAAAGAAAGGAGGTTGATAACAAAACCTCTTCCATAGAACCAATGCAAATAGGAGGCATAAAAGGACCATTGTCTAATGATGAAAAGGAAAGACGTAGGAAAGGAAACCTTTGTTTATATTGTGGTAAAGCCGGTCACTTTGCAAAAGCCTGTCCTGTAAGACCAGTTAAAAAGAAGGTTTTGGTTGTCAATACTGATTGTGAATCGGAAAACTAATCATCTCAAAGAATGTTGAGACCGATTCTTTGAGGAGGTCACTAAATCAGGTCCCACAATATGCACCCTATGCATTAACTCAAGTTCCTAAACACTTTACTGTCAGACTACTACTTATTCTGACCACTCAACAAAGACACAGCATTCCTGTGCTTATTGACTCAGGAGCTACAGGGAATTTCTTCGACATAACCTAAGCTAAGTCCTTACAGTTAACTCAGATACCCAAAAAAGAACCAGAATTAGTAAGGGCTGTGGATGGATTGGCTTTGTCTTCAGGTCTGATTCGGTTCAACACCACACCATTATTGTTTATTGCAGAAAACGGTCATTCTGAGTATGTAGTGTTTGATGTGATTGACACCCCGTCTTTTGGAGTAATTCTTGGCATTCCCTGGTTGGAGTATCATAATCCTAAAATAGACTGGGTAAAACGAACAGTGACTTTAGATTCTGCTCATTGTAGGTTACACTGTTACCAAGATATCAAAGATCCTATCATGCCACTATGTTGTGCTGTTTTAAAATCCTCAAACCCTGAATTACCAGTAGAGTATCAAGATTTTAATGACGTATTTGACCTAGTAAAGGCAACCACTCTTCCGCCTCATAGAACATATGATTGTAGGATTGATCTGGTCCCTGGGGCAAAACTACCATGCAGTAGAATATATTTTATTTTATTTTATTATTTATTTATTTTTTACATTTGTAAGGCGCACAGATACCCACAAAGGGTTTCCCGGCGCCGAGACTGTGATACTGAGCTGCACCTTTGAAGAGAGGAGGACAAACTGACAGTTATTTGTCAAAAAGCCAGGTCTTAATGCTTTTCCTGAAGCTGGAGAAATTTTCTTCCTTACGGATATGGGGGGAAAGAGAATTCCAAAGGGTAGGCCCCAAATAAGAAAAGGATCTTCCTCCAATTCTAGCCAATTTGAACCTGGGCACTGCAAAGTTCGCTGCAGTTAAAGATCGCAGGCTGCGTTTAGGAAGGTAGGGACTGGCAAGATCTTGTAAATATTTGGGAGCAGTGCCGGCTTTAATTTTAAACATGTAGCTCAGGGCTTTGAACCTAACTCGGTTCTCCACCCTGAGCCAATGCATGTCCCTGAGGTGCTTTGAGATCCTCGCTGTTCTGGGGATTTTACACAGCAACCTAGCGGCGGAATTTTGGACGAGTTGGAGTCGTCTTAACACTGCTTGGTTTGAGCCTAGGTAGAGGATGTTACCGTAGTCAAGCCGAGATGTAATAAGAGCATTGACTACGGTCTTCTGGGTGGCAGGAGGCAGCATCCATAAGATTTTACGCAACCATTTAAGGATGGTAAAACAAATGCCCGCCACTTTATTGGCCTGCTGCTTCATGGATAGTGAGTTGTCAATGGAGACCCCAAGGTTTCTGACCTGGGTAGCTGGTGTAGGAAGAGTGCCCAAAGACGGTGGCCAGTGGAGGGCACTCCAGAGGTCCTTATTCTTTCCTAGTAGGAGGATCTCCGTTTTCTCCCCATTAAGCTTCAGCTGGTTGATTGACATCCAGCTGAAGATTTCCTGAAGACCTTGATTGAGCACAGATGGAGCTAGAGGGTCAGACTTTGAAAGTGAAAAAATAATCTGTGAATCATCTGCGTAGGTCATTAAGGCAAGACCGGATCTCTCAGCTAGATCGGAAAGTGGACGGAGATAAAGATTAAAAAACAGCGGACTCAAAATTGAGCCCTGTGGCACACCATGGGGGGAGTTAAATGTGTCAGAACAGGCCTGGGAGGAAGAAATCTGGAAGGTGCGATGTGACAGATATGACCTTATCCATTCCAGCGCTGCGCCACCGATACCATTTTCCCCCAGCCTGGCTAGCAGTCTGGAGTGAGAAATGGTATCGAAGGCCGCACTTAAGTCCAGCAAGATAAGTGCAACAGTTTGCCCATCGTCTAAGAGTTCCCTGATCCTCTCTGTTACTCCAAGAAGGGCAGTTTCTGTGGAGTACCCTGCCATAAATCCGGACTGAGAGGAGTGGAGTAAACAGTTATTTTCTGTGAATGTTGTGAGGGCACCATGAATGTGTTTCTCGAGGATTTTAGATAAAGCGGGAAGCAGGGAAATCGGGCGATAATTGGCCAAGACCTCCGGGTCGGCAGTGGGCTTTTTTAACAATGGACTCACCATGGCATGTTTCCATGCCGCTGGGACTGTAGCAAGTTGAATGGATGCATTGAGTGTCTCCGTGATGATTGATAAAGAATAATCATCCATCTGATTTATGACACTCATTGGAATTGGGTCACGTGGGGAGCCTGATTTGATGGATTTCAGTAGTGGTTTCAAAGTGTCCAAAGTGATGAGGGGCCAAGATTCTAAACAATGCCCTCCTGTATTAGCTGGAGTAGTGTCTTCCTGACCATCCATAACTGTATTGTTTTTATTGATATTGGAGATAATAATTTCAATCTTATCAACAAAGAAAGAGGCCAAATCTTGGCATTTTTGAGTACTAAGAGGACAGGCCGCTGCCATAGATTTTCCCCCGGCCAATTCCTTCACAGTATCAAAAAGAGTACGAGCTCTACTGGTGGCCGCATTGATGGTATCTGCAACATAGCAGGCTTTGGCTTTCAGACAGGCCGAAATATATGCATTAACTGAACCAGAGAATCAGTATTTAAGGACATACTTGGATGAGCTATTGGAATTAGGCTTCATTAGGCATTCCACTTCACCAGTCTCGTCGCCTCTTTTCTTCGTGGTGAAGAAGACAGGTGATTTGCGCGCCTGCATAGACTACCGCGCAATTAATAAGGCAACCATTAAAAACCGATATCCTTTGCCATTGATCCCAGTACTTCTAAACCAAGTAAAAAGTTTAAGTATGTACACCGAATTGGACTTACGCGGTGCTTATCACTTAATGCGCGTAAAAGAGGGCGACGAGTGGAAAACTGCTTTTCGCACCAAATTTGGACTTTTTCAGTATACAGTCATGCCCTTCGGTTTATGTAACGCTCCTGCAGCGTTTCAATATTTCATTAACGAAGTCTTGCATGAACTTTTAGACATCTGCGTCATAGTCTATATTAACGACATTTTAATTTACTCAAAAAATCAAGAAGAACATACAGAACATGTGCGGTTAGTGTTGAAAAAACTCAGAGACAATGCTCTGTTTGTTAAACTGTAGAAATGTGTATTCAATTCCTCTAAAGTAGAATTCTTGGGATACTGGTTGTCCCCGGAGGGTATCACAATGGACCCTAAAAAGGTTAAGGCAATTCTTAAGTGGCCCTCACCAAAATCAGTAAAAGATGTTCAGCGCATTTTAGGATTTGCAAACTTTTACAGACGCTTTATTGCTAAATTTTTGGATATTGTGGTACCAATCACTTCTTTGTTGAAAAAAGGGAAAACCTTCTATTGGACTCCTGATGCTGAAAAAGCTTTTGAAATTTTAAAAAGACATTTACTTCAGCTCCCATACTGGCTCATCCAGATCCAGATAAACTTTTCTTTGTTGAGGCTGATGCTTCTCAAACAGCTATCGGAGGAGTTTTAATGCAGAAAGATAATACGTCAGGCCATTTACATCCAATTGCCTTTTATTCAAGGAAATTGTTGCCAGCTGAGCAAAATTATACTATTGCCGAGAGAGAATTGTTAGCTGTGAAAGCAGTCTTGCAGGAATGGAGGCATCATCTTTTAGGAGCAAAACACACAGTGACAATTTATTCAGACCATAAGAACTTACAATTCTATTCCACAGTGAAAGCGTTTACTCCAAGACAGATGAGATGGTTGCAATTCTTCAGTGAATTTGATTTTATTATCACTTATCGTCCTGGAGAGAAACAATTACTCTCAGATACTCTTTCAAGATTAGTATGTGATAAACAAAAAGATTCAGTTAAAAGCTCGCAGAGCGTAATACCAATGGAAAAAGTCTGTGCAGAAATCTCACCTGATACCTTTCTAGAATCAGTAAAGGATAAAGTGCGACTACTTGATCAGAAAGAATGGTTATCTCAGAATCACAATTCTATAGATAACGATTTATTCTTTCATAAAAAGAAATTGTTTCTTCCTGATAAGGAATTAAGTCAAGTAATAATAAAATGGAATCATGATTTAGGATTTGCTGCACATCCAGGAGTTAACAAAACTCTGGAACTTTTCCAGAGACATTTCTGGTGGAAGGATATGTCTAGCGACATAAAACAATATATAGACACCTGTCCAGTTTGTTCTTGTCAAAAGTCCCTACACTCTGCCCCTAAAAGATATCTACAACCAATGAACATACCACCTTATCCCTGGCATACCATTAGTTTAGATTTTATCACTGATCTGCCGAACTCTATTGGTTTCACCACAATCTTGGTAGTGGTAGATCTTTTATCTAAAATGGGACATTTTATTCCATTACGTAAAATCCCATCAGCAGATGAATTTAGTCAGATATTTTTGCAACAAATTGTGAAACTACATGGTTTACCAGATAAAATTATTTCAGACAGAGGACCCCAATTTGTATCTAAGTTTTGGAGAAAACTCAGCAATTATTTAGGAATTGAACTAGGGATTTCGTCAGCTTTCCATCCTCAAACTGACGGACAAACAGAACGAGTCAATCAACATGTGAAACAGAGTCTGCGATGCTTAATTAGTACAGTATCATCAAATTGGGACGAGACTTTACCTTTAGCAGAATTCTCTTATAATAACACCTTGCACACTGCTTTAGGTTGTTCACCTTTTTTCTTTATGACTGGCCAACATCCACGTTCTTTGCCTGAAATAATTCCTAATATAGAACAAGACATGCCAGCAGTAACTGAAAGATTGGCTAATTTACAAAGAATTCAGGAACAAGTTAAGAAAAATCTGGCTAGAGAAACAAAAGTAAAATGAAAGAGAATGCTGACAAACATAGATTACCTAGTTCGGCTTATAAGCAGGGAGATCAAGTTTGGCTCTCGCCAAAAAATATTCAACTAGATAGTCCCAGAAAATTGAAACCACGATTCATTGGCCCGTTCTCGGTAGAGGAAGTATTAAATCCTGTTTCAGTAAAATTGCGACTTCCAGATGAATATGCTATTCATCCAGTGTTTCATGTTTCCCTTTTAAAACCCTTTAGTCCATCCACCCGAATAGATAAACCTCCTCCACCAATTGTAATTGGGGATCATTTAGAATACGAAGTACACAAAATATTAGATGCTAAAAGAATCAAAGGCAAACTATATTATTTGATTGATTGGAAGGGTTACGATTCAAGTGAGAGATCTTGGGAACCTGAAGCAAATATTCATGCTGGACGCATGATTAGAAGGTTCCATGCTTTGCATCCGGAAAAACCCAGACCAGTTAGGCGGCCTTTGGGAGGGAGAACTGTTAAGGGTTAATATTTGGTTAGGGTCAAAGGTACGCAAAGAAAGCTTGAAATGTATGAAACCTTCATTGTACCAAAAATTTGAAACAAGCAAACGATAGTGGTTTAATATAAACGCAGGGGTTTCTTGTTATTTCAATGTATGCATTTGCCAATGTTTGTTTATTTGCTGAGGAAAAGAAGCCACAGTAAGATTCCAGAATATGTAATAGAGTTAGCACGTGTAAACTGTCTGGGGCTCTGCGCGTGCAGCACGAGCTCATTAGCATGCTAACAACTATAAAAGTCGGCTTGGTGTTCAAGCCGATGCTTCGCTTCGTCAGAGCTTCATCACACGCATCCACGGAGGACGTCAGCTCGCGTCTTGGTTTCCTGAGATCCTGTACCTTCCCAAATTGGCTTCCTGCTCTCCTTCCCTCCCCGGTCGGTTCCCTGTTTTCAGAGTCCTCCCTAAAAACGTACCTGGTCATCGCGAAGGCCCCCGGACGGCGTCTTCTGCTCTTGCCTTTCCCGACGGCTCGCTGGAAACGCATCTTCCTGCATCGGACAACCCATTTCCGCTTCCTGATTTCTTCCTCTCTGCAATCCAGCGCGTCATCTCCGGTCAGACTCCAAGTAAGGTTTCCTTAACCCCTTAATTCCTAAAGAAAGGAAAAGAACTCAGGTATTTGATTGATTCATCGCGAAAGAGGTAATTTCATGGTGAATAAATAATTAGACATTTTTTGACATTTGAAAACCGATTGAGGTAAAAGAGACTTGGACTTCCTGATAAACAGAAATGGATGTATTCAAATATGAGCAATAACCTTTGGAACATTTAAGAAAGAAAGCTATCGTGATTATTGTTTAATGTGAACCTTGCTTATATTGAATCAGAAGTTGTGAGTAAAACAACAAGCATTGACCAAGTCAAGGGTCTTAATTATAACCAGACATCTTTAGGGTGCGGTATCTTTCTCTTGTTGTTGTTTTAATTTATCTTTCAGATCAGAACCCAAATTCAGAAAATAACAACAGCAATACAGGTATGTCAAGTTGTTGAAAACTGTTAAAAGTTCTTACTAATACACACATTTTTTGATGGTATTCATAATTAATATTGGAACAGAGTCTCATGAATGTTTTTTTCATTTAAGGCTTTTCAAGAAAGAAAGAGCTTGTAATTGTTGTTGAAGTGTAAGCCAGGGCTAAAAACAAAAAGGTATGTTTAATGCGAACGATTCTTTATAACTGGTGAAGATAAAGAGTCAATCAAGTATATTGATTATTATTGTAAATTGTACTACAGTTATTGAAGGGCCGGCACACTTAGCTGAGAAACAACGTAGAAATCAGAAGAGCTCCTGTGTTTTTACTCTTTGTTTCTCAATCCACTTCCCCTTTTCCCTTGCGGATAAATTCAGGTACTCAAGAGTTAATATCCTTGGTGCTTGATTTTGTTCGAGGGGGAGTTGGGGGTTTGCAGCAACGAAAGGAAACAACCTCAGCAGGATCGTGGTGTAACCTCAACAGTTGCGCTTTCATCATTCTGCAGACTCCGCCCTCTTTTGCCAATAATGTGTCAAGAGCAAGTCGATTTTGTAAAACCATTGATCTTACCCCAACCAATTCGGTATTGACCATCAGGAAACCTCCAGCAGTGTCAGTTGATAATCTATCCACTACTGTTGACAATTTGCAAATTCTGTCTGTATTCAGAGCCACTCCCACTGTAGGTATCAATGCACTAAAAATATCACCTACTATTTCACCAACACTTTCTCTTTTAGTACGTACTAATTCATTAGTCTTTTCAGTGCTTCCAGTGATTTTCCCCACATGGTATATCTTCGGAAAGACAATACCAAAATAACAAATCCAGTAACATAGCAGCATTAGCCCCACCATTTGAGGTGCTCCCTATGCTTTCAGCTCACTGAGGGGTTTTCTGATTCTTGTCTTTTGCTTTCTTTTGGAAACTCTCTCTTCTTTTCTCTACCATGTTTCGAAACATTTTCTCTTTTTCGTGTAATGAACAGGTCAAGTTATCTTTATGTGCATCATCTATATTTATTTTACCTATGGTTAGAAAATATTCACTCATAAAAGCTTCAACCCCTCTTTGTAACTTTGCACAGTTTGCTTACTCAGAGTAACCTTCAGGTGGGTTTCACTTCTTCGTCAGTCTGGTCAGTAATTAGTTCTTCATCACTTTCGTCACTTATTTCCAAGTTTTCAAAGTCCTCCAAAACAAAATATGTCCATTCAGGGCTCTGATACTTGTTATTCAGTCTTTTTATTCGGGCACTTCGTCTCATAGCTTGTATCTCAGACGGACCAGCTTGACTTGAGACTTCGTTCACTTGTTCAGGTTCTTCGTTAATGGTCTTTAGTCGTAGTCTTAGTCTTTTGACAAATCTAGGTACCTTGTCTCCTTTTCTGAGTCTTTTAACTGGCCCTGTCTCTTGGCTTTCTTCAAAGGTTCTTTCATTTTCATTCAGTTGTGGCACATTTGTTTCGAGATCGTCTTCTGTGTTTCTCCCTAACTGACTAGGTCCAGGTCTTTCATCAGTTTCTTCTGCCTGGTCAGTAACCTGGCCTTGTTCAGGTGTATGTTGATTTTGACTTTGGTTTGTTTCGACTTCTTCTTCCTGAACACAATTGTCTAGTCCTATCTGATCCTGTTCAAGCACTTCGAACTTTTGATTTTCTTCCGCTTGAACCTCCGCCCTAATTTCTATCTGTCCCTCTTCTGGCTCAGGAGTTCTTGGAGGAATGTCAATTACCTGTTCTCTCCCTATCTGGCCCTCCTCGGAATCAGATGTGATTTGAATTTCGATGATCTGATTATCTTCTTCTATACCTATCTCATCCTCACTATCCCACTGTCTATCTAAATAGATTTGTCTTCTTGTTCTCACGGGATCTATAGTCAGGTCGATTATTGGGACCCAGTCATCTTGACTGGAGCTCGGTTGTTCTTTTTCAGCTACTTCAGGACCGATATCTTGGGACCCCTCAGCTGCACAACCTTCAGCCTCAGTTTCTTCAGGTTCAGTCACTTTCTTCGTATGGCTGGCATGAATCCAGCGTGGCACTCCTGCACACTTCACAGCTGTGGTGGTAACCAGAATTACTTGTCGTGGCTTTCCCCACCTTGGTGCAAGACAGTTTTTCCGAGTATGTTTCTTTATCACGACCCAATCACCAGGATTCAGGTCATGTGCTGGAGTTGTTGGTCTGGCGACAGCGTCTTCCCCAACCTGGTGAGAGATAGAACGCACTTGGTCAGCCAGTTCTTTGCAGTATTCTAGTACCAAACCATCAGATATGCTTATCAGTTTGTATCCTGGTACCCATGCTTGCCGCATTGCTCTTCCCATCAGTATCTCATGTGGACTCGAGCCCGTGTTCCGGTCTGGAATACTTCTGAGCCCCATTAACACAAGTGGCAAAGCATCTGGCCATTCCAATTGAGTGTATTCACACATCTTTCCCAATCTTGATTTGATTGTGCCATTCAGTTGTTCTACCACTCCAGAAGCCTCTGGTCGGTATGCACAGTGCAGTTTTTGCGTGATTTTGAATGCTTCACAAATCTGTTTTATCAGACAATGACAAGGATGTACTTCATTCCTCGACAAGGGGGTAGCTGAATAAAGTCAAGTTGTAATCGTATGAAAGGGCCCTCTGCCTTCCCAATCTTTCCTGGCAAAACTACAGTTTTCTTTCCAGGGTTGAATTGCTGACAAACCAGACACCTTTGGCAGAGCGCCTCTGCTAAGTTTCTGAATTTCGAGTTGAACCATGTCTGCCTAAAGATGCGAACCATGGCATCTCTTCCCACATGTGTGTCCCCATGTTTCAGCCTTGCCATAGGAGCAAGCAGACAGTCTGGCAACACAGGCATACCATCAAGGTAAACAATGACACCATCTTCATTCCTTCTCTGACATCCAAATTCTTTCCAATCTTCCTTCTCTTTCGCCTCTGCTGCTTCCTGTAGATCTCTCACTTCCTCCCATGTGTTTATTCCTTCTAGCATCATAAGTTGGCAGCTGTTTCCATTTCCCTTAACCTTTCTATTGATAGCCATTTTGTACTTTGCACAATGTTGGGCTAACTGGTGACCTGATCTCAGGACACCCCCACGCCGCACGGCCACAAGCTGTGCGTGTGCCTCTTGCCTCGCTGCTGCCCATAGCCTCGCCGTGACTGTCTCCGTGCTTCCCGCCCCTATGCCGCATTTTGCGTGCGTGTGTTTCCGCCTTCTGTACTATCCTTATTTTTGTATCTGTTTAATTTTTTAACTGTTTCCTTCCTCGTGCGTCTATCACTGCCCTCTGTTTTAACCCAGAATTGCTTTCAACTGTATTTTTACTTGTGCATGTGTTCTTTGCTGCATTGCTGTTCAGCCCCCTGTGCCCGCCCCGGTCCCGCCGCCGTCCTACGGCCACGCCCCCTTTCTGTTCTGTGCCCTCCCCGCTCCCGCCTCCCAGCTGCTCCTCCCTCCCTCCCACTTTGCCATATATGGCGACCGCGCGTACGCGCAGCGGGCGCGCCGATTGTGCGCCGATTGTGCGCCGAAGGCGCGCCAAAGGTAAGCCCGTCTACGCCCATCCGCGCCTGGACCGCGCCCAGCGCCAGGACCCCTGGCCCCCACCGACGCAAGACGAACCGAAGGACCTACGACGCCGCCGCCCTCAATGCAATCAACACCGTCCAAAACCCCGCCTGCTGCCGAGCCGCTCCCACACGCTTCCACGGACCCTTCACCTGCACTACCTGCAAGTTCACCTGCCTCCGAACCTGCACCGCACCCGCCAAGCCAAGCACCAGCAACCATCACCTCAAGTGCATCCTGCTCCACACCCGCTCCGTCCACAGACACGCCGTCGAACTCTGGAACCTGCTCGACACAACATCACCAGACGTCGCGTTCCTCACTGAAACTTTGATGAACGCCTCCTCAGCCCCCGACATCGCCATCGCCATCCCGGACGGATACAAGATCATCAGGAGGGACCACGTCAACCTGACCGGAGGAGGCATCGCCATCGTCCACAAGAACACCATCCGCATCACGACCGACGCTGACGACACCTTCACCGCCGCCAAGCACCTCCACTTCCAGATCCACACCGACCCAAAGACGACCCTCAGAGGCACCCTCATCTACAGACCCCCGGGACCACGCACACAATTCAGCGAAGACATCACGGACTTCATCAGCCCACACGCCCTCCCCTCCGCCGACTACATCCTCCTAGGAGACCTCAACTTCCATCTGGAGAACAACAAGGATTGCAAAACCCTCGCCCTGCTGGACAACCTCGCCAACCTCGGACTCAAGCAACTGGTGAACACCCCCACCCACTACGCCGGCCACACGCTTGACCCCGTCTTCTCATCCAGCAAGCACATCACCTTCAACCACTCCACCGGACTTCACTGGACCGACCACAGCTGCGTCCATTTCAGCTTCAGGAAAACCACTACCCACCACCACCCGCAACAGGTTCCCCACAGAAGCTGGAGCAAGATCACCGCCGACCAGCTCACCACCTCCCTCAGCCAGAACCCACCTGCCAGCACACCGGACCCCAACGAAGCTGCCCGCAACTTCACGCAATGGCTGACAGGCTGCGCCGACGACCTCGCACCACGGAAGAACTCTCCCAGCAAACCCAGAGGCAAGAAGGCCCCCTGGTTCACCGACGAACTCAAGGACTCCAAAAAGACCTGCCGCACCCTCGAGAAAGCCTGGCTACTCGACCGGACCACTGACAACATGACCGCCCTCAAACACGCGACGCGCAAGCACCACCAGCTCATCCGCACCACCAAGAAGAAATCACTGAAGGAGCGACTGGACAACAACGCCCACGACAGCAAGGAACTCTTCAGCATCATCAAGGAGTTCTCCAACCCCAGCACCGGCAACAACGACATCACCCCCTCACAAGACCTCTGCGACTCCCTCGCCTCGTTCTTCCACCGCAAGATTGCCGATATGCACAACAGCTTCGGCACACCATCCTCGCACCCAACCGTCGAACCAACGCACCCCACCACGACCCTCCGCACCTGGACCGCAGTGACCACCGAAGACACAGCCAGCACGATGAACACCATCCACTCCGGTGCCCCGACTGACCCCTGCCCCCACCACGTCTACAACAAGGCCGACTCCACCATCGCACCCCAACTCCGAGATGTCATCAACACCTCCTTCGACACCGCCACCTTCCCGGAGAGCTGGAAGCATGCCGAGCTCAGCGCCCTACTGAAGAAACCTACAGCGGACCCCACCGACCTCAAAAACGTCCGCCCTATCTCGCTCCTCCCTTTTCCTGCCAAAGTCATCGAGAAGATCGCCAACAGACAACTTGTCGCCTTCCTCGAGACGAATGGATCCCTCGACCCCTCGCAGTCCGGTTTCAGAGCCAACCACAGCACCGAGACCGCCCTCATCGCAGCCACCGACGACATCCGAGCCCTTCTCGACAACGGGGAAACAGCGGCACTCATCCTCCTGGACCTCTCCGCCGCGTTCGACACTGTCTGCCACCGCACCCTAGTCCAACGCCTCAGCAACACCGGCATCCAAGAGAAGGCACTGAAGTGGATCATCACGTTCCTCGCTGGAAGAACACAGAGAGTCCGCCTCCCCCCGTTTCGTTCCGAAGCCACTGAAGTCATCTGTGGCGTCCCGCAAGGATCATCACTCAGCCCCACCCTCTTCAACGTCTACATGAGACCTCTCGCAGCCATCGCACGCCAACACAACCTCAACATCATCTCCTACGCCGACGACACCCAGCGATCCTCTCCCTCACCAGAGACCCAGACACCGCCAGAACCAGCCTCCACGAATGGATGAAAAACGTCGCCGAGTGGATGAAGAACAGCCGCTTGAAACTGAACTCAGACAAGACGGAAGTCCTCATCCTTGGACCATCACCCTCCGCCTGGGACGACTCCTGGTGGCCCCCAGCCCTGGGCACCGCCCCCAAGCTGACAGACCACGCACGCAACCTGGGCTACATCCTGGACTCCTCCCTCTCGATGACCAGACAAGTCAACGCCGTCTCTTCTTCATGCTTTCACACCCTCCGCATGCTCCGCAAGATCTTCCGATGGATCCCTATCGAAACCAGGAAGACGGTCACCTAGGCCCTCGTCACCAGCCTGCTGGACTACGGAAACACCCTCTACGCCGGAACCACAGCCAAGCTACAGAAAAGACTACAACGAATCCAGAACGCCCCCGCCCGACTCATCCTGGACATCCCTCGAAGCAGCCACATCTCCAGCCACCTGAGGAACCTGCACTGGCTCCCCGTCAACAAGAGGATCACGTTCAGACTCCTCACCCACGCACACAAGTCTCTCCACAACCTGGGCCCCAAATACCTCAACGACCGCCTGACCTTCCACACGCCCACCCGCCAGCTACGGTCCGCTAGCCTCGCCCTCGCCGCCGTACCACGCACCCGAAGAGCCACCGCCGGAGGCAGATCCTTCTCCTACCTGGCGGCCAAGACATGGAACTCCCTCCCCACCCACCTTCGGCTGACCCAGGACCACCTCGCCGTCAGGAGACAACTCAAGACCTGGCTGTTCGAGCAGTAGCGGCCCCCCTCCCCCAAGCGCCTTGAGACCGTCCCGGGTGAGTAGCGCGCTATGCAAGTGTTCTGATTGATTGATTGATTGAACTGGTCAGCATACCGATTACCTGCTGTCACTGTGTCATTTCCAGATTTGTGAGCAGCACACTTGACTACAGCCAATTCTCTTGGTAACTGGATTGCTTCCAGTAAATCCTGTACATATTTTCCATTTCTGATAGGAGTACCTGAAGACGTCAGAATTTCCCTTTGCATCCACAATTGGCCAAAATAATGCACAACCCCATAACCATACTGGCTATCAGTGTATATGGTTATTTTCGAATTTCTCCCAAATTTACAGGCTTTTTCCAAAGCAACCAATTCAGCTATTTGTGCGAATTTGACTCCATGCAAATAGGATGCCTCCACTGGACCTCCCAAAGTACACACTGAATAAGCAGCGCTCAGGCCTCCTTCTTCATGTCTCATGCATGAGCCATCTACAAATAGCTCATAATCTTCATCAGTTAAGGGCACTTCCTTTATGTCTGGGCGTGGTTTGGTACTAAACTCAGTCAAATCAACACAGTCATGTTCGACTTCTCCCTTCACTTCTGCTGTGAGAGAATTTGGCAGTAAGGTAGCTGGATTCAAAATATTACATCGGGCAATGGTTACATTTCCTGCACCTACAAGGATTCTCTCATACTTAGTCAGCCGACTAGGTGTGAGATACTCGGTTTTCGTTCTTGTCAGCAAAATCACAACTGCATGTGGAACATACACAGTTACAGGATGTCCCATAACAATGGACTCACTCTGTTCGAGACTCATGCAGGTTGCAGCTACTGCTGTCAGGCATCCGGGTAAGCCAGCTGCCACTGGATCACAGAACAGTGCAAACTCTTTTGAGTAGTCAGGCATTCCCAATGCAGGAGCTGTACACAGGCATTCTCGTAATTTCACAAAAGCTGTCATGCTTTCGTCATCCCACTCCACTGGGTCCTTAGCTCCTTTCTTTGTCATTTTTATCAATGGTCTTGCAAATACCACAATCCACTGCCTACAGTATCCTACAACTCCAAGAAACATTCTGATCTCTTTCTGGGTATGGGGCAGCTCCTTGTTTCGGTTTTTTCTAATCCTTTCTGTGGTAACTTTCCTGACACCCAGATAAAAGCTCTTAAACAGCATAAATTAGAAGAGCAGGTTTATTGGTACAACCATCAACAGCAAGCCACAGCAACTGACTCTATATTAAGAATGTAATCATTCCATCTATGATGTAGAGTACACAGTGTTCCATTAAAGTGACAGTAACCATAACACATCCCCTAACCAAAATAAAAGAAGGAAAAAAGAATGAAATTTAAAGATAAACAGCATTAAAAGAAACTGTCAAAAGATAAGTTAATACAGAACATAGGGGCATATTACCAACAACTAGCGATAATTATCGCTATGTTGGCTTAGCGGCAATATTTTTATCGCCGTGCTGCGGCGATTTTTATCGCTTAGGAACCTTGCTATTATCAAGGTTTATCTCCTAAGCGATAAAAATCGGCCGAAATGCATGAATATCGCTGAAAAGTCAGTGATATTCATGCATTACCGAGCTAATGCTCTTAGCCATGTTATCCACCTACCATTGGATAACATGACTAAGTACTGCTCAGGTGCAGGTGTTAGCTTTTGGAGATATTCGTGCTTAGCGCGAATATCTCCAAAAGTTGGTGATAGGAGATAGCGATGTTAGCGACTGTTTCCAGTCGCTAACATCTTGGCACGTCCACTTTGCATGTCATTAGTGATATATATCACTGACATGCAAAGCTGGGCCCAAGATGGTCGCTATCTCCTACTAGCTGTCGCTAACTGGTGTTAGTGACAGCTAGGTAATAGGGAGATAATTTTATCTCTGCTTTTTTGGCTTTTAAAGCCAAAAAAGCGGAGATAAACCCCCTTGATAATATGCCCCATAATCCTTAAACTTCCTAGGAGCCTGTCTTGACCTAGGAATTAGTCTTGAACTACCAAGCACATTTTCTTGGCTATGACTAGAAGAAGTGCAATTGTGACTAGAATTATCAATAGACCCAGAACCACTATTAGGGTGATTTTTAAACTCAGTACACTTTGCCAATCTAGACACGTTCCAAGTGCACCCATTGTCTAAAGTCACAACATTTTTCCTAATAGCAGTAATGATGAAAGGACCACTGAAATTGGAAGTACCCTTGTGTCCATATTTTGGCTTCTTCACAAGAACACCATCACCCACATTCTATTTTCTAAATTTGACAGCCATCCTATCATCATAGCGTTGTTTATACTTCCATTGATATTCAGCCAGCGCATCTCTTCTTCTCAACTCACTCTCAACACTATCATCACAAACCTTCTCAGGAAGCCAAGCTGGGTTGAGCTTGGAATTAGCCGTTCTCCCCCTCAATGCTTCAAAAGGAGGCTTCTGCATAATAGCATTGGGAACTGTGTGATGTGCCCACCAGGTCTCCCTCAACACGCTACTGAAAGAAACTTTAGACTCCAAAGCCCTTTGCGCACAACTCTTTACAACCCTATTCATTCATGCATTTTGAAATCACCCACTTTGAAGTGTAATCCACCAACAATACCACAAACCTCTCATGTGAGGGCATGAGCTCAAAAGGACCCGCAATGTCCAACCCCACTTTAGTCCAAAATGTAACAGGAACTTCAACTGGAGAAAGAGGAGATTGGCTAGTGGTGTGTGATTTGTCATTAGCAGCACACAAATGGCTATCCTTTACAACAACTTCCACCATCCGATCCATACCGGGCCACCAGTATCTCTCTCTGATGCGAGCCTTGGTGACATTCCTACCCAGATGACCCTCATGAGCGAAGTTGACAACTTTCTCTCGCAAATCACCTGGAGGTACCAGTCTGTCCCCTCTCAATAAGTTATCCTGATAAAACGTCAAATCATTTCTCACCGTCCAATATGGCTTTAACTCATTATCAAAATGATCATACCTAGGCCAACCATTTTTGATGACATCCCTCAAAGACTGAAGAACAACATCATTCACAACACAACTCAACTAATCATCCTTAGACAAAGAAGATTCCAGTAACCAATTTACACATTCTAAGCTACCAGAAAAACCATCCCTTTCAATCGGCAACCTAGATAAACAGTCCGCAGGCTTGTTATTTTGTCCAGAAATGTACTGCACAATAAAATTAAACTCTTGTAGTCCTTCATTCCATCTCTTCAATCTAGGTGTCATATGATCACTTTGATGGCATGAAAATATCTGAACAAGAGGGCGATGGTCAGACCTCACAACAAACAGAATGCCCCACAAAAAGAATTTGAAATGATGTATTGACAAAAATACTGCCAACGCTTCCCTCTCAATGCAAGAGTAATTAATTTCTGCATCCTTCAAAGCTCTTGAAGCAAAAGCCACCACAACTTCCTCCCATACACAATCTGAGAAAGTACCGCGCCAAGACCTTTAAGGCTGGCATCGGTTGTGACAATAGTTTTTAATTTAGAATCAAAATGACCCAAAGTGGGCATTTTACCAATCGCAGTCTTTATTAACCGGAACGCTTCCTCACAATCACTAGACCAAGTGAACCGTACACCCTTCTTCAAAAGAGATCTTATAGGCTCAACAATGCTCGCAAAACCCTTGACAAACTTGGAATAAAATTCCGCCATGCCCAAAACAGACTTAGCCTGGTCTGTATCTTCCGGAGCCGGTGCCTTAACAATACTCTCAGCCAATTTTAACTTCGGTTGTATCCCTTTCCCTGAAATTACATGCCCAAGATAAGTGACCGAATCCAAACCCATTCTACATTTCTCTTTCTTGACCGTGAGTCCCCTATCAGTTAATCTGTCTAAAACTGATCTCAACACTGCATCATGCTCCCTTGCATCCACACCATGAATCAAAATATTGTCCTGGAAAAACATCACATTCTGTAGATCTCCAAGAACCATTTTCATGACCCTTTGAAAGCAAGCAGCAGCCAAGGCCAACCCAAAGGGCATTCTTAAGAATTGATAAGCACCAAGGGGTGTAACAAAAGATGTCTGGACTCCTGATGTAAAACAATTTGGTGGTACGCAGAAGAGAGATCCAGAACACTAAAAATGTTTGCCCCTTTCAAGATACTGATTGATTCAGAAATATTCGGCAAGAGCTGCCGGTCAACCCAAATACATTCATTTAATCCACGCAGGTCCACACACATTCTCACCGCTTTACCACCATCCTTGGGTGCTAAAGCTATCGGACTCAACCATTCTGAAGACTCAATCTCTTCTATTACTCCTAATTTCAATAATTTCTCAAACTCAAGTTTCAAGGGCTCAACCATCATATTCGGACCTTTTCGAACTTTATGTGCACACGGTTTAGCTGAATTCTTAAGAATAATCTTGTGTTCAAATCCCTTTAAACATCCCAGTGGGATGTATGACATTACAATGCATGCTTTTACATCGCATGCCTTTACAACGCTGTTTTTACAACACATGCCTTTACAACGCATAGTGCTTTGGGGCACTGGACCTCCAGTCCCCGTGGATAGTAGGGAAGGTGTTGGATAGTAAATGAAACCTATTCCCTATCCTAGAGCGCCCCCCAGCGCAATGCGTTGTAATGGTTTGCGTTGTAAAAGTTGCGTTGTAAAGGCACTGGGTGGTAAAAGTGCGTTGTAAAGGATGTTTCGCATCCCAGTGTATCCGAGAACACTTTAGGATATTCTAAAAATATTCTGTCAGGTTCACATACACTGATAACCCCATCAGAAAGAGCACAAGAAAGTAAGTCTTCCATAAACATGACTTGATCATGAGGATTTTTAGCACAAGGATTTAGGATTATTCCAAAGTCATGTTGATGTTTCCATCCAAGAAGATTATCTCCTCTAACAGCTACATAAACTTTGCCAGTAATTTCTTTACCCTTGAAAGAAATCTTAGCTACTGTATACCCCAGAATATCTATTTTTGACCGACCATAACTTAAAGGAGCAATGTCTGGAGGTAAAAGTGGAACCTTTTCTAGACCAACAACCTCATCCCAAATTTTGTTTCCTATCAAAGTAAAAGGAGATCCTGAATCCGCCATAAGTTTAAATACATACTTGTCAATACCAATCTCACAGAATGCAATAGTAATTTGTTCAGAATCAACTCTCTCTCCAATATCTTTTACACTTGACACAACAACAGTGCGTACAATGTCAGACACATTTTCACTAGACTCTTTCTTTTTGCTAGATTTACAAACACGACCATAGTGACCTTTACCCACACAATTATTGCAAATGCTATCTCTTGCAAAACAATTCGGAAAATTCGAAGTGTGAGAAAAACTACCACATCTGAAACAACGCATTCTCTGATTAGAACATGAACGTTGTTGCCGAAAGTCTCGTTCTTTAGGTAAGGAAGTCTCTTTACTAAAGGAGGGACGACTTGCTTGAGAACTCTTCTGAGTTGATAAGTTTTTTTGAGACAGTTTGTTTCTTGCGTTAACCGAAACTTTGGCAATAGCATCAGGACATTCTTCCAAAAAATCATCTTCTTCTAGTCTATGTACTACATCCTGATTTTTCTTTTTAATGTCAACCGAAGTGTGATTTGCTTCCTCTTTATTTTTCCTTATCTCTTTAACCAAAGTGGAAGTATTCTCCATACCCTCTACAATAGCCATAGCCTCATCCTCGTCGCCAGTGATAAAAGCTCTTAAACAGCGTAGATTAGAATAGCAGGTTTATTGGTACAACCATCAACAGCAAGCCACAGCAACTGACTCTATATTAAGAATGTAATCATTCCATCTATGATGTAGAGTACACAGTGCTCCATTAAAGTGACAGTAACCATAACACACCCCTCTCTATCTGGTGCCCCAGATATTTCACAGAGGAGGTGCAAAACTGCAGTTTGTCTGGTGATACTTTATGTCCTCCCTCACCTAAATGGTTCAGTAAGGCAATGGTGTCAACAACACAGTCTTTCCTGCTTTTAGATGCCACTAAGAGGTCGTCTATATATTGCACCAGCACTGACTTTCCGGGCAACACCAAAGTCTCAAGGCATTTTTTCAGAATTTGATAAACAATCGAAGGACTCTCCGTGTACCCCTGAGGAACACGATTCCAGACGTATACATGACTGTCAAATTCAAATGAGAAAAGAAATTTGCTGTCTGGATGCAATGGAATCGAAAAGAATGCATGACATAGGTCAATGACGATAAACCATTCAGCATTCCATGGTATTTGGTACAAAATCACTGCAGGGTTTGGCACGACAGGACAGCAAGGAACAACAATTGTATTAACCTTGCGAAGGTCCTGTACTACCCTGTACTTACTACTCGGTTTCTTTATGCCAATTATGGGCGAATTACAAGGACTGCTCAATACTTCTTGCAAAATGCCTGCTTCCAGCAACCGTTGGATTTCAATAGCAACCCCTGCTTTTACTTCTGCATTCATTTTATATTGGCGAGTATTTGGGTAGACTGCATCTTCTTTTATTGCAATTTTAATTGGGTCAACATTTGCCATTAATCCTACATCTTTTCCAGTAAAGTCCCATACCTCTGGTTTCACTGTCTGTTGGAGTTCTTCAGGTAAGTCTTGTATTGTCAGTCTTTTAATTTCTGTTTCAGGTCTTGCTAACATTAATTTGTAAATTCCGTCTTCATCTGGGGTCTGAATCTCAACACCATTTGGAGTGCAAAAGATAGTACAGTTCATTTTGCACAACAAATCACGTCCTAACAGATTCACAGGACTCGAACCACAAACAACAAATCTATGCATCTCTTTAAAATTCACAATTGTAATTTCCATAGGTTCCGTAACTGGGGTACTAATTAGCTGATTAGAAACTCCCACTACTTGGATCGCTTCTCCTGAGAGGGGTAAGTTTGGAACGTCCGCTGTTCTCACAGTAGAAAGGGTAGCACCAGTGTCCAACAGAAAGGTGACATAATTTCCTTCAACCTTTCCTTCAATTTATGGCCCTACTGGTCCACCGGCAAGGAGGCGCCAAGCACGCACTCCTCGTCCTCCCCCCTCAGGCAACGTCAGTAGTTATCGTCACAGAGGAATGTGACATTTACCAAAAATTGTGAAGTTGCTGCATTTCTATTCTCCCTTCCTTCCCAGACTTCGGTGTCTTTACCCTGTTGTGCTTTGCTCCTATAATTTGGCCTAGGTGCACGAGGCAACTGATTCTGTTTTACCTGCTGCTGGGTCTTCCGTGACACCTCATTCTGCGCCTGTGGATTCAAATCATTAATTTGCACATTACCATTCTGCACAGCCTTACACTCGTCTCTCCAGTGTCCAATCTTTCCGCACCCACGGCAGGGAAATGTGGGGCATATTACCAACAACTAGCGATAATTATCGCTATGTTAGCTTAGCAGCAATATTTTTATCGCAGTGCTGCGGCGATTTTTATCGCTTAGGAACCTTGCTATTATCAAGGTTTATCTCCTAAGCGATAAAAATCGGCCAAAATGCATGAATATCGCTAAAAACTCAGCGATATTCATGCATTACCGAGCTAATGCTCTTAGCTATGTTATCCACCTACCATTGGATAACATGGGTAAGAACTGCTCAGGGGCAGGTGTTAGATTTTGGAGATATTCGCGCTTAGGGCGAATATCTCCAAAAGTTGGTAATAGGAGATAGCGATGTTAGCGACTGTTTCCAGTCGCTAACATCTTGGCACGCCCACTTTGCATGTCATTAGTGATAAATTTCACTGACATGCAAAGCGGGGCCCAAGATGGTCGCTATCTCCTACTAGCTCTCGCTAACTGGTGTTAGCGACAGCTAGGTAATAGGGAGATAATTTTATCTCCGCTTTCTTGTCTTTTAAAGCCAAAAAAGCGGAGATAAACCCCCTTGATAATATGCCCCTTTGTTCCTTGCCTCTTCTCTGCTCATTTTTACCCTTGGCTTTCCCCCACCCCCGGGGCCCTGACTCTGATTGTCAGTCATTTGGCTCAGCTGCTGTTCTTGATGCTCTGCTAATTTTACCTGTGCCCACATGACCTTTTCTTTCAACTCTTTTCGTTTATTTTCCAGTTCATCCTCACAATACTTTGCATATTTAAGGACTTCGTCAATTGGCTTAGCTTGCCAGCAGATTTTATTGTCTTTGATCCACTGTGAGATTTCAGGCCTTAACCCTAACACAAACCGATAAATAAAGTGGGTCATGTCCTTCATTTCTATATTGTCCAGACCACTGTACGTCTTGAACACCTGTAACAGTGGCTCATAGTATGAATGCACAGTTTCATCTCGATTCTGGGTAGTTCTATCTATTCGTGTCCAGTCTGTCTCTTTTGCAGGCACCTTTCCTTTCAGGTACAACATCACCTGATTGTACTTCCTCATCACGTATCCTGAAGGAGCTCCTGTCATTGGGTCTCTGGCATATTCTTCACTTGGCCAATCCACAGCAATTTTACATTCTATCCAAAAATCTATGGGAACTACAATGTCAAAGAATCCCTCTAGATCTTTCAGGAGGAATTTTTGAACTTTAACAAATCTCTCAACTTGCCTGTACCATTCTACATGTTTTTCTCGTAATTTTGGGAAGCCATTTGTAAAGGACACAATATCCTGTCGGGACCACGGAACATGCACATATCCTCCACCTGGCACTTCTCTCATAGGATATAATCTTTCCCCTTTTTCGGCTTCCTTCAAAACATATTCAGAAGTCATTTGTTTGGATCTATTTTCTTCCTTTTTCTTTGCCCATCTGGTTTTCCATTTTTCTAAATCTCCCCATTTTTGTAACAGGTTTAGCAATTATCTTATCTGCACCTTTTTCCCTGACGCGTTCATGTTTTCTAAATCTTTGTCAGAAAATTCTGCTCTGTAGGGTTTTTGCAACACTTCAGATCTGCTAATGTCTATTCCCATGCTAGCTGCGGTGTCCATTAATTTTTCATGGAACACTCTGGTATTTCGGGTAATACTTTTACAAATGAACTAGCAGCCCGTCCCGACGTTGTCCGGGTATGAATTGCTGCCGGCCAGTAGTATATTGTTTCGTAGGATTTCGTTTTGATAGCATTTCTTATCTGTGACAGGCCTGTGAAATGCTCCGATTCACAGTGCACTGCTGATGCACTTAAGAGTGCGCGTTCAGTAGTGTGTGAACTCGAGTTCCCTACTTTATTTTCCTTGCAATATTATATAGCGCGAACTCGACAACATGGCATGAGCACAATTTACATTACAGAAGAACACATTCATTTGTGGTAGGCACGGGGAAACAAAGCGATTTGTCTGGAATCACAGGATGTTGAGCTGATGTCGAGATTCGAACGTAGCTCCCCATCTCTAACGTTTGTAATTCTAGAACTTGTGGTGGGAGATGTGTCTAAAAGTGTATGTCGGTGCTGGGCATCAATGAGATAGACCTGTGCATTTTTCCAATCGGTGGTGAAAAAATATGAGTATGTTGCCGGAGATGTGAGCCGCCGTGCCACCAATGTACTTACGGGGGAGGGTAAACACCCATTATTCCGCAACTTTCTTTCCGCATACCATCACTCCGCATACTTTCATTACGAAAGTACCATGACTCCGCAATGCCATTATAACGCGTGGCATTACATTTTATATGCTTTTACCACGCATACATTTACAACGAAATTCGTAGTAAATGCATGAATGATAAAATCATGTTTTTTTTTAAATGTTTGGATAAGGCAAGTATGGGTATAGGGGTATATGTGTTGGGGTGTTTGGGTATTTTAAGGGTTCAGATATAGTTTTGGGTTCTGGGGTACAGGGGTATTTTTAGGGTTCAGGGCTAGTTTTGGGTTTTGGGGTATAGGGGTACAGGGGTATTTTAAGGGTTCAGTGGAGAAGTGTGGCTCAGGGGTGTGGAGAAGTGTGGCTCAGGGGTTAGAGGCGGCAGACGCGGAAGCTGAGATCGGTCCTGGACCAGGGTTCAATTCCCCGCCGCGGCGGGTCTTGGGCTAAAATTCCACGGACTCGATAATTCTCGCCCCGGTGCCTTCTCGACTCACGGGTTCACACTCTGCGACTCTGGGCAGTAGCTTGCTTAATCTCCACAATGGCCCCTCGCGGCGGGAGGCCTGACTTTCACCTTGTGGATACCCTGCTATCTCACAGGGGAATATCAGGACGGGTTCCCTAAGCAAGCGCCGGGACACCCACTGCGGGTAGCTGTGCGCTATATAAGCTCAACTACATTTACATTTACATAGGGGTATTTTTAGGGTTCCGGGGTAGGTTTGGGTTTTGGGGTACAGGGGTATTTTAAGGGTTCAGGGCTAGGTTTGGGTTTTAGGGTACAGGGGTGTTTTTAGGGTTCAGGGCTAGGTTTGGGTTTTGGGATACAGGGGTATTTTAGGGTTCTGGGCTAGGTTTGGGTTTTGGGGTACAGGGGTATTTTTAGGGTTCAGGGGTAGGTTTGGGTTTTGGGGTACAGGGGTATTTTAAGGGTTATGGGCTAGGTTTGGGTTTTGGGGTACAGTGGTATTTTAGGGTTCAGGGGTAGGTTTGGGTTTTGGGGTACAGGGGTATTTTTAGGGTTCAGGGGTAGGTTTGGGTTTTGAGGTACAGGGGTATTTATAGGGTTTAGGGATAGGTTTGGGTTTTGGGGTACAGGGTATATTTATAGGGTTAAGATGGGTTACTGTTTAAGGGTGTTGGGGTATTTTATAGAGTACGGGTGGGTTATGATTATGGGGTGCAGAGGTATTTAAAGTAGGGGTGGGCGGAATTGGCGCGAACTTGGTACAATAAATCCGCAAAATTTCGTTCCGTCAGATTTCCAATTATTAAAACAGAAACTTCATATATTCAAGGTAAAATAACAAGTATTTCTACATGCTAAAATGCATATAGTCATTTCACAAAAGTGAAATTAGCTTCCAGCAAGCAGTGAGAGAGGTGATGATTTTGAGATCAAGCCCCTGCAAAGCATTATGGGATGAGATTAGCAGTGGGAAGTGAATATTATAGTATCCAAATAATTCTACAAAGAGCTGCAGTTCACCTCGTCGTCCCTAGTTGTCCCTGATGAGGCAAATGCAAAAGCATTTAAAATATTGTACATCAAGCTGCAGTTCACCTCGTGGTCCCTAGATGTCCCTGATGAGGCAAATGCAATAGCATTTAAAATATTACACATCAAGCTGCAGTTCACCTCGTCGTCCTTAGATGTCCCTAATGAGGGAAATGCAATAAGCATTTAAAATATTATACATCAAGCTGCAGTTCACCTCGCCGTCCCTAGATGTCCCTGATGAGGCAAATGCAATAGCATTTAAAATATTATACATCAAGCTGCAGTTCACCTCGTCGTCCCAAGATGTCCCTGATGAGTAAAATTCAAAAACATTGAAACCCTTTCATGAATGCTAAAAATTATGCTAATCTTATCCCATAATGCTGTGCAGGGCCTTTTAGTTTTATTTTTGCCCATAACTGTGCTTGGGGTGGTTCTAAGAGAATGGGACCTCCACTGAATTACTATTTAAGGGGAGCAGGAATGTATAGAACCTGGGAAGAAAAAACAACACTCGTGACGGAATGCCCCTAGCGATTGTCACGCCCCCCAGCACACACCCACAGCACAATGCAGACACGCCCACAAGGGACTACTTTGCTGGCACGGTTCTTTTACCTTTTAAATGTATATGGTGGGCGTCTGCATAGCCTATGTCCTTCTGCTGCAACTGCCCTTTCCAACGCTGTATTGGGTGTGTGGATTGGCGCTGTAGTTCCCGAGTTTACCTTGCCAAAAGGTGTCTGTTCTCTCTTTATAATAGTAGTATAGATAAAGATTCTTCCTCACTAAGGGTGTTCACTCGGTCCAATCCTACATTACCAGCTATCAGTTCTTTCAATTCTATTCTTAACTTGTAAATGTCTAGTTGTTTTGGCTGAGGATTCATTTTCTCTAGTTCTAGGGTCCATCGATCTATTTCTTCAGGAGTCACTACTGTGGCACTTCTGGTACCAGACGAGGACTCAATATGGACTTCTCTTGAACTAAAAGGAGGGTTCTTTCTCTGTGAACTGCCTTCTGGTTCCCTTATGGGTAAATCCATCAGAGAAATTACAGATTCGCATTCAGTTGCCTGGTCATCAACTATTAAGGGCTCTTTTCTTGGCTGCACTACAGATGGAGTAATAACTGGAGCTTTTGGACTGGCTTTCTTATCCCCGTATAAAGGAACAATTGGGCCAATAATTAGTGGAATTGTTAGAGCTTCAGGACTTGTATTTAATTGGGAGATTTTCTGGATTAACCCAGTTCTCTGTTTGTGTAAAGCCTCTCGCTCCCTCTCCTGCAATACCTTTTCCATGGTGGCTTCATGTACTATCTGCGGAACCAAGGGAGGTTTAAAACTCCGTGCACTCGGATTTGCCATACTTGGTCCCTCATCATAATTTGAATTCTGAAATGGGGTTTTCCTGCTTAGGGATCTAGGTTCCTCATTATATGGTGGTGGATTTTTCATTAACAAATCCTCCACGTAGTCATCATCTGAATCACCACAGGTCATTAAATGTTTGGTTTTCTCTGTCCTTTTCCCTCCCATGGGCTCCTCTACAGTCAGTACAGGTTACAGTCCTTCTACCATCATGTTCTGTCTCCATTCTTTCATTCTTTTTTCTCGGCTCTCTTTCTGTACCTTGGGGTAAAATTTAGCTAACCCTTTGTCAATTCTGGGTCTGTCTCGCTCAAAAGCCTCTATTTCCCATTCTTCTAAGGCCTCATATTGCGTTAGTCTGGGTCTGGGATGTAAATCATTCATTCGAGTCCTCAAATTAAACAAAATCCTGCCATAAAATGTACCTTCTAAGTGAAATGCTAACATTCCATCATCTTTCGTATATTCCACCCAATTTTCCAACCATACACAAGCATGGTAAACTCTGTCAAATGACATAAATGATGCGGGAGTATTAGGTGGTGGAATGATAACTCCTTCTCTAGTTTTAATGGGTTTGTCCTTTTTGAAGTAATTCTTTACTCTGTCTACAAGTGTCATTTTTCTCTTGCCTCCGTACATAATGCGATTTCTAGCTGTTCTCCACTGATCTCTCACAAAACCTTGATATCTTGGATCAGGTCGAATCTCTGGATGACTTGGATACCACATATATTTTCGCAAAAATTCTTTCGTTTACAAAATCACTTCCAATACTAGCGCGTCTTTTATTTTTCTACAACCAACCAACGTGGTGCTTTCAAAATAATTCAACCAATGGGTGTGCTGCTTTTCTTGTGAGACAAGTTCCCACGCTCCTGTGATCACGCCTCCTTTACAATGCTCTCTCAGCTACACGCCCGCTGTCTCAACCAATACCAGCGCGGCACTGAGTGACGTCAGCGCAGCTCCGCAACTGACTCCCTCCTTCACAAGGTAACGGAAAGCTCAATTTCTACCTTTTAAAGTGCAAGTGCCTTATTTAATTTACAACGCGAAAACATTTGCCACTGTACTCGAGTGTCTTGAAAGAAAAGATTTGTTTCACTGCAAGTAAACCCCTTCTGTTTACTTTTCATATACTGCGGATAGATACCTTCTGCCTATCCTTCACACAAGCATTAGAGAACCTGCTACTCCCTCGACTCATCCACTCAGGGATATATACTAAGTCTAAGGTTTCACCAGTGAACCCCTTTGCTATCAATCAAGCTCAGACGAACCTGCTACTCCCTCCGTGTGACCCTTTCTAAGTGATATCACAATAGAAGTTTTGCCAGCGAACTCTTTGCTATTATTTATTCACCTACTCATACAGAAAACCCAAATTAATGCTTCCAGTTCTGCCCAACCATGCACTAACTTTTCCTCGAGCCACTGACCTCACTGCGAGGTGGATTCTCCTCACCACCTGCTATTCTGCCCCCGGGGATTCCAGACAAACATATAACAATCACAAACGGGTTCGGTTAATACATGAATCAATATAACAGCATATCAGGAAAATTTCAAAACATTTAATCACATTTCAAACAATTTACATTTGATCTATCAATACTCATTTAGCAGCAATAATGTTTTCACAGTTAGCAGCAATTAACCTACCTACCTATCTTAACTAATCCCTAACCATGCCTCTGTTACCAGAAAATTACTGATAGAGCGCGCAGGTCACCCGACTATTATTTTACCAATATGCACACTTGGGCCCATAAATCAATTTTATCGCGTTTACTCAATTGGGTAAACTACACTCTACTACCAGTAATTGAGTTTCTAACTTAGTCCTATTATCACCAACTTGCCAATCCTTGTCACCGTATACATATTACCACAATGAATCAGGGAGTTATCAAAGGATAAGTAGTCAAAATACATTTACTTTGCACTCATGTAATAACCACAGACTCAAGAAGTTTTGAAAACCTTTATCTAATCTTCATCAAGGTTAGCAAGCCAACAGTTTACAGCAAGCATGCTATCGATAACCAAAATCATGAAAAGCGTATAACCATGTAAGAGTAAAATTATGCCTATCATTTAGCAAACTAAAGGGTAGGTAAGAACAAGGAGCATACTAAAAATGAAATTTTATAGAGATCAGACTTCGGTTGATAATTTCTAAAGGACAGGAAAAATAAGGAACATACTAGAATATCACAGTTTAATCGTTTCCTAAGGGATGGGTAAGAAGAAGGAGCATAAAACTAAAATGACCAAACTGACTTTATCATGTAGCTATAGGAAGGGTAAGAAAATGGAATACACTAATAATTCAGGAATAATCACTTTAATTTCAGTAAAGGGAGGGTAAAGAAAAAAGGAACATCTATTTATTCAGAGGAAAACTGTACTGTCCGCAGCACCTCTGTTCTCGATCAGCTATTGAGTGCGTTGGGTCAGTGACAGGTCAGCTATTCAGACAAGTCGGACAATTCCTCCAGCTAAACCTAAGCTAGTTATACTGTTTTCGGGTCAGTGTTCCACCCCCCCACATGTTGCAAGTGCAAGGATCCCCAATTTCGATTGGACAAAAGAACCGGACAGGTCATCACACCACCTAGTATTTGACTTTCTCAAGCCCCTTATTAGAATTTTTATCCCCGCCCATTGAATCTTGGGTTCCCATGACATATGCTTTATACATAACAATGGTGAATTTATTAACATATACATTGTATTTAACTGAGCACAGTTCAGTCTCTTCGACTAGGTGAGTGGGTTTTCTCCCAGGCACATCTTGGCTTGGGCTGCCATCTGGCTTCCGTCCAAAGGTCATTTCAGTGGAGAATCGCAGATCTTGCGCAGACTCAGTTTCACACAAGATGGAGAGCGGCAAATGATAGCAGGCCACATTTCGTAAGGTACTATGAAATGGAAAAGAACAGTTTTAGAACACAGAAAACATGATTTCACTGTATACCATGAAAACTCTATACTATTCCCATTACTTTATAATAACTATAGCATTAGGGTAAGTGCAGAACAAACAGCTTAGCAGAAGCAGCAATGCAAGCTTCAGGCATGTGAGAACACCAAACAGCCATCTTAATTTTTCTGCGCTAGTGCAAAGAGTTTTCCACCAAGACTGCGAGTATGTCACGTCACATGGGTATAACCGACGCATGCGCAGACGAAATTCCTGCGTAGCAGCAGCCATTTTAATCGGCAAGCATATTACTATTAGTAAACACATGTCACTGGGACACCCCAAATGTCATAAAAGGGGCAAATTAATAAGACAAATAGGTTGATTTAGTTAGATTAACGTTAAGTGAGGTTCATGAATACAAGCAAGGCGTTTTACGTGCGAATCCTTGCTCCATCAATCCTCTCTTTGATGATATTTACTATCATCACAATTAGTGGAACCAGGTGCCAACTTGTCACATGTCACCCAATTCAATCTCTTCAAGTTTTCTATTCAGCTTTTTCTCAGCATCCTTATTAGGAGGGAAATGTTTCACTCTTTTGTAAATCTTATTATCTGAGGTTAATAAAGATGTAACTTTTATATTTCAGCTTCCGTGCCAATTTCTTCTTTGTTCGTTTAAAAGGACCAAGTATCAGTGGGACCCCTAGGAAGGTTTCTTGATTTCTTTACATTGTTTAATTTTCTTCAGTTGATCCCGCCTCAAGGACACCTCCCTATTAATAAAGAAGAAGATGCTGTAATGGTTTGACCAATCACAAAGGGTAATGGCATCTAATGTGATGGTATTTCCTTTTGATATGATGAGGTCCAGAATTTCTCGTTTGTAATGAGTTGGCCAGTCACAGAATTAGGTCGGCTCCAGATACAATAAGAATGATTACCGCTTGGTCCTTAGGGTTAACCCAGTGGAGGTTGAAATCACGGAGGAAGATTTGGTACATTGAGGGGTCGTCATTGGAAGCAATGATTTCCTTCATTTTTTCAATGAAGGGGAGATTGTCTCCAGGGGGGTGGTAGAAAGTATGAAGTTTGCATATCGGGAGGTGATTACTTGAAATGTTGAGGCAAAGGTATTCAACGGAGGATTAGATGGTGGTCTCTGTGTGGGAAACCGATAGTGTATTCCGATGTATACAAGCTAAGCCACTACCCTGCTTCTTAGGTCTGTCTAGACGGATTATGTCATGACTAGGAGGAACTAAGAGGTCTAGGAAAGGGGTGAAAGAGGTATTTAGCCATATTTCTGTGAGGATGATGATATCTAGCTCATTGTTTTGGATGAGGCCAAAGATATCAGAGGCATGTTTACAGGCTGATCTGCAGTTGAGTAGAGTACATTTGAGCTGTACAGGCGTGTGGCATGTATGAGTCTGAATGATGTTCACTTGCTTGAGGTTGTTGCTATTTAAAACTCTGAGGTTGTGAGAGGGTTTCCTGTGCGGGTTGGTGTGAATGGCCTGAATTTGAGCCATAGGAGTCTTGACAGTGTCTAGAGTGAAATAGTAACAAAGGAGTAGATCCTCCACGTCACTGTTTGCAAGATCGACCTTCATTCTTCTAAGGTGGAAAGAGGTAGGGGTAAGGTTTTAGAGATAGGGTGCGTGGAGTGTTGGTCAAGGCCAGTGATTGCGCTAGCGGGGACTATGGGCAGCTTTCCTAAGGAAATGACAGAACTGAGCAGGGGTATATGCTCAAGTGAGAGGGCTTTCAGTTCATTGAGTTCATATGAGAAAAAGGTACAATTGGAGAGATAACTCGTCAAGACGCGCATCCAGGTCTGAGTGTGGGGTCAAGGATAAAGGCTGAGTGAAGAGATCCGGCGGAGAGGAGGAGCCTCGAGGGATGTCTGGATGGTCTGAGGAGGAAATTCAATGGTCCTGGGGAGAGAGTGCATCAGAAAAAATTGCAGAGTCCCTGTTTGCTTGGAAGGAGTGGCTGGGGAAGGTAGGAGGGTGGGGGGACAGTTGTGTTGTTTAATGGTGGTGGTCAAAGGGAGGTTTAGTGTGTTGGGAAGAAAAGAGACCATGAAGGGCGTTCTTTTGTGCTCCGACAGCAAAGAAGGCACTGTTGAGGTGCAGTCATGAATATTGTTTCAAAAGTTATGTAACATAACAAATAAAAGGCAGCATTGTCATAGGTGGGGTTAGGGTAAATATAAAGCTGAATGTAAATGTTACCCTGTTTATAGTTTTTAAGACTCGTGTACCTTGCACACATCATATGTTTTTGCATTCACAACTATTGTTTAAAGCTGTCTAACAGAAGAATTGAAAGGCAGTATTGGTCGAGGGAATAAAACTTAGGTTGTGGTTGAGATTCAGCTACAAATATTGTTTAAAGCTGTCTAACTTAACAAATGAAAGGCATCATTGTCCGAGGTGGAATAAAGGTAAATAAGCAAGCCTTGGAATAAAGGTAAATAAACAAGCCCTCACGTGCAAGGCCCTTTTTCTTCCTGGTTGCTAGCCCGTTGGCTAGTTAGCCCTCTGAAGACTTCCTTTTGAAACTACACTGCTTGCCTGGTTGCTCCGGGCTTGCTCCAGCTTCCCTGTGAAGGAGAAGCTCCCCAGACCTTGCTGGTCTGACCTGAAGCCAATCTTCACTTCCTGCGTGGGTTCCGTTTGCCAAGGGTTGTTGGGTCCAATCCGGATGCCGACACCGCTGACAAATAGATCCTTTGTGGGACAGCTTGAATCCAGCTCCTGGTCATTGTCGACGCCTCCTGGTCCTTGTGGCTGCAGAGACAAGCTTGACCTCTTCACCTGATTGCATCTCGACATCGCCTGGTTCCTTCCTGGTTCCTTCCCGGTCACTGGCTAGTGGCCCAGACTCTGTCCCCCTCGGGAAACATCCTAAACCACGATGATTGAACCACGACTCACCTGAACAACGAGGAGAGAATAACGAAGACTGCTGAACAACGTCTGCCGGAACAACGAAAGGCTGAACAACGAAGTATAACGTATCCTGTATATCGTCACTTGTCAGAATTAAGGGAAGATTAGGGTGGGTGTGGGGGTCTCCCCCCCGAAAAAAAGGATACATTAAAAAAAATGGTATGCGTTGTCAAAGCATACTAACACAGAACATTTAGATCAGTTTTTTTTAAAAAGTGGTTCACGCAAGAAGAATTGCAAGTACAATAGTGCCATCTGATGGCCAAACACGAGATGTTTAATTTCGTGGTTTAGGAAGTCTTGCTAAAAAAGGTAGTGGTTAAAAATAGATCGTGGTTAGGCTTTCGTGGTTAAGGCAGTCGTGGTTTAGGCAGTAGTTGTTTAGACATACAACCGTCCCCCTCTGCTTTCAGGTTCTTCACGACTTTGATCCACCCTTGGACCCACCCGGACACTTTTCTTCTGGTCGCCTGCAGCACTTCTTTGCAGCTCTCCATAGTAAACAGCGACTAAACCCGACATGAAAAGACACCTATGCACCCGGCTTCCCTGGGTGAGGTAACTCAAGTACTCCGGTGCTCCCGTGGCTGTTATCTATCCAAGTGTCCTAGTTTAAAAGGGTTTCACCGTAGTCCATCCGGAAGTGTCCAGAATCTACTACTTTGTGACTTTTACGGTCCCATTCTAACTTTATGGTAACTCGCGTGTGTGTTTAGACACTGCACACGCATCCCTGGGCCTCCTACTTCCTAACCTTTGGTTGTCTAGTGTAGCCCCAGCGATTCCCTAGGCCCTAGGCCTATTCACTATTTCTGAAGTGGTTCTTATACCACTTACTTAGTATATGGTTCGTGAGGCCCCTAGGGCAGAATTGTATTTGTGCAACTTATAGTATGCTTAATGAGTAACTTGTAACGTATCTCGAACTCTGACCTCATAAAGAGTGCAGAGGGCTTGTGTTAGTAATAAATACATATATATTTGATATATACCTTGTGTGGTGTCCTTTTATTTGGTATTCAAGGGAAAATGGGTTGCTGTCAGCAACCCATTTTCGTCAGCTCCAGCCACTGATTGCCCCGGTGGGTCTAGAATTGGCCAATTTATCTTTGAATCTAGCCTCCGTCCCTAGAGCGTGGAAGCGTGCAAAAGTCATCCCACTGCTAAAAAAGCCTTTGTTAGATCCGGAGGACCCTGGTAATTATCGCCCAATATCCCAGCTGCCTTTTATGGCTAAGTTGGTGGAGGTGGATGTGAACTCCATCCTGTCTAAACTGTCGATGACCGCAATATCTTTGACTCTTCCCAACATGGGTTTTGCCCTCGTCATAGCACTGAGTCAGCCCTCCTGGTTGTAACGGAGTCCATCCGGAGCAGGCTGGATATGGGAGATTCTGCGGCCTTGGTCCTACTGGACCTAAGCTCCGCTTTTGATACATTGTCCCATGCAATCCTCCTTGACCGCCTCGGGCGGCTGGAATCAGGGGTGGTGCTTTGGACTGGGTACGGTCCTTCTTGGTAGGATGATCCTTCCAAGTCTCATTGTCACCTTTCCATTCTCAGGACCATGCTCTACGCCATGGGGTGCCTCAGGGCTCTATTTTGAGCCCGTTGTTATTCAACCTTCATGGGAGTCCCATGGCAGAGGTGGCTAGAGGCAGGGGGTTGTCCTTGGTGTTGTATGCAGACGACACCCAGCTGGTGATCGCCTTCTCCAAAAACTGTTGTACCAATCTGGAGAAGTTTAAGGAGGATCTGTCAGTCATCTCGAACTGGATGAAGGCTAACTGTCTTCAATTAAACGCCAGGAAGTCTAAGATCCTATTGTTTGGCAAGGACCAGGAGCTCTGGTCGGAACAATGGTGGCCTGACCATCTTAGACCAGCCCTGTCACCCAAGGAGGCTGTAAAGAACTTGGGTGCTTGGTTCGATACTGGGCTGACTTTCGAGAAACAGACACGAGTTGTCGCCGCTGCCTGCTTTGGGCTCTTGAGAGGAATGAGGCCCTTGCTTGGTTTTTTTCCTCCCATGGTGCGCCACACCATCATGCAGGCCTCCATTCCTGCTAGGCTCGATTATGGAAATTCTTTCTATCTGGGCACCAACAAAGCCTGTATTAAACGCCTGCAGAGGGTCCAGAATGCGGCTGCACGTATGTTAGTGGCTCTACCAAGATCTCAGTCGGTGGCACATGTGCTTCCCAGGCTACACTGGCTGCCCATTGAAGAACGCATTCAGTTTAAGGTGCTATGCATCTCTCATAAAATCTTGATGCACCAAGCTCCTACAGGGCTTTCTGGTCTATTGGCGCACTATATGCCCAGGCGTGCTTTGAGATCTTCCAATCATGGGCTTGTTTGTGTCCCCCGAGTCTGGAGAGCGAGGGCGGGGGGCCGTTCGCTCGGCCTCTTGGCGACCAAATTGTGGAACTCCCTCCCTGCACATATTCGTGACATCCCTCATCTTTTGCCATTTCGCAAGTCTGTAAAAACCTGGCTGTTCCCTATTGTTTGAGATTCTGGTTGCGCTGTGACGCCTCGTCGCTGAGGCAGCCATGAGCATTATAAATCCTCTATAAATAAATAAATAAATATATATGGTAAAACAGCTGGCTTCACATGCCCTCTGAAGTTTTAGCCTAAGACTGCTTGTCCATGCTAGCACTAGGATAGCTGGTCTATAAGGTTGACATTACAACCACCATCAATAAGGGTCGTTTAGACTGGTGCAAGGTGCCCACTAGAATAGTGGACATCATATGCCAGGCTAACTTCTCACAGAGAGTAAGGGAGAGAAGCCAATTAATAGCATCCATGGATTAAACTAAAAATTGCACAACCTATCACATCACTACATCTGCAGTAAATTACTTGTTGGATAGGGCACAAAACTTAGCCTTGACTCTCCACATAGCCATCAAGTAACGGGTAAGTCCAAAGACCAATGGCTGGCTAAGGTTGGTTCTGAGAATCCTTAGGGCAACTTTATGTTTCTAGTGCCCAGATTTCAACACTGGGGTAATAACCAACATCGCCTATTGCTCTGGTAGGCCGGGCAGAAGAACAGGGCATGTTCTACAGTTTCCTTGGGATTCCACAGGCTGGGCATCACCAGCCATCAGCCCTAGGGACATTAACCCATCTGACAGTAAAATACCAAAGGGGGAGGGTTCCATAGCATATTTGCAAGAACAAATGCCAGACCGAAGGAGATTCAATCTTATCCAGGAGGTATTCTCTACTATTGGTATCCTTGACGGTGAGAAATGCGTCACTACTAGAACTTTGGCTATTCTGGGAATGTATTGCGAGACATTTATGCTGCCAGTTGGCTTTTTTAATAGTGTTTTTAGATATCCCCTCATTCTCGTTGGGAGCATTCCACATAGTTGTAAGCCTAATGTCTCCCTGGATAGTTTTTACATACTTAACCCAGGGTATTTTACAAGAACCCGAGAGACTACCTTTGCTAGACCTGCCCGATACTGTTGGAGCTCTGTATAACCCAGATCATCCTCCAATACAGGATAGGACGCATACCAATCTTATCTGACATTGCTCTCAACCCAAGATCAAGGCTGAGGGGAAAATAGGAAGTATTTAGGAGAACACCTACCAGTTGCCGAATGAACTGATTTTCCACTAAGTCAAGCATAGATACATCCAGATGATAGAACCCGGCAATAGCACTTGGTCCTGTCCTGTAGTTCTGGTACCAAAGGCTGCCCCACCGGGCACCACACCTGAACTGAGGTTCTGTGTGGACTATAGAGGGCTCAACTCAGTTATAAAAACAGATGCTCATAACAGCCCCAGGGCTGTTGAGCTGAATGATCGGTTTGGGGCTGCCCAGTATGTACGTACCTTTGATCTTACCTGAGGGTACTGGCTGATAACCCTAACAGATGGTACCTAGGATTTGTCAGCCTAGTCCACTCCAGAGGACCCTTACCTATTTTGTGTGATGCCCTTTGGACTTAAAAATGCTCTTGCCACCTTCTAGAAGTAGGTGAACCATCTTCTTGCTGGTATTGAGGCCTTCTCAGCTCAGCTGCCTATATGGATGACATAGCTGTCTACGGTAGCAACTGGAAGGACCACCTTTTTCATCTCAAGGAAATGCTTCTGACTCTGCAAGGCCAGTAAGTACCAAATAGGGCACAGGTCTGTGGTGTATTTGGTACACCTGGTGGGCAGGGGTAAGGTACAGCCCCTCTGGGCAAAGATAGACTATCATGACCTGGAAGCACCCCTAAAATCCAGACTGAGGTCAGAGTATTCTTGGGCCTCACTGGGTACTACAGGAGGTTTGTCAAGGAATATGGCATCATTGTTGCCCTCTTGACAGAGCTAACTTCTCAGCAGTGGCGGCGCCTCTGCTAAGGCAGAGCAGTGTTGCCCACTGCTTTACAGCAGTGCTAAGAAGGAAAAATAAAATGATAACACAATGTTGTTATCATTTTATTTTTCCATGCTGAAGAAGGTTTTGGGGTGTGGCGGGCAGGGCTTGGCTGTCGTCAGAGCCAGCAGGGGAAGAGGAAATATGTGCACGTAAGTGCGCATGATGGATTGGCTAGCTGTCTTGGGCCGGCCTAACAGTCATGCGCACGTAGCATGTTATCCACCCGGGTTGTAATGCATAGCCTGGGTGGAGAACAGGCTCCCTCTGTCTATCTGAACGTTGTATGACAGCGCTCTGACCAATCACAACGCTGCTAACAGCAGTGTTGTGATTGGCTTAGCGGAGCCTGTGTGCTTCCTGACTCTGGACCGGAAGCGAAGTGAATTAGAGACACAGATGGAGGCGAGTCGGCGGCCTTACAAAAGTAAGTAAAATTATTGTTTTTAAACCCCTCGCCCCACCACCCTCATTCACAACCAGCTACCACTGCTTCTAAGAAGCAGCCCAGAAATGTGATTTGGACTGAGCCATGCCAAAAAGCATTTGACTCCCTGATGAAGACAAGGTACTCAGCCAGGAGTTTATCATTCAGACAATGCCTCAGAACATGGCATCTGTCTGAATATTTATGATTCTTTCCCAAAGGAGCCTACAGATGCTCCATACTTTGTAGTCTGGTTTAAACCACAGCGCTTTGCGGGGTATAATGAAATCAGGTTCCCCAAATGAACTGGCCTCACTCATGATTTTGGAGTGAGGTAAGGAGGGAATTCTCCCAGGGCTGTGTGACCGGCTCAACATGTATTTTCCATCACCACCACCATTGCCCCCAAGCTATGCTGCACCATCAACTACTACATCAAGACCGCCACCTACCCTGACGACTGAAACACCGAGATCAACCCCCTGCAGAAGAAACCAAGCTGACCCTACAGACCTCAAGAACTTCAGGCCCATCTCCCTGCTCCCCTTCCTAGCCAAGGTCATAGAGAAGGCCATCAACGTCCAACTCTCAGAGTTCAACTAAGCCAACAACGTCCTGGACTGTACCAGCTTCCAAAGCAACCATAGCACCGACATTGCCCTCCTCTCCTACCGACTAAATCTGCTACCACTGGAGAGAAACAGCAGCCCTCATCATTCTCGACCTCTCAGCTGCCTTCGACACCATCTCCCAACGCACCCTAATCACGGACTCCACGACGTCGACATCAACGACAAAGCCCTGGACTGGATCTGTTCCTTCCTCACCGGTAGAACACAGCGGGTCAGTGTTCCCCCGCTCCTCTCGAAACCCACTGAGATCAGCTGCGGAGTGCCTCAGGGCTACTCCTTGAGCCCCACGCTTTTCAACATCTACATGGCCCGCTCGCAGCCATTGTCAGGAGCCATGGACTCAACATTGTTTCCTACACCGATGACACCCAACTGACCCTCTCCTTCACCAACGAGCCCACCACCTCCAGAAACAACTTTTACAATGGGATGAAGGTTGTCACCACCTGGATGAGAGGCAGTTGCCTCAAGCTTAACTTTGCTCACCATGAACCACCAGATCACCGCAGTCACCTCATCATGCTTCTACACTCTTTGCCTGGTTCGGAAGAGAATAATTCTTACGGGGTAACCCAGTATCCCTAAGAACCTGGGCGATACAATAGTAGTTTCAACAATGGTTCCTTCGGGTTTACCAACAATTGCTTTAAGTCATACGTGCGTCTACAGCAGTAGTCAAAACATAACTTCGTTAATTATTATGCTACGTTATTTACCCTTAGAATGCAAAACCAAACAAAGAAAAGGGTCAGGGTGATTTTAATTATTCAGTTATTTTTCATTTTTTGACTGACACCTTAGATATATGCATAAAAAACTTTTTCACAAAGTACAAGGTACGGCGCAACAATTCGGATCAGTGTGCAAAGTGACATAACGTGAAATATTGTGACGTTGTGACATATAAGTGACGTTTTATATACAAGTGAATGAATAATTGTGAAAAAAAGGGGGGAAAAAAAGGGAGAACAATTATTAAAAGCCAATTCCTGTTTTTTGATACTAGAGTCCAGCACGCTATTTTAATTAGCTTTGATGTGTTGGGCACGGTAAGTTGGTCCTTTTGGTGATTCAGTCGACGTTTCGACCCTATGGACACCTTATTTATGGGTCTCTAGCGGGTCTTCTTCAGGACGGGGACTGGGAAAATATTTCCCTAATCTCCCTGGGTTAAAGGGATTTAGAGAATTTGAAACCACCAATGTACTTGGAATATCATTCTCATGAGGCCTTACCAACGATAGGTCTGTCTCCTTGTCGATATCTCCCCATGTGAGTCCGGTTGATAGAACCTGACCCGGGATGTGCCCTGCGCTGACCTCCCCCGCCCCCATCTCCTGGGACGATCCCAATTCTGTTGTCTCCCCCGCCTCTGTTTCCGCACCCACATTAACACTTCGATCTCTATTTTCAACCATAGCCAGTCTCGTGATTGTCCAGCAACGAGAGGTTTTCCACAACCGATCGACATTCGGGTTGAGTTGTTTCACAATGCTGAAATACCTTAGCCGATGTCATCAGGACGCATGCGCGCAATTCACGTTGCGTTGCTAGGCAACACTGACGCCGACGTCCTCGAGGCTGAACGCGGAAGTCGATATCTATCGCTTTGTTAGACCCGCGTTGAGCCACTCGTAACTACTTAGCCGAGCGGACCGCTCTGAACCCCCGTTTGAGGAACTAAACAGCACCTGGATGGTGAGCATAGCAAGCGACCAATTTATATAATCTTTAATCTTACGTGAGGGGTCATGTGGATTCACGGACCTTTTTCTTTCCTTTTTTTTTAAAAATTACAGAAATCCCGTATTGAATATGAGGAGACATGATTATGGTAGACAGCAACTTTGCCTCTGTCTAAGGTCGTATTTGACACACGCATATGCCAATTGGTGAGTGCTATTAAGAGAGTATAATAGTGACTTCTACAATTTAAATCATTTTTTATACTTTATTAAAGACTCATAAATAATATTAATTTGCAGATTGTTGAAATTAAAAATTACGATTGTGGCAACTAAGAAATGGAATAACCCTGATTAAATACAAGATCTCAACTATAGGTGAGTGTAAAGCACCGGTGAGGTTTGATCACAATCCTCATATGATTAATGTGGTTTAATCAGCACAATAATAATGATTGTGTTTGATTATGTAGATTCAAGATCTCAAGGAAGGACACCCTTACAAAGTAGAATATTGGGATGCCCGTTCGATGAAGACCTGGTAATAATTTGTAACTATATTGTCCAATACAATCCCTTGTGCAAAATCCAAACCTGATGGTTTTACCCCTTTTAAACCAACAGGCGCAATAATCCTTTTCCAGTCCCCGTCCTGAAGAAGACCCGCTAGAGACCCATAAATAAGGTGTCCATAGGGGCGAAACGTCGACAGAATCACCAAAAGGACCAACTTACCGTGCCCAACACATCAAAGCTAATTAAAATAGCGTGCTGGACTCTAGTATCAAAAAACAGGAATTGGCCTTTAATAATTGTTCTCCCTTTTTTTCACAATTATTCATTCACTTGTATATAGAACGTCACTTATATGTCACAACTTCACAATATTTCACGTTATGTCACTTTGCACACTGATCCGAATTGTTGCGCCGTACCTTGTACTTTGTGAAAAAGTTTTTTATGCATATATCTAAGGTGTCAGTCAAAAAATGAAAAATAACTGAATAATTAAAATCACCCTGACCCTTTTCTTTGTTTGGTTTTGCATTCTAAGGGTAAATAACGTAGCATAATAATTAACGAAGTTATGTTTTGACTACTGCTGTAGACGCACGTATGACTTAAAGCAATTGTTGGTAAACCCGAAGGAACCATTGTTGAAACTACTATGGTTCGGAAGACCATCAGATGGATCCCCAAAGAGGCTAGAGAAACATTCACCCAGGCACTCATTAGCAGCAGACTCGACTACGGGAAAGCACTCTACGCAGGCTCCACCCAGAAACTCCTCAGGAAACTTCAGAATGTGCAGAATGCTGCAGTCAGACTGTGCCTCAACCTCCCCTGCCACAGCCACATCTCTGAACACCTGTGAGAACTACACTGGCCCCCATTAAACAAAAGAGATTTGTTCAAGCTCCTTACGCACGCCTACAAAGCTCTCCATGACGCCGGACCAGCATACCTGTACCACCGCCTCTCATTCCACATACCCACCAGTTACATACCCTCTGCCCAACTGGCCCTATCCAACATCCATCGGATCTGCAAGATCTTTCTCCTACCTCGCCGCCGAATCCTGGAACGCCACGCCTCTCCACCTCAGAATCTCCCTGTCTCTGACATCATTCAGGAAGGATCTTAAGACTAGCTCTTTGAAAGAACCACAGCGCCCAGATGGACCTGCAATCCTACCCCTACCCAGTGCCTTGAGACCCTCACAGGTGAATAGCAGTGCTTAACAAGCATTGATTGATTGATGAAGGCAGGTTCATTTGAAGAAAAAGCAGGCCCTTGTTGTGCCATAGTTGAAAAAGCCTGCCCTAGACCCAGGAAAACCAGAAAATCTGAGGCCTATTTCTCTGCTTCCGTTTTATGCCAAAGTGGCTGACAAACAGGTGAGTGATCCGTTGATCAATTTTATTGAAGAGGACGATCTATTATATGAGACAAAATTGGGCTTTCGCTCACATTTCAGCACAGAGTCGGCACTGCTGTTAGCATTCGATTCCCTGAGACAAATAGAGGGCAGGGCAGTTTTGCACTCATCATGTTGGATCTAAGTGCAGCTTTTGATACCGTATCCTAGAGCATTCTGCTGGAACCACTGCAGAATAACAGAGTTGGGGAGATGGCCTTGCGTTGGACAGCCTCCTTTTTTAAGAAGTGCGCCTTTCATGTGGCTCAACAGCTGTTTTTTTCAGAAGCTGGATCACTGCAGCAGGGGATGCCACAGGGCTCGGCTTTAAAGCCCACTCTGTTAAATCTGTATCTGCGCCCCCTTGCAGATGTCATACAGTACCACAGCTTTAACATTGTGTCATACGCTGATGACACACAGCTCATTATTACCATATCCAAGGATGGAAGAGCCTCTGCAACCTGGCTGAGATGCTGCCTGGTAGACCTGGTGGAGTGGATGTCTCAGAGTTGCCTCATGTTAAATGCTGGTGAAATTGAAGTCCTACTTGTAGGGAAATAACCTTCTATCTGGTCCTCGGCATGGTAGTCAGAAGTATTAGGGCTTGTACTGACAGCTACGCCAAAAGTGAAGAACCTTGACATATGGTTTGATACCAAACTATCTTTTGACAGCCAGATTTCCTATCTGGAGGGAAAGTGCTTCAGAATTTTGAGAAATCTGAGTAAAATCTTAGCTTTCTCCAGGTGGTGACCAGGAAATCAGTAATCCAGGCACTAGTTATTTCTAGGCTGGTCTACTGTAACATGCTGTATCTTGGTGTCTTACAAGGCAAACTAGCTAAACTGAGAGTGCAGAATGTTGCTGTACTGCTGCTGCTTAACATTCCGAGGCAGGTACCTATTGGGTCTACTTTTGCCACTTTACACTGGCTCCCTGATAGGAAGAAAGTTCTTTTCAAGGCTTTGTGTTTTTGCCCAAAAAATCCTGATTGGAAAGGAACCCTGATAATTACACTCCTTGTCAAAATTGTGTGTACTGGGCAGAAATTTCAGATCGGCGTATTACTACTTCCTGGGTAAAAGCTCGACTGGACAGATTATTATTATTATATCTATACTACTATTATAAAGAGAGAACTTTCACCTTTTGGCCAGGTAAACTCGGGAAACACAGCACCAATCACAACACCCAATACAGCGTTGGAAAGGGCAGTTACAGCAGAAGGACATAGGCTATGCAGACGCCCACCATATACATTTAAAATGTAAAGGAACCGTGCCAGCAAAGTAGTCCCTTTTGTGGGCGTGTCTGCATTGTGCTGTGGGTGTGTGCTGGGGGCGTGACAATCGCTGGGGGCATTCCGTCACGAGTGTTGTTTTTTCTTCCCAGGTTCTATACATTCCTGCTCCCTTTAAATAGTAACTAGCAGCCCGTCCCGACGTTGTCCGGGTATGAATTGCTGCCGGCCAGTAGTATATTGTTTCGTAGGATTTCGTTTTGATAGCATTTCTTATCTGTGACAGGCCTGTGAAATGCTCCGATTCACAGTGCACTGCTGATGCACTTAAGAGTGCGCGTTCAGTAGTGTGTGAACTCGAGTTTCCCTACTTTATTTTCCTTGCAATATTATATAGCGCAAACTCGACAACATGGCATGAGCACAATTTACATTACAGAAGAACACATTCATTTGTGGTAGGCACGGGGAGACAAAGCGATTTGTCTGGAATCACAGGATGTTGAGCTGATGTCGAGATTCAAACGTAGCTCCCGATCTCTAAAGTTTGTAATTCTAGAACTTGTGGTGGGAGGTGTGTCTAAAAGTGTATGTCGGTGCTGGGCATCAATGAGAGAGACCTGTGCATTTTTCCAATCGGTGGTGAAAAAATTAACCCTGGGCGAAGAACTACGCTCCGTTCGCGAAGTTCGCGGAGTTTCGGCAACTCCGCGCTCCGCGGAGAACGCGAAGTTGTCGAATACTCCGCAAACTGCTGCGTAGCGTAGTTCTCGCGTGCTCAATAGCATTTTCGCGTGCGCGAGGATGCTTGTCGGTAAGATCGAGTTGCCGAACACGCAAAAACTGCAATCTGGGACAGAATAACTCACGAACACGTTAGTAGTGACCGGAAATAAGGGGACGCGAGCGGGTGGGACAAACCTCATGGGTAACTTCGCGCGCTACACATCCCGCGCATGCAGGCAATCAATCAATCAGGATATTTGTATAGCGCGCTACTCACCCAGAGGGTCTCAAGGCGCTTGGGGGAGGGGGTCCGCTACTGCTCGAACAGCCATGTCTTGAGTTGCTTCCTGAAGCAGAGGTGGTCTTGGGTCAGGCGGAGGTGGATGGGGAGGGAGTTCCAAGTCTTGGCTGACAGGTAGGAGAAGGATCTTCCTCCCATGGTGGATCTTCGGATGCGTGGCACAGCGGCGAGGGCGTGGCTGGTCGATCGTAGCTGGCGGGCGGGAGGGTTCTGGCTCAGTGAAGTGGTGAGCTGGTCGGTGGTGATCTTGTTCCAGTTCCTGCGGGGAACCTGTTGCGAGTGGTGGTGAGTCGTGGTCTTTCTGAAGCTGAAGTGGACGCAGCTGTGGTCTGTCCAGTGGAGTCCGGTGGAGTGGCTGAAGGAGATGTACTTGCTGGTGGAGAAGACTGGGTCAAGCGTGTGTCCGGCGTAGTGGGTGGGGGTGTTCACCAGTTGCATGAGTCCGAGGTTGGCGAGGTTGTCCAGCAGGGTGGTGGTGGTGTTGTTGTTGTTTTTCTCCAGGTGGAAGTTGAGGTCCCCTAGGAGGATGTAGTCAGCGGAGGCGAGGGCGTGTGGGCTGATGAAGTCTGCGATGTCTTCGCTGAATTGTGTGCGAGGTCCTGGGGGTCTGTAGATGAGGGTGCCTCTGAGTGTGGTCTTGGGGTCGGTGTGTATCTGGAAGGGAAGATGTTAAACGGCTGTGAGGGTGTCGTCTGAGTTGATCGTGATGCGGATGGTGTTCTTGTGGACGATGGCGATGCCTCCTCCTGTCTCGTTTACACGGTCTCTCCGGGTGATCTTGTATCCGTCCGGGATGGCTACGGCGATGTCGGGCGCTGAGGAGACGTTCATCCATGTTTCCGTGAGGAAGGCGACGTCTGGAGATGTGGTGTCGAGCAGGTTCCAGAGTTCCACGGCGCTCCCGAAGACGAAAAATGGCTCGCGAACGGGTCAAGCAAGCTACTACGCATGCTCGCGGAGCTATGCGTAGTTCGCGGAGTGCAAGTGCATCTTCGCGTAGCTCCGCGGAGTGCGGCTACGCGAACTACGCCCAGGCTTAGAAAAAATATGAGTATGTTGCCGGAGATGTGAGCCGCCGTGCCACCAATGTACTTACGGGGGAGGGTAAACACCCATTATTACGCAACTTTCTTTCCGCATACCATCACTCCGCATACTTTCATTACGAAAGTACCATGACTCCGCAATGCCATTATAACGCGTGGCATTACATTTTATATGCTTTTACCACGCATACATTTACAACGAAATTCGTAGTAAATGCATGAATGATAAAATCATGGGGCATATTATCAAGGGGGTTTATCTCCTCTTTTTTGGCTTTAAAAGCCAAGAAAGCGGAGATAAAATGATCTCCCTATTACCTAGCTGTCGCTAACACCAGTTAGCGACAGCTAGTAGGAGATAGCGACCATCTTTGGCCCCACTTTGCATGTCAGTGATATTTATCACTAATGACATGCAAAGTGGGCGTGCCAAGATGTTAGAGACTGAAAACAGTCCCTAACATCGCTATCCCCTATTACCAACTTTTGGAGATATTCACGCTAAGTGCGAATATCTCCAAAAGCTAACACCTGCCCTGAGCAGTTCTTAGCCATGTTATCCAATGGGAGGTGGAAAACATGGCTAAGAGCATTAGCTCGGTAATGCATGAATATCGCTGACTTTTCAGCGATATTCATGCATTGCGGCGATTTTTATCGCATTTGCGATAAACCTTGGTAATACCAAGGTTTATTTGCGGTAAAAATCGCCGCAGCGCAGCGGTAAATTTTTGTCTCTAACCAAGCAATAGCGATAAATATCGCTATTGCTTGGTAATATGCCCCCATGTTTTTTTAAAAATGTTTGGATAAGGCAAGTATGGGTATAGGGGTATATGTTTTGGGTTGTTTGGGTATTTTAAGGGTTCAGATATAGTTTTGGGTTCTGGGGTACAGGGGTATTTTTAGGGTTCAGGGCTAGGTTTGGGTTTTGGGGTATTTTTAGGGTTCAGGGATAGGTTTGGGTTTTAGGGTACAGGGGTATTTTAAGGGTTCAGGGCTAGGTTTGGGTTTTGGGGTACAGGGGTATTTTAAGGGTTCAGGGCTAGGTTTGGGTTTTGGGATACAGGGGTATTTTAGGGTTCTGGGCTAGGTTTGGGTTTTGGGGTACAGGGGTATTTTTAGGGTTCAGGGGTAGGTTTGGGTTTTGGGGTACAGGGGTATTTTAAGGGTTATGGGCTAGGTTTGGGTTTTGGGGTACAGTGGTATTTTAGGGTTCAGGGGTAGGTTTGGGTTTTGGGGTACAGGGGTATTTTTAGGGTTCAGGGGTAGGTTTGGGTTTTGAGGTACAGGGGTATTTATAGGGTTTAGGGATAGGTTTGGGTTTTGGGGTACAGGGTATATTTATAGGGTTAAGATGGGTTACTGTTTAAGGGTGTTGGGGTATTTCATAGAGTAAGGGTGGGTTATGATTATGGGGTGCAGGGGTATTTAAAGTAGGGGTGGGCGGAATTGGCGCGAACTTGGTACAATAAATCCGCAATATTTCGTTCCGTCAGATTTCCAATTATTAAAACAGAAACCTCATATATTCAAGGTAAAATAACAAGTATTTCTACATGCTAAAATGCATATAGTCATTTAACAAAAGTGAAATTAGCTTCCAGCAAGCAGTGAGAGAGGTGATGATTTTGAGATCAAGCCCCTGCAAAGCATTATGGGATGAGATTAGCAGTGGGAAGTGAATATTATAGTATCCAAATAATTCTACAAAGAGCTGCAGTTCACCTCGTTGTCCCTAGTTGTCCCTGATGAGGCAAATGCAAAAGCATTTAAAATATTGTACATCAAGCTGCAGTTCACCTCGTGGTCCCTAGATGTCCCTGATGAGGCAAATGCAATAGCATTTAAAATATTACACATCAAGCTGCAGTTCACCTCGTCGTCCCTAGATGTCCCTAATCAGACCCCCCAGGATATAGCGGCATGGATTGGCAAATTTAGCGGCACAAAAATGAAAATTTAGCGGCACAAAAATGGAAATTTAGCGGCATTTAGCGGCATTTTATTTTGGGTTTTTTGCAACACCAAACACAGATATCTTACTGTTTGAGTTATTTGACAACATGGAGCTATGTACATTTTGTTTATTTACAATTCAGCCCATTTGTTTTAGGTAAAAGGCATGTTAATCTTGGCCATGTACGTTCAGTTCTTCAGAGCTTGGGAATTGATTAATGCCAAGGACAGCGCAGATTTGGTGTGAAAAGGACATTTATCAAAATGTAGGATACGGATGCATTGATTTACTGTAAAGTTGCCCACAGAAACGTTAGAAAATGTGAAGCCAGTAAATATCATACATGTGGCGCTGATGCTTGCTTGTTAAAAAGCAATTTACCTATAGCAACCCGATCACCAGTTTCTATATTGATAGGACATAGTTTCTGTGGGTATGGATTTATATTTTGAAAGGGCATTTGCGGCCTCAAAGTCTACCCATGCAAGAACAACTCTACTCTCATATCTCCATGCTCCCTCCCCATTTCCCTGGGCTTTATCGAGCTCTGAAATTCCTAGTTGGAAATAATGTAGTGTCAGAAACTGCTATTCTTGGCAAAGAAAATTGTTAAAAATGTGGGTGTGATACAGTATTGCAGCACAAGGGCAGAAGCCTGGATGTTTTACCCGCAGCCTTTAAACACGCAGCCCTGGCCGGGGGCCGGTCGGCCACATCTCCACTGCCCCCCTCCCACCCGGGCAGCGCTCTCCCCTATGTGCTGAATAGCCAGGTCCTGAGATCCTTCCTGAATTGAGGCAGCGACGGTGATTGCCTGAGATGCAGAGGCAGGGAGTTCCAGGGTGGTGAAAGAACGCCACATGAGTTAGAATCAAGACTGGTCAGCCTTATTAGTCAGCAGTCCTGCAATTTGGCAGGCTTTGGGGGTTCACACTAAAATGTAGACCCATACACTTGTTTTTTATTTTCACAAATTATGCAGTGGTTGTAAAAAATGTTATTGCCCCAAATTTGGGTCTCCCTTTCCCACACTTCTAGTTTCAAAAAGCACTATTCACAGTGTGAGTTCTCAGGTTTAGTGCCTGTGATAAAGTAATCGCCTTTTCCCATGTTTTATGCTGAGCCCCCAGGAGCCCAGCAGTCAAAGGAATTCGCCAGCAGCTGTAGCTTGCTATAAATAGACAGTGAGTGAGAGCAGCAAATGTGAATGTTAGCAGTCCTTTCTTAACTTGTTTTACCGTAGAAGTACGTGCGCGCGTCACAGGGGACAAAAGATGTCAGGTTGAAGGGTGATTCCTGCAGGGCTAGTCTACTGCACAATACAAACGGTCGCTGTCAGAAAAAATCGAGCTTACTTAAAATAAAAGAATTAACAATTGTCAAGATAAACATATAGTGAAGGTATGTAAATGTAAATGTACAGGAATTTATATAGCGCAAATCACCAAGCGGTTTCTAAGCGCTTGCTTAGGGAACCCGTCCTGGTATTCCACTGTGAGATAACCCCAGCAGGGTATCCGCAAGGTGAAAGCCAGGCATCCCGCCGCGAGGGGCCGTTGTGGAGATTAAGCAAGCTATTGCCCAGAGTCGCAGAGTGTGAACCCGTGAATCGAGTAGGCACTGGAGCGAGAATAGTCGAGTCCATGGACATTTTAGGACTCAAGACCCCGCCGAGCCGGGAATTGAACCCTGGTCCCGGGCTGACCTCTGCTTCCAGGTCTGCCTCCTCTAACCAGTGAGCCACACTTCTCCTATCATCATATGCGCAGCTCATCAGTCACTGTCACGTTCCAAATGTGCGTATAATTTCTTGGTATTTTTCAAACAGGTTTTCTGGATTGGATTACTCGTAAATATTTCATATATTTTCACCCATTTCCCGAAAATGTGATGAGGAAAAGACAATTTGAGGGCAATTTCTAAGACAGGCATGTGAATTAAGTTCATTCGGTCGGCCACATCTCCACTGCCCCCCTCCCACCCGGGCAGCGCTCTCCCCTATGTGTGCGGCGGGCCCCCACCAGTGTGAAGGACGGACGTACCTGTGTTCTGTTCGCCGGCCGGCTGGCTTTCCTCCTGCTCCGAGCCCTGGTCTCTGAGGAAGAGTCTTCGTGTGTGTCACTGCCGCTTCGTGCTCTCTCCCCCTCTTGCTGGTGTGGTGCTGGTCTTCTCCCTCGCTCGGCTGCCGTCCTCGACCTCCTGGCTCCTTCTCTTCTCTCGCCGCAAATCAATCCTGGGTCAATCCTGGGGGGAATGGGAAAATGGGTGCCTCGCTCCTTCTCTTTGAAGGCGGAAACGGGCGGAAAGACGGCGAACGGGCGGAAACGGCAAATTTCGCGGGCTTTTTGCCAAATATCGCGGCATTTCCCGAGATCGGCCGATTTCGCGATTTTTTTGCAAATTGCGAAATCGCGATAAGCTGGAGGGTCTGCCTAATGAGGTAAATGCAATAAGCATTTAAAATATTATACATCAAGCTGCAGTTCACCTCGCCGTCCCTAGATGTCCCTGATGAGGCAAATGCAATAGCATTTAAAATATTATACATCAAGCTGCAGTTCACCTCATCGTCCCTGATGAGTAAAATTCAAAAACATTGAAACCCTTTCATGAATGCTAAAAATTATGCTAATCTTATCCCATAATGCTGTGCAGGGCCTTTTAGTTTTATTTTTGGCCATAACTGTGCTTGGGGTGGTTCTAAGCGAATGGGACCTCCACTGAATTACTATTTAAGGGGAGCAGGAATGTATAGAACCTGGGAAGAAAAAACAACACTCGTGACGGAATGCCCCTAGCGATTGTCACGCCCCCCAGCACACACCCACAGCACAATGCAGACACGCCCACAAAAGGGAGTACTTTGCAGGCACAGTTCTTTTACCTTTTAAATGTATATGGTGGGCGTCTGCATAGCCTATGTCCTTCTGCTGCAACTGCCCTTTCCAAAGCTGTATTGGGTGTGTGGATTGGTGCTGTAGTTCCCGAGTTTACCTTGCCAAAAGGTGACTGTTGTCTCTTTATAATAGTAGTATAGATTCAGTGGAGGTCCCATTCTCTTAGAACCACCCCAAGCACAGTTATGGGCAAAAATACAACTAAAAGGCCCTGCAAACCATTATGGGATAAGCTTAGCATAATTTTTAGCATTCATGAAAGGGTTTCAATGTTTTTGAATTTTACTCATCTTGGGACGACGAGGTGAACTGCAGCTTGATGTATAGTATTTGATATGCTATTGCATTTGCCTCATCAGGGACATCTAGGGACAGCGAGGTGAACTGCAGCTTGATCTATATCTATACTATACTATTATAAAGAGAGAACAGACACCTTTTGGCAAGGTAAACTCGGGAACTACAGCGCCAATCCACACACCCAATACAGCGTTGGAAAGGGCAGTTGCAGCAGAAGGACATAGGCTATGCAGACGCCCACCATATACATTTAAAAGGTAAAAGAACCGTGCCAGCAAAGTAGTCCCTTGTGGGCGTGTCTGCATTGTGCTGTGGGTGTGTGCTGGGGGGCGTGACAATCGCTAGGTGCATTCTGTCACGAGTGTTGTTTTTTCTTCCCAGGTTCTATACATTCCTGCTCCCCTTAAATAGTAATTCAGTGGAGGTCCCATTCTCTTAGAACCACCCCAAGCACAGTAATGGGCAAAAATACAACTAAAAGGCCCTGCACAGCATTATGGGATAAGATTAGCATAATTTTTAGCATTCATGAAAGGGTTTCAATGTTTTTGAATTTTACTCATCAGGGACATCTTGGGACAACGAGGTGAACTGCAGCTTGATGTATAATATTTTAAATGCTATTGCATTTGCCTCATCAGGGACATCTAGGGACGGCGAGGTGAACTGCAGCTTGATGTATAATATTTTAAATGCTTATTGCATTTCCCTCATTAGGGACATCTAGGGACGACGAGGTGAACTGCAGCTTGATGTGTAATATTTTAAATGCTAATGCATTTGCCTCATCAGGGACATCTAGGGACCACGAGGTGAACTGCAGCTTGATGTACAATATTTTAAATGCTTTTGCATTTGCCTCATCAGGGACAACTAGGGACGACGAGGTGAACTGCAGCTCTTTGTAGAATTATTTGGCTACTATAATATTCACTTCCCACTGCTAATCTCATCCCATAATGCTTTGCAGGGGCATGATCTCAAAATCATCACCTCTCTCACTGCTTGCTGGAAGCTAATTTTACTTTTCTGAAATGACTATATGCATTTTAGCATGTAGAAATACTTGGTATTTTACCTTGAATATATGAGGTTTCTGTTTTAATAATTGGAAATCTGACGGAACGAAATATTGCGGATTTATTGTACCAAGTTCGCGCCAATTCCGCCCACCCCTACTTTAAATACCCCTGCATCCCATAATCATAACCCACCCTTACTCTATAAAATACCCCAACACCCTTAAACACTAACCCATCTTAACCCTATAAATATACCCTGTACCCCAAAACCCAAACCTATCCCTCAACCCTATAAATACCCCTGTACCTCAAAACCCAAACCTACCCCTGAACCCTAAAAATACCCCTGTACCTCAAAACCCAAACCTACCCCTGAACCCTAAAATACCACTGTACCCCAAAACCCAAACCTAGCCCATAACCCTTAAAATACCCCTGTACCCCAAAACCCAAACCTACCACTGAACCCTAAAAATACCCCTGTACCCCAAAACCCAAACCTAGCCCAGAACCCTAAAATACCCCTGTATCCCAAAACCCAAACCTAGCCCTGAACCCTAAAAATACCCCTGTACCCCAAAACCCAAACCTAGCCCTGAACCCTTAAAATACCCCTGTACCCCAAAACCGAAACCTAGCCCTGAACCCTAAAAATACCCCTGTACCCCAGAACCCAAAACTATATCTGAACCCTTAAAATACCCAAACACCCCAACACATATACCCCTATACCCATACTTGCCTTATCCAAACATTTAAAAAAAACATGATTTTATCATTCATGCATTTACTACGAATTTCGTTGTAAATGTATCCGTGGTAAAAGCATATAAAATGTAATGCCACGCGTTATGATGGCATTGCGGAGTCATGGTACTTTCGTAATGAAAGTATGCGGAGTGATGGTATGCGGAAAGAAAGTTGCGGAATAATGGGTGTTTACCCTCCCCCGTAAGTACATTGGTGGCACGGCGGCTCACATCTCCGGCAACATACTCATATTTTTTCACCACCGATTGGAAAAATGCACAGGTCTCTCTCATTGATGCCCAGCACCGACATACACTTTTAGACACACCTCCCACCACAAGTTCTAGAATTACAAACGTTAGAGATGGGGAGCTACGTTCGAATCTCGACATCAGCTCAACATCCTGTGATTCCAGACAAATCGCTTTGTCTCCCCGTGCCTACCACAAATGAATGTGTTCTTCTGTAATGTAAATTGTGCTCATGCTATGTTGTCGAGTTCGCGCTATATAATATTGCAAGGAAAATAAAGTAGGGAAACTCGAGTTCACACACTACTGAACGCGCACTCTTAAGTGCATCAGCAGTGCACTGTGAATCGGAGCATTTCACAGGCCTGTCACAGATAAGAAATGCTATCAAAACGAAATCCTATGAAACAATATACTACTGGCCGGCAGCAATTCATACCCGGACAACGTCGGGACGGGCTGCTAGTATATAATATTTTAAATGCTATTGCATTTGCATCATCAGGGAAATCTAGGGACATGAGGTGAACTGCAGCTTGATGTGTAATATTTTAAATGCTATTGCATTTGCCTCATCAGGGACATCTAGGGACCATAAGGAGAACTGCAGCTTTATGTATAATATTTTAAATGCTATTACATTTGCCTCTTGGGGACAACTGGGGAGAACGAGGTGAACTGCAGCTCTTTGTAGAATTATTTGGATACTATAATATTCACTTCCCACTGCTAATCTCGTCCCATAATGGTTTGCAGGGGCTTGATCTCAAAATCATCACCTCTCTCACTGCTTGCTGGAAGCTAATTTCACTTTTGTGAAATGACTATATGCATTTTAGCATGTAGAAATACTTGTTATTTTACCTTGAATATATGAGGTTTCTGTTTTAATAATTGGAAATCTGACGGAACAAAATATTGCGGATTTATTGTACCAAGTTCGCGCCAATTCCGCCCACCCCTACTTTAAATACCCCTGCACCCCATAATCATAACCCACCCTTACTTTATAAAATACCCCAACACCCTTAAACACTAACCCATCTTAACCCTATAAATCTACCCTGTACCCCAAAACCCAAACCTATCCCTAAACCCTAAAAATACCCCTGTACTCCAAAACCAAAACCTAGCCCTGAACCCTATAAATACCCCTGTACCTCAAAACCCAAACATACCCCTGAACCCTAAAAATACCCCTGTACCCCAAAACCCAAACCTACCCCTGAACCCTAAAATACCCCTGTACCCCAAAACCCAAACCTAGCCCAGAACCCTAAAATAACCCTGTAGCCCAAAACCCAAACCTAGCCCTGAATCCTAAAAATACCCCTGTACCCCAAAACCCAAACCTAGCCCTGAACCCTTAAAATACCCCTGTACCCCAAAACCCAAACCTACCCCTAAACCCTAAAAATACCCCTATACCCCAAAACCCAAACCTAGCCCTGAACCCTAAAAAAAACCCTGTACCCCATAACCCAAAACTATATCTGAACAATTAAAATACCCAAACATCCCAAAACATATACCTCAGTACCCCAAAACATATACCCCTATACCCATACTTGCCTTATCCAAACATTTTTTAAAAACATGCTTTTACCATTCATGCATTTACAACGAATTTCGTTGCAAATGTATGCGTGGTAAAAGCATATAAAATGTAATGCAATGCGTTATAATGGCATTGCGGAGTCATGGTACTTTCGTAATGAAAGTATGCAGAGTGATGGTATGCGGAAAGAAATTTGCGGAATAATGGGTGTTTACCCTCCCCCGTAAGTACATTGGTGGCACGGTGGCCCACATCTCCAGCAACATACTCATATTTTTTCACCACCAATTGGAAAAATGCACAGGTCTCTCTCATTGATGCCCAGCACCGATATACACTTTTAGACACACCTCCCACCACAAGTTCTAGAATTGCGAACTTTAGAGATGGGCAGCTACGTTAGAATCTCGGCATCAGCTCAACATCCTGTGATTCCAGGCAAATCGCTTTGTCTCCCGTGCCTACCACAAATCAATGTGTTCTTCTGTAATGTAAATTGTGCTCATGCCATGTTGTCGAGTTCGCGCTATATAATATTGCAAGGAAAATAAAGTAGGGAAACTCGAGTTCACACACTACTGAACGCGCACTCTTAAGTGCATCAGCAGTGCACTGTGAATCGGAGCGTTTCACAGGCCTGTCACAGATAAGAAATGCTATCAAAATGAAATCCTATGAAACAATATACTACTGGCCGGCAGCAATTCATACCCGGACAACGTCGGGACGGGCTGCTAGTATTTTATAAAGCGCTTGGTTACACCAGCCGGTGTGTCCCCGCGCTAGTTGCTGCTGTTGTTTCCATTAGCGTGTGATTCTAATTGTGGAGAGAGGACCTATTTGGAGCATTGAGGTTTGGGGAACAGGATTGTTTTAAGTTCTTTACGGAATATAAGCTCAGAGTTTTCCAAGCGCAGCTTTTCTGGCAGCATCTTCCATAGCCTAGCAGTCGAGGCTCTAAAGGATTTTCCACCCATTCTTGCTCTTTTTACCTTCGGGACCTGCACCTGCCCCGTGCCACATGATCTTAATTGGCGTGTTGGCTCATACTGCTTAAGATAGTTAAGCAGGTACCTAGGGCCTTTCCCATGAAGGATCGGATATCCTATACACAGGGCCTTAAACGTCACCCGTTCCCTAATAGGGAGCCAGTGAAGTGTTCTCAGAGCTTTTTGTGATGATGCCATTCTGGGTAGTTGAAGGATCAGGCGGGCCGCCGCATTTTGTATACGTTGCAGTCTAGTGACACATTTTTCGCTGGTTCCTAGATATAGTACGTTTCCGTAGTCCAGCCTGGATGTTATCAGTGCATGGACTAGGGTCTGGCGCACCGGCGTAGGCATAAGGTCCAGTGTTTTCCTAAGGACCCGTAGTGTACCAAAACAAGTGCCTGCCACTTGTTTGGTCTGGTGGTCGTAGGATACATTTTTATCCAGCCAAACTCCTAGGTTTTTCACTAGATTGCTGGGTGTGGGCAGTTCACCCAGCTCGTCCGGCCACCACGCTGAGGTCCACACTGATGGAGATTTGCCTACGATCAGTACCTCTGTCTTATTTCCGTTAAGACGGAGGCAGTTGTCCGCCATCCACTTGGCCAGTTCCTGCATGCAGCTCTTAAAATTAGCCGCACATTGCTCTTCTGGTTGTGTAAGCGTCACAATCAATTGCGTGTCGTCTGCATACAACACTGTCTCAACCCCAAATTTGTCTGTGATCGCTCCAACAGGGTCCACTTTCAAATTAAATAAAGTGGGGCTGAGACTGGAGCCTTGTGGGACTCCCTGCTTGAGTTTTATTTCATTGGACCTGAACTGTCCTTGTGCGACCTTGAAACTGCGGCCTGTAAGGATTGATTCCAACCACTCCCATGCTTTGCCTCTCACTCCACCCTTTTTAAGACACTGCAGCAGTGTGTGATGCGCTACAGTGTCGAAAGCCGCACTAAGATCCAAAAGGATCAGTGCCGCTGTCTGGCCTTCATCCGCATATCTCCGTAGGGCTTCAGTTGCGGCCAGCAGGGCCGACTCCGTAGAGTGTAGAACACGGAATCCCGACTGAGAGGGGTGGAGTAGTCCGTTGGTCTCAGCGAATGCAGAAAGTTGTTTATTCACTGCTTTCTCCGCGATTTTGGCAAAATAGGGGAGAAGGGAAATAGGTCGCAAGTTTTCCAGATTTGCAAGGCTAATGTTGGGCTTTTTCCTCAAAGGGAGAACTATTGCTCTCTTCCCTGCAGCAGGTACTTGTCCTGATGCAAATGCGAGAGCGAGTAAGTGACTGATGTATGGCTCCAGAGTGGTTAAACTGCCATAACGTTTTTTGGGGGGGGCTGGGATATTCGGTGATCTGGATTTAATGCTGCCTGCTATATGGCATATTGTTTCCCGTGAGGGCACTAGAAATGCCGAGAGGCAGTTGCTGTTCTGTGTAGTTGGGGGAGTTTCCACTCTCCCATCCCCTACTCTAGCTGCCTCAGGAAACGCCGCATAGATTTTGTCTACTTTACTGGCAAAAAACTCTGCTATTTGATTACATGCTCTGACTGATCCAGCTATCGGGGCTGTCAGTGGGGCGAGATCAGATAGTTCCCTATATACTAGGAACATTTCCTTCATGGAGTTGTTCGCATTCTTAATTCTGGTGCAGTAGTAGGTTCTCTTTGTTCTCCGGATCAGGGAATGATGGGGCATATTATCAAGGGGGCTTATCTCCACTTTTTTGGCTTTAAAAGCCAAGAAAACGGAGATAAAATGATCTCCCTATTACCTAGCTGTCGCTAACACCAGTTAGCGACAGCTAGTAGGAGATAGCGACCATCTTGGGCCCCACTTTGCATGTCAGTGATATTTATCACTAATGACATGCAAAGTGGGCGTGCCAAGATGTTAGCGACTGAAAACATCGCTAGCTCCTATTACCAACTTTTGGAGATATTCGCGCTAAGCGCGAATATCTCCAAAAGCTAACACCTGCCCTGAGCAGTTCTTAGCCATGTTATCCAATGGGAGGTGGATAACATGACTAAGAGCATTAGCTCGGTAATGCATGAATATCGCTGACTTTTCAGCGATATTCATGCATTGCGGCGATTTTTATCGCATTTGCGATAAACCTTGGTAATACCAAGGTTTATTTGCGGTAAAAATCGCCGCAGCTCAGCGGTAAATTTTTCCCGCTAACCAAGCAATAGCGATAATTATCGCTATTGCTTGGTAATATGCCCCGATATTCTTGTAAGCCTTTCTTATATTCGGCTCTGTCTGTCTCCGAATAGAACCTCCGCCATTTCCTCTCTAGATTTTTACATGTGGCTTTTTGTCCTCGTAGTTCAGTATCGAACCAGGGGGCAGATTTGGATTTCCTTACTGGCGCATTCCGAGTCCATGGCGCTGTGTGATCTAGCGCCTTTTGGATTCGTAGGTCTAATGTTTCGCAGGCAGATTCAATTTCCTCGCCCTCGAGCGGGCCTTCGGATTCTATTATTTTGTTAAATTCCTCTGGGCAAAACTTAGCCCATTTCCTGCGTTTGTTAGAAGTGGTTGTCCCATTCTGAAGTCCACTATCCGGGACCGCTACCCGAAATGAGGCTAGAAAATGGTCAGACCAAATGACAGGCATTGGGGGTGCTACGATTTTGGAAAAGGGGGGTGGTGATGGACAGAGTTTCTGAACGATGCAGAATACTCTTACCAAGTCAAGAGATCATGGTTTTAATCCATCACCGTTTTTTAGCTCAATGCACCATCCCTGCTCAGAACCTGGCTATATGCAAATTAGTCTGTTCCTGTCCCAGTGCATGATGGGAAAAGGGCAAACCAAACTACCAAGCCAATTCTTATACTGGTAAGGAAACAAGCTTCCGGGGACCGGTTTCTGGCATCACAGCCTTCTTCGGCCCGGCTTGCTTGAATCCTGATGGTGCAATGAGCAAGGGACTCACGTCTGAGCATACCCTCCCACACATAGTGTGGATAAACCGATTTTGGAAAAGGGGGGTGGTGATGGACAGAGTTTCTGAACGATGCAGAATACTCTTACCAAGTCAAGAGATCATGGTTTTAATCCATCACCGTTTTTTAGCTCAATGCACCATCCCTGCTCAGAACCTGGCTATATGCAAATTAGTCTGTTCCTGTCCCAGTGCATGATGGGAACAGGGCAAACCAAACTACCAAGCCAATTCTTATACTGGTAAGGAAACAAGCTTCCGGGGACCGGTTTCTGGCATCACAGCCTTCTTCGGCCCGGCTTGCTTGAATCCTGATGGTGCAATGAGCAAGGGACTCACGTCTGAGCATACCCTCCCACACATAGTGTGGATAAACCGATTTTGGAAAAGGGGGGTGGTGATGGACAGAGTTTCTGAACGATGCAGAATACTCTTACCAAGTCAAGAGATCATGGTTTTAATCCATCACCGTTTTTTAGCTCAATGCACCATCCCAGCTCAGAACCTGGCTATATGCAAATTAGTCTGTTCCTGTCCCAGTGCATGATGGGACCAGGGCAAACCAAACTACCAAGCCAATTCTTATACTGGTAAGGAAACAAGCTTCCGGGGACCGGTTTCTGGCATCACAGCCTTCTTCGGCCCGGCTTGCTTGAATCCTGATGGTGCAATGAGCAAGGGACTCACGTCTGAGCATACCCTCCCACACATAGTGTGGATAAACCGATTTTGGAAAAGGGGGGTGGTGATGGACAGAGTTTCTGAATGATGCAGAATACTCTTACCAAGTCAAGAGATCATGGTTTTAATCCATCACCGTTTTTTAGCTCAATGCACCATCCCAGCTCAGAACCTGGCTATATGCAAATCAGTCTGTTCCTGTCCCAGCTTTGCATGATGGGAACAGGGCAAACCAAACTACCAAGCCAATTCTTATACTGGTAAGGAAACAAGCTTCCGGGGACCGGTTTCTGGCATCACAGCCTTCTTCGGCCCGGCTTGCTTGAATCCTGATGGTGCAATGAGCAAGGGACTCACGGGCAAAACTTAGCCCATTTCCTGCGTTTGTTAGAAGTGGTTGTCCCATTCTGAAGTCCACTATCCGGGACCGCTACCCGAAATGAGGCTAGAAAATGGTCAGACCAAATGACAGGCATTGGGGGTGCTACGGTCAGAGTAACCCAATTGGCATAGATAGGGTCCAAAAGATGATCCTGGCAGTGAGTGGGCATATCTGATTTTAACAGCATCTGTATGCCTTCTAGCTCCTGTCTGATTTCCTGAGCTTCGTTGTTCAGGGGGTCGTCAAAATGATAGTTTAAGTCCCCTAGGAGTAGGAGTCTCTCATGTGTGAGAGCAGAGAGCGTGAGAGTGTCCATCAGTTGCGTGAGAAAACTGGCTCCAGGTCCCGGTGGGCGATATATTAAAAATCCAGTGAGACAGTATCCAAGGGGCACTGCTAGGGAAAAGAAACCAGTCTCATTCTTTCCAATGTCCCTCTCTTCTAAAGTGCATACCAGCTCTTGTTTATGTATCATCGCAATCCCCCCCCCTTCCCCTTCTTCCTGTCAACTCTCTTAATTTCCTATCCCGGTGGGAGAGCGGCCAGTACATCTGGTGCTGACGCGGAGTTTAGCCACGTCTCCGTGAGGAATAGTGCGTCCAACTGATGATCCATCAGGTATTCATATATTTCCAGCTTGTGTTTCCCCAAAGACCGGCAGTTTAGCAGGGCAAGATTTAATATTCTAGACCCTAGTTGTCTGTTGACAGTGAAAGGGCAGTCTGCGCACTTTTTGTCTCCTTTTGTTAATAATTATACTGTGCCGTCAAGTACTGTCAGTCGGAGGACAGAGGTTTCTGAGCTCGAGGGAACTATAGTACTTCCGAAACTTGAGACTCCCAGGGGTACCTGCCCCTGGTCCCGGTCGTTCACGGACGGGCACAGACGGGCTTGCCTTTGGCGCGCCTTCGGCGCGCTTCCGGCGAGCCCGCTGCGCCCGTCCGCTGCCCCTCCGGTGGAGGTCAGACATTTGTAGCGGAAGTGGAAGAGGGAGGGGCCAGGCAGCTGGAACGCTCCCCTTCCACCACCACTCCCCTTCCACCACCCCCAAGATGGCGTGTGTTCCTTCGGTATCGGCCCTGTGTCAGCCCGTGAATCGGCTGCGGGGGACCAGCAGAGGTCAGAGGTCTGTGGGCACCGGGAGTCAACTCGTGCACAGGTAAATTAAAATGTGCAATTTTAAAAAGGCCTCCAGTCCTAAATCGACAGTCAGCCAGACACACTTTTAAAAACAAACGTGCTCTTTACCTCCCGATTTTTCGCCTCAAGAGGAAAGGGTCTCAGCATTCAGCGCTGCGCAGGTTCGGTGGTAATTTTTATATGCTCGCCAGAGGGAGGGAGGGGCCAGGCAGCTGCAACGCTCCCCTTCCACCACCCCCAAGATGGCGTGTGTTCCTTCGGTAACGGCCCCGTGTCAGCCCGTGAATCGGCTGCGGGGGACCAGCAGAGGTCTGTGGGCACCGGGAGTCAACTCGTGCACAGGTAAATTAAAATTTAAAATTTTAAAAAGGCTTCCAGTCCTAAATCGACAGTCAGCCAGACACACTTTTAAAAAGAAACATGCTCTTTACCTCCCGGCTTTTCACCTCAAGAGGAAAGAGTCTCCGCATTCAGCTGAGATTCTGTGGCTTTCTGCTTTTTGGCCACTAAAGTATGGAAATCTTTGCCTCTTGATCTGTGACTGGAAGGATCTGTATTAACTTTCCATAAGAGACATGGGGGCATATTACCTAGAAGTGCGTTAGAAAACGCACAACGCACATTCCCATATCGCCGGCTATCGCCGGATTTCTTCGCCGTGATAGCGCGCAATTATCTATGCGCATCACGTAGGCGAAATGAAATCCGGCGATATGGCACATTAGCGCTATGAAAACAAACGTTTTCACGCGCTAATGTGTGATTGATAATATGGGGGGTGAAATCAGCGTTATGATCCACACCCCCATGTTACCAATGCCCTAACACCTGGTCAGAGCAGGCGTTGGGAGACCTGCGATAAACGAGTTTATCGCAGGTCTCCCTCTCCCAACGCCTGCCTTGGTAATAGGTTGTTCCCACCTCCAACCACATTTTATATGTGGTTGGACGTGGGAACGCCCACTTTGCATGTCCTTAGCGAGGTTTGTCGCCGACATGCAAAGTGGGCTTGAGCCAGGCGTTAAAATGCCCTTGTGGATAGGACTCTAGAAGTATCGCCGCTTTCTCGGCACAAATCGCAGAAAAAGCGGCGATAATTCCCCTTGCTAATATGCCCCATGGTTCTTATGGCAACATTAGCGGCTAGCTGGCCCTTTTTGGGGGTGGAGATGGACACTGTTCACTTAGCGCGGGGAAACACCACCTGGAGTAACCAGGTGCTCTATAAATCATTTATATATTATACTAGCAGCCCGTCCCGGCGTTGTCTGGGTGTGAATTGCTGCCAGCCAGTAGTATATTGTTTCATAGGATTTCATTTTGATAGCATTTCTTATCTGTGACAGGACTGTGAAACGCTCCGATTCACAGTGCACTGCTGATGCACTTAAGAGTGCGCGTTCAGTAGTGTGTGAACTCTAGTTTCCCTACTTTGTTTTCCTTGCAAAATTATATAGCGCGAACTCGACAACATGGCATGAGCACAATTTACATTACAGAAGAACACATTGATTTGTGGTAGGCACGGGGAGACAAAGCGATTTGCCTGGAATCACAGGATGTTGAGCTGATGCCGAGATTCTAACGTAGCTGCCCATCTCTAAAGTTCGCAATTCCAGAACTTGTGGTGGGAGGTGTGTCTAAAAGTGTATGTCGGTGCTGGGCATCAATGAGAGAGACCTGTGCATTTTTCCAATTGGTGGTGAAAAAATATGAGTATGTTGCTGGAGATGTGGGCCACCGTGCCACCAATGTACTTACGGGGGAGGGTAAACACCCATTATTCCGCAAATTTCTTTCCGCATACCATCACTCTGCATACTTTCATTACGAAAGTACCATGACTCCGCAATGCCATTATAACGCATGGCATTATGTTTTTAAAAAATGTTTGGATAAGGCAGGTATGGGTATAGGGGTATATGTTTTGGGGTACTGAGGTATATGTTTTGGGGTGTTTGGGTATTTTAATGGTTCAGATATAGTTTTGGGTTATGGGGTACAGGGGTATTTTTAGGGTTCAGGGCTAGGTTTGGGTTTCGGGGTATAGGGGTATTTTTAGGGTTCAGGGGTGGTTTTGGGGTACAGGGGTATTTTAAGGGTTCAGGGGTAGGTTTGTGTTTTGGGGTACAGGGGTATTTTTAGAGTTCAGGGCTCGGTTTGGGTTTTGGGATACAGGGGTATTTTAGGGTTCTGGGCTAGGTTTGGGTTTTGGGGTACAGGGTATTTTTAGGGTTCAGGGGTAGGTTTGTGTTTTGGGGTACAGGGGTATTTTAAGGGTTATGGGCTAGGTTTGGGTACAGGGGTACACTGGTATTTTAGGGTTATGGGGTAGGTTTGGGTTTTGGGGTACAGGGGTATTTTTAGGGTTCAGGGGTATGTTTGGGTTTTGAGGTACAGGGGTATTTATAGGGTTCAGGGCTAGGTTTTGGTTTTGGGGTACAGGGATATTTTTAGAGTTTAGGGATAGGTTTGGGTTTTGGGGTACAGGGTAGATTTATAGGGTTAAGATGGGTTAGTGTTTAAGGGTGTTGGGGTATTTTATAGAGTACGGGTGGGGTATGATTATGGGGTGCAGGGGTATTTAAAGTAGGGGTGGGCGGAATTGGCGCGAACTTGGTACAATAAATCCGCAATATTGCGTTCCGTCAGATTTCCAATTATTAAAACAGAAACCTCATATATTCAAGGTAAAATAACAAGGGGCAGATTTATGACGGACTTGTGCCACGTTTACGCCGCCGTTGCGTGACGCAACGGCGCGGAAACGTGGCGCATCCCTGCGACCTATTTACAACGTGACGCATCTAGGCAGATGCGTCACGTTGTAAAGCCCTGCGCCACATGAAACCTGCGTCAGGTTTCATGTGGGCGTTCTGTCGCAGGGTGGGCCTTCCCTCGTAGGAAAGCCCCGTAAAACTGACGCAGTGAAATCTACAAGGTTTCACTGAGTCAGTTTTACGAGGCTGCTGCGTCAAATCCTTACGCCTGCTTGAAGCAGGCGTAAGGAGTGACGCACCACGTTATGTATGGGTGGCCTCTGTACATTGCAGGAGTTGTGTCGCACTTGCGACGCTACTCCAGCAATGCGCCGCCCGTACACCACAAGATGCGTCACGCATCTGCTCTTCCTTGCACCATGGGGCGCCGCATTGTAAATGCGGCGCATCTGTGGTGCCGCAAGGAGGGAATTGCGTGACGCATCAGTTCTGGTGCATCCCTGCTGATTTGCAGAGATGCGCCAGAACTCATAAATCTGCCCCCAAGTATTTCTACATGCAAAAATGCATATAGTCATTTCACAAAAGTGAAATTAGCTTCCAGCAAGCAGTGAGAGAGGTGATGATTTTGAGATCAAGCCCCTGCAAACCATTATGGGACGAGATTAGCAGTGGGAAGTGAATATTACAGTATCCAAATAATTCTACAAAGAGCTGCAGTTCACCTCGTTCTCCCCAGTTGTCCCCAAGAGGCAAATGCAATAGCATTTAAAATATTATACATCAAGCTGCAGTTCACCTTATGGTCCCTAGATGTCCCTGATGAGGCAAATGCAATAGCATTTCCAATATTACACATCAAGCTGCAGTTCACCTCATGTCCCTAGATGTCCCTGATGATGCAAATGCAATTGCATTTCAAATACTATACATCAAGCTGCAGTTCACCTCATCGTCCCAAGATGTCCCTGATGAGTAAAATTCAAAAACATTGAAACCCTTTCATGAATGCTAAAAATTATGCTAAGCTTATCCCATAATGCTTTGCAGGGCCTTTTAGTTGTATTTTTGCCCATAACTGTGCTTGGGGTGGTTCTAAGAGAATGGGACCTCCACTGAATTACTATTTAAAGGGAGCAGGAATGTATAGAACCTGGGAAGAAAAAACAACACTCGTGACGGAATGCCCCCAGCGATTGTCACACCCCCAGCACACACCCACAGCACAATGCAGACACGCCCACAAAAGGGAGTACTTTGCTGGCACGGTTCCTTTACATTTTAAATGTATATGGTGGGCGTCTGCATAGCCTATGTCCTTCTGCTTCAACTGCCCTTTCCAACGCTGTATTGGGTGTTGTGATTGGTGCTGTGGTTCCCGAGTTTACCTGGCCAAAAGGTGCAAGTTCTCTCTTTATAATAGTAGTATAGATACAGGCGCAATGTTATCACAGCTAAATTAAGAGGGCCCAGACAAACCTGTAGCCTTCATCACCAGGTGGTTAGTCTCCTGGGAACAAAGGTGGCGTGCTATAGAAAGAGAAGCTTTTGCTGTGGTCTGGGCACTGAAGAAGTTGAGGCTATGCCTGCCTAGTACTCGCTTCCTGAGTCATACTGACCACAGGCCCCTAAGGTGGCTCATGCAAATGAGGGGTGAGAGTACAAAATTGTTGAGGTAGTTCATTTACCTAGAGGATATGGACTTCAAGGTGAAACAAAGACTAGGGGAAGACCGCACCATTGCTGTTGTTTATCCAGGTTTTTTCACCTAAGTGATGAGGACTCCCTAGAGGTTGGCGAAGATCTCCCCACTTTCTGCTGGGGGGACACATGTTAGACCCATCATCCTTAGGGTGGTGTTTCTCCAACCATTTTGCATGTTTACTTCATTTTTTACTGTATATTGTTGATGGCCTTAGGATTCTGAGCACTTAGCCACTGTTGACCAGTGCTAAAGTACAAGTGCTCTCCACCAAAACATGGTAATATTGGTGTATAATCAATTGACATATTTATTTGACTTGTAAGCCCCTTTTCAACCATATGCCCAGGGCTTGTAAATTAAATGCTACTAGTGGGCATGCAGCTTTGATTGTGCCACACACACAAGTAGCTTTCAAACCTGTCTCAGGCCTGTCATTACAAGGCGTGTGTGTTCAGTTTACTGCTACTTCAACTTGGCATTTAAACCCACTTGACAAGCCTTAAACTCCACTTATATAACACAAGGCACCCCTAAGGTAGCTATAATGTAGCCTTAAGGGTAGGGTACTGTGTCAGTAAAAGGTAAGACATGTACTGTTAATCTTTGCATGTCCTGGTAGGGACAAACACCCAAATTCGTTTTTCACTACTTTGAGGCCTACACCCCCCAAAGGCTAGTATTGAGAATTCCTTAAAACACTTTTAAGCTGTAATTCCTGATGAGAAAGGAGTGGATGCATCATGTTTCATATCTTTGGAATGGTAATGATAAATCATCTTTACTGGTAAAGTTAGATTCAACATTACTGTTTTAGAAATGACATTTTTAGAAAGTGGGCATTTCTCTGTTATTACTGCTCTGTATGCCTTGCAGCCTGCCTCCAATACACTTCTGGGGTGGGTGACAGCTACTCTTTGTGAATTCTCTCTAGACAGCGACAAACACAAGATGGGTGGGTGCACAAACACAGTAAGGATGGATATGACAGAAAAGTCATCTGCATTCATCTACACACTGATAGCTCTTCCTGGGCAGGAAGCGAGGGGGGAACTTACACCTACATCTGTATAGGCAGTGCTCTGTTTACCACAAAAGGGTTCATTATCCCCTACTGATAGCCTAGAGCCAGGGTTGAGAATAAAGGGGGACCTGTGCACTTCAGGGGCCTGCTTTGAAGTCACCCCCACTTCGAAGGCACTACTGGGTATAAGAACTGGGACACTGACTCTATCAAGACAGTACACTACTGGACCTGTGAAGAACTCTACAAGAAGTAAAGACTGCTGTGCTACAAGAATTGCCACTCGGCTTGACTGCTGCTATGGAAGAATTGATTTTCTGCCAAGGCTGTGCTGCCCTGCTGCCTGCTGATGTCAGCACTGCTGAGGACAAGGATTTGACCCATCTCACTTGACCCCAGAGTGACTGGAAGGGCTTGCTGACTTGCCCCCTGTTTCGAACTCTCAAGACCATCACAGACTTCCTTCAACCCTGCAACAGCACTTGGACTTTGCCATCTGTGAGTCCTGTCCTGACAATTTGTGCCAATCCAGTCATGGGCCCCTGAAAGGTGATTTCTTCTGGGCTGCTCTATCAAAATGGGTTCATCGCAGACTTTACGCCGATCGGAATCAACTCATCATCCTTCTACACAAACGCAGCAGCTGCTCGATGGCATCGCTACGACAGACTGCGCTGCGTTATGACGACGGACAGCACGCCTCAATGACGACACATCACCTGCATCATAAACGGTTTCGTCGGGGAAGCCTTCATCGTCTGCGCCGATCGGAACCGACGTATCAAGTCTACGACGTCAACGCTTCCTCCAGCCAAGGTACTTTTTCAGCAGAACCTGTGTGAGTCCTATAGTCAGCCTGCCCTCCATCACGGGCGGACACAACTTTGGTCCTGCGCGACCTCAAGTAAACCCTAAGCGCTATTTGCTTCCAAGCACTGTATTTTGATTTAATCTTTACAGATTCATAACTCAAGTGCTACTAATTGAAGGTTTGCTGCTTTGGCCTTGTTTTGCTCATGAAAATATGATCTATTTTTCTGAACCTGTGTGGAATATTTTTGTGGTGTTTTTATTGTGTTGCGTGTGGGTATGTTGCACAAATAGTCTATACATTGCCACTTTAGATAGGCCTGATTGCTCTGTGCCAAGGAAACCAGTGGGTGAGCACATGTTTTCTTTTAGCGTGCATCTAGCTTACCCTGACTAGAGTGGTGGTTCTTCCTTTTACAGGGTGCCTGCTCTAACAACCAGAAACCCCATTTCTAATGAGAATATACCACACATAATTAAATTAGTCTTCTGGCCGCACTGCTCGGCTGCACTCACCCTCACCCCAGGGGTGGGCCGGCTGAGTAGTTTGCCAAGGCCGGTTTCTGTTCCCAGTCCGGCCCAGTTCAAAAGATTACCCATGGGATAAAAGAATAGCTCCAGCCTATTCTCAGCACACATAATGGAGATTTTAAAACCAGATCCCGAGATTATATCACACATTGATGACAACTACCTATGCTAATGACCATACTAACATCAAATGGTTGCAAAGTTCCATTTAAATAGTCTGAAATTACCTGACTGACCGTGACTTTTCTTGGTTATGAATTATCAAATGAGGGCAAGGGACTGGCACTCAATTACCTAACACTTCCTGACACACTGAGGAAGTTACATTCTCTGTTGGATTTTCTCACCTTCAGGCAAACTTACCTGCCAAACTGTGCTGAGTGGTTACAGGTTGCTGAACATGTGTTCACGAGCATTGGAAAGCACTGTGAAAAGGTTAACAGCTGCTTATTTCTGTATTTGATTATTAAACCGGTACTAATGAGGTGAAATCTCTGCCCAGACAATATTAATTACTATGAGTAAAAATTACAAAATAATGAAGTGCTACTATCAAAAAATGTACTGCATTACGCAGCATAATTTATATTTTCTTGCTGGATAATTTAGTCAATCCTGCCGCGTAATTTGGTGCTCCACTGTCACATAATTCCAGTGGCACTGTTAATAATGGCACCTTCTGATTAATGATTTCCTTGAGTTTTTTCTTCCACTTTATTTCCCCTCATGTATCTTGGGATACACGGGGACAGGTTTACTAATGTTTCATGCGCCACAATGTAGAAAGGCAAGTTGCTGTACTATGTTGTGGGAACCCTGACCTGCGCCATATATTCAAATATATGGTGCTGTTCAGATCTCTCCCAGGGATAGCACACTTGTGACTGCCAAAGCAGACATCCTTCCTGCACTGTGGGCATGCCTTCCTACACAATACAATCCTTAGAAGCTCATTGCCTTTTGTATTTGTGATGCAGATTGTAGCACAAATGAAAAGAGGAAGCAACAGGAATAAATAAAGATATTTCTCCTTGTTACACCTGCCTTGGGTAGGTACATTATTTTTCTGGAATTCCGAGTTTACGGACTTTAGCAAATTTTGGTTTGCGTCATAATTCATGGGTGGATGCACGGAAACGCCCATGCTCCACCCATGGAACACCTAACTGATGCAAAGTAAGGCTGCAATACTTTTTGTTTTAATAAGTCAAGCAAATTGGGGTTTTGCGTATTTTAGTAAAATCCCAAAATCTGCAAAAATTTAGTGCACCTCAGAAACCAAATATTAGTAAATCTAGGCTTTGCACAACCTGCGGGTGCGACTTAACAAAACTACTATGCAGCCTGTGACACAGTTCAGGGTGTAGGTAAAGACAGTAAGTTCCACGCACACCAATGTTTGCAGAAATGAATTCTATGGTACTTGCCCAGCAGAAGGCTGACCATCAGTTCCCACACTAATAGTGGATGATTAAGGTTTCTGTTTGCAGGGTTACAATGTAGAGTTGAAACACTGGCACCTGAACAGACTCAAAAAGTCAAAAGGAAAACCAATTAAGAAAGGTAGCTGTCTTACGAGATAAGCTTCCATTATTCCATGTGGCACGCACTTTGGGCCATCAGCGTGACAGGATTCATGCCCAAGGGAACTGTGCAGCTAACTTAGCTGCAAAGGCTGCAGTGGAGACTTAAATTGGAGACTTTAAGCAGGTCTATGGCAAAGATCAACACAGATACACAAGCAGTGATACAAGCAACAGTAAAGAGTGAAACACCACCAGACTTCCTTTCTCTTAAATGCTGCTACACTGTCAATTCAGATAAGACTTCTGGGGTTTTCATCCCCGGGGTGGGAAACAGGATATTTCCTAATAAACTGTCTAGATAAGACTTAATCAAAGCAATCCATGAGGGGTTGGCGTCTGCTGATGCTGGGATAAATGGGACCTGAGTAATGCAAAATCAACTCTACTGGTGGCCATGCTTACTTAAACAAGCCAGAGACTATGTTCGACAAAGTGATGATTGTCAAGAGATGAAAGATTCTAGTGTTAGAAAGCCCAAGTAGATTCCCCTCACAGTCTCCAATCTACAGTTTAGGATTTTACATTTAGACCATATCAGTCTAATAAATTATGCTAACCAATACATATTGGTGGCAATTGACTCATGTTCTCAATTCCTGTGGATGTGTACCCGCAAAGTCTTACAGGGATGCCATATCTGCCCTAAAAATATGCTTGTAATTCATTTTGAGCAGAGAATGACAGGTTAATTGTGCTCACTAATGTCACGCTAAACAAGCCCGGATCCCACAATGCCTTAACAAGCCCGGATCCCACAGGTCTTAGTCACCAGTTAGTTTGGAGTTCAGAGATCATTAAATCCATTGCTTTGAAGAGTATTGGGAGGGCACACTCCATACGAAGTACTCTTTTAAAATCCCATGTATGTATCAGATCTAGATAATCCTGGGAAGGAGACGGAAGAAATATAATTTGACAGGACCAACATTTAAATGTCCTATAGAGCATCCGAGAGGTTAGAAACAAGCTATCTAATTGGAAACATAAAGAAGATAGCACTGAAAAAAAAGTGAAAACAGCTGTTAACAGCTGGGTACCCAAAGTAGATGATCTAGTTTGATAAAAGATCCACGATAAACAAGCCTGTTGGCCATCCTACAAAACATGCCTTTCAGTTCTTGGGGTAAAAGGCAAACCAAGTGTTATCCTGCCTCCATTGTCTGGTTCAATGAAAAACAGAAAGATGTCCACTGACCACAGTAAAAAGCCCTATGTGACCGGTCTGGTATAGCAGAACATCCTGGACATCAAGAATGACGCAGAATAGAACCTCACAGCCTCTTCCTACTCTGAACAAAGTACTTCTTAAAGAGCGCAGTAACATCACCAGCTTGAGTACCCAACCAGTGATACTTGAGTATAATATGTCTCCAGCTTTACATCAATTAATAGATTCCATAAAAGAATCTGATGCTGCAATTACTACAGTTGAACATGTTCCAATCAAAACCGTGGTTTACCCTGAAACCCTGCATGAGTCAACACCTACTTAAATTATTCATTTTTGAGAAACAACACTGCATGAAAATGAATCTGAGTTTTGAACAGATTACTTTTCATCACGCTCCCCAATCACTCTACACCACTGATATATTCCTGCTTATCATTGGTTGCATGATCGGTACTTGACATCATTATGACCCTATGTTTGGATTGACACAGAAGGGTTTCTTTTCATCATGTGACTGCTAAAACAGATGGTGGTTCTGCTGCTACTGAATGAATGTTACGTCCCTGAAAGAACTGTTCCACAACCCATGGTATGAGAATTACAACTGGTCTTTATTGCCACAAAGCTCAACATGACATCTATGATGCAAAAATAACAGCTTATCCTGTGCCCTAGGGCATAGTTTGTGAAAGAGTTCTCTATCAGGTTATGGGACCCACTGAAACATTGTAATTGCCATATGTTTTGAACGTTTCAATGAACAATGTCATTATTCTGGATTCTATTTCAGAAGACTGGGATACGAAGAAACTTTCTACTCCGAGAGGAACTTATCCAGAAAGCCAGACCAGACAGTAAAAGAACGGTGGAGGGTGTTACATTTTTTACTAGACCTGACTTTTGTCACGTGACAGTAGAAAGGAGGTGGAGGCTCAGGAAAATGATCTCGGAGTTTCAGGCTTTAGGATCAGAGGCGTATCTGCTATTCCCAGCCAGGTTGAAAGTGGTCACAAAGGGCAAGGTCAGGATGTTTATATCGGAAGTGAAAGCACAGGAGTTTATTCAGGATCTGGAAAGGGCGAAGAAAGAGGGTCACTGAGGGAAAAGGTGCTATGTCGAAGAGAGGGGGGCACACTGGAGATGATGGGAGAGGGGTGCGACTAACACAACCAGGAAGCGTCCACACATAGGTCATTGCTGACCTATTTGCCTGCAGGGAGGGGGTAGGGAGGGAAAGACAGGGGAGGGGGGGAGAGGGGAGGGGGAAGTCAAAAAACAGCTGAAATGTATGGTTTGGATATGGCAGTTAGCACACATTGATTATTTATTTTGTTCATTGACTATATTTTTGAGTAAAGAAGGAGGGAGAAAGTTCAGAAGGGGGGGAGAAGGATTAAAGAAACAGCTGGGTTAGGAAGAGATGCCTTTTTTTTCAATACACAATGTCATGTAAGATAGTCTCTATAAATGTATGTGGGCTGAATGATCCAAGGAAAAGGGCGAATGTAGCAGCTTATATAAGAACTTTACAAGTGGATCTAGTATGCTTACAAGAAACGCATATAGAGGAAAAGCAGATTTATTTAATGAATCAATTGGGCTTTGATGTACTTGCAGCCAGTAGGCAAGGATCTAGGACAAGAGGAGTTGCTATTCTGGGGAGAAGAAGAGATGTGATAGTTAAAAGAAAGAAAGAGGACCAGTGGGGGAGATGGGCTATGGCGGAACTAAGCGTTAAAGGGCTCAATGTAACATTAGTAAACTTATATGGTTCCACTGAGGATGATCCGGAGATATGGCAGTTTTTAGATATAGAACTAGCACAGTGGCCCGAACCAGTAATATGTTGTGGCGGTTTTAATATGCATGACCCTACAAGTTCATTTATGGGTACAGGAGCGGTGTATAATGGTAGAAAGAGAAAAGTAAATAGGGCTATTGCCAATATGGTTAAAAATAATCTTCTGGCAGATCCCTGGATAATGCAACACCCACTGTTAGATGGTAGCACTTTTTTTTCGGCACCTCATCAGGTGTTGGTGAGATTAGATTATTTTTTAGTCTCAAGGTCTTTGGTTTTGGAGACACAGATTGAAAAGCAACCAAGGACTATTTCTGACCATAGTCCGCTAATATTGACAGTTAAGGTCCCACAAGTACAGAGCAAGAGGTCTACATGGACGTTTGAGAGGAGTCTTCTCCAAGACCTCGAGTATAGGAAATACATGGAAGGGTGGATTAGGTCCTTCTGGGAGATCAATCATGGAACTGCCTCTGTAGGGCAAACTTGGGATTGCTTTAAAGCAGGTGTTAGAGGAGAGACACTGAGCTATGTGTTGACCAGACGCAAGAAAGAGAGGTTAAAGAATGAAGCTATTCGTCAAAAGTTGATTATCGAAGAAGAAAAACTAGTTGCTGCAGTAAAATCCAAATCTAGCTTGGAAAATATATTATTAACACTAGTAGCATTGAGGGCAGACGCAGTAGAAAGTTTCTCGAAAAAGCTTGCTGAAAAATACCTGGCTAAGAAAGAAGAGACCTATGAGTGCAGTGAGAAAGTGGGCCACATACTTGCGGTTAAAGCTAGACAGCAGAGGGCAGCTGCGGAGATAAAAGAGATATTGGATCCAATGGGTGTCACTGTCACAGGCTCGGATAAGATCAGAGATGTCTTTAGAGGTTTTTATGAAAAATTGTATACACAGGGAGACACAGAGGGAATAGTGGAAATTAGGAACTATCTTAGAGATATCTGCCCATCTTCTGTCACAAAAGAAGAAGGAGAAATGTTAGAGTCTACCTTAGGTCTGGAGGAATTTATCGATGCACTAAATAGTTTACCATCAGGAAAGGCGACCGGACCTGATCAAATCCCGGTTGAATTTTATAAAGTATTTCGTGATTGTTTGTTGATTTATATGTTTGAGGTTATGCTATATGTACAACAAGGGGGGCAGTCACCAGATTCATGGCGTGGGGCAGATATAATTGTTATTGCTAAAAAAGGGAAGCCCGTAACTCTTCCTGGATCTTACAGACCCATTACATTGATGAATTCAGATAGCAAGGTATATTCTAAGATGTTGGCAAAGAGATTAGCAGGTTGTATTGAACACTTGGTGAGCCCATCACAGCATGGTTTCATACCCGGGAAGGGTACTACACAGCATATTAGGACACTGATCACTATGATCGACGCGGCAGAAGTCACAGGCGACCCTATTTCAGCACTTTTTTTAGACGCCGAGAAAGCTTTCGATAGGGTCGCCTGGGAATATCTATGGGAAGTTATGAAGTGGTGTGGTATTGGTCCAGGTTACATAAGAGCGATACAAGCCTTATACAGAGACCCGGTTGTTAAAATTAGAGTAAATGGAGGGCATTCGGATCTAGTACATATACAAAGGGGGACTCGCCAGGGCTGCCCGTCTTCTCCATTGTTGTTTGCCCTGTATATAGAGCCATTATTACGCAAGCTAGAGGGAAACCGCGATATTCAGCCTATGTCATTAAATGGTTGCACTGTGAAAACTCTCGCCTATGCTGACGACGTGGCTATATTGACTCCAAATCCGGATATAGCTATGGTGGGAGTAGAAGCAGAAGCGCATGAATTTGGGCTGATCTCAGGATATAGTCTAAATAAAACTAAAACCCAGATTATCGTGAATAGGTTCGCATCAAGTTTGGATAGCAGGGTGGTCAATAATGCAATATACCTAGGGATTGATATATCTGTAAAATTGGAGGAGTTAGTCGAGCGTAATATGGAACCACTGTTAGCGAAGGTTAAAAATGACCTGGAAAGGATAAACAATTTACATCTTTCTCTGGTCGGATGTACAAATGTGTTGAAAATGATGGTTCTGCCTAAATTTTTGTATTTATTCAGGTCAATACCTTTAATTTTTGAGAACAAATGGTTCAACAGGCTGGAGAGCGTAGCTAACAGATTTATCTGGGCACGAGGAAAAACCCGTAGGGCTTATAAATGTATCACTTTGCCAAGGGATAGAGGGGGCTGGGGTGCACCAGATTTTAGATCATACTACTTGGCTGCTGCTCTCCAGTACATGCAGGGAATAATAGGAGGAGGCGCGGGGTCATCAAAGACCATTAATATGTCAATCGAAACTTATTCAGTGGTACTAGGACAAAATACTATAAATTGTTTCCTGTACTTTACGGATCTGGGCTATCTTAGAAGGCAGACATACAAGACTCTTAGGGCGGCACTTAAAATCTGGAGCACTTTTTTGAAAAAGACAGGTATGGGTAGATTTAATAGGTACACCAAAGTTTATAAAAATAAATCCTTCCCTGAAGAAATTTTTGCGGATTCAGTAATGGCGGACTGGGAGGATAAAGGGATACATCAAATTGGGGATTTAATAAATTCAGAGGGGATTGTACAATTTGAGGAATTGGTTAAAATATATAAATAAACAGAAGGGACTTCTTTAAATACCTTCAGATTAGGAGTTTTCTTAGAAATAAACAAGGGGGGCCGTTGGGCTTTCACCCAAATGAACTGATGGAAGGGCTAACTACGGGGGAGGAATACTCCATTAGGCTAATATATGCTGCACTGGCAAAAAATAGACCAGATGATCTGGATAAGCATAGGGCTAAATGGGGGGATAGGATAGAGGCTACCCCTGAATCATTCAACGAATCACTGGAATTAGGCCGGTCCATGCTATGTTCTGCCCCCTTGCAATCCCAACACTACAAAACACTATTCTCGTTGTATCACACTCCAGCCAGGATTGCGAAAAGGGGGGGTACCGAGGGTATTATGTGCCCCAGATGCAATTCTACGGAGGCAGATATTGTCCACATGTTTGCCACATGTCCTCAACTATATACACTAATTGAGGATATCGAACAATTTTTAGTCAACTCATTAAAGATAAGGATAACCTTTACAGTAAGCTTAATTATGCTGGGAGTAGACGCAGGAAACGTCCAAATGGATCCAGGTGATGCAATGTTTGTGTTTATGGCAGCGGCTGTCTTTAGATTAATGTTAGCCAGAGTATGGTTAGATAAGAATCCCCCAACCATGGAAGTATGGTTATCAAATCTTATTGCTATACATAATTTAGAGAAATATATATATGCAAGGAAGGGTAGGATAGGGAGAGCTCGAGGTATTAAAATATGGGGACCATTGGAGAAATGGAGAACAGGAATAGGATGATCCAATTTGGTTTTTCTTTTCTTTTCTTTTTTTTTTTTTTTCCTTGATGACTTATGATTGTGTTTCTTCAAAATGTTATAATATGATATTATGTTGCTTTGGCCTCCCCTTTCGGTGTTTAAATAGTTTTGATTTAAAATTCCCGGTTATATTGTGAGACGAACAAATGTAGGAGGAAAATTTTGTATTCTTTTGAAATGTGTGCTTTTTTGAAATTTAAAATAAAATATATTTAAAAAAAAAAAAAAAGAATTATGAAGAATTGTATGGCTTTCATCAATATGCACACTATTCTATACATCCAACTAGTTATCCCAGAGAAATATACAATTACACACAGCTGGAGAATTGAAATGCTCCACCCATTGTCATCCGAAATTCCTAATGAAATTCCCCTATTTCTAGAGTGAAGACAAGTCCAATCCCTCATCCGTCTAGTTTTTCACAACAACTCCTGAAAATCTTAATTACCACCAACAAGGAGATTTATTAAGAGGAGTACAATCAGAATGTGGCCATACAGGCAAAGTAGTATTGGAAAGAAAATATTGACGAGATAATTGTTTGGGGAACCAAATATTGGCAAATGCAAGATAAAGAAACCCTATTTAGAGCATGCATTATACACAAACATGATTTTCCTGAATGAAACAATTCAGCAGACTACCTGTCTGTGATTTGGAATTATAAAAGCCCTTAAATAGTCCTCTATACAAAAGGCTTAATCAACACTGTTCACCAATTGGTGACTGCAAATTAATATTTCAGGCTCTGAAATAAATGCTATGATCAAGAATGGAACTTTTACATCCACACATTCCTCTCCTGAAGGTTTAATATTATGGCCGTATGATTAAAAAAACCTACATGCATCATTTCCTCTCCAACACCCATGCATTACGCAGCACACATGCACAGAGGAATAATCCTACAAGTATACTTTTGTGTAGGAGAGTATCCCTTCCAGCACAAAACCTATCCGGACTACAACGTAGGCCCCTAAGCGTCGTGGCATAAGGGTGCCTGTGAAGGTGTTAGGCACCCAGAAGTGCGCCAGCGCTACAAGAGTGTTGATCTGCGCCATATATTAGTAGATACATCACATTTCTGCTCTCTCCCTTTGACGCCACGCAGCACAGCAATTTCCCTGGCTGGTTTTCATAAAATGGAACGTGAGGAACAGCGCCATATCTAATAAGATGTGGCTCTGTTTTCCTGCACTGGTGCACTTTTGGCTACCATGTACCAATGCACACACCCTTGCACCACAGTGCAGGGGTGTGTGCATTCTGTGGTTTATAGTTTTTGCATTAAAAGGGAGCCTTCTAGTCCAAAAGCTATCCTTTAGCAATTTTCCTGCGTTGTATTGCGTGCTGGACAATGCAACATGCACGCAAAGTTGAGAAAATGAGTAGAAATTAAAATGTTTCTTCTTGTTGCACCTGAGTAGGAGGTGTAAGATTGTGGTGCAAATCCCTGTCTATCATTGTTGATAGATATGGATTTGCACCACATATTTAAGTGGTTGCATTGGAATGCTAATGTAACTCCCACGGAGCACCCCCTTCACACAAAATAATGTAAAGCAGCGCATACTGTCACTTTGCTTTACTTTGGGAAACTATCCAATAGACATCCTGTGTGATTGCGTTAGATAGTAAATCGCAACATAACACTTTGCGTTAGGCGTACATTATAAAAATACCATAAACCCAGTAAAAAACGTTAACAAATCTGAGCCTAGGTTTGTTTCATTTACATGTTTCATGGATATTTTGATCCAGATTTACAGACGTCATGGAAAGCAGCATAGCAGCCAAAGTTGCTGTGCTGGGCTGCATTGCGTGAGAGGGAGAGAGCAGGAAAGCACCTGGTACAGATTTACTAAGCCTTTGCATTACGTAAGTTGACGAATCGAAATCACAAATGCTTCAGTCAGATTTACAAAGCCATGCAAGAAGAGATTTGCGCCGCCTTGCCTGGCTTTGTAAAGAAATGTAACACCACACTGCGGCTGCTCTTCGTTGCCTTACATTTCGAGCTGGAAGCAATTATGTGGGTGGAGCATGGATATTTCTGGGGATCCACCCATGGATTTGATGCGGTTCTAGATTTACAACGCTTTGTAAACCTGGGAGTGCGTCAAATCAGTACAACTAGCAGAGGATGGCTTTACAGGGAGAAAAAACGAAATTCTCCTTATTTGTTTCCTCTTTCTATGCATGATGCATTCTGCAGCAAATGTATCTTGCTGAAATAATAGTAAATATATCCCCATATCTACTAAGATATGGTGCTTGCCTACTCTCTCTCCCTAGCGGTGGCACACAATTGGGCTGCCTAGCGCCATTCACACACCTTTGCAAGATAGGGCAAGTGTGTGTGCATGATGTCTAGCATAGGGTTTGTATATGAATGGTACCTTTCAAGTACAAAATACAATGCCTCGACAGCTATGACAACTTTTCCCACTTTGAATATGGGCTATGCAGTACAGCACACATTCCTGCACATAAACAACCAATGGTGTTTTGCTGTATTCAAATGTGCTGCATAACTCAGCACACATTGAAACAGAAACGAGGAGAAATTAAACATTTCTCCTCCTTTCGCCAGGGTTAGACCCCGTTTTCCCTGGTCTTAATTTTGGCGCTGCCCATATTTACGCCACCTTTGTAAATACGGAGCAGCGTCAAAATCAATCGGCGTTGCGGTGGAATGCCCACGGCAACACTCATTGCCCTCCCCTTTCACGCTATAGGAAAGGGTGCCTTATTTACCATGCGGCCTTGTAAATAAGGCAAAGTCCCTATCGCCACCTTATCGTTAAAAAAAGTAACGTTGTGGTTCCGATAGGGTCTTGTAGATATGCCCCTGAGTGTTCACACTGAATATGCTTTTTCAATATTTCCAGATAATTTACAGGTAAATATAAAATAAATGCCCAGAATTTAAACAACAAGTGTTTCTTGCTGTTATGTGGGTGGTATGCTTGCAGACAATATATTATGGTTATGCTGTGTCAAAAATTAATATGGGCAATTTTATATAAAGTCCTGTCTATAAATCATGTCTGGCCCTGTGCAGAATCTTAATACAGAATCAAATGGCTGGTATTTTACTCTGGAAACGGTGGCTACCCTATCAGTAATTTGCCTTTCTCCTTGATTGCAATGTCAGAAGGCAACTGTAATAACTTGTTACAGTTGAGGAGGTAGGTAATTTCTTAAGTAGTGTCATAACTCACCTGTTCATAATTGGACATTTATTTTACATGCATGCCAGCAGACCCGATTCAGGTGGGAGACTACTGATTTTTCAAACCAAAAATTACCTTATTTTAGCAGTCTCCCACCTGAAATTACCTCTGCTTCAATAGAAGTCAATAGGGAAATCCCTTGAGTATTTTTTCCAAAATCTCCAACTTCCTTGTTCTAAGAGGTTGGCTTGGATGCTTTTACGTAGAGACCGCAGGCTCCCACACAGTGCACAAGTCTGGGTACCACGCGGGTGGACGGCGCCCCCCCCCCCACTTATTTTACAGGGTGTACGCTGTCCACCCAGCTCCTCTAAAGCTGGATACTCGACCAACCAAGCTTTTCCAGGTGATTGCGGCTGAATCCGGCATTTCTCTGTCTGCCGGTCACCAAGCACTAACTTTCTTAGAAGGCATAAATTGACTTTCCTGCCGATCTCTCTGCGCTACCTATCACCGCTCTTGCCTTGCAATTTTAACCTGCCGCAATCGCCTCGCATCCTTTCCAGGCTGCTGCTGCTGGTCGCATTTTGGTGGCCGTGCCCTATATTATGCACTGAGATGGTGCACCAGGAGAGCTCATAGGGCTCAAAAGGCTTCGTATCCCCCATCGTGTGTCAGCCCGGGCTGAGACAGCTTCCCGGGCACACACAAAGACTGGTTTGAGCTGCTTTAGGCTAGCTGGTCTGGTGTCAGTCTAATTGCGGCCACACCCGAGTACTTCACAGGTGTTTAAAAGACCCCGAAATTTGGCTCTAGTTGCGCCTCTGGTACCAGGTAAGAATACGAGCCGGGGCCAGATCCCTGCGCTCCCCCTCAGCAGAATAGGGCCTGCCGGCCGCCTCTGGCTGGTTGTCTGCTATGAAGCAATGGATGGCGCATGTGGTGTTTCTCGAGTTAAATTCCGCTGGTGTCAGAATGAAAGACTCAGACAACGCAGGCCTATCCTGAATTTTCCATGAGTGGCGCGTGCATGTTGTGATGTTCTGGGCTCATTTCTGTACACATACCGGAGTCCCTTCCATTTTACAAAGTGCAGAGAGCAGCATCGGTGAGTGAAGCAGAGAAGAACTACTGACAATTTAGCCTGCAGGTTTAACGAGAAGCCCCATAGACTGGGTTCATGTTTGGTGTTGATGCCAGGAAGCCTGGCATGCACATGCTTCTCTGATCCACGTTGTTAGATTTGTAGTGTAGTTGCTAAAAGGTGGTAGCTCCCACAAAAATAAACCTCCTGTGTGGTTGCCTCTCAATGAACACGGCTGTGAAAACGGTATGGCAGTGGCTGCAATTGTTGCCTTCCCATAGAATCTAATATACCATATCATATTCTTGCAAGAGCCACTACAGTGAATGTAAAGGAATTTCCACAGCCTTGCATGTGCCACATAGGTAGGTTATGTAGATAGTGTGTAGTGTGTGTTTTTACAGGTGACACCCAGCAAGGGTGGCCTTGCTCTTGAATTGCTGCAGGTTTAGCTGTTTAAAACGACACGAGAGCTTCCAAGCAGGTGCCTTGGTAACGTTTAGCTCCCTCCTGCTGCTATGAACTCCCAATCATAACCTACTAGACCTTTCCCTCTTCTAACCCCCAGGAATAATTATCCATCCATCCATCAAACTAACAAATCCTCTGCTGAAATCAATTTCTTAATCTTGTGATGTGTGCATATTGAGCTTGAGCACACAGGTGTACTAATATTAACAGCAAATAAGTCCAGCAATTCTTCCAGGAATTGACTTTCAAAACTTGTGTGTATGATAAGTCAGTGTCACTCGCAGCTCAATATGGAGTTAGATGTTTGACCGTGACTGGACATCCTCATGTTTATAATCACTTATCAAGGTGAGAGTGACGCTGCAGTTTGTTGAAATAAACAATCTATAGTATTGTAGTAAATCTCAGCATATTGTAGTACATGTGAATGAATACATTATGTTATATTCCATGAGAATGAAAGAGAAGTGACTTGTGGCGCTGTATGTAAATATCATGCAAAGGATTGTGGGGACTGTGGGTGTTGCGCTCACCGTCTGGCGATGCTGCTGAGTTGCCTCATCTCACAGCAGCGCAGCCCGTCTGAAAGGCGCTTTGCATCGATCCTGGAAGGATGGAAAGTTGAGTTGCTTTTGCTATGATCCAAACATAGGGGTACCGCCTTCACACAGGTGACATGGAGGTTGTGGGGTATCAGGTTGTGACCATGTGAGATGGAAGGGGGGTGAGAGCGAGATGTGGGGGTAGTGGGGACAATGGGAGTTAATAAGTGCTAAACACGGTGCCCAGAGCATATTACAAGAAAAATATTAAAAACAGTTTAGGAAGAATCACTGGCGCCAGTCAGCGGGAGGTGCTATGAACAACCTTCATGCAGAGTGTCTCCTCCCCTCGCATGGACTTGAACCCACAACCCATAGCAGGAGGGCAGGAGCCTGTTTCTGTACCAGGCAGCGGCGACACAGGGATGAACCCACCGTGCTGCCTGTTGGTACTGAAGGAGCCTGCCCCCTGGCGACAGACTTGAGCACTGCACCCCGGCTCTCCCCTGACTGAGATGGGCCCTGTGGGGCTTATTAATGATCCCCTGCGTCACTTTTGCGCCATGGATGCGTCACTTTTTGTGACGCACAAGTAGCGTTAAAAAATGCGTCATATTAATTAAGTGAGGCATCTAGGTAGTTGCGTCACTTCATAAACCCCTGCGCTGCTTATACCTGCCTTCGGTATAATGTATGCAGGGTGGGCGCACCCCCGCAAGAAAGGGTCGTAGGAGTGCCACAGTGAAATCTATGAGATTTTGCTGCGCCACTTCTAGGACACCAATGCGTCAAAACCTTACGCCTGCCTCATGGCAGACGTAAAGGTGACGCAGGCTCTATCACATGGTGCTTGCCTCTTGTGAAAGGAACATTGCTGGAGTTGCGTCAGGCTTCAGACACAACTCCAGCAATGTGCCACTTTTTGCGCTGACAGATACGACGTATATGTCCTTCCTGCGACATGATGCGTCACAATGTAAACATGCCGCATCATTGGTGTCGCAAGGAGGGCGCGCTGAGAAGTGGCGCATCACTGCTTTCACACAGCGATGCGCCACTTCTCGTAAACGAGGCCCTGTGGGTTTCCGTACTAGGCCGGAAGGAACAGTTTGATCGTGGATGCAACACCGGTCACATACATTGAAACATCATTCGTCTTAATCTCTGGAATTACAGGATCATGTTTAAATAGCCACTGACATGCAACGGAAAAAGCTTCAGGGTGTAGATATGAAGGATGCTGATTAGAATATAATAGGTTTTCTTTTACAAAAATATCAGGCGGATAGTTCTGGACTTCCTTTCAAAAATTCTTGGCTTGTCTATCACACCAACGCGCAAGATTGAAACAAGCATTGGCATAGCCAATAAGTCTCGCCTTTGAGACCTTATAAGTGTTTAGCCATGCAACAGTTGATATTGTTGCACCAAGGATATTGTGCTGGATAACGAAACACTTACAAAGTCCCAAAGGCGAGACCTATTGGCTATGCCAATGCTTGTTTAGGATTTATGCCTTGCACCCACATATAAGGATATTTATTGTAAGTCACCGTGTAGTTCCATTACCTTCTAAAAGAATTCGACCGTGACCTTGCTGCTCTGATCACGGAAGTCCTTCGTGATTCCCAATAGCCTTATAATTCTTATTTTTAACACCTTTCGCGCGCCGCAAATTCCGCGCTAGTGCGGAACGTTCTCGTTCAGCTGACACCCGAATAGAAAAAGATGGGGCTAAGAAAAGCAATAACAATCTTACACACTAAAATCACACCAAAGTAGCTTTCACTGTTAAATAATTATTTTACACCCAAGTAGCTTTCATTGTAATTGTTAATATAGTTAAAATATATTCCTCAATAAGATTTACCCTAAGACAATTAGGTCGACAACTTTTATAGTGACCATTGAAGTTAGGAAAAGTCGATTTATGCTAGCAAATAGTTTGTAGGGCAAAGACAAAAATAATGTTTGTAGATTCACAATGTGTGTTTTGATGTAGTGCCGAGTATTTGCTTAAAAGCAATGCATTATGGGTATGGCGGCTTTGACAGAAACTTGTTTACGTTGACTTCTCGGTGGATTTCTGAAAGACTAAAGACTGCAATTCCACTGAACACCGACAGAGGTCTTCCCATTTGATGAAAGTTTCTACGTTTAAACGACCCAGTCATAATATAAGCTCAGTTTGTTTTAAATTGTGGGGCATATTATCAAGGGGGTTTATCTCCGCTTTTTTGGCCTTAAAAGCCAAGAAAGCGGAGATAAAATTATCTCCCTATTACCAAGCTGTCGCTAACACCAGTTAGCGACAGCTAATAGGAGATAGCGACCATCTTGGGCCCCGCTTTGCATGTCAGTGATATTTATCACTAATGACATGCAAAGTGGGCGTGCCAAGATGTTAGCGACTGGAAACAGTCGCTAACATCGCTATCTCCTATTACCAACTTTTGGAGATATTCGCGCTAAGCGCGAATATCTCCAAAAGCTAACACCTGCCCTGAGCAGTTCTTAGCCATGTTATCCAATGGGAGGTGGATAACATGGCTAAGAGCATTTGCTCGATAATGCATGAATATCGCTGACTTTTCAGCGATATTCATGCATTGCGGCCGTTTTTTATCGCATTTGCGATAAACCTTGCTAATAGCAAGGTTCATCTGCGATAAAAATCGCCGATGTGCGGCGATAATTTTTGTCTCTAAACAAGTTAGAGACAAAAATTATCGCTAGACTTGTTGGTAATATGCCCCTGTGTTATTCAGTGATTTAGATTTGATAGCGTAACATTTGCGAATGGATTGTAACGTAAATTAGTTGTGCTCGTTGTACCGTTATACTATATTTGTCAATAAGAAACCCAACATTGAAGCATTTTATGCATGTTATCTTCTGCTCTTAGGTTACAGCCGAAGTTCCGTTTTATTTGACTATTTTTATTAACCCCCTCCCGTCCAAGGGACACGAGCAGACTAAAGCAACAGAGCTTCGAGCCGAGGAACCGACGAAGTGATTCAGGGGTATATTATCAAGGGGTTTTATCTCCGCTTTTTTGGCTTTAAAAGCCAAGAAAGCGGAGATAAAATGATCTCCCTATTACCAAGCTGTCGCTAACACCAGTTAGCGACAGCTAATAGGAGATAGCGACCATCATGGGCCCCACTTTGCATGTCAGTGATATTTATCACTAATGATATGCAAAGTGGGCGTGCCAAGATGTTAGCGACTGGAAACAGTCGCTAACATCGCTATCTCCTATTACCAACTTTTGGAGATATTTGCGCTAAGGGCGAATATCTCCAAAAGCTAACACCTGCCCTGAGCAGTTCTTAGCCATGTTATCCAATGGGAGGTGGATAACATGGCTAAGAGCATTTGCTCGATAATGCATGAATATCGCTGACTTTTCAGCGATATTCATGCATTGCGGGCGTTTTTTATCGCATTTGCGATAAACCTTGCTAATAGCAAGGTTTATCTGCGATAAAAATCGCCGATGTGCGGCGATAATTTTTGTCTCTAAACAAGTTAGAGACAAAAATTATCGCTAGTTGTTGATAATATACCCCTCAGTTTGTTTAATTTGCCCTCAGCTGTGCCTATATGAGCCGAATGCCAGCGACTCATAGTTAGGGACACTGGTTTTATTTGATTCAGCATCTTGTTTTGCATACTTATGGATTTGTAACATAATTCATCATCTGCTGCATAATCTACAGAATTTAACTAAAAAAATGTGCTTTTGTACCTCAAACAGATCAAAAGTTAGACAAGCATTTGCAATGCAATAGGTCTCGCATTAGGAAAGGTTGAGCTATTGGTATTGTAAATGACAAATTTTGTATTTATGTGTTGGTTTTAAAAATAGCTAAATTAATAGCTTTGTCATTTACAATTCCAACAGTTTTAACTTTCGCAAATGCGACACCTAAAGCATTTGTAATGCAATATGTGTTGTATTTACATGACTTAGATGTATTGATATTACAAATAACAATGGCTTTTAATTTTTTTAAATAATACATACTTAAATAAAAGTTACTGTAATTTATAATGGCAATAGCGTAAACTTTTGTAAATAACTTTTGTGAAGATTATGTTCAATGTAATTTATTGTCACAAAAATCCAAGAACAGAACTGAAATATTAACATCTTTTTGTGACATTTGTAATAAAGCTTGAAACATTGAGAGAACATATTTGAACCAGTTGTTGTTGAATGGTTGCACAGATTGATGCTGTGGTGGCGCTGAGTGATGTTGTGGTGGCGATGAGTGATGCTGTGGCGTTCAGTGATGCTGTGTTAGCGCCTAGTGATGTTGTTGTGCCTCTGAGTGATGCTGTGGTGATGCGATAGATAAAGTGAATGCGATAGATAGATAGAGGGAGGGTGATAGATAGATAGAAGGAGGGCGATAGATAGATAGAGGGAGGGCGATAGCGGGAGGGCGATAGATAGATAGAGGGAGGACGATAGATGGAGGGAGGGCGATAGATAGAGGGAGGGAGATAGATAGAGTGAGGGAGGGCGATAGAGTGAGTGAGGGCGATAGATAGATAGAGTGAGGGCGATAGAGTGAGTTATGTTATGTTATGTTATGTTATAGGCTTTTGTATTGCGCACAGCTGCCCCAGCTAAGGGGCGTCCTGGCGCATGGCAAGAAAAAAGCAACACCTACAGGGAACATAACAGGGAAAGGAACAGAGGCAAATTATTCAAACAAAAAAGTTTTTAAAGCTTTGCGGAAGGCTAAAAGATCGCTAGTGCGATAGATAGAGGGAGGGCGATAGATAGAGGGAGGGCGATAGATAGAGGGAGGGAGGGCGATAGAATGAGTCAGGGCGATAGAATGATTGAGGGCGATAGAGTGAGTGAGGGCGATAGAGTGAGTTAGGGCAATAGAGTGAGTGAGGGTGATAGATAGAGTGAGGGCGATAGATAGAGTGAGGGCTATAGAGTAAGTGAGGGCGATAGAGTAAGTGAGGGAGATAGAGTGAGTGAGAACGATAGAGAGAGTGAGGGCGGTAGAGTGAGGGTAGTAGAGTGAGGGCGGTAGAGTGAGTGCGGTAGAGTGTTAGAGTGAGGGCAGTAGAGGGAGGGCAGTAGAGTGAGGGCGGTTGAGTGAGGGCGGTAGAGTGGTAGAGTGAGGGTGGTAGAGTGGCAGAGTGAGGGCGGTAGAGTGGTACAGTGAGGGCAGTAGAGTGGTAGAGTGAGGGCGGTAGAGTGGTAGAGTGAGGGCTGTAGAGTGATAGAGTGATACAGTGAGGGCGGTAAAGTGAGGACAGTAGAGTGAGGGTGGTAGAGCAAGGGCGGTAGAGTGGTAGAGTGAGGGCGGTAGAGTGGTAGAGTGAGGGCGGTAGAGTGGTAGAGTGAGGGCGGTAAAGTGAGGGCAGTAGAGTGAGGGCTGTAGAGTGGTAGAGTGATGGCAGTAGAGTGGTAAAGGGCGGTAGAGTGGTAGAGTGAGGGCGGTAGAGTGGTAGAGTGAGGGCGGTAGAGTGAGTGCGTGAGGGCGGTAGAGTGGTAGAGTGAGGGCGGTAGAGCGGTAGAGTGAGGGCTGTAGACTGGTTGAGTGCTAGAGTGAGGGCGGTAGAGTGAGGGCGTGAGGGCAGTAGAGTGAGTGCGGTAGAGTGGTAGAGTGGTAGAGTGAGGGCGGTAGCGAGGTAGAGTGAGGGCAGTAGAGTAGTAGAGTGAGGGTGGTAGAGTGGTAGAGGGCGGTAGAGCGGTAGAGTGAGGGTGGTAGAGTGAGTGTGTGAGGGCGGTAAAATGGTACAGTGAGGTCGGTAGAGTGAGGGTGGTAGAGTGGAAGAGTGAGGGCGGTAGAATGAGGGCGGTAGAGTGGTACAGTGATGGCGGTAGAGTGAGAGTGGTAGAGTGAGGGCAGTAGAGTGAGGGCAGTAGAGTGAGGGCGGTAGAGTGGTAGAGTGAGGGCGTTAGAGTGGTAGAGTGAGGGCGGTAGAGTGAGGGCAGTAGAGTGGTAGAGTGAGGGCGGTAGAGTGGTAGAGTGAGGGCGGTAGAGTGAGGGCGGTAGAGTGAGGGCGGTAGAGCCAGGACAGTAGAGTGGTAGAGTGAGGGCAGTAGAGTGGTAGAGTGAGGGCAGTATAGTGAGGGCGGAAGAGTGGTAGAGGGCGGTAGAGTGATAGAGTGAGGGCGGTAGAGTGGTAGAGTGAGGGTGGTAGAGTGAGTGCGTGAGGGCGGTAGAGTGGTAGAGTAAGGGCACTGGAGTAAGGGCGGTAGAGTGGTAGAGTGAGGGCAGTAGAGTGGTAGAGTGAGGGCTGTAGAGTGAGGGTGGTAGAGTGGTAGAGTGAGGGCAGTAGAGTGAGGCGGTAAAGTGAGGGCGGTAGAGTGGTAGAGTGAGGGCGGTAGAGTGAGGGCGGTAGAGTGGTAGAGTGAGGGCGGTAGAGTGAGGGCAGTAAAGTGGTAGAGTGAGGGCGGTATAGTGAAAGTGGTAGAGTGAGGGCGGTAGAGTGAGGGCGGTAGAGTGAGGGCAGTAGAAAGGTAGAGTGAGGGCAGTAGAATGAGGGCGGTAGAGTGACGGCGTTAGAGTGGTAGAGTGAGGGCGGTAAAGTGGTGGACTGGTAAAGTGAGGGCGGTAGAGTGGTAGAGTGAGGGTGATAGAGTGGTAGAGTGAGGGCGGTAGAGGGAGAGCAGTAGAGTGGTTGAGTGCGGGTGGTAGAGGTGTAGAGAGAGGACTGCAGAGTGGTAGAGTGAGGGCGGTAGAGTGAGGGCAGATGAGTGGTAGAGTGAGGGCTGTAGAGTGGTAGAGTGAGGGCGGTAGAGTGGTAGAGTGAGGGAGTGAGGGCGGTAGAGTGAGGGCGGTAGAGTGGTAGAATGAGGGCAGTAGAGTGAGGGCGGTAGAGCGGTAGAGTGAGGGTGGTAGAGTGGTAGAGTGATAGAGTGAGGGCGATACAGTGGTAGAGTGAGAGTGGTAGTGTGAGGGCGGTAGAGTGAGGGCGGTAGAGTGGTAAAGTGAGGGCGGTGGAGTGAGGGAGTGAGGGCGGTAGAGTGAGGGCGGTAGAGTGGTAGAGTGAGGGCGGTAGAGTGAGGGCAGTAGAGTGAGGGCGGTAGAGCAGTAGAGTGAGGGCGGTACAGTGGTAGAGTGAGGGCGATAGAGTGGTAGAGTGAGGGCGGTAGAGTGGTAGAGTGAGGGTGGTAGAGTGGTAGAGTGTGGGCGGTGGAGTGAGGGCAGAAGAGTGGTAGAGTGAGGGCGGTAGAGTGGTAGAGTGAGGGCTGTAGAGTGCTAGAGTGAGTGCAGTAGAGTGGTAGAGTGAGGGAGTGAGGGCGGTAGAGTGAGGGCGGTAGAGTGGTAGAGTGAGGGCAGTTGAGTGAGGGCAGTAGAGTGAGGGTGGTAGAGCGGCAGAGTGAGGGTGGTAGAGCGGTACAGTGAGTGCGGTAGAGTGGTAGAGTGATAGAGTGAGGGCGATAGAGTGGTAGAGTGAGGGCGGTAGAGTGAGGGCGGTAGAGTGGTAGAGTGAGGGCGGTAGAGTGAGGGAGTGAGGGCGGTAGAGTGAGGGCGGTAGAGTGGTAGTGTGAGGGCGGTAGAGTGGTAGAGTGAGGGCAGTAGAGTGGTAGAGTGAGGGCAGTAGAGTGGTAGAATGAGGGCGGTAGAGTAAGGGTGGGAGAGGGCGGTAGAGTGGTAGAGTGAAGGTGGTAGAGTGGTAGAGTGAGGGCAGTAGAGTGATTGCATGAGGGCGGTAGAGTGAGGGAAGTAGAGTGGGGAGAGTGAGGGCGGTAGAGTGAGGGCAGTAGAGTGGTAGAGTGAGGGCGGTAGAGTGAAAGTGGTAAAGTGGTAGAGTGAAGGCGGTAGAGTGAGGGTGGTAGAGTGAGGGCGGTATAATGAGGGCGGTAGAGTGGTAGAGTGATGGCAGTAGAGTGAGGGCGGTAGAGTGAGGGCGGTAGAGTGGTAGAGTGAGGACAGTAGAGTGAGGGCGGTAGAGTGGTAGAGTGAGGGTGTTAGAGTGGTAGAGTGAGGGCGGTAGAGTGAGGGCGGTAGAGTGGTAGAGTGAGGGCGGTAGAGTGAGGGCAGTAGAGTGGTAGAGTGAGGGCGGTAGAGTGAGGGCGGTAGAGTGGTAGAGTGAGGGTGTTAGAGTGGTAGAGTGAGGGCGGTTGAGTGAGGGCGGTAGAGTGGTAGAGTGAGGGCGGTAGAGTGAGGGCAGTAGAGTGGTAGAGTGAGGGCAGTAGAGTGAGGGCAGTAGAAAGGTAGAGTGAGGGCGGTAGAGTGGTAGAATGAGGGCGGTAGAGTGACGGCGTTAGAGTGGTAGAGTGAGGGCGGTAAAGTGGTGGACTGGTAGAGTGAGGGCAGTAGAGTGAGGGCGGTAGAGTGGTAGAGTGAGGGTGATAGAGTGGTAGAGTGAGGGCGGTAGAGTGAGAGCAGTAGAGTGGTTGAGTGCGGGTGGTAGAGGTGTAGAGTGAGGACTGCAGAGTGGTAGAGTGAGGGCGGTAGAGTGAGGGCAGAAGAGTGGTAGAGTGAGGGCTGTAGAGTGGTAGAGTGAGGGCGGTAGAGTGGTAGAGTGAGGAAGTGAGGGCGGTAGAGTGAGGGCGGTAGAGTGGTAGAGTGAGGGCAGTAGAGTGAGGGTGGTAGAGCAGTAGAGTGAGGGTGGTAGAGCAGTAGAGTGAGGGCGGTAGAGAGGTAGAGTGATAGAGTGAGGGCGATAGAGTGGTAGAGTGAGAGTGGTAGAGTGAGGGAGGTAGAGTGAGGGCGGTAGAGTGGTAGAGTGAGGGCAGTAGAGTGAGGGAGTGAGGGCGGTAGAGTGAGGGCGGTAGAGTGGTAGAGTGAGGGCGGTAGAGTGAGGGCAGTAGAGTGAGGGCGGTAGAGCAGTAGAGTGAGGGCGGTAGAGTGGTAGAGTGAGGGCGATAGAGTGGTAGAGTGAGGGCGGTAGAGTGGTAGAGAGAGGGTGGTAGAGTGGTAGAGTGAGGGCGGTAGAGTAAGGGCAAAAGAGTGGTAGAGTGAGGGCTGTAGAGTGGTAGAGTAAGGGCTGTAGAGTGGTAGAGTGAGGGCGGTAGAGTGGTAGAGTGAGGGAGTGAGGGCGGTAGAGTGAGGGCGGTAGAGTGGTAGAGTGAGGGCGGTTGAGTGAGGGCAGTAGAGTGAGGGTGGTAGAGCGGTAGAGTGAGGGTGGTAGAGCGGTACAGTGAGTGCGGTAGAGTGGTAGAGTGATAGAGTGAGGGCGATAGAGTGGTAGAGTGAGAGTGGTAGAGTGAGGGCGGTAGAGTGAGGGCGGTAGAGTGAGGGCGGTAGAGTGGTAGAGTGAGGGCGGTAGAGTGGTAGAGTGAGGGCGGTAGAGTGAGGGAGTGAGGGCGGTAGAGTGAGGGCGGTAGAGTGGTAGAGTGAGGGCGGTAGAGTGAGGGCAGTAGAGTGAGGGCGGTAGAGTGAGGGCGGTAGAGTGGTAGTGTGAGGGCGGTAGAGTGGTAGAGTGAGGGCAGTAGAGTGGTAGAGTGAGGGCAGTAGAGTGGTAGAGTGAGGGCGGTAGAGTAAGGGTGGGAGAGGGCGGTAGAGTGGTAGAGTGAGGGTGGTAGAGTGGTAGAGTGAGGGCAGTAGAGTGATTGCATGAGGGCGGTAGAGTGAGGGAAGTAGAGTGGTAGAGTGAGGGCGGTAGAGTGAGGACAGTAGAGTGGTAGAGTGAGGGCGGTAGAGTGAAAGCGGTAAAGTGGTAGAGTGAGGGCGGTAGAGTGAGAGTGGTAGAGTGAGGGCGGTATGATGAGGGCGGTAGAGTGGTAGAGTGATGGCAGTAGAGTGAGGGCGGTAGAGTGAGGGCGGTAGAGTGAGGACAGTAGAGTGAGGGCGGTAGAGTGGTAGAGTGAGGGTGTTAGAGTGGTAGAGTGAGGGCGGTAGAGTGGTAGAGTGAGGGCGGTAGAGTGAGGGCAGTAGAGTGGTAGAGTGAGGGCGGTAGAGTGAGGGCGGTAGAGTGGTAGAGTGAGGGCAGTAGAGTGAAAGAGTGAGGGCGGTAGATTGAGGGCGGTAGAGTGGTGGAGTGAGGGTGTTAGAGTGGTAGAGTGAGTGCGGTTGAGTGAGGGCGGTAGAGTGGTAGAGTGAGGGCGGTAGAGTGAAGGCAGTAGAGTGGTAGAGTGAGGGCAGTAGAAAGGTAGAGTGAGGGCGGTAGAGTGGTAGAATGAGGGCGGTAGAGTGACGGCGTTAGAGTGGTAGAGTGAGGGCGGTAAAGTGGTGGACTGGTAGAGTGAGGGCGGTAGAGTGAGGGCGGTAGAGTGGTAGAGTGAGGGTGATAGAGTGGTAGAGTGAGGGCGGTAGAGTGAGAGCAGTAGAGTGGTTGAGTGCGGGTGGTAGAGGTGTAGAGTGAGGACTGCAGAGTGGTAGAGTGAGGGCAGTAGAGTGAGGGCAGAAGAGTGGTAGAGTGAGGGCGGTAGAGTGGTAGAGTGAGGAAGTGAGGGCGGTAGAGTGAGGGCGGTAGAGTGGTAGAGTGAGGGCGGTAGAGTGAGGGCAGTAGAGTGAGGGTGGTAGAGCGGTAGAGTGAGGGTGGTAGAGCAGTAGAGTGAGGGCGGTAGAGTGGTAGAGTGATAGAGTGAGGGCGATAGAGTGGTAGAGTGAGAGTGGTAGAGTGAGGGCGGTAGAGTGAGGGCGGTAGAGTGAGGGCGGTAGAGTAGTAGAGTGAGGGCAGTAGAGTGAGGGAGTGAGGGCGGTAGAGTGAGGGCGGTAGAGTGGTAGAGTGAGGGCGGTAGAGTGAGGGCAGTAGAGTGAGGGCGGTAGAGCAGTAGAGTGAGGGCGGTAGAGTGGTAGAGTGAGGGCGATAGAGTGGTAGAGTGAGGGCGATAGAGTGGTAGAGAGAGGGCGATAGAGTGGTAGAGTGAGGGCGGTAGAGTAAGGGCAAAAGAGTGGTAGAGTGAGGGCTGTAGAGTGGTAGAGTGAGGGTGGTAGAGCGGTACAGTGAGTGCGGTAGAGTGGTAGAGTGATAGAGTGAGGGCGATAGAGTGGTAGAGTGAGAGTGGTAGAGTGAGGGCGGTAGAGTGAGGGCGGTAGAGTGAGGGCGGTAGAGTGAGGGCGGTAGAGTGGTAGAGTGAGGGCGGTAGAGTGAGGGAGTGAGGGCGGTAGAGTGAGGGCGGTAGAGTGAGGGCAGTAGAGTGAGGGCAGTAGAGTGAGGGCGGTAGAGTGGTAGTGTGAGGGCGGTAGAGTAGTAGAGTGAGGGCAGTAGAGTGGTAGAGTGAGGGCAGTAGAGTGGTAGAATGAGGGCGGTAGAGTAAGGGTGGGAGAGGGCGGTAGAGTGGTAGAGTGAAGGTGGTAGAGTGGTAGAGTGAGGGCAGTAGAGTGATTGCATGAGGGCGGTAGAGTGAGGGAAGTAGAGTGGTAGAGTGAGGGCGGTAGAGTGAGGGCAGTAGAGTGGTAGAGTGAGGGCGGTAGAGTGAAAGCGGTAAAGTGGTAGAGTGAAGGCGGTAGAGTGAGGGTGGTAGAGTGAGGGCGGTATGATGAGGGCGGTAGAGTGGTAGAGTGATGGCAGTAGAGTGAGGGCGGTAGAGTGAGGGCGGTAGAGTGGTAGAGTGAGGACAGTAGAGTGAGGGCGGTAGAGTGGTAGAGTGAGGGTGTTAGAGTGGTAGAGTGAGGGCGGTAGAGTGGTAGTGTGAGGGCGGTAGAGTGAGGGCAGTAGAGTGGTAGAGTGAGGGCGGTAGAGTGAGGGCGGTAGAGTGGTAGAGTGAGGGCGGTAGAGTGAAAGAGTGAGGGCGGTAGATTGAGGGCGGTAGAGTGGTAGAGTGAGGGTGTTAGAGTGGTAGAGTGAGGGCGGTTGAGTGAGGGCGGTAGAGTGGTAGAGTGAGGGCGGTAGAGTGAGGGCAGTAGAGTGGTAGAGTGAGGGCAGTAGAGTGAGGGCAGTAGAAAGGTAGAGTGAGGGCGGTAGAGTGGTAGAATGAGGGCGGTAGAGTGACGGCGTTAGAGTGGTAGAGTGAGGGCGGAAAAGTGGTGGACTGGTAGAGTGAGGGCGGTAGAGTGAGGGCGGTAGAGTGGTAGAGTGAGGGTGATAGAGTGGTAGAGTGAGGGCGGTAGAGTGAGAGCAGTAGAGTGGTTGAGTGCGGGTGGTAGAGGTGTAGAGTGAGGACTGCAGAGTGGTAGAGTGAGGGCGGTAGAGTGAGGGCAGAAGAGTGGTAGAGTGAGGGCTGTAGAGTGGTAGAGTGAGGGCGGTAGAGTGGTAGAGTGAGGAAGTGAGGGCGGTAGAGTGAGGGCGGTAGAGTGGTAGAGTGAGGGCGGTAGAGTGAGGCCAGTAGAGTGAGGGTGGTAGAGCGGTAGAGTGAGGGTGGTAGAGCAGTAGAGTGAGGGCGGTAGAGAGGTAGAGTGATAGAGTGAGGGCGATAGAGTGGTAGAGTGAGAGTGGTAGAGTGAGGGCGGTAGAGTGAGGGCGGTAGAGTGGTAGAGTGAGGGCAGTAGAGTGAGGGAGTGAGGGCGGTAGAGTGAGGGCGGTAGAGTGGTAGAGTGAGGGCGGTAGAGTGAGGGCAGTAGAGTGAGGGCAGTAGAGCAGTAGAGTGAGGGCGGTAGAGTGGTAGAGTGAGGGCGGTAGAGTGGTAGAGTGAGGGCGGTAGAGTGGTAGAGAGAGGGTGGTAGAGTGGTAGAGTGAGGGCGGTAGAGTAAGGGCAAAAGAGTGGTAGAGTGAGGGCTGTAGAGTGGTAGAGTAAGGGCTGTAGAGTGGTAGAGTGAGGGCGGTAGAGTGGTAGAGTGAGGGAGGTAGAGTGAGGGCGGTAGAGTGGTAGAGTGAGGGCGGTTGAGTGAGGGCAGTAGAGTGAGGGTGGTAGAGCGGTAGAATGAGGGTGGTAGAGCGGTACAGTGAGTGCGGTAGAGTGATAGAGTGAGGGCGATAGAGTGGTAGAGTGAGAGTGGTAGAGTGAGGGCGGTAGAGTGAGGGCGGTAGAGTGAGGGCGGTAGAGTGGTAGAGTGAGGGCGGTAGAGTGGTAGAGTGAGGGCGGTAGAGTGAGGGAGTGAGGGCGGTAGAGTGAGGGCGGTAGAGTGGTAGAGTGAGGGCGGTAGAGTGAGGGCAGTAGAGTGAGGGCGGTAGAGTGAGGGCGGTAGAGTGGTAGTGTGAGGGCGGTAGAGTGGTAGAGTGAGGGCAGTAGAGTGGTAGAGTGAGGGCAGTAGAGTGGTAGAGTGAGGGCGGTAGAGTAAGGGTGGGAGAGGGCGGTAGAGTGGTAGAGTGAGGGTGGTAGAGTGGTAGAGTGAGGGCAGTAGAGTGATTGCATGAGGGCGGTAGAGTGAGGGAAGTAGAGTGGTAGAGTGAGGGCGGTAGAGTGAAAGCGGTAAAGTGGTAGAGTGAGGGCGGTAGAGTGAGAGTGGTAGAGTGAGGGCGGTATGATGAGGGCGGTAGAGTGGTAGAGTGATGGCAGTAGAGTGAGGGCGGTAGAGTGAGGGCGGTAGAGTGGTAGAGTGAGGACAGTAGAGTGAGGGCGGTAGAGTGGTAGAGTGAGGGTGTTAGAGTGGTAGAGTGAGGGCGGTAGAGTGGTAGAGTGAGGGCGGTAGAGTGAGGGCAGTAGAGTGGTAGAGTGAGGGCGGTAGAGTGAGGGCGGTAGAGTGAGGGCGGTAGAGTGAGGGCGGTAGAGTGGTAGAGTGAGGGCGGTAGAGTGAAAGAGTGAGGGCGGTAGATTGAGGGCGGTAGAGTGGTGGAGTGAGGGCGGTTGAGTGAGGGCGGTAGAGTGGTAGAGTGAGGGCGGTAGAGTGAAGGCAGTAGAGTGGTAGAGTGAGGGCAGTAGAAAGGTAGAGTGAGGGCGGTAGAGTGGTAGAATGAGGGCGGTAGAGTGGTAGAGTGAGGGTGATAGAGTGGTAGAGTGAGGGCGGTAGAGTGAGAGCAGTAGAGTGGTTGAGTGCGGGTGGTAGAGGTGTAGAGTGAGGACTGCAGAGTGGTAGAGTGAGGGCAGTAGAGTGAGGGCAGAAGAGTGGTAGAGTGAGGGCGGTAGAGTGGTAGAGTGAGGAAGTGAGGGCGGTAGAGTGAGGGCGGTAGAGTGGTAGAGTGAGGGCGGTAGAGTGAGGGCAGTAGAGTGAGGGTGGTAGAGCGGTAGAGTGAGGGTGGTAGAGCAGTAGAGTGAGGGCGGTAGAGTGGTAGAGTGATAGAGTGAGGGCGATAGAGTGGTAGAGTGAGAGTGGTAGAGTGAGGGCGGTAGAGTGAGGGCGGTAGAGTGGTAGAGTGAGGGCAGTAGAGTGAGGGAGTGAGGGCGGTAGAGTGAGGGCGGTAGAGTGGTAGAGTGAGGGCGGTAGAGTGAGGGCAGTAGAGTGAGGGCGGTAGAGCAGTAGAGTGAGGGCGGTAGAGTGGTAGAGTGAGGGCGATAGAGTGGTAGAGTGAGGGCGATAGAGTGGTAGAGAGAGGGCGATAGAGTGGTAGAGTGAGGGCGGTAGAGTAAGGGCAAAAGAGTGGTAGAGTGAGGGCTGTAGAGTGGTAGAGTGAGGGCTGTAGAGTGGTAGAGTGAGGGCGGTAGAGTGGTAGAGTGAGGGAGTGAGGGCGGTAGAGTGAGGGCAGTAGAGTGGTAGAGTGAGGGCGGTTGAGTGAGGGCAGTAGAGTGAGGGTGGTAGAGCGGTAGAGTGAGGGTGGTAGAGCGGTACAGTGAGTGCGGTAGAGTGGTAGAGTGATAGAGTGAGGGCGATAGAGTGGTAGAGTGAGAGTGGTAGAGTGAGGGCGGTAGAGTGAGGGCGGTAGAGTGAGGGCGGTAGAGTGAGGGCGGTAGAGTGGTAGAGTGAGGGCGGTAGAGTGAGGGAGTGAGGGCGGTAGAGTGAGGGCGGTAGAATGGTAGATTGAGGGCGGTAGAGTGAGGGCAGTAGAGTGAGGGCGGTAGAGCGGTAGAGTGAGGGCGGTAGAGTGGTAGTGTGAGGGCGGTAGAGTGGTAGAGTGAGGGCAGTAGAGTGGTAGAGTGAGGGCAGTAGAGTGGTAGAGTGAGGGCGGTAGAGTGAGGGTGGTAGAGGGCGGTAGAGTGGTAGAGTGAGGGTGGTAGAGTGGTAGAGTGAGGGCAGTAGAGTGAGTGCGTGAGGGCGGTAGAGTGAGGGAAGTAGAGTGGTAGAGTGAGGGCGGTAGAGTGAGGGCAGTAGAGTGGTAGTGTGAGGGCGGTAGAGTGGTAGAGTGAGGGCAGTAGAGTGGTAGAGTGAGGGCAGTAGAGTGGTAGAGTGAGGGCGGTAGAGTGAGGGTGGTAGAGGGCGGTAGAGTGGTAGAGTGAGGGCGGTAGAGTGGTAGAGTGAGGGCGGTAGAGTGAGGGCAGTAGAGTGGTAGAGTGAGGGCGGTAGAGTGAGGGCGGTAGAGTGGTAGAGTGAGGGCGGTAGAGTGAAAGAGTGAGGGCGGTAGATTGAGGGCGGTAGAGTGGTGGAGTGAGGGTGTTAGAGTGGTAGAGTGAGGGCGGTTGAGTGAGGGCGGTAGAGTGGTAGAGTGAGGGCGGTAGAGTGAAGGCAGCAGAGTGGTAGAGTGAGGGCAGTAGAAAGGTAGAGTGAGGGCGGTAGAGTGGTAGAATGAGGGCGGTAGAGTGACGGCGTTAGAGTGGTAGAGTGAGGGCGGTAAAGTGGTGGACTGGTAGAGTGAGGGCGGTAGAGTGAGGGCGGTAGAGTGGTAGAGTGAGGGTGATAGAGTGGTAGAGTGAGGGCGGTAGAGGGAGAGCAGTAGAGTGGTTGAGTGCGGGTGGTAGAGGTGTAGAGTGAGGACTGCAGAGTGGTAGAGTGAGGGCGGTAGAGTGAGGGCAGAAGAGTGGTAGAGTGAGGGCGGTAGAGTGGTAGAGTGAGGAAGTGAGGGCGGTAGAGTGAGGGCGGTAGAGTGGTAGAGTGAGGGCGGGAGAGTGAGGGCAGTAGAGTGAGGGTGGTAGAGCGGTAGAGTGAGGGTGGTAGAGCAGTAGAGTGAGGGCGGTAGAGTGGTAGAGTGATAGAGTGAGGGCGATAGAGTGGTAGAGTGAGAGTGGTAGAGTGAGGGCGGTAGAGTGAGGGCGGTAGAGTGAGGGCGGTAGAGTGGTAGAGTGAGGGCAGTAGAGTGAGGGAGTGAGGGCGGTAGAGTGAGGGCGGTAGAGTGGTAGAGTGAGGGTGGTAGAGTGAGGGCAGTAGAGTGAGGGCGGTAGAGCAGTAGAGTGAGGGCGGTAGAGTGGTAGAGTGAGGGCGGTAGAGTGGTAGAGAGAGGGTGTTAGAGTGGTAGAGTGAGGGCGGTAGAGTAAGGGCAAAAGAGTGGTAGAGTGAGGGCTGTAGAGTGGTAGAGTGAGGGCTGTAGAGTGGTAGAGTGAGGGCGGTAGAGTGGTAGAGTGAGGGAGTGAGGGCGGTAGAGTGAGGGCAGTAGAGTGGTAGAGTGAGGGCGGTTGAGTGAGGGCAGTAGAGTGAGGGTGGTAGAGCGGTAGAGTGAGGGTGGTAGAGCGGTACAGTGAGTGCGGTAGAGTGGTAGAGTGATAGAGTGAGGGCGATAGAGTGGTAGAGTGAGAGTGGTAGAGTGAGGGCGGTAGAGTGAGGGCGGTAGAGTGAGGGCGGTAGAGTGGTAGAGTGAGGGCGGTAGAGTGAGGGAGTGAGGGCGGTAGAGTGAGGGCGGTAGAATGGTAGATTGAGGGCGGTAGAGTGAGGGCAGTAGAGTGAGGGCGGTAGAGTGGTAGAGTGAGGGCGGTAGACTGGTAGTGTGAGGGCGGTAGAGTGGTAGAGTGAGGGCAGTAGAGTGGTAGAGTGAGGGCAGTAGAGTGGTAGAGTGAGGGCGGTAGAGTGAGGGTGGTAGAGGGCGGTAGAGTGGTAGAGTGAGGGTGGTAGAGTGGTAGAGTGAGGGCAGTAGAGTGAGTGCGTGAGGGCGGTAGAGTGAGGGAAGTAGAGTGGTAGAGTGAGGGCGGTAGAGTGAGGGCAGTAGAATGGTAGTGTGAGGGCGGTAGAGTGGTAGAGTGAGGGCAGTAGAGTGGTAGAGTGAGGGCAGTAGAGTGGTAGAGTGAGGGCGGTAGAGTGAGGGTGGTAGAGGGCGGTAGAGTGGTAGAGTGAGGTGGTAGAGTGGTAGAGTGAGGGCAGTAGAGTGAGTGCGTGAGGGCGGTAGAGTGAGGGAAGTAGAGTGGTAGAGTGAGGGCGGTAGAGTGAGGGCAGTAGAGTGGTAGAGTGAGGGCGGTAGAGTGAAAGCGGTAAAGTGGTAGAGTGATGGCAGTAGAGTGAGGGCGGTAGAGTGAGGGCGGTAGAGTGAGGGCGGTAGAGTGGTAGAGTGAGGACGGTAGAGTGAGGGCGGTAGAGTGGTAGAGTGAGGGTGTTAGAGTGGTAGAGTGAGGGCGGTAGAGTGAGGGCGGTAGAGTGGTAGAGTGAGGGCGGTAGAGTGAGGGCAGTAGAGTGGTAGAGTGAGGGCGGTAGAGTGAGGGCGGTAGAGTGGTAGAGTGATAGAGTGAGGGCGGTAGATTGAGGGCGGTAGAGTGGTAGAATGAGGGCGGTAGAATGAGGGCATTAGAGTGGTAGAGTGAGAGTGGTAGAGTGGTAGAGTGAGGGCGGTAGAGTGAGGGCAGTAGAGTGGTAGAGTGAGGTCAGTAGAGTGGTAGAGTGAGGGCGGTAGAGTGAGAGCGGTAGAGTCTTAGAGTGAGGGCGGTATAGTGAGGGCGGTAGAGTGGTAGAGTGAGAGCGGTAGAGGTATAGAGTGAGGGCGGTAGAGGTGTAGAGTGAGGGCCATAGAGTGAGGGCGGTAGAGTGAGGGAGGTAGAGTGAGGGCAGTAGAGTGGTAGAGTGAGGGTGGTAGAGTGAGGGTGGTAGAGTGGTAGAGTGAGGGCTGTAGAGTGGTAGAGTGGTAGAGTGAGGGCGGTAGAGTGGTAGAGTGAGGGCGGTAGAGTGAGGGCAGTAGAGTGAGGGCAGTAGAGCGAGGGCAGTAGAGTGAGGGCAGTAGAGTGGTAGATTGAGGGCGGTAGAGGAGTAGAATGAGGGCGGTAGAGTGGTAGAGTGAGGGCGGTAGAGTGAGGGCGGTAGAGTGAGTAGAGTAACGGCGGTAGAGTGGCTGTGTGGAAGAGTGAGGGCGGTAGAGGTGTAGAGTGAGGGTGGTAGAGTGGTAGAGTGAGGGTGGTAGAGTGGTAGAGTGAGGGCGGTAGAGTGAGGGTGGTAGAATGGTATAGGGCGGTAGAGTGAGGGCGGTAGAGTGGAAGAGTGAGGGCGGTAGAGTGACTGCGTGAGGGCGGTAGAGTGGTAGAGTGAGGACGGTAGAGTGAGGGCGGTAGAGTGGTAGAGTGAGGGTGATAGAGTGAGGGCCGTAGAGTGGTAGAGTGAGGGCGGTAGAGTGAGGGCGGTAGAGTGGTAAAGTGAGGGCGGTATAGTGAGGGCGGTAGGGTGGTAGAGTGAGGGCAGTAGAGTGAGGGTGGCATAGTGAGGGCGGTAGAGTGAGGGCGGTAAAGTGGTAGAGTGAGGGCGGTAGAGTGGTAGAGTGAGGGCGGTAGAGTGAGGGTGGTAGAGTGAGGCTGGTAGAGTGAGGGCGGTAGAGTGGTATAGTGAGGTCGGTAGAGTGGTAAAGTGAGTAAGGTAGAGTGAGGGCGGTAGAGTGGTAGAGTGACACATGCGGGAGAAGGAAGACTCGTTAGGAGAGAGTCTGATGAGGGTCATGCTAGAGAGAACAAAGAAGAGGACACAAGTGTGCAGAAAAAATTACTATTTTGCACTGGTTTGTTTGTGTAAAGCTCCTGAATACCATTTGGAGCATGTGTGCTGTGTTTGACTCGTATGTAAGCAAAGATTCTGCATTGCCTGTAGCCCAGTACTGAACCAACCCCTGCAGCTGCTGCCTAATTCCCTGCAATCGCACACAGAGGTGCCAGGGTACTCCAAAAACAAGCTCTGGCATTGCGCTGAGGGGTGCGGGTGAGCGGCTTCCTTTGAAATCTGATGCCGAGGCATGGTGTGGGATGTGGCTGCCGATGTGCATGCGCCTGCCTCACATAAACTGCATGCGATCCGCAGTTGGGTAGACTTTTCTAAAGCCTTACGAAAATTCTCGCCTATCATCCCTATGGGATGGAATAGGCGAGACCTAAAAAAAAACAACCTGTTTATGTCCACTACAAGGCTTTTTGCAAAGGTTAACTGGTCATCTTTCATTTGCAAAATTATGTATTTGCGTTAAACTATTACTAAAGAGGTAAAATCCTTGCCCAGGCAGTACTACCATTGGTAAGATGTGTTCCCTGTAGGAGAGCAATGTGTACATTAATCCTGTCCAAATAGGCTAAAACAGACCTAATCTTTTTGGGATTGTTGAGCTTGCATACGTTCCATGTTAAAAACGTTGTTGCACTACCCATGTCAGCGGCACATTGTCATTTTAATTGCACATTTCCACCCACCCGGCAAGCCTAGATAGTAGATCATAGGCATCATAAAAGCAGAGTACCATTCTTGCTGTGAACGCTCGCCAACACACTCACCCTCCTCCAACTTCAGCAGCCCCAACACGCTAAAGTCATGCTCCAGTCCCGTTAACCACCCTCCCCAACAACAAAACATCGTAAGAACCCTGCATTGGTTGAAATCATCTAGAACATGCTTCACATATTGCAATTGTAAAAGTTCCCCTCATGAAGCCCTACACCCCTCTCACTTTAGCAGCCCCAACATGCCAAAGCCATCCCCTAAGAAGAGTAAAACAACACAATGCAAAAACATGCGCAAAACATATATGCGGGGTACTCCCATAGGGGGTCACTGGAGCGCAATCAGCCTCCCGGATGTGAAGGGAGATGGCTGAACAACATCATTTAAACTCATCCATTATAGTATGTATGCAGCAGAGCAATATTACAATAAACCAGGTGTTTGCAGTCACAGCAAGTATCCAGCCCATGCATTCCAGTATTCACAAAGGCAACCGGCATTATAGTATCATGCAGACAGCCAGGTGCAGACATATAGTTACGTATGCAGGCCTTAGTGTATTGGAGTGCTCCTCAATAGACTCGACCATCACGGTTTTTGTATTTCGTTGCATCTTCGGTTATGCCGCTAAAAGAACTAGTTTCAGGTTCTCTCATCCGTATATACATGAAAGTAAACAGTAGTGTGGTGGTGATCAAATAGCTAATTACAGGCATATAAGTACTTATACAGGCCTCATTGTGAAGATGCGTCCGCCAGTAGGCCTGTCAAACTCCGAACAGTTCGATCCGTTGAGCAGTCATACAGTTAGTCCTCCTCGTCCTCCGGAGCGTTGGATTGCTCTCGCAATGTGGGTGCAGATTCTGGCTTTATCCACCGTAGCTATGCATAATCTGGCAGGATACAACATGGCATACAGCACTTTCTCCGCGATCAGCAGCTTCTTGACAGACTGAAATTCCAGACTGGCGGCCAGGACCATCGCTGTGAAATCCGGAAAAAAGGACTAATTGTTGCCTTGATGAGATATTTCACCCTTCTCTCTTGACATTCTCAGGATCAAGTCCTGATCCCGGTAATTCAGAAGATTGGCAATAATAGGCCTTGGAGGAGTCCTAGGTTGAGGACGGGTGGACAAGACCCGGTGAGCTCTCTCAACCACCAGCATTAAAGACAGGTGCTCAGATCCAAAGATGTCGCGAATCAGGTCCTCAACATACGTCTCCATCCTTCCTGTGTTGGCCGATTCCGTGACCCGTGAGCCTGATGTTGTTACGGCGGGATCTAGCTTCTAAATCCTCGTTCTTCGCTTGGATTACTGCGAGTACCTTCTCCATGTCGAGTGTCTTGGTGGTAACAGCTCCCAGACCGTCCTCAGTGTTCAACATTCTTTTTTCTACTTAGCCCAGTCTAGCACCATGTTTGTCCAGCTTAGCAGACATATGGTCGATTCTAAGATTGAGAGCGTCACTTTTACTGTCGATAGATTGCAGGCTGCTCTGCATGGCAAACAGAGTGGATTCCAAGGGGGTGGCACCCCCCGCTGCGCCCTACTCAATTTCCAAGCTTCAAAATTGAGGCGTGGCTGAGTTTTGTCTGGTTTACCCATTTTGTGTCCAGTTAAGTGCAGTAAGACGCACACTAAAAGCAGACTGCAAAATGCTTCCCTTGCAGTAGGTTGGGCACGCAGACTCAGCAGTAGTAGACTGTTGTACCCACCACAGCAATCCAAATGTGATCCACTTGCAAAGTGGTACGCTCAGCTCCAGTGCCCAGTGCTCCCCAGAAAGCCAAGTAACAGCCAATGGTTTTAGTGGGGACGCAGTACAAACCTCAGACTTGTACTATGTCCCAGGTCACCTTTATGCTTGCCAGAGTAGTGACCCCAGTGTAGCACAGGGGCGGGTATGCAGTACTGTGCCCCCCAAACGCGCCGTTCTAATTGTAAAGGCAGCACTCAGTCACCTCATGCACAGTATGTCCCACCAATATCACATAGGAAAGAGAGCAGGCCGGGGAATTAGCTTCACCTATTGATCAACGCTCCCACTCGACAGGATCTGCAGATATGGGGAAGGTCCAGAGCGTCAGGGCATGGCTTTCTTCAGAGGTCCTCGTATCGTAGACACGCAATGTTATGTGCGGCTTGGGTAGGTTATGCGCTTATTAGGAGTCACCCGCAAGACCTCCGGTAATGTTGTCTGCGGCCCAGCAGGTACACAGTGCTAGGCCTCCTAGCGCCTGCACCTCTCTCTAAGCTCCCTTCTACAGATCAGAGTCCTGCCAGGGACTCCAGTTCCGACTTCTATTATGCAGCCCCCAGAGGTTGTCACTCACTGCAGTTGTAGCTAGGGGCAGCGAATCCCAGCAAGTCCCAGTCGCGGACACCTCCACAGCTCCGATTCCTGCAAAGGGCAGTGCGGAGCCTGCAGCTGCCAGTGCCCGCCTTTGATCACACGTAGCAGAGATGGCTGCTCTCGCCCAGGGCCTAACCGCTGTCCCGAGGGCTCTGCTGTAGATTTAGGCAGGTATCTCAGCGCTCCAGCCGCCAATCCGGGAACCCCGCAGCTGGAGAGAGCGTCTCAAGGATTTTGGTGGTCCAATCTGTCCCCTCGCTCATGGCTCGCCGAGTCTACATGTAAGGGCTGCAAGGAAGCCACCGCCTCCATGATGTACGCAGGCCCGATCAGACAGGGCCGTCGGATCACTATTTTCTGCACCCCGCAACTCTCCGAATTTACCTCTGCTGCACTTAGGGTGTTATGACAGCTTCGCCCCAAGGGTGCAGGGCAAAGGATGGCGTGATAATTGTCGGATAGAGAGTTCAGCCGGCGGAGCTGCACTAAGGCACAGCCATCTTGCCGTACACTCTCTAGCATCCACAGTTCCCTCAAATGTGATCTGTGTGCATGAGCTAAGAGTGAAAGCTATTTGTTTCTAGAAGCACAGCAAAAGTGTGTCCTTGAATCTCGTTTTTAGGTTTCGCAGAGAGACCTATTGGGGTGAAACCAGAAAGTTAAACCAGGCGGATTGGGAGTGCGGATTTCCAACAGTTCATGTGAAATCACGTGACCACAAGCACGCGCATTTCCCCACCTCAAAGCCATCAGCCTCCCACCCACAGGCTTCCCCAGCATGCGCAGTGCCCGCTGGCCTCCCTTCTCCTCCCCCTAATTGCTTTTTTTCACGGCCGCCAGGCAGTGAGCTGCTTCAAAGTGATCTGCTCCGCCCCCTGCTGCACCCCATGTGGGCACCTCACCTCCCTCAGTGCGCACACCGCCCCTGCAGCAGTAGTGACACTGTAAATGCGACTGTGATCATAATTACTTTCGTTTTGTTGCCCCGCATATTAAGGGTTGCTTCTGGTTTAGACATTTTCTGTATTCCCTTTTCCATTAGCGTCATATATTGTCTTCCATCTCATTCCTCTCTTTCTTATTTTCTGAATATCTTCCACCTCCCCCCCCTCATAACCGATTTCCCATGTTAAGGTTCTCCAGCGCCGCAAGGTCATGCGAATGGCAAGAGCGCTATGCAAATATATGCCTGCAAGCATAGCTTCATCCATGTCTCTTTCTCCTGACTTTTTTTCCCTTTCTACATCTCTTCTTTTCTTCCCTTCCTTTCTTCGTATCTCCCTCTGTTCTTTGTTTCCCCTCCACGCTCGTTTCCCCTCTGGCTCCCTCTTGTCTTTTCTGCCCCTCTTCCTATTTCTTCTCTTTTCTGAGCGTCTGTGCTCTTCGCCTCTCTCCCACCCAGACCACATTTCACAGGCCAGAGTGGAGCCTGCTTTCTATCGGTCTGTTTTCCCTACACTTTAAGACCTTTTTACGGTGCTTTTCTCAGGATATGAGGAAATGTTTTGAAAATTCAGGCTGCTCGCCAGGAGCTGTCTCATGTTTTTATTAAAGACGCCCTGTGTTAAATCTGACTCCCCAAAATAACCCGGCCGATTGCCCCTCGTGCCGTAGCTGCTGCTCTGAAGACATTTCCAGTCGGTTTGGCTGGGTTCGTCTTTAACTGATATGCAAATATGTTTTTTTCTATTTACACAACAAAACCGCTGGTTGCAACTGGATTTGTGCAGCCACCCATTCCCAGGGTCCAGAGATGTCATGTGTGGTTCCTGACATCCGGCAGGAGGACGGGTTTATTGGTGCAAAGAAGGGTACCTGGACAACCTATGCCGAAAAAGTGGGGTCATGGGCAGTTTTTACCCCGCCCCATACAAAGTATGCCCTCTTACCCCCACCTCAGCAGTAACATGGACACTTGCGCGTAACTTTAAGGTTATTGTCCTGTCTGCGCCTCTTTGCCAGGGAAATGGATTCTCTGTGGCATTTTGAAGCGCTAGAACAGGATCTGCATCGAGGCACTAGCATGCCGGAAAACAGTAAGCACTAGTGCGCTAACCCTGCTTTCTTCAGCTAGTACCAAAATGTCCAATCGCGGTACCTTAAACCCAGGCCCTGAGCAGCAGGAGGCGTGTTTACTAATACCTCATTCGTCTTTGAATGCCTGCCCAAAAAATTAAAGTCCTGCCCTGGAGTCCGATGGGATTCCTACTTGACTTTCTCTGTCCAGGCCCAAATGGAATATTTTACATTTGTGTTTTGAGGGACCTATAACATTTAAAAGTGGCATTTTTTTAATGAATTATTGTTATTATACCTTCCTGTTTTCCACCCCCATCTGCCCTCCTGTTATCCATCTCCACCCACCTTTGCTTTTCCAACCGCACCTGATTGCCAAAGCAAATAGTTTGCCCATAGGTGAGAGCGATTCCGCCTGCCTCAAGCGCATCCACTTCAAAGCCATCTGTTGCTCGGCCTCACTTCTCCACTTCTCCTCCCCCTAATTATATCCCTGTTCACGGCCGCGAGGTCGTGCTTTAAAGGTATCCGCAGTCCCGCCCCTAAAAGCTTCTTTCCTGACTCCACTCTTCCATTCTGTCCTCCTCCCTTTATTTATTTAAAATCACATTGCGTGCACTCAGTTGCAGCCACTGGCGCAAGTGTTTAATGCCACGTGTGATGGTTAAATGCTGAATGAAAATCAAAGGCTTGTCTTTGATACACCGTTTTTTGTTCACGCCGTTAAAAGAAATGCAGTACAAATTAAAGGGTCCCTGAACCTTCTATAGAATAGTGCTGCTGGGACCATGATCTGTAATTCAAATTACCTTGCCCAGGCTGTGTATATCCCCTTATTTCATGTTCTTGCGTGACATCCAGTGGAAACGACGGTACACAACCGACGTAAAATACAGCGATGCCGCGCTAATCCTCCTGCCAACAAGTTACTTAAAAATCAAAACACAATACACGGCACACCGGAGTTTTCAAGGGAATGAATCAGTCACTGTTTATAAAATTTTTGCCCGCTTTTGGCACTGCACTGTTAGGCATTATGTCAGCATTTTCAGCCTTTAGAAGGCATTTTTCAGAGCTAGGCATTTTTCGTTTTCCGCATCGGAAATATTCCGTGGCCTTTGTTAAATGATTTGGTTTAACTCTTATTTCCCTATTCTAATCCACCATTATACTTTTGGCTACTTGCCGAAAAGCACTTCGAAGCCTCGGCAGGGGTACTAAGCGCTATATAAATGCAAGCGCAATTACATTGATGCAAACCCTGACGTAAAAGGGCAGACCAGTCTTTTTTGTATCCACAACATGGCTGCAAATGCCGACCAAGCTCCATACGAACTATATATTAGAGTGCATCACGAGGCCTGAGTCTTATAAATATGTGTGCAACTCTGACGTGAACGGGCACTATGTGAAGTCTACGGGAAACTTTGTGATTCTTTTTTTTTTTTAAACTTTATTGTGCATTTAAATACGATTACACTCACGTGCCTAAAACCACAGGGGCCGGCCGCTAGCAAAAGTAGAAGCCATCAGTGTTTACCACAGTCCTTCGCCGACATCCCAGAGGTCCGGCAGCAATACAGGATAAGATTCGTAGCAACACAGGATGGAACCAAGATAAAATAGTATTTTGTTTTTTATAAAAAGGAAAGCAAAGAAAAGAAAACAAACAAGTCTCAAGGCCTAATACATCGTATACAAAGTTGTGCTCGTACGGGGGGGACCTTCGAATGCAAAGTTGAGCAAATTAATAGGTGGTGGAAGGGTCAGGGGGGCCAGTGGGGAAGTCAGAAATTAGGGACAAAAGTAAACTAAACATGGAATGTCGGATCAGGGGGAGAAGGAGGTGTCTGAATTGTCCTTGAACGGGGGTGTACATATGTTCCCTCGATAAGCGTTCCACTGACTCCAGATTCTAGTCCACGCCCCAGGCTTGCCACTAGCCAAATACACAGTCTTCTCTCTAAACATACACCAATCCATATTCTCCTTCCATACTGACACAGTGGGCGGCCGTCGGGGAACCCACAACTGCACAATGTCTCTCTTGGCGATCATGTTCCCAAGGGTCGCCCACCGAGTCTGGGCAACGTTGTAATCATTCGGCTCCCACACATTCAACAGACATCGCCGGGCCTCAGGCAGCAGAGCAACCCCGGTGACATACTCCATCACTGCATGCACACGAGTCCAAAACGCGGCCACCTCTCGGCATTCCCAAATGATGTGGAGGAAAGTAGCACTCAATCCACAGCCACGCTTACATAACCCATCAGCAGAAAACCCCATGGAGACCAGACGAGGACCGGTGACATACACACAATGAAGAATCTTAAGTTGGACGAGACGGAGACGGGCGGGAATGGCCACCTCCTTAGGTGAAGACAATGCAGACTGCCAGTCTTCATCGTCCAGTTCCAGCCCGTCCCCGGTCCAGACTTCCCTGAGACGTACAGGGAGATCTGCCCGATTATTGATCAATTTCTTATATATTAGTGAAATCGTACTATTAGGCAGATGACCATCAAGTACACGATCTTCCAGCGGGGAGGACTCAGGGATATTGGCATCGGCGGCGAAGACCGAGGTCAAGGCATGACGAACCTGTGCATATCTAAAAAACTCCCTGTCACTCAGCTCATATTCATTCTGCAATGTCTCAAAAGTCTTAACAGCACCCTTAGCCCAAAGGTCACCCACTCTGCTAATACCAATCATATCCCATTTCTCAAAACCTTTCGTTGTCCAGAGGCATCCCAATCCCTCCGACGCATACAAATGAGTCGCGCGTGTCAATCGATCCTTCTAAACATACACCAATCCATATTCTCCTTCCATACTGACACAGTGGGCGGCCGTCGGGGACCCCACAACTGCGCAATGTCTCTCTTGGCGATCATGTTCCCAAGGGTCGCCCACCGAGTCTGGGCAACGTTGTAATCATTTGGCTCCCACACATTCAACAGACATCGCCGGGCCTCAGGCAGTAGAGCAACCCCGGTGACATACTCCATCACTGCATGCACACGAGTCCAAAACGCGGCCACCTCTCGGCATTCCCAAATGATGTGGAGGAAAGTAGCACTCAATCCACAGCCACGCTTACATAACCCATCAGCAGAAAACCCCATGGAGACCAGACGAGGACCGGTGACATACACACGATGAAGAATCTCAAGTTGGACGAGACGGAGACGGGCGGGAATGGCCACCTCCTTAGGTGAAGACAATGCAGACTGCCAGTCTTCATCGTCCAGTTCCAGCCCGTCCCCGGTCCAGACTTCCCTGAGACGTACAGGGAGATCTGCCCGATTATTGATCAATTTCTTATATGTTAGTGAAATCGTACTATTAGGCAGATGACCATCAAGTACACGATCTTCCAGCGGGGAGGACTCAGGGATATTGGCATCGGCGGCGAAGACCGAGGTCAAGGCATGACGAACCTGTGCATATCTAAAAAACTCCCTGTCACTCAGCTCATATTCATTCTGCAATGTCTCAAAAGTCTTAACAGCACCCTTAGCCCAAAGGTCACCCACTCTGCTAATACCAATCATATCCCATTTCTCAAAACCTTTCGTTGTCCAGAGGCATCCCAATCCCTCCGACGCATACAAATGAGTCGCGCGTGTCAATCGATCCTTCCAACCCAGGGCAGCATTTGCGTCACACCAGACTCGTACGGCAATCTTAGTAGGACCTGTTAGATTTCTCCCTGCCACCTTAGAGTAGAGCGCCCTGTTGTAATTCCCACCCGGCAACTGATACTTGTCCATCTCAAATGCCGGATTTGGGCTGGGTGCATACATTGCGTGATTAATCGCGCTCAACTGAGAGGCCCAATAGTACCGCCTGATATCCGGCAGCGCCATGCCCCCGTCATACCAGGGGAGGGTTAGTTTAGCAAGAGCGATTCTTGCACGTCCGTCCCAGATAAGCTGCCTCTGTAAGCTCTCCACCTCCCGGAAATAGCTTGCCTGGAGGATGTCGAGTGAATTCTGGAGTGCGTACAGAAAACGTGGCAGGGACATCATTTTAAAAAGCGCGGCACGACCGAGCGGCGACAGTGGCAATCCACGCCAACGAACAACGTCGAGCTTCAACCTCTGGAGAGGGAGGAGCAAATTGCATTCATATTGAACAGCAGGGTCCAATGATATACAAATCCCCAGATATTTGAATCCCGTCTGCGAGATCTGGATGGGAAATCTACGAGGCAAGGGGGGAAGACCACCCGAAATTACATAGACACAGGATTTAGTCCAATTAATAACTAGACCTGAGTTCTTGCCAAACGAGGTGAGAACATCGAACAAGACGTTAAGCGATTTTCGGGGGGAGGTAAGGTATAAAAGGATATCGTCAGCATAAAGCGAGATCCGGTCCTCAAAATCTGGAGTCCACTGAATACCCTTTATCGAAGGCTCCCATCATCAGAGCCAGGCTGCGAGTGGCTCTAAGGCAAGTGCAAAAAGCAGGGGAGACAACGGGCAGCCCTGTCTTGTACCCCTTCCAAGAGTGAAGGAATTGGATACTCGGCCATTAACGACCACCTGAGCCAGCGGTTCCTCGTATAGAAGTTTCACCCACCCGATAAACTCCGAACCGAAACTAAATTTCACGAGGGCGGCCCAGAGATAAGGCCATTCTATAGTATCAAAGGCCATCGTGGCGTCCAAGGAAGCCAAGATGGCTGGCTCTTGAAGAGACCCCACCCTCGCGAGAACACCATGCAAACGCCGCAAGTTGAGTGCGGTGTTACGATGCGGGATAAAACCAGATTGGTCCGGATGGATCAGGTCACCAATCACCGTAATCAGCCGATTAGCCAGAACTTTAGCTAGGACCTTAGGTTCAGCGTTCAACAGGGAGATGGGCCTGTACGAGGAGCAGCAATCCCGAGGCTTGCCCTCCTTAGGAATTACCACAATTGTAGCTAAACGCTGATCACAAGGGAGGGCGCCAAGGTCTCGCGACTCCAGGAACATATTTCGGAGATACGGTGCGACTTTATCGGGGCGCAATTTGTATAATTCGATGGGTAGACCGTTAGGGCCCATGGCCTTGCCGGAGCGAACGGAACAAATAGCGATCGTAATCTCATCCGCAAACAATGGAGCATCCATTAGGTCTCGGTCAATCTCCGATAGGCATGGCAGCGCAATATCGCGTAGCAACAAATGAGAGTCTTCCTCATCTCTATCAGAAACCGGGGAATACACTGTACGAAAATAGTCCGCAAAACACTCCACTATCTCGCTCGGATCATTCACACACTCTCCATTCAAATTCTGAATCACGGGGATCACACGATTCGCCCTTTCTTTCTTATCAAGCCACGCAATCAATTTACCCGCCTTGTCCCCAACATCGTACAATCTGCCCTGTTGCTCCCTGTGCATTATTTTAGCAGCATCCGTGACAAGGGACCTATAATCCAGCTGCTGCATGGGTAACGCCTGATTCCAAATCATTCTCCAGCTCGACTATTTCTGCCTCAAGACGCACAACTTCTTGATTCTTAGTTTTCTTGGCTTCAGAAATCAAGGATAAGGCATGCCCACGAATGACAGTCTTGAAGGCTTCCCATAGTGACACAGATGAGGACACAGACCCCTCGTTTTCAAGGAAATAGTGATCTAGGGACTTTATCAAACTAGCACGGGTCTTGGGATTACGTAAGTACCAGGAGTTTATGGGAGCGACTCGCCCAGTAATACCCACTCCAGTATCCATACAAAGCAATAATGGGGAATGGTCTGAGATGCCCCGGGCAAGGTGTCTAATCTCTCTAACAGAAGGTGACTGGGCAGCCGGCATGAGAACATAATCAAGTCTGGAGAGACTTCCATGGGCCCCAGAGTGAAAGGTGTATTGTCTCTGTGTTGGATGCATCAACCTCCAGCAATCTACCAAACCAAAAGTATCCAAAAATCCACCAAGCCATGACTGGGACTTGGGAAGATCCCTGGGGGGTGACGGTCTACAGTACCAGAACCAACAGAATTAAAGTCCCCACCCATAACCAGAGTACCATCAGGGAGTCCCAGCATCACTCGCCCAATGTCTGAAAAAGTGGAGGTCTGGAGACCCGGCGAAACGTATACAGTGAGCAACGAAACAGTCCTACCCTCCCATCTACCAGTGAGGGCGGCGTAGCACCCCCTGTCATCGAGGATTACATTATCTATCTCCAGGGGGAGCGAGGACCGAATAAGAATTGCCCACCCCCCTAGAACCAGTGGTGAACCCAGAGTGTGCAACAAGACGATAACATCACCTATTCATGGCATGGCACATGTTTCCCACCAGATGTGTCTCCTGTAAAAGAACCACATCGGGGGACAGGCGACGCAAGAATTGCAGCACCACACCCCGTTTTATTCTATCACCCAACCCATTGACATTCCAAGATATTAACCTCAACCCACTACCCCCATCCCAACAAGTGATGCAGAACTCACCCCACAAAGAGCACAACATTCGAATCATGGAGAGAGACAATACGTTGCCTTGAAAAAGAAAATCAAACCCACAAACACCCCCCCACCCCCAACCAACTCCCGTTACAACTCCCCCCACCCTGCACCCCTGCATTAGACTAGAAAGCCACCCCAACTTGCAGTGTGCCTGTCGCCCGACCATTACCCAATCTACAAAAAGACCCTGGAGGAGGAAAGAGGCCCACCACCCCCGCTACCCTCGGATACACAACAATAAAATACAACAATAGTGAAATTATAGAACCCAGCTGCGCAAAGTCAAGTGTTCCGAAATCAGGGACCGAGTCGTCACTTCTGTTCTGGCTCACCACCCTCGGCACCACCAGGGCGCTCAGTTCGGTCGTTCCGGGCAGGCAGAGAATCCAGCCAGTCACTCACATTCTCTGGTCGTTCAAAGAAAAATGTCCGGTCCTCGTACTCAACACGAAGTCTGGTAGGAAACAGCATCGCGTATTTCAGGCCCAAGTCTCAGAGTCTTCGCTTCACACCCTGAAAACCCATCCTTTGCCTCTGGACGAGCTGAGTGAAGTCCGGGTAAAAGTTGACTGTAGCGTTTTCGAATATTACCGGGCCGCACACCCTTGAAGCCTGCAGGATAGCATCCCGGTCTCTGAAATGAAAGAGCTTGGCAATGATAGGCCTCGGAGGGGCGCCCTGCCTCAGCTTTCCACCCGGAACGCGATGGGCACGCTCCACTGCAAAGAACTTGCTCAGTCCTGTAGGGGCAAGATGGTTCAGAACGAGGTCCTCCACCAGGAGGTCCATCGAAGGATTCTCAGGGTTTTCCGGGACACCTATGACGCGGATGTTGTTGCGTCTTGCCCTATTCTCGAAATCCTCCAGCCGATGAGATATGAGATCGTTGGTTGATTTCAAATTGCCGATTTCGGTTTGAAGTTCCGACACATCGGCTGTTAGGCTAGAAGTCTTCAAATCCAAAGATTTCACCTTCTCGTTAGTTTTAGACAAGTCGGCTCTGATCAAGGTGACATTGATGGCAACCGTGTCAATTTTATGAGCTAGAGCCTCATACTGCTGGCCGATGGTCTCCTTCATGTTGGCAATGGCGCTCATGACGTCTTGAAGAGACAGTTCAGTAGGCGCGGTTGAATCTTCCTTGGCGTCCTCCGGGGTACGGCTGGCGCCACCAGGGGATCCTTTAGATTGGGTATACCGATCCATGATATTGGTTTGGACCGGTCCCCCGCGAATGGGCGCCTTGGTTTTCCGTTTCTCGGTGTCGGCCCTAGCCGCCATACTGGAAGATACGCCCCGGAGGGGCCCGTGAGATATGCTGAAAATGGCCGCCTGCAGGCAAGTCACCAAAAGTCTACAAAAGCAGGCTCGTGTGGCCAAGGTGAAGACGCAGTTCGACACTAACGCGTAGAGGATAGAAAGCACACACTGATAAGACAGAGCCTGGACGGATCTCCGACAGAATGGAACTGTCCTGCAATCAGACAATGCCAGGACCCGAAAGTGAAACCGAAAGTTGATGCAAGGCTACTGGGGAAAGACCCCTCAGCCGTTGTTGTTCAACTTCGCCCCGGCGTGCCAACTTGCCAAGTCCCCGGCTTACCGCAAGGTGGGCCTCAAAAGTTCGGATCAACGTAACTTTGGTTCCCAAATTCCAAATCCAAATTTTCAAAGAGCAAAGATATCAGCTGTGGTTCATCTTCAATAACCCATCTGAAAAATCAGGATAGCGTCAGGATAATTCGCGAAGAGTAGCGAGGGTCCCGGGAGCTCTGTGCTCACGCGGCCATCTCGGATGCTCGCGTCAACGTTGTGATTCTTATATCCGCTTCTGCTGGGTTATTTTTTCAACTAGTGTGGGTGCACTGCCTCGCTTAATGAGAATATTTCCAACTGGCAGCACACTGTACACATTACCTATGAGGTCAGAGCAAACGCAGCCTGTTTTTTTTTCACCCTCTGTTTGCAGTCACTTACAGAAAACTAAAGCTGCATTCCATGTGTCCAAAATGTGCTTTGCGCTTCTTCCTTCATTAGGAGTGAGACCATTTCAAGAAGGTAGTAATGATTGGCTTAATATGCATATGTTTTTCATCTGTAGCTGTGCTCTGCTTCAGATGCTGTTTCTGTAGGCACCGTTGTTGAGACTAGAAGTGTTTTATATGCATGTATGATAATGCATGGCCATTTATAACGACCAAGATTCCAGAGTCGCATTGTTCTTACGAATTAGTTTTTTACAGCAATTTGCTGACTTACTGCCACTTGTAAGAATGTTAAGCAACTAGAGACATACAAAAACGCAGAAAACATAATTTAGTCTGCACACTAAATTATGCGCCTTAGTCATATAAACTGGCTTATCTAGTCTATGCAACCTATGCTACCTGGAGGAAACTCCTGCTTTGCAAAGATCCATAGAGAGGCGCTATAGTGACGACAAGTGAATTCTAGCCTGTCCATGTCCTAACTACTGGTTTAACTTAAATACAATATTCTCTAGCAATCCACCACCACCATGTCCACCACCACCATGTCCACCACGACCACGCCCACCACCACCACGTCCACCACCACCACATCCACCACCACCACATCCACCACCATCACCACCACCACGTCCACCACCACTATGTCCACCACCACTATGTCCACCACCACTGTGTCCACCACCACTATGTCCACCACCACCACGTCCCCCACCACTACCACCACCACATCCACCACCACCATGTCCACCACCAACATGACCACTGGCTTATCTAGTCTATGCAACCTATGCTACCCGGAGGAAACTCCTGCTTTGCAAAGATCCATAGAGAGGCGCTATAGTGACGACAAGTGAATTCTAGCCTGTCCATGTCCTAACTACTGCTTTAACTTAAATACTATATTCTCTAGCAATCCACCACCACCATGTCCACCACCACCACATCCACCACCACCACATCCACCACCACCACCACATCCACCACCACATCCACCACGACCACGTCCACCACCACAACATCCACCACCACCACATCCACCACCACCACGTCCACCACCACCACATCCACCACCACCACCACCACCACCACGTCCACCACCACCATGTCCACCACCACTATGTCCACCACCACTATGTCCACCACCACTATGTCCACCACCACCACGTCCACCACCACTACCACCACCACATCCACCACCACCATGTCCACCACCACCATGACCACTGGCTTATCTAGTCTATGCAACCTATGCTACCTGGAGGAAACTCCTGCTTTGCAAAGATCCATAGAGAGGCGCTATAGTGACGACAAGTGAATTCTAGCCTGTCCATGTCCTAACTACTGCTTTAACTTAAATACCATATTCTCTAGCAATCCACCACCACCATGTCCACCACCACCACATCCACCACCACTACATCCACCACCACCACATCCACCACCACCACGTCCCCCACCACGTCCACAGCCACCACCTCCACAGCCACCACCTCCACCACCACCACTACAGCCACCACCTCCACAGCCACCACCACCACTACATCCACCACCACTACGTCCACCACCACTACATCTACCACCACCACGTCCACCACCACGTCCACCACAACCATGTCCACCACCACCACCATGTCCACCACCACGGCTACCACCACGTCCACCACGAGGCCACTACCACGTCTACCTCCACCACCACCACTTCTACCTTCACCACCACCACATCCACTGCCACCACCAACTCCACCACCAAGTCCACCACTACATTCACCACCACCACATCCACCACTACGTCCTCCACCACTACGTCCTCCACCACCACGTCCACCACCACCACATCCACCACCACCACATCCACCACCACTATGTCCACCACACCCACCTCTACCACATCCACCACCACCACTATGTCCACCACCACCACATCCACCACCACCACGTCCACCACCACTACGTCCACCACCACGTCCACCACCACCACGTTCACCACCACCACGTCCACCACCAGCACCACGGCCACCACCACGTCCACCACAAGGCCACCTCACTCTATCTATCGCACTCACTATCTATCTGTCGCCCTCACTCTATCTATCTGTCGCCCTCTATCTATCGATCACCATCACTGTATCTGTCTATCGCACTCACTCTATCGCCATCACTCTATCTATCTATCGCCATCACTATCTATCTATCTATTGTCCTCCCTCTATCTATTGCCCTCCCTCTATCTATCGCCCTCCCTCTATCTATCGCCCTCCCTCTATCTATCGCCCTCCCTCTATCTATCGCCCTCCCTCTATCTATCTATCGCCCTCCCTCTATCTATCTATCGCCCTCACTCTATCTATCTATCGCCCTCACTCAATCTATATATCGCACTCACTCTATCTATCTATCGCACCACCACAGCATCACTCAGGGGCACCACAACATCACTATGCGCTACCACAGCATCACTGAACGCCACAGTATCACTCGTCGCCACCACAACATCACTCAGCGCCACCACAGCATCAATCTGTGCAACCATTTAAGAACATCTAGTTCAAATATGTTCTCTCAATGTTTCAAGCTTTATTACAAATATCACAAAAAGATGTTAATATTTCACTTCTGTTCTTGGATTTTCGTCACAGTAAAATACACTGAACATAATCTTCACAAAAGTTATTTACAAAAGTTTAAGCTATTGCCATTATAAATTACAATAACTTTTATTTAAGTATGAATTATTAAACAAATAATAAAAGCAATTTTTATTTGTAATATCAATACATCTAAGTCACGTAAATAATACACATATTGCATTACAAATGCGATAGGTGTCACATTTGCGAAAGTTAAAACTATTGGCATTGTAAATTACAAAGCTATTAATTTAGCTATTTTCAATACCAACACATAAATAAAAAATGTGTCATTTACAATATCAATAGCTCAAACGTTCCTAATGCGAGACCTATTGCATTACAAATGCTTGTTTGCCACAGTAAAGTTTATGATAAAACGTAGGTTGTGGGTGAGGTACAGTTGCAAATATTGTTTAAAGCTGTCTAACTTAACAAATAAAAAGCAGCATTGTTCAAGGTGGAATAAAGGTAAGGTGAGAGCTGAATGATGCTGTCTTTTTCACTTTTTGGACACCCGCATGCTAAAATATGTGAAGGGTAACAATTTCCCATGTACCTTGCACACATCCTATAGTTTTGCAGTCATAACTATTGTTTAAAGATGTCCAACAAAAGAATGGAAAGGCAGCATTGTTTGAGGGGAAAAGAACATAGTTTGTGTTTGAGGTGCAGTTGCTAATATTGTTTAAAGCTGTGTAACATAACAAATGAAAGGCAGCATTGTCCGAGGTGGAAGTAGGGTAAATTTAAAGCTGAAAGTAAATGTTGCCCTCTTGGTCTGTTTTTGCAGTAAGTAAAGGGTAACATTTTCCCATATACTTTGCACACATCCTGTGTTTTTGCAGTCACAACTATTGCTTAAAGTTGTCTAACAAAAGCACTGAAAAGTGAATTGTTTGAGGGGAATAAAACTTTGTTTGCTTTACTTATTTATTTATTTAAATTTTATTTATAAAGTTTTGTATAGCGCGAACATGACCCCTAGGGTAACAGAGTTCTTCACATTTTGGAAGAGTAGGCAATAGTAAAGGGAAAATGATAAAGGGGTGACAAAGAATATCATATTTAGCTATTTCAATAGCGTACTAGGAGGAGAACAAACATTACTTAATAGATATAATAGACGACCCTGAGCTTCACAATTGTTAGACCAGTAAAGAACGTAGTCAGAGGGGCTTTGAGAAAAACAGATGAGCCATGACCCTTTAAGGCAAGAACTTGTTCATTAGGATTATTTGTACTTCCTGTTTGAAGGCAGCTGTGGAGGAGATTCTGTGAACGTCCGGTGGGAGAGAGTTCCAGATCTTCGAGGCCGAGCTAGGGAAAGCTCTCTGCCTCTGTCTCTTTTAGCGAAAAGTCTGTGGTTTTAAGAGGAGAGAGTTGCACTTCTTGATGGCCTACCCCTCCAGATAATTCTACCTTTTGAGCCAGGTAACCAGGGGCTTTGAATTGGAGGGCTTTGTGAGTCAAGCAGGTAATCTTTAGCTGTAATCTTGCTTTGTAGGGCATCCAATTTAGAGATCTCAGGGCTGGGGACATGTGAGCATTTCTTTTTGTACCCGTAATCAATCTGGCAGCGGCATTCAAGGAAGCCCTAAGTGAGGCCAAGGTATATTTGGGGAGGCCACAGAACGAAGTACTGCCATAGTCTAGCCTCGGCAAGACAAGTACGTGAACCACCTGCTTGAAGTCATCTTGTGGAATTAATTGTTTGAGCTTTCTAAGAATCCTCATCTGGTGTTTAGCATCCTTGCACACCTTACTAACATGATTGTTCATGTTGAAGTTCATGTCCAAGGTGATTCCGAGAGATTTAGCTAAATCAATGATGTGAGGAGAGCCGTTGAAGGTAGTGAGCTTTGTCATCCAGAGGTCTATTTTAGGGGTTTGATTAGGAGGAGATATGAGTAGGAATTCTGTTTTGGCAGTGTTGAGAAGGAGGTGGTTTTCAGTCAGTTTTGGGTATACGTCAGGGTAGAGTTGAGTGAGGTTAAGTCTTCAGAGGAGGTGATTTTCAGGTAAAGTTGCGTGTCATCCACATATATATGAAAAAGAATGTTCATGGAGTTAAGTGCATTTGCTAACAGTTCCAAGAATATATTAAAGAGTGTGGGAGATAGGGCAGACCCTTGTGGGACCCCCATGGAGAATGTAGATGGCTGGGATAGGGATTGTTTCATCTTGACTCTTTGGGATCTATTGTGAAGGAAGGACGAAAACCATTCCAATACCAGACCGGAAAGCCCATCCTGTATTCAAGAATGGATAAGAGTTTGTCGTGATTAACAGTGTTGAACGCAGAAGAAAGGTCAAGGAGGATTAAAGGCAGGTTTTGTTTTGGTCTAGCATTTTTAAAATGTCATCCATAATGTGAGTGATGACCTATTTCATGCTAGGACAACTCTGAAAAACAGATTGATGTTGATCCAGGAGTTGGAAATTCTCTATGTGAGTGCAAAGATGCGATTGCACACATTTTTCTAGGCGATTAGCCAGAGTGGGGATGTTGGAGATGGGGCAAAAGTTGTTGAGATCAGTTCTGTCTGCATTAGGTTTTTTAAGAAGGGGTGAGACTTGAGCTGCTTTTAGGCTTTCGGGGATGGTGCCTTGTGATAAAGCGTTGACAATCTTTGTCCAAAGGGGGATGAAGGCATCCTTGATTTCTTTGAAGACAGTCAGTGGCAGCGGGTCGCGGAAGTGATTAGATGGTTGATACTAAGAAGGGTTTTGTAAATGTCTCTTTCACCAAGGGGAGTAAAAGTACACCAAGTGGCATTGTTCTTGGTGCTAAGACTAAGTGGCTCGAGCCTCTCGGAGTGAGCAGGGGGAGATGCAATCTCGTATGATGGAAGAAGAGCCTTCTTAGATTCAAAATCAATACTGATGAGTTTTCTTTTCTCCACAAAGAAAGCAGCCAGATTGTCGCATGAAGGAGAGCCGTCTCCTGAGTCAAGGTGGTTGGGTGCTTTCGCTGATTGTTGTTGAGAGAGTTTAGGTTGCTGTTTGGAGATTTTGGAAGAGGCATTTTTTTGATGTAGAGGGGCTATGGAATCCATGATACAAGAGATAGTGGAGTTATAGAAGTCAGTGAGTTCATGCAGATCAGTCTTGTCATCTTGGGAAGACAAGGCATATTTACATTTGGTTGCTAGAACGTCTGTGTTAATATTCCTGAGGTCCCTTTTCCATTGTTTAATTTTCTTCGGTTGATCCCTCCTCAAGGACACCTCCCTGTTAATAAAGAAGAAGGTGCTGTAATGGCTGGACCAATTACAAAGGGTAATGGCATCCAGTGTGATGGTATTTCCTTTTGATATGATGAGGTCCAGAATTTCTCTTTTGTAATGAGTTGGCCAGTCACAGAATTAGATTAGCTCCAGATCCGATAAGAATGATTTTCGGTAGATTACCACTTTGTCCTTACGGTTAGCTCAGTGAAGGTTGAAGTCACAGAGGAAGATTTGGGACATTGAGGGGTCATCATTGGAAGCAATGATTCCCATTATTTGTTCAATGAAGGGGAGATTGTTACCGGGAGGTGATTACTTGAAATGTTGAGGCAAAGGTATTCAACGGAGTATTAGGTGGTGGTCTCTGTGTGGGAAACCAATAGTGTATTCCGATGTATACAAGCTAATCCACCGCCCTGCTTCTTAGATCTGTCTAGATGGATTATGTCATGACTAGGAGGAACTAAGAGTTTTAGGATAGGGATGGAAGAGGGATTTAGCCATATTTCCGAGAGGATGATGATATCTAGCTCATGGTTTTGGATGAGGTCAAAGATATCAGAGGCATGTTTACTGGCTGATCTGCAGTTGAGTAGTGCACATTTGAGCCGTACAGGCGTGTGGGATATGTGAGTCTGAATGATGTTCACTTGCTTGAAGTTGTCGCTATTTAAGACTCTGAGGTTGTGAGAGGGTTCCCTGTGCGGGTTGGCATGAATAGCTTCAATTTGGGCAATAGGAGTCTTGTCAGTGTCTAGAGTGATATAGTAAGAAAGGAGTAGATCCTCCCTATCGTGCCCTGGACAAGGGCACTAGGACCCTGGGGCACAGGGCAGAGGCCGGGGGACACCGGACACCAGTTCCGGTCAGGGGAGGGGATAGGGACATTCCTGGGTAGGACCTCGAGGCAAGAGGTCAGAGTATATGCATGCTGTATGAAAAGAAATAAACGTGTACCTGAAAAGCCCCCATCGTTTCCTGTGTCTTCTTGGGGACGTGGAACACGACATCTGGCGACGAAGGTTCGAAGATATTCATGTGTGCCCATTGACGAATTGACCGTGATTGAAACCAGGAGCCCACCCTGGATCGCGTCGTGCCGAGAAACAGGAAGAGTGAAAGTGCCCATTGAGGAAGCGCAGCGATGCGGGAGCCCACCCCGACCGCTGCGAAGAAGAAGACTGACTGCCCGGTAAGCGCCGTGTGAAAAGCGCAAAGTTAAGAAATTAGCGTGAGCTCTCGCAAGAGTCTCGGCTGCCATATAGATGTTAGGCGCGAGAACCAATCTGGGAAAAGGAAAGTCCGGCGGCCATTTTTAAGTCAGGCGGCGCCGCGATTGGCTAAGAAGTCTCGCGAGATCAACGCGGCCATTTTGAGGTCAGGCAAAATTGACCAATAAGAACAGAGAACAGCGCGGCGGCCATTTTGAGGTCAGGAAAAACGAAAATAAAGCAAAATGTGCCAACTGAAGGACAGAAAGAAACAATAAAGCACAAGACAATACAAATAAACAATAATAAAGCACAGGAAAGGAAAACAAAAGAGATAAATAGAGGAAAATAAAGGACCTGCAAGAAAAAGAACAAATATTAACAAAAAAGAGTGCCAAGAAAGATAAAGAGAGAAAATAAAGAAACAAGCACAAGGCAAGACAAAGAGAACAAAGAAGAATGCCAGACCCAAAACCAAGTGCACAGTATAGAAGTCCGCTGCCATTTAACCTATCTGAGCCACAAACAGGAATTAGATGGGAAAAATGGATCCGACGCTTCGAGAGATACGTGGAGGCCACAGATGTGACAGATGCCAAATGGTTAGGTCTATTTCTGAACTTAGTAGGTGATGAAGTTGAAGACCTATTAGTGACACTGCCAAAAGAAGAGACCACCAGCTATGACAAACTAATAAAATGCCTAACAAACAAATTTGATCCTCAAAGGAATGTGGATTTTGAACGGTACACCTTCATGATTGCATTTCAACAACTGGATGAAACAGTAGATGACTTCGCAACAAGACTGCGAAAGCTTGTAACACACTGCGAGTTCAACAAGTTCGATAATGAACAAGCATTCAGACGGCGTATCATTGAGGGTTGCCGTGACACTGAGTTCCGCACAAGGATCCTAAAGGAACCAACATCACTAGAAAACATCCTGTCGTTGGCAAGAGCAGAGGCTAGAGCGACAGCACACGCAAATGAAATGGAGCGAGGAAAGGAACAATGAGTGGAGCAAGCTCACCGCATAACAAATAACAACCGCTCGGGTGGCTGGAAAAAGGACAAAAATGAACAAACGGCGAAGAAGCAACCGGAGGTAAAGTGTTATAGATGCGGGCTTGAATTTCTGCATAGAGGCCCATGCCCAGCATTTTGACAGACATGCAGAAAGTATGTAATGGGAGAAATCACTATGCCAGTGTGTGCCAAGGAATGCATTTCAGGAATGACCGATGAAGAACAGGAAGACCACAAATGTCAACAAGTAGGCATGTCAGGCATATTGAGACAGGAACTAGGAGTTCCTCAGTAGAGTCAGGTGAAGAAGAGGAAGAAGAAAAGATGGAACGACTCTATCTGATGTCGGATGTCACTACTGAGTCCGATGATGAAGGTCAAGACGGAGAAAGAATATGCCTTGTGGACAAAAGCAAGATAAAGAAGACAGAATCTGTGACCATAAGTGTGGGGCCACACAAAACAAAGTTTGTCCTAGACAGTGGCACAACATGCAACATCATGTGCGTCTCTCAATACGAAAAAATGAAAATCAAACAAGCACTGAGGCCATCACGAGTTGAAGTATTCACATGGGGATCCAGGAAACCAGTAACAAACATGGGAAAATTCATGGAAGAACTGACATACAAGGACCAAAAGATAAAGAAGAAATACATGTGTTGAAAGGCGACATCCCAGCACCATGTCTACTGAGCAACATCACGGCTCAAATAATGGGTCTCGTAGCAATGACTTACAATATGTCAAAAGAGAAGCATCCTGAAAGAGTACCCCAAGCTGCTGCAAGGACTAGGCAAACTGAAAGGGCGGCAAATAACGCTACATATTGATGAAACAGTAAGGCCAGTAGCGCAACATCATAGAAGAGTACCAATACACCTGCAGCCACAGGTAGAAGAGGAGCTAGAAGCACTACTCAAGCAGGACATAATAGAGCCAGCAGAAGGACCAACACCCTGGGTGTCACCAATCGTGGCGGTCCCAAAGAAGGACACGTCAAAAATAAGAATTTGTGTCGACATGAGGATACCGAACAAAGCAATTGAACGTGAGAGGCATCCCGGACCACATCTCGATGATATGATCAGCTGCCTCACAGGCGCAAGACGTTTCTCCAAATTAGATTTGTGTAAGGGATATCACCAACTAGAACTAGATCCTCAGTCTCGATATATCACGACGTTCTCCACCCACTTAGGTCTTTTTAGATACAAACGTCTGAGCTTTGGGATCTCATATGCCGCGGAAATATTTCAAGAGACAATACGCCAAGTAATCACGCCAGTAAAAAACAGCTTGAATTACAGGGATGACATTCTGGTGTTTGGAAAGTCAGACGAGGAGCACGACAAAGCTCTGAGAGAAGTATGCTCTCACCTGGAACAAGCAGGTCTGACACTGAATGAAGACAAATGTGAGCTAGAGTGTGACAAACTAGTATTCTTTGGCCACATTTTCTCCAAGAAAGGAATGCGACCAGATCGTAGCAAAGTAAAAACACTGGAAAGAGCGAAGCAACCAAGTGATGTAGCAGAAGTGAGGTCATTCCTTGGTCTTGCTAGCTACTGTGCAAGATATATTCAAGACTTTGCCACTGTAAGCGGACCCCTAAGAGAACTGACAAAACAGGGCCAAAGTTTCACGTGGACCGACAAATGCAGCAAAGCATTCGAAGAAATAAGACATGCTGTGACGGCAGTGGATCACCTAGCATATATCCGAGACTGTGCACTGAACTAACTGTAGATGCCAGTCCAGTGGGACATTGTGCAATACTGGCGCAACACCAACAAGGAAAAGACTCTCCAAGACACGTAGTGGCATATGGAAGCAAAAGCCTGTCAGAAGTGGAAAAAGGATACTTCCAGCCGGAAAAAGAGAGCTTGGCGGTAGTGTGGGCATGTGAACACTATCACATGTTCATCTACGGAAAACCATTTACAATCATAACAGATCACCAAGCACTGATAACAATATACGGAAATCCAAATGCAAAGGTACCACCTAGGATAGAGAGGTGGGGGATAAGGCTCATAGATCACAACTTCAAGATAATCCACAAGCCAGGGAAGGAACATAATCCAGCTGACTAAGTATCAAGGCACCCCCTGCCACAAGCTTCACAAGCAACAACGATGGCAGAGGAATACCTGAACTTCGCACTGAAACACACACCGGCGACTATAACAATGGAAGAGCTAGAACAAGAAACAAAGCAAGACCCCACCATGCAAGCAACAATGAAAATAACAAAACAGCAAAGGTGGAGACATGTGAACAGCAACAGCAATTGGGAACAAGGGGTAGAAAGAGAAGAATTGCTGGCGTTCAAAAAGATAAGCGAAGAGCTCTCCGAAAGTGAAAACGGAATAGTGATGAGAGGCACTCGAATAGTAATACCCCGAACACTGAGAAGAAGAACAGTAGAACTAGCACATGAGTCACATCGAGGAATTGTAGCAACTAAAAAAATGCTGCTAGAAAAAGTGTAGTTTCCGGGACTAGACAACATGGTAGAAGAAACTGTAATGCACTGCCACATCTGCCAAATAACAGGGCCCTTATCAAAGCCAGAGCCACTGTAAATGTCCCAACTCCCAAAGGCAGTGTGGACAGAGCTGGCAGCCAACTTCTATGGTCCGCTGGAGACAGGAAATTACCTGCTGGTAATAATAGACAAATTTTCCAGGTTCCTAATAGTGAGACAAGTCGCGTCAACATCGGCAAACGCAACACTGCCGGTCCTAGATGACATATTTGCAGCATGGGGCTCGCCACAGACACTGAAGACAGACAATGGTCCGCCGTTCTCTGGCGAAGAGTTCAAAAGATTTATGGAATACCTCGGGATTCATCATCGACGAATAACACCTCTATGGCCACAAGCAAACGGAATGGCAGAACGATTCATGGGGACAATCAAAAAGGCGATACAGAGAGCAAAAATAGCACAGATCTCAATTGGACAAGCACTCTGTCAGGTGCTGAGGGATTATCGGAACACACCTCACAGCTCCACAGGCAGATGTCCTGCTGAACTAGTGTTGGGGCGCTCAAGCAGAACAAGATTGCCACAAATGAAAGAGGTGGAAAAAGTGGAGCAAAAGGACATTGCTGCAAGAGACCAAGCAGCAAAAGCAAAAATGAAGGCTTACGCTGACCAGAGACGGCACACGACAACCACTAAAATAAAAGAAGGAGACACTGTGGTAGTGAAACAAAGACAAGTGAGGAAATCGGACAGTGCATTCTCAAGAGACACGTTGACAGTGACAGAGGTAAAAGGGCCAATGATAACGGCGTCAGCAGGTCACTAACACATCACTCGAAATAGCTCGTATTTCAGAGAATTGAAAACTAAGGACGAGGAAGCGCCAAAGCAAGGGCCGACAGAAGACACAAAAATGGATGAAGTACAAGCGGACATCGGAGAACAGCGACCAAGCTGAGAATGCAAGAAGACAAAAAGACTGATTGAGGAGATATAAAGAGATGGAGGCCTGTGGAAACTTTTTTATCATCTAAATCTCTCTCTCTCTTTCTCTCTCTCTCTCTCTCTCTCTCTCTCTCTCTCTCTCTCTATCTCTCTCTCTCTCCCTAATATATATATATATATATATATCCAATATATATATATATATATATATATATATATATATATATATATATATATATATATATATATATATACATATATATATTCACTGAAAAAACCATAGGTTATAGACCATATATAGTTAGGAATTAGCATTTAAAAAACCTTATTTTACTCACACAAAACCATTGAAATTCCATATATAGTTAGTTGCACTAACTATATATCGCGCACCCGCAATCCACTGCTGATGATGTCACATATTACATCATTCATGACATGGTCAGTGACATCACTGATGACATCACTGATGACAACATCCAGTGATTATGTGTTTCTGTAAAGTTTAAATATGTTTTACATATTGAAGAATGAGTGGATGTATAAGTGTCTGAATGAAGGTTTTAGTAGGTGCGTGATTGACTGTATGAGTGAGTGATTAAATGCGTCTTACTGAATGCACGGGTTAGTGACTAAACTGTCTGAAAGTGTGCATCAGTATGTCTGTTGTTGTGCAAGCTGCTGCATGTGTTGATCAGTAGCTATATAAGTAGCTATATGGGTTATTGATTGGTTGCACAAGTATTTGTATGGGAGACTGAGTGTGTGTATGGCTGGCTGGGAGGTGTGTGACTCTGTGCAGATCAATGTGTACTTGTATCAGTGATTCTATAAGAGAGTAACTATGTGTTAGTATATGTTTCAAAAATGTAAGGTGTTCTGTGTTTAACTGTATAGATGAGAAAATGGAAGTGTGATTGATTCTTTTCAGGACTGACTAGGTGTGTGAGTAACTCCATGGATGAGTGGCAGAGTGTGAGTGTCTGTATAGGTGTATGAGTGCATATGATAGTGTTGTAAAGATGAGTGATTGTATGTATGAATGATTGTATAAGTGAATGTGTGTGTAGACATAGGAATCAGTGAGTGCGTATGTAGTAACTAGTATTGGTGTGTCAATGGTTTCAAAAATGATACTCTCTATTTAACACTGGGTGTAACGGAGGTTATATTACAGTGTGAGGAGATGCATTGTATTATCACATGAATGATATCATCAGTGATGTGATCATTGATGTCAAGTGAGATGTCATCAGTGATGTCATTTGATATGTCATCAGTGATGTCATCAGTGATGTCACTGACCATGTCATGAATGATGTAATATGTGACATCATCAGCAGTGGATTGCGGGTGCGCGATATATAGTTAGTGCAACTAACTATATATGGAATTTCAATGGTTTTGTGTGAGTAAAATAAGGTTTTTTAAATGCTAATTCCTAACTATATATGGTCTATAACCTATGGTTTTTTCAGTGAATTTTCAAGGTTTTGTAAATGCTAATTCCTAACTATATATGGTCTATAACCTATGGTTTTTTCAGTGAATTTCAATGTTTTTTTAATAGCAAATATCATAAGCTGTCGAATGTCAAGTACGTGGTAAGTAAAAACATTTTCGTGTTTATGCACACTGATCTGCTTTGAATGCTGCCCCCCACCCCTCATTTCTATTAGGAGTACTCTCTCTTTGCAGATAGTGAAGGGTAGTTAACGCAGCCCTTTGCCCCCTTTGTAATCCGTCGTGCCTGCTTCTCTCTCCATTTAATTGATTGTTCTCTTTGGTTCATTCTCTATTTACAAACAAGCACAGAGTCAAAATACTCTGTTTAGTCTTTGCAGATAGCGAAAAACCGTGTAAAAAAACAAAAGGAATCGAGCAAAATCAGTAGGCCACTAATGGGATCTCTTTTTGACCTCGCTAAAATAGAAACATTAGGAACAACCTGTTGAAAATAGCAATGCGTATGTACATAAGCGGCGTTCATTTGTGTTCACAGTACCCCTTGTTGATTGTTTGAATCGAGCATTGAATTGTTCGAAGTTGGTTCTCTTAAGGATCTTCTCTGCCTGCAAACGAGGAAGAATAGGAATATTCTCTCTCCCTTTGCAGATAGTGAAGGGTAGGTAACGCAAGCCTTTAACACGTCGTACCTATTTCATTCCTCATTGATTGATTGATTGTCCGAACATTGACTGTTTGGGAATTAGTTCTTTTTGGAGGTATTCCCTGTTTGCAAATAAACGTAGGAAAATCTTTGCAAGTAGTGAAAGGGTACGTAATGCGGACCTTTCTCCCCCGTTGTAATCTGTCATGCCTATCTACTCCCCACTGATTGATGCACCTGTTTCACCCGGACCATTTACTAGACATACGTCATCTGGCCCGACCAGAGAGCACCCCTAGTGAAAAGGACATATGCAATAATAACGAAGTGATCACTGTATCCTGTTAACAGAAACTTTAGCATGAAACAACCTGGAAAGAAAAGAATAGGAAATCGAAAATCAGTAGGCCACTGATGAACATGAACTTTTATTAAACAACGAACAAAGAAACGATAACATAACGTAATGATAAAACCTATTAATGTCCTAGAAACAAGAAAACGTTCGAAATATGCCAGTGGTGAGAGACCAGAAAAACAGTAAGAGAAACCAAATCACCCCTCGCTGTCCCACCGCCTGCCACGCCAAAAAAATCGATAGACTAGGGAAAATGCAAGTCAGTAGAACATCCGCCCCCACTCTGGAAACTTCCAAGGTGGGGCAGGGTTCCGGCTACGCCCAGCCGGGAGCAGCCCATATAAGGCAGGTCCTGCTGCCACGCCTCGGCCAGGAGATCCTAACGTAGGGTGTAGCCGGAGGAGAGGCCGAGACCAGCGGGACCCGGCCAGGGGATTGCCTTTACAACGCTGAACAGTTGCAGGGGGGGGGAATGTCTCCTCGACCCTCCCCTCTCTCTCCCAGTCCGGCCGCGGTGGCCCTTGAGAGTTGCAGGTAGTCCCGCCACATGCTCTTCCGGTCCGGCCATCAACGGTCGGGGGGCCGAGGCCGACGGGATCCGGCTGCAGCCAATAAACCAAGAAACCCGTTCATGGGGCCAGAGCCAGGGGCGTCCGGCCGACATCTACTGGAAGCCCGGCCCGAAGACGGACGGGACACTTCTTCTTTCTTGTATAATTGCTGCAACAACCCTGGGGGGGGATGTCTTGCACATGCCTCCGACCCCCCCCCCCCTCGTCCTCATCGCCTGGTCCGGCCATAACAAATCTCAAGCGAGACGCCGTGGGGTGCACTGGGAGGGAGAGACGGTGCGAACAGGCCTCTCCCGCCTCCCCAGGTGGAGGCTTCCCAGCTGCACCCTCAGCGCTCCAGGCGCCCGGAAAAGGGTTCTTCCACTGTGGCCATGCTGCAACGTCTCGCCCGGCAGGGTGGAGCCCGTCCGCTCATTTGACCCCGCGATCGCCAGTAGCTACCGAACTCTCAAAATGGCGGTCGACCTGGCAAGAGCGGGCCCAGCATAAAGAAATGGCCCGGTCACTGGTTGACTCCACCACCGTAGTCCTCCACGACCTTGAAGATTCTAGAGGAGCCGCGGGAGTCTCCGACCCCCGATGGGGAATGACTGCCATGATCACCCGTGGAGTGACGAAACTGTATCCGCGGGACGTCGGCGCCAGCCTCACTTTGAATTACTAGAATCCTGCAGACCTCACTTCCGGTGAAAGCACAGTGTGACCCGGTAGGAAAAATTGTTGCACCCCCTCCCCTTTTTGACTGATAGTTCAAACCACCGATCCTTTCCTTTGCCCTTTTAACGGAACTTTGGACTGCCTCCCCCTCTTTTACATTTTCTAGAGAAAACAAAACATTAACCACTACAATAACATAGCAGTTGACACCAGAACTGTTTTCAAATTGAAAACCAACAACATCTTCAACAGAATCCTTTTTGTTTCTGCTGTGACCCTGCTACAGCACAGGCATTGTCCCCAGCAGTAATTCTGCAATGCCGGTAAGAATAGCTGTGGTGCCTACTGGACTCACTCACCCCCGCGGCGCCCCACGCCGTTATTTGCTGGGCGGCAACTTGCTAGACATCACTTTCGTGCCATCTAGATTTCAGCGCGTTCTGCTGCCTTGGAACTATTCGCACAACAGACCGCTACTGACAAGAATATTTCATTATTGGTGCTGTCAATTTCAATAAATCTATTGGATAATTCAAAAGAAATTGCCACGGTCTCTTCGTTGTTTAAATGTTTTTACTGTTTTTGTTTTGTTGTATATATTTATATGTTATTAAAGTTTTATATTCCTACTACTTTGTTGGAGTGCTATATATTTTTAATGTGACACATAATTGTAAAAACTTTGATGTACAAAGAGTGATTCCTGGAATCTTCCGCTTCAGGCTCGGTCCCCTCCCCAATCACAATACAGGATGGTTTTCAGATAGTAGGAACACGTGTGGTGTGACGGATCTCATCGGGTGTGGGCCTTGATCTACTATAACTCCTTTGAAGAGGGGTGATTCTTTACAGCTGGGGCCATAAACTACATCTGCAGGGCTAGCTGATAGCCTGGACAACGGACACAGAGGAAGAGGAGTGTCAGAGGGTGCGGTAGTGAATAGGGCGAAAGGGAGGTGTTGGGCGGGCACAGTGTGATTCTCAGGGAAGAGCAGCGCAGATGGGGGGAGGTTTATTGCCCATGCATAAGACAGAGAGCGGGGGTGACCAGTGCCTGGGGAAGATGCTTGCGAGGGTGAGGAGCCATGCTACGAATCGACAGCGTGCAGAGAGTGGGTCTGGTCAAGACATCTAAAATGGCTGCCGTGCACGACAAAAGTGTGGCATTTCAAAAAAGGCAAGATGGCGCAGACAATGTTTTTCAACACTTCCTCATTTCCTTCGAATCGAACGTTAACAGACGTTGGGGCATATTACCAAAGTTAAGCAATATTTATCGCTAACGATGCTTACCAACGAATTTTTTACCGCTAAGCATCATCAGAAATTATCGAAGATAAACCTTGCTATTATCAAGGTTTATCACAAATGCGATAATAAACGGCCGCAATGCATGAATATCGCTAAAAACTCAGCGATATTCATACATTACCGAGCTAATGCTCTTAGCCATGTTATCCACCTCCCATTGGATAACATGGCTAAGAACTGCTCAGGGCAGGTGTTACTTTTTGGAGATATTCGCGCTTAGCGCGAATATCTCCAAAAGTTGGTAATAGGAGATAGATATCTTGCATGTTGTAATGCAAGTTATTGTGGTATATGGAACTCATACCATAATCTCTCAAGAAAGCAGAAACTGATCCTTTTGGGACCGCCTAAAAAGGCCTAGGGGGTGAGGAGTACTCTACTTTGCCCCCTTTTCACGTTCCGAACTATTTTATTTTACTCTCTTCTGTAATTACACAAAATAGCAGCGATAAGATGCATCGGAGACACACAGTGAGAGAAAGGAGGCCGGAGATGAAGAAGAGATGTCAAATACACATTGGAGATAATATAGTGGCAGAAGGGAAGTAAATATGAGTAAACTTACCATGTAACATAAAAATGTTGCACTCTATACTATAAGTCTCATTTTATACTACAATCACTTCGCTACAACCTCATAAATTAAAAATAAAAATGAATAAAGTCTCAAACAATTTTTGATTTCTAAATATAAATTTATTCTTCAGAATTTTCTAAATTTGAAAGAACTAGTAACATGTCCTCATCAGCAATGTCCTCATGAAAAGTCTCCAATAATGATTCTTGTAACTCTATGGTCTCCAAACACTCGATAAATTCGCCATCAAGAGATTGATCAAAAAAATCATTCAAGTCATCTCCTCCTTCTGACAATATTTCATTATTGGTGCTGTCAATTTCAATCAATGTAGTGGAATCATTCAAGTCATCTCCTCGTGACAATATTTCATTATTGGTGCTCTCAATTTCAATCAATGTAGTGGAATCATTCAAGTCATCTCCTCCTTGTGACAATATTTCATTATTGGTGCTGTCCATTTCAATCAATCTAATGGAATCATACAAGTCATCTCCTCCTTGTGACAATATTTCATTATTGCTGCTCTCAATTTCAATCAACGTAGTGGAATCATTCAAGTCATCTCCTTGTGACAATATTTCATTCTTGGTGCTGTCCATTTCAATCAATCTAATGGAATCATACAAGTCATGTCCTCCTTGTGACAATGTTTCATTATTGGTGCTCTCAATTTCAATCAATGTAGTGGACGATTCAAAAGAAATTGCCACGGTCTCTTCATTGTGAGCCATTTTATTTTGAAATTGCTTGCTGTAAATTGCAGAAAAAAATAATCACTTTCATTTATCGTTTTTAGTAATACATAATATAAAACTAACTTTATCAAGTATTTAGTATAACAGAAGGACTGCAAATAAATAACAGAAAACATTTTTCAAATTATCTTCAAGTGTACAACATAGTTCCCCTTACAAATTAACAACTCACCTTTTCAAAAGTAGGAAAAGTGTTAGTACTGTGTAAATCAAACACCAGAAATTCACCACCAAAAATTCCTCACAAATGTACCTCAGACAGTAGTATCACAAAATGGCTGTGGTTTCCTCTCATTTGACATATATACATAACCAATTAACTTTCATCACACACAAATACAAAACCAAAGTAACATTTTAATTGGTTCTAAATTTCAACACTTTCAAATGTGTTTTCCCCATGCAATTTTCCATAGGACATTTACATACGTCTACAGCCTGAATGGCTGAACGGAATTACACCAAACTTGGCAAAATGGTACATCAAACCTAAGAGGTCAGGAAGGATCTACTATGCCCCCTTATGGTCATTTCCCCCTTCGCTTTGGCCTCCTCTTGTCTCTCAATCCTACCGAGAGACAAGATGGCGGCCGCTACGGACTGTTTGGAATGTTGACAGACGCCGGAGAACCAATCAGCTTCGCAAAGCTCCGTAACGCGAAAAGTACGCGAAGCGGAGCGCTGTTACAGATATATATCTTTTTTTGAACGTTAATTTCTCAAAATCCACTGGAGCACATATATTGAGACCTAGCAAAGGCACATCGGGCTACCAGTCCCTAATATTTTACCAAGTTTCGTGCAAATCCATTCAGCCGTTCGATTATTATTATTATTTTTTTTTTTTGCCCCGCGGGGCCCTTTTAAAACCTCCACATCAAACCTAGGGGGTCAGCGAGGATCTACTATTCCCCCATATGGTCATTTGCCCCTTCGCTTTCGCCTCCTCTTGTCTCTCGATCCTACCGAGAGACAAGATGGCGGCCGCTACGGACTGTTTGGAATGTTGACAGACGCCGGAGAACCAATCAGCTTCGCTTCACAAAGCTCCGTTGCGCGAAAAGTACGCGTAGCGGAGCGCTGCCCAGTCCGCGGTTACAGATATATATCTTTTTTTGAACCTTAATTTCTCAAAATCCACTGAAGCACATATATTGAGACCTACAAAAGGCACATCGGGCTACCAGTCCCTACAATTTTGCCAAGTTTCGTGCAAATCCATTCAGCCGTTCGGGCTAAAAGTGAGGCCAACCGCCCTATGGAAATTAACATGGGAAAAACGCGTTTTGGGACCCCCCTTTTTTCTCGGCCCCCCCTTGATGAACCCCCCCAAAATTTTCAGGGGCTGCTCAGAAACAAAATGTGCCATTTTCCTGAAAATTTCAGCCAATTCCGTCCACAAACGCCAAAGTTATTAGACATAGAATTTTCAAAAAACCCATAGAGAAAAAATCCTAACTATATATACCTACTGGCGACCGCCAGTAGGTTATATATATATATATATATATATATATATATATATATATATATATATATATATATATATATATATATATATATATATATTCATTGAAAAAACCATAGGTTATAGACCATATATAGTTAGGAATTAGCATTTACAAAACCTTAAAAATTCACTGAAAAAACCATAGGTTATACACCATATATAGTTAGGAATTAGCATTTAAAAAACCTTATTTTACTCACACAAAACCAATGAAATTCCATATATAGTTAGTTGTACTAACTATATATCGCGCACCCGCAATCCACTGCTGATCATGTCACATATTACATCATTCATGACATGGTCAGTGACATCACTGATGACATCACTGATGACATCTCAAATGACATCACTGATGACATCACTGATGACATCTCAAATGACATCACTGATGACATCACTGATGACAACATCCAGTGACTGTATTTTTCTGTAAAGTTAAAATATGTCTTACATATTTAAGAATGAGTGGATGTATAAGTGTCTGGATGAAGGATTTAGTAGGTGCATGACTGACTGTATGAGTGAGTGGTTAAATGTGTCTCACTGAGTGCATGGGTTAGTGACTAAACTGTCTTAATTTGTGCATCATTATGTCTGTTGTTCTGTAAACTGCTGCATGTGTTGATCAGTAGCTATATGAGTAACTATATGGGTTATTGATTGGTTGCCCAAGCATTTGTATGGGAGACTGAGTGTGTATGTGGGTGGCTGGGAAGTGTATGACTCTGTGCATAGATGTATGGGTTCAAAAGTGCATGTGGAAACAGCTGTATGGGCGGTTGACTGTGTGCATGACTGTATTGGTGAGTGAATAGATATCTCAGTGCTACATGTCAAAGTAAGTACATATGTAAAATACAGTACATGTGAGAGTTGACATATATAAATAACTGTGCATAAGAGCCAGTGAATGTGTGAGTGGCTGTATGGATCATTGTGAACTTGTATCCAGGATTGTATAAGTGAGTAAATATGTTTTAGTATATGTTTGAATAAGTAAGGTGTGTATAACTGTATAGTTGTGAAAATGGAGGTGTGATTGATTCTTTGCATGACTGACTAGGTGTGTAAGTAACTCCATGGATGAGTGACAGTCTGTGAGTGTCTGTTTACACTGAGTGTATCTAAGGTTATATTAGAGTCTGAAGAGGTTCATCGTATTATCACATGAATGATGTCATCAGTGATGTGATCAGTAATGTCAAATGAGATGTCATCAGTGATGTCATCAGTGATGTCATTTGAGATGTCATCAGTGATGTCATCAGTGATGTCATTTGAGATGTCATCAGTGATGTCATCAGTGATGTCACTGACCATGTCATGAATGATGTAATATGTGACATGATCAGCAGTGGATTGCGGGTGCGCGATATATAGTTAGTACAACTAACTATATATGGAATTTCATTGGTTTTGTGTGAGTAAAATAAGGTTTTTTAAATGCTAATTCCTAACTATATATGGTGTATAACCTATGGTTTTTTCAGTGAATTTTTAAGGTTTTGTAAATGCTAATTCCTAACTATATATGGTCTATAACCTATGGTTTTTTCAATGAATTTCATTGGTTTTTTAAAAGCTAATATCTATAGCTGTAAAATTTATTCTTCTTTAAATCCAAAAATATATTTTATATGTTTATTAATAATTTTTTTAAATATTTTTTTGTTTCGCTCCCGGTCCGCTAACCGGGAAGCTTCCCGTTAGCTCAATCTGATTCCGCGATCCGGTCCGCGAACCGGTAAGAAATCAACATAGTGACGGTATCGCGTTGCCGCGTAATGCGTCTTATGACGTACTGCGTTAGCGCACCCGGAAGTGCCCCGGGGCGCGGACCGAGGCGCGAAACGCAACTCCCCGGAAGCGATCCGCGGCGCGAAAGCGCGACGTATCGCGTTGCCGCGAAATGCGTCTTGTGACGTATTGCGTTAGCGCACCCGGAAGTGTCCCGGGGCGCGGACCGAGGCGCGAAGCGCAGCGAACCGGAAGCTAACCGGGGAGCGTTCCGCAGCGCGTAACATGAGCGTTAGAGGTCATGTGACTTGTTAATAAAGCTTTTCATTGGTTCATTTCACTTTTAGTTTCATAATTATGGAAGGCTAGGTCAGGTGACCTAAAAATAACACTTTTCATTGGTTGAGAAGTATTGTTTTTTCCAAATGATGAAAACCCCTCCTTCTTTCCTCACTCTGACTTTCATCATTGTGAGAGGAAGACCTATTTTGCTTCTTGGAAGACCTATTTTGGTTGTGTGAAAATGGCTTCATTGATTGCTGCAGCTGGTGCACCCCCACCACCACCTCCACCTCCTCATGGGAAGAGAGGACCACCTCCCCAGGTGGTTACCAACACTGAGGAGGAAGATGAAGAAATGGATGAGGAGGGAGAACAACCACAGTTCCTGGAAGAGTTGCCCCGGGTTTCAAGAAAGAAAGCCAGTTTCATCTGGCAGTTTTTTTCCATCCCTCCTGGCCAAAAAAAGGTCAATGCCAGGTACGCAACATGCCTCATATGCAAGGAACAATTGTCCAGAGGGACGGACAAAAAATATAGTTATGGCAATCACACCATGCATAGGCATATGACGAGGAAACATCCCCTAAATTACAGCCGGGCGGAATTAAGGGATATGATGGACAATCCTAGAGCAACTCCTGTGGCGAGATCAACAACATCGGTTTCCTTAACACCAGAGGAGGCACGGGAAACTGTGCCAAATATCCAACCAAATTTTGGGCATATGATACATTTATGTATGCACTGTCGTGCATTATTAGCTTGTGGCAACATGAGCATCAATGCACTGAACCTTGCATACGAACACCATGATTGCCCTAACCGCCCCCAGTAATTTTTTTTTGCTCCTGTTGAGCCCTTTTCAACGCCTGTTTTTTGTTGTTCCCCCCCCCCCCCCAAAAAAACCAAAAAAAATATAAAATCGTTGAAAAAATACAAAAAAAACAAAAAATGTTCAAAAAATACCAAAAAAAATATAAAACAACAAAAATATTAAAAAAAAGTTCTTTTCAGAACTACCTTCCCTTCAAAAAAAAAATTGCTACAATGTTTAGCACTCTGGCAAGCTCTATTTCTTTTGGTTCGCTCCCGGGTTAGCTTCCCGGTACGCGGACCGGGAGCTAACCAAAAAATTTCTTTTTTTTTTAAAAAAAGTGTAAGTATAAGGAAAGTAAACAGAGAGTGATGTTAAAAGAAAGACAGCTATAGGAAGTAAAGAAGAGATACTGTTTAATAGATCTATTTACCGAAGAAAAGACAGAAGAGGGTATAATTGTGAAAAACAAAATAGATAATGAAGTGAAAGAAAAACAAGCATTGGCATAGCCAATAGGTCTCGCCTTTGGGACCTTCTAAGTATTTAGTTATGGAGCATAATATCCTTGGTGCAGCAACATCAACTGTTGCATGTCTAAACACGTATAAGGTCCCAAAAGCGAGACCTATTGTCTATGCCAATGCTTGTTTCTTAAGTAGAATTGCAATATGTCTGACTCTTCCATGTGAAAAGCTCTTATCTTGTGGTCTAAAGATTGCTAAAGTCTCGACAGAGAACAGGCTAGGCTGTAAGTAGGGAAAATTGCGCTTGGTGATCTGTTTGAGGGAGCGTCTGCTTTGCCTGGTGTCTTTGGAGAGCAATTTTGATTCTTATACTGGACAATATAGCCCTAATGTAAATAACATAGGGGCATATTATCAACATAGGCAATAAGAGTTTTGCAGCTTTTATCGGCAGAAATGTGTCGCTAAAGCTGCTTTTGCGGCAGAAAACTGCAGCTAAAGCCGCTTTTGCACCAGTTTTCTGCCAATAAAAAGAGCAATAATTTTATTGGCTGTATTCATAATATGGCACTTAGTGTGCTTCAACTACACAGAGAAAGCATTATGAACAAATAGTGATACAGTGATCAGTCAAAGACACTAAGAGTAATAGAGACGGAGTGAGTGAACAAGAGTGAGGAACTATGAGAAGAGAGGGACTGAGAAAAAGAGTGGAAGGAGTTGAGTAAGTAGGTCATAGAGAAAGGAATGAGGGAAGTAGCAAAGGCAGGAAACTGAGGATTAAAGAAATGAAGCAGTGGAACTAATAGTAGTTCAATGTGATAGAAATGTAACGAAAAGAGTACAAAATATTTACCTTATAATTGTCGTTAAATTACTCACTTTTTGTTTTTATACTTTCAATCTGTGAAAGAGAGAACAAACATTAGAAAAATATAAAAACATGTATTACAAAATTACAAAAGACAAGGGCAAAGATTGAAGGACAAACAGTTTTTCAACAACTTTGACACTTACAGAAGCTACACAGTCCTAAAGATATACATTTTAAACTAACACTATCTTGATGCAGATGAAGTGAGGCCTATCTTAAAACATGGTGCATATTTTGCATTGCTGTTGCTTCAGAAAAGTGTTGCAAGACACTAAAATTTTAAATAATTGCTTCAGGATGCCAATAAGATGTCTACTATCCAGAGTTTTGTTTCAGGTGAGGCCTACTCAGGGTTGCAGATGAAAATTCGAGTTGTTGAAGAGAATAGAGGACATAATACATGTGAAGGTCTACCAATGAAGTGAGTCATGTGCACTGCAATCTTCAACAAAGTCCAAACCTCCTATGTTTCCCTGGACAGACCTAAACTTGATCTGCACAATGTGATTCGTAATCATAGGAAACACAGGTGATGTAATTGAAATACATGCAATTTATTTTGCTCATTTCACAATCACATCACTTGTGTTTCCTTTGCTTAGGTATCTCATTGTGCAGATGTAGTCTAGCATATGAAAGAATACGCAGAAGTGCAGCACTGCATGCAACAACTTTGACACTTACAGAAGCCTCACCTTCTCCATGCCTCCTACACAGTTCTACATATACATCATAAATGCAAACAGTACAGAATTAATTATACATGTTAAATGGTTTATTTTTGCTGTTCTCAGAATGTATCAAAATTCACTAAAAACAGTGACTTGAAGGTATTCATCATGTAACAGCGGGGAAAAAAAAACACAATCAAAATGATTGTGTTTAAAAAACCCATACAACATCAGAAATCAAAAATCAGAACTCCTTAAAGTTAACTTACTTTCCATGACGTCCAAGGATGTCCTATGAACAGCTTACACTCTTTTGTGCTGTTATTACTTTCAGCCCGCCACTTTCTGAAAGAAAATCTCCATCGTTTTTAAAAACATGTTACATACAATAAATGACTTCTTGCTCTCTACCACAAGATTCCACAAGGCCAAATCTTGTCAGAGCCATGTATAACTCTTGGATTTCTTGTTAGCCAATCCCGTCTTTTCACATTTCCGCAACTTTCAGAATTAAAATGTTGAAGATCATTTTCACAATCCTGGAATAGTAATATCTTCCCCTTCTTGCTCAGTCATGTTCTACTTTTCCTATGACACTGCTACAAGCAGACTTACACTACCTCTATGACTACTACAATTATTTAATTCTCTACATCACTTTTAATCACAAAGCAATGTAAAACAGTAGACAGCATTGCAGACTTACATTCCCTCTACTCCATGTTTTGATTGGCTGCTTCAATTAGCTTATAAAAAGAAACAGTTTTTCTGAACTCATTCAAAGTGCACTTATTTCTCCATGATGTCCAGTCTTGTGGTTAGAAGTCATGTCTCTGAACTACACTTATCCTCAAGGCCAAGTAGTGTAGGAGCCATTAGAACTTCTTGAAATTCCACACAACACATCCCGAAATTATCTCCCTAAAATTTTGGTTTTAAAAACACCAGGTAAGAGTTTTTAAGGTCATACGGCAATTTTTTTTTGAAAATTAAAACAGAATCATTGCAGAATGACCAGCCATTTCTAGACTTTAAATAAGCTGTGTAATGTCCTGATGTTATTGAAGGGCCGTCATGATATATAATTGCTGTAGTTACAAAAGTCCTTCCTGATATTGACAACTGCGAAGCTACAACATTTTTTATTAAAGTTGTCAATTTTGTTCCATCAGGCCTACACCGTTGGAACATTAAAATGACGTACTGGCCATATGTTCGTATAAATAATGTGGACGTCATTTCAGATTTACATTGGCTACACTCCATGTTGTGATTAGCAGCTTTTACTAGCTTATTAAAGGAGACTGATTTACTGTCTGGCAAGGTTAAATATATAAATCTTTCTGAGTCTACACTAGTAGTACTTGATACCATACAGTTCTCGCAGTCATGCTGCCATTGATAAGAAAGCCCAAACAGCTGATCTACATCTACACCTTCAGCATGTAATACATCAAGCATATACATTAAAAACTCCTGACAATCTTGCTGAATATTTTGAGAGAATTGTGTTTGGCCTGAACATCTGTCTAACAGATTTCGAATTTCAGACACACTTTCTATGTTTCTTCTATCAGTGGTACATTTCTCTAACACAGAATTTAACAAACTGCAAAATCTTTGATCAGAATTGACCACAATCTCTTCTTTTACATTTTTTAGAGAAAACAAAACATTAATTACTACATTAGCATAGCAGTTGACACCAGAACTGTTTTCAAACTGAAAACCAACAACATCTTCAACAGAATCCTTTTTGTTTCTGCTTGTAATTTTAGGTTCATTGACTTTTTGTCTTTTTGCTACAACCTCCCCAGTATTGTTCTCATTTCTTCGTTTCCGGCCTACCACACGTTTCTCAAACAAAGGAAACTGAGGCAAATGTGGCGCATACTCTCTTCTTAACCTATTGTATTCCTTAACACAATCTAGATCTGCACAAATTTTTGTGACATCAAACTCAATCAAGTACAATCCCGATAAAGTTCTAACTCGTGACAATGCCACATATGCCATACCCTCCTTGAACACAGAACTGCCAATATTCACCAATGCACTGTCTACACTTAAACCTTGCGATTTATGGATTGTCACCGCATATGCCAAGCAAACAGGAAACTGCTTACGGCGAACATATAAGTCTTTTACAAGCAAAAATCTAGCAGAACAACGAGCAATTAGCTGTACTTCCTCAATGCCATCAAATTTAATTTTTAAAAATTCAATTCCATCTCTATTTCTATATTTCACAAAATCAACAACATTACCCATTGATCCATTTACCAGACCTCTTTCAACATGTAAATTCCTTCTTAAAATTATACGGCAGTTCAAGCACACATTCAGAGTCTTTTCAAAACCTGCAGTTTTAGATATACTCTTCTCTAATGAATCCAATTTTGTTTTCAGATTCTCAGACAAAATAATTGTTGATCCCATATGCTCTACTCTATCAATAGCTTCCAGTTTCACGATCTCTTGCTTTTCTAAATGCAACATTTTGTTGTTAAATTTGGCACATTCTGCAAGAGTTGGCATCAAACATATTCCAGATTTCTTTTCAGTAATTTTCTGAAAAATATTCTCAGGCACAACATCTTGTTCTGGATATAAATTTGACAGTAATCGTGCATGTAAAGCTTCTTTTCCATGCTCGGTCACTTTTCCAATTCTAACATCTTGTAGAATAGTCTTGTAAACTTCATCCTTCGCCTGACGCATATTTTCATGCAGTTCAGCATAATTGAAGTTTAACCATATATTGACGTTGCCAATGCTGCCTAGGCACTTCCTGGTATCTTCATGCGTGAGCATTTTGAACACAGGTTGCCCTTTCACTGGTGTCAGCTGCAGAAGATCTCCGAAAACAATGATGTGTTTGCCACCAAATAACACATCATACTCTGTTTTGAGAACTTCTTGCATCCTCAAATGCACAAAGGCAAGCATGACATTGGAAACCATGCTTACTTCGTCAATGATAAGAAGTTTCATTTTCCTCAAGATTCTTGAAACTTCAAAACAAGCATCTCCAGATAGCTTGTGATATTCTAATTTGTTGTCATGCTCCACTGGCAGCATCAGTAAACGATGTAAAGTAATCCCTTTAATATTATGTGCTGCCAGTCCAGTTGGAGCAGTGACAACACAAGACAGCGATGACTCTGTCTTTTCCTGCAAATAGCATGAAATTGCTTTAATGAGGAAACTTTTTCCAGTTCCCGCTTCTCCACTCACGTACAGTCGGACAGGCTTCAACGACGTACATGAGCACTCTTTCTTATCATGACTTAATCCATGATCAATTTGCATGGTAACTTCGTCATATATTTTCCTCTGCTCAACGTTGAGTTGCCTTTCCAACTCTTCTAAGTTAACCGCATCCTCTTGAGCATGTGCCATGGCTCTTTCCACTTCATTCATAGCAGTGGCAGCTTCATTTTCGATAACAGGTCCTCCTAGTGGATCCTGACTCAATGAAGCAGAACTCTGACTGTCCTGAGAACTGTCTCTGGCAATCTCGGCTGCAATTGTTGCTTCCTGCTCAATTTCCGCATTCAACATTTCTACATATTTGGGAAAAGCAGGACATTCTATGGTCTCCTTGGCGGCATTGAAAGAGTCTTCGTAACAGAGAAAATCTCCAAGCAGTTCCTCTTCTGCACGCCAAGGCTTGAAAAGTTGCAAAAGTGCTAAATAGAAAAACTCCTTTTTTTCAGGAGATTCGCCACTCAATTTTCGATGGTTTACCAAGTGGCATTTTCTTTGCTTGACCAGACATCCCTCACTTCCTATTACAGCATACACTCCTTTCTCAGTATCTTCTTTGATGTTCCTCTTGAATATGTAATTTTGCAGAACCTCATACAGACAAACATTCTCGAGGTGACTGCTTCGATTTGGATAATATGTATCCAACATGTTGGTCTTCAAAATGTCGGTACTGTTTGGCTCCTTTTCCGCCAAATACTCAATTTCCCGCACAGGTTTGAGAACTCGATTACGCGTTGCAGCAAGACCAAGACTCGCCCAAACGATACTCCTGGACTTGGCATAGAGACTTGCTGAAGACAACCGGTCAGAACATTCGTACGCTCCGATTTCTCGATGCGACAACATCTTCAGACTGAAACTGTACAACTTCTTGCTGAGGCTCTTTTCATGGGAAATGTCCTCCCACATATCCTTCAATTCTGTCTTCTCTTTTTTGGTGATGTAAGACGTCACATACCGCGCCACAGCCATACAGTTATCAGCCACAAACTGTATATCCATGTTAGCATTCCACATGGACAAAATCACCGGGTTGTAGTCGTTGATGTACTTGGACTCTTCGTTCCTCTTCAAATTGTAAGTGTTTTTAGGTGATTTCTTCATGACATTGTGTCGCAACGAAGACATCAAACTGTTTACTCTTCCTTTAGAAATCACCGGTCGTGGAAAGCCGAAACGACATTTAGTGTAGAACTTGTCTTTGTTTCGGAATTTACGACGGCAGTACTTTCCACATCGATGGCTTTGGAAACGCAGAACTTTTTCTCTTAGGCTTTTCTTCTCCTTTGCGTTTGGAACAGCACACGTAGAATACTGTTGGATGAAACTCATCACTGAGTCTTCTGGATCCGTTCCAAATTTAGGTGCATCCTTGATCCACAGCAACATATGTATATGAGGAGCACCTCTTGCTTGGTACTCCTTTCTCCAGAAGAAATCCAACACCTCTCCAAGAGGTGGATTCTTCTTATTCATGATGAAAGACATCATAGCTTCAAATCTATGATTGAAGTACCTACATACATTGACTGGATCCAAAGAGCACAGTTCTCCGGGTGTCTTGAATTCGATGTTATCTACGTTAGCATTTGCCTCTCGTAGAAATTCAAGTAAGTCTTCCCAGCCATACTCGGCACAGCTCAGAGTGAGGAACCATGTGGGAGTACCTAAGTTCCTCAGCATACATTTTAAATCACCATGACGACGGTACCAGTACTCATTAGTACCACGCTGACACGCCATGAGATTAATCAGGTGAGAATCCAAAATACTATCTTGGACATTGACTTTATCCATAAAGTCACTTGCCGAGATGTTTTGCATGTGTATACCACTTTTCAAGATGTGGTTCACTGCATATGACAGTCCAGACAGATCGCTTTCAAACAGGAGATGAAACAAATAAGGAATGCATTGTCGAAACCTAGCATCTCCTGCATACAATCGCAAAGTCCGGTATTCAGAAGCAGGAATTTGATGAGGTCGCTCATCATATCTTCCTCCCTGACCTGTTGGAAAAAGCTGTGGGAAACACCGAGCTTCCAAACTTTCCTCCCAAACAGTAATGGGACTCCCTTTGGCTTGTTTCATTTGAAACAACTCAATAGCATTCCCCATGACTTCCTTGGAATGCAAAGGATGAACACTATAATGTTCATATATTTCTTCACTAGTAGAGGGTTCTACTTTCTCAATTTGACCAGCACACAAATCGCTATCCTCTTCCTCACTTACTTCCTCTTCTGCAACATATACATTCTTGTAGTATTTTTTTTTTTTTTTCAAATACAATGTTGCCTTTTTGACTTTCCTAACATCTACTAAATCTTGCCATATTTTCTTATTCTTTGTCGGAACCCCATTAACTAAGATAACCAGAGGTTCCTCTTCCACTTTTTCTACTCCAATTGTGTTAATGTTTTTTTTTAAATCTAGAGGCAAATAAACAACTCTTCCCTTTAATCCTCTCTGTAAATCTGATGGAGGCAATTTCCCTGTCTTTGGCTCCATTCTTACAATAGCCTGAAAGGGATGGATACTTTGAATCAAAATAGATTCATAAGTATTTAAGTCCTTCAATTCAGAAGGAATCTCAACCAATTCCAGATTATTATGAACTGCTCTAGCAGGCATCTGGTTTTGTTTTAATTTGTTACAACAATAAGTACACACACGTTGATCCAATCCCAAATCAAAACAATTTTCTACCATCAAGTATGTTGCAAAATCCTTCCATTCACTATTATTTTCCCTTTCACTTTTTGCATATAAATCCACTAACTTAGTCTGATTCTTATAATAAGTGCGTCGACAACACACACAAGTGAAATTAGGCCTCTCACTTGATTTCACCTCAAACGTCGCAATTTCCCTCTGGAAATTATCTGTACTGGAAACCTGTACACTATCTTCCACATGACCCTCTACTTCTTGCTCAATTTCAACATTCTCCTCTTTACTTCCAAAGTAACAAAACTCAATTTCTTCACATATATTCTTCACATCTATTTCAGAACCATGCAAAAGAGCAGCGCATAATTGTTTCAGCATAATTGCTGGACTCTTAGCATAATACAACATTCTAACTAATTTCCTCACTTTATTATGATGCACTGCTAGCATCCTGAAATGATGAAAAACACTCTGACATACTCTCCTGGAAAGACAAGCCAGTGAATGACCATGCAAACCTGTCACTTCTCTTACTCTGCAAGGATCTAATTCTTGCAACAACATCATTTTCTGCTTCAAACTTTTTTTGTTAAATGACCGTACAAAATCACAAAGCAAATTGATGGAATCCTGTCGCACACTGCAAATACTACTACACTTCCAGGTGTACACAGGATCCTTAGCACGTCTTCCTAAAACCTCATTACCTAACACCTCTTCTGCCTCTGTTGTCACAAGTTTTTCTTTTTCAACTGGACAACCATCTTTCACTTCATAAGCACGACCACTGGTGTCAACTGCATGCACCAAATCATTATCCTGGAAATAACTCTCCTCATTAAAAAATGCCTCACAGCTTGAACTATGCATCCATTCTACAGAAAAAACTTCACAAAAATTACTACGATTAACTATTCTCTTCCATCTACTATTTCTTTTGAAATCAAAAATTGCCTTGTTTAGCTTCCTAATTCTATTGATTATCAAAATAAATAACTTACGTTTAATTTCAAATGCCTGATCAATAACTTTCTCAACTTTTTTTTTTCTCTTATAAAAAACTAGTTTCTGTTGACCTTTCTTAATATTTTTTAACAAATTGCCAATTATCCTGTTGCGGAACATTCGTTTACGAATCTCCCTAAACTGTTGTTTCCTTCTACTATCATGCACAGATTTATCTCTTGCTCTAGCAGTAACATTTTTCATTGTCCTTTTCTTTCCATTTGATTTCCTTTTCGTTTTATGGACTGAAACATTTTCTGTAGTAATTTTTTTTTTAATACAAATATTTCTTATGAAATATTTAGAGGTCTTACCCGGTGCTTTCTTCGTGGCTTGAGAAATCTTTTTGTTAGAGGACTGCTGGGTTTTTGTTTTCACCTGCTGTCTTTGACGTTTTGCAGCCTTTATCTGTCTTTGTATTGTAGGCATGGTGAAATCTTGAAATGATCTGCAGTTGAATCTGTGGAAAAATATAATAAAACATTTTATTAAACATTATTACCAAACAGTAAATCAGTAACAGTGATCAAAAACTTAACACACTACTTGACATTTTAATTTGAAGATTTTTTAGTCATTGGCAATCTTACAATACAAAAATACCAGAAAAGAAATGACATTTATATTTATGTTACCTATGCTATTTTATATGTGAATCTGATCTAATTTTATGAACATATTTTAATATTTTATTGAAGACACTACACATAACCTGTTTTTGAAGGTGTCTTTATTTTTAAATTAAACGGTTTACCTTTTTACTTTTTATTAATTATAAAATTTAAAAATAAATGTTTATATTTCCAAAGGCTCAAGCAGGTCAGCTTCCCATCCTATATCATATAGTTCGGACAAATCTGCATCCTCATCACGCTCTTCTTCATCCTCAGGATTTAAATCATCCAAAGGATCAACATCCACTGATGTTTCAATTACAAGTTCGATGATGAGGTCAAAATCAACTGATTGCAGATTGTCGCTCATGTTGAGGTTGTCTTTATCTTTAAAGAAAGATAACAACAATGAGATGTTGCAGAGTAAGAGACAAATCTCAGAGATTATAATAGTAAAATTGTTTAACAAGATTAACATTTAGCAGCTATTATTTAGCCATGTCCAGCAATGCTGAGCAGGTGAAGCCTATGTCTAATTATTCGCTGAACAGGACTCATCTCTTCTTAACCTTGGATAAGCCTCACCGACTCTGTGTCCCCTGCACATACTTAAATGTAAAGGGGCAGATTTATATTAAATGGCACATCCCCAGGCATGCACCAGTTAACGTGCACCACTGCTCTGCCACCCATGGTGTGCCGCATTTACAATCAGATAGGAGAAAGCTGCGTCAAAACCCTGCGCCTGCTTGAAGCTGGCATAGGTCTTGACGCAGCATTGTGGAGATGCGGCACCCCTGAGCCTTGCTGGAGCTGCATCGCACTTGCGATACAACTCCAGCAATGCGCCACCTTTACGGCACATATGCGTCACGCATCTGTGCCATTTTTGCCCCGTGCTGCGCCGCATTGTAAATGCAGCACACCATGGGTGGCGGAACAGCGGCGCAGGATGACTGTCACATCCCTGGTGATGCGCCAGTCATCATAAATGTATCCCTAAGCTTCTTATCTTGTTAGAGATGAACTGCCATATGTATCATCAAAATATTTTACATTTCCTAAATAGCGAATTTTAAGGAATAAATAGCGATTCTTTACCATTCCTAATTTGCGATGAGCAAATTGCTAATTGCAAGTTACCCATTCATTTCCATGGGCTAGGAGGCTCATAGGAATGAAGGTTTAATTTGCGATTACCAATTTGCTCATCACAAATTAGGAATTTTTCCAAGGGTGCAGGGGTGTCTCAAGAACACCCTGCTGCACCCCTGAAAAAGAAATTTGGGGGCATATGGCACACATACATGCCCTAAGGGCATGTGTTGGCGTCATATGGCACCTTTTGTTTTTTTGAAAAAAAGCTTTTTGAAAAGAATTCACAAATTACCACCAATTTACCACAATAGTTTCCAAATCCTTAATGTCATTTTTTACATAGTTTTTGTTTGATACATTGCATTTAAGTAGTCACAAAATTTGCAAATCCTTCAGTGCAATTGCAAAATAAGGAATAGCAAATTTTGCTACTCCTTATTTTGCATCAAACTTGTTTGATACATACCATTTGTCTAATTAACATTCACAAAGGCCGAAATTCGTAGAATTTTGATCTTTGCAAATGCTAATTACCTTCATACATATGGCCCCAAGTGAGGCCTGTCTTGCGACATGGTGCATCTTTTGCATCACTGCTGCTTGGGTTTTATGTGGTACGTTTTTTTTACACCATGACATATCTGCCTAAATGCATCAATTTGTAATGTTGTCGCCTCATAGCAAATCTTTTGCACCATCGCTGCATCATAAAAGTGACGCACAGTGGCACAAAAGAGGCATACACCTATCATAAATCTGTCCCTACCATTTTAAATGATTAATCCAGGATGACAATAAAGTGTGTCCTATCCAGAGGTTTGTTTAAGGTGAGGCCTACTCAGGATTGCAGATTAAAGTTACGCTTGATGAAGAATACAGAGGAGATAATACATGTAAAGGCCTACCAATGAAGTAAGTAATGTGCACTTTATTGCGCTAGTCATCATAAATGTATCCCTAAGCTTCTTATCTTGTTACAGATGAACCACCATATGTACCATCAAACTATTTTGCATTTCCTAAATACCAAATTTTAAGGAATAAATAGCAATTCTTTACTATTCCTAATTTGCAATGAGCAAATTGCTAATTGCAAATTAACCATTCATTTCCATGGGCTAGGAGGCTCATAGGAATGAAGGTTGCAATTTGTGATTAGCAATTAGCTCATCACAAAATAGGATTTTTTTCAAGCGTGCAGGGGTATCTCAAGAACACCCTGCTGCACCCCTGAAAAAGAAATTTGGGGGCATATGGCGCACATAAATTTTAACAACATTCCTTTACCTCAACAACGATTTTCAAATCATAACTTCAAAACACTACACATGGGAAAATTACTTAAATTGTCCTTAAGACACATAAAAGCGTTTTTTGATTGGCTTTCCTGCATGGTAGGGTCACTTTTAACATGGCTATGTAACACAAACATTCAAAATCTAAATTTTCCATGCACATGTGGGAGCATATTTACAAGCGATTTGCGCCACAGAGAAAAGTCTTACACTAAAATGAGAAAAATAACATCAGGGACAGTCAATTGCCTTATAAAGAAGCATACACCATTATGTCCTTGTCATGATTTTAAAAACAATTCCTTTTCCCCAAAAACGATTTTCAAATCATAATTTCTAAACACTGCACATGGGAAAATGACTTAAAATGTCATTAAAACACATGAAAGCGTTTTTTGATTGCCTTTCGAGCATGGTTGGGTCACTTTTAACATGGCTATGTAACACAAACATTCAAAATCAAAATTTTCCATGCACACGTGGAAGCATATTTACAAGCAATTTGCGCCACAGAGAAAGGTCTTACACTAAAATGAGAAAAATAACATCAGGGACAGTCAATTGCCTTATAAAGAAGCATACACCATTATGTCCTTGTCATGATTTTAAAAACAATTCCTTTTCCCCAAAAACGATTTTCAAATCATAATTTCTAAAAACTGCACATGGGAAAATGACTTAAAATGTCCTTAAGACACATAAATGCGTTTTTTGATTGGCTTCCCTGCATGGTAGGGTCACTTTTAACATGGCTATGTAACACAAACATTCAAACTCTAAATTTTCCATGCACATGTGGGAGCATATTTACAAGCAATTTGCGCCACAGAGAAAGATCTTACACTAAAATGAGAAAAATAACATCAGGGACAGTCAATAGCCTTATAAAGAAGTATACACCATTATCTCCTTGTCATGATTTTAAAAACAATTCCTTTTCCCCAAAAACGATTTTCAAATCATAATTTCTAAACACTGCACATGGGAAAATGACTTAAAATGTCATTAAAACACATGAAAGCATTTTTTGATTGCCTTTCCAGCATGGTTGGGTCACTTTTAACATGGCTATGTAACACAAACATTCAAAATCAAAATTTTCCATACACATGTGAGAGCATATTTACAAGCAATTTGCGCCACATAAATCATAATTTTCTCCTTAAAGCACACTATTCTCTATCTAAAGTAAAGAAATATTTTCTCACCTTAGCAAATACTTTGAGTTTGAAAACAGTCTCAGAAACACACCAATTTGTCTGCAGCAGAGCAAAAGGTATGCACTCCAGAGTCTGCAGCTATGAAAAGCACAGAAATGCTGTAATTCTTCACACATATCTCTCATGTCACCCAATCAAAAGTCTTCCCTCACTTTTTTCAAATGAAAACCCATCCCCCCTCTGCCCTTTCTGCCTTATCTGCATGGCAACCACCTCCTGGAAGACCTCTGTTGTTTGCAAGTTCACACAACAATGTTGCAATTGAACTCTGAACTCTCAGTGCACCTGCATATCCAGTGCATTCTTTCATTTAATGATTTTTTATTGACCACTCAAAATACATCTTTCAAAGAACACATCCGTGCACCCTAACTTTTTGTTTTCAGCAATCAAAATCCACCAATCACTGTTACTGCTTCATGAACACAGAAACTCCACAGTTTTTTTCATTTCAAACTCTCATTTTTTCAACTGCCATTTCATTGCCACACTTCATCTGACTGCAGGAGAACCTTCTCTCACCATGTTTTCTGTCTGGATTGTTGGACATAGTTATATTCACTGGGCTCAAAGGTACGTTGAAAACAGGAAATTACCTAACCTCAATTTACAAGATGTGGAAATTAAGTGGTTTGGCCACAGAGGATTAAAATGTCACCAATTGATACCATTGGTGAAAACCTTTATGCATTTGCCCAAACCTGACCTGTTAATTGTGCACTGTGGAGGTAATGACTTGGGCACTTTGACTGGTGTAGGTCTGGAAATGCTTTTAAAGGACACCTTTGAGCAATTAATGGCACTTTTTCCTCAGACTGCCTTGGTATATTCAAATATATGCCAAAGACAGAAATGGAGGTGGTCAAACCAATTTTGTCCACAAATTGAGAAGTCGAGGAAGCATGTAAACAAATCTGTTTCAGCTTACATGAGAGACCATGGAATGGGCTCCCTGTACAACAATAACTTGCGTTACTACATGCAAGATATCTACAGAGGAGATGGAGTTCACTTCTCAGATGAGGGCAACAGAATTTTCACTCTGAATTTAAGAATGTGCATTGGTACCTACTTATAAGTACCTAAATGTACCATAAACCCAAAAGCTCTTCTCAGAGCTACCCTACATCTGATCACTCACAATTATTATTTAACTCTAACATTTTTCACTAATTTTCAACAAAGTACGCTACCGGGGCCGCTACCTGGTACGCGAACCGGGAGCTAACCTCGCGAAATTTTTTTTTTAAATGTTTTTTTTTCGCACATATAAGCCTCCTCAGCCACCCTCAGAAAACCTAGGGGGTCAAGATAACTCTACCGTGCCCCCTTCTACCCATTCTGAACATTATTTGCCCTCCATCTTGTATCTTAATTCGACCGAAACACAAAATGGTGGACTCCCGGAACGCTTAAGGTTCGCGAACCGGGGCGCTCAACGGTTCGCGTACCGGGTCGCTCCCTGGGAAGCGCACCATCAAAAAAGGTGGGAAAGTAGTTCACACAAAAGCCACTTGAGACAATTTCACCAAATATAGATTAGCTCATACTACATACCAATCCCTACCATTTTCACAAATTTGATTGGAATTCCATTTAGCCATTTAGCCTGTAGACCTCTCTAAATACCGTGAGGTAAATTACTTCACAAAACACATCTGAAGTGTTGGAATTGACAACCAATTAAAATGTTACTTTCATTTTCTACTTTTTTTACCTGACATTTGATTGGTTATGTACCCGAATATATATAAAGGAAGAGAAGGAAACACAGCCATTTTGACTACTACTTCCTGGTGTACATTTCAATAGGATTTTCATTAATAACTTCAACTTCTTTTTAAAGGTAAGTTGTTATTTTTAAAACTGAAGTATATTGTGCACTTTAAGTTAATATGGCAAACTTTTTCTGTTAGTTATATACTATCCCTCTGTAGTACTTATAAATTTAGATACACTTTTTTATATTCCTACTTCCACTCTGATACTATACACTGCCCAAAGATAAATTCACTGTTAAAAACTGCCTATCTAAAATTAATCCCAACAGTGCCCTACCTCTACTAATATATATATTTTTTATGCAAATTTCAGGGAAAATGGAAAGCGAACAAAAAATTTCATTTGAAATTGTCCTTCCAGAGTCCAACACAGAAATCATTGATCCAAATGAGATTGAATTTATGGATGAAACTTGGGACCAAGAACTACTGCAATGTGTACAAGCAGTAGATAACCTCCTTGCAAATGAGGACATTTTACAACCTCAGAGACTACAATGTATATTCCATGATAATTATGAAATTTCTGACAATGAAATGTTAGAAAGTTTAATAAATTATGAAACACAATAAAAAATGCTTAAAAAATAAAAAAAATAAAAAATAATCAACAAAACCAACAATCAATTAACATACAGCATTTGAAAAGTCTATCATTCATTTTTCATTGCAGTACGCTGCCCAGAACGCTTCCCGGTTCGCGGACCGGGCGCTACCCACGCAAAAAAACAAAAAAAAAAATTATTATTTTTTTGCCCCGCGGGGCCCTTTTAAAGCCTCCACATTAAACCTAAGGGGTCAGGGAGGATCTACTATGCCCCCTTATGGTTATTTCCACCTTTGTTTTGGCCTCCTTTTGTCTCTCAATCCTACCGAGAGACAAGATGGCGGCCGCTCCGGACTGTTTGGAATGTTTACAGACGCCGGATAACCAATCAGCTTCGCTACGCGAAGTTTTGGTACGCGCCCCGGTCCGCGAACCGGGAGCTGCCCAGTCCGCTGTTACAGATATATATCTTTTTTTAAACGTTAATTTCTCAAAATCCACTGGAGCACATATATTGAGACCTACAAAAGGCACATCGGGCTACCAGTCTCTACAATTTTGCCAAGTTTCGTGCAAATCCATTCAGCCGTTCGGGCTAAAAGTGCGACAGACCGCCCTATGGAAAACTCAATGTTAAAAACACGTTTTGGGACCCCCCTTTTTTCTCGGCCCCCCTTGACGAACCCCCCCCAAATTTCCAGGGGCTGCTCAGAAACAAAATGTTCCATTTTCCAGAAAATTTCAGCCAATTCCGTCCACAAACGCCAAAGTTATTAGACATAGAATTTTCAAAAATCCCATAGGGAAAAAATCCTAACTATATATACCTACTGGCGACCGCCAGTAGGTAATATATATATATATATTATAATATATATATATATATATATATAATATAATATATATATATATATATATGTGTATATATATATATATAGATATATATATAGATATATATATCTATATATATATCTATATATATATATATATCCTCTACTTTCGTCCCTGTAATGCCAAGGGACGCGATAGATGTCTTCCATGAGAGGGTAACTGAGGAACTGAAGACATTGCACACAAAAACGTGCAGAGTTAAACCCAAAAAGAATGAACGAGATAAACAATACTTCCAGTTAATGACTAAATTGAAAAACAATGACACGGTGGTGATAAACAAGGCCGATAAAGGGGGCAATATTGTCCTCTGGGATAAAAGGTTTACAGAGAAGAGGCGTTTAGGCATTTGGATGAGGCTGATTGTTATGAGCTGTCAAATGGAACCGCTGTTCATAAAGCGAATGAAGAATGCACAAAAGAACTGAATAAATGGGTACGAGAGGGACTAATTACAAAAGAAGAACTGAAATTTCTCCTTAAAACCCATCCTACATTACCGACATTTTACCTCATCTCTAAAGTGCACAAATGGACTGATCCGTTACAAGGGCGGCCTATAATCTCTGCCATCAACAGTGCCTTTGAAAACACGCCCAAGTACGTAGACTTTTACCTGCAGGAGTTTGTAATGAAACTACCCTCTTATATTCAGGACTCCCGTGATTTCTTAGCAAAGTTGAATGAAATTCAGTGGGAGGAAGACTATTTGTTAGTAACCTTGGATATAACATCCCTGTATACCTGTATAAAACACACTGATGGTCTGAAGGCAGTGGAATATTTTCTGGAACAACGTAGTATTGAATACTATAATCATAATAAGATGCTGCTGAAAATGATACATTGGTGTTTACACAACAATCATTTTTTATTTGATGGTAACGTGTACAGGCAAACACAGGGTGTGGCGATGGGGGCATGCTTCTCCCCTAGCTACACATGTTTACATGTGGGCTGGTGGGAGGAGCATGTCCTCAGGGGGAGCATGGAGAGCTGTGTGAGAAACATATTGTGAGACTATGGAGGTTTATTGATGATATTTTCATCATTTGGAAAGAAACAGAAGGTGAGGCCATGAAAGTTGTGGACAAAATTAATATCAATTCCTTGAATTTAAGGTTCACACACCATATTGATAATTCCTCCATTAGCTTCTTAGATATTCTGGTAAAGATACAGGATGGCAGAATAGAAACTAGCCTTTTCCAGAAACCAACGGCAGGAAACACCTTGCTACATGCCAGTAGTTTTCACCTCCACCATACAATAGCAAGCCTACCCTATGGAGAGTTTCTTAGGAGTAATAGAGCGTGCAGTACAGAGGTGGCACGCATGGAAGCTCAAACAAACGCTAAGCAAAGGTTATTGGAACGAGGGTACAAAGAGAAAAACCTGAATATTGCATTACGCAAAGCTAACCAATTTGACAGAGGTACCCTCCTACAGAAAAAAAAATTGATACTCAGGGAGAGGGACAGCCCTCAGGGGTAACAGGTCAAGGAAGTAGCTTGGAGAGAAAGTGCAGGTTCATTACTACTTTCAGTAGACAATCTCAGGCCATTAAAAAGATTGTCAACCAGGAATGGCCGATAGTTATGACTGACTCTGTACTGAATATAATATATCCACATAAACCCAATTTCATATTTCGCAAAGCCCATTCGATGAGGTCAGATCTGGTGAAGACTAGTCCGGAATTGTACATTAAGGACAGCTGGCCCTCATCTAGGAAAGTTTTTTTTAAATGTAGCTCATGCCGAGCATGCAAATTTAGCACTAACACAGTGTCATATACAAATGCATTTTCGGATAATCTAATTCACATTAAGGGGCACTAAACGTGAAGACTGAATTTTCCATGTATGTGTTGAGAATGATGCATTTGTGGGTTGAAGTGTGTCGGCAGCACAAAGTTACCAGTGCAAGCTAGAATATTGCAGCACTTGCGAGCCACGGTCAATCCTGACCCCACATACCCAGTGGCTAGGCATGTTAAAGCAGAGCATGGAAACAATTTGAATGTGTTGCAGTATTTTGTAATAGATAGCGTTCCAAGAAGTAAAAGGGGTGGAGATAGAGAGAAATAGCTACGCCGATTGGAGACCAAATACATTGTGGAACTAGAGACTAAAAGTCCACGTGGTCTCAACATCTGTGAAGACTTGCACAATTTTCTTTGAAAGAATGAGTTTAACATGAAATAATGAAGGTTTTTAGATGTATTAATTCTGTTTAACAGCTTTTGAGAGTGGTTTTAGTTATTTATCATATTTATTACGATATGGTTTTAGATTTATTTATTCCACAATACAGCGCGGCTGGAGTGGCTTTAAGCTGAGTTGGAAATGGATGGGTTTATAACTTAAATGATGATACATTTAGAAAGATTCAGTGGAAATAGGGCTTAAGTAACCACGATGGATTGTGATACATTGCAACAATATCTGTAATGTTGATTTAAGTAGTGGAAGGATTGAAAGTTACCTCTTTCATCAATAATTTAGAGGTGCTGTAATATCAAATGTTTAGATTGCTGGAGTTTTTTCGGGGGAAAACTACATGTATTTGTACAGTAAAAAGAAATTGATTGCTAGCTATATTTATTTTGCCTACTGTACCCTGATCCCCTGTTTTTCAAATTATTGAAGGTACTAGACTCCCAGCTGGGAGTTTATTAACTGTTCTGCACGTATGCACTTTAGTTTTGGCACAATAGTATTGTTTTTTGCACATTGTGATGGCAGCTATCTTCAATATAAAAGCAACAAGCAAGCAATATCCTGTATAGATAATATAAAATTACTACTAAGGTCATTATGGTTTGATTGAAGAAGAGATAGAAAATTATTGATTGTATTTTTATTATACATCAATTGGTATCTACTTTTAAAACACTTATTTATTTGGATGTATAATTTATTATGTACATACATGTTATATATATTGTGTTTTACAATGACAATTTTTGATATAACAGCATACTATGTTTTTAATACGTTTCTCGAATAATGGAGTCTGTCTTTTATGCTATGAATTCTAAGTAGTATATGCTTGTTCAAGTCTGTTGTTTATGTTAATGAAACTGATGGCGACCAGGGATTGGTAGTACTGAATTTAAAACCTAGAGGGGGTGTAAACACTAGTTGACCAGCGAGCAAGGTGACTGGGATCGCTGAAACATGTTTGGTGGAGGGCACAGCAATGCACTTGAAAAAAAGAAAAAAACAATAAAGTTACCAGCGGCTGCTGTTTAATCTAAGAGTCCGTCTCTCTCGTCTTTCTTGGGCGTGATAATGGAACACGTAGAGAGTGGAAATTGGATATATATATATCTCTCCACATCTCTCTGACCACAGGCAGCAGTCGGCGAAATGTTTGTTTGCAACAAGGGGGGAGATGTCGTGCCCTGGACAAGGGCACTAGGACCCTGGGGCACAGGGCAGAGGCCAGGGGACACCTGACACCAGTTCCGGTCAGGGGAGGGGACAGGGACATTCCTGGGTAGGACTTCGAGGCAAGAGGCCAGAGTATATGCATGCTGTATGAGAAGAAATAAACGTGTACCTAAAAAGCCCCCATCGTTTCCTGTGTCTTCTTGGGGACGTGGAACACAACACACCCTGTCACTGGTCGCAAGATTGACCTTCATTCCTCTAAGGCGGAATGGGGCGTTAGGGAGGAGTGGGAGGAGTGCTGGTCAAGGCCAGTGACTGCGACAGCAGGGGACTATGGGCAGCTTTCCTGAGGAAATGAGAGAACTGAGCAGGGGTAGATGCTCCAGTGAGAGGGCTTTCAGTTCATGGAGTTCATATGAGAAAAAGGTACAATTGGAGAGATAACTCGTCAAGACGCGCAACCAGGTCTGAGTGTTAGTACAAGGATAGAAGCTGAGTGTAGAGATCCGGTGGAGAGGAGGGGCCTCGAGGGATGTCTGGATTGTCTGAGGCTGAAAAGCAATGGTTCGGGGGAGAGAGTGAGTCATTAAAATCTTGCAGAGACCCTGTTCGCTTGGAAGTGTGGCTGGGGAAGGGAGGAGGGTGAAGGGACAGTTGTGTTATATAATGGAGGTGGTCAAAGGGTGGTTGAGTGTGTTGGCAGGGAAAGAGACCATGGAGGGTGCTCTTTTGTGCTCCGACAGCAAAAAAGGCACTGTTAAGGTGCAGCCACAAATATTGTTTCAAAAGTAATGTAACATACCAAATAAAAGGCAGCATTGTCCTGGGTGGGATTAGGATAAATGTAAAGCTGAATGTAAATGTTGCCCTGTTTATAGTTTTTAGGACTCCCGTAAGATAAAATTATTGATAGGTAATATTTTCCCATGTACCTTGCACACATCATGTGTTTTTGCATTCACAACTATTGTTTAAAGCTGTCTAACAGAAGAATTGAAAGGCAGTATCGGTCAAGGGGAATAAAACTTAGGTTGTGGTTGACATTCAGCTACAAATATTGTTTACAGCTGTCCAATTTAACAAATGAAAGGCATCATTGTCCGAGGTGGAATAAAGGTAAATAAGCAAGCCTTCACATGCAAGGCCCTTTTCATTTGAGATAAGATAATGTGCTTCCCATACTTCTTTCACTTGCATGTTAAGGAGGTGGGGGGTTGGATTATTGTGTTTTCTTAGATGTCCACATTAGCTAATATGCACCACAATCGTAGCAAGCTGTACCGCTGCTGGGGCTTGACTGGGGTTCCCCAGCTTCCAAGGCCACAGGTCTGCACATAACAAAACACACAGCAGTGCAGGGTCTCCTTAACTGCAGATTAGTGGCAGTTGAGGCTGATGAACACGTAAAATTTCCCCATAACATTGCAAGTGAAGAGAGCGTTGGAAGCACATTTTCTTATCTCAAAGGCTATAGAATGAAAGTGAGTGTGTGTATAACAGGAATTCAGTTCCCTTAATGTGATAACATGTGTGCTAGAGAGAAGAATAAACAAACACATGCATGGTCCCTCACAGTCACGCCTTAAAAACATAAACTCAGCCAAATTTAAATTGTTTAAAAGAAACACAGTAGGGATATGGCCGAGATGCAATTGGAAACAGTGGTGAAAGGTAAATAAACAAGGGTGGGGGCATGGCAATGAGATGGGGAAATAAGTAAACACAGACAGACAACAGGATAGAGCAGATGACAGAGCCAGATAGGAAAGATGCATTCTGTAGAGTGGCTCAACAAAGAGAACCAAAAAGGTCCCAAAACTGTGAGCAGTATAAGGAGACTAGTATTTTGACCATGCACTAGGGGAGGGTCACAGGCAAGAAGAGGGAAGTGCTGTCCACAGAACTGACCAACAATGCTGAGTAATAGGATTGCTCCAAGCCCACTATCAGTAAATAAAATGTCTCAAAGAGAAAGCGAATGCACTATCTACGCAAGACCTACAAATGTGCCACATTATGCAGCACTATTTGCCTTTTGCTGCAGTATAATTTGGTCAACCCTGTCACATAATTTGGTGGCCCCATACCGCATAATTCTTGTGGTCTTGTAAATAATGTCAGTTTCTGATTAACCATTTCCTTGGCTATTTTCTTCCACTTTACTTTCTCTCATGTACGGGCATATTTACTACTACTTCCTGAAATGCAATGTAAAAGAGCAAATAAATTGCTGGGCTGTTTTGCATAGTGGAACAGTAGAGAGATGAACTGCACCATATTTAGAAAAAGATATAGCGCTGGTCTGCCCACTATGGGCCCAAATTTACTAACATTTTCCTTCGTAGTTGTGCCACATTTTTGGGGCAGCCATGACGCACAATAATAATTGAGAACTGCAAACCCACGGAAGGGCCAATTTGAGTCCCCTTGTGAGGCTTTGTAAAATAACAGCTCGTAACAGCTCTCCTTGGGCTGCATTGCGTTACACTACTTCGGGTAGATGTTACATGCGTGGTTCGTGAGCGTTTCCATGCATCCACCCATGGATTTGTCATAAACCAAGATATATGAAAGGCAGTAAACCTTATTTTGTGCCAAAATAGTGCAGGTATCGAGTGAAGCTTAACCAGGGAAATATCTTTATTTCTCCTTGCTACTTCCTCGTCCAATGTGTGTTGCATTCGGCTGCACATAAAGGAAGCGGAATATACCGCTAAGGATTGTTTGTGTGCAAGAACTTCTCCCTTCCTGCACAGGCAACTCTGCACCTGCAAAGACCCAACCTGAGCGCAGCAACATCCATTCGATACAGAGAGGACCGGTGCGGAGCCCAGATGATGTGCATTTCCCTTCAGAGGGAAGACTCTCTCCCTGCGGAAGACCAATCACCTCAGCTGATCTGCTGTGAACAGGTGTGCAGTATACTGAAACCCAAGAAACTTGAGGCAGGTTAGCTATTCCATTCTCTCACGCTGTAGGGAGAGTGCTCAGGTGCTAGGAACATTCTAATCATTTAAAAATTTTAATATAATTCTCACTGCCAACAATATGCATTCATGCTGTTTTAATTATATTCTGTGTTGTTATTACTCATGTACTAACAAACACGATGTGGCTGTTGAAATAAACACTTTTAAACACACACACACACACACATACACATATATAGTGTATTTTCTTAGTACAGTGTTTGTGTGCGCTATTCTAAAGAATAGAATTGGGTATGAAAACAGCTGCGTACTGTTAGTATCCTAGAAGGCATGGATATCGCACTAGCACATATTCTCAGTGGGGTAGTGTGGGAGAACAATAGCTTGGATTCCTCGGGTCAAGTGCTGGTGCAGTGAACTCAGCCCAGTCATGTTCAATTAAAATGTTGGCTCCTCCAATTGAGATAGCAGTACATTGCAGAGTTTCTGGAAATCCCTGTAACATATGAAGAACACCAGAATTACACACACACACACATACTCATGCACACACGCACGCACACACAGTCACTCTCTCTCTCTCTCTCACTGGTGTTGTAGGAATCTTAAATGACCGTTTCCTTTTACAGGAAACTTCTACATTATGCGCTACGAACCATGAACACTAGAATATAATACTCCATTAAATATAGAATACTTACTATATGTCTTCCCCTTGGAATGGTGCCACTTGAAGAAGAGTGGGGAAAACTGGGAAAGGCTTGGGTCCTGTCACTGGCCGGCCTGGACCACTATTATGCAAAGAAACAAAACAAGGGCCGGGCAGTTTCGAATTTGCGTCACAGTACACGACCTAGTATAATAAATCACTATGTCGGACAACCATTTGTATTGATTGACTCTTTGTTTTTATAAAATATTTTAAGATTTTTTGGCATCAAAAAATACAACACAACATTTATAAAGATACACAAATACACAATCAGTGAACCGAAAGGAAATTGTCAAAACACAGTGTGTAAACAAGAAAATTGCCATACATAAATAACATAGACAACTGTGAAAGGCCTCAGGTCAATCAGTCAAAGAGGCTCCAATCCTGAATATAAACTGAACAAGGGGACTGTTAAATTATAGAAAAACCTCCTTGTTAGAACCAACACAAGATACACAATGGATTAAACATCAAGTGCTATGGCTAGGAATAACATGAGAACAGATCAACAATTCAGGAGTGTATTAAGTTGATTCCTAGCGGCCTTTCACAGTTGTCTATGTTATTTATGTACGGCAATTTTCTTGTTTACACACTGTGTTTTGACAATTTCCTTTCGGTTCACTGATTGTGTATTTGTGTATCTTTATAAATGTTGTGTTGTATTTTTTGATGCCAAAAAATCTTAAAATATTTTATAAAAACAAAGAGTCAATCAATACAAATGGTTGTCCGACATAGTGATTTATTATACTAGGTCGTGTACTGTGACGCAAATTCGAAACTGCCCGGCCCTTGTTTTGTTTCTTTACTTGAAGAAGAGTGCCACACCCGGTGAAGAATATTTTCATGCATTTCCACAAATACCATGGTACACTGTTAGACCTGGCATCTTTTGGCGTGCTTCCCCTGTCTTTTTGCTTTCTGACCTCCCGGTTTTTACTCTGTTTTTGCTGGTTTACTATCTCTGCGCACTTTCTCACTGCTGTTCAGTGTTAAAGTATGTTGTATCTTGACTCCAATTTATTTCTTGCTCTCTCTGTGGAATCTTGCTGTGATGTAATTCAACGGAATGTTAGGAGTCATATGTTCACAGTTGACTGGGCTGAGCTGCCTACTGGCTGCTCCTGGTGGGGTCTAGATCTGGTCTCGCTGTGATCTTGTACCATCTTGAATTAAACCTCTTTGAATCACCTGAACCTGCGTGGACTTGATCACTACCATTTTTGGCAACGAGGATGGGACCATTGGCACCATATTCTCTCACACGGTCACATGTACGTTGGCAGCATTCTTTTCTCTGTATACATTTGATTTTTCACATTGCCATTCCATAGTGATAACATTTTGCACCGATCTTTGTCGCATGTTCTAACACTGTATTGTGTCACATAGGTACAGTGACACATTAGGCATGCTTACATCTAGTCTCTTATGCTAGGGTGTCTTTTGTCTTCAGAAGCTCGGTTGAGTAGTCGCTCACCGGCGTGGATCACTGGTCTGCTTTCAACTCTTTTGTGCATGGACCGGAGGTATACGCCAAGTTGGTAAATGCCGTCAAGAGTCCATTACACTATTCTGTTTTCTCTCTTACAAAGGATCTATGGGAGGGTTACAGTCCTTTTTGCATTTGCATGGGTTCCTACCAAAATATTCCTTTCGCGTTTTGGAATATGTCATGAGTTTCTACTCATTTGTGTGTTAAGTTAATGCACTTTCATAATTGTTGTGCATTGCATGGATTTTTTCCACGCAATGTTGTCCTCACACGGACATTGTTTGTTCAATCTAATTACCCTACATATGGTGTGTATGGGAGTACTCCCAGTTTGTCAAAGTTTGTTCCATTGGTTCCCTATCCATTTGTTCCATTGGGTCCCTACCAACATCTGCTTTTGACATCTCTCAAACCCTTTTTGTTTTCACAATGTCAACTTTACAAGGACTATGGTTCCTATGGATCATAGGGGCAGATGTATCAACATCCAGATTTGCGAATCTCAAATAGCGATTTTTTAGAAATCGCTATTTGAGATTTGCAAATTGGTATGTATGTAGAAAATCGCATTTTTTTTGCGATTTCTTAAAATTCCTTAATTGCGATTAGAAAATTACGAATCGCAATTAAGGTATAATTTCCCATTCATTTCTATGGGCCAGGAGGCCCATAGGATTGAATGTGAAGTTATTCTCAATTTGCAATTCGCAATTTGAGAAACGCAAATTGAGAATAATTTCAAGGGTGCAAGGGTGTCATAAGGACACCCTGATGCACCCCTGAAATTCACATGTGTGCGCATATGGCACACATACATGCCCTAAGGGCATGTATGTGCGCCACATAGCACTTTCACAAATGCAAAAAAGTGCTTTTGTGAAAGAAATCACAAATTACCACCAACTTCAAGTTTCTTAATGAGAAATCGCACAACTTGGGTGCTTCATACATTGCATTTAAAGAATCGCAAAATTTGCGATTCCTTGAATGCAATCGCAAATAAGGAATCGCAAATTTGCGATTCCTTATTTTGCACTCAGATTTGCTACATACATACCATTTAGCGAAAATGAGTTCACAAACGCCGAAATCCTGCGAAATTCGGCGTTTGCGAACCCATTAGAGCTTCATACATATGTCCCTTAGTCCCATCTGTTACTGCTGTATTGCTTTATCTTTCATGGGCTTGTTTTCGGATTATAGTCCTCCCGAACCTCTCATATAGTTATGAATTATTAATATGCACTTTTGACATTGCATTATATTTAAAAAAATTGTATTGATGATGGTGTTTCTCTTGGGTGAGGTGAGGATTATCCTTATACTTTTCCTTGTTTCTTTCTTCATTTCTGTTTTCCACGTGTTGTCATCTTCCTGGTGTCTCGTTTGGATTCTGAGCTTTACTTTGCTTTTCTGTCATTTTTCTTGCTCTGTTGGTTTTTCATTTTTCAGCCACCTTACATTCCCGTTCTGGCCAGAGGGTGTGTTTTTGGGCAGTCGTTCGTGCTTCCTCTTTTCCTATTCTATGACTATGTTTCTTGTCCTTTTTCTGTACTGTGTACAGGAGGGAGCATGGTTCTATATCTGGGTTTGCCTCTCTTCTATGCTTCTCTATTCCTTTTCTTATGCTCTCTTATTTCTATGGTTTCTTGTTTCTTATTTCCTGCGTTCTCCTAATCTGTGGTTCTTCTTTCTTGTGTTTCATTAATATAGAGAAGAAAGGGGGTATGTTGTATCTTGACTCCAATGTATTTCTTGCTCTCTCTGTGGAATCTTGCTGTGGTGTTATTCTACGGAATGTTAGGAGTCAAATGTTCACAGTTGACTGGGCTGAGCTGACTACTGGCTGCTCCTGGTGGGGTCTAGATCTGGTCTTGCTGTGATCTTGTACCATCTTGAATTAAACCTCTTTGAATCACCTGAACCTGCGTGGACTACAAGGTGCAAGTGCAAGTGCTCCTGTGGTAAATTGTATTATGGATTGGTGTTTCCATGATTGTCACATTTGTAAGTCCCTAGTACAGTGCACTGAGAGTGCCAGGGTCTGTAAAACAAATACTACCAGTGGGCCTGCGGCAGGGATTGTGCACCCACAGAAGTAGCCCTGTAAAAGTACCTCAGACCTACCACTGCAGAGTCTGTAAGCAGTTTGTAACTGCCATGTTGACCTGGCAAATGCACCCACTTCACAATGTGGGCAAAGTAACAGATTCTCTTGACCCCAGGAGCACTGCTTTAATGTGTTTATCACTGATATGAAACAAGCTCAAACACTGATTCTACCAAAACTGCTTTCATACCATTCATTAAAAAAAATGTTGATGCATAAATACTTTCAATTATCTAATACAAAGACCACTCCTACAGGTAGCAATACATCTAAATAGCAACTTATTATCATATTACATCATATAATGCTATGTTACGATCAATATGTTGGGTTTGTGAAAGTTGGTAGGTCTCCTACGCTGCTATTATAGGCCAGTGTTGGCCATAAACATCGTACAGCTGTTCATATGCGCTTATAATCTATAATAATTTAGCTCTGCTCAAATGTGTTGTTTATGCCGCTCGGTTTCAATGCCATTAGCTGCGCCTGGAGAGCTAATAATACAGGCGTTTTTTTGTTTGCTTTGCACCTCCTTAGTAAGTTTCGTACGCTGCTATGGTAGGTCTGTGTTGGACACAAACATTGTACAGTTCATGTGCGCATGCAATGTGTGATAATTTAGCTCTGCTGAAATGTGTGGTTTATTTAATACATGTGTGAAAGAAATGTTGCATTATTTGTGTGCAGAAAATATGTGTGATATTTGCGTGAGACCAGCCCTCCATTGACTATATTTCACGCACTTATACTACCGTAACCAGGCTATTTTTACACCTCTCTTACTAGCCTGCGTCATCTCTTTTATTCCCAGTCATCTCCTGCTAGGCATCACAGCATCACTCAGCGCCACCCCAGCATCACTCAGCACCACCACAGCATCCCTCAGCACTACCACAACATCACTCAGCACCACCGCATTATCACTCAGCACCACTACATTATCACTCAGCACCACCATAGCACCCCTCAGCACCACCACAGCATCACTCAGCACCACCACAGCACCACTCAGCACCACCACAGCATCACTCAGCACCACCACAGCACCACTCAGCACCACCACAGCACCACTAAGCACCACCACATTATCACTCACCACCACCACAGCATCACTCAGCACCACCACAGCACCACTCAGCACCACCACAGCACCACTCAGCATGACCACAGCATCACTCAGCGCCACCACAGCACCACTCAGCACCACCACAGCACCACTCAGCACCGCCACAGCACCACTCAGCACCACCACAGCACCATTTAGCACCACCACAACATCACTCAGCACCACCACAGCACCACTCAGCATCACCACAGCATCACTCAGCACCACCATCTGTTGCTACTTTACAGCTACCTGACACGCAAGACTGCTTCGCTGCGCATACCAGGAATAACGCGGCAGCGTTTTTTAAAATTATCCAGTTTTGCTATATCATTTAATTTTTGTTGGCTGTACCTTGTTTTTAGGCAGAGAGCCTCTCCCTCACTTGCACAATAATTGGTTTTCCACCGCGCTTGGCGGGTCCCTGGTTTCCCCGGTCTCTTGCAGGTTTGGGCGCCATATTGGGGTAGTTTTCTGGACGCCTGGCGGCGCCAGTTCTGCTAGCAGACCAGCTGTCGCAAGGACACGCTGGCCTGCATATAAGGGGGCATTATAGGCGGGCTCCTTCCTACCATCTAGAGCTACTTTACAGCTACCTGACACACAAGACTGCTTCGCAGCGCATACTAGGAATAACGCGGCAGCGTTTTTTAAAATCATCCCGTTTTGCTATTTCATTTCATTTTTGTTGGTTGTACCTTGTTTTCAGGCAGAGCGCCTCTCCCTCACTTGCACAATAATTGGTTTTCCACCGCGCTTGGCGGGTCCCTGGTTTCCCCGGTCTCTTGCAGGTTTGGGTGCCATATTGGGGGTAGTTTTCTGGACGCCTGGCGGCGCCAGTTCTGCTAGCAGACCAGCTGTTGCAAGGACACGCTGGCCTGCATATAAAGCGATCCCCTTACGCGCAGCGTTCTCGCGCAGAGTTCTCGCCGTAGTGACGCCGGAGTCACGCCAGAGTCCAGCCCGTCTGCGCCCGTCAGCGTCCCGTAGGCGTCTAGGGCGACGGGCTGGACTGGTCTCTGGCGGCCCCCTTATTCTTTTTTACCATCATGCTCCAATATTCGGCGCAGGAGTTCCGGTCTTTACAAAAGATGGGGGGTTCCTGCCGTAAGGTATTTCCGGCCCGCTACAAGGGTAAGAGTCGGTGCCCTGACTGTGGATGGTTGCCACAGAAAAATTGGGCTCCCATGTTAGACAGGGAGGTAGATAGCGTCAAACATCTTTGTTTGCTTTTAAATACCAGATCTCTCAGCCGGCATGCTCTGGATATTTATGATCTTCTGGTAACAGAAAAGCCTCTGTGCCTGATGCTGACTGAGACGTGGCTAGGGGAGCTTTCTAACCCCGATATTGCTGTAGCTATCCCCCCTGATTATAATATTCTTAGGCAAGATAGACTGAGAGGGCGAGGGGGGGGGTGTGGCACTTGTGGTGAATAAACGAGCCACCTGTACCACTGTTCCTATGGAGGCTATTATGGGATGCGAATCCCTTGCTTTCTCCATAGTATTATCGCAGCACCAATCTTTTAAAGGACTTCTTGTCTATAGGCCCCAGGGCCGACAGGCACCTTTTTTGAAGAGCTCCAGTCGATAATTTCGACACTGGTACTCAGATCTGAGCACTGCATATTGACAGGCGACTTCAATATCCATATGGATGATGAAACGGATGTAGACACGATCAAAATGATGGATGTGACGGCTCCTCTCGACCTTTCTCCATATCATTGTGGACCGACGCATGAAAAGGGCCATATCCTGGATCTGGTCTTCTCGACGACTTCTATAGAGATGTCAGTACCTTTACAGGTGCTATGGTCGGATCACAGGTTGGTCAAGTACTATGTGTCGGAGGCAAGAAAACCATCTAGTGCTCCTCCCAGGCAGTTTTGCCAAGGATCGAGGGCGTTCCATCGGGTGACTCCAGAACTGCTGGCACAGGCATGTCTGGCTCACCCTTGCCTCTTGACAGGGGACCTAGAAAGGGATTCAGAGCTGTTGCAATTGTGGCTCACGGAGAGGCTGGATGATCTTGCCCCGGTGAGGCCTCCTCGCAATACTGCAAAACGGGCGTCCGCCCCCTGGTTTACCGAAGCATTGGTGGCTTCACGACGGCAGTGCAAGGTGGAAGAGAGAGCGTGGCGTTCGCAATACGATCCGGCGGCTAAACTCGCCTACAGAGCCTCTGTCAAAGCATACCATTGCGACATTCTCTCTGAGAAAGGAGGCTATTTTTCAAGGAGAATTGAGACTGCCTCCAATTCATGTAAGGAGGTATTTGCCATCGTGAGGGTATTCATGGCCCCTCGTGCTTCCTCGACTCAGGTACCCCCACGGAGGCATGGGTGAGTGCCCTTGCCAATTTCTTCACCTCCAAGATCAAGTTGATTCAGGACTCTTTTCCCTTGAAGGGGCCTGAAGTCTCTTACTATTCAGAGGGTGTCTCTGTTTTAACAGCTAGTGCAGACCCGATTCTGGCAGACTTTCCACCACTTTCAGCTTCCTCGTCCCTGGACCTGATGGCCTGCCTTAAATCAGGATCACCTCTCGACGCATGCCCTGCCAAATTTTTGGCTAAAATGGCTGAAGTTATTAATCCCATCGTGAATCCTCTTCCGAACCGCTCTCTCAGTGAGGGGGTAGTCCCTCAGGCCTGGAAGCGGGCGATGATCATCCCTCTGCTTAAAAAGACCGGCCTGGACTCAGAGGTATTGGCTAATTACAGGCCTATCTCGCTTCTGCCCGCCTTTGCCAAGATCCTCGAGAAGCACGCGCACAAGGTGCTCTCCGATTATCTGGAATCCCATGATCTACTGCACTCCACTCAATCCGGCTTCCGCACCAACCTAAGCACCGAAACAGCGCTTTTGGAAGTTTCGGAGGCAATTAAGGAGGTGCTGGATTCAGGAGGCAAAGCGATGCTTGTGATGCTCGATCTGTCGGCGGCCTTTGACACCGTCCCCCACGAGGGTCTCCTCGCCAGACTTTATGAGATCGGTCTGAGGGGGACGGTGCTCAGCTGGTTTCGATCATTCTTGGCTGGCCGTCGACAAACGGTCTGGGCCTCCTCCAGCTCCGCCGAGATGACGTCACTGGGTGTCGGAGTCCCTCAGGGCTCAGTGCTGGGCCTGACTCTTTTTAACATCTTTATGACCCCTCTGGCGGCACTGGCGGAATCTTTCGGGCCCAGATCGTTTCCTATGCCAATGACACCCAGCTCCTCTTTACTTGCGGGAAAGGAGCGGATTTTGATGGAGAGAGTATCTGGGGTTGCCTTGGGGCTGTTTTTAATTGGTTCCAGCTTAACAGCCTCAAGTGCAACTCGGATAAATCGGAGGTACTTTTCTTCGGCTGCAGATCGGATCCAGACTGGCAGGAATGGTGGCCTGCGAATATGTTTCCTCCTGCAGGCTCCTCCCAGTTAGCCAAGAACCTGGGGATTAAGATCGATAATGGCCTGACACTGCGATCCCAGATTCTGGGTCTTACTGGCACCTGTTTCGGTCTTCTCCGGATGCTCCGTAAGTTTCTTCCCATACTATCGGAGGATCACAGGAAGATAACGGTTCAGGCTATAATCGGTTCGAGAATGGATTATTCGTATATCCTCTATCTTGGCCTGCCGGAGTATCTGCTGCAACGACTGCAGGTGGTCCAGAACTCGGCAGCACGGGCCATTTTTGGATTACCCGGCCGTGCTAGAACCTCGGGCCTCCTGCAGTCACTCCATTGGCTCCCAATCCGGAACCGGATAGTCTTCAAGGCCCTGACCTTGGCCCATAAAGCTCTACATGCTTCAGGAGCAAAATATCTACAAAAAAGGCTAGCTTTTTACCATCCTGCTAGGTCCCTGAGGTCGGGGTCTTTGTTTCTTGCTGTGGTCCCTTGTATAAAAAGGGCACGTATAGGAGGTCGATCTTTCAGACTGTTGGCTCCGCAACTTTGGAATACTCTGCCAGTGACACTGCGTAGTACCTCCAATTTACTGGCATTCAGGAAGGGCCTTAAAACCTGGCTTTTTACTTTGTAGATATCATTTTTTTTTTTTTTTTTTTTTTTTTTTTTTTTTAAAGACCTTTATTGATAGAAAAAAGGCAAGTACAGTGCAACAAAGAGCCCGAGGGCTCACACATACGATACATTGCAACATTTTGTAGGCACAAGGATATGGTACAGTAGGACCGAGGTCTAATTTTAAAGGTTTTCCTGTAGGAGAGACACAAGCAGGATATCGTAGCACAACAAGTCGATGCTGGTGTAGGACATGCAGGATATACCAACACATGACGGATGAAAACAACCAGAGTCGCTGCGCGGCACCCGGAAGAAAACGTCTAAGCCCCAAGGAAGAAAAGGAGAAGAAAAAAAGGGGGAAAAAGAAAAAGGAAAAAGAATAGAAGGCCCATAGAACCAAAAAGAAAAACAAAAAGAAAGTAACCCCGCCCCCCGTTGACCCCCCACCCTGCACCCCTGCAGCTGGCTACGGCCTGACCCCCCCTAGCAGTGTGCCTGTCGCCCAATAAAAGGAGTCCCGAAATATAGAGAGAAAAAGAAAAAGATAAAAACCCTAACCTAAAGTTCTCATAAAAGAGAGAAATGCGGGGAGGAGCCCGCTATCTGTCTCCCAGCTCCGCTATCTCGTGGAAATAGTAGCAACAGAAAGCCTGAAGCCCGATAGTAATAACATGCCCGATATGCCGAGGACACTGGAAGCACAGCAGCAGCGCGCAGTGTAAACAAGGCAACAACCTCCAACCCAGCCATCCAAGACAACCATAAGGAATCCCCAAATCACGAATAACAAACGGAGGCCCCCGTGACTGTCCCCTAGCATCATCAATACATGTCCCGGCCACTCAAAGAAGACTAACCCTCCAGCTGCCCCACCCGCAAGAGCGGCGCCAAAACAGGAGTCAATAGTTTGATGGCAAAAAATAGTCCAAAAAGCACGGAATGGGGCACAATGATAACACCAGTAAAACAGAATCACAGCAGCGTTTCCCCCATCCGCCACAATCAGCAACAAGAAATCCGCCAGGACGATAGTAGAAGTGTCTATCCTTGTCCCGTTTTCTCCTTACCACCACAGACCAGTGCAGGCGATGCCGGTGCAGAACACAGTCCAGGGACATATCCGCGGTGCGGGTAACTCGATGTATCCGAAGCAGAGAAAACCAGGAGTCTCACAAAGGGTACAGAGTACGCCGACTCAGAATCATAGGGCACAGCCGGGACGGGGAGGGAGACATTTGCGTCCATCACCACTCGGGGTGAAGCTCGGAGATCCGTGAGCATGGCGAAGAGGGAAGGTGCACGCCTTAGCGGAAGCCCCAGAGGGGCAGACGAATCCGGGAGCCGACCTCCCGTAGTCAATAGCAGAGGCTGGCTGAAGGTCACGAGGGCGCCATAGACCCCAATGGTCGCCATCTTAGCACAGGCGAAGGTGGAACAAAGAGCGGTGCTGGAACCCCGCGAGTCGGCCATCTTAGGACGGGGCGATACACAAAGCAAGCTCTCCAACTTATCCAGCAGGGCGCAGCCAGAACGTAGCGCCATAGCGCGGAAGGAAAGAACCGCTTCCAGGATATCACCATAGCCATGAGTGGTAGCACACTGTATGTCAAACATGTCTTCTCACACAATGTGTTCAGAGACACAAGTCACAGGCAAATATTCAGGATACAGCAAAATATGCCCACCATAGCGTCAGACAAAGAAGCCCCGGATCGGAGCAGGCTGCGCACCATAGAATAAAACCAGGTCGTGCTGCGAGGAACAGATGATGTAGTCTGGGTGCGGACAAAGGCACAGTACATTCAATATGTCGTCCCGCTTAGTTTCGGGTACCTGGCCAGGCCAAAAGCCCACCACCATTAGTGGGACGAGGTGCAGGCAAAAGACAAAACAAATAGCAGTACACTTGCCCGTAACGGCACAATTTCAGCCAGGTTAGCTTGTCCCAGCGCCAGCAACGCAGCGGGACGTAAGTGCCGGGTCCGCTGCCCCTCGGTAACCACCGATCGAGACCTCACAGTCACCAAGCCCGGGAATGCGTGTCCGACGGCCGGCCTCAACAGTCACGCGAGGCCCCGGTCACCATGCCGATGCAGGCCGCCAACTGTGTCCAAGCGTTTCCTCCACTTGCCGGAGAGCAAATGCTTCAGGATTTCAAGGCGGGTCGCCGGTGCGCGTCCGCGGTCGGAATCAGCCACCTCAGGTCAGGATATCTGGCAGGAGAGGCTCGACAGCGGAGACGATCCCCGGAGCCGAGGGACTACACGTCTGACCCGCGCGCCATCTTGGCTCCTCCCCTCTGTAGATATCAGTTTTAACTGTTAGTTAGGGATCTTCCCACCTTTCTGCTTTTTTTTTCTGTTATGTTGTGATACAGGTTTGCAATAAAGCGCCGGGACACTCTTTGAGTAGCCGAGCGCTATACAAGACAAAAATAACATAACATAACATAACACCACAGCACCACTCAGCACCACCACATTATCACTCAGCACCACCACATTATAACTCAGCACCACCACAGCACCACTCAGCACCACCACAGCATCACTCAGCACCACCACAGCACCACTCAGCACCACCACATTATCACTCAGCACCACACTTGTTTTCTCGGGCATCTTTCATTTTCAGTGTTATTTTTATTGTGTAGCCAGCTGGGACTGAAATCAGAACCGGTTTTCAGTTTGGCATTCACACCATCGCCCAGGGGATGAAAGCATAGTAAAACGTGCAAATAGCAGCAATTTTGTGCAGGTACTTGAAACCCGACCAGTCTCGTTTTTTGTTGTTGTTTGTTTTCATTCAAGCTAATTACAGTGGAGGAATAAAGGTGATTCAGTCTATCGACTTTGTCTGGTTTAGACTTTTGTTTAAAGTGCATGTAAAAAAGGTTAAGGTAATCTATGTCCTTAGTATTTATATTCCTGCCTTTTGTCATGGCTCATGGCACCTCTCACAACTGCCCCACCCTCACCACAGAGCGCGTCTCACGGCAGCGCGGCCGTGTCATCGCTTTCACTTCGCTTTCACTTTCACGGCCGCGCAGCCGTGTCTCTTTAAACTTTTCTTGTATTGCTATTGAGTTCAATTTATTATTAGGCAGCCAGTTTCACCACTGGGTATGACAGAAAGTAATTTGCATGCTGTTCGTTGTAAACACGAAGGCCTTTACATGTGATGAATATGGCGCGATGGATAATGTGCGTGTTGGCGGGGATGTGTACATCCGGTGCTGTGTATTCTATTAGTAAAACAAACGTGAAATCTGCCAAGTGCGACATCGCGCTCTCCCCAGAGCTTCTACATAAAAGGAAATGTATTAACTACAAAAGTGTACATGCGACCTTCCTGACAATTAACTCACGAATAACCTGTAAACACCACCAAGTAATGACACACTGTCTACACTAAAACTGTCTACACTAAATGTACAATGACTCATCTATCCACTCATATTATGGGATCATATTAATCTGCTTTACACACTCGCTGCGAAGCAAGCACCGCAGTAGACTTTTAATGAAGTTACTGTGCATCTATTCTAATTAAGCAACACTATTTAATGTATATATTTGTTTCATGCACATAGATTTTTTTCATATAGGCGAGAGAGTATGTCTATGTGTAATACGGGAATACAACTTTTTGTTTTGATGACAATGTTATGTTTTACTGATTAGTGTTGTTTTCGGGATTATTTTCCGTGTTCAAATAGAACTATGCAGCAACATAAAACTTAGAAGGTTATTCCATTTGTTGTACAGCGTTTGTTGTTCTATACACCGTGGTCCTCCAAATCCAACTCCACCTCCACCCTCCAAAACCAAATCCACCCTCCAAATCCAACTCCAACTTCACCCTTAAAATCCACCCTACAACTCCACCCTACAACTCCAACTCCACCCTCCAACTCCACCCTCCACCCTCCAACTCCACCCTCCACACTCCAACTCCACCCTCCAACTCTACCCTCCAACTCCACCCTCAACCCTCCAACTCCAGCCTCCAACTCCAACTCCACCCTCCAACTCTAACTCCAACTCCACCCTCAACCCTCCAACTCCACCCTCCAACTCCAACTCCACCCTCCAACTCCAACTCCACCCTCCAACTCCACCCACCAACTCCACCCTCAAACTCCACCCTCCAACTCCACCCTCCAACTCCACCCTCCAACTCCACCCTCCATCTCCAACTCCACCCTCCAACTCCACCCTCCAACTCCAACTCCACCCTCCAACTCCACCCTCCAACTTCCAACTCACCCCTCCAACTCCAACTCCACCCACCAACTCCACCCTCCAACTCCAACTCCACCCTCCAACTCCAACTCCACCCTCCAACTCCACCCTCCAACTCCAACTCCACCCTCCAACTCCACCCTCCAACTCCAACTGCACCCTCCAACTCCACTCTCCAACTCCACCCTCCAACTCCAACTCCCCCCACTAGCTCCATCCTCCAACTCCAACTCCACCCTCCAAATCCACCCTCCAACTCCACCCTCCAACTCCAACTACATCCTCCAACTCCACCCTCCAACTCCACCCTCCACCCTCCAACTCCACCCTCCACCCTCCAACTCCACCCTCCAACTCCACCCTCAACCCTCCAACTCCAACCTCCAACTCCACCCTCCAACTCCACCCTCCAATCCACCCTCAACCCTTCAACTCCACCCTCCAACTCCAACTCCACCCTCCAACTCCACCCTCCAACTCCAACTCCACCCTCCAACTCCACCCTCCAACTCCACCCTCCAACTCCACCCTCCAACTTTCAACTCCACCCTCCAACTCCAACTCCACCCACCAACTCCACCCTCCAACTCCAACTCCACCCTCCAACTCCACCCTCCACCTCCACCCTCCAACTCCACCCTCCAACTCCAACTCCACCCTCCAACTCCACCCTCCAACTCCACCCTCCAACTCCACCCTCCAACTCCAACTCCCCCCACTAACTCCACCCTCCAACTCCACCCTCCAAATCCAACTCCACCCTCCAACTCCACCCTCTAACTCCACCCTCCAACTCCACCCTCCAACTCCACCCTCCAACTCCACCCTCCATCACTCAGGGGCACCACCACATCACTCAGGGACACCACCACATCACTCGGGGACACCACCACATCACTCTGGGACACCACCCACATCACTCGGGGACACCACCACATCACTCTGGGAAACCACCACATCACTCTGGGACACCACCACATCACCCAAGAACACCACCACAATTTCTCAGGAACACCACCACATCACTCAGGAACACCACCACATCACTCAGGAACACCACCACATCACTCAGGGGCACCACCACATCACTCAGGGGCACCACCACATCACTCACGGGCACCACCACATCACTCAGCCGAACCACATCATCACTCAGCCAAACCACATCATCACTCAGCACCACAACAGCACTGTCCTTGCTTGCTACCAACAAGCATTGCCATAGCCAATATGAGCGGAGCTAGCGCTGTCACGGGACCTGTGTCCTTCAGAATCTTCCCGCCGCCATCTCCGGCGAGGCCGCTGGCCACGCCCACTCTGAGGCCACGCCCTCCGCCCCCTTGGTATTTCAAGCGCTGACTACGAGCGCTCACTGCAAACCAGTCTCCTGAGGCGGAAAGCCAGGAGTAGGCACTACAATCGCTCCTAATTTTACTTGTACTTTCTTTTAAACAAAAACTTACTTGCTTCATTTGAATTGGGCACCGTGCAGCGGAGCTAGCGCTGTCACGGGACCTGTGTCCTTCAGAATCTTTCCGCCCCCATCTCCGGCGAGGCCGCTGGCCACGCCCACTCTGAGGCCATGCCCCCCTAACTACCCTCCAGCACATATATTAATGTGCAACTTCAGGAAGAGCAGCGGACGAGTGCAGCGGGCGCGCCTAAGGCAAGCCCGTCTGCGCCCGTCCGCGACGGGCCGGGACTAGGGGCTATGACCCCTGGCCCTCCACCCTCTGGTCCACCGAGCGCCTACACTAGGGAAACTCTCCTCAGACTCAGGCCACCCCAATGTGCATACTGCACTATCATGAATCCTCACCATGCCCCTCGTACTTGCTCTGTTTGCTATCTCCTCCTCACTTCCCTCCCCTCTACAACTAACATAGCTTCATCGGACTTTCCTCTCTCTCGCCCCAAATATACTGCTACAGACCCTTCTCAAACTCGGACACTGATTAGTTTGAATTGTAGATCTCTGGTCAAACATAAGAGGGAAATCTTTGATTTACTTACCTCTGAGGAACCAGCGGCTCTATTCCTTACCGAGACATGGCTAAAAGATCACTCTGGCCCTGACATTGCCGCTGCTCTCCCTGACAATTACACCTATGGTGTAAAAAACTGAGTCATGAAAGATGGGGTAGGGATAGCTATAATTTATAACAGACGATACTCTTGCAAATGGGACGACTTAGTAATACCTAACAGCGAGGCAGGTCTCTTTAAGCTTTCGCTGTCTCCCAACTTTACCTTCTCCGGGTTGCTCATTTATCGCCCCCCCCCGGCCCAGCGAGTTCGGGGGCTGCCACTTTCCCTGAGTACATAGCACCACTAATCCAGAACTCCACAAATTTCTCAATTATTGGTGACCTCAATTTACATTTAAATGATCCCTGCTGCTCCACTAGCAGCAACCTTTTACAGGACCTGGCTGCTCTTAATATTATTCTACATAATTCTGGTCCTACGCATAAAGCTGGAAACCTTCTGGACCCAATTCTCTCTAATCTTGAAATCATCAACTGTGAGGTCCCCTTACCTATTATATGGTCCGACCACTTTATGGTGACTTTCACTATTACCATTGGTCGCCTACCTAACACCCCCCCTAACCCTACTGTATCTAGACTATCTAGAAACTGGAATAAATTAGACATTAATGAACTCAACTCCCACCTTGAAAACACTAGACCTCTCACGGAAGTCACTAGTACGGACGAAACTGACGCATTAAATGTCTGGCAAGCACAGGCTGCCGATGCATGTCTACCCCAACGCATGCAAAAGCATAATCTCCATCACCCGCCTGCACCCTGGTTTACAGATGCCTTAAAAAAAGAAAAAGCCACCTGCAAAAACCTTGAGCGCAAATGGCGCATAAAATATGACCTCTGCTCTAAGCAAATTTACAAAGCTGCTTTAGCCAAATACCATTCTTTATGTAAAATTGCTAAAGCTGAACATGTCAGCACAACTATCCTTGAAGCACAAAATCGTCCCAAAGCACTTTTTAAGGTAGTACAGAAGCTGTCAGGCGAGCTTTGTCAGCCCAAACCACCTTGTCTAGATACTGCACAATGCAACTCATTAGCTGAGTTTTTATCGCCAAAATTGATTCCATCTATTCCAATTTTGATAAACCTTCCCTCCCCCCTTGTCTGCCACATCCACCTGCCCTTATCCCACCTCCAGACCATATGACCCCAGAGGATAAGTCCCATATTCCTGTCCAGTCGACCCCCCCCCACATTATCCAAACCTTCGATCTCCGGTGATTCCAGGTTTCCACGGGAAACCTTTTCCACTGCTCCACAATTGATCGATACATGGGATCCGCTCTATATCACGACCCTCTCTGATATCATCAGTAAAATTAAATCCGGTTCCCCATTGGACCCTCTTCCCCCCCAAATACTAAAGAGGTTGGACAAATCTTCCCTTGCACTTATTTTGGATCTTCTCAATGCCTCCCTAAGAGAAGCTACAGTACCCTCCGCATGGAAACACGCAATGATAGTGCCTCTGCTAAAAAAGGCAAATGCTGATCCTAGCATCCCATCTAATTTTCTCCCTATTTCCCTCCTACCGGTCTTTTCTAAAATCATGGAAAAACACATTAATTCCCAACTGTCTACCCATGTTGAAATGAATGGAATCTTACATCCTTCTCAATCCGGTTTCAGATCTGGTTTCTCAACTGAAACTACTCTACTAGGGGTCTCTGAAAACATCCGATCCCGAGTAGACAGAGGGGAAACTGTGGCACTCATTTTGCTTGATTTGAGTGCCGCATTTGATACGGTTTCCCACCCCATTCTCATCAACGCCCTTACATCTTCTGGCATCACCGGCATAGCACTCAACTGGTTTATTAGCTTTCTTTCTAATCGCACTTTTCAGGTTTTCTCTTCTTCATCCGCTTCTCAAACCTTCACATCGGCGTACGGTGTTCCGCAGGGTCCCATCTTGAGCCCCTTGCTCTTCAATTTGTATGTCAGACCTTTGGCGAATATTGCGGAGCAAGCTGGGCTCACTATCTACTCGTACGCCGATGATACCCAGATCATCTACTCTCTTTCCTCTGATCCTCACTCCTCTTCCTCTTCCATCTGTACAGGACTGAGCAACATCGCAGCCTGGATGCTAGACAACAAATTGCAACTGAACAGGGGTAAAACAGAACTTCTTCTGTTTGGTCATAACACCACCCATTGGGGACCGCACCATTGGCCCTCTCAAATGGGCACCTTACCCACCCCGTCTAAAACAGCACGCAACCTCAGCGTCATTTTTGACCAACTATCCATGAAGAACCATGTGATCAAAACCATCTCCACTTGCATCACTATCATTAAGTGGTTGCGTAAAATCTTATGGATGCTTCCCCTGGACACTCAGAAAACCATGGTCCAGGCCTTAATCACCTCTAGACTGGACTACGGGAACATCCTTCTCCTGGGAGCAGGTAAAGAGGTGATCCGTAAACTGCAGACTGTCCAGAACATGGCAGCGCGTTTACCCTGCAAATTACCTGCTACTTCCCCTACCTCCCTACGCACTTTGCATTGGCTACGTATAGAAAACCGGACAAAATTTATGGCCCTCTGCATAATGCACAGAATAAATACTGGCCTAGCTCCACCTTACCTTAACTCCTTGGTACAACAATACTGTCCCCCTCGCAATCTGCGATCATCTAGCCAACACTTATTTTCAGTTCCCAGAAGAAAAAAAGCCAGAATGGGTGGCCGCTCTTTCGCCTGGCTTGCCCCCTCACTCTGGAATTCTCTTCCCCTCCAGTTACGAACTGAACCCAACTTTCTTAGGTTTCGCAGACAGGTAAAAACTTGATTATTTAACATCTAACAGTTTTCTTCTGCCTCTCCCCCCTCATCTTTCTTGGTTTTAGTGCCGGGAAACCTACGGGTAGCTGAGCGCTTTACAAACTTAACTATAAATAAATAAATAAAATGACTCGCATTAGGAAAGTGTAAGCTATTGGCTTTGTGAATAACAATGCTATTAATTTATATATTGACCTCCTGAGGCAGAAGCCGGGAGAGACGCATCGCTTCATTTTTAAAATTTGATTGTACTTATTGTGTTTTTAAAACAATACCTACCCTCACTCTCCCTTGGGCACTACCGCGCAGCGGTTCAGAACGCTGCCGCGGGATTCTTGCTCGTGTTGCCGCCATTACCCGGGACACACAGGCCACGCCCACTACAATCAGGCCACGCCCCCCTCATACTCACTTCCTATTTAATATGTGCATCTACCGGCCGCGCAGCGGACGAGCGCAGCGGGCGTGCCGTTTGCGCGCCGAAGGTGCGCCTAAGGCAAGCCCGTCTGCACCCGTCCGTGACCAGACCGCGGCTGGGGCCAGGCATGCTGTCGGTGAGGATGCATATACGGGTAGAACCGTGTGGTCGCGGGAAAACCTGTGGTCTCTCAATAGCACGGCTGACGCCTGCGCTCATAGGACCGACCTTGGGACTGCCACCCTCCCTCAGACCTGTGGGGTTTGTGGGATATTATTAGGAGCGATGGACAGCATGAGGGTGGAGGGGTTTACTAAACCCAAGCCACCGATTAGCAGAGATTTCAGAGCGGGCCTTCTGAATTGTAGATCTCTTGTTAAGCATGCAGACGACATCTGGCTGCTACTGGAAGGGCATCAGTGGGATGCCCTGTTTCTAACAGAAACTTGGCTGAATGAGGATAATATGACCGCCATCGCGCTGGCAGTACCCTCTGGGTATAAAATATGTTTCTCCAACCGGATAGGCGCAAAAAGGGGTGGGGATGTGGCTGTCATATTTAAAGAGCAGCTTACACTAACCTCTTCCGCCCCTACTCTTATTCAGGGATTAGAGGGACTACAGTTCTGCTTTCAGGTGGAACCTCAGTTATCCCTAGCGGGACTAGTCATATACCGCCCGCCTGGTGGGGAGGATCCCAACCTGACTACTTTGATGGATACTATCATCCAGAGCTCCCTCCTTCATCCTCAATTTCTTGTCGTCGGAGACTTTAATATTCATATGGACAGGGAGGAATGTGTCCCTGCAGAAATACTGAGGTCCACATTAAAAACAGCCAATTTGAGACTTATAAACGAGGGCCCCACGCACAGAGTGGGCCACACGCTTGACTTAATATTCTCCAATAATAACAATGCGGCGGCAGAGACACCGCTACCGCTGGTATGGTCAGACCACTCTCTGATTCCATTTCAACTAAAGTTAGCGGTTGACAGACCTGTGACAAGCAAGTGCTCTTTTATGAAGAGACAATGGAAGAAGCTAGTCCCTGCTACTATGAGGCCAGTTCTGGCCCAGAATACACCTACCCTTACCTCAAATGTCAACACTGACGCACAGCTACTTAATGACTGGGTCGGGAATATTGTGTCATCCATTGCACCGGCAACACACGCAATATCCGAACGAGATTCCCCTTCCGCTCCCTGGTTCTCTCAGGACCTCAGAATACAGAAGGCCGACTGTAAAAGGCTGGATAGGCTTTGGAGGTTAAAATACGGACCCCTAGAAGAAGCTAGTCCCTGCTACTATGGGGCCAGTTCTGGCCCAGAATACACCTACCCTTACCTCAAATGTCAACACTGACGCACAGCTACTTAATGACTGGGTCGGGAATATGGTGTCATCCATTGCACCGGCAACACTCGCAATATCCAAACGAGATTCCCCTTCCGCTCCCTGGTTCTCTCAGGACCTCAGACTACAGAAGGCCGACTGTAAAATGCTGGAGAGGCTTTGGAGGTTAAAATACGGACCCCTAGAAAAAGTCTGATACAAGGAAGCATCCAAAAAACTGCATAAAGCTATTACAAAGGCAAAAAAACAGTTTTATGCTGATTCTATACAGCAAGCAGAACATTCGAGCAAAGAAACCTTTAAAATAGTACAGTCCTTTTTCAAACCTAGGTGTGTTGAGAGGGAGGTTCCCCCGTCGACCACGCTGTGCAACAGCATCTCAGACTTCTTTGACTCAAAAATTAAACTAGTCTATGAGTCCTTTGGGCCAGAGAAGAAAACGGTAAAAACGGATCTGGCTGGTAAAATGTCGGATTGCGCTACCTTGACACAATTCCAGCCGATAGCTCTGAACGTGGTCATGCAAGAACTAAGTCGATGTAAGTCTGGGTCACCTGACGACCCCTGCCCTCCTAAACTTTGGAACACCATAGCTGATTTTGTGGCTCACACAATTCAGCAAATATGGAATATGTCCATCTCCTCCGGGGTGTTCCCGTATATTTGGAAACATGCCACTCTCCTCCCTCTAAAGAAAAAACCAAATGGGGACCCCAAGGACCTTAGCAATCTTCGTCCGATTTCTTTGTTGGCAGCACCAGGCAAAATGTTTGAGAAAGTAATCCAGCGCAAACTGAATAAATTTATTGAAGAAAATAAAATATTACATGAGACGCAATCAGGCTTTAGACCCGGCTTCAGCACTGAGACAGTACTAATTGCGGTGGCAGAGTCAGTGAGGTGGTCGATGGATTCAGGAGACTCAGCGATGCTGGTGCTCCTGGATCTGTCGGCCGCTTTTGATACGGTCAACCACGTTAGACTGCTGTCGCGACTGGCTGAGATAGGCATCCAGGACCAGGCACTGGGGTGGATACAGTCGTATTTGACCCAGAGAACACAGAAGGTGGTGCTAGGGACAGTTTCTTCAACACTTAAGGCCCTCAGCTGCGGCGTCCCTCAGGGATCGGCTCTCAGCCCACTATTATTCAAGCTCCACTTTTTACGCTGATTGCCAACTGGGGAGCCAAGGCAATTTCATATGCCGACGACACCCAACTGGTGTTTCCGTATTCTGAGGTGTCGGAAGCGTCCTTTTTGAGCTTCAAGGGCTGTCTCCAAGATGTGGCTTGCTGGATGAACACAAACAAATTAAAACTCAATGCTAACAAGACGGAAGTGAACTTTTTTGGCAAAGGCCCCCCTCCGCCATCTGATCTTTGGTGGCCGGCGGAGATGGGACAGGCCCCCTCTGTCACGATCTGTCTCCACAGGATCAGGGCGATGCTCAAGGGGGTCCACCTCCTGACTGCCCGAAACTCTGACAACCAAGGACACAGAGCCTCTAGGAAATCAGGCGAGGGAAAGGTAAGGGAAGGGGCTGGAACGGAACGGAAGGGACCACTGAAACGAGAAAAAAATAAAGACACAACGTTATAGCACAATTCACTGGCTACTCTCATATATTTCTCGCTAGTGGAACACCTACCCCAGTTACTCCACTGGATGCAACCCCCTCTCTTGAAAGTAAAGATAGATACGTCTCTATCTTTATACCTAATAATCAGAAAAACACAAACAGTATTATTCCTGGTTGATGCATATGGAATCCAGTAAATCACCACAAACGCACCATACATACCATTCCCACTTCCTTTTCACAACCAAAATTAATCCCTTCTCCAGTAACCGAGTATTGAAGGAAAAAGTATAAAAAAATAGAGTTCCGCTGTCAGTAAGTAACCCAAAGATGACTGACAACTCAGAAAGTTCCAATGTTCCAAAACAAACAAAGTCAGAATGCCCGAAACCAGTACAAGCAATGTTCCAAGCAAAAGTTCCAGATTCTGGTTATAAACAGATCAGCAAACGTACTGTTAACAGTGTTACTTATCTCTCTCACTGGGAGGATTGGAAAGGAAAAGAAGCCGCCCGCTTCTGAGAAGATGAGGCAACGTCTCAGCCGAGAACGTTTGCAGGCATGGACCGCCGCATCCGCAGGCGGATAAATCCAAAGCAGGTTTCCTTCTTGAAGAAAGGCAGCCGCCCTTCTTCCGTGTGAAGAAACTGAGCGTCTCAGCCGAGAACGCTCACAGGCAATGTCCGCCGCAGCCGCAGACGGACAGGAACTCCGGTATTGTTCAGAACCCGAGAGAGAGCAGCCGCCCTCTCCGAGCACACACCTCCAGCGCCTCAGCCGAGGACGCTCACAGGCGATGTCCGCCGCAGCCGCAGACGGACAGGAACTCCGGTATTGTTCAGGAACCGAGAGAGAGCAGCCGCCCTCTCCGAGCATAAACGTACAGCGCCTCAGCCGAGGACGCCAAACCAGAAAGAATCCAAGGATAACAAGAAACAACAAGGCAATCAGGAACTGTTCCGAAGGGAATCACGTACAACTAACGTCTGCATCCCAGACGCCTATATACTAATGACTCCTCCTACTCCACAGCCTCCTGGGAGTTGTAGTCCGTAGGCGCAGCCTGGCAAACCGTGACAGTATGCCCACCTCCCAAGCGCCTCCTAGCACCAGGTTTGCCCGGACACCGGGCATGGAAACAGCGCACAGCACGCGGGGCATGGACACCCGAGCTCGGTTCCCATGAATCGTCCTCCGCCGTGTAGCCCTTCCACGACACCAGGTACCAGAGCTTCCCCCGCCGATAGCGGGAATCGAGGATCCTACGTACTTCGTACTCCAACTGCCCATCCCGCCGCACCGGAGGCACCACTTTACGACGCGCAGACTTCGCTGGTTTCAGAAGGCTGCAGTGGAACACCGGGTGTATCCGCAAGGAGGCTGGAAGCTTCAACTTGTATGCCACGGGGTTGACCTGGCGCACCACTTCGTAAGGACCGATGAACCGCGGATGGAAGATGCTGTGGAAACGGAAACGAATGTTCTTGGTGGACAGCCAGACTCTGTCGCCCACTCGATACAGCGTTCCCACTCGCCGATGCTTATCCTCCCATCTCTTATAGGTTGACTTGGCCTTCTCCAGTTGAGCATGGACCTTTCGATGCATCAGCAGAAGAGCCTTCACCTGACCCAATACCGTAGGATGATTCGCCACCTCACTAGGAATTGTCAATGGCAGGGTGTCAGCATGGTAACCAGTATTGGCCTGAAATGGCGAAACCCCCGTCGAACTGTGCCAAGTGTTGTTGTACGACAGTTCTGCCAACCATAACAACGACACCCACGAGTCAGCAGCTTCCTCCGCATAGCAGCGGAGGTACTTCTTCAGGGTCTGATTTAGTCTCTCCGTCTGACCATCAGACTGTGGATGAAAACTTGTTGACAACGCATCCTTGATATGCAACGCCTTGCACCACATGTGCCAAAACCGGGCCACAAACTGCGGACCCCTATCCGACACTATGATCTTCGGAATGCCGTGTAACCTCACCACCTGCGTTAAGATGAGTTGCGCTGTTTGAGCCGCCGTCGGCAGATTCCTACATGGAATAAAGTGTCCCATCTTCGTGAAACTGTCTATCACCACCAATATCGCGTTGCTGCCCTTGTCCATAGGTAACCCAACAACGAAATCCATGCTTATGACCTGCCAAGGGCGTGAAGGCGTAGGAAGAGGCATTAGCAACCCCTTGCTCTTGGCTTGTTCATTCTTCGCCCGGGCACACGTTTCACAACGGTCAACCCATTTCCTCACATCCTTATTCATGCCTTCCCACCAGAACTGTCGTTGCATGGCGTTGATAGTCTTTTGCTGCCCTGGATGACCAGCCACCATTGCACTGTGACACCAGTTGAACGCCAACAACCTCAAGGCAAGGGTGGGGAGAAACAGCCGGTTCTGATATAGCGGAATGCCATGTTGCAAGGATCGGTGCGAATCCACCTTAGCCCACTCCTCCCATTGCAACGGAGACCGATTCTTGGACACCTCCTCCAAAAACGTATCAACAGTACAGGCACACACGACCTTCTCAGGAGGCAGTATGGATCTAGGTTCAGCCAGCAACGGGGTAGCCATGTCTGTCTGTCTAGACAGAGAATCAGCCTTTCTATTCTCTGCACCAGGACGAAAAGTAATTGTAAACTCATATTCCGAGAAGAATAACATCCAGCGCATTTGCCTCTGGGACAAATGCCGGGCGGTTTTCAAGAACTGCAGGTTCCTGTGGTCTGAATACACTGTCACCGGATGTTGGCCCCCCCACAAGTAATGCCTCCATTCTTGAAAGGCCTTTTTCACGGCCAAAAGTTCCTTTTCGGCGATAGTGTAGTTGACTTCGGAGGCAGTGAGTTTTTTAGACAAGAAAGCCACGGGATGGAGCTGTCCTGTTTGCTTGTCCCTTTGTGACAACACTGCCCCTATTGCAATATCCGACGCATCCGCTTCCACAACAAACGGCACATCCATCTGAGGATGTCGGAGGATGGGTGCAGAGCAGAAAGCTTCCTTCAACTGGTTGAACGCTTCCATAGCCTCTGTTGTCCAACAAAAAGACGCCCCCTTCCTCAATAACCGGGTTACTGGAGAGATCATCTGAGAGAAGTGAGCAATGAACCTCCGATAGTAATTGGAGAAGCCAAGGAAGCACTGCACGTCTCTCACATTCTTTGGAGTCGGCCACTCACTCACAGCTGTCACCTTTCGCTCTGCCATTCGAAACCCGCTAGGCGTTAATATAACCCCCAAAAACTCCACTTCAGTGACACTGAACTCGCACTTGCTGAGCTTACAGTACAATCTGTTGTCCTGTAGTCTTTTGAGAATCAACAACACCTGACTGACATGCTGGGCAACCGTTTTGGAATAGATCAATATATCGTCGATGTATATTACAACGAATTGATCAATATACTCCTTCATGATGTCGTTTAGGAAGTATTGGAATGCCGCCGGGGCGTTGCACAACCCGAACGGCATCACCAAATATTCGAATAACCCAAAACGAGTTTTAAAAGCCGTTTTCCACTCATCCCCAGCCCGAATCCTCACCAGATGATAGGCCCCCCGGAGGTCTAACCTAGTGTAAATGGTTGCCTCTCTCACCTGATCCAACAGGACGGGGATGAGCGGAAGTGGGTATCTGTTTCTCACTGTGACTTTGTTCAGCTGTCTATAATCTATGCAGGTCCGCAATTCTCCATTCGCTTTGGAAATAAAAAACAAAGGAGAAGCTGCTGGTGACCGTGATGGACGTATGAAACCAATAGAACAAAAATGATCCAAATAGGTCTTCAAATGAGTGGTCTCGGACTCAGACAAGGCATACACTCTACACGAGGGCACCACTGCCCCCTCTATCAGGTCGATCCGACAGTCGTATTCACGATGAGGCAGAAGGACCTCTGCCATCACTTCACTGAACACGTCCTCATACCCTGCATATTCTCCCGGCAAGACCACCTCCTTTTCCGCCGCAGTAGCGACTTGATAGGCCTGGGCCAAGGATACCGTATGTGAGATTTGCGTTTTCATACAATGAGCAGTACAATACTCTGAAGTAAACAACATAGTTTTTGTCTTCCAATCCATCGTTGGATTATGGTGCCATAACCACGGCATCCCCAAAATCACCTCATACTGAGGAGCCTCGATAATGTTCAACACAATGTCCTCCACATGTTTCAGCGGATAACCAGGCACCGTCAACTCCAAAGCCTCAGTATGTTCCACTACCGGCCCTGATTTGAGAGGAGTGCCATCCACGGCCAGAACAGTTTCAGGCTGAAGAGTTGGCACCTTCCTCAATCCCAACCTATCCACCAACCCACTGTCTATAAAATTGCCGGTTGCCCCTGAATCAATCATGCACAATGCCTGGCTTTGATGAGGCCCTTTACCCAAGAACATGGAAATCACTACATGCAATTCTGTGTTGTTACATACCGCTACCTCTAAGGATGGGATTTTCCACTCCTGTTGAGCGATGCCAGTCTTTTCCTTTGTCTTAGGGTCCACCTGTACCTCAGGAGATAAGGCCGGAGACAGAACCGCCACCTGTTTCCCTGCATAGAAAGAAGGCCTTTTCTTTGGTTTAACGGTGCAATCCTTAACATAGTGTCCCTTCTTTCCGCAGTACATGCAGAGACCCTGCGCTCGTCGCACCTCCCGTTCTGCTTTAGACAGAGGAGGACGCATGGCCCCGATATCCATTGGTTCTGCCACACTGTCTTTGGGTTTGTCTTGACCCACTTGTGCCATCCCTCCTCCTGCTCTATCATGTCTCTTCCGTTCCCCACCTCTTTCAGACATACGATGATCTAAGCGCAACGTAAGGTTAATGAGATCCGTACATGTCGTAGGTTGTGGATCTATTTGAGCAAGGACGTCCTTTATGTCCTCGTTCAATCCCTGATAATAGAGCGCCATCCTTTTATCCTCTGGCCAGGCCGTTTCTACAACGAGCCTATTAAAAGTGGTCATATACGTTACTAGGTCGCTCTTTCCCTGCCTCAACCTCAGCAATTCACGGTCAGCGCTTAAAGTGGTCGCACGTCTGTCAAACACTCTCTCGAATTCCTTTCGAAAATCATCCCAATCTGCCAACAATGGATCATCGTTTTTTACTAAAGGAACCGCCCAATTGGCAGCATCCCCCGTAAGATACGAGATAGCGAATGCCACTCTCGACAGGTTAGTAGGAAAGGAGGCCGGTCTACAAGAGAAATGCAGGGTGATTTGTGTCAGGAAGGTCTGGATTTTCAAGGGATCGCCTGAATACCTCTCAGGACTGGCCAAGGGTATAGGCGGAGGAACTGACACCTGAATTTCAGGTACTCCTGCAGAGGCATCGAAAGGGTTTCTGCCTTGCCTATCCAACCTGTCTTTTAATGCAGCTGTTTCTGCTTTAGACGTAGCCAATTCCTGTTGGACCAAAACCAGGGCCTGCAATACATCGTCTAAAGTGGCCATCCCTTCAGCAACCCCTGACCGGGTGGAGTCCACTACGTGGGTACGTGATTCTGTCACGATCTGTCTCCACAGGATCAGGGCGATGCTCAAGGGGGTCCACCTCCTGACTGCCCGAAACTCTGACAACCAAGGACACAGAGCCTCTAGGAAATCAGGCGAGGGAAAGGTAAGGGAAGGGGCTGGAACGGAAGGGACCACTGAAACGAGAAAAAAATAAAGACACAACGTTATAGCACAATTCACTGGCTACTCTCATATATTTCTCGCTAGTGGAACACCTACCCCAGTTACTCCACTGGATGCAACCCCCTCTCTTGAAAGTAAAGATAGATACGTCTCTATCCTTATACCTAATAATCAGAAAAACACAAACAGTATTATTCCTGGTTGATGCATATGGAATCCAGTAAATCACCACAAACGCACCATACATACCATTCCCACTTCCTTTTCACAACGAAAATTAATCCCTTCTCCAGTAACCGAGTATTGAAGGAAAAAGTATAAAAAAATAGAGTTCCGCTGTCAGTAAGTAACCCAAAGATGACTGACAACTCAGAAAGTTCCAATGTTCCAAAACAAACAAAGTCAGAATGCCCGAAACCAGTACAAGCAATGTTCCAAGCAAAAGTTCCAGATTCTGGTTATAAACAGATCAGCAAACGTACTGTTAACAGTGTTACTTATCTCTCTCACTGGGAGGATTGGAAAGGAAAAGAAGCCGCCCGCTTCTGAGAAGATGAGGCAACGTCTCAGCCGAGAACGTTTGCAGGCATGGACCGCCGCATCCGCAGGCGGATAAATCCAAAGCAGGTTTCCTTCTTGAAGAAAGGCAGCCGCCCTTCTTCCGTGTGAAGAAACTGAGTGTCTCAGCCGAGAACGCTCACAGGCAATGTCCGCCGCAGCAGCAGACGGACAGGAACTCCGGTATTGTTCAGAACCCGAGAGAGAGCAGCCGCCCTCTCCGAGCACACACCTCCAGCGCCTCAGCCGAGGACGCTCACAGGCGATGTCCGCTGCAGCCGCAGACGGACAGGAACTCCGGTATTGTTCAGGAACCGAGAGAGAGCAGCCGCCCTCTCCGAGCATAAACGTACAGCGCCTCAGCCGAGGACGCCAAACCAGGAAGAATCCAAGGATAACAAGAAACAAGAAGGCAATCAGGAACTGTTCCGAAGGGAATCACGTACAACTAACGTCTGCATCCCAGACGCCTATATACTAATGACTCCTCCTACTCCACAGCCTCCTGGGAGTTGTAGTCCGTAGGCGCAGCCTGGCAAACCGTGACACCCTCGCCTAGCCATTCGGCAAAAAATCTGGGGGTGCGGTGGGATGACAGTTTGTCCTTTGCTTCGCACATCCAGCAAATAGCTGGCTGCTGTCTGTGTAAGTTGAGGAATGTCCGTAAGATTCTGCGACTCTTACCAGTAAGCTGCCGAAAAACAGTAATCCATGCCACAGTAACATCTAGGCTGGACTACGCTAACGGCCTGTATCTGGGCTTACCAAAGTACCTTATACAGCGACTGCAACTGGTCCAAAATGCGGCTGCGAGACTATTAATGCGGATCCCTTTCAAGCATTCGGTCTCTCCGCACCTTCTCTCACTTCATTGGTTACCAGTAGCAAGCAGAATCAAATTCAAGGTACTTACTCTGGCCTTCAGATCTCTGTATGGCACCTGCCCAAACTATCTGAAAACCAGACTGCCAAGGTACACCCAAGCTCGTTCCCTCTGTTCCAACAATCGTGTTCAGATTGCAGTTCCTCGAGCAAAAAGAGCTCGGCTGGGAGGACGGACTTTTTCGGCCAATGTGGCGACACTTTGGAACTCCCTGCCCCCAGCTCTTCAGCAGGCCCCTTCCGAGCTCTGCTTCAAGCGTATGCTGAAAACCTGGCTTTTCGCCCAACCACGCTAGACGCTAATACCCCTTAGTCCTCATGGTCAAATCCTGTTCTTGTAGCGCCGGGACACCTCCTCGCGAGGTAGCTGTTCGCGCTTTATAAAATTCCGTATTATTATTATTTTTATTATTATTATTATTTTCAAAGCTAACACATATTAAAGAAATGTGTCATTTACAATACCAATAGCTCACACTTTCCTAATGCAAGAACTTTTGCATTGCAAATACTTGTTTTAATGGCTTTCCACCACCATCCGGGGATGGCTTGGAAAGGTCAAGTGCTCTAGCGGTAGACCACTTATTTTGCGCAATTCTGGAATAGGCCTGTTCATATCATCAACTATAGCCGTATTATGTTGTCTATCTTCTATTTTACTTTGAGGATCCAGACCCCTGTGGGGATCCGAAATCCTCGTTTTATCTCAACCATGCTAAGGGCTTGATTACGGACTTGGCGGACAGGGTTACTCTGTCACCAACGTGACGGATATACCGTCCGCCAAATTACAATTCCATTATATCCAATAGAACTTGTAATACGGCAGACGAGATATCCGTCACGTTTGCGATGGAGGATCCCATCCGCCAAGATCTTAATCAGGCCCTAAGTCTCCAAAGCTGGTCTGGGTCATTCGTATCACATGTTAGTATTTAAATCAGGATTATTTCAACCAGGACTAGTGACTCAGTCAACTAATGCATCCACTGTAGGAATCTGTGTTTGATTTCACGGTCCAGGTTTGAAATCATGATAGGTGCACTCTGCCTTTTATACTTTTGAGTTCGATTCAATGAGTACCATTGAGTTGGGTAACAATAAACATCGGTTATTCCCTTGCCAAAATATCCTTCGGGTTAGAGCTCAATTTACATATAAGCATTACATTATGTTAAGTCTAAGGGGCATATTTACAAGGAAGTGGTGGAGCGCGGCTTTAGCCTCCTTAGCTTAACGCTGCGCTCCGCCACTTCAGAAACACAGGGTTGCACCGTATTTACAGGAATACAGAGCAGCCTTGCATTTCCTCCTGCGCTAGTGCTAATTTAATAACAATCTGAAATGGCATTTTGAAACTTCTATGTGTGCTGCTTAATGCCGCACACATAGAAGTTGCACAACTTCATTTTTCTTTAATGATTGTTTATGTGCAGGAATGGACAACTTCCTGCACATAAACAATCAATGGCGTTTTGCTGTGCCTATGTGTGCTGCACATTGCAGCACACATGGAAACAGAAAAAATGACGAGAACTTAAGCAAGGACCATTAAATACTTTAAAAAGCTATTGCTAGCAGACTAATGCCATAACTAGAATTACCAGACAAGCTAGGTATGCCCATGGTATATACGATCAGTTTGCTGCTGATTCGTTCAATTTGGTCAACAGAACACAGTTAAATGAAAGGTTATAACTTAGCCTATTTAGCTGGGTATGTATAAATGTACATGGTATTTCTGTAGTGCAAACCTAACCAAAGGCAGTGGAGCTCTGCACATGGTCAGAGGCAAGCTGAAGGTTGGTGAGCAATAGGAGACGAAGCTGAGTTGTGGACGGTTAATGCATTGTGATGTAGTGTTTGTTAAAGAGGCAAGTTTTTTCTAAACCGGTGCAGCATTGGAGCTTTCCTAATAGATACAGAAATCCTGTATTAGATCCTGGATGCATAGATAGATAATGCCTGCTGTCTTATTATTTCTTTTTTACATTTCTTACACTGCAGTCTGATGGTGTCCCGGCTGCAGGTGTGCTGAGAACCACCAGAGATGGTGAGCTTGTCTGCCAGATAAGCAGAGGTGCTGCTCGTGTTGGCTGCACAGCCCCAATATCCCCTTCCACACTCATGACGAGCTGGGCTCGTCATGCAGTAGCCTGCTCACACGCTCATGACGAGCCCAGCTCGTCATGTATAATGGGTTTTTGCATATTCCAGCACAGGGCTGGAACTCATCGAGCATCGATGTGGTTAAATAGCTTACTTGTTTGCAACCTGAGCTTATTCTACAAGTTAGCTAACATAACACAGGAAAGGGAAAGAGCCATTACAACACAGCTGTTTCCCCATAGGGCCCTTAATATGCATGCATTGCCACGCATACACTGTTACCATGCATTGCCTTCACCACGCATTTTTTTAACAATGTACGTGGTGAGGGCATATGCTGGTAACAGCACCTGCATACTAAAGGCTATCAGTGTTGTTAGAGGAGAGAAGAGATCCTTCTGCTTCGTGTTGATGACGTGTGTGCAGTGCCTCGTCCAGAAAAGGTAAGGGGGATTGCTGATTTTATTTTAAAGGATCTGGGGGCCGGGGGACAGATTTAGGGTTTAGGGCGGGGCTGGGTAATTTTTTAAAAGGGCTGTAGGCTAGGAGGGGGTCGGGCAGGGTTCTACATTTAGAGTTTAGTGAAGGGACGGGTATTTTTTAACAGGGAGGGGGTTCAGGCAGAGGGTCTAGATTTAGGGTTTAGGGAAGGGTCAAGAATTTGGGAGTTGGTAGTGCTGCTGGACTAGATTTAGGGCTTAGGGAAGAGCAGGGAATTTTTTTAACAGAGAGGGGGTCAAGCTGGATGTTTAGATTTAGTACTTAGGGAAGGGTTGAGTGATTTTTAACAAGGCGGGTGCCGCACTGGGGTCTAGAATTAGGGGTTAGAGAACAGGATTAACGACTGAGGGCTGGGGTTTGGGAAAACTTTTTAACACGCATAGGCCTTTACCATACATACTATACAACAAAATACGTTGTAAAAGCATGCGTTGTAAAGGATATACATGGTAGAGGCATTCGCATTGTAACGCATGGGGGTAAAGTCATGCGTTACAACGGTATACGTTGTTCCATCATACAACTCACAGCAAATGCTGCAGTGCTCCAGACTGTACTGTATAGGAGAAAACTGATATGAAATACAATCCCCCATGTTGTGGACAACTTGTTGCACTTATCTACTGCCATAAGTATATCAGACATCCACTTTTGAGTCAATGCGCTGTCTTCTATTATAATAGTTACTGCCATTTCTAAGTTAACCCTTACTATTATTTACTTTACTGGGCTTACCTGTGTTCTTCTTTCATGTCAAACATTTGTTTTCTTATAATGTTGTGGCCTGTTGCGTATGTAGGTCATCCTGCAACTCCATATATGCCAGTTTCAGGAAGAACCTGAAGACCTGGCTTTTCCAGAAATAAATCACCTTTTCTTTTTATCAATTTCCTCCTATTTTGTCCGATCTGTCATCGGCGCTGGGAAACCCTTCTTGGGTAGCTGTGCGCCATACAAATGTAAAAAATAAATAAATATAACCACCTCTCTGGGTATGCAATGCCATTTCAGTAAACGTTATCTTTAATTTATGTTGTAATATTAGTGCATTTCTCTATTCAAGCAATCTCACTGGAACTGTTCTTTTGTTTATTTATATTGCAAATAAAGTCCCAATAAAGGGCCTGATCTCTATAGAATTGCTTCATTGTTTTCTCTGATAGGATTAGGAGACCTTGACTGCCTCGCACCTGCTTAGGTACAGCCTCAATTTTCTCTCAAGGGAACAAATGCTGGTGTCAATCTCATATTCTTTTTTAAAAATCCATTTAATCCAACAAATGTTGGTCAAACTTTAGAGCCAACTCAATCATCGAGTAAACAATCAAACTGTAATCACTTAACCAATAGCGAGCTTCAATTTTTCTTTCAAACCATAATGAAATATTTTAGGTTCTGCCTTTTATATAGCGTGAACTTGACCCGAATCGAGTATCAGAGCGCTTTACATAGCACCAGTTATGTTACATGAGGACCCACATTCATTTTTGTTAGGCACGGTGAGATTAATGCCTTCTTCAACCAATACTTTTTAAGGAAACAAGGGAATCCAAAGGCAGAAGGCATTAGGGAACATAGGTGTTGTGTTTAACATACTGGTGTCCATCACTGGACACCGTACCTGCATGCTTGCGCTGTGTCCCTGCGAGGACACCGTCCGCAGTGAGGTTATCAGCTGGGATACTGTGCCGTTTGACAGGTCCCAGCTGATCGCCGAGCTGATGGCAGTTCCGCTCCGACTGATGTAGGAGCAAATGTGTTGGCTCAATAATAAAGAAACTTATAACTTAAAACGGCTTGGACGTTCTTAACATTGGCGACGACGAGCCAGCACAGAACCCACGACGGAAAAAAAAAGCTGTCAGTGTAAAGGAAAATGACTGCGAATCAACTCTAGCGGCGAAGAAAAACGAAGAAAAATGAAAGAAGAAGAATAGACAACCTGGAGAAGAAGTGAAAGGCTACATTCTGAAACTGAAGGAAAAAAAAAGAAAGAAAAGAAAACGAAGTAAGCTAAGAAAATAATAAATGTGCAAGCATGTTCGCATGAGGTGAAAGAGCAAAAGATTAAATTCGGCAGGGAAGCGAACTGTTGAAGAATTGAAAGAATAAAAGGTGAAACGAACGGTTGGTGGAATCAGAAAAGAAACGGCGTGTGAGAAAATTTGAGCGAAACAAACAGAATCAACTGTCAAGCTCCAACTGTCAACTTGCCGGCAGCGCAACAGCTGAGGAGAAACAGCCGGTCTCTACGTGATCTCGTCCTCGCGTGAACGGGGTTGCCGGCCATTTTGGTGGAGAAAGAAATCAATGGCAAGAGCAGTCTAGTCTACGAAGGAAAAAGTAAGAACGGACGCTCACGAACACATCGGAAAGTGTGAGACGCGCTGAATGGCAGACGCACCGGAAAGTGAGTGACACGCTGCGCGGCAGAAGGCTCAACACAAGGAAGGGAAACCAGGAAAAGAACGGTATTTATAATGAAAAAACACACAATTGTATGAAAAATAACACTTTTGATCAAATAAAATAAAAAGGATAACAGAAGTGTAACAGTGACTAGGAAATAAATTGACACACAGGGAATTTAAGGAAAAACCAGCAGGATATTGCAGTAAATTAACACAGAGACCCTAACACTAAAGAATAAAATGAGTGATTTAGCCACAGGCTGTATTTGGAACCTTTCTCCCACTGAGACATTCCTACGAGCTGGTGGTGAACCAGTATTAAAAGGGGAGGAGTGGAGAGAATATTTCCTTAACTACATCTCCACTCTAGAGGAAGATGCAGAAATAAAGCCAGAGAAAAAATACAAAATGCTCATGCATAGCTTAGGAGCAGGAGGAATAAAGGTGTATAAATCAATAAACAAGAAGGTAAGAGGAGAAAATGAAGGGGATGCATTCACTAACACAATAGATGACCTAAACACATATTATAAACCGACGGTCTGCGTCGGTGTGGACAGGTATGCATTTTTCAAAAGGAGGCAAAGTAAGGAAGAGTCTATTGATGACTACGTTTCAGCTCTAAAAAACCTAGCCATAAATTGTCGTTTTGGCCAACTACACGATGAACTTATTAGGGATCAAATCGTTATGCAAGGATCCAATGAAAATATTCAAGATAACCTGTGGGCAAAGGGGGAGTACCCTTTGCAAAACATAATAGATATAGCTAGGAAGGCTGAACTCACAGGGAGATGCGCAAAAGCAGTGTTGAAAGAAGAGAAAGTAAAGAAGGAAAGTGACCACGTCAGCAAAGTGTCCGAGCAGAAAAACTGGAAAAGTAGCAAACAAACTGAGAAAGAAAGACACTATGCAACAAGAAAGAAGACACGAGAAGTGGGGGAAAAGATATTGTTACCGATGCCAAAGCACTGCACACAGGGCGTATGACTTTAAGGAGGATCAGTGGCAGTGATCCTCCTTGACCTCAGTGCGGCATTCGACACGGTCAGCCACGACACCTTGCTGCACCGTTTGTCTAGCGCCGGAATCAAGGACAAAGCCTGGCTCTGGTTCAAATCCTTCTTGGATGATAGATCCTTTCGAGTTTTCGACGGTGAGTCTGTGTCCACCAGCAGACCACTAAGGTGCGGAGTCCCTCAGGGCTCCTCTTTAAGCCCCGCACTTTTCAACATCTATATGAGGCCACTGGCTGATATTGTCCGCCCATTTGGGGTTAAGATTATTTCTTACACGGACGACACGCAGCTGGTGGTCTCACTGGCGCAGGAGGCCAACACACCCGGGTCAGGCGGACTCAGAGAGTGTCTGGAGGAAGTAAAGAGTTGGATGTCCTCATCATCCCTCAAACTGAATGGGGACAAAACGGAGCTGATGCTCCTGGGCCCTTCTGACCCCTGCTCCTTCAACTCTTTGTGGCCCCCTTGTCTAGGCCCCCCTCCAACACCTAAGGACAACATCAAGAGCCTTGGGGTTTGGCTGGATAGATCCCTCTCTTTCAATACTCAAGCCACAAAACTTTCAGCTACCTGTTTTGGCCTCCTTAGGATGCTAAAGAAAATCCTTCCTCTTTTACCCATGGAAGCCAAGCAGGTAGCCATCCAGGGTCTAATTCAGTCTCGCATAGATTTTAAAAACGTGCTATACCTCGGCGCTCCAGATTACACCTTTCGCAGACTCCAGACAGTGCAGAACTGCGCGGCTCGCTCACTGCTTGAGCTCCCTCGCAGACAATCAGTGAGAGCCGGTCTGGTCAGCCTTCACTGGCTGCCAGTACGCCAGAGAATCCTTTTCAAGGCCATGTGCTTTGCCCATCAGGCCTTCTGGGACACAGGTCCCATGATCACCCGTGACTTAGTCACCCATTACCATCCCAGTAGAAACCTCCGCTCTAGCCAGACCTTTATGGCTACGCCCCCAAGAATAAGAAAGACTAGGACTGGCGGCAGGACGTTCGCCTACAATGCATCCAAGACCAGGAGCACCCTCCCCCTACATCTTAGAGCCAACCCCAACTTCGCTTCATTCCGCAAGCAGTTAAAAACATTCCTTTTCAACCTTCCTTACTAATTCCTGCTAGCCTCTCCGAGAGGTTCGCCTTTGTTATTTCTAGCGCTTGGACGCCCCCGGGCAGCAATTCGCGCTCTATAAATTCACATCCATTTCCATTTCCATGAGGAAGATGAGTTGAATGACGACACGGATGAAGACATCAACATGTACATCCTTAACATAAATGATGAACAAGAGAAAGACAAGGAGACAGAAAAAAGAGCTAAAACGAAAAAAACGGTATGTACAAGGACGATTGGCGGGGTGGAAATAAACATAGTGGCGGATTCTGGTTCACCGTACACTATTGAGAATGAGAAAGTCTGGCAAGCAAAATTTAAAGAGGTAATCGGTGAAAGACTCAATAAACCAGCCATTTGTATTAAATCGTACAATGAGACACCAATAGAACTACTGGGGAACAGAAGCCTAAGGTTCATATTCAAAAGTAGAGAGGCCCAATGTAAACTCTATGTATCGAAAGTGGGACCATCTGTACTTGGGTGGATGGACCAGGGAAGTCTGGGAATAAAACTCAATCCCAACAGCAGAGAACCAGTGCTTAGCATGTCAGATGACGATGATTATGCAGGCAAAATACTTGCAAAATACCCCAAGGTGTTCAGTGGCGGTGTGGGGGTACTAAAAGGATACCAGCATAAGATAAAATTGAAACCAATCTCCACACCCACCGTGCACAAAGCAAGGAATATACCATTCGCTATAAAGGAGAAAGTTAAGAATCAACTTGAGAAATTACTTGCTGACTGAATAATAGAGAGGGTGGAGGCATCTGAATGGGTCGCACCACGCGTCATAGCGAAACGGGCCAAAGGAAAGCTAAGACTCTGCATTGATCTACGTGATTTAAACCAGAACATTGTGGTAGAGCAGTACCCGCTCCCAAAAATAAATGAAATGCTGTCCTCCACAAAAGGAGTAAAATGGTTTACCACCATCGACCTGAAATCAGCATATCACCAGGTCCAACTACACCGGGAGAGCAAATCATTGACCACGTTTGTGACACCATTTGGCTGTTTCTGGTTCACCCGTGTTCCTTTTGGGTTAGCCTCAGCAGCTGCCATGTTCCAGAGGTTGATGACCAACATGTTTGAAGGTGTCACAGTGTTATTGTTATTCCAGGACGATATACTGGTAATGGGGAAAACGAAAGAGGAACATGACAGACGACATCAGAACCCTGATCGACAACGGGGAAACAGCGGCCCTCATCCTCCTGGACCTCTCCGCAGCGTTCAACATGGTCTGCCACCAAACCCTAGTGAAGCGCCTCAGCAACATCGGAATCCGAGAGAAAGCGCTGGAATGGATCATCTCGTTCCTGACCGGAAGAACCCAGAGAGTCCGCCTCCCTCCGTTCAGATCCGAGGCCACCGAAGTCATCTGCGGCGTACCACAAAGATCTTCTCTCAGCCCGACCCTCTTCAACGTCTACATGAGCCCCCTCGCAGCCATCGCACGCCAACACAACCTCAACATCATCTCCTACGCCGACGACACCCAGCTGATCCTCTCCCTCACCAACGATCCCACCACCGCCAGAGCCAACCTACACGAAGGGATGAAAGAGGTCGCCGACTGGATGAGGAACAGCCGCCTTAAACTGAACTCAGACAAGACGGAAGTTCTCATCCTGGGATCATCACCCTCCACCTGGGACGACTCCTGGTGGCCCACCCTGGGCACCGCTCCCAAACCAACGGACCACGCACGCAACCTGGGCTTCATCCTGGACTCCTCCCTGTCAATGACCAGACAAGTCAACGCCGTTTCCTCCTCGTGCTTCAACACCCTGCGCATGCTCCGCAAGATCTTCAGATGGATCCCCGGAACCACAGCCAAACTCCAGAGAAGACTCCAACGCATCCAGAACGCCTCCGCACGACGCATCCTGGACATCCCCCGACACAGCCACATCACCGGACACCTGAGAGAACTGCACTAGCTCCCCATCAGCAAGAGAATCACGTTCAGACTCCTCACCCACGCACACAAGGATCTCCACGACCTGGGCCCCAAGTACCTCAACGACTGCATGACCTTCTACACGCCCACGCGCCAGCTACAATCAACCAGCCACGCACTCGCCACCGTACCACGCATCCGCAGAGCCACCGCCGGAGGAAGATCCTTCTCCTACCTGGCAGCCAAGACTTGGAACTCCCTCCCGATTCACCTTCGGCGAACCCAAGACCATCCCTCCTTCAGGAAGCAACTCAAGATCTGGCTGTTCGAGCAGTAACATACCCCTTTCCCCCAGCGCCTTGAGACCCTCCCGGGTGAGTAGCGCGCTATATAAATGCCGTGATTGATTGATTGATTGACAGACGGGTTGAGCAAGTCCTTGAAATTTTTAACAAGAAGGGGCTAACAGCTGAATATTCAAAATGCAAATTCGCATGCAGGTCTGTCAGTTATCTGGGCCACCAGATAACGGGTGAAGGAATTAGTCCAAAAAATGAATTAATCCAGGCCATTAAAGATGCACCGGTACCCACAAACAGAGATAGGGTAAAGTCATTCCTCGGATTAGTGGAGTACTACTCCAAATTCATTAGAAACTTTTCAGCTAAAACATACACTTTAAGACAACAACTGAAGATCAAAAACAAATTTGAATGGACTGACGAATGTGAGCGAATGTTCCAGGACCTTAAGAGTGATATGTGCAAGACACTACCCCTACAGGGATTCGATCCTGCTCTAGAGAACTACGTTACTACAGACGCAAGCAACAAGGGCATAGGAGCAGTATTAACACAGAAAGATGCAAGGGGAAAGGAATACACAATCGCATTTGCTTCACGTTCCTTGAAACTAGCTGTAGAAAAATATGCAGTAATTGAACGCGAAGCATTAGCCTGTGTCTGGGCACTCGAACACTTCAGGCAGTACATCTGGGGAAGAAAATATAAAACTATGCACAGATCACAAACCCCTAACGAAGGTGCTCACAACAAAAGGCCTACACACAGCTTCACCACGTCTTGCGAGAATCTCAATGCGACTTTTCGCGTACATGTACGACATACAATATGTTCCTGGTGTACAGAACGTGGTGGCTGAATTTTTAAGCAGGATGCCCATCAAGACAAACAACAAGACTGAGACAAATGAAACAGATGAGTTGTGCAAAGCAAATCTGTGAGAATGCTCGAGCGGAATATCGAAGGATGAATGGTTGGAAGAACAAATGAAGGACGAAGACATTGGAACGGTAATTCAAATGACCAAAGAAGGTTGGTCCAGTAAAAATAAATTGAGAGAAGGAATTAAACCTTTCTGGGAAGTGAAGGATGAATTGTCCATGGAGAACGGACTACTTATGAGAAGCGGGCGATATGTACCGCCGATGGATATCCGGAGAAAAATATTGGAAATATGCCATGAGGGACACTTGGGCATAGCAAAAAGCAAGAATAGAGTTAAGAACATGTATTGGTGGCCAGGTGTCAGCAGGGATGTAGAAAGAACAGTGAGAAATTGTAGGTTATGTGTGGAGACCTCCTCCGCAGCCTATTCAGTGCCCGTCCATGCCTTGGGAAAGGATCGGGGTCGACATAATGGGACCAGTGTCCGATGAGTACGAACAACAGTACATCATAGTCCTAATTGACCACTACATGAAATGGCCAGAAATAAGGGTCACCAGAAAGGAAGATTCACAGCACGTTGTCCAGTTTTTAGAGGACACCTTTACACGAGAGGGACTACCGAAAAAAGTAGTAAGTGACAACGGCGTACAATTCAGCTCTGATTTGTTCAGGGAGTACATGAAGAAGCACAACATCGAACATAAAACAACGTCACTGTACCACCCAGCTGGCAATGGAGCAGTAGAAAGATTTAATAGAGTACTGAAAGGTATCATTCAGATAGCCAAAACTAACCAACTGGACTGGAAGAAAGAAATAATGAAAACTGTGTGGGCCTACAGGAATACACCTTGTGAGTCTATAGGCCACAGTCCTTTTGAACTGATGCGCGGACGTACTCCACTTACGAAGGACAATGTGGGCTGGGTCAAGGCAGCCTGCAGAGTACACTGGTCATCCAAACCAGTGATGGAGAGACTAACCAAAGCGCAATTAAGGAGCAAGAGTACCTACGACAGCAAGCACGGATGCAAGGAAGTGGTGATCAAGGCAGGAGACACCGTGAAGGTAAAGAAAAGTGGTCATATTGGCAAAGGTCTAGAGAGATACACCAAACCACTGGTCGTGCTAGAGGTATTTTGCAATTTGGCATGCCTAAGTGACGGAAAGGTTTGGCATTTCTCAGCAATGTCCCCCCACAAATATTCGGTGGAAGAGATGGAAGACAACACGACTTCGGCACCTGAGCTTGAGAGTTCTAGAACGTGGAAAGTTGGCTCTGCCCCACAGTATTTTTCAGACAATGAATCCGACCTTGACATTCCAGCCCACCAAGGTGAACAGAGTGATGAAGGGGAGCATGGAGACAAACCACCTGAGGACCGCAGGATCGTTCCGACCTTGCTTGTAGGTACTAGACGCAGGTTGCCCCCAATCCCGGTGTGTGAACCTGGGCAACCCATCGTCAGGAGCAAGGCTGGCAGATTATTAGGACCGCCTGCAAATCTAAAGGACTATATATGTGGTTAAGGAAGCTTCCCTTGTTTCAGTGTTGTGTTCTGTTTCTCCCTATAGGAGGAGGATGTGTTGTGTTTAACATACTGGTGTCCATCACTGGGCACCGTACCTGCATGCTTGCGCTGTGTCCCTGCGAGGACACCGTCCGCAGTGAGGTCATCAGCTGGGATACTGTGCCGTTTGACAGGTCCCAGCTGATCACCGAGATGATGGCAGTTCCGCTCCGACTGATGTAGGAGCAAATGTGTTGGCTCAATAATAAAGAAACTTATAACTTAAAACGGCTTGGACGTTCTTAACAGGAGGTCCTACCCGATAGTAAGGCCGGAGTAGAATTACTTCAATACGAGGTCATATCCCACAAATCAAGTGGTGGAGTATAGTTCAATGAAAAAAGCCGTCGCTGGTTGCGATTACGGCGGGCGACCTGGGTGGTAGGATTAAGGTTAGTAAACCGCATAGGCAAACAGACGCGGTATCAAGAGGCTGTGCTGAAGTTAAACTTACAGAGTGAATACTCGAAGGGCGGCCAGTTTAGCACGGCTCCAGCGGGAATTTCGTGGTGCCGTGAGAGTGAGTCAGTTACTATTTGAGGTTAGAACAGCATCATGTGATTGCGGCGCATGTGATTTGAGAGCATGAAAATAGAAGAGGCACAGTAGTAGGAAAGGTGGGGGCCATCTTGGAAAGGTGTGAGGACATAGTGATATATACACTAGTGAGAGTTAAAAGGGGAGATCAGTGTGATAATTTACAATATGTGATTCACAATTAAAACAGTAAGAGTGTGCATTTCAAATATAAGGTTACTGTATAAGCAAAATGCAAACATATTCAGTGTAACATACAGTGTGTACATTCAGTGGAGTTTAGTCACACTGTAAAGGAATGGCAATAAAGGCAGGTGGACTAGTGTCTTTGATTTACAGTAATGAGGTCCAGTCCTCAAGGCGGTTGAGGCCGTTGTGAATACTGTTTGTTCTTAGTATCCAATTTAGTTCCTCTTTGTTCAACAATTGCGAGATGTCTGCTCCTCTTGGAGGGGGTTTGATTGCAGAAGCCCATTTGCATATGGCCAGGTCTAAACTGGGGTAGCATGGTGAGCAAAAGAATGATGGATTTAAGCCAGATCTCTTGACTGGGGGTGAATGTTTTGATTTGTTCTGCATTCCGTCCATCAATTGTGTGTCTTTTGCTTAACATTAAAAGCCACAGGGAGTACCCATTTTGCATTTCCCTGCCCCAATAGTGTGGATTATTTTTTTGGGCTGAAAGAGTGGGAGCAATTTCTAAACAGATTGCAAAATGTTGCCCGTCTCATTAAACCATTTTGGTAAGACTGAGTGGCTGTAATGTTTTACCTTTTCTAAAGACAACCTCCCTAAGCTCGGTTTGTGTTAAAAAAAAAAGAAAAATCTAATGTGGCATAATTCTTTCTAGCCTGTTAGCTTTTGGACCCTAAGTAAGCCAGCAGACTGGTGCTTGTCAGGATGTCTCCAATGGTGCATGAAGAGGCAACTCATTTGTCAGAAAAGCACCCAATCCTCCTGGTCCAAATGGGGCGGGGGAACCGAAAGGTTGGCAGGCATACATTTGCCAATGTTTGATGGATGGTCTGTTCTTCTAAATGAGCCCTAACGCTCCCCTAGTGCTTATATACTAATGCTGTACACAGAGGCCTGAACTTTCTTCACTTGGAAACATTACCATATAGACTCAACCCACCATCTTGTGACCTAAGGTACACAAGCAAACCATTAAGCATACACTTATAAAATTACAATGTGTCCGTAATTACAATGTGCAAGGTAAAATAGTATCTCTCTTAACCCCTTCGATGCTCTTGACGAGCTCAGCTCGTCATGAGGCACGGTTGGGCTGTGCTTGAGCTCGTCATGAACAATGGGAATGAAGGGAATGCAGCACAGGAGGAAAATATCTCAAGCACCCAAGGTGTTAATACAGCCTTACAAGGATTATGACAGCATAAATCCTCTTTTCCCATGGTTTGACAAAGGGGGTAACCAACACCAAAACCATTGCCTACTACAGTAATTTTTGAGATTCAATGTAACAAAATACCATTCTGCAACAGTCCGCCCTTGAATGCCTATTGACTGTAACATATGCTTTTCACAATAAATATCTCAGTCGTACGGTCTTTATCATAACTTTTTAAAATAATAAATAGATAAATAGATAAATTGAATAAATAGATGAGGCCTATTGCCAAAGTCATTGGTTAGGCGCTATCACCAACACAGGAATGTACAAAACAGTGAGCATCAACTTTCCTAAAAGGCACAAATTACAATAACAGTGCTGTTTTTCAATGGTAGCAACTTCAGTTTAATCAAATGCTGTACCTCCAAAATGAAAATATGGGAAAAGCCTACTCCCCTCTCTCAGTTATACTACTGAAAGATCTCTTCTGTTGATCGTATAAGTTGCAGTGACAACTGAACCATTAAGCCAAACCTAAATAAGAGTACCAACATCAGTCAAAGAATGAAAAAAATCCATGATAAACAACTGGCAAAGTAAAAAAACTTTGCATACTTTCATTGGCTAATGGATGGACTATTCCTGAATGGCTTGTGCCCTCCTTCGAACTACCTACAGTCCAATGGATGAAAGAATATAACCCACAGTCTTCAAAGTATTGCAGTCCAATCTAGTTGATTTTGTATGCAAATCAATTTCCCTAGACTGTTGGAGAAAGGTCTTGAAGTGGAGCACATAATTGCTTAAAGATTCAAAATAAAACAAGATGCCATCTAAACAAACCATCATAAACTGATCTTGGTAGTCATATTATATTGCATTTTTGAATATTTTCAATTTATTGAAGCGCAGAAATGCTGTGTGATAAAATGACTGCTTAATTCAGTTAATCTAAGAAGACATACTTAATGGCACAGGGCATGATTTAGAGTGTGAAGCATATTGTGTCTGCCTTATTACAAACATTATGGGCCAGATGTAGCTGGGAGATTTTGGCCATTTACCGGCCGGTAACGGCCGAATTCGGCCATTACCGACCGGTAAATGGCCATGGAGATGTAGGGGGATAAAAAACATGCATTTTCGGTAATTTTACCGAATCGGTAATTTTACCGATTCGGTAAACTTACAGAATCGGTAAAATTACCGATTCTGTATATTTTACCGAATCGGTAAATATACCGGTCGGTAAAATTACCGAAAATGCATGTTTGGTATGTAGGTGCCAATTTTAACATTGACACAGGGCTTTGAAAATCGGTAGTTTACCATGCAATACAATTGCATGGTAAAATACCGATTCAGGTGTACATGCACATCTGTGCATGTACACCTGTGCCATGTGGCACACATACATGCCTAAAACAGGGGTGCCAGAGGGTGTCAAAGTGACACCCCCTGCACCCTTGCAAAATTCGGTATTTACCGATTCGGTAAATACCGAATCGGTATTTGATATTGAATCCTATGGGCTTCAAGGCCCATAGGATTCAATAGCAAATACCGTACCGAATCGGTAAATACCGATTTTTACCGATTCGGTAAAATTTATCGAATTGGTACCTACATTAGAAATACCTACTCTTAATTACCGAATCGGTAAAATTCGGTAATTAAGAGTCGGTATTTCTGATTTTGCTACATCTGCCCTATATGCTTTGGCACTTGTAAGTGATCAGAATATCCATCACATTTGTAATGGAGTAACTCGTCCACCAAACTCTAAATCAGGCCCACAATTTTTACTCACATTGGCTAAAATCTTCCTCGTCCATATCCTTGTGCCAGCTCCCCTGCGACAGTTCTCCTGTCGAGCTTCCCTGCAGTCCGCCACCCTCTGCTGCCCTCCGTTTATGCCTCCTCCTTGTTTCTTGCATTTATTTTGCCTTTTCTGCTCTCTGTTTTGCCTTTTTCGGCTCCTATTTCTGCCGTCTGTTTTCTCTTTCCTGTTCCTTTTTCTGCCCTCTGTTTTGACCTCTCCTGCTCTGTTTTGCCATTTTTTGCAAATTTTTCTGCACTCTGTTTTGCCTTTGCAGCTCATGCTTCTGCCCTCTGTTTTCCTCCTCCCACTGTTTCCATTCTCCTGCCACCCAGCCCCTGCCTCACCCCGGACCTACTTAATGGAGGCTACACTGTGACCCCATGGATCAGGTCCTCATGCCAGCTTCCCCTGCGACAGTTCTGATGTCCAGTTTGCCCCCAGTCCTCTACCCTCTGCTGCCTGTCTACCTCCTGCCCTCTGTTTGTGCCTCCTCTGCTCATTTCCTGCTCAGTTTTGACTTTTCTGCTCATTTGTCTACCCTAGGTTTTGCCCTTTTCTGTTAATTTTTTTGCCCTCTCTTTGGCCTTTTCTGCATTCTGCATTACCCTCTGCTGCTCTGGTTTGCCCTTTCAGCTTGTTTTTCCGCCCTCTGTTTTGCCTTTTCTGCTTGCTTTTCTTCCCTCTGTTTTACCTTTTCTGCTTGCTCATTTTTCTGCCCCCTGTTTTGCCTTTTTATGTGTCGCCAGCGAGATCTATTGTAATTGACTTGCTTCCTAAGTGGTACAGACCGGTGCACAAGCAGATTGTGGACTGTGGACACGCTTGTAAGACGCGCTTGCATTTTGAACACGCGCACACATGCAACAGTCACCCCAGCCACTGCATACGTACTCGATCGCGCGCTTGTGAAGACGCGCTTGCAATCTGATCGCGCGCACACACGCCCCAGCCGCCCCCAGCCACTGCATGCACCAGCCCCCACGGTACAACCAAGCCCCACTCACCGCACTTGCATCGATGGCCTCAGCCGCCACTTTCTGCCGCCACCGAAGGGCTCTCCCTCAGGCATGGGAGCCCCGCGTCACCACTTTCCAATCGGCCAGCCACTCCATGGGCACGGGCTTCCCCCGGAAGTCACGCCCCACAACAGGCTTGACGATTCCGGAATTCGTGCCAAATCGGGCCGGCGGATTGTTGTTTATTGACACTGGTTTGAACTTCCTATGTTCAGCTGAGCGCAAACCGACGGAGGGCGTATGCAGTGCCGAAAAGCCTAGTTATGAATAGAAAACGTGCGGTATGCCCATCATTGACCACGTAAACAACCTTTTAAAATCTTGAGGGTTCCTGTGCAATTTGTTGTATAAAGGTGTGCAGCAGTGCCGAGCCCTTGATGCAGCCATGTCATAAGTAGGTTTGGTGAACTGGTGCCGTGGACGCTGCAGAGTAGGGCTCAGTACCCTGAAGCGGACTGCTGTGTGCCGTCTGTCCATGTGCACACTCTTTTCCTCATTGTAATGGTGCTGCTGTGCTGTTTGCGACGGTATGCCTGCGCCCCTGTTCATTCTCTACATTGACCCTCCGTTCTCGCGCCTCACTCCAGCTCTGTCCCGTGAAGTGTGCTTGGCACCGAACACACGAGCAGAGGCTGCTGAGCGTCCGCGGACCATTGGGGCAGGTCCATTAGCTTCTCACCCAGGTCGCCTATGGTCACCCCCATTGGCGCCTGATGGGTCAGCTTGTGTCCGAACACAACTGGGGGTCGCAGCCCAGCTCCTGCCGCAGAGGTCCGCTTCTCTCTAAATGCCCTTGTAATAAGCAGCCTGCTTGGCCTCTCTGCCGACGCAGCCCTGGTGTCGGTGGCCTTTCTGAGGAATAATCCGTTAGACACTGGTGCACCGAGCTCTGTCCCATCCACTGCTGCGACCTCTCTGTTGAGGCTGCCAGGGTTTCCGGGTCTGCAAAGTCCCGTTTAATGTACTCAAAATGCTATATGCCATAATACGTTAACTTCAGCGCCTGCTAGGGGTAGTAAGCGCTATACAAATACAATTACAATGTAAACCGATATATAGGATCTCTTGAACTCCAACCACATTAAAAGAAAGTCCCAGCCACCCATATTCAGTCGCAATTGAAAGAAAACACATGCTCGTCTACACAGTAGTTCAGTTGTGTAAGACGATCACCAGGTGCTTCGTGCAGAGCCTTTAGGTGCTTCATATTAATGTAAATTGCAGAGAAGACTCATGTAACTTGCAATGCGGGTCAACACGTGCCCATCAGTTGATGTGCAGGTAATAAACTCATGCACATACAAACGCCCGGGCGGAATGTTATATCAGAATTTGGAAGGTCAAATGTTGCAACAGAGTCGAACTCGCGCCCCTGCGGCTGGTATTATTTATGCTTTATCTTAGAAGAGCCCACCCTCCAAGTATTAGAGGGCACATGCATATGATTTGGTAAAACAATATGTGCTGGGGCCCAAAATATTGCTCAGAAGCGAGTTGGGGGGAGGGGGAGTGTAACTCCCCGGCCACTTTAATTCACTCCTGCAGGTATTTTTAAATCCTTGCTCTTATCTCTTGGTCCTTCTTTCCTATTTTGTATTTTGTCTCTCTCCCTTGCTGTGTCAGATACCGGTGCAGAATAAAATGCCTAGATAATGCATCTACCATTTCCTGCCACTGCAGATCACCTGGGGCCAGATGTAGGTAAAACGTATTTACCGATTCTTAATTACCGAATTTTACCGATTCGGTAATTAAGAATCGGTAAATAAGAAGGGGGGGTATGTAGGAACATCCAGATGTTCCATTTACCGATTCGGTAAATATCTGTATTTACCGAATCGGTAAATACCTACCGGTAAAGCTCCATTCATTCCTATGGGCTTTGAAGCCCATAGGAATGAATGGGGCATTACCGGTCGGTATTTACCGATTCGGTAAATACCGATTTTGACAAAGGTGCAGGGGGTGTCACTTTGACACCCTCTAGCACCCCCAAAAAAGGTTCGGGGGCCATTTGGCAGGCATACCTGCCCTAAGGGCAGGTCTGCCTGTCATATGGCACAGGTGTGCATGCACACATGTGCATGCACACCTGAATCGGTATTTCACCATCAAATTGAATTTGATGGTAAAATACCGATTTCTTAGGCCTTGTGGGACTCATAAGAGTCCCACCTACATATCAATTTTACCGATTCTGTAAAAATACCGGTCGGTAAATTTACCGACTGGTATATTTACAGAATCGGTAAAATTACCGATTTGCCCCGTTTCTGTCCTCCTACATCTCGGTAGCCAAATACCGGTCGGTAACGGCCGAATTCGGCCGTTACCGACCGGTATTTGGCTACTTACATCTGGCCCCTGGTGTATAGCGCTTTCCTCCGTGTGCACTTCAAGATGCGAGTCTCATGTCAGGTTGACTATAAGGCTTTCTGACAGCCGAGATGTCTCTCAAGTTATACAAGGTACAAATAGCAGCATGAAGCAGCGCTATCTCTCACGTTACAGAGCTCCTACAGCTCAGTCCTCAAACAGCAGCGTTGTTTTTCAGGTTACAGATCACAGAGGCGTCCTACAACAGATCTAGCTCGCAGGTTAGCATTGCCTTCTAGCCACAGGCCATAGAGATATCCTGCTGCTCACATGTAATTACCAGGCTTAGGGCCAGATGTAGGTAAACTACATTTACCGATTCTAAAATACCGAATTTTACCGATTCAGTATTTTAGAATAGAGTAAATGCTATGTAGTTAATAAATCGGTAAGTATTACCGAATCGGTACGATTCGGTATTTACCAAATCGGTAAATACCGATTCGGTAATTCCCATTCATCCCTATGGGCCTGAAGGCCCATAGGGATGAATGGGAATTACCGAATCGGTATTTACTGATTCGGTAAAAGGGGGAACACATTCAAGGGTGGCACTTTGACACCCTGTTGCACCCCTGAATAGTGTATGGGTGCACATGTGGCACACGTATATCTGTCACATGGCACTGTAAAAATATGCAAAAAATTGCTTCTTTTGGGGTTTTCGATATTTACCACCAACTTGTAGTTGGTGGTAAATAACGAATCCTAAAATGGGAAAAGCACTCATTTAAGTGCTCCCTACATTAAGGATTCGGTAATTTACCAAATCGGTATTTAAGAATTCGGAAATTTACCAATTCCTTAAATTACGAATCCTTTAGATTAGGCCCCTACATCTGAAAAGCCTAATTCCAGTCGGTAACGGCCGAAATTCGTAATTTCGGCCATTACCGACTGGAATTAGGCTTCCTACATCTCGCCCTTAGTCCTCAAACAGTAGAGCTATAACTCAGAAAATGCATTCCTCTGTATCCCCTAGCAACCACAGCTGTTCCTGAAGGTACACAGGTGCAGGCCCTATAAAGCAGAACAATCCTTCATGTAACGCAGGCTTCAAATAGCAGGGCTGTCCTTCCAGTCACAATCATCTCTTGCCTCCAACTGCAGCGTTATCTCTTGACTCTATCAGAAAGTACAGGCTCGTAACATATACAGTAGAGTATACATCAGGTGACATTGGTGCTACAGGCTCGAAGCTTATTGGCATTACATGTATATAGTGCATAGAACAAGCAACATAACCATCTCATTCAGCAGATCTTAGTGGTTCAGGCTTCAGGTTGGCGGCCTATCCAACAGTTTACTCAGATCAGAGGTGCTAATCCCTCAGGTTACCTAAATTTTTCAGACATGCGACCAGATAGCAGAGCTTTTAGTATTACTGTCACACACACAACCACACACACCACACACACAACCACACGTACAACCACAAGCACAACCACATATACAACCACATACACACACCAGACACAGCCACACACACAACAACCACACACACAACAACCACACACAGCCACACAAAACCACACACACAAAATCACACACACAAGCACAACCACACACACACACAAACACACACGACCACACCCAACCACACATACACAACAACACATACAATCGCACACACACAACCACACACAAATACCCACACGCAAACAACCGCACACATACACACAACCGCACAAATACACATAACCACACACATACACACAACCGCACACATACACACAACCACATACACACAGGCACACACACACACACAACAACCACACACACAACCACACACAACCAAATGCACAACCACACACACAACCACACACACAACCACACACACAAACAACTACACACACAAAACCACAACCACACATACACAACCACACACACACACAACCACAACCACACACACAACCACAACCAACCACGTACACACAACCACAAGCACCCACACACACAACCCCACACACACCACACACACACACAACTACACACACACAACCACACATACAACCACAAACACAACCACCCACAACCATACACACAACCACCCACAACCACACATACACACAACCACACCCAACCAACAACAACCACACAACCACACCCCCACACAACCACAATCAACCACACACACACAACCACAAGCACACACAACCACACACACAACCACAATCACAGCACACACAACCACACACAAAACCACACAAACACAAACACACACACACAACCACATACAACCACACATACAACCACACACACAACCACACACCCACAACCACACTCACAACCCCACATACAACCACACACGCAACTACACACACACACACACACAACCACACACAACCGCACGCACAACCACACACACAAAACCACAACCACACACACAACCACACACAGACACAACCACACAAACACCCACACACAACCACACACACAACCATAACCACACACAAGCACCCACACACACAACACCACACACACACTCACACATGACCACACACACACAACCACACCCACAACCACACCCAACCACACATTACCAACCACAACCACACAAACAACCACACCAACACAACCACCCCACACACAACCACAATCAACCACACACGACCACACACATAACCACAAACACAACACATAACCACACACACACACAACCACACACACAACCACACACACAACCACACACACACAACCACACACACACAAGCACACCCACACACCCAACCACAACCACACACACAACACACATGTGGAAATACAGTTTTTGTAATGGACGAAAGCTCCTCCATTTTGTGTTTCCCAGCCACCATTTTGTATTAGTCTCTCTTGCTCGCCACCTCAGCACATATGGTGTGGCCGCTTCATCTGCACAAACAAATGTTAATACACCAGCCGACCCCAGAGCATATGTTTGTACTTCACTTTATGACGCACAAAGTAGGGCAGGGTACATTGCTTAAAGGTCAATGACTCACTTGTTTAACTTTTCCTATCCAACTAATTCCAAATGTATTACAGCTAACAAAAGACTGCTGATGGTAATGAATCGTTGTTGACACAAGAGATGTAACCTTTGCTCTGTATCCGGATGACTAATCAAGTGGGCACCTGACTCTGTAACCACAAGCCCGCCCATGTTTATACTTGGCACAAGTTATGCATAGTTCTGTTTATTTCTGTGTATCACAAGATTATTGATGACTGATGGGGTTTAGTGAGTAATCTTTATATTTGTGTTCAGCAAGCCAAGTATACATATTTCCAGAGTCACTGGCCCTGACCAGTACGTGATATTGTCTGGGGATCATTAATCATCTTTGACAGCTGCTGATTTGTCATATCCATTCCCACCTACGCTTATGGAGCACAAAAGTATATAAGGCTGTCTATGACTTTGTAAGTTGTCCACTTCCCTCATAGCCACATGGAGCTGTGAGGTGGTGTACCCGCTCGAGCGCAATAAATCTTCTTATGTTTCAGTTACCTCCGACTGCTGGTCTTCCTTTGTAAACATACCTGGGCGAGGTAGAAGAAATCCACTTCGACAGACTTGGCGACTCTGGTGGGACCTCTCCGTGGGACATCCAACGGCTAGCTGAGTCCGTGGTTGAGAGGTGCGACTGAGGACCGAATGATCGTAGGGGCCCCCTGCACGAAGGAGACAGCGTTTCTCCGCAGCAGCTGCCATCTGAAGTCCCGACTGGCCTCTTGACACAGGATTCCCCGGCAGAGGTCCACGAGCTGATCCCTTTTGAAGCAGACGTGTTGTCCGAAGACCAACAGTCGGACGATTTAAAGGACACACCACAGATTGGTGAGATTGTTCTGTTGCATGTTTTGATAAAAATAAGTTTTTGTAACTAAGTTGTTGAATGAGTTGTGGTTAAAAGGGTAAAAGGATAGTTATAACTAAAAAAATAATAGGAACAATGAAGAAATGCATTTCTAAAACGTTCTGTTGTGTAAGTTCAGGTTACCGGTTGGACGAAAGCGTTCCCAACCCTGTTGAAGACAGTCCTGGTTGGATATTGATGATAAAAAAGGGAGTAACTGTGAACCTATACAATAGAATATGGCATGAGTACACAAAAAAAGATAAGGAATTACAGTTTCCTATTGATGGTACCTTTGATTTAGCTAAATTACAGTATTTACAGCAATGTATGATGGAACGAAAAGTCCGACCTGCTATGTTTGAGACATTTCAAACATTTGAGAAATCTGCTCGAACTAGGGCCATGAAACAAAAACAAGACAGGGAAAGAGAAAAGAATAAAACAACTACGGCCAAGGTAGCAGAATATGATAATATAAAGATAAACGAAAACATTGAACAGCATGACAGAGAATTTCGGATGAAAACAGAAAAGTGTTTTGTTCGCAGTAGACAAAGGAAATTGCCCGCCTGTCGATGAGGTATTAGAGGACTTGTTAGACAAGCCTCCCCCATATAATATCCAAAATCCTGTTCCCCCAGGTCCCGGTATTGGGGGCCAACAACTTAACATTGTTGCCCCACCACAAACACAGCATGTGCCCCCTTCTGCTGCGCCGGTCCAACAAGCATCCGCCCCCGTTGTACCGGCTCAGGTCCAACAAACAGCCTCTCCTACTAATAGTTCGCAGGGCGCACATGGATCTGTAGGAAACACCCCAGCAACATCGTCCGCCCCAACACTTTCCAGCATGACACTTCCAGTATCAATGACACCACTTGCTTCACAAAGTGATTCCCCCACAGTACACACACACAGAACATACGATTGGTTGAGTTCCCCTTACCATGGTTCACCAAGGACGGACAGACGGGTATCAGACATATATGCTAGACACACACGATTAGGCTTTGCAGAGAAAGATACTATAAAGAATATGACACAAAAATGGATGGACTTAGGGGAAATAACTAAAATAGAAGCCAGGGAAACATTTGAAGGAATGAAGGAGTTAAGAGCTAGGAATTTTGTCATTAATAGTATGGTAAATAGACTGTTCAACCATTGTCATCTCATAATGGACAACAGTACAGTTTTTTTACAATCACCAGGATGGTTACGACAATTATGGAGGGATAGTGAGAACTCCATATTAACAGACACACAATGTAAGGATGCATTTGATGAATGTTATCATTACCAAAAAGAATTAGATGCCATTATGTGTGATGCCACTAACAAACATATTCACCAACACTATGGCCCAGGACCATAACTCAGAGATAATGCTTCAGCTTACCCTATGAGAGAGGTACATCCAATTCCTAATCCAGGAGGTGCAAATCTCGCCGCTATCCCACAATTTGTGCACACTCCCTGGACTAGGGCAGATTTATTGGCCCTGAAAAAAGAGTTACCTGACCCTAGAAGTAATCCAAAATTATTTTATGAAAACCTTGAATCCGCTCTTAATTTAACACCTATGCTACTAAAAGATATCGATTTTCTATTCGATTTTCTGGTACCACAAGAAATATGGCGCCCAGTCAGGGATCATGATTCTGCAAATATTAACTGGGGAGCCATAACGGTTGCGGATACTAATAGACGAGCGGGAGAGGATGTGCCAGCAGTACCAAAAGCCTTACCCGGACACATTATAGCACGCATGCAGCAAATTTTGCCTAGACAAAAAGTGGACTGGGATAAAATGACCGCTTGTAGACAGAAGGAGGGAGAGGAAGTGACTGATTTTTTCAGCAGAATAGAAGAGGTTTTTAAAGGGTATAGTGGACAGGACATTCAGACAGTTCAAGGAAAGCGCATTTTTGCTAACCAGTTTGTTAATAACATTTTACCTGACTTATCGGACAGTATAAAGACATACGAAAGTACCTGGACTGCTAAGGACCCAGCTGAGTTATTGACAATGGCTTGCTATTATGAGAATAAGAGAAACTCAGAAAAGGGAAAGAAGGATAAGCAAATGAAGGAATTAAAAACAAAAGCATTAATGCAGCAAGCTTTTCCTGACAGAGGAAGGTCAAGAGGACGTACAAATTTTCAGAGGGGAGGTGGACGTAGTCGTGGGGTTGGTCGAGCTGTTTCAGCTCCGACGCAGCAAAGAACAGGGTTAGGGTACAACCAGTGTGCCCATTGCTATGAGGAGGGACATTGGAAGAATGAGTGCCCTTACTTACAGGGCCAGGGTCAAACTATGAGAAATAATGCAAACACTTACAGAGGAAATTCAACTCCCCGTGTAGACAGGGGGAGAGGTAGAGGACAGCAAAGAAATTACAGTGACACTGAGCAGGCAAATTATTTTGACAATAATAGGAACAATGCGTATTTCACTCAAGATTATACACAATATGATGACAACGAGGACTGGACACAATAGGGATGCCCAGGAGAGGACAGGGAGCGAGTGCAGATACCAGTGGATTCTTCAGGCCCATATGTAAAAATGGTAGTTGAAGGTGAAGAGAGAAAATTTCTTCTAGATACTGGTGCCACTAATACATCGATTTCCCACCGCTTGCTCCCCCATGTTCCTCTCTCGGGAAGATTAGATAAGTCGGTGGGATTTTCAAATGCTGTTGTCACAAGCCCCATTTCACGACCATTGGATTTCACAATTGGTCCTATAACAGGGAGTATGCCATTTGTACTAACAAAGAAATGTTCGCTAAATTTGCTTGGTTTAAAGGCTTTGAAAATGATGCATGCCACTATATACTGCACGCCGGATGGTGTCTATCTGACTTGTAAGAAACAAGAAATGTCCAGACAATACATGGTTTCAGACAAACATGACATACCACCCGAACTGCAGGATATTGATCCAAAATTATGGGCACATGGACCAAACGATGTAAGTGAAATGGATATTGAGCCAGTGCATATTACAGTTAAGCCAAATGTCAGATTACCTCGCATCCCCCAGTACAAAATCTCAAAAGAAGGTGAGGAGGGTATTAGATTGGTTATATCGGACTTATTGCAACGTAAAATAATACAAGAAGTTACAAGCAGTCCATGTAACAGTCCCATTTTACCTGTGGTTAAACGTGATGATGGAACGGGACAGGTCAAATATAGGATGATTGTTGATTTGAGAGCCATAAACAAAATAGTGGAACCACAATACCCAGTTGTACCTGACATTACAGCGATGTTTTCATCTGTACCACCTTCAGCCCAGTGGTTTACTGTCATAGATCTGAAGAATGCCTTCTTCAGTATCCCCATACACCCAGACAGCCAGTATTTGTTCAGCTTCAGTTTCCAGGGGCGATCATATAAATTCCGTCGTGTTCCCCAGGGGTATACAGAAAGCCCTAGCATCTATAGCCAGGCATTAAAAAGACAACTAGATGACTGTGCTTTGCCACCAGGTACAGTATTACTGCAATATGTAGATGACCTACTGATCACAGCTGAGACAGAAAACATTTGTAAGCAGGCAACGCATGATGTTCTAGCATTTCTTGCTCTGCATGGACACAAGGTTTCGCCAGCTAAGTTACAATACTGTCGACAGGAGGTAACTTACTTAGGTCATCTCCTGTCGAAAGGAGGGAGGAGATTATCATCTGAAAGAATACAAACAGTGCAGAACATTCCCAGACCTAGAACCCAAAAAGATGTGCGTGCATTTCTTGGAATGGTCTCCTTTTGTAGGCAATGGGTACCAAATTTTTCTTATCTGGCCAAACCATTACTGTCCTTAACTCACAAAGATGTGGAAGATCCTGTGCCTTGGGATAAAGAACATCAAGATAGCTTTGTGGCTTTGAAAACTGCTTTATGCAATGCACCTGCTTTGGGCACACCAGATTACACTAAGAACTTTGCACTCTTCGTACATGAGAGAGAGGGATGCGCAATGGCTGTACTAACCCAGAAAAATGGAGAGAAGAATAGACCATGTGCCTATTTTTCCTCAACATTGGATCCGGTAGCAAGAGGCCTACCGAACTGCCTCAAAAATATTGCTGCAGCGGCTGCTGCAGTAAGACAGGCAGACTCTATTGTACTTGGACATCCAGTTATGGTTTATGTACCTCATTCAGTAGACATACTGCTGAATAAAACCAAAACTCAGCATTTAACTAATGCTAGGTTGACTCAGTATGAGCTAATACTAATGGCCACTAATGTGACCTTGCAGAGGTGTAACACCATAAACCCAGCTACTCTGATGCCTCTCCCTTCGGAGCAGGATGAAGTACAACATGATTGCGTGATTGTCACTGAAACTGAAACGAAAGGTCGAGTAGATCTGACAGACACACCTATGCAAAAAGTCGATGGAACACTATTTGTGGACGGCTCTTGTCTAAAGAGACCAGATGGAACTACCTCTGCAGCCTATGCAATCACAACCAATAAAACAGTTGTTGAAACATGTAAAATAGAACAGATGTCTGCTTAGGCAGCTGAGTTGATTGCCCTTACTAGAGCATGTGAGCTCTCAGAAAAGTTAGCCGTAAACATTTACACCGATAGCCAGTACGCATGGGGGGTGGCACATAACTTCGGCCGATTATGGGCCGAAAGAGGGTACATCACATCTGGAGGTGCAAAAATACAACACGGCACCTTGATCACAAGATTACTAAATGCCCTTGCATTACCAACTAGGTTGGCCATCATAAAGTGTAGTGCACACAAGAAAATCACAGACCATGTAGGTCAGGGAAATGCTTTTGCCGATGAAACAGCAAAACACACTGCGTTGAATGAGTACACCTTAACATATGTAGTGTCAAAGACTGATGAGGAGGAGACAAACATTGATCCCTACAAAGAGATAAAGGACATTCAAGAATTTGCAAGTGAAGATGAGAGGAAGCAGTGGGTTAAGGAAGGATATTATTTTGACACGCACTTTGGGGCTTGGATGCACACACTGGGACATTTGAAAAAGTGGGTCCTGCCCGACAGTTTTCTCCTACCCATACTTCACATGGTTCACGGTCCTGCACACTTGGGGGCTGATGGAATGACAAATACCATTGAAAAGATATGGGTAAACAAACACATTAGGAAGACAGCTGTAAAACTATCCAAGAACTGTATGACCTGTGCTCTCCATAATGTGGGAAAGGGAATACAAGTACCACCTGGTCATTTCAGATTGCCAGAATACCCCTTTGAATGCCTACAGATGGATTACATAGAAATGCCCCCTGCCAATGGCAAAAGATATGTTTTGGTCGTTATATGTAGTTTCAGTAACTGGGTGGAGGCATTCGCTTTAAAAGACAACACCGCATTGAGCACAGCTAAAATGTTGTTGAGAGAGTACTTCTCCCGCTATGGCTTGGCCAGAAGTCTCTGGAGCGACAACGGGGTACATTTTTCGAATAAAATAATGGACCTAGTATGCCAAGGATTGGGGATAAAGCAAAGTTTTCATTCAGTTTATCACCCAAAAGCAGCAGGGCTTGTGGAGCGCTGCAACGCTACACTGAAAAATAAATTGCAAAAAATATGTGCATCAAGCACTCTCAGCTGGGTAGATGCATTGCCCCTAGCCTTGTTCTCTATGAGGACAACTGTTACATCCAAGAACAGACTTTCGCCATATGAGCTTGTTATGGGGAAACCAGCAAATGTATATGGGTTTGCCTCTCCACCAAAGTTGCAAGAATTGACGCATTCTGCTTTGTTGGATTATTGTAAAGAACTAACTTCTGCCCTGTCTACCATTCGCCAACAGGTCAGAGACACATGGTCCCCGCCTCTGGAAGGAGAAGTACACAACATCAAACCCGGGGACTGGGTCCTGACCAAAAACTTTGTGAGGAAGAACAGCCTGCAGCCAGGGGGAAAGGGCCAGCGCAAGTTCTGTTAGTCACACAGACGGCGGTTCGATGTGACGATGTGATCTACGCCCAAGGAAAATGAAGAGTGCTTAGGACGGAGCAAGCACCAACTGCCACGCACTGAACAGTGCCAAATTTAAAGGACTAACTTGTGCAGTGAGGTTAGTAAAATAAGGACACTGCCGACTCTGATCTGAAAAGAGAATAAAGGAATACCTCCGAAGCCCGAGGACCCAGAGGAGGAGAGGGTGTGAGGTCGGATTTGTGTTAATACTACCAATTGCAAGGTCTGTAACAGTGAGGCCTATAACGAACACTGTTGAACTGCCGCACTTGTGGAATTGTATAAATTGAAATTCTGGGAACGAATGGTATTTCCGTTTGGAAGAACAACTAGACATCTTCCTTTACTAGAAATGGAGGATACATATTCCACTCTTAATGTGAACAAAAAGGGGCGTTGGTACTCCAAACTATGCATATTTTGTATGTTATTCTGCATAATGTCTTTGGTCATTGGATTATTATATCTCCTAGAGCTCTACCATCCTATTGCAAAAACAGCCCCGCTCCCATCAGAGCTTCCCTCTGACTTTGTCCCCTCAGTTACAGTACCACCAGAGGATATGGATCACAGAGAGGAGATGCGTCATAATTCTTTCCTTACCTTACTTCATCAGACCCATCAAGTAATTGATAAAAAGAATTGTTGGATCTGTATGCAATTCCCAGCCTATGTGGACGAAGGTGTACCCCTTCTCCAAGTACCCCTGCCGTTTGAAGCGTCCTGTTATGCATTACACATTGCGATACTGGAAGTTGAGTTAATAAGGGTCTTCAGCAGCTTAGTAACTTCCCGTTCTACCACTAGAACATCAACTGCCTCCTTGTACACCCATTATGATAAAGACATTCTCCAGTTAGGGAATTGCTCTGAAGTTATTTTACCAAATGCAACGTTCCCATTTTCTAATATATTCACCCCACTGTTTTTGGTAAATAATGATAGCACACCTCCGCTCCATAGGGACACCAGAGAGATACCCTTTTTGAAAATGAGGCAGCGTAGTGTGCTTGGGAGTATATGTATTAGGAGCAACGGTACCGCCAACATGGGGAATAGTACCAATTGCAATATGACATTTGAAGTGTCTTCCCAGGAAATAACTGTTCCGCTCTATATCGGTGACTCAGTTTATTTCATTTGTGGTTCCAGGGCCTATATCTGGCTACCAGTGGATTGGGGTGGCTGTTGTCACCTGGGTCTTGTAACGCCAGCAATGTCTGTAAAAAGCACTGCAGAAGTGAATAAAGCATCCAGAACTCTGAGGGGTAGGAGGAGTGTTGATCAAGGAGATACAGCGGCTGAGATAGCTGGAGATGTACTAAAGGCCTTTGTTCCTTGGTATGGCCCTGCCATAACTTCCAGAAACATACGCAGGTTGTCCCGTCTATTAGAAGCTACTATAGAAGAGACAGCAGGCATAATTGAGAACATCACAGTTGAGCTTAAGGCTCTCAGATTAGTTTCTCTTCAAAACAGGATTGTGCTAGACATGATGTTAGCAGAACGGGGTTGTGGTAAATAAATAATTTATTACCGGATCTATTTTTCAGAATAATCAATAAACAGGTAGCTCAATAAATAAGAGTCAAGATTCGAGGTAGCTGGAGTCTACAGGCTTTAATCAGGCATAAAAGGACAGGAACAGGACAGCCTGTACGGGAATAGGATGGCAGCTGCCGGGGGCAGGATCTGGGAATAATGCGCTAACTTTTAATAACAGTGCACAATATATATAGTTAAACAAAATACATTACATTCAATACAGTAGGCGTAGCAGTAGGCGTGGTTCGTAGCAGTCGCGAAAGATAAGGGCAAAATGATGTAACAAGAAGGCGTGTACAGGGCGTATACATAGACATGTGATGTAAACGTAACAGAATATGTCATAAACGGGGCGGAAACATGGAGGGGGCTACCTGAGCAGCTGGGACCTCTAACCTAGTGGTGCGCGCAAACGGGCAATGACGTGTTACCAGGGAAAACTGGGGGCTATGACTTCTGCGCTAGAAGAGGAGACTAAAGTCTGGAGTGTCAGAGCGACATGTACCCAGGCATATCTAGTATCTGGTGTTTAGAGTACATGTTTGATAGAATCCAAAAGTTATCAGGGTAAAGGCTAACAGACACTAAGACTGGTGCATGCATTATTCTACATGTAGTGCGTGTGCGGGGAATATTCTATGAATATTAATACAGTATTTCTCTTACATGGAGACATAGAGGCTAGACCATGACGGAAACTATTGATGCGATTCAGTAGCTTAGGAATGCAGAGAAGGAGGGCTGGACTGATAACTAGAAGCATAACATACTCTTGGCAGACTGGGAGGCAGAGCCAGGCCGGGCCAGGCACTGCGAGGCATGAAAGTAAGCGAAGGGTCAGGGATGCAGGTGGGGGCTGTATCGCTCCTCGGAGAGGGTTCAGGAGACAGGAGCTGAATCTGAGTCCGGGCCCTTTTGAGGCCTAGAAACAGGGACAATTCAATGCATTAACGTGCACACTGTAAAACGTGGCAACGTAGGTTTACATAGGCCTAATATTCGTTGCTTTCACGAGGCCTGGAAACTGGCATACTAGAGATGGACACAACTGTAATTGCGTCTTTAATCAATCAGAGGGGAATACATGCATATCGATCATGCACATATAACATAGGATGGGGAACACGTAGGCACATATAACATGGCAACATTTACTTTTCCACATTCCCTCCTTGTGCCCTACGTTTCCATCAGGAAACATCAATATTCATGATACCATCTATCATTTCATATAGCATCATTTGCTCGTCTCGAATTGTCTTGGAACGGGATTTAGGACTAGGAATATAAGAGGTAGCGCACATGCCACAAATCGCAGGGCCACATTGTATACAGAGGCAGCAACTGAATATGATCATTACTGCAATACCTAGGAATGACAATACTTTCCATCCCCAGGCAGATATAATACTCCAGAGCCAACCGGACCATGTCCAGGTGCCTGGATTCTGGTGTAACTGATGGGCAATTTTATGAAGTCTGGTTATAGCTGAATAAACAGACGGCGCGTTATTAGGAATGAAAATGCAGCAACTAGATCCGATGACTCTACATGCTCCTCCTCTATCGGCCAGTATGACGTCAAGAACGAGACGATTTTGGAGCACGACAAATCTCATAGCAGATTGCTCTTCAGTTAAGTTACCTAGAGCAGAAGTAGTCTCATTCACTACCGCTTCAAGGGTTCTGGTTAACCTACGGATTAACTTACTATTCTGGACAGGTCCTATAAAGAAGAAGAAACCTTTATTGAAGTCTTGATACTGTTCTAGAGTAGTTTCAGTTTGATCGACAATTGGGGACTTGATCTCCCTTCTAGGTCTGACGTGTACTAGATGTGTGTTTCTGTGATAATCAGATGGGGCTAGAAAAACTGGTGGCAGTAGGAAGGCAATGTAACATGTTCCATCCCAATCGAGGGGCAGACGAACATATGCGGTCTGACCACAAATAAAATAAGAATGACGTGAGGCTTTGAAAATAGATTTCCCACTGTCACTATACTCGACAGTAGTAGTACAATCACTATGTCCTACATGTGCGGAACCATTCTTTCTGACACATAATTCGCCTTTGACTGGTAGTACTGAAATAGCAGGCAAATCTGGAGTAGTATCGGACTGAACGTTCAGGACCATAAAATTCGAAGAATAATTACCCAAATCATATACTTCATTTTCTAGATCTAACCCTGTTCTATGGGAGAGACCTTGCTTGTCTGGAAAACATGTTCTATTCAGAAGGGACATATCATTGGAGGATGACGTTAAAGTGGACCATGCTCCACACGAACCATTATGTGAAAACGGATAAGGAAAGAGTGGCAGAACTCCCTTCGGTGTCTGGAAAGGGGGGAGTCGACCACACACCCAACAATTAGTGGCATTGCTGGTCTGGTGTGAATAGTGTAACATTCTGATGAATGTATTATTTCGCATAGCAAGACGATAGGATAGCTCGTGAGGAGGCAGATCACTAAATGTGTGCTCTACTGTAGCATTAGAAAACTTATTTACATGAGAAACTGGAAAACATAAATGTAAAGCATAACTTGTGCAGGTAACCATTAGACTCACATATAATAGAAAACTTAGAACAATGATACATCGTATAGAGTTTCGACTAACTCTCTCACTATGGGGGTCTATCTCATACATGTCAGGGACCTGTCTAACCGTTTCACCCGAGAGGGACTTAGACAATTAAACTGGCTGACTTATTGTACTAGACCTGAGTTTCAATTTATACTCCTGTTGCAGAGTTTTCTCTAACAGAGGAACTTTGAGTTCCGAGTCAAGTTCAGAGTCTGTTTTCAGGCAGTCTTTAGGAATTAGGTAGTCCTTTGCAAATGTCTTTTCACGTACTCCATGGAACTTCTTGATGTGGGACAGATGGACCCATCCTTTTCTTCCCTCTAACTTGACGGCCGTCCTCGTTGTTAACAAGACAAGTCGAGGCTCCTTCCAACGGGGCTCCAGCGGACTTGAACGATCAAAATTCCGGACCAACACGAGATCCCCTGGAATGACCTCATGCGGTTTCACTTCAGTATTGTCTGGGAATGTGGCGGCAACCTGTGAACGACAAGAGTGTAGGGCAGACATCAAGGAAGCTAGGTCATCTTTCAGCATATTACTGGAAACATCTGTAATACTGCGGGGTCTAGGTGTACCCCACATGTTTGGGGGGCGGCCGAATACGACCTCATACGGGGACAGACCTGATCTGGAATGTGCAACCATCCTCATAAAAAATAAAGCAACTGGCAGGGCAACTAGCCAGTCTACACCTTTCTCTTTACATATTTTGGCAATACGGATTTTCAAAGTTTGATTATGTCTCTCTACGAGACCGGCTGCTTCAGGATGGCGCACACAATGGAACTTCCACTGGTACCCTAACAGAAGGGAAACATGTTTCATAAGCTCGGATGAGAATGGCTGGCCGTTATCAGAATACACGACCCTAGGGAGTCCATAGCGGGGAAAGAATTCACGAACCAACTGCCTGGCAGTGGTCGCGGCTGTGTAATCTGGGACTGGATATGCTTCTGTCCACCTGGACAAAGCGCATACAACTACGAGGACATACTTGAAACCTCGACATCGCTCCATCTGAATATAATCCATCTGGAGGACTTCAAAAGGGTGGTCAGGAGGTTGGAATCCACCTTGTTCCACCGGGACACTTTTACCTGGATTGAATTGACAACATATCATACAAGTACGGACTTTCTGCTTGGCTGCAGCTCGTAAGTGCTTGTTGAACCAAAGGTTCTGAATACTGTCTAACATAGCTTTTTCTCCTAGATGTGCTGGACTATGTGCGGTATTGATAATGACCTGAACCATAGAGTCGGGGAGAAACCATGTGGCTTTTCCCTTCGTCAACCATCCCTGATCTGTCTGGACCCCTCCTTGTTCGGACCATTTCTTGATTTCTTCGGGAGTAGCATGTAACTGTATGTTTATGACATCTTGTGTAGGGTCCGTAACTGTCATACAAGTAGTCTGTTCTGGAGTGAATGTCTGTTTTGTGTTAACTGGAATGTCTGGAGTCTGAGCTGTGAGTTTAGCTGTTCGATCTGCTAGATCGTTACCTTGGGAAATGATATCAGTAACTTTCGTATGTGCCTTGCACTTCATGATAGCGATAGCTGTCGGTAAATGTATTGCATCTAACAGAGCTTGAATGAGGAGACCATGCTGAATCTTGGTTCCATGAGAAGTCATGAAACCTCTCTCCTGCCAGAGCACTCCGAAGTCGTGTACAACTCCGAATGCGTAACGTGAATCTGTGTATATGTTTACTTTCTGGTTCTTGGCACGTATGCAGGCTTGGGTCAGAGCCACTAGCTCTGCTGCTTGAGCAGACAGGGTGTCAATACGGTGTGTTTCTATAACTTCGGTTTCAGTAGTCACTGCATACGCGGCTACTAGTTCTCCTGTACTAGTTCTCATACATGAACCATCCACATAAAGTGTCAGGTCGGGATTAGGTAATGCAATGTCTGTCAGGTCTTGTCTTGGCTTTGTCATAGTGTTAACAACTTCCACACAGTCATGTGTGCCAGGATTTGAAGTAACTGACGGTAACAGTGTAGCAGGATTTAGAATGTTGCAGCGTCTGATTTCTATGTGTGGCTGGAACAGTGTCAGTTCATAACCTGTTAAACGTGCAATTGTCAAGTGCTGAGTCTGTGTTCGATTTAAAAGAACTTCCACGGAATGTGGAACTTGTACTGTCAGGGAGTGTCCTAACACTATGGAATCACTTTGTCTGATAGCTAGAGCTGTGGCTGCAACTGACTTGAGGCACGCAGGCAAAGCCTGGGCTACTGGATCTAATGTGCTCGAAAAATAAGCACAAGGCTTGTACTGTCCTGCTTGATCTTGTGTGAGAACAGATAATGCAGTACCATCACGTTCTGTGACAAAAAGTGTAAAAGGCTTACTGTAGTTCGGTGTTGCTAGAACAGGTGCTTGGCATAAAGCTTTCTTTAATTCATTAAAAACAAGTGTATGTTCAGATGTCCAAGGGAGGACAGTCGATACGGCTGCCTCCTGTGTCGTTAACTGTATCAGTGGCTTAGCTAGAAATACATACTGAGGAATCCATTGTCTGCAATAAGAAGTGAGGCCAATAAAAGCTCGTACCTCCTTCTGTGTCTTGGGCTGTGGAAGACTCGCTATTAACTGGATACGGTCTGGTGTCAACTGCCTACCCCACTTGGACAGTAAGTGGCCTAAGTAGATCACTTGCTGGACACAGAATTGAAGCTTCGAAGGGGACACCTTGTGCCCCATCTCGGCTAGGAAATACAGAACGGTAAGTGACGCTCGCTCGCAGTCACGTTCAGAACGGGCTGTGATCAGTAGATCATCGACATACTGGAGCAGGGCAGTGTCAGTTGGCATGTGAATATTGTCTAGTTGTCTTTTAAGTGCTTGACTGTAAATACTAGGACTTTCTGTGAAACCTTGAGGAGCTCGTGTAAATTTATAGCTCCTTCCATTTAAACAAAAACCGAAAAGGTACTGGCTGTCTGGATGAATGGGGACACTGAAAAATGCGTTCTTGAGGTCGATAACAGTGAAAAATGTAGCTTCAGAATCAATGGCTGTCAATAGGGATGAAATATCTGGGACTACTGGATACTGGGGTATGATACATTTATTAAGCTCTCGAAGGTCAATCACTAATCGATATACTGGAGGTGCATTTGGATCAGTACGTTTCATGACTGGAATGATAGGAGAATTACATACATTGGAGTCAGTTTCTATAACCACTCCTTGAGCAATGAGCTCGTCAATAATTTTGGATAAGGCTGCTACAGCCTCAGGTGGCAATCTGTACTGTCTGATTCGTGGCAAAACTATACCTTGTTGGATTCAGAAACGTTCTATATTTGTGGCGCTGTTCTAGAATGACACTAATTAAATCGGTACCTAGACCTCTCCATCTATACTGGAGTAACTCGTTCAGAACATCATGTAACGGACCTGGATCAGAATGCTGTCCCTCATACAGTGTAATGAGGTGCTGGATCATATACATACCCACCAGTCGCTGCTCGGCTGGGGGCAGTTTCAGAAACATTTGTGCCACTATTTCGTCTGGAAAAGTGGTAGGATCAGTAGTCCATCGGACTGCTGATCGGGCTAGTTCTTGTTTATGCATGGTACTAAGTTCACTATAACCGATTCGTGATTTCAGAATGTGATCGGTAGCTTGAAATACTTGCTCAAGAGAACCTTGTTCTGGTGCTGAAATAGGAAAAACTTTCTTGTGTTCTAGACGTGAATGTCGGTCGGGAAGTCTAGTTTTACCTACATACGCTATTCTGGTGGGATTCTCGTCGTCTACCTCTTCAGTATCAGAGTCGTCTTCTTTCTCGGACACTTGTGCTGCTTTGCGTTTCTCGTGTAACCTTATTATTTCCTTACGAATTTTCTTGTACATACTCTCTATACAACCTAGTGTCCTGTGTCTTCCCTCGGCTATATGATCACTCCACCTTGTCAGGACTTTCATTTCGGTCGGATCTTTATCTGGATAATCTTGTTCCCTTATTAAACAATTAATTAGAAACTTTAAAAGCATGAGCTGAGTCTCGGCTTTCCTTTGAGACATGGCTTCGCCAATACTTTCTGGATCTACTCCTGTACGGATGAAACAATATATTCTGTCTAGATCTTCTTTCATATTCGGTAGGGTGTCCAAATACTCGGTTACCCGTCTTACACGCAATGAATATATGACCATATCATTATCGCCTGGGACTGGATCATAACGGCATTCGGTGAGAGCTCGCTTGATATCTGTAACGGACTGGGGTTTGGGCGTACGCTGTAACGCACGTTCATGTAACTCGATTAATGTCAGACGTTTGTGTTGCGGCGGGGTTCCCGGAGAACTCCCCCCCCCCGCGGCTCCTAAACTGGAATCATCGACGGGTACTGTACGTGCTGGGAGAGTGACTGGTGTAGCGGGTACATGTACTGTAGGCTGGACCGGGGGTACTGTAACAGGTGCTGTAACATTAACTGGACCCACGGGGCCAGCGACTGGAGGAACAGGAATCACATTATTTACAGGAGCTGGCGGAACTGTATTTGCATATTCTGGGACTGTGTCGTCCAAATAGGATGAGAGAAAAATATCAGCTGCGGTCGGTTTGTGACGTAGCTTAATCGGAACTAATGGCGGCGGAAAATTACATGGTGCTTCCGGGGTTGCTTTCGGCAAACCCTCGGCAAGAAGAGGATACATACCCTTAATAAGGGCATTTCTCTGTCTGTCTGACTGTTCGGCTTTAACTCGTTCACCTACTTCGATTAATTCCCTTTCTTGGGCTCTTTCTGAGGATTCCCTACTTAGTTCTGTTTTTCTGATTTCTTTTTCTGTTCTTTTATGAGATTCTTTGCGCCATAACTCGATGGCATCTTTCTGGGACTGTCTGGCTTTCTTTTTCCATAATGCTTCTTCTACTCGCATGATGCACTCGGCATCCCACGTACCTGATACGGGCCATCTATATTTCTCGTCTAATTCCTTGGTGTACTCCACCCATAAGTCTAGATATAATATGGCACTTATGCCATGCTTATGATACATAAAATGACCTGGACTGTCCCTAGGCGGGACAGGAACTGCTTCCTCGAGCAGACCTTTTCTAGTTTTTAACTGACGTAATTTCGAGAATAGAGGCATAACTTAGGCTGGAGTCTGGACACAATACAATACACGATAAACACAATAATAACTGAAGAAAACAAATCACTCATACCACGACATTGAAAACACATAAAATAACATTTATAGTAACAGTTCGGACAGAATACATGAATTTTCTCGAGAACAGAAACTTACTAGAATGACTAGATGTACTGCTAAAACAGCACGAAACTTACCGGTCCCCTAAAGAGACACGTCAGGACCCGCGTCCACCTAAGTGAACACTTCGTGTTGGATTTGCGTACCCAAACCCACGGACCAGAGACAAATTAATTGACCCTGTCTAGATACTACCCCAGCAACGGTACTCACCGGGCAGCAAGAACGGAAGGCCTCGGACTGGACTGGACTGCTACGACGACGGACGGACGAACTTCGGACTTCAGTTACAGGTGGGCCTCTGGATACCTCGGACCTTGGACTCTCGGCTTGGGCTCTGGTCGGGACTCGCCGCGTTCCTCACCGCCTCGTCTGGACGCTGGACCGCAACCTCCGTCTCCTCCGTGGGCCTGAGGGATACTTGAAGCAGAAATATCTGCACGTGCACGGTATGGTTCCGTCACGGCTGCAGAGGATCAGGGGGCCTGCGTGGCTTCTCCGGCGCGTGGGGAAAGGGCAAGTCCCTATTCGGGCGCCATTATGTGGTAAATAAATAATTTATTACCGGATCTATTTTTCAGAATAATCAATAAACAGGTAGCTCAATAAATAAGAGTCAAGATTCGAGGTAGCTGGAGTCTACAGGCTTTAATCAGGCATAAAAGGACAGGAACAGGACAGCCTGTACGGGAATAGGATGGCAGCTGCCGGGGGCAGGATCTGGGAATAATGCGCTAACTTTTAATAACAGTGCACAATATATATAGTTAAACAAAATACATTACATTCAATACAGTAGGCGTAGCAGTAGGCGTGGTTCGTAACAGTCGCGAAAGATAAGGGCAAAATGATGTAACAAGAAGGCGTGTACAGGGCGTATACATAGACATGTGATGTAAACGTAACAGAATATGTCATAAACGGGGCGGAAACATGGAGGGGGCTACCTGAGCAGCTGGGACCTCTAACCTAGTGGTGCGCGCAAACGGGCAATGACGTGTTACCAGGGAAAACTGGGGGCTATGACTTCTGCGCTAGAAGAGGAGACTAAAGTCTGGAGTGTCAGAGCGACATGTACCCAGGCATATCTAGTATCTGGTGTTTAGAGTACATGTTTGATAGAATCCAAAAGTTATCAGGGTAAAGGCTAACAGACACTAAGACTGGTGCATGCATTATTCTACATGTAGTGCGTGTGCGGGGAATATTCTATGAATATTAATACAGTATTTCTCTTACATGGAGACATAGAGGCTAGACCATGACGGAAACTATTGATGCGATTCAGTAGCTTAGGAATGCAGAGAAGGAGGGCTGGACTGATAACTAGAAGCATAACATACTCTTGGCAGACTGGGAGGCAGAGCCAGGCCGGGCCGGGCACTGCGAGGCATGAAAGTAAGCGAAGGGTCAGGGATGCAGGTGGGGGCTGTATCGCTCCTCGGAGAGGGTTCAGGAGACAGGAGCTGAATCTGAGTCCGGGCCCTTTTGAGGCCTAGAAACGGGGACAATTCAATGCATTAACGTGCACACTGTAAAACGTGGCAACGTAGGTTTACATAGGCCTAATATTCGTTGCTTTCATGAGGCCTGGAAACTGGCATACTAGAGATGGACACAACTGTAATTGCGTCTTTAATCAATCAGAGGGGAATACATGCATATCGATCATGCACATATAACATAGGATGGGGAACACGTAGGCACATATAACATGGCAAAATTTACTTTTCCACAGGGTGGAGTCTGTAGAGTGATCGGGTCCTCTTGCTGCACGTATATTCCTGACTCATCAACATCGGTTAGGCAGGCTGTCAAAAGGCTATATGATATAGGTGCCCAGGCCCATAGTGATGTGGGCCCCTGGGATCCTGTAGGTTCCATTTGGAATGCCTTGTCTGCGTGGGGCTGGAAGATAGGGATGTTTCTAGTGGCTATCTTTCTTGTGGTAATCGGGTGCTGTGTTCTCATTAATTGTCTGCCCATGTGTTGCCAGTGTTTGGGGCGATTGCTAAAACCACCCCCAATGCCCCCAGTGACTGACTAATGCTCTTATAATGAGGGATGTTGTAACCCAACAATTGATGGATATTGATATCTCGGATAATATCCCTCCTGACGACAATTTGGTTGATTACGTCAATGAGCGCAGTGAGGCCCACTATAGTAACACCCGCCATACCTATGAACATGTACCGTAAGGCCTCAACAAAATGTTGGACTTTGCGTCCAAAGGGCCGATTGTGGGAATACAGTTTTTGTAATGGACGAAAGCTCCTCCATTTTGTGTTTCCCAGCCACCATTTTGTATTAGTCTCTTTTGCTCGCCACCTCAGCACATATGGTGTGGCTGCTTCATCTGCACAAAGGAATGTTAATACACCAGTCGACCCCAGAGCATATGTTTGTACTTCACTTTATGACGCACAAAGTAGGGCAGGGTACATTGCTTAAAGGTCAATGACTCACTTGTTTAACTTTTCCTATCCAACTAATTCCAAATGTATTACAGCTAACAAAAGACTGCTGATGGTAATGAATCGTTGTTGACACAAGAGATGTAACCTTTGCTCTGTATCCGGATGACTAATCAAGTGGGCGCCTGACTCTGTAACCACAAGCCCGCCCATGTTTATACTTGGCACAAGTTATGCATAGTTCTGCTTTATTTCCGTGTATCACAAGATTATTGATGACTGATGGGGTTTAGTGAGTAATCTTTATATTTGTGTTCAGCAAGCCAAGTATACATATTTCGAGAGTCACTGGCCCTGACCAGTACGTGATATTGTCTGGGGATCATTAATCATCTTTGACAGCTGCTGATTTGTCATATCCATTCCCACCTACGCTTATGGAGCACAAAAGTATATAAGGCTGTCTATGACTTTGTAAGTTGTCCACTTCCCTCATAGCCACATGGAGCTGTGAGGTGGTGTACCCGCTCGAGCGCAATAAATCTTCTTATGTTTCAGTTACCTCCGACTGCTGGTCTTCCTTTGTAAATATACCTGGGCGAGGTAGAAGAAATCCACTTCGACACACACACAGCCACACACACAGCCACACACACAGCCACACATACACAACCACACACAACACACACACAACCAAACACACACAACCACAAGCACACACACACAAGCACACACACACAACCACACACAACCACAAACACAACGCACAAACAGCCACACACACATGCACAACCACAAACAACACACACACAACCACACACACACAACAAGCACACACACACACAACCACACACACACACAACCACACACAACCACACACGACCACACACAACCACACATACAACCACACATATAACCACACACACAACCACACAAGCAACCCCACATACAACCACACACACACAACCACAAGCACACACACACAACCACACACACACAACTACAAACACAATACACACACACACAGCCACACACACATACACAACACACACAACCACACACACACACACACAGAACCACAAGCACACACACACAACCAAACGCAACCACAATTACCACAAACACACACACAACCACACACAACCACACACAACCACACATACAACCACACACAACCACACACACACCCACAACCACACACACAACCCCACATACAACCACACACAACTACACACACTCACACACACAACCACACATAACCACATGCACAACCACACACCCACAACCACACACACAAACCCACAACCACACACACAACCACACACAGACACAACCACACAAACACCCACACCCACCCACACCCAAACACAACCACACACACAACCACAACCACACACAAACACACACACAAGCACCCACACACACACACCCACACACGACCACACACACACACACAACCACAACCACACCCAACCACACACAACCAACCACAACCACACACACAACCATACACACAACCACACCCACACAACCACCCCACACACAACCACAATCAACCACACACGACCACACACATAACCACAAACACAACACACAACCACACACAAAACCACATACACATACAACCACACACACAACCACACACATAACCACACACACACAAGCACAACCACACACTCAACCACAACCACACACACAACACACACACAACCACACACACATCCACACACACAGCCACACACATACACAGCCACACACAACACAGACACAACCACACACACAACCACAAGCACACACACACAACCACACACACACACAACCACAAACACAACACACAAATAGCCACACACACTTGCACAACCACACACAACACACACACATCCATACACACACAGCAAGCACACACACACACAACCACACACACGCACAACCAAACACAACCATAGACACCACACACACACAAACACACACACAACCACACACGACCACACACAACCACAAATACAACCACACACACACACAACCCCACATACAACCACACACACACAACCACAAGCACACACACACAACCACAAGCACCCACACACAACCCCACACACAACCACACACACACTACACACTCACAACCACACACACACAACCACACACACAACCACCCACAGCCACACACACAACCACCCACAACCACACATACACACAACCACACCCAACCAACAACAACCACACACACAACCACACCCACACACAACCACAATCAACCACACACACACAACCACAACCACACACAACCACAAACACAGCGCACACAACCACACACAAAACCACACAAACACAACCACACACACACAACCACATACAACCACACACGACCACACACAACCCCACATACAACCACACACACAACCACACACGCGCACCCACAACCACACTCACAGCCCCACATACAACCACACACACAACTACACACACACACACACACACACACAACCACACACAACCACACGCACAACCACACACCCACAACCACACACACAAAACCACAACCACACACAGACACAACCACACAAACACCCACACACACCCACACCCACACACAACCACAAACACACACAAACACACACAAGCACCCACACACACAACCCCACACACACACTTACACACAACCACACACAGACACAACCACACAAACACCCACACCCACCCACATCCAAACACAACCACACACACAACCACAACCACACACAAACACACACAAGCACCCACACACACGACCCCACACACACACCCACACACGACCACACACACACACAACCACAACCACACCCAACCACACACAACCAACCATAACCATACACACAACCATACACACAACCACACCCACACAACCACCCCACACACAACCACAATCAACCACACACGACCACACACATAACCACAAACACAACACACAACCACACACAAAACCACATACAACCACACACACAACCGCACACACAACCAAACACACACACACACACACAACCACACACACACAAGCACAACCACACACTCAACCACACACACAACACACACACAACCACACACACAGCCACACACACAGCCACACACACATACACAGACACACACAACACACACACAACCACACAAACAACCACAAGCACACACACACAACCACACACACACAACCACAAACACAACACACAAATAGCCACACACACTTGCACAACCACACAAAACACACATATCCATACACACACAGCAAGCACACACACACACAACCACACACACGCACAACCAAACACAACCATAGACACCACACACACACAAACACACACAACCACACACAACCACACACAACAACAAATACAACCACACACACACACAACCCCACATACAACCACACACACACAACCACAAGCACACACACACAACCACAAGCACCCACACACAACCCCACACACAACCACACACACACAACTACACACTCACAACCACACACACACAACCACACACACAACCACCCACAACCACACACACAACCACCCACAACCACACATACACACAACCACACCCAACCAACAACAACCACACACACAACCACACCCACACACAACCACAATCAACCACACACACACAACCACAAGCACACACAACCACACACACAACCACAAACACAGCACACACAACCACACACAAAACCACACAAACACAACCACACACACACAACCACATACAACCACACACTACCACACACAACCCCACATACAACCACACACACAACCACACACGCACACCCACAACCACACTCACAGCCCCACATACAACCACACACACAACTACACACACACACACACACACACAACCACACACAACCACACGCACAACCACACACCCACAACCACACACACAAAACCACAACCACACACAACCACACACAGACACAACCACACAAACACCCACACACACACACCCACACCCACACACAACCACAAACACACACAAACACACACAAGCACCCACACACACAACCCCACACACACACTCACACACGACCACACACACACAACCACACCCACAACCACACCCAACCACACACAACCAACCACAACCACACATACAACCACACACACAACCACACACACACAACCACGACACACACACCCACAATCAACCGCACACAACCACACACATAACCACAAACACAACACACAACCACACACACAAACACAACCACACACACACAAGCACAACCACACACACAACCACAACCACACACACAACCACACACACAGCCGCACACATACACAACCACACACAACACACACACAACCACACACACACAACCACAAGCACACACACACAACCACACACACACACAACCACACACAACCACAACAACACACAAACAGCCACACACACATGCACAACCACCCACAACACACACACAACAAGCACACACACACACACAACACACACACAACCACACACAACCATAGACACCACACACACACACACAACCACATACAACCACACACGACCACACACAACCACACATACAACCACACATACAACCACACACACACACACAACCACACAAACAATCCCACATACAACCACACACACACAACCACAAGCACACACACACAACCAGAAGCACACACTCACAACCACACACACGCACACAACCACAAACACAATACACACACACACAGCCACACACACATACACAACACACACAACCACACACACACACACACAACCACAAGCACACACACACAACCACAAACAACACAACCACACACACACACAACCACACAGAACCACACATACAACCACACATACAACCACACACACACACAACCACACACACAACCCCACATACAACCACACACACACAACCACAAGCACACACACACAACCACAAGCACACACACACAACCACACACACACAACCACAAACACAATACACACACGCAGCCACACACACATACACAACACACACAACCACACACACACAACCACAAGCACACACACACAACCACACACAACCACAAACACCACACACACACACAACCACACACAACCACACACGACCACACACAACCACACATACGACCACCCACAGCCACAACCACACACACACAACACACTCACAACCAAAAAACACAGCCACACACACAGCCACACACATATACACAACCACACATAACATACACACAACCACACACACAACCACAAGCACACACACACAACCGCACACACACACAACCACACACAACCACAAACACAACACACAAACAGCCACACACACATGCACAACCACGCACAACACACACACATCCGCACACACACACAACCACACACACACACACAACCACACACAACCATAGACACCACACACACACACAACCACACACGACCACACACAACCACACATACAACCACACATACAACCACACACACAACCACACACACACAACCCCACTGTTAGAAAGGCGATCTTAGGGGGGAGGCAGAGGCTGTCTGGCCGACCACCCCGAGACCCACCTCTCCTTCTAGAACTGGCCGAGCGAAGTAAAGAGGCCTCCTGGCGAGGTTCCTCTCCTAGGATCGTACAGGCGAGCAATCACACCACTGCAGATGGACACCACACAAGGATAGATTCTTAACGTCTTTATCAGCAATCAAGGCAGGTTATCTCAGCACTACAGGTACAAATGGATCGAGGGATCCTTTAGGTCTTAGTAACTGCGGGAAGGGGGTAGCGGGACAGTCTTGGTACCAGCCTGGTACAGGGATACCCTACGCTCAGCTCTCAATCCTCGAGCTGGGGGGTTCCTCGGGGTTAGGCTGCGGCAGCGCCAGCAGGGCTCCAAAGATGGTTTCAGCGAGGTTGGGCGGCGGCAGCGCCAGCAGGGCTCCAAAGATGGTTTCAGTGAGGTCAGGCCGCGGCAGCGCCATCAGGGCTCCGAAGAAGGTTTCAGCGAGGTTGGGCCGCGGCAGCGCCAGCAGGGCTCCAAAGTTGGTTACAGGGTTCGAAGTAGGTGAGTTCTTCTCGGGGTCTCTCGACTCCAGGTTACAACTGCCGACCCATTCCAGGGCTGCCCCAGATATAGGTTTGGAGTCCTTTGATGTCCGGACCCCCGCACCTGGGGGTCAGAGGGGCCGGGATGAGAGTGTCCAGACACCCAGCAGGAGGGTGGAGCCAGCGCCCAGGGAGGCCGGAGGGCGATCGAAACCAGGCGTCCGGGGACGGCTGGAGGGCCATCGAAACTCCCCTCCTCCTTGATCCGTCAAGTGGCCGTTTTACCACCTGGTCGGATCTTGGTGCCTCGATGTCGGTGCTTTGTTGGGGCCGAGGTCGGGCCGAGGCCACGGGGTCCCAACGGGGAAGGCCCAAGATGGAGTCGGGCCTGAGAGGGTGGCCCGTGATAGGGATCGGGCCAGCAGCGTGGGGCGAGTAGGGGTCGCCATGTTCTGGTAGGGGAGAGCCGGGGATTGCCAGGGGTGGCGGCTCTCGAGAAGGTTGGAGGGGGTATCTTCAGTCCGAGGGACAGGGGTCGATGTCGTCCAGGGCCCGCCATGCGGGAGGAGTGGGACCACGCCACGAGGCCGGTTCCAGCACACGTCCCCCCCAGCTGAAGGCAGGGAGAGTCACCCATCTTCTTGGGGGTTCTCCTCGCCGAGGCGGAAGAAGCGGGACAGGCCGTCAGCGTTGGCGTGGTTGCTGCCGGGGCGATCTTCCACAGTGAAGTCCATCCCTTGTAGGGAGATGGACCAACGTAGCAACTTCGGGTTCTCCCCTCGCATCTGCATCAGCCACCGCAGGGGCCGGTGGTCAGTTTGCACCCGGAAATGGGTGCCGAAGAGGTAAGGTCGGAGTTTCTTGAGGGCCCACACCACGGCGAAGGCCTCTCGTTCAATGGTGCTCCAGCGCTGCTCTCGGGCCAGCAGACGCCGGCTGATGAAGGCCACCGGCTGATCAATTCCTTCGGCGTTGATCTGGGACAGGACTGCCCCGACACCATGCTCAGAGGCATCTGTTTGGACTACCAATTCCCGGCTGTAATCGGGGGCTTGGAGCACGGGGGCGGTACACATTGCTATCTTTAGGGTCTCAAATTCGGCCTGACACTCGGGTGTCCAGTGTACCTTCTGTGGCTGTTTCTTGGAAGTGAGTTCAGTGAGGGGGCCCACAATGCTGCCATAATTCTTTACAAAGCGCCGGTAATACCCAGTGAGCCCCAGAAAGGCTTGGACCGCTGTCTGGGTGACCGGGGGCTCCCAGGCCAGGATGGCGTCGATCTTGGGTTGGAGGGGGGACACCTGGCCACTACCCACTTGGTGTCCCAGATAGGTCACGGAACCTTGGCCGATCTGGCATTTGCTTGCTTTTATGGTCAATCCGGCCCGGCGGAGGGCCGCCAAGACCTCCCGGAGGTGTTGGAGGTGTTCAGCCCAGTGGAGGCTGTACACCGCGATATCGTCCAGATATGCGGCTCTGAACTCTTCTAGCCCCGCCAGCACCTTATTCACCAGTCTCTGGAACGTTGCGGGGGCGTTTTTCATCCCGAAGGGCATCACCCAGAAGTGGTAGTGGCCATCGGGGGTTGAGAAAGCGGAGCGCTCTTGGGCGCCTGGTGTGAGTCGGTTCTGCCAGTAGCCGGAGGTTAGGTCGAAGATGCTTAGGTAGCGGGCTGTCCCCAGACGGTTGATCAGTTCATCAGCCCGGGGAATGGGGTGGGCGTCCGTCCGGGTGATGGCGTTCAATCCCCGGTAGTCTACACAAAACCTTAGTTCGGGAGCAGCGCTAGGGGCGGCGGCCTTGGGGACCAGGACGACAGGGCTGGCCCACGGACTGTCAGAGGGTTCGACCACCCCCAGAGCCAGCATCTTGGACACTTCTGATTGAATGCAGGTCCGAACTCGATCGGGAACTCGGTAGGCCCGGTGCCGCACAGGCGGGCTGTCCCCGGTGTCGACATCGTGGACGCACCACGGGGTGACTCCGGGGGTGAGAGAAAACAAGTCTGCAAATTGTCCCAACAGCTCTTGGCAGTCTCGGCGTTGTTCTGGGGTCAGGGCGGAGGAGAGGTTGACTCCCTCCATGGAGCCGTCTTTCTCGGAGGCGTTCAGGAGGTCCGGTAGGGGCTCGGAGTCGTCTTCGGCCCCACTGTCTGTAGCCATCAGGAGGCTAAGTTCCGATCGGACAAAGTGAGGTTTGAGCCTGTTGGCGTGGAGGACCCGGAGGGGGTTCCTGGGGGACTCCATGTCCTCCAGGTATGTGACGGGGCCCTTGCGCTCCACCACTTTGAAGGGCCCAGTCCACTTGTCCTGGAGGGCACATGGTTCGACCGGGGACATGACCCAGACCTGTTGGCCCGGCTCGAACTCAATGGAAGAGGCGTGTTGATCCTACCAGCGTTTCATTTCTTCTTGGCTGGCCTCGAGGTTGTTTTTGGCAAGTTCCCGGAACCGCCGAGTCTGGTTTCGGAGGGTCAGGAGGTAGCGGTATACGTCGGTGGGAGCATCTTGGGCGGTCACCTCCCAGCCTTCTTTAACCAGGCTTAGGGGACCCCGGACGGGGTGCCCGTACAATAGTTCGAAGGGGCTGAACCCCAGGGACTTCTGAGGGACTTCATGATAGGCGAAGAGGAGGCAGGGCAGCAACACGTGCCACTGGCGTCGTAAGGGCTCTTCCAGGCCCATGATCATCCCCTTGAGGGTTCGATTGAAGCGTTCCACCAGTCCGTTCCCTTGGGGGTGGTAGGGGGGCGTAAATTTGTACGTGACCCCACATTTTTGTCACAGGGACTTCATGTAGCGGGAAATGAAGTTCGTACCCCGGTCACTGACGACCTCCCGGGGGAAGCCCACCCGGGAGAAGATCCCCATCAGCGCCCGGCCCACCACGGGAGCCGTCACGGTCCGGAGAGGGATGGCTTCAGGATAACGGGTTTTTTCAAAAGAACAAAGGTCCTAAGCTTAGAACAATTTCTAGAAAAATAAGATAACATAAAGACCACAATCGGACAATATGTACAGTTCTTCTTCTACCCAGCCGGGCAAAGAATTTATTTTTAAGAATGTTTGACAAGGAGTCAATTCAAGTATTACAATATCGTATCAAACATGATAATGTTTGAAGTAAGGCACAAGCCTGTGCCGTACTCATCAAGATAGAGAAAAGTGGTGAGAAAAGGGTGCAAAAGAAAGGATAGTTTACATCAGGCAAAGGAGAGGTTGAGCAAAAACAGTGGTACTGCTTTAGAATTTAAATTTGCAGTATTCCCTTTAGTAGATCATACAAAAATAAATCAATCAATGTTAGAAATGTATGTCTACATAACAGTGTCGAGGATAAAACGGGTGGCATGGTCCACCAGGACGAGGATGAAACGGTGACCCTGAGATGTTCGGGGCTCCAGGGGTCCCACGATGTCGATCCCCACCCGCTCGAAGGGAGTGTTGATGACTGGGAATGGTTTCAGGGGGACCTTGAGCTTTCCGCCGCTCTTCCCGCTGGCTTGGCAGGTGGGGCAAGTCCAGCAGTGATTGCTTACATCATTCCTCATCTTGGGCCAGTAGAAATGGGTCACCAGGCGGCTGTACAACTTGTCCTGCCCCAGGTGCCCGGCGAGGGGCACATCATGTGCCAGATTCAGGAGGAAGTCTCTGAACTGGAGGGGGACCACCAGTACCCGGCTGGCCCCCAGCTCGGCAATCTTTTGTTCACTGTAGAGGAGATCGTTGTCCCAATAGACCCAGTGGGAGCCCGAGGGGTCTCCGGTGCTTAGAGCGGCGGCTTGCTGTCGGATCCCCTCGAGGGAGGGACACGTTTTCTGTACTTGACGGAACCGCTCTCGTGTGGGCCCACCTTCTTGGCGCCATTGGGCCAGTTCCGGGAGGTCACTGAGCGGGGCAATTTCTTCACGGTTGGGCCCCAGTGGACCGGGCTCAGGGTCGGTGTCTTCGGAGACGGCTGGCGGTGGAGACTCGGGCCACTCTGGTTCTTCGGTTGGGGTGGCGGCTCGGGCGGCCATGGATCGGGTTGTCGCGCAGACCCACTCAGGGAGGCCTAGCATCCCCGGATGCTCTCTCCGCTCGACGTCGGCCCAGGGGGAACTCTCCAGGTCGTTCCCGAGGAGGCAGTCTACGGGGCATCGTCCCGGACGGTCACTTTCAGCATGCCCGACACCCCCCCCCACTCAAAGGGGATGCGGGCCATCTGGCACAGGCTCTCGGAATTGTCCGCGGACCGCACTGGGCACAGTACATTGGGCAGGATTTGGTCCGGGGTCACCAGGTGGCAACGGACGGCCGTCACGCTGGCTCCCGTGTCGCGGAGGGCTTCGGCCTGGTGTCCATTAATGGTGACCCACTGGCTGTACTTCTGAGTGTTGGCCGGGATCGGGGCCCGGGGGACCATGTCTCTTTTGCCCAGACATACCAGGGACATGGCGGCGGGCTCCCACTCGGTCTGGTCTTGGTCATAGTCTTCTTCTTTGCCCCTCTCTTCTCCCAGGGAGGCGGCGGCAATCTGGTGGTTTGGTGGACCGGTGGTGCTGGATCGCTGGTTCATTGGGCAGTTGGGGTCATTGGCATAGTGACCGGTCGCTGGCATTTGTGGCAGATAATGTTCGAGCGGGGTCCCGGCCGTGCTGGGGGGGGCTCCTCTTCTGGACAGGGAAGGCAAAGTGTTGGTCGGGGGAGGCACCGCGAGGGCGTCCCTGTTCCGGCTCTGGCCTCCTCCGCCGCCTCGCTGATGGTGGGGCCCCTGGGGAACTCGGCCTTGGTCTCCCATCGAGTTCCGGGGGACCCGGGTGCTCTCCCATCGATCAGATTCGATGGCGAGTTTACGTGGCTCGGTCAGTTTGCTGTCGAGGAGATGCTGCCTGAGTTCGACAAAACAGTTGTTGGAGAGGTGCTCCCATACAATGAGGTTGAACAGCTGCTCGTAGGTGGTGACTTGGCGTCCTTTGATCCACCCCTCTAAGGCTCTACTATAGAAGTTCACATACTCCACCCAGGTAGTACCGGGGATTCTCTTGCAGTCTCGGAATCGCTGCCAGTACATCTCGGGGGTGAGTCCATAGCGAGTAAGGAGGGCGGCTTTCATGTGTTCGTAAGAGGTCATCTCGGCGTCGGGGAGCTGTAGCAGGGCGTCTCTCCCCTCGTTGATTAACCTCCCCCACAACCCGGCACCCCAGTCTTTTTGCGGCACCCGGTGCGAGGTCATGGCTACCTCGTAGGCCTTAAACCATTGTTGGATGTCGTCGTTTTTATAGTATTCTCTGACGACATCCTTGGGGATGTGGACCTTGGTGTCCGCAGGAGGAGGTGGGCTCTGGTTCCCGGAGGCGCAGGCCTCCCCATTTTTGGCCTTGATCTCAAGTTCTTTTACACCACACCCGTGCTTGTACGTGAGATTCTTCTCCTCTAAGTCCCTCTGCCTTCGTTTCTCTTCCAGGTCTCCTTGCAGCCGTAGTTGCTCAAGGGCTATCTTTTTCTCGGCCAGCTGTAGTTCTCCATCCAGGCGGAGTCGGGCCAGCTCCAATTCGTGGAGCCGGCTCCTCTCTCGCGCGTCTTCGCGGGAGAGGCCCGTGTTTCTTTCCTCCGCTGGGGTTGTGATGGTTTCCGGGTGCATATCTGGGATCGTGATATCTTCGTTCTGGGGTAGTGTCGCTCCTGTGTCTACCCATGTTTGCAGGGCCTGCTTGAAATCTTCCTTGGTGCTTAGCCCAGTGGTAGCGATGCCCAGGTCCTTGCAGAATTGTTTCAATTCTTTGTGGTTATAGTCTTCCAACCGTTCCATCTGGAACTCTGCGGTTAGTCTGGTTTCCTTGGTAGTCATGGTCGTAGTGTGATTCTGTCAGTAGTGGGCGAGTCACTCTCTGTACGATCTGCATCGGCTCGGATCGCACCGCCAGCCACCAATGTTAGAAAGGCGATCTTAGGGGGGAGGCAGAGGCTGTCTGGCCGATCATCCCGAGACCCACCTCTCCTTCTAGAACTGGCCGAGCGAAGTCGAGAGGCCTCCTGGCGAGGTTCCTCTCCTAGGATCGTACAGGCGAGCAATCACACCACTACAGATGGACACCACACAAGGATAGATTCTTAGCGTCTTTATCAGCAATCAAGGCAGGTTATCTCAGCAATACAGGTGAGGAAAATTGAATTTTGCCCTGTTGTGTGTCCCTACGTGTTCCCCATCTTATGTTATATGTGCATGATTAATATGCATATATTCCCCCTATGACCGAATAAAGACGCACTTATAGTTGTGTCCAACGTTAGTATGTCAGTTATCCAGCCCCCCTGAAAGCAACGTGAATTAGGCTTCTAGGCCTATGTTGCCAACATCTTTACAGTGTGCACGTTAAGGTTATCGAGTTGCACCCGTTTTTAGGCCTCAAAGGGCCCGGACACCAGATTCGAGTTCTCCAGTCTCCTGAAGCACTGCTCCGAGAGAAGCAGCCCCCACCTGCATCCCTGACCCTTCACTTACTTCCTGCCAAGCAGCGCGGTGCCCGGCCTGGCTCTGCCTGCCTGCCAAGAATATGTTATGCCTATAGTTATCAGTTCAGCTTCGTCTTCACATTCCTAAGCTAACGAACCGCATAAACATGCTTATCTATAGTCTAGTCTTTCTGTCTCCATGCAAGTGAATTACTGTATTAATATCCATAGAAGATTCATAGCACACGCAATACATGAAGAATATATGCATGCACCAGCCTTAGTGACAAGTACAAGTAGCCTTTACCCTGATGACTTTTAGATTCAAGCAGCATGTACTCCAAACACGAGATATCAGATATGCAATAGGTACATGTCGTCCTGACATCCTAGACTTTAGTCTACTCCTCTAGTGCTAGAAGTCAGAGCCCCCAGCTCTCCCCAGTTACACGTCATGGTCCGTTTGCGCGCACCACTAGGTTAAAGGTTCCAGCTACCCAGGTAGCCCCCTCCATGCATCCACCCACTTATGACACTTCTGTGACGTTTACACCACATGTCCACGTGCACGCCCTGTGCACGCCTTCTTTGTACGCCCATATGTTCTTATCGTTCGTTTGTCACTTGTTACGCCTACTGTATTCAATGCAATTGTACTGTTTTACTATATATACAATGTAATGTAAATTAGACGTAGCAGCTGCCATTCCATTCCATTGCAGGCTATCCCGATCCTGTCCCTTCCCTTATGCCTGATTAAAGCCTGATCGACTCAGATACCCCGGATCCTGCCTCTTATTTATTGAGCTATCTGTTTTATTTAACGCATAGAAAAATAGTACCGGTAATTAATTATTTATTTACCACATAAATGGCGCCCGAACAGGGACCTGCCCTTTCCCCACGCGCCGGCGATGTAACGCAGGCCCCCTGACCCTTCTACAGCCGTGACGGACCCCCGTGCACGTGCAGATATTTCTGCTTCAAGCCTCCCTCAGGCCCACGGAGGAGACGGAGACTGCGGTCCAGCATCCAGACGAGGCGGTGAGGAATGCGGCGAGTCCCGACCAGAGCCCAAGCCGAGAGTACAGGGTCCGAGGTATCCGGAGGCCCACCTGTTCCGAAGTCCGAAGCCCGAAGCGCATGCGTAGTGTGAAGCAGTAGCCAGACGTCGTAGCAGTCCAGTCCAGTCCGAGGCCTTCAAGTATTGCTTCCCGGTGAGTACCGTTGCCGGGGGTATCTAGACGGGCACATTAGTTTGTGTCCGGTCCGATGGGTTTGGGTACGCAGATCCAGTCCGACGCATCCACCTAGGTGGGTACCGTATGACGTGTCTCTTTATGGGACCGGTATGTTCTGTACTGTTTTAGCAGTGCATCTAGTAATTCTAGCAGGTCTGTTCTCGAGAATTCAAGTATTATGTTTCCAATGTATCAGGTAGTATTCTGTTCGAACTGTTATTAATGTGTTTTTGATGTCGTGGTATGTGTGATTTGTTTTGCTATTCATTATTGTGTTTATCGTGTATTGTATTGTGTTCAGGTCAAGGATGCCTCTGTTCTCAAAGTTACGTCAGATAGGAACCAGAAAAGCGTTACTCGAAGAATCAGTTCCTGTCCCTCCCAGGGACAGTCCAGGACATTTTATGTATCATAAGCATGGCTTAGATGCCATATTATATCTAGATTTATGGGTTGATTACACCAAGAATCTCGAAGAGAAATATAGATGGCCCGTTTCAGGAACATGGGATGCCGAGTGCATCATGAGAGTAGAGGAAGCATTATGGAAAAAGAAAGCCAGACAATCCCAGAAAGATGCCATAGAATTATGGCGTAAAGAATTGCACAAAAGATCAGAAAAAGAATTCAGAAAAGCAGAATTAAGTAGGGAATCCTCAGAAAAAGCCCAAGAAAGGGAACTTCTAGAAGAAGGTGAACGAGTTAGAACAGAACAGTCAGACAGACAAAGAAATGCCCTTGTTAAAGGCATGTATCCTCTTCTTGCCGAGGGTTTGCCGAACGCGACCCCGGAAGCATCCAGAAATTTTCCGCCGCCATTGGTCCCGACTAAGCTACGTCATAAACCGACCGCAGCTGAAATTTTCCTTTCTTCTTATTTAGACGATACTGTCCCAGAATATGCAAATCCGAATTCTACTCCGCCTGTTCAACCTCAACACCCTGTTAATAACGTAATTCCTGTTCCTCCAGCCACTGGTCCCGGGAATCCCGTTAATGTGCCAGTACCCCCGGACCAGCCCACATCACGTATCCCAGTCACTTTACCAGTACAGTCAGTATTAATTGACGATTCCAGTTCAGGGGGAGCGGCAGGAGGTGCTCCTACCACCCCGCCTCAAATAAAACGACTGACGCTGAGAGATGCAGCGTTACAGAGTACGCCAAAAGTCACTACATACGCAGCCCTCAAGAAATACCTTACAGATTGTATATATGATTCAGTGCCAGGTGAAGATCACATGATATTATATTCCGTACGTTTACGACGAGTTGCCAACTTTTTGGTTACTCTGCCAGATATGAAAGAACATCTAGACAGAATATATCATTTTGTCCGAACAGGGAAGAATCCAGAAAGTATTCACAAAGCTATGGCACACAGAAAAGTCGAGATTCAAAGCATGATTTTACAGTTCTTGATTAACTGTTTAATAAGAGAGCAAGATCATCCTGATAAAAACAAAGACGAGATGAAGGTCCTGACAAGGTGGAGTGACAATATAGCAGATGGAAAACACAAGACACAAAATAGTATAGAAACCATGTACAGAAAAATCCGCAAGGAAATCCTAGACATTCACGAGAAAGAAAAAGCAATGAGAATAACCGAGAAAGAGAATGACACTTCAGACGAAGATATAGACACAGAGAACCCTACCAGAATAGCGTATGTAGGTAGAACGAGGCCTTCTGATAGACACACTCGCTCAGATTCCAAGAAATCTTTTCTTCCACCAGTACCAGAACAATGTTCTCTTGAGCATTTATTTCAAGCTACCGACAAAATTCTGAAACTACGGACAGGTTACAGTGAGCTTAGTACCATGCATGAACAGGAACTAGCCCGATCAGCAGTTCGATGGACTAGTGATTCTACCACATTTCCAGACGAAATAGTGGCCCAAATGTTTCTGAAACTACCCCCAGACGAGCAGCGGCTGGTGGGTATATACATGATTCAGCACCTCATCACACTGTACGAAAATCAGCATTCTGATCCAGGTCCGTTATATAATGTATTGAACGAGTTACTCCTAAACCGATGGAAAGGTCTAGGTACCGATTTAATTAATGTCATTCTAGAACAACGTTACAAGTACAGTACGTTCCTGACTCCGCATTTTGTTCCGGTTCCACCCCCAGTAAGAAAACCATTTTACATAGATAGACAGAATCCTTTGCGAGAAGTGCATCCAGTTAAGTCAGCGGGAGGTGAACTCGAACGAGTATTTGTTTACACCCCTATAACGAAAATAGAACTACTAGAAATGAAAAAGTTAGTGCCTTGTCACGATAAAGATCCAGCAGGGTTCCACCGTGAATTAAAGGATATGCTCCGTATGGGAGAATACACGTATCCTGATATCATTAAAATGTTAAAGGTCCTGTTGCCGGCGGGCATATATGAAAAACTTAAAGAGAAAGAATGGGAGGTGGGAGAGAAAAAGATTGATTGGACCGCATTAGAGAACGAAGATAACACACGAGTTCCAGGTACCGGTCTCGGGGAAAAAGCCAAAGCATTGCCCGAACTGTTAATACAAGTCTTGCCAAGATTATTAACCACGAAAAAGGAAGACTGGGATGCTATCTCAGCCTGTAAACAGAAACTGTCAACTGGAACAGTAAACAGAAACAAGACGAGGACACTAGTGATTTTTATTCCAGATTTGAGAAATGTTTCATTATTAATAGTGGTTTGAAAACAAGTAGTGAATCGTATCCCCATCTTTTTGTTACCAAACTAGTTGAGAATTCTTTACCACAAGTTAAAAATCGAGTACTGAAAGTCGAGAGTACCTGGCAAGCTAATACTCCATCACAGATGCTCCAGATGCTACAGTATCACCAGAACAGAACTAGAGAAGAACAAGAACACGAAAGGAGACGTATGAAAGACACGAAAATGAAAGTACTAGTTGCACAGTCTGTTCCGCAAGACAGCCAGAAGAGGGGTACGAATCAGACCAGTCACTCTGCAACTCCCGTTAAAGGGACCTGCAACTACTGTAAACAGCCAGGTCACTATATAAATGAATGTGCAGTTCTGAAACACAACATAGCTACTGGTAAGACAAAAGAGAGACCGCGTCTTCCTAGACAAGAACATGTTCCGCAGAATACGCAATCACCGCAGAACGCACAACAGACAGTTACAGGACCGCAGCCTATAGCTGCCACACAACACGTTACACAGCAAATGTACCAGTATGCACAGTCAGACTATCCAGAATATCAACAGTATTCATGAAACAGCCTAGAGAGGGAGGTTGGCTTGCCTCTCATCGAGGTTCCTGTAGATCAAGAGGGTCCCTATGTACACAGTCAAGTATTAGGGAAAGACAGAAAGTTTCTGATCGATACAGGGGCAAGTAGGACTACCATCAGTCATGACGAGGTTCCAGGGGCTCCACTCTCAGGCTCAAGAAATGTTTCCCTGGGATTTTCAGGAAAGCCTATTGTTAATGAAATATCGAAACCAGTTTCTTTAGAAGTTGGTCCATTGTCCCGAACTACAGATTTGTTACTTACGAAATCATGTCCAGAAAACTTACTAGGCATCAAAACCTTGAAAGAGTTAGGTGCAATAATTTGCTGTTCTCCGGAAGGAGTGAGATTGTTCTTACGCGATTTTAAAGGTCATTATGTGTTACGTGATTTTGATCCAAGATTACAGAATGTACCACAGCACTTATGGGCGCAAGGTCCAACTGATGTAGGTTGTATGCACATTACACCATATCGTGTCACCCTGAAACAAGGAGTTGTATTACCGCGAATCCGACAATACAAATTGCCACCCGAGGCTGTAACAGCCTTAGCCAAAATTATTGACAAACTCATTGCTCAAGGAGTGGTTGTAGAAACTGACTCCAATTTATGTAATTCTCCTATCATTCCGATTCTTAAACGTACCGATCCAAATGCACCTCCAGTCTATCGATTGGTAATTGACCTTCGAGAACTTAATAAATGTATCATACCTCAGTACCCAGTGGTTCCAGATATTTCTTCCTTATTGACTACAATTGATTCCGAAGCAGCGTTTTTCACTGTTATTGATCTCAAGAATGCATTCTTTAGTGTTCCAATTCATCCAGACAGCCAGTTTCTTTTCGGTTTCTGTTTAAATGGAAGAAGCTATAAATTCACACATGCACCTCAAGGATTCACGGAAAGTCCTAGTATTTACAGTCAAGCACTTAAAAGACAACTAGACAATATTCGCATGCCAACTGACACTGCCCTGCTCCAGTATGTCGATGATCTACTGATCACAGCCCGTACAGAACGTGATTGCGAACGTGCATCACTGACAGTCTTGTATTTCCTGGCAGAGATGGGGCACAAGGTGTCCCCTTTGAAGCTACAGTTCTGTGTCCAGCAAGTGGTCTACCTTGGACACTTACTGTCCAAGAGGGGTAGGCAGTTGACACCAGACCGTATCCAGTTAATAGCAAATCTTCCACAGCCCAAGACACAGAAGGAGGTACGAGCTTTTATCGGCCTCACTTCTTACTGCAGACAATGGATCCCTCAGTACGCATATCTAGCCAAACCACTGATACAATTAACGACACAGGAGGCAGCGACATCGACTGTCCTCCCGTGGACCCAGGAACATACACTTGTTTTCAATTAATTAAAGAAAGCTTTATGCAATGCACCTGTTTTAGCGACACCAAACTACAGTAAGCCTTTTACACTTTTTGTTACTGAACGTGATGGTACAGCATTATCTGTTCTCACGCAAGATCAAGCGGGACAACACAAGCCTTGTGCTTATTTTTCTAGCACATTAGATCCAGTGGCCCAGGCTTTGCCTGCGTGCCTCAAATCAGTTGCAGCCACAGCTTTAGCTATCAGACAAAGTGATTCCATAGTGTTAGGACACTCCCTGACAGTACAAGTTCCACACTCCGTGGAAGTTCTTTTAAACCGAACACAGACTCAGCACTTGACCATTGCACGATTGACAGGATATTAACTGACACTGTTTCAGCCACACATAGAGATCAGACGCTGCAACGTTTTAAATCCTGCTACACTGTTACCCTCAGTTATTTCAAGCCCTGCCGCACATGACTGTGTGGAAGTTGTTAACACCATGACGAAGCCAAGACAAGACTTGACAGATATTGCATTACCTGACCCAGACCTGACACTTTACGTGGATGGTTCATGTATGAGAACAAGTACAGGAGAGTTAGTAGCCGCGTATGCCGTGACTACTGAAACTGAAGTTATAGAAACACATCGTATTGATACCCTGTCTGCTCAAGCAGCAGAGCTCATAGCTCTGACCCAAGCCTGTATACGAGCCAAGAACCTGAAAGTAAATATATATACAGATTCACGTTATGCATTCGGAGTCGTACATGACTTTGGAGTCCTTTGGCAAGAACGAGGTTTCATGACCTCTCATGGAACCAAGATCCAGCATGGCCCCCTCATTCAAGCTCTGTTAGATGCAATACATTTACCGACAGCTATTGCCATTATGAAGTGCAAAGCACATACGAAAGTCACTGACATCATTTCCCAGGGTAACGACCTGGCAGATCGAACAGCCAAGCTCACAGCTCAGACTCCAGACATTCCAGTTGACACGACAAAGACAGACGTTCCAGTCCTGACGACTTGTATGTCAGTTAAAGACCCTACACAAGATATACTAGACATACAGACACATGCTACCCCAGACGAAATCAAGAAATGGTCTGAACAAGGAGGGGTCCAGACAGATCAGGGATGGTTGACGAAGGGAAAAGCCACATGGTTTCTCCCCGACTCTATGGTTCAAGTCATTATTAATACTGCACATAGTCCAGCACATTTAGGAGAAAAAGCCATGCTAGACAGTATCCAGAATATTTGGTTTAACAAGCATTTACGAGCAGCAGCCAAGCAGAAAGTACGTACCTGCATGATCTGTTGTCAGTTCAATCCAGGTAAAGGTGTTCCGGTGGAACAAGGTGGATTCCATCCTCCTGACCACCCTTTTGAAGTCCTCCAGATGGATTATATTCAGATGGATAGATGTCGAGGTTTCAAGTATGTCCTCGTAGTCGTATGCGCGTTGTCCAGATGGACAGAAGCATATCCAGTTCCAGATTACACTGCCGCGACCACTGCTAGGCAGTTGGTTCGTGAGTTTTTCCCCCGCTATGGCTTGCCGAGGATCGTGTATTCAGATAACGGCCAGCCATTCTCATCTGAACTCATGAAACAAGTATCACTTCTGTTAGGGTACCAGTGGAAGTTCCATTGCGTACGACACCCCGAAGCAGCTGGCCTTGTCGAAAGACATAACCAGACCCTGAAAATCCGCATTGCAAAAGTATGCGCCGAGAAAGGCGTAGATTGGTTGGTAGCACTGCCAGTCGCCCTTTTTTACATGAGAATGGTCGCACACTCCCGATCAGGTCTGTCCCCTTTTGAGGTAGTATTCGGTCGTCCCCCAAACATGTGGGGTACACCTATTCCCCGTAAAATAACTGATGTTTCCAGTAATATGCTGACAGATTACCTAGCTTCCTTGATGTCTGCACTACTCTCTTGTCGTTCACAGGTCGCGGCTGCCTTTCCAGACAACACCCAGGTGAAACCACACGAGGTCATACCAGGCGACCTTGTGCTTGTGAGGAACTTTGATCGTTCAAGTCCGCTGGAGCCCCGCTGGAAGGAGCCGAAGATCGTTCTAATGACTACAAGGACCGCCGTCAAAATCGAGGGCCGCAAAGGCTGGCTACACTCCAGCCACGTGAAGAAATTCCATGGACTACGTCCAAAGACTTTTTCCAAGGACTGCCCCGATACAGACTCTAAACTTCCCCTGTTAGAGAAAACTCCGCAGCAGGAGTATAAAGCAAAGTTAAGGTCTAGCAAGTCAGACAGTTTAATTGTTTAAGTCCCTCTCGGGTGAAGCGGTTAGACAGGTTCCTGACATGTATAAGAAAGACCCCCATAGTGAGAGAGATAGACGAAAGTCCAAGAAAATGTCCTATCGCAAGTCTCTCCGAAGTCGATGCATTGTTTTCTTATTAATACTGTTATTTCTGAGTCTTACGATCACATGCATAAGTTATGTGTTACATGTATTTTTTCCTCCTCTTGGCTCACATGTACATCTTTCCTCTAATGATACAGTAGAGCACACTTTTAGTGAACTGCCTCCTCACGAGTTATCCTACCGACTTGCAATGCGCAACAATACTTTCATACGTATGTTACACTATTCACACCAGACCAGCAATGCCACAAATTGTTGGGTATGTGGTCGACTCCCCCCTTACCAGACCGTGAAGGGAGCTCTGCCGCTCTTTCCTTATCCGTTTTCACACAATGGTTCGTGTGGAGCATGGTCCACATTAACGTCATCCTCAGACGACAAGTCCCTTTTGAATAGAACATGTTTCCCAGACAAGGAAGGTCTTTCCCATAAAACAGGGTTAGATCTAGAAAATGAAGTATATGATCTAGGTAATTATTCCTCGAATTTCATGGTTTTAAATGTCCACTCCGATACTACTCCAGACTCGCCTTCAATCACAGTTCTACCAGTAAAAGGTGAATTATGTGTTAGAAAGAATGGTTCAATACGCTTAGGACACAGTGATTGTACTACTGTGGTCGAGTATAGTGACAGTGGGAAATCTATTTTCAAAGCCTCACGTCATTCCTATTTCATATGTGGTCAGACCGCATATATACGTTTGCCCCTAGATTGGGATGGAACATGTTACATTGCCTTCCTACTGCCACCAGTTTTCCTAGCCCCATCTGATTATCACAGAAATACACATCTAGTACACGTTAGACACCGAAGGGAGATCGAGTCCCCAATTGTCGATCAGACTGAAACTGCATTAGAACAGTATACAGACTTTAATAAAGGTTTCTTCTTCTTCATAGGTCCTGTCCAGAATAGTAAATTGATACGTAGGTTAACCAGAACCCTTGAAGCAGTAGTGAATGAGACTACTTCTGCCCTAGGTAACTTAACCGAGGAGCAATCTGCTATGCGTTTTGTCGTTCTTCAAAACCGCCTCGTTCTTGACGTCATACTGGCCGATAGGGGCGGAGCTTGTAGAGTCATCGGATCTAGTTGCTGCATTTTCATTCCTAATAACGCACCGTCTGTATATTCAGCTATAACTAGACTTCATAAAATAGCCCATCAGTTACACCAGAATCCAGGCACCTGGACATGGTCCGGTTGGCTCTGGAGTATAATATCTGCCTGGGGATGGAAAGTACTGTCATTCCTGGGTATAGTAGTAATGATCATATTCAGTTGCTGTCTCTGTTTACAATGTGGGCCAGCGATTTGCGGCTTGTGCGCCACATCATGTATTCCACGTCCTAAATCCCGTTCCCAGAAGATAAGCGACGAGCAAATGATGCTATATGAACAGATAGATGGTATCATGAATATTGATGTTTCCTGAAGGAAACGTAGGGCACAAGGAGGGAATGAGGAAAATTGAATTTTGCCCTGTTGTGTGTCCCTACGTGTTCCCCATCTTATGTTATATGTGCATGATTAATATGCATATATTCCCCCTATGACCGAATAAAGACGCACTTATAGTTGTGTCCAACGTTAGTATGTCAGTTATCCAGCCCCCCTGAAAGCAACGTGAATTAGGCTTCTAGGCCTATGTTGCCAACATCTTTACAGTGTGCACGTTAAGGTTATCGAGTTGCACCCGTTTTTAGGCCTCAAAGGGCACGGACACCAGATTCGAGTTCTCCAGTCTCCTGAAGCACTGCTCCGAGAGAAGCAGCCCCCACCTGCATCCCTGACCCTTCACTTACTTCCTGCCAAGCAGCGCGGTGCCCGGCCTGGCTCTGCCTGCCTGCCAAGAATATGTTATGCCTATAGTTATCAGTTCAGCTTCGTCTTCACATTCCTAAGCTAACGAACCGCATAAACATGCTCATCTATAGTCTAGTCTTTCTGTCTCCATGCAAGTGAATTACTGTATTAATATCCATAGAAGATTCATAGCACACGCAATACATGAAGAATATATGCATGCACCAGCCTTAGTGACAAGTACAAGTAGCCTTTACCCTGATGACTTTTAGATTCAAGCAGCATGTATTCCAAACACGAGATATCAGATATACAATAGGTACATGTCGTCCTGACATCCTAGACTTTAGTCTACTCCTCTAGTGCTAGAAGTCAGAGCCCCCAGCTCTCCCCAGTTACACGTCATGGTCCGTTTGCGCGCACCACTAGGTTAAAGGTTCCAGCTACCCAGGTAGCCCCCTCCATGCATCCACCCACTTATGACACTTCTGTGACGTTTACACCACATTTCCACGTGCACGCCCTGTGCACGCCTTCTTTGTACGCCCATATGTTCTTATCGTTCGTTTGTCACTTGTTACGCCTACTGTATTCAATGCAATTGTACTGTTTTACTATATATACAATGTAATGTAAATTAGACGTAGCAGCTGCCATTCCATTCCATTGCAGGCTATCCCGATCCTGTCCCTTCCCTTATGCCTGATTAAAGCCTGATCGACTCAGATACCCCGGATCCTGCCTCTTATTTATTGAGCTATCTGTTTTATTTAACGCATAGAAAAATAGTACCGGTAATTAATTATTTATTTACCACACAGGTACAAATGGATCGAGGGATCCTTTAGGTCTTAGTAACTGCTGGAAGGGGGTAGCGGGACAGTCTTGATACCAGCCTGGTACAGGGATACCCTACGGTCAGCTCTCAATCCTCGAGCTAGGGGGTTCCTCGGGGTTGGGCCGCGGCAGCGCCAGCAGGGCTCCAAAGATGGTTTCAGCAAGGTTGGGCCGCGGCAGCGCCAGCAGGGCTCCAAAGATGGTTTCAGCGAGATCGGGCCGCGGCAGCGCCAGCAGGGCTCCGAAGAAGGTTTCAGCGAGGTTGGGCCGCGGCAGCGCCAGCAGGGCTCCAAAGATGGTTTCAGCGAGGTTGGGCCACGGTAGCGCCAGCAGGGCTCCAAAGATGGTTTTAGCGAGGTTGGGCCGCGGCAGCGCCAGCAGGGCTCCAAAGTTGGTTACAGGGTTCGAAGTAGGTGAGTTCTTCTCAGGGTCTCTCGACTCCAGGATACAACTGCCGACCCATTCCAGGGCTGCCCCAGATATAGGACTGGAGTCCTTTGATGTCCGGACCCTCGCAACTGGGAGTCAGAGGGGCCGGGATGAGAGTGTCCAGACACCCAGCAGGAGGGTGGAGCCAGCGCCCAGGGAGGCCGGAGGGCGATCGAAACCAGGCGTCCGTGGACGGCTGGAGGGCCATCAAAACTCCCCTCCTCCTTGATCCGTCAAGTGGCCGTTTTACCACCTGGTTGGATCTTGGTGCCTCGATGTCGGTGCTTTGTTGGGGCCGCGGCCGAGGTCGAGCCGAGGCCACGGGGTCCGACGGGGAAGGCCCAAGATGGAGTCGGGGCCTGAGAGGGTGGCCCGGGATAGGGATCGGGCCAGCAGCGTGGGGCGAGTAGGGGTCGCCATGTTCTGGTGGGGGAGAGCCGGGGGTTGCCAGGGGTGGCAGCTCTCGAGAAGGTTGGAGGGGGTATCTTCAGTCCGAGGGATAGGGGTCGATGTCGTCCAGGGCCCACCATGCGGGAGGAGTGGGACCACGCCACGAGGCCGGTTCCAACACCCACATACAACCACACACACACAACCACAAGCACACACACACAACCACAAGCACAGAACCACACACACAACCACAAACACAATACACACACACAGCCACACACACATACACAACACACACAACCACACGCACACACACAACCACCAGCACACACACACAACCACACACAACCACAAACACCACACACACACACAACCACACACGACCACACATGACCACACACAACCATACATACGACCACACACAACCACACACACAACCACCTACATGCACAACCACACACACAACCACACACAACCACACACACACAACCACACACCCACAACCACACACACAAAACCACAACCACACACACAACCACACAAACACCCACACACATCCACACACAACCACACACACAACCACAACCACACACAAACACACACAACCACCCACACACACACGCACACACAACCCCACACACAACCACACACCCACACACAACCACACACACAACCACACACAACCACACACACAACCACACACACAACCACACCCACACAACCACACCCACACACAACCACAATCAACCACACACACAACCACACACATAACCACAAACACAACACACAACCACACACAACACCACACACACACACACACACACAACCAAACACACACAAGCACAACCACACACACACAACCACACACACAACCACACACACACAACCACACACACATACACAACCACACACAACACACACAACCACACACACAACCACAAGCACACACACACAACCACACACACACACAACCACACACAACCACAAACTTCAACACACACACAACCAACCAACCAAACATACACACACACACAATCACAACCACAACCACACATACAACCACACACACAACCACAAACCCACAATCACACACACAATCAGACAGTCAGTGCACACTTTCACCAGGAACAGACACCATCAGCCGTCAGTGCACCCTTCCACTAGGCACACACCACCAGCCGTCAGTGCACGCTTTCACCAGGCACATACCACCAGCCGTCAGTGCACGCTTTCACCAGGCACACACACCACCAGCCATCAGTGCACGCTTCCACGAGGCACACAAACCACCAGCTGGCAGTTCACACTTCCACCAGGCACACTCACCACCAGCCATCAGTGCACAATTTCTACAGGCACACACACCACCAGCCATCAGTGCACACATCAATTGTTAACGCATCCACAATTAACTATTGAAGCAATCGCAGTATGGCACACTGTACTTTTAAACATATTCATCTAAAGCACAGCATGCCGCCATTGCTACAAAAATAAATACACACTTTTTTGGCCTACAATTAATAGACTTTTGTTGCAATTGGTGTTGCAATATTTAGCAATGCCAATAGCTCAAATGTAATTAATGCAAGACCTATTGCATTGCAAATGCTTGTTGTTCTTGTTTCTTCCCTCTTCCCTCTGTTTCCTCAAGACCGGGCTTTTTTACCAGGACCCAGCACTTCAGAGCCTACATACCCCCACAGGTGACAGTGCCACGCTCTACAAATGCCGACTGATTGAATGAAAATGCCAGAAATTTTAAGGGGCCACTAGTGAAATATTAAAATACTTTTATGGTATGCCAGAAAAGTGTTACCTTCAGAAGCATTGGAACTCACCCTCCCAAAGAAAACATTGACTAAACGGTGGCAAGACAGTAGACATTCAACATAATCATAAAGATATTATTAGATCTACTTAAAATTCATATTTACCTTCATATTTGAACACCACCTAAGCCAAACACCTTTGACTGCTCATTGTTTTTCTCATTAATGGCAGGTCTATAATAAAATAGGCTTGTGACATATTAATCTTCATGAAACTCAGAGCACTAATTCACTTAATATTAGAGAATTGTGAGGGGGTTAGGGTGAGGGTACAAGTTGGTATAGATAGTTATCAGTTTCCAGCACAATAGTCCAAACCACATAACTAATAGGTATATAGAAGCATACCAACACTGTCTATAGAACACTAATGGGAAAACAACGTTAAAGTGGAATACAACAACTATTAACTATCCATGTGTGAGACGCTGACCTGGTATATGATGTCCGCTAATGGAAGTGGGCACCCTGCACCAGTCCAGACAACCCTTAGGTGACTTAAGAGGTCTTTGACAACCTTAGAAAGCTCTTTAAGTGGTAGCTGTGGAGAGCAGCCTTCAGGCTTAGTCCAGAAGGAGTGTAAAGCAGCTTGTTTTACCAGAATGCATTCTTGTAGTATAGATTTATGGGGAAAAAGAACTACACAAGGTATTTCTAAAAATATGTATTTATTATACAATACTTTCTAACACGTTTGCCCCTCTATATAAAAAACAGCTCATCATTGATGATTTTCAGAAAGCAAGTAAAGACTTGGCTATTTATCCAATAATGCATAAGAGGTGCCTCTCTGTCTGCTCTGTCTGCTTAGCGCCGAGACACCACTCGTGGTATTTGTTGCGCTCTATAAATTTAAATAATAATAATAATAATAATCGTCTACCCAGAGATAAAAACAATGCACACACTGCAAAGAAATACAGTAAGTAGCTCAGAATACAGAGTGGACCCGGGGGGTGGAGGGTTTGGCGTGATGGGGATCAATCCATTTACTAAGAAAGTGGTATAAGAACACAACTCGGGTCAAGACAATGTCAATGTCAAGAGGAGGTAGACATACTGGTAGACCAAGGAACCACCCATGGTGAGTAGATAGGGACTCCACGGAGAGCGTGCGCAGTGACGGAACACGACAACGTAATCCGTACAAATCAATGTGTAAGTCGCGGTTAGAATTTTAAAGATTAAGGACCCTTCTCAGTGGACCCTGAAGAAACCCTGTGGAAGGCAGAAGGTTGGAGAGCCACCCCACCCGTGGATACCCTAGTACCCACATTACCTACACCAGGGGTGCCGGGTGCATAGATGTGAAGTGGTATTGGAAACCGCTGTCGAACCCAATGGAGCACTTCAGGAAAGTGCCACTGCTGTAGAAGGAGAAAGTGTCCAATGGAATCTGAAGGTGGATTCTAGTTTAGAGGTACCTGCAAGCAGATGGAATGGAGTCTATGTCACTCAGGAGGCACCAGGAGATCTGCAAGACGAATGCCCACCAATGTCAGGTGTCTTAAGAGAGTTGATGAGGACCTTGACTCTGAAGCTGAGAGGACCAGGGGCCGCTGAGGAAGACCAGGAGCCATGCATGAGCTGTATATATGTTTACAAATATAACAGATATGTGGGCTGATATACAAAGGGATGTTGCAAATGTATGAAAGCCATCATCCACAAAAGCTCCCTCCGAATGACAACCTCCATCTCTAATGACTCCTTGCCCCCTATGGGGCACATCCACTTCCAGATCCAGGTCAACCCCAGAACAACTCTACACCAGACTCTCGCTCACAGACCTCCCAGACCCCGGGCCCCATTTACTAACATCATCCCAGACCATATCACGCCCTCGCCCCCATGGACAACCTTCTGCTTGGAGACCTGAATTTCCACCTTAACAACTGCAGCGACCCCAACTCCACCGCCCTCCGAGACAACATCGCCAAAATAGGACTGAAGTAACTCATCACCACCCACACCCACAAGGCGGGACACACTCTCGACCTCATCTTCACCGGAGGAAACAACACTCGCTCCAGTCATACCACGCAATTCCTCTGGACAGACCACCAATGTGTCCCCTTCTCCTTTTCAAAATCCACAGCGCACACGCCTATGCCATGCCCCCACACAGAAACTGGAGCAAGATCCCTGAAAAGCACCTTGCCTCCGCCCTCAGCCAGAATCCTCCCCCCACCATGACCGACACCAACTCTGCAGCCAATGACCTCCACAAATGGATCGCCGACTGTGGAAACACACTCGCACCCCTCCAGAACTCCAACAGATAACACACCAGGTAAGCCACCTGGTTCACCATGGACCTCTGAGAATCCAAACGCTTGTGCCGACGACTCGAGAAAGCATGGAGGAACAGCAAAAGCCCAGAAGCACACAGCGCCTACAGAACCGCCACTATGGCACACTACCAACTTATCAGATCTACAAAGAGGAACTTTATCCAGGACTGAATCCTCTCCAACTCCTGCAACTCCAAAGAACTCTTCAACAGCATACAAGAATTCAACAGACTTCCCAGCAAAACCTCTGACGTCCCTCCCTCCCAGGACCTCTTTAACAAACCCGGCTCCTTCTTCCACCACAAGATCAGGACACTCTACGACAACTTAGACGAACATGACCAAAGCACCAATCCAACACCTTCCACAAGCAACACCACTCAGCCGACCATCCTCATCTGGACCCTTGCCACCACAGAGGACACTGCTAAGACCATGAGGAGCATACACTCGGGAGCACCCACTGACCCCTGCCCACCGCACATCTTCCACAGGGCTGCCTCCGCCATTGCACCAGAACTACGATGGACAATCAACTACACCCTCGAAACAGGCACGTTCCCCGATGACTGGAAACACGCAAAAGTCAAACCCCTCCTCCAGAGACCTGAGGCCCATATCTCTCCTCCCCTTTGCAGCCAAAGTCACAGATAAGATTGTCAACATCCAGCTAATGAACCTTATAGAATCCAACGACATCCTTGACGCATCTCAATCTGGCTTCCGCAGCAACCACAGCACCGAGACTGCCCTCCTAGCCGCCACGGATGACATCCATGCACTACTCGACTAAGGCCACACCACAGCCCTCATCCTACTAGACCTATCAGCAGTCTTCAACACCATCTCCCACCGCACACTAGCCACCAGACTCCACGACGCAGGCATACAGGGAACTGCTCTAGATTGGATCCGCTCCTACCTCGCAGGGCGAACTCACAGAATAAGACTCCCGCACTTCCTCTCCGAACCCACATAGATCAGATGCAGAGTACCCCAAGGATCCTCCCTCTGCCCCATGCTCTTCAACATCTACATGGCCCCCCTCGTAACCATCGTCAGAAAACATGGACTCAGCATAGTATCCTACACCAATGACACCCAGCTCATCCTCTCCCTCACAAAGGAACCCAACATCACAAGGCACAATTTCTAGGAAGGAATGAAGGACGTCACATCCTGGATGAGCAGCAGCTGCATGAAGCTCAACTCGGAGAAAACAGAAGTCCTCGTCCTCGGATCCACCCCCTCCACGTGGGGCGATACCTGGTGGGCCCCACCCTCCGCAACCTCCCATGGACCACGCCCGCAACTGCTGCATCATACTCGACTACTCCCTCACCATGAACTGACAGATCAACGCTGTATCCTCCACATGTTTCAACACCCTCTGCATACTCTTCAAGACCTTCAAATGGATCCACCTGAATCCAGGAAGACCGTCACCCAAGCACTAATCACCAGCAGGCTGGACTACCGAAACGCCTTCTATGCCGGAATCAACAAATCTCTATTCCACAAACTCCAGACCATTCAGAACACCGCAGCCAGACTACTCCTCAGCATCCCACAACAAGACCACATGATCCAGAACCTACGAGACCTCCACTGGCTGCCCGTCAAAAAAAAGTGACCTTCAAACTGCTCACACACGCCTACAAAACCCTCCACAACACCGGACCCCAATTCCCAGACGAAAGAATCTCCTTCCACGCCACCAAGAGAAACCTCCGCTCCTTCGATCTAGCCCTGGCCTAAATCCCCCACATCCACAGAGCCAGAACGGGAGGCAGATCCTTCTCCTACATCGTGGACAAGACCTGGAACAAACTCCCCCTCAGGATCAGACAAAGTCCCACACTGCAAGCATTTAGGTAGAGCCTCAACACCTGGGTCTTCGGATGACCGGAGCTGCCCGAAATCCCCCATTCCCCATGGCCTTGAGACCCTTACAGGTGAGTAGTGCGCTCTACAAATCCCTGATTGATTGATTAGTTTACCAACTAATATAAAGTAAGTGGTGAGTTAGTGGAGTCCTGCATGAATGAAATGTCTTGATAAGAGAAAAGAAGAGAGGACAGCGGGGGAAGGGGAAGAAATCAAAAGAGAGAGGAATGGTAGTGAGAGTATTATTCAACAGCTGGAGATTACTCACTGAGAGATTGTATGATATACAGTAATCAGCAATATTTCAGATGCACTTTATGGCAGAGAAAGAAGAGTACCAGGATAAAGTCAAGTATTGATGGTTTAACTAATAACAGGTAGGTGTCTAGTGTTTTACTTAGTTTCTATTTGGTGTGTTTCTTGTTAAGGTACAAATTTAGTGTGATACATGTTTCTCTAGTGAATTGGACCATTTATGTACTTACAGGAGTTTACAGGTTTTTGATAATGATCATACGATCAAAGAGGAGCAAGTCATCTTTGCAAAGATTGGAGCTCAGCATTACAAAAAAAGAACCTAAGGTAATTAATGGGAGGTCTTGGGTCCACTCTTTGCTTAGGTGTTTCCTAATGTGCAATTTCACTTTAGGCCATAGTGAGGTGAGTTGGAGACAGTACTATAGCATATGTTTATGGTCTCCTGGTTTATCCAGACAGTTCCAGCATTTGTCAGTATCCATAAACCATGTTTCACTAGAGTCCAGAATGCTTTATGGGTTATCCAGAATCTGCACTGTGTAATTTGAGAGTTTGCCAGAAGTTCCCCGCATGGGATGGTGGGGAGGGATCTGGACATGCGTCAAGTAGACTTTAGCTATGAACTGGCAAATATCTAAGGAATCAAGAAGCAATAACAATCTAAAACCTTTCTGATTAGAATTAAAACTGTGCAAGCGTAGCAAAGGAAGTAGTAATCTTACTCTTAAAGATTTATAAAGTGCACAAATGAGTTAAAAGTGCAATGAGTTTATCTGGGAGAGTTATCGGTTGGGCAGGAGGAAAGACTCTCAAACCAACTCCCTTCTCGTGTAACAGCCAATACAAATTGCAGTATCCCCAAACAGAGCCTGGTTAAGTAAAAACGATATTTGGAATTGTCAATTTGGAGATGGTAACATTTTATCTCGTAACTAAGTGCAAGATCATGGTAATTTGCCAGGGAAACTAATGAAGTAGTTTGATGCCTGTGCTTAAGCTGCACCTGCTCAAAGTAGGCAGTCGTTATTTGAGCTTTTTTTTTTTAATAGTTCTTTTTATTAACTAGCATCAGCAGTAAGAATCACGTTACAGAGGTCATTGTCATATTACAAATTACACATCAGGGGGTACCAGGAAAAATAACATTACATACAAGAAGGGAAAATATCACGGGGAGGGGGATTCATCTAAAACAGCATTTCTAGGTGGCGTACAAATGTCTCCCCTGTATCTATTCCAGGGTTCCTGCGACCACTTTCGAGGGCGTCCCCTCGCAAGATAAGCCGTTTTTTCTCTAAACATGCACCAGTCTAAGTTATTTTCCCACACTTCCAGGGTGGGGGGTTGTTCGGCGCCCCATAACTGGGCTATATTTCTTTTAGCTAACATGAAGCCCAAGGTGGACCACTGCGTCTGTGAAGTGTTCAGGTCCGTGTGCTACCATATGTTTAGGAGTCATCAAAGAGACCCAGAAACTTCTTGTGCATAGTGTCATGTATTTTGCGCCAGTATGTGGTGATGTGTTCACACTCCCAGGTGACATGTAAAAATGTACCTACGAGACCCCACTTCCGTCTACACAATCCCGTATCAGACAGTCCCATGTGTACCAACCGGGGCTCTGTCATGTAGACCCTGTGCAGTATCTTAAGCTGAACCAGCCTTAGTCAGGCTGGAATAGCGACTTCCCTAGGCGAAGACACGGCTGCCTGCCAGTCCTCATCATCTAGTTCTATCCCATCCTGCACCCACCTATCCCTCCGCGCCCCGAGGAGATCAGTTTTGTCATTAATTAGCTTCTTGTACATCAAGGAGATCATTTTGTCGGGAAGGTGGCCGTCAAGAATACTATCTGCCAGAGGCGATGCCTCCGGTGGCTGAGCATCCCGAGGCAGTGTAGCATGAAGCGCATGCCGGACCTGCGCATAACGGAAATATTCGGCACTTGTCAGTTCATACTCCGCCTGCATTTCTTCAAACAATTTGATCCTCCCCTTGCCCCAGATTTCTTTGATTGTGGAAATCCTTATTAGGTCCCACTTCTTGAATCCCTTGGTCCTCCAAAGATTACCCAGCTTATCCGAGTCCCAGAGTGGGGTGGCGATTGTTAGCCTATATTCCCAACCCAGGGAACTCGTAGCATCGTGCCATTTCCAGACAGTATGCTTGGTCGGTCCTGTCAAATCCAGTTTATGCGGTCTTGAATACAAGGCCCTGCTATACCTCCCCCGGGAAGAAGCCATCTATCCATGGCACATCCAGGGTCATCAATTGGACCATATGTGCCGTGGTTGATAGCTGCAGCTGAGTGGCCCAGTAGTATCTTTTAATATCAGGGAGGGCAATGCCTCTATCGTACCAGGAAAGTGTCAGCTTAGGCAATACATGATCTGCCCTCCCATAACAGGTTACGCTGTAGACTCTCGACCTCCCGAAAATAACTGACGGGTACTGCGTTCAAAATATTCTGAAGGGCATATAGGAAAGGAGGCAAAGCCATCATTTTAAATAGGGCTGCCCGACCCAACAACGAGAGAGGAAGCTTCTTCCAGTTCGCGATATCACTCCTGAGCCTATGCGAAGGGTGGAAGAAGATTTCGGGCATATCTGACCGATGGGTCAAGAGATATGAAAACTCCCAAATACTTGAAACCTACCGTCGTCACTTGTATGGAGCATTGTCGCAGAGGGACCGGGGGGTCACCCCACAAGACAAACAACACAGATTTCACCCAGTTGATTGAGAGTCCCGAATATCTACCAAAGGATGCCAGTACATCAACTACAACTCCCAGGGACTTACGGGGAAAGGTCAGGTGAGTTATTTGAGCTTTAGTGATGTTGGAAATGCGCACAGGTTCACTAAAAAGCACAGCAGCTCCCAAATCCCTGAAGGTATGCTTAACATAGCCAATACGTGGTATGGACTCAGCGTTGTTGAGGGACAAACACTTAGAGACTATATTTAGAAAATTCCAATTCAGGTGTTTGCCAAACTTTTTACGATAATAGTGACGGGGCAAGCCTCAAAGAATCCCCAAAATAATTTAATCCCAACTCTGGAAGACAGAACAAAGTTGATGTATCCTGTGGAGTCATCAAAAGTTTTTGGAGGAAACCATTTTCTGCAGTTTGTAGGTTGCAACACTCAGAATACTCTCAGACCCTTGCCCCCTATATTGCAATTGAGAGGCATTTTACTCTGTAGAGGGTAATCATTTCTTTTGCTGGTCTATGGGCTAACTAAGTTGCAAAGCGGAAAATTGCTTAGATGACACTATTTGTTTGTAACACCATTAGCGACATCTGAGAGTACCAAATTTAATTGCGAGTTAAATGGTAAGCCCAAACAACAAAAACTCTCAACTTTAGAGATGGGTGCTGAAAAATGTTTTAGATTTGGTATTTTTTGAGCTACAAACCATAATAAAGGCTTCTGATGATTTATCTTAAGCAGACCCCCAGGATATTATGGCATCGATTAGCAAATTTAGCGGCACACATATAGAAATTTAGCGGCATTTAGCGGCACTTTATTTTACTCATAATCATTCATTTTTAGCCTTAAATCAATGGAAACTGTTTTAGCAGAGTATTCCACTTTGAAATAGGCAACCTGGGATATGGAACAGAGGAAGCAGCCCACAGGTGAAGGCTGCTAGTCCTTGGAAATGCAATCCTCCATTTTTTTAGTAAAAGTTCTGAGATGCCCATCAAAGATGGCCTGGTAGCATCCCGTAGGAAATGGCATTCTAGAGCCTTCTTTAGTCTATGCTCTGGGGGAGTCCAGATTGGAGGGACAGGGAGATACCAAAAGAAATTGGAAATTATGCAACCTGTCACAGTATATGACCTGTGGAATCCACTTGAGAGCAGCAAAGGAGAAACTCATAATAAAGGCACTACACAACTGTGCAATGCTTTAAGGCAAATTACTACATATCTTGGCACCCACCCTTCCAGCCTCTCGGGCAAATGCCCGATGCTCGACACAGCCAGGCCGGCCATGATGTGATATCATTTTTCTGTGATGTCCCTTCCACTACCCCTTGAATTTTAGCGAATTGACACCCATGCTCTAGTTGGCCATGTTACCCCCTCACCTTCCATGTCCAATGTGCCTGTATTCAAAATATATCTTGATGCATTGAGACAACCCATACTTTCATATATTATAGCAACTCCTAAATTTGAAAGGTTTATTAAAAAAGGCTTTCTATTTTAGCTTTTACATATATTGTTAGCAAGAAATAAATATACATGAAAAAAATAGGACAGCCTATTTCCGTGATTTATTGCAGTACAACTTTGCTATAACATGAAGTTTGAGTATATGGGCTGATGTTGAATGTTTGTTTGGCCCATGTTAGCAGCTCATAAATCTATTGAATTCATCTTATAACTGCTATAGAAGGTTTATGATGCATGAATTGATGGTGTACGTGTTATCTCCCTGCTTAGGAATGAGAGATCGGCTGCTGGCACCCACAATGTTTACTATGTGTTTCCTACAATGTTTATTATGTGTCTCCGTCTCGGTGACTCCACCACCTGCTCTCTTCCTTTCTCTTCAGGAAGGATTATTTTTTTTTGTATATTTTATTTTTGATTCACAGGGCAACAGTACAGAGCACGACATCATCTGTTCTTTTGTTTATACAGCAATTGGCTTCATCTTATAATGTTCATGTGAAGTAGTGTGGCTCACTGGTTAGAGGCGGCAGACCCGAGAGCAGAGGACGGCCGGGACCAGGGTTCGATTCCCGGCGCGGCAGGTTTCTGGACCAGGGTCAGCGGACTCGATAATTCTCTCGCCTCGGTGCCCACTCTGATCAGCGTTCACACTCGGCAACTCTGGGCATTAGCTTGCCTCATCTTCACTAACGGCCCCACCAGACCGCCGGGGATGCCTGGTCTCACCCTGGAGATACCCATTAAGGGACCATCTCTCAGGGAAGCCAGGAAGGGTTTCGCAGCGGTCGAAGCGCCTTGGGACCCTACGGGTAAGTAGTGCGCTATATAAATGCCTATACATTTACATTTACATAGTACAGCCATAATAATGATAGTACGCTTTACTAGGAATACATTCGGTACAACACGTCCTTTTTGCAGTGATCTATGTCCTGCGCTCATCGACAGTGTACATGAATAAAATCAATTCAGATTACACAGGTATACATTTCTTTTCGGTAGTGACAGTCTTGTGAGAGGTGTGCTGGTAGTTTGAGCAGTTCCTATATCCCCTCCTGCTATTTCGTCTCCATCTCCTGCTAATTGAGTATCTGTTTGTCTTTGTAGATATTCCATGAGGGGCTGCCAAAAGTCCTTTGGCCTTGAGGCCTGCGGCAGTTCCTCCTCATAGGTACCCAGAGTCTCTTTACAATATATCATATCTGATAACCAGTCCTTGAACCTGGGTGGGCGTCTGCTTCCCCATTTAATAGCTTCGCGCCTTTTGGCCAACAGAAGTGCCGCTGCCAGTAGTTTACGACGTCTAATTCTCTTAAGTCTGTAGGCGCCTAGGCAGCACGTCAGCGGTGTGTTTGGAATAAATTCTGCCAGCATAAGTGTCAGCGCCTTCACCACCTCCCGCCAATACGCTTCCAACATCGGGCAGGCCCATGCCATATGGAGAAAGTCAGCCCTAGGGGCCGCACATCTTTTGCACTTGTCGTCCGTTCTAAGCCCGTACCTATGCATTTTTTCTGGAGTGTAATATGTTTGGTGCAAAAATCTAAAATGTATGATTCGCAGATTGCAATTTGGAGTAAGTAGGTGTAACTGGGTACAGCTGTAAGTCCAATCCTCTTCGGATATAGGGGACCCGATCGCCTCCGCCCAACGTGTCCTCGCCCTGTCTGGGCCAGTGTGCTGCTCATTTTGAGATGTTGAACTGGCCAGTCTGGGCCAGTGTGCTGCTCATTTTGAGATGTTGTGTATAATTTGGTCACTAGTGCCACTCGTGTCGGCACAGTCAGTAGAGTCTGTAATGCTTTCAGTGGTGTTGGTTCATTTGGGAAGTCGTCATATAAGTCTCTCATTGCCGCCCTTAGCCTAAAGTAAGCAAACCTTTTCATCGGCGTCTGATGTGCAAATAAAGATGGGTCTTGGTATGAGATAAATGTATTCTGCGGAAATAATGAGCCTAGTGTCGTGAGTCCCATTTCCCCAAAGAGCCTTCTCATGTTGTGTTCTTGCGTGACCGACAGTTTGGGATGGTGTGCTAATGGCAGTGCCGGCGCATAAACCGGTAGCTTTCGGGCTCGCATTGCCAACATGTACCACGCTCTTGATGTACATTTAACTGGGTGAATGATATCATTAGGATACATTCCCCTGGGTCTGATATGTATTGTGTCAACTTGTTCGGGTGTACGCTATCTGTCTCTACCGCTATGTGTGGTATGTATGAATGTGGTTGTGTCCAGTAGTGTGCGTGGTGTGCCTGTGCACAGTAATAGTACAGCTGCATGTCTGGGGCAGCAAATCCTCCCTGAAGATACGGCTTAGTAAGGATCTTCCAGCTCACCCTAGGTTGCTGCCCCGCCCAGGCAAGCCTTTGTAGAAGCGTTCGTAGTTTAGCGAAAAAGACCTGCGGGAGCCAGATCGGAATGTTCTAGAACAGGTATAACAGGCGAGGCAATACCACCATTTTTTGGAGAGCTATGCGGTCTGCCATCGAGAGCGGTAGTTTAATCCATTTGTCTATTTGATCTTCCAGTTTGCTTATAGCCACTCCATAGTTTGCCCTAACGACCGTCTCAGGGTCGTGATGAATCCAGACTCATAGATATTTTACCAGATCAGTGCACCATTTTAGGGGGTAGTCCATCTGTGGTTCCGGGGTCACTGCCGTCAAGGGGACCACTACGGATTTATCCCAGTTTATACTAAGGCCTGAGTATTGTTCAAACTTTATGTACTCTCTAATTAGCGGGTTTAGGTTTGTGTCCGGATTTCTAGTGTACAGGACCATATCATCTGCATACAGAGATATGTTCACTGGCCGAATATTAAATTGGAGTGCAGTTTCCGGGTGTTTTTGCCGGATTTTACAGGCCAGCGGTTCTAGTGTAAGTGCAAACAAAATGGGTGATAGTGGGCACCCCTGACGAGTACCCCGACTGATCGCAAATGGTTGTGAAGTGTGTCCATTAATACGTACTCTGGCTCTGGGTTCGCTTTACAGTAACGCTATCCACTTCAGAAAAACGGGCAGGAATCCCATCCTAGTGAGGACAGTCATCATGAAGTCCCATTCGATTGAATCGAAGGCCTTCGCCGCATCTAATAGTCGGGATCTAGACTATGATACATTGTGAATATGGTTAGAATATTGTGGGTTGTGGATCTCGTAGGTATAAAACCTGCCTGATCAGGGAGCACCAGAAGTTGTAAAAGCGGTTGTATTCTGTTTGCTATTATTTTGGCCAGTATTTTCGCATCTATGTTTATAAGGGATAGGGGACGATAGGAGGCACATTGTGTGGCGTCTTTACCGGGTTTCGGTAGCACTATCAACAGCGCTTCCCGCAAGGTAGGTGGGAGAGCTCCCTCCTCGTATGCCTCTTCAAACATTCGCGCTAGTTGAGGAATCAACAGGTCTTTATATTCCTTATAGAATTCACCCGGCAATCCGTCAATCCCGGGAGCTTTATTGTTAGGTAAGGAATTAACCGCCTCCCTAAACTCATCCTCTGTGATATGGTGTCCCAGGAATTCCCTGTGGGCGTCTGACAGCCAGGCCAAACTCACGTCATCAAGATAGTCATGGATGTCTGATTGCGGGTGCGTCACTTTCGTGTTGTATAGTGTTGAGTAGTAGGAGCTGAACTCCTCCAGTATAGAGGGGGTGTCATGCAGATGCTCTCATTGTGCATTCGTATTATGTGTTATTAGCGAAGCGCCATTCATTGGTTTGATTTTGTGCATCAGCGCTCTACCTGTTCTACCTCCTTCTCCATACGCCTGGGCCCTGTATTTTCTGGATAAGTATTTTATTTCTGTGTCGGCATATTCGTTATACGTTGATCTTGCTCCGTATATCGGCCAAGAGTGGTTCATGTAGGGTAGCAGCGTATTCTGTTTCTAGTACCTTGATGTCCTTTTCTACTTTGAGTAATTGCTGTCTGATGTCTTTAAGGATTCCGGCATGTGCACCTATGCAGTGTCCTCTTATAGTGACTTTGAATGCCTCTCACACCAGCCCGCTGCCCTCCACTGACCCGGTGTTCCTTTGAAAAAAGTCCGTAATAGTGTGACGGAGTTCCTCTCGGAACACCTGATCTTTCAGTACGTCTGGCCTAAGTCTCCATGTGAATTGTCTCGGGGTGTGCTTCGGCACCTCCAACTCTAGTCGGACTGGGGAGTGGGCCGAGAGGGTTCTGGGTAAATGCTCCACTACCTTGGTCCACGTGCTCACCTCCTGCTTGGTCAGCCAATAGTCCAATCTCGACCAGGTATTATGTGTGAGTGACGTGCATGTGCCCTCCCTTCGCCCCGGGTGTCTCTTGCGCCATCTGTCCTCCATAGAGCAGTCCTGCATACCCTCCAATATGACCTGGGCTGCGCGTCTCCCATGTTTATCTGTGCCAGTGGCTCTATCCAAAAATGGATCTAGACATGTATTAAAGTCTCCGCCCCATACTGCCGCAGTTGGGTGAATCTCTCTTATTTTTGCCCTTATGGCTTCATAAAATTGTGGATCGTCTGTATTAGGCCCGTATGTCGTTATGATGGTAAGCTTTGTGCCTGCAAAATCCCCTCTGAGTATTACAAATCTGCCCTGATCATCTGTGTACGTAGCATGCAGCGTAAATGGGGTGTTGCGTTTAATCAGTATTAGGACTCCTCTAGCATAATTAGAATAGGATGATGCTGCTCGAATCTGCGCCCAGCGATATCCAACTCTACACTCTCTCTGAGGTGCTATGTGGGTTTCCTGAAGGAATGCTATATCTAAGTTGTACCTGTCTAGGTATGCAAGGACTTTCCTTATTTTTTTCGGGTCTTGTAGTCCTCTCACATTCCAAGACATGAGAGTTAACTTCCTAGTCGGCTGTGTCATTTCCGTACCTTTGTATTGTGCCATAGACTTAGCAAGCCTGTGTCTCATAAATGAGTCGTGTCATCCAACCCCGGTGCCCTGTGAGTTTTTCTGGTAACCCCCCCATCCCTCCCCCACCCACTCCGTCTCAATCCCAGTGACGAAGACATCTCCCAGTGTAACAGCAGCATGCTCTCCACTTTTCTCCTCGCATGCTTAACACGCAACCCCCCCCCCCCTTACAACTGTTGTGATGTGCACTGTGGGGCAGAATTAGCCCGGGCCCATCCTCCTCTGATATTTTACCCAGAGGGTAGGCCATTTAGTAACATATAAGTGCACTGCTAACCACGGACCCACAATTTATACTAGACAACCTGACTGTATATCGGTGGCATACTCTATAAATACACACAGAAAGTTTCCAACAGTTCTTTGTGGTTTAAACAGAGTGTAAGTCTATTGTTCCATGGTATCACTTATCTGTTCCGGCATCACTCGTCGTGCAGCGCCCGGGACATACGGGATCACGCAGTGCTCAGTTTAGCCTTATGCCGCAGTCCAGACT